>NW_026555189.1:14855000-17255000 GCF_021234165.1 Pteronotus mesoamericanus
CTGAAATTGCCTCCTGATTCTCTGTCTTCTCCCCTGTCCCAGAATATTGTATTCATGATTACAGGATATAACCCGTGGGGCCTGACAACCCAAGATGACCCAGAATGGAGGCAGGATGGGAAACTCTTTCTGCCTGTGGAGAGTGCATTCGCAGCCCCAATTCTTTACTCTTTCCTGTCTTCACACCCTTTGACATGCAACTCGATTTTTCACCAAACAAACAAAAACCAGATTATATTTCTCTACTCCTTAACTTTCAATCTGGCCAATTGGTGTGTTTTGGCCAACAAAATAAGGTAAGAAGCTTCCAGTTCTAAATGTACACATCAAGAGGCTGTGTTTATTTCTGCTTGATATCCCGTGCAGTTAACACTGTCATGAGAATATGACCAAGGTGGTCCCAGGAAAAGGATGAGAGATACAGGAAGGTGAGCTGAGTTGGCCCAGCCCCATCTAGACTAGGCAACCTCAGCAACCCACAGATCTATGAAAGTTAATAATTGTTATTTTAAGCCACTTAGTGCTGGGGTCATTCCTAACCTAATATCATTGTGGTGATATTTGACTGATACACTGACCTTAACTTAATCAAAACATTTATTATTTAACCTTATCAATTAAATATACTTATTGGACTTCTGTGTTTAACACACCATGTACTGGGGATACAGATATACGAAAACGAGATGGGTAGCATTGTAACTGTTGGGAAACTGATAGTCTAGGTGAGCGGGGAAGACAAAGAAATGCTACAGATCTAGCAGAAGAGGGTGTGTTTCAGACACAGGACACAGGGAGCTGGCCGGGCTTGAGATGACTGACTGCTCCGAGTGGTGAAAAGGAGAATTGCATCTGAGTGATGCTTTCATTTCAGTTAGCGTACCACATAAAAACTCCAGAATATAGGCTCTGGGAGGATCCTCCCCAGAGTTTACCTTAGGAAAACTCTCACTTAGAGCTAGGACAAATAAAGCTCAGAGAAAGAAAAGAAGTTATCCAAGGTGACTCAATGAATTTGTGGCAGACCTGGGATATGAACCCAGGGCGCTTGCCCCTATTTGACTCCGAATAGGCCTTACAGTTTCTGCACACTGTGAACTGCTCTAATATTCTTGACCAGAGGTTTTACTACTAACACCATTTAAGATTACTCTCCATCATTATTATAATTCACAATTGTAACATGACTTCTTTCTTGCTCAGATCTTTCAAGGCATGACAATAATCAGACCTCATAATTAATGGCAGTAATTAATAAATTTCATTTATTGAGCCTCCACTCTAGGCACAGTGCTTATTGCTTTAGATACATGAGCACATTTACGCCTTGCAACAGTGTAGGCACGTATAATAAGCTCCTTGTTCCAGAACTGGAAACTGAATTTCCTGGAGATAAAGCCTTTGCCCAAAGTCATACAGCTACTAAGTGGCAGAACCAGGAATGGGACCCAGATCAAAGGCCTGTGATCTTCCCACTTTTCTCTACAGACCCAGCTGTGGGAAGCTCTGTCTCAAATGTCTGGTTCAAAAATGACATCCCTGTCCCGTCATCCTCAATGTTCTCTGCATTGTGATAAAACCATCTCCCTGCTTGGATCCTGCCTCTCTTTTTACACCAATTACCAAAGGAGGCCTCCAGAGCTGGAAGCTTTGAGAAGGCCCGAGGAGGCCTGGGGCTTCTAAGTGGAAACAAGGAACTGACTCAGCAGGGTCTGGCTATCTTCAGAGTCTGAGGACAGGTACTTCAAAGGGTTGAGAGCCCAATACCTTTGATGAAGGAACCAACAGGAAATTATCAGCCTAGTGCCGACAAGGATAAAGACGAGAAAAAGCCCACTTGGGCCTCATCTTTGTCTGCATTGGAACAGGCAGGAAGCACAAGGGACTGTTTAATCCTGACTCCAGAGCAACCTTGAACCTAGGCTTCCTCCGGTGAAGAAGGTGAAGGAAAGGTGAGGCAAGTTAAGATAAACACCCAAACTTTTGGCTGCCTGGATGAACTGAATCTTTTAATTGAAGCTGTCACTAGGTTCTTTTTTCCCTCTTTTCCTTTTTTAATCTAAACTATAATCACACAGTACTCCACCCAAGTGCTTGATACGGATTTCTAAGACGGATCCTAACATAGTCATAAAAAAATTCCCCTCTGAAATGTGCACTTTGTACTGTGTCGATGTGTAGGTGTGTTTAAAATGTCACGAACTGGAATGCCTAACTCTAGTTCCCAGGAATTAATCACTTAGAAGAGTGAAAGGGGGGAATTAACTTGCTTTAACACTTAGAAGACGCTCCAAAACAGACATCGAAATAGAACTTGCTGAATAAAAGTATGGTTATCTTTCCAAAAGAACTAGAACTCCTTTTTTTTTTTTTTTGACATTTTTCTCTTCCTAAAACGGTGCCTTGCAAAAAGTTTTTCCCCTGGGGCTCAGCTACAGGTCACAGATAACCTGGGGATAAAGGTGTAAAAGGATATTCTTTTTGCCTTTTTGTTACTATTTAATACTTTTTAGTATATGTATAGATTTGTACAACTGTCACCATTTTTGAACATTTTTATCATCCAACGAAGTTCCTACATGTCCAATTTGTAATCAATTCCTGTTCATACCCTTAGCCAGGACAACCACTGATCTACTTTCTGTCTCTATAAACTTGCTTTTTCTGGATATTTTAAATAAGTGGAATCACACAATGTGTGGTTTTGCCCTGGCTTTTAGCATACAGTTTTAAGGTTCATTCATTCTGTAACATGCATCAGTATTTTTCTTTTTAATGCTGAATACTATTCCATTACATGGATGTACCACATTCGGTTTATCCATTTACTAGTCAATAGACATTTGGCTTGTTTCCAGATTTTGGCTTTTATAAATAATGATGTTATGAACATTTAGATACATGGCTTTGTGTGGAGATAACGTTTTCAGTTCTCTTGAGTAGAACCCTAGGCTCCGAATCGCTGGGCTGTGCAAAGGAATACTGCCTACCTCTATTCACGGGGTTCCATCTGAATGGAAACCTACCAAGCAATTAAAAAAACCACCAACCAACAAAAACAACTGCTGTCATTGGGTGAATTCTGAAAAGATAGCCAGAAAGTAAAGGACAATTACTTTCCTTTGAAAGTAAAGTTAATGTCACATCATCCGTGCCCAGGCTCATCTTTGGATCTGCTTCCCAAATGGAATTCATCAAACTTCCGTACGGACCGAGAGACATCCTAACCGTCACAGATCCCGGACACCTTTGCGCACGTGTAATTGGACTGCTCACGGCTTTACATTCCCTCTATGCCCCCGTGGAAAGGGTGAGAAAATCCACACAACAGTTAGTAGCCAAACAAGGGTAAAATGGCAAGATCTTTGAGCGTCGGGCCCTCGCTCCGGTGTAACTTCCTTCCTAAGGGGAGCTGGCGGCCAGAGCTCCCCAGTACCACCGCTAGGCTCCGTCAAAGTGAGAGCCGAGACCTTTGGTGGTGGCCTAGGACAACTCGAGTTTCAGTACTCAGAGCAGACGGACACAGCAGATGAAAAGACAGTGCCAAAGGGGCAGAGACAGGGAGCAGGGCGGAGTGAGGGGCCAGGTCAGAGACCAACCTGCGGAAGTAGAAGAGGCAGGCGCCGCTTCCGACTCACCGCGCCTCGGGGGAAGAGGCGCGGCCTCAGCGGCCGAGAGAGTCCCTCGCACCCGGCCTGTGTGCCGCGGGGGTGCGAGGGACTTGGACCTGGTGCCCAGAGGCCCGTCACCTTGGAGGCCTTTGCTTGTAGGGAGGGAAGCACACGAGCGAGAGACCCGGGAGCCTGGAAACTGAGCGCCCCCTCCCCAGCCGCGGAAGGCGCAGTTTAAGACCACGTCCCCGCGGAGGGCGAACGGCGCGGCCGCTCAGCGCAGGACGCAGGCCCCGCAGCGCACGCGGCGCCTCAGGGATCCCGGCGTCGCGGAGAAGAGCGCGGGCGCGCGGCGGGGGTGGGGCTGGGGCGGGGTGCGGTACCCGGATAGCCCCGCCCCGCCCCCGCGCGCGTCGCCCGCAACCCCGGGAAGCCCGGGCCGCACGCGGACCTGCCCGTCGGGAGGTCCCCAGCCCGAGACCGGGGCTTGGCTACCCTCTACTCTCCCCGCGGACTGTCCGAGGCTTTCTCTTCCTTCTTCGTCCTTTTTTCCGTTAACTCCTTGGGTCCGGTATCGCCCTGCTTATCCCTCCGCGTCCTCCTAACCAGTCTTCGCGGGCCCGAAACTCCTTCCCCTCCTTCTCCATCCCTTCCCCCACCCCGCCCCGAGACTCTGTTTGCTTTTACCGCCGGCTTTTTATCTTCGCCCCGCTTTTTTTTCAGTCACCCCCAGTCTAGAAACTTGTTCGAGCTTGGGGTTCCCTACCAGGTCACGGTTTTCCCTTTTGTGGCCGCGGCATGTGCCGTCCCAACTCCGCTCCCCTAACATCGAGCGCCCCGCCCAGTCCCCGGCAGGAGTCCGAAGCCCCGGCCCTGCCAGCCTCTCCTCTCGGCGTCTCCGCCAGGGCAGGAAGCGGGCTCGGGGCGCCCACCCTCTGGCGGGTCCTCCTTGAGGGGTAAAAAGGAGGATGGAGGGAGAATACGGGCACGGCGCCCTCAGGCCGGCTCTCCTGCAGAACCTCGCTCTCCAGCCCTGGCGGGTGTGCGGCCGGGGGGGCCTGATGCAACAAGTGACTCTACTGGCGGGGGCCCAAAGCACCCTCTTGGGGCGCAGAGGTGGCGGGCCCCAGGCCGATCCTGACCGAACGATTCCCCGCACCCAGCTCCGCACGCAAGGCATTGGAGGCGGGGGTAGCGGGGGAGGAGAACAGAGAGAACGGAGACGTGGCTCTTCCTAAATCCAAAATCTCCCTTCCCGGGTTTCGCCGCCAGCGCCCCAAGCACAATTTGCAAGGGATGGGGCACGGAGGTCGGGCAGAAGCCGCCGACGTGGAGGGGTTCACTGAAGGTGGGGTGGCAGTGTGAGGAAGCACAATTCCCGATGGCCTCCCCGACTTGGCCGATGCTTTCCCCCAACCCTCCATCCAGGCCTCCCGGGCAAGAGCCCAGCCTGACCAGCTGGAGCGGATTTGGGCAAAGGAGGAAAAGGGGCTCCCACCCCCTCCCCAGCTTCCCTCCATGGCCCTCCCTGATTGGCTGTGCGTCCCTGGAGCCCAACTTCAGTCGCTCCAGACTCTGTCTGAGCCCCAAAGGAGTCGGAGTGCAACGACGCCGGGCGGGAGGGGCGGCCACGAATCCGGGGGTTGGCATCTCTGGGGCCCCTAGGGGGAGGGGCGCGGACGGGGTCGGGCCCCCGCAGCCTCCGCGAGGCCCAGCTCGCCGCGTCTCACGGCCTCGGCTCTTCTCCGCCCCCCGCCCTTTCCTTTCCTCCCAGCGGCGGCCTCCCTCCTCCTCCGCCCCCCCCCCCCAACCCGCCACCCCGCCCGCCACCTCCCCCTGGTTTCTCATTCCTGCCACTAGCGCGCTCGGCGGCTCATTCCGCGGCCGCCGCCAGCCGAGTGGAGAGTCGCTCGCAGATGCCGCGGGGGCCGGTCGCAGCCGCCGCTGACTTGTGAATGGGACCCGGACTGGGGCCGGGGCTGACACCGCTGCGCTTGCCCTGCGCTAGAGACCGACGGCCAGAGCTCGCGCCCACCCTCCAGGGCCCCAGGTGAGGCGCGCCCCTGTGCTTTCCTCTTGCTTCTTGCCGAAGGGGGGGCGGTGGGCTCTGGATGAGAATGTGTTGGGGATGAGGTCTGACTAGAGAGGGTTTCACTAATGCTAAGGAAAGGGGGGGGGCGGAGATAAGAGAAGATTTGTTTAAAAATAAAAAAAGGGAAAAGGAAACCAGCTGTGGGCTCAGGCAGCGCAGGGGGCACCGGCACCAGATGTGCGCTCCAACCTCTCCCCTGCTCCGGCCTCCTCTGAACTCTGCACCGAGGCCTCGGGAGAGAGGGTTTGCCCCCGGCTGGGGCAAGAGGCTGCAGAGCTGCGTCCGGGACCCGCCGACTGCCCCCGGTCAGGTCCCTGGGGAAAGTCGCCCACGGGCAGTGCCCTCCCGCCCGCCCGCTCACCCTGCGCCTCTTTCCGAAAGCGGCGACATGACCGTGCTCTGCAGGGTTCCTACCCCTTTTCCCGGGTCCCCGCTGAACGCTCCCGGAGGCTCAGCCCTCCATTCTAAACTGCCGGCGAGGCCCCAGAAAACGGAAGGAACCCGGCTCGCGCCGGCGATTCCCCCGCACTTTAATAGCTTGGGTTTGGGTCCGCTGACTGCGGCTCCGGCTGCCGACTGCGGCGCGCGCTCTAGCCCCCACGCCGGAGTCTCTCGGGGAGCGCCGGGGGCCCTTCATCAGCTCCGGCCAGCTCAGGGGGAGATCCGCGAGCGGCTCAGACTCGGTCTCTGGCTCGGGGTTGGCGAATCCTGCCAGGGTCAACGTTAACTTTGCAACCCAAGCCTTCCCCGAAGCCTGCGCCTCCTCCCGGAGCGCGCAGAGCCTCTCCAGCCCGTACGGCCTCCCTCCCTCGGCTTTGTCGGGGAGCGGGGGCCCGAGGGTGGGATGCGCGGAGTAGCCGGCAGGATGGGGAGGGCGGCTAGGAGAGCACCCCGTTCACCCCTCCACCCGGCGGAACTGGAGCAGAGCCTGCTTCGCGCTATAAAGAAGAGTCCCCAGGGAAAGTGGGCTCCGGGAGGCCCCTGGGTCGCTCTTCCTTATCCCTTTCTTGCCAAGGCCCTGCTTTCGCCGGGGTACGGGGGACGCCGCACGCCTCCCTTTCCCGGGTGAAAGGTTTTTTTAGCTCTTCGAAAAAGCCCTGTTGCTTTTGCTGATAATGCAGCAGGAATTTCACGGGCCATCGCACTGCTATTAAGAAATTGCATCTTTTAATTATTTAATAATGCCATCCCTGCTTGATGACGGGTCGTCCCTAAGGGGGGGGGGGTGGCGGGTTGTTCTGAAACCCTGCCGCAGGAGGATATAGATCTGCCTAAAGTCTGCCCTCCCGTTTCTCCCTAAAGAAATGTTGTTCGGGTGGCTCTGAAATCTTCCCTTGTTTTCCTTTTCCAATCATTCCTATTGGTTTCAAATGAGGCAGGGAGTAAGTTTTCAGTTTAATCACAGGGAAGCCAGGATAATTAATCTGGCAAGCGGCTGGATCAATTTCTTTATCACTTACGCTTGCAGCAGACATCGATGGTGTTGCGGGGTGTCTAGATTTTCCGGGGATGGGGGTGAGAACTGTTTCTCGGAGCGGGGACCCACCAGCGTCGCATCAGCACCTAGGCCAGGCTGCGTGATGAGTGCTAGGAAAGGAGACGAGAACGGGGCTGACCTTCATTGCATTAATCCTGGAATTATTTTTCCTACAAATACCACAGAGACACCAGAGCCCAGAAGGGGTCAGGGCCTCCCCCAGTCACTGCAGGGAGTCTGGTCTTCCTTCAGCAGAACAAAGGAATAAAAGTTGTGAAACAAAGGGACAGAGTTGTGGCCCGTATGAGAGGGACCCCAAAGCTCCTGGTCACTGAAGTTTGTTCATGGTGCGAGCTGATTCAAAGTTTTAGAGTTGGCCAGTGGGCCCTGGAATCCAGACCTCTGAAATCCTGCCTCGTACAAAGGAATGCGAGGAGTTCTCAAGTGCATCCCGGGGAAAGGCATCTAAGAGGCAGGGGGACTTTGCTTGAGTGAGAATTATCTTACATCTTGCTTTTGAAGCATTGCAAGGTAATGCATCAAGAAATGGCTGGCAGCCACACTTTAGTATTAATAATAATTACTCCTATTACTATTTACATTGTTATTTTAGAGTCTGCCTAAGATGGCCATTTTATTACATTTTTGGAAAAAGGTAATCACCTCTACCCTACCGACCAGGGAAGAGAAATGAGGAGATGCATTGGAAGGACAGATAGAATAATCTGTTGAGGTCCCCACATGTAGATTTACTCAAACTGGGCCTGCTGCTGACTCGTAAAAATAGGCTTTTAAAATAGTTCAGATTGAAGCAGTGGACCATCTTGATAGCACTTCAGAACTTCCCTTATGCTCAACATTCTTATCAGAACACCAGACAGTAAAATTACTAGAAACCTAAATTCTATTTTCAATTAAGATGCAATCTTGTGTTAAAAAAAAAAAAAGTTATGGCTCTGTTTTTTTTTTTTTCCTGTGACCCAGAATTCGTGTTTTCTCTGTGCAGTGGTGGCTGTGGACATGTACGTTTGTTTATTCGTGTGAGGAGGAGGGACGGGGTTGGAGAGATGTGCCCTGATTTCGGGGGATACAGATCAATTTCATGCTCCTTTAATGCACTTGTCTTCATAATTCATGGTTTTCCTCCCACTTTGAATAGAATTACATGGCTGCTTTGTAAAGACTCTGGTTTGGGGACCCTCACATAGGGAACGCCATGACTGAGACCTCAAGGCTGGATTTACAATGCCGGCGCTCCAATCCCACGCGCGTAGTATGTCTCCAAACCTTGCCTGTGACCGTCAGTGACTTACGACGTTGACAGTTTACCTAAACTTTGACCTGTGATATTCAAATCTATTTTCAGATCCATCTAAACATTTCTGCAAATGTGACTTCAGTCTTCCTTCCTTTCAATACATATGCAGGGGTAGGCAAAAGTAGGTTTACAGTTCGTATGGAAAAGGCATGCAGGTTGTGATTATTACAGTAGCTTTATTAATGCTATGTTTTGCATATTCATGACTGTAATTCTACTTTTGCCCACCCCGGCATATAGACAGATGTTCAAGAAGCATAATCATTTCATGTATTTTCAATATCGATTTTTTTACTTTGATCATAGGCATATTTAATTAATAATATTAATAGAAGAACAGCGGCTCACAGAGTTTGAAAGTAGGTGGCAAACCCTTTTTTTTAATTGTTAAGTTTGCAGAATGACTGGATTCCTTGGTTTATTCCCTAGAAAATCTGAGCAGTGTGGAAATGCCCCAAGCCTATGATTGGAGAGATTGAAATGTGTTTGGGATGTTTTCCTCCTTATGAAATTGGTTATTGTTTCATAGAAAGTTACCTAATTTGTCAAGAAGCCTCATCCTAAATTTACCAAACATTGTGAGTTGTCAGCCTTTCCAATGCAAAGTTATTGCCCCTGAAATATGTGCAGATCTTTGGTCTCTATAAATGTGCGGTTTAATTGACTGGGGGAAGAACATCAACAGGTCTGTTAAAAAGAAAAAAAAAAACCCATCTGGAGAAAGTTGGACAAGTTTGGTGCACCCGTTGGAGAAAGAATCAGCTTTTCCATCCGGATTACTGTGATAGCCATCCACAGCCTCCTCAATGGGCGGGAAGGACTAAAGAAAACACTCGAGGAGGATAATTAGACATCTTTCTGCTATAATTTTACCCTGACATTGAGAGCCTTGTGCGGCTCTGGAAATGCGCTCCTTCGCGGAAGATTGCACTTCTGGCCACTAGAGGGCAATGGCGCCCTTCTCCAACCTTCTACTTGGGGCCCATCTGCTTTTGAGGGCACCATGAAAAGCCGCTTTGTTACCACCAGCCTTGTCGGGCCCTCTCAGGAGAGACCGAATTCAATCTAGTTGTGGTTCAGGCTACTGCTCGAGCAGTTTGTCAGGATTAACATCTTTCTAGCTGGTGGGTCCAGTTACCTTCAGCCTCTTCTTCCCACCTTGGAGTTTACTAGAAAGTTGGAAAATCTTGTTAACTTGAGATTGAGCAGAAGATGGGTGGGGGCTGGGCTGTATGATAAACAAGGTCAGCTCTCGCTGAGGCAGTGATGGGGAGGATTTTCTGGCTGCTGGTATTTTTCCCCCCCCCCCCCCCCCCATAGAAAGCATCATTTCAGACTCCGAGGGGAAGAGAATGGATAAAGAAGAGAAATATTAGTGAGATTTCTGTGATATCATTGCCTATATTTTCAAGAGGTTTTGAAGACCTCTGCAAGACATTTCTAATTTGCAAAAAAGAGTAACAGTTTGATCTTTGGTAAACACTTTGGGGCATGGAGTTTTAATATAACAGTAAATATTTTCCTGTTACCTTTAAACCATTCTTGATATTGGAGTACAAAACCTAACTTGAGCAGAGAATAAAATTTAATTCAAGACTGGTCCCCTGCACTGGAGTTTAATCATTTCACTTTTTTCCCCTCCTCAGTGATATGGAAATTACTGCTTATGATTAAATTGCATATTTCAGGCTGCACAAATTTATATTTGTTACTGTTTGATAGTGTCATTATGAAAGTTCAGAAGAAGCATGAAAAAAAAACCATGCGATATTATAATTAAGGGGAAAGCTCTATTTTAAAAATAAGTGGTGTCATAAGTGGATCCTTATTTGTCTTTTTTTTTTAACTGAGTGCAGCGGCCTCCCCTCTGAATTAGCAGAGGAGCCCTCTGCAGCAGCTCCGAGTGTGCTGGAATGCCCAGGCGGTTGATCAAGAAGGAATCAATGCAAATGGATTAAGGGAGGGAGTATTCAGTAACTCGGTGGCAGGGAAGACAGAGTGTTTTGTAAACCAATGCTCACTTACCACCAGACAGTTCATTTAACTTTAAATTTTTGCATTGTTATATGGTTTAATTGGGCGCAGACAGCGGCAAAGTTTGGAATTCTTCTTGAGCTAAAGCATTGTTCTCATAGCCTCTGTGGTCAGGGTTCCCACTCAGGCAGAGCATCTGGTACATGGGAACATCATGTGGGGTGAAGTATGAGAGAAGAGAGGAAAGGGAGGGGGAAGAGAGTGAGACCTAATGATACTGTTTCCCTTGGCAGGTCAAAGACTGGTCTCTCACCTCTCTCCTTTGTTCCTTCACCCTTCTCTTCTCTTTTCCCTGTTCATTCTCATAACCTCCACCCCCTCCTCATCGCTTAGACCATGTGAGACACTGAATCCAGAAAGTTGGCACAACAGCTTCATAGCCTCCAGTCAGCAGTGGCCAGGGGCTTAACTCTCTTGCCTTCTGGCACTGGGCACTCCTCAAAGGATATTGTGAATGGGCACTGCCTTTTTCTCCATTGTTCCTGGCTGTTGCAGGGGAAGAAAAGCCTTCATTCACTTCCTCCACTGCCTCCCTTATTTGTCAAAAATTCTTCTGGCATGGTTCTCTGCCCCGATATGACGTCACAAGTTAAGGTTACATCTCCACTTTCCTTGAAGACGATGGCTGCGGGATCAGCTTCATCCCTGATGTGATGATCACCTAACACAGCAGCAGCAGCCGTTGAAGTTCCTCCTTGATTTTAGTTTAAGACGCATGGAGATCTCTTTTCAGCCTTCATTAAGCTCCATCAGTGAGAGCAAACAGTGAGAATTTAGAGTAGCACCCTTATCATTGATGCATGGACGAAGCATAGACAGACACACCAGATCTAGTTACTGTGCGCCGCCCCTGCTATGGGTGCCTGGGAATGCGATTCCCATGATGGCATCCTGACGGCTCAGGCCATTTCCCATCACCCCCGAGGCCTGGGCCAGCTCTTCAGACCTGGAGGCAGCAGAGCCAAGTGGCAGAGCCGGGATTAGGGTGAGGGGAGTGAGGCCAAGATGTACAAGTGCAGAGGTAGATCCTGTCCTTAAAATTTTGATATTTTGCCCCTTTTGCATTTTCTCTGTTCAGCATGCTTTTTAAAATATGGCATTACAATGTTGCTCATCTTGATTACTGAGATTGGTTTCTTTCTTTTCTTTCTTTCTTTGTGTGTGTGTGTGTGTGTGTGTGTGTGTGTGTGTGTCTCCTTATATTTTGCGCTTTCCTGACTCACCTGGTTCCAGCCCTGCCTGGCATTTTGATCCTTCAATTCCAGCCCCGCTACGTAGTGTATGACCGAGAACAGACAATATAACTTTACTGAGATTCAGTGCTTCACCTGAACAAATGGAGCTAATAATAATATCTATGTCCTAGGATTGTTGTAAAGATAGAATGGGAATTGAATGTGATGCCTGGTTCATGATAAGCACCCAATAAACGCTCAGGCTTCTGGGATTATGTTTTACAGCCTAATAGTGGCAGGTAGCAGTTCTTCCTTGGAATTATTAGGCCAAAATCCTGCACTGAACATTCGCTTTTAGATCGAGGCCTCTCCCAATTAGGGTGAATTGTTTATTAGTGCCTGCCTTTTTAAAAATTATAAGTTTAAGTGATCCATCCCTCTTCCATTTAAAATATTCAAGAGGCAGTTGAGATTTGAGAGATAATTACGGCTTTTGAAAAGTGCCTGGCTGCTACCTTTGCATTTCCTCACTGTTCCGTTTTACACATGGGTTTCTGTGATATGTCGCCTGGAACTAATATCTTACTGGGAAAGTTTGCTAAGCAAGTGATGTTGAGATATTCATCACAAGGTTTGCTGTCATTGAAAAGGGACTCATTACTATTCCAGACCAGCTTAAATGATAATTAGTCTCTCGATAAATCATCACCATTTCAAGTCTCTTCCTGTTTGTTTTTCAGGTAAATGTAGTGGGGGATTTTAAGGGGGTTGAGCAATGAGTTTTGACTCCTGAAGATGCTTCAGTGGAAGAATTAAGCGCTTGCCTTGTCTGTGGTCTTCCTCAGGTCCCCGCAAAAAAGCACTGCGACTTGGCGGTGTTAAAGAGAACAGCAGCCCTCAACCCCATGCAGCCCTCAGCGGTTTTCCAGCTGTTTTCCCACCCTTATATCAGTCAGGCTGGGCTTTCTAAGGCCCTTGGACTTCCCAGGTTGCCCTGCTGTGTCCCATCTGCAGCCGTCTTGTGTCATCTGAGCACACTTTGCAATGACAGGAAATATCTGCCTGTGTTTGTCTCGCAAAAGGGAGGGGAGAGAGCCAACTTTCTGAGGTGCTTCTCTGTGTTGGGTGCTGGACCTGACACCTCATTTATTCTGTGCAGTCATCCAGTGATGAAGGTGCGGTCATCTCCATTTTATAAATGGGGAAACACGCTTGTCTAAACTCCCGAGGCTGAGGAAGCAGAGCCCGGTGTCCAAGCCTGTGACTCCACCCATTTTCTACGAAGTGCCTCCCTGGCCTTCTGGAGAAGAGCAGTGGATGCAGAGCTGAGCAGTCGGCTCCACCTTGTGCCCCTGCGAAACCCCAGATCTCATCCATAAAAGGAGCTTCCGAGATCTCCAGTCGAACTCTCCTCTCAGCAGGTTTTCTCTTTGCCATTCTAACTACAGCTTCTTGAACGTCCACGGCCTGTGAACTACCTCAGGGAACCCAGGACACTAGAGGTGATGCATGGAGGAGCCGGCGTGCCCCGCTTTTGTAGCTTTCCCCTAATAGTTGCGCTTTGTCACTGCCCGCCCCCCCCATCACTTTTTCCTTTTTCAGATGCACACATATTTGAAAATCGGTGTCAGGTAAGAGTTAACACCCAGCATTTGTGGAGCACTGAGCTAGTTTCAGGCACGAGGCTGAGAACGTTCCGTGGAATGTGAGACTTACAGGGACCCTGTGAGATGGTAGGATTATTGCTGGCCTCCTACAGAGGGAAGAGAAGGAGAAGACTGACATTCCCAGGTTCCACAGCAAAACTGGGATTCCAAGTCAGGCGCCTGGAACCAAACGGAACCCATGGCAAGGTGCCCCCGCATTCGGTGCTTCCGCTCACCTGATGAGCCACGGCCTCCAGACCTCTCGCTGTCCTCACCTCTCCTGTCTGCTTCCATTCCATTTTGTCATTGTCCCCTTTAACATGTGGCTTCTTAAATCAGGTTCCCTGCTGCAGACAATAACCACTGCGCGGCAGTTGCACATAGTACTTTCTGTAATGAGGGCTGGACGTTCTACTTTGCCAGGTAAAACTCTTAGGACTCAAAGATCTGAAGTCGTTACCTGAAATGATCAGCTATTCCAGTCAACCTTCATGTAGAGACGAGGCTCCAGGGACCCACAGGAACCATGACTTGCCTGCAATCACAGGGCAATTTCGAGGCCGATGGAAGAGGAACCGGACAGTCTGGGCTGTTAACCCAGTCTCCCACCACTATTTACATGTGAAAGTCCCCCCCGCCCAAGTGCATAAATCTGTGGGCCGACTTTTACTGAAACATGCCATTAGCTCGAGTGAGTGAGCGTGTGTGTGTGTGTGTGTGTGTGTGTGTGTACAGGTATGCCCTATGTGTCATTGACCCGTTACACTGTGAGACCTAAATGTGAGGTTTTGCATGAATCTCTCCTGGGAAATAATGGGTCAGCACATCCCGTGTCTGATTTACTAGCTATACCATTTGGTAATATTTTGCTGCATGTACCATTTAGCCCAGGTCTTCAGCTCTGTCCTACTTAACGGTCACTTCCCGTTGACATCTCCATTCAAGGTTCCATTGGTCATGGTGTGAGAACTCACCTGGCCACCCCCGAGCCTCCACAGGGCCTTCTGGCAGGTTTGGGTGGAACTCAATTTCAGGCCTATCCCTTTGTCACCTACTTTAATGAAAGGCCCTGTGCGGGGCGCACAATATGGTCTGATCGCAGGGCTCCCCCTCAGAAAGCTGACAGGATCGGTAGCACGGAACGCGCTGGGTCTGGCTCCAGGACTCCAGGCTGCCCACAGGAAGTGCAGCAAGGGAGGGTGTGGCAGATGAGCCGGGGGAAGGACTCATCCATCCAGCTCGGCGAACGAGGATGCTTTGGGAAAGGAGTAACAGAATTGCACCCCTGCATAGCAGGTAGGGACCCTAGAGGCCACGTAGGCCCATGCCTCATGCCCCCATGTCCTCCAGCTGTGGCTACCATGTGCTGGGGTGGCTGGAGCACCGCTAGTCATCGCGGCACCGGGAACTTCAACTATCAGAAATACTTCCTTGCACTGAGCCGAACCCCTTCTCCCCAAAGGCCGTATTCTTTGATACAAGCCTCTGATGTCGTGCAGAATAGAGGTCATTCTTCCTCCACACTTGCCACTACTCACTGTTTAAGCTTCCTGGCCTTAACACCTCCAGAGTGAACACCCCATTTATTTTCTGCTCCAGCCCTCCTCAAAAGGACTGGAGACAGAAATCTAGTCGGCTAGACTCTAGACCATCAACTTCCTTCTATACACTTCTTTTATTGCAGCCCGAGGCTACATTACATTAGCTTTTACTGCCAGCCACATCACCCAGAGGACTTATGCTCCACAGTTTATTTGTTTATTTGTTTTTCCTTATGTGCTGCTGCTAAGTCACATTTCCCCACCTGTCCCTCTGCACATAAGACACGATGAGTCACCTTCAATGGCTTCAGAGCCTGGCTGGCCCCTCTCCAGCTGTGCAGCCCACCTTGCCTGTTTCTCAGTTTCCCTGTAACACTGCATCTGCCTTGCGGGTGACTCTGATGTTAAATGACGTTGATATATAAAAATGCTTCAGAGTGCACGGAGTAGGCTGGCTGTTATTATTATCTGTTATATATCACATCGCTAGGTTCAGTCCATTGACCCAGTCTCCCAAAACATTTTCAATCTAAACCTTTGGTCTGTTATCCAGAATACCTGTCATAACTCCTATTCTTGTGCTGTGGGTTGGTGTACTCAGTCACCAACCTTGCTGGGTCAAAACAAAACAAAACAAAACACAACGCAACAGCCAGAATAAAAATGCCTGCATAGAATCAGGGGCAGAACCTGGTTAAACCACACAAGACACTTCTTCCTGTATGATTTCACTCCCTGGAATACAATGTTCTACATGTTACTTGTAGTGCTCATTTGTCATTTTGCTTTTATTGTTTGCGTAGCGTAGGAACCCCCTCCCTGTGTTTGGAGAATAACCCACAGTAAGATTCTGTACAGAGGGGAGAGCCTGCCTTCCGTTCGGGGGGTATGGAGCACTGGACAACTGCTTATCTGACCCTCCTGGACACGGGAACACCACGGTGCCTCCTTTCCAGGGTGTCTTAAATTTGGATTAGTATCTAAGGTACATGGGCACACACGCAGTCACTGGCCACGTGGAACTCACCTGGCTGTGTGGCAGGGTCCGGTGTGTGGCTCTGGCTGCCCAGGTGTCTCGCTTTCCTGCTTCTCTAGTCCTCCTGCAAGAACTGTGCTACCCTGAGTCTGTTTCTGTTGCTTTGAACTAAGAAACGCAAAAGACTCCAGTCCCCTGCAAATCCTTGCAAGACTGTCGTGAGAAACCTCCACTGTAATACTGAGTAGGTAGATGCCTTTGGAGTTCCTCTCAAGTGCTGAATAGAATGATGATAATCAGGTAGTTAGATGTTGGGGTGTGAGGTAGAGCAGAGGGGAGCCTTTATGAAACATTTAGCCCAATTGGGGTTGAGCAGGAATTAGGCAAGATGTAGGACCTGGGCCAAAGCCTAGTGCTGTATGTAGCTCAGTAGACGAGGGGGCATTTCCATTGTCAGCTATGGCAGATGACATAGCAGCTAGGTGTGTGATGGACACCTGGTTTCTTGGAAGGCCCAGGGCAGGGTGTGTGGGAAAGATGCCCAGGGATACTAACTGTGAAGCCAATGCAAAATTCCAAAAAATGTCCAGGGGAAGAAGCTAAGGCCAGATTCAGGGACAAGAGTCCAAATTGGATCTTGACCCAAGGGTAACCAACTAGAAAGGAGTATTCTCAGCCAAACACCTTGGAGAAGCCCAGTTGGCATACATAGGAACTCTCCAGGCACTGATGAGAGAGGCCTCCATAAGAATGGGCAGGTGGCCCCCAGTCACATCCCAGTGTTGGAGGGGACAGCTCCCATTCCCTGGCCACGTGGCCTCTGTGTTGGCCCAAGGACGGGATGATCAGGTGAAAGCTGGCGGTGCTCGCAGCTGGGCGAGTGGGGGCAGCAAGGACGGAGGTGAACGCTGCCTCTGCAGTGGGTCCCATGCCGCCCCGGGACAGCTTCACGGACCACCTTTGACAGGAATCAACTCTGCCCTTCCAGTGAGTGAAGCCTTCGGGGGAAACTCAGGGTTTCAGAACTTCCGAGACTCAGAAGCCTCAGAGGCCAGGGAGAGGAACCATAGAGTGGCTTTGATTTTGTGGTTGATGGAGCCTCTTGCGCAGACCCAACCCACTCATCGCCCGGTGGCGCAGACCTCTCGGAGCCGGGCGTTGTAATCTCTATGGGATACTCTCTGGTGGGTCACAGTGGACACAGATCCAGACCAAAAACCACGGGTGACTCCCCAAACATGGGTGAGGCAGGCTGAGCCGCTGGGTTGGTGGTTACCTACTTTCCATTGTCTGCTTATTAAAGCATGCATATTTAAAGGTTTTAAATATTTAACCACATATTTAAAGGTTTCATAAAATATTTCATCAACAGTATCAGCAAAACTGTACTTAAATTCCAAGCCCAAATTGAAAATGAGGGTCCATTTATGCAAACAATTGCAGTCCACCTCCGTCGTGATGGAGGTCGCTCTGGAACTGCCTCTCTCCAGTCTTTGCTTTATATATGGACACAGCTGTAGTATGATATCGTTTTCACTTTTTCTATTGTTCTTGGAACCTAAGAAGCACTAAATAAATGAACTGTCACTATTAGTATTATAATCTTAGAGTAAAAAATTGCAATTTATCAGTGAAAGCTCGGCACACTCACCTTCAAACTAATGCATTGGTGATTCTTGTATTTTATTCATCACCGTGCCTGCTGCACACATCGCGGAGAATCTTCAACTTCAGCAAATCTCAGCAGTGCACTTGGGAGCATTCATTAGGAGGCTAATGTGGCTGGAGGGACGGGTCCTGGGGACTCGTTGCAGCTGCCTGCCCCCCGCCAGCCCCGCTCCTGCCGTGCACGGTGAGCCGGAGAGAGGCACACCCTGTGTCCTTTAGGAGGAGCATAACTTCTGTCTCATTTCTCACACAAGGAGAAAGATCACCTGTCAGCAAGTTTGTGGCCAGTTGCTGACAAATTTTCCTTTTTGGCTGGCATTTTTCCAAATAGGCTGCCTGGTGGTTCCCTCCCTCTAGGCAGACCAGCCTGGCATTGCTGATAAATAGCCATGTGGCCTTGGGCAAACCAATTAACCTCAGTTTCCTCATCTGTAAAGTGGCCTTTTGGGTTCTTTCCAGCTCTCAAATGGTCTGGCTCTCAGGTCTGCTTCCACAAATCACTTGGCTGGGTGCTTCCTAACTGTCCCATCTCAGCATTTAGAGAGGAATACGGACAGAATCACTGGTACGTGTGTGCACAGGTTTGGTTTTCCCCAACAGAATGTGCCCACTGGTGACAGTGAACAAAATATGCCTGCAGGACAATAAGTTCGCGACCCTCTGTGGACTAGTCTGAATGCCAGGTTCAGGGCTTTGAACTTCATTCCCTAGGTCCTAGGCAGCCTTTGAAGGGCTTGGAGCAGGGGATCGATGTGTTCAATACTTAATTGAATGATTTCCAGATCAGCATGGAGAAGAACAGATAGAAAGGGGCGGAGACTTTGAACAGGGAAACCAGCAGGGAGGGTGGAGATGCTGAAGCAGGGACGAGGGTGGTGTCATCATTATAATAGCTTATGTACACTGAGCATTTATTGTACAATGTGCACACACTGAGCTCAGCACTTCCCACAAATTACCTCAATTCATCCCCACTACAACCTCAATGAGGTAGAAGCTGTATAATTATCTCCATTTACGAAACATGCAAACCAAGATTCAGGGTAGTTAAAGAACCTTCCCTAGTGTTACACAGTTAACAAGGGGACCAGCCAGGATCCGAACAGAGAGATTCCCTGTTCTTCACTGCCGCGAATAGGGAGATGGATTTCAGAGGCTTCGAGGGGTGGGTTCATAAAACATGCTACTGGTCGAAGAAGAGATGGGAACATATATACTGTGAAGTGTTTACAGAGCACCCAAGACTGAGCTTTCCAGAGACCATCTCCTTGCCCAGAAGTAGGAGCCCCAAGATCACATAGGACAACTGCAAAGGGTTTGAACTTAGGACCTGAAAGATCCAGAAAGCTTTGCATCCAAGATTAACGGGTTTTGGCTTTCTCTTTACCTAGGAGGTTGTAAAGAGGACATTGAGTATTAATGTTTTCTCTAATGTGCACGTATGACTTAAATATTTAAAAAGATGTGTTAGGTAGAAAAGAAGTTGTGTTTCCACGATCCATATTCTTTCTTGGAATGTTGGTTCCTGTCCAGCCCTGGCATAGAGGAACTGGAGATGTCACCAAGAGTGTCACACCAGGACGTGCATTTTGCATTCTGGGTTTACAGCGCGTTCACAGGGGGTGCTGAGAGAAGGTTTATAAACTCAGTCTTTGTCTGTCAGCGGGTGCTCTCTGCGTGTACAGCACGGGGACCTTGTACAACGTGTGTAAAGGGGGGAAGAAGTCACATTGCAGCTGCTCTGATGCATTTTAAGAACCCAGGCTTCTGAGAGAGAAGAGAATCATCTGCATTGGGTTTTACGACGACATTAAGAGGATTGCATTTGTCACTCGAAGCTAGGACTTCAAAACAAATGTAGTTGCAAACACCAGCTTGGCAAAGTCTCCTGCAAAAAGGCAGGCCACGGGCCCCTGTGCTTTGTATCTCTCTATCCGCTCTAATATTCTCAGAGCTTTTCCATCTGTGCACCTCTCCATCCATCCTTTTACCCCTCCCTTTGTTGTTACCCAGCTCACTGGGGGACAAGAGGGAGCCTGCTCCCCTCGTCTGGGTTTGGGTTTGCTATTTCGTAGAAGAGGGTTAGAATGGAAACTTGCTTTCCCCACAGGAGGGGCCTGGAAGAACGGCTGAGCCCCGTTTAAAAAGCCCAGACCAGAAAGAAGTTCTGATCGCTGCCGGACTCAGAGAATACGTGTATTATTCTCCTCTCAACATCTCCCCTGGGGTTCGGATTTTTATTTGGACAATAAAAGCAAAATTGATGGTAGGCTCTTGGGAACGCAGAACTTAGTTCTCAGTTCCGGCAGAGAGCCTCCCCAACCTGTCTCCTGACTCCTTTAAATTAACAATTGTAAAACCAAGCGAGAAAAGCTTTGTGGGTAAGAATGTGAATTGATTAAATTCATGGAAATAGCTTCACTCTTCAAGGATTGCTTATCTCTGCTTAATGTTGGAAATATTGATGCTATTTTTAGTACTGTATCCCTTGTTTTCACATTTGCATGGGAAACTTCTATTAGCTTCTCCCCCAACCTCGCCCCCCAAAGATGGTTTCCTTCCGTGGGTTGTCCTGGCTTGGCCCACTGAGCAGGCCTTCCCGTGCGGGGCTGACTGGGGTGCACAGGGGAGCTATTTGGGGAAGGGCACCTTTCCCTGCACCGCTGTCCCTGCTCTCGAGGCTCAGCTGGGCTTGCTGGGGGAGAACATCGAGCTGCCGCTGCAGTGGGAGGGCCTGTGCCACTATGACTTTAATTTTCATATCAAATTGAACAAGAAATGAGTTTGTGGGAAACAATCATGTCTAGTGCTGAGGTGCCAGGTCGGAGCGTTACCGAGTTGTGACTGTTATTCCGTGAGGTGACCTTGCATTGTGGGGATGTGTAGATCGAGGTCGTCCGCGTTGCTGGACCCAGTCACAGCCGCTGGGGAGCCCCCAGGGGCCGTCGCTGACCGCAGCGCGCCCTGGCTGGGCATATTCCCTAGCCTCCTGCTACATCTGGCTCGGACTCTGCCTAATTCCCTGTGCCCTGCTGGAACCCTGACAAAACCAAACCAGATTAAAAAAACAAACAAACTACTTTATGTATAGTTCATTCTCTATGAAATTCATGCTTAACCTTAAATAAAAAATATAGTGTCTGGTGGGTCTGCAGAGGTGGGCCTGGGAATCCGAAATGGTTTGGGGAAGAACTGAGAAGACTGTAGTCTCATTATGTTGAACATGTACAGAGAGATTTTAAACCTCTTAGTTATCTGTAAGGCTAGAATTCTTTTGGCTTCATATTTTATAGGTTAACTTTTGAATACATTTCCCCCAAACACTCAACACTTCTTATACAGAATCCAGAATTCCACAAATACATTGACTTTCCAAAGTCATCGTAGGTTTCTCCTTATCTTTCAGGGTCTTTTTTTCTTTTTCTTTTCTTTCTTTCTTTCTTTCTTTCTTTCTTTCTTTTCTTTCTTTTCTTTCTTTTCTTTCTTTTCTTTCCTTTCTTTCTTTCTTAACACAAGGTGATTTAACCCCTGTATCTTCCCAGTGCTCTGTGGCGCCTTCACAACAGCAGCACTAAATGTGGGTGTCCGTCCTCACTGATTGTGCCTTAAGTTCCCTGTCTCCTTCAGTTCTCCTGGCGACAGGGAAAGGTTGATTGGGATGAGGACCAGAGACAGACAGCTCATGTGATAAAGGGGTTCCGACGACAAGGGTTCAGATCCTACTGCCACTACTTCTTAGCTGTGTGGTCAGCTTTTATGTCTCAGTTTCCTCATTCGTCCCCCTGGGAAGTATAAAGATCCAAGTGAGTACTTTGTGAGTTAGAAGTGTAGCATCAACGTCATTTCTGTTCTGCACAGAGGAAGTGGAGGTGCAGTGAATTTATACATCTTACTCTGGGTTATACAGCTAGTGAGTGACAGTGTGGAATTTGTATCCAAGTTCAAGGACTGCAACCCCATTTGTTCCTTCCTGTTCCTTCTACTAAAGTTTACTAAGCTGTTGTTTCTTTCTTCCACACCAAACCCTCACCTGGATGCGACGGAGAATAGTTTTCCATTGCTTATGAAACTTGCATGCTTCATTTTTAGAGAAATTGACATAAATAATGCTCTCTTTCTCAGCGTGAGTTACATTTGCATAGTTCTGAGGATGTTAAGAACTCAATTTTCTCCATCAAATCCTTTGTTTTTGAGCCTTTATATGGTTATAATTGAAATTTCAGCACAATAGCTTTCTAAGCCAGTGCTGTTCAATAGACATATTGTAACACGAGCCACATATGTGAGCCACACACATGTAATTTGAAATATTCTAGTATTCCAGTCAGAAAACTAAAAAGGAATTAGGTGATATTAATTTTGATAATGTAGTTTCCATTAAAACTGGATTTTTTCCCTTGATAAGACGTGTTTCCTCTAGTGGAATCGTTTTCTCAGAGGGCGTTAAACAGCGGTTGTCCATCCACCTTGCGTATCACTAACGATACCTTTCTGGTGCAAGATTCCCCTGGTTGCCCTCTCTCTCCAATTTCCTTAAAGTCAACATCTCTTAGTTGTTCTTAAGATACTTTTCTTTCTCAGAAAAGAAACTTTTTCTTAGTTTCCTTGGTTGGCCCCTCATCTCAGCATTTTCTATTAAATATTGGAGAGTTTTAGTGCCTTCTTCCGTAGTATTTCCTTCCAGACATCTCTGCTCCTATTATACTTGTTCCCTGGGATGATTCAGAAATTTTATAGCATCATCTACCATTTTAATTAACACTGGCTACCTCTCAGGCTGCATTCCGAACATAGCAAACTTTTAAATATGATCCTTTCCCTGCATTCCATATTTCAGTGATATCAACACTGTCTACCAGGTTATACAAACAGGCAAATGAGCAAAGAAACGTACACCTTGGGGGCCCCATCTTTGAGACCTCATACCTAGTCTACTGCCAGTTACTATGGATTTTATTTCCGACTTTGCTCTCGTAGTGTGTCCATTTTCTTAATTTTGCTTTAGTCTCAACTTTGTCCCTTGTCATTTCTTTTTTGAGATTTAAGATTCATCCAGATTCTCCTAATTCCTCTTCTTGCTTTCTTGGATCACAGCCCTCTGACCTCCTTCAGCTCCAAAACTGGTTATCAAAAAGTATAATAAACCCTGGCTGGTGCAGCTCAGTTTGATTGGAGCGTCGTCCCATAAACCAGAGGGTAGCAGGTTCAATTCCCAGTCAGGGCACATGCCTAGGTTGTGGGTTCGGTCCCTGGTCCAGGCCCATACGAGAGACAACTGATTGATGCTTCTCACATTGATGTTTCTCTCCCTCTGTCTCCCCTTCCCTTCCTTCCTCTCTAAAATCAAAAAGCATGTCCTCAGGTAAGGATAAAAAATATGTATGAGTGTTAGCGTAGAACCCACTATTTCTCTTAAAAGTGTAACAATACGTTTGGCTACACCCAGCTCTCTAGATCTTGTCAGTTCTCTGTGTTTGGGGACATCTGTGTATACAACCAGTAGTTGTGATTCTGTCTTGAAACTCACTGTGAGGCCACACTGTGAAGCAGTACAGCAGTGTGGAAAGAGCTAGGTCTGGGGCTGACCTGTCTGCAAAGCCTGGCTGTGCCCTGTAGAGTCATGTGAGCATGTGACAAACCTGCGCTAGAGATGATAATACACCACCTCATAGGTGCGGTGAGGTTTTCTCGAGACCTTTGAGCCGTGAACAGCAATATAGATACATACATACATAGATACATGTTTATATGTTACAAACACACACATGCATACAGTAGTTATTATAGTGAGCACGCAAGTATCCAAAAAGTTATCTATTTCCTGTGCCACAGTGCTAGGTACGAGGCATACAGACATAAAACTATTGTAGTCCCCACCTGTTAGTGCTAATAGTCAGTCTAGGGGAGGAGGATATAATTAAATAGTTTCGGTTATGTTCTGACAGGTGCTGTAATGCACACATTTAGAACCCTAAAGTCTCTTCAATGGTGAATAACCGAAAGCAAAGATAATTACCTAGAAGTCTTGTTCTTGGAATATATGCTCTTTGGACATACAATGGTACCAACTCTGCCTTAATAAAGGATTTACTGTGTGTTAGGGTTCAGCTAAAGCTCGGGCAGGCTGCCAGGAGAAGGGTGATTGGATTCCCAGTGGCTGGCCACGTAAAGAGCTCCAACAGCCGTGGCCTGTTTGCTTGCCCACTTAGTTATGGCCTTTCCCATTCTTAAGAGGAATTGAAGTAGCCTTCAGAAATACCAGCAGTGTGCTAAGATTTCAACCAAGGAAGTGTTAAAGAAATTAGGGTGACGGAAGGTCAAAAGACACAGGAAAGGACTCCACCAAAAAGCGCATCATAATTTATGACATAGAGCGTCAGGTAACCAACGCACCTAGAGAATCACCAGGAGCTATGGTCCTGTCCAAGGGAGACAGAACATGCCCCGGCACTGGTGCCAGTAAGATTTCTCCTGAAGAGCCTGACAAGGAGACAAGTGCTTTTAACAGTTACCTGAACATAAACAGAAAACTACACACAGTATATCTGTATTTACATACAGATACATGGATGTATTCTCTTTATAGATGCAGCTGTAGGGTTGCGTAATTCAAGTAAAGGCCCAAGCACGTTAGTCCATCTCAGTAATCAGGACTCTTATGTAGTGACTTCCGGGGGACTGAGAGGGTCCTGTCTCAGCCCATCCCATCTCCTGCCCAATTCTCCATGTTCCTTTAACAGAGGAGCCAGGGTGACACGAACTGGAAATAGAGGGATGTCATCAGGGGAACCAGAGCGGCCGGCTGTGCTCAGAGCCACTGAGAGCCCAGAGTTCTCGGCACCTGTGTGCCTCTGCGCCTCCAGGAAGTGCAGACAGAGCGTTTCCCCTGATGGCCTCAGTGTTTGCCTTCCTGGCAGTGGCGCAGTGGCCTCTGGGTCTCAGAAATAAACAGTGAACAGGTGCGGCATCCGAGGTGGGTTTCTAGGCCTTCGGCCTCCCATGGATGCTCAAGAAAAGAGAAACATTTTGCTTTTGTCGTTACTGGAAGTTTGAAGAATCTTTTGAAGTGCTCATCACATCATTTCCTGTATGGCCTTGTTTTTATTTATCTCCTTTCCTCTAAGGAAAAGTCTCAAGATGGGAACCACAGTGCGCACTGTAGACCCCTGGTCAGTGGGTCTGCACATGAATGGACAAGAGCCTGGGATCGGAGCTGAGTTACAGGGAAAGTCAGGAGACACATCTGTGGGCTAGACGATGAGTGGACACTTGGCACTTGGTCTGGGCTGTGGCCATGTGTCCCAGGTGTCCCTCCCAGTAATGATAGCTGCCCCATTGATACTAAGGCTATTGGGCAAATAGCTGTATAAAGATGGCGTTGTACTTAGGGAGGGCTTGGACAGTGCCAAAGACAGCCAGAACAAGAGGGGCCTATCAGTATGGCCCAAAGCGCTTTGTCTCCCCGGGCTCCTTACCACTGGGAAGGAGCCCTGGTCTGGGAGTCAGCGACTCTGAATTCCCCTCCAGATTCTGTCACTGTTGGTTAAGCATCGTGCATCTGTTTACGTACTTTTGAAATAATGCAGCTAAACTTGGTGACGTCTAAGAAACTTTCTAATTGTGAAGAGCTACAGCATTTGTCACAGTATTACACGACAGAGCTACATACGTGGGCAGGACAGACCCTGCCACCCATCGAGAGTTCTGGTGGAAGACGCAGAACATCCAGGGTAGGGCAATCTCAGGGTGGGGTCATTGCCATAAAGGAAAATAAATAAAGGCTTATAATAGAGAGGTGACTCTGGAAGACTTCTCTGAGAAAGTGACATTATTTGATCTTTCTCTTCATTCCTGCAAACTGAACAGTTAAAATGACATCGGAAAAAATAGCATTGGCCTTTGCAAATCCACCTCAGTAAAAGCAATAGAAGACAGAATTGATTTGAGAGAGGCCTCCTGCCCTAAATGCTTTGTGAAATGTGCCAGGGTATAAAGAAAGGAAAATAGAGAAAGATCTTTGTACCTTAAGCAAAAGAGGCACTTATAGCTCTGGGGCTTGACAGAGATTTTTTTTTGGTGGACTCTTTATTTTTATTTAAAAAAAGAATGTTGTAAGAGTTTATTTGAGCCTAACTGATTGATAGAGAATTGTTAAGGTGCATCAGTCATTTCAGCGAATGTTTCTTGGGCACCCACTACAGGCCTGAGTTTAAGCAGGGAACTGAGGATAGGGTGTTTAGTTACCTACAATCTTCCTGAAGAAGAGCCTAGCCTAGAGAGGGAAGAGATGAATGGAAATGTCTCCCTTTCATTAGAACAGTGGTGGCTGCTGGAAGGGATATGGGATGTTTGAGGGGACCTTGGTAGGGCTGCTGATGTGCTGAAATATCAAAACAGATCACGGAATTTACAATTTTAATCTCATAGTTTTGGAATTAATACCAAAGAAATAACTTGAAATGTTAAAAAAAAAAAAAGTAGATGCCCAAAATATAAAATAATACTTAACTGTCTCACAGAGGGGATTGGTTGGATAACTAATGGCACATTTTTAGGAAGGACTTTAGTTGTCACTGGAAATATTAACTGGGAAGCCGCAGCTACACGGACACATGCCCACAGGTAAATGCTGAGAGGCACAAAGCGGGCCATGGACGAGTCTACTCTGTGTGATTGTGACTTTCTGCATGCACGCACCGGAGGACTCATTCTGAAATACCAGCAGCGATTTATGACGGGGTGGCATGATTCATTATTTTATTTTAAATTTTATTCAGTTTCCATTTTTTAGCACCACATATTAGTACCTGAGAAAGAAACACATGGAAAATAAGTTCAAACCCGGGTATTTGAAGAAGAGTGGAAATAGTGGTTCCTTTCGGTTCCATCTGTTTCTGATGAATTATTCCTCTGAAACAGAAGCTAACCCTTGAATTTAAAAATAAACTTTACATTTTGTTTTTAATTCTAAGCTTTTGCTAATGGCAATTTATTTTTACTGCCCACATCTTTTTCTCTCACCAAATTTAAATGAAGCAAGAATAGAAAGCATACATGAATGTACAAAACCTGGTTTTCTTGTGTGTTGCTGTGGGCGCTTGGGAAGAGCTGAGGGGAAAGGATGGCAGATCCCTTGGAAATAAAAAGGACCTTCGCATAGCCGTTTTATAGCTGAGAGTGCTAAGGATTAAAGATGAGGGATGGGTGGGCCTGGTCACATGGCTGCTTTATTGGGTCATAGGGTATCATCACGGTAGAGGTTGGAAGAAGAAGGCTAAGAAGTGTTTGGTCCAGTTGCCACGGTTCTGCTGGTTGTGGCGGCAGTGGTATTGCTGCTGATGCCGACTGTAGCATTTAGAGCGGGAAGGAGGAATCGAGAACATGCTCAGATGCTGCACTGTGGACATGGGAACAGTGTGGAACCTCCAGGGTACGTTCTTTTAGAAGCAGAAGAGCAATGTCAGGAAGGAAGTTGTAAACCCAATACTAAAGCAGGTGGAATTTAAGGTCTGCAGTTAAGCTTTGCTATTCCATGGAAACTAAGAACATGCCGGTTTTCAGAATAGAAATGTTTATTTCCATATCTAAATTTTAAAATTCATTGTGCATATGTTCTGCGATTCAAAAGTAACAGGCTTTTCCATTTTTCTCCTTCTCTTGCAAACTGCAATCTCACCATGTCATCAAAAAGTTATGGAGCAGCAACTTAGGAGCAGCCGAAAAGTTTCCCGTCATTTTCATATATTTTCCATATTTGGAATGTTAGTGATTAAGGTTTTTGTGTGTTCATTTAAAATAATATATTATTACTGAAAATAGATGTAATAATAAATGCAAAATGTTGGCTCTAACCGCATATGCTAAACATTTTCATAGCATATGCTCAGTTCTTCATTAAGAGATTTTAAAATAACTTGTATTTAGCAAGAATACATTATCTTTTATTCAGAATTAATTATATGCTGTTTTGTGTACCATAATTTAAAGTGCTACCCACTTCTAATATGTAATATGCAAACGAAACTATGGTTACAATTCATTAGAATTGGCTTCTTTCCTTTGCAATTTAGTGGCATAATGAATACATAGAACTGAAATGCTATTCGTTACTTGAAGCAAAAGTTATATGGAGTCCTGATAACTAACAGTTATGAATCCTTCATTTCTTCATAAAAGAAAAAAAAGTCACAACATGCTTCAGGAGATAGGAGTAAGTCATGAGAGTAACTCATGCATAATTTTTTTACCATTCTTTGTTAGCTTTAAGAAAATGTTTTTAGAAGGGCTATCAGAACTAGAGTGTAGAGGAGCACTTAGACATCTTTTTTGTTTGATTCAGAGAATTACTAAATTGTTCGGTATGCCCAGACAGACACTTCTTTGAAAGCAGACTATGTTTAGAGAATTTGGTTCTAGGTGTGTATTACATAAATGTAACATACCTTCTTAAGAGTGAAACCTCCAGTCTCAAACAATGACTGGAGGTATATTAGTTGTCTCATTAAGTTTCTGCCACATCCTTTGTATGATAATCTTCTACTTCAACTATTATTTTATTTATTTTTTTTAGCAATGAGGAACGTGATGCCCAGAGAGGTTAAATCCTTACCTACGGTAATAATATAGCTCATGACAGGGCACCCAGAGTTGTTCAGGTGTCTTGGTTTAGATAAGTCTGTTACCTGGGCTGCATGCGAGTTGTCCAAAGCGTCCCTTTCATCCTAAATTACTAACAAGAAGTTCTATAAGGGAGGTCCATGTGAATCCTACATTCCCTTAACTAAGAATGAAAGGACAAAAGCAGTTAAAATGCATTGGAAGTGAAATGAAAATTCCAAAATGCGATTTTCAGTTTTGAACCATACGATGACATCTTGGCTTTTTCATCAAAAGTGACAGAACCTTAAATAATACTCATGCTGACCAGGGAGGAGTGAGATGAGCACTCTAATACTGAGCCAATGGGAGTATAAATCAACCCTGGAGAACATTTGGCAACATTTTCCCGCAACCTAAACATATACAGACCCGCCAGCCTCCGTTGTTTTACTCCTGGATGTCTAGGCATGGGAGACACTCTGAAACAGAACGAGCGAGTTATGGCAAAGTGTTCTTCCAGGTGACTTCTTGTGGTGCCTAAATGGTACCGCAATAAAGCTGTTGAGAATTGCTCATCACCTTTTTATTTATTGGAGTCAAAAGTGAAAACATGGTAAATGACTACCCCTTAGAGGAAATCTTTAGTAACAGCTCATTCATACAGTTTAACTTTGAGAAGTCATCCTTTAGATTTATGAAGATTTTTTTTAATCCTCACCGGAGCATATGCTTACTGATTTTTAGAGAGAGAGAAAAGAAGGGAGAGAGATCATTGAAACATCAATGTGAGAGAGACATATTGATCAGTTGCCTTATGCGTGTGCCCCAACCAGGGATTGAACCCACAGCGTAGGTATGGGTCCTGACCAGGAGTCACTCTACACTGTATGGGGCAACACACCAACCAACTGAGCCAACCTAGTCTGGGCGAAAATATTTTTAATAATATGAAAAAAATACTTGTGGTATAGTATGTATCAGTAGATGTACAAGCACAATAAAAATTGTGTAAACCATTATCTGTACTTTGAAAGACAAAAAATGATTAAAATAATGAGAAATAAGTCAACATGGTAACTAATGATAGTTATCATAGGGTAATCAATTTATCCATTCATTATCCAATCATTTATTTATTCAGTCAACTTTAATTTGTTTTAAACCTCTGCATTTTCAAAATGCTCTTCCACAAGGATTAATTACTATTGAAAATCGGTCAAAAGCATGAATAAAGGTCAAAGTGAGGCGTCTTCATACACAGGCTTCTTGGCTATACCAAAGGATCATGCGGTATACTCTTTAGTAGATTCTTAGACTCTAGTCCAAGGATAGTCCTTTCACGGGGGAGGACCCAATTCAACAGGATCAACAAAATTCATTAGTGTGTCACTTTCTCCATCATAGTGCAAATATCATGTAGAAGAGGTTGCATCACAGTCTACCTAATTCAGTCAAATTTACATAAATCCCCCTCTTTACATGTATCCAACAGTGGGGTTTTAATTTCCATCATTTGTATGGATGGTAATCAAAGTGCTAAGAGCATGGAATTTGTAATCTGCTCACAACAGCAGAATGTGATGAGTGATTGGCATTAACAAGCCAGCCCTTGCTGCTTGATGACTTCTCACGGTTAAGCCTTGGGTTTCAGTCCAGGACGTAAACGTGCTTCCTACAACTTGTTAACTCAATTACACAATCTGCTGAGTTGCAGAAAACAGCTCTTACACAAAGAAGCCACTTGCGTAGGCCCTGTGGTAGCTGACTCTTCTAATCCCTAAGGGAAGGCATAAAGAATTAGACTAAATTCCCTGGATACTGAAAGAAAGGGAAAGTGATTAAGATATTGAAATTGTGCTGCTGTCCTTGGAGGAAGTGATACTGTGTCATGTACAAAATGTAATAGCTCTGATTACTGGGACCTACCTTCTGGGACATTACCAATTCCCACCTGTCTGGGAAGCCTGCTCCAAATCAAAAGATTCCGAAGTACACTGGTCTAAGGTTTTCTTTCATCTCAAATGATATATTTGTTTCTCATGTAAAATTCACTCTGAAGGTCCTAAAGTCAAATATGTGACTTAGATGTTTCCATGAAAAAAATTTTTTAATGCACATCCTGTCTCTTACTCTCTGTTGTGGAGCATCTAAGAGTATAAAGTTGTGTGGGGTGCCCAGTCTGTGTAGATCAAACCCTGGTCGTGAGAGTTATTTCTTCACGTGCTCTGGGACTTGTCTTTGTTTTCCAAGGGTTTTATAGGAGGTGGTCTGCACATTCTCTGCTTCCAGGTTACCTGGGGACCTTGTTTCAAAGGAAGTTTTCAGGGCCCTAACCCAGGCCTTGTGCAGTGGGGGCAGGCTCTAAGAAGCTCCGTTTGTAACAAGCTTCTAGGTCATCTGAGGCTCTCTAAAGTTTGAGAAGTGTTACATTAACTCCTTGCAATTTTCAGAAAGCTTTCACCCCAACTATTCTATTCTTTACTTCATAACAGCTTTCTTTACAGAGACACATGAATACTCAGAAAAGGTAAATAAACATTCTAATATCACAGAGCCAACACAGATGCATCTAGACTTGACTTTCAAAATGTGCTACCTGGACCAGCAATCACCCATATTACCTAGGGATGTTAGAAATGCATATCGGGGGGGCCTACCCTGGGACTTCATGAATCTGAAGCACTGGGAATGGTTTTAAGAAGCCATCCGAGAGATTTGGATGATATACATATAAGTTTGAGGACCAGTGGTCTAAAGTACAGTTTTTCAGTCTCCCAATGCTAGCTGTGTGCCTCCATTTATTCAAGTTGTTCACCTCGCCAACTTTTGTAAAGGATAAGACAGTTTTTTTTCCATCGGACCCCAATTATTTTTAGACAATCTCACAGACTTAAAGATCCAGAAGAGATTTTAGAATCAATGTCACAGGCACGTCATGCCTTTACAATAGGTAATGGTCCTACCAGCAAGGTAATGGTTAGGTTTCTTAAAAGCAGCATCAAAATAGCATGACAAGACCCATTGGCTTTTAAATTAGATGACAGCCTCCTAAGTTAAAGCTGCTTCAATTGAGTCTTGGTTTTGACATTTACCAGCTGTGTAGCTTTTGAGAAAGCTAAAGATTATCTGGGAGCCTTACTTTTCATACCTGAAAAAGAGTATAATGATAGTATCTTCCTTTCAGGGAGCAATTTTGAGCATTAAATGAGGCAATGAGTGGAAAGTTGGCTAGAGGACTTGGTAATCAGCAAATGCCCAAAGGCTGTTTTAAGGCACGTAACCATGGATATGCATTCCAGTTTTCTGACCTTTAGTTCCTTTGTTTTAAATTGGGAGTAAGTGTAGTGCCTAAGAGCAACGACTTCAGTAATAGAACTGAGTGAATCCATAGACCCTAAGGCGGTCTTCTGCAGGGTGAAAGGATGGAGACTGGACCTCTCTGTATCCCCAGTCTCCAAGGACTAGTTTCAGCATGTGTGTAGCACTAGATGAACAGACATGGAGCAAAATCAATCAATCAATCAATAGCTAGATTTTGCAAAGAGAGCTATTGCAAAATCAAGTTATAGACATCATTTGGCTAGTACTCCCAACCACCCTAATTAGGAAGGTAGAGTAACTGCTCTGATGTTACAGAGGAGCACCCTCACACTCCAAGAGCAGGGGTGATGAGGAGGGCGGGGCGGGGCCCCTGCGTTCATTGCCCCACGAAGCCGCTTTCACCTCTACGGGACTTCAGCTGGCCATCTCTGGCAATGAGCCACAGGGAGGGGCCCGGTTAGAAGTAACTCTGTGTGCACCTGCGGAACGCACTGAGAAAAGGAAATTATGCACTTGGATAAATCAGTAATACTTTTAAAATTTTAATGCAATAAGCTACAAGCTGATTAACTCCCAGCCAAAGTGAGGAGAGGCTTTTAATTTTGTTGTTAATATTATTTTAAACTATGTTCCTGTTAGATATAATACAGAAAATACATAAATACAATTATGCAGCTGAATTTATTATTTTAAGGTGAACGAACACCTTAAATCCACCACCCCTGTGAGGAGGTAGAACCTGCCTAGCCAGACAGCCTCTTTTCTTTTTCTCTTTCTCTTTAGGTAGAGCTTTCAAATTTATTTTGCTCTGTAAGTGCTCCTATCATCCCCCTCATTGGAAAACAAAAGTAATTATTTACCTTAACTCACCAAAAAAATGGACATGCTTAAAAATACTATTTTCTTTTCTCCTGACTGACTCCTGCCCTTCAAGGCTTCCCACCCTTCAGCTGATTGGTTGGGGAGGCTTTTCCTGACAGCTGTCCCACGTAGCAGGAGCTCCTGCCCACCTTTTATCTATGGTAATCACTGATTAGATTTGTAAAGTTCCGGCCACCAAGATCTCTTGTCTGTGCGAGTATATGACGTCGTCCATCCTCCTTAGGCGTCTCTACCTGGATGAATTCCGCTAAGTCCTTGCACAGGAAAGGCTGTGTCCAAATTCATGAAGTTAACGGCTTCTCCACGTTCTCACGCCTGGGACCACTCCTAGGCTAGGAATAAGCATAGGCATGCCAGGCTGGGGTGATGACACTTCTCACCCAAAAGTTGCTCATTTTGAACTTGTTAAGCTTGGGGACGAAGAACAGCTGGATGGCCCACTGCTTATCATCAGGCAGCCGGCAGCGCCGGGCTGGTCTCGCCTCTGCCATGCATCCCCCAAATGGTACTTAGTTCCGTTTTGCCCCTTCAGTTTTCTCCCTTGTGCCGTGGGGATCTGAAATCAGTCTGAGTTGCTGATTTCCCAACACAGGAAGGAACCCTTTACTCTTACCTGCCATGTCTCACGACGTCTAGTGCGAAGGTCAGCAGAAAGTAGCACCTGATGCATGCTGGGTGACTCATCCCTCAAAATGTCTATCAGGTTAGAATTCTTTGTATTGTGAGATTGCTAACAGCATCCTATAAAGCTTCTGGATAAAAAAAAAAAATACCGGTTTCTCTCCATGTACTGGGGTTGTTTTTCAGCTGTATTTCAGCATGGGAGTCCATGATTCCCTCTGAAGACCCTCCACGCCTCTATGAGTGTCACCGCTTAATACAAAAGCGCATTTTCTCCGATGCTAATGCTGAAGATATGCTTTGACCACTGATATGTTCAATGCGCCTGCTGCCACCAGGAACACTAATGCATCACATGTCACAAGCAGAAGGCAGAAGGTTTTGAGCTCAATAAATAAATGCATATTTACTCACGAGTAAGGATCTGTGAATTGTTTTTCTACCCATGGAAACAGCAGAGCTAGGGCAAGAAACTGTAAAGTCTTGTCGACAAACACCCTCACAGATTTAGCGCCTAGATTTCACTATCAGTGTCAAGAAGATTTCTTTGACTTTCATATATTGTCAGAATATATGTACATGAAAGAAATTTTCCAGAAGCAAGCACGGACGATGCTATAATTTGTTTTCACTAATAATAGATCTCCTTGGGGTGAGGCAGCAGTGGCAAGAGCAAATGGTTGTAGTCCAAGAAGCAGAGGATCAACATAATTGCCACCTTCTGCTTCAGAAACAAACAAAACGTGTTTCCACGTCTGTGATTGTACTCAGCACGGGTGTTAAGCACACGCACAACATGTGGATAGATGCATTTCTAACATACATTGAAGCAAAAAATATTTGAGAAGGGCCAGATTTGTCCTTGAGAGGAAGAGAGAGGATGCTACAAAGTCTTGAAGATGAACAGAATAGCGAACTGCATGATGTTAAAGCTGTCTTAACATATCCGGTCAAATATTTGTGAAACTTGACGTTGCCGAGTTCTGTAAATGTCTAATGACAATATTTAATCTAAAAGGATTTCCTCCTTTAAACATATTCTGTTGATGCAAAACCTGTGCACTTCCTCTTACGGAACCTCATCGCTCACTTTTTCATTGTCTTGACTGCAGGAAACATGTTAGGGGGTACTGTGTCGGTGAAATGTAGCATTTCCTAACTTTACATTTCCTTTTTCTTTGCTCAGTTGCCATCGTGTTTTCAGAGCGCCACTTGTATAATTAGACTATGCAATATGGTCATTTCCATTGCTATTAATTATTCTCTCTACCTTAAATTTACACCTTTCTGCCACGTGAGTCTTATACTAACTTTTTTGTTTTCTGGAGCCAAGAACGGAAGACACACACGTGTGATGAGCTTTCACATTGCGCCAGGCACTTCGCCCCCTCACCTGATCTTATCCATGTTAATCATCAACAAAGATGCTTATTCCCATTTTTCCCCTCAGAGAAGGAAACTGACATTTAGAGATTGATTTTCACATGTTCGTGTGTTGGAATGGCAGACTCGGAAGTTACACCTGCCGGCGTTTTTACTTCTCTGTGACCTTTGCATGGAGTGTTTGCTAAGGAATGAGAGCCCACGGGTCTTTTAGAAACAACGTGATGCTGTAGACAATTTAGAGAATGTGCAGTCAGGCAGGTCTGGGTTCCATTCATGCCCCTGACACTCCCTAGGTGACTTTTGGGGAGTTGCTTAGATTCTCTTGAGTCTTAGTGGCCCCTTGAAGAAGTGGGGCTGACCAGAATTTTTTTTTCCCCAATGTCTGTAGGATTAGAAATAGCTCAGGCTCCCAGGATGGGCTGGATCAGCGGGAGCTATTCTTGTCCCCACCTGTCCTCGGTTTGTTCCGGCTGCAAGCCACTGATGGAGATTATTGATGGCTTTTCCCGGTGCAGAGGCAGCTCGGCGAGCCTCCGACATGGAGGGTGTTCTCTCCGTCTGTCTGCGAAAGAGAAAAGAACAAGCCCAGGCAGCCCCGTCTTTCAAGCTGGGATGCAGGAGTTGGAAGAGGGGTTTGCAGGAGATAAATCAAAGAAAAGTGTCTAGGATTGGTACAAACAAAATTTGAGCTTAACGCGTGCTGGAGTGGCGGGGGAGGATTTGTGCTCTTCTAGTGGAGCACAAATTGCTGCCGCTCGAGGGGGAGCTGCCAACTCCTGGAGGCCGAGTGTGCCTGTCCCGTTCTGCCTGGGACCTGGGATGCTGCCACCCCCACAAGACAGAGCACTAGGCAGTCATTCAGTGCCACTTCCTCCTTATCACACCTCCTTCATTGAAGGTAACAGGGACTGGGTATTATGCCCCGCCCATAATCCAGTGTGGGGTACACCAGGTACTTGATTACACCAGGGGACAGTTACAAACACAAGTACGTCCATGGAACGTTTTACTACTATTCACCTCCTGGGGTGCCTGTTTGGGACTTTGAGAAAAGGGATGTTTTTGTTTAGGTGCCATATGTGCATATATAAGTACCATCTCACAGGAACGATTTAAGCTTCATGACAGCTCCAAGAAGAAGACATCATTGTTTCTATTTTATAGAAGAGACAGCCTGTTCAGAGACGTTAAACAACTGTTTCAAGGCCACACTGTTTGGGGTAGAGCTGGCCCACTTGATGCCACGTGGTCTACACTGGCTTTGCAGCAGCGCCTTGTGCAGGGACAGCGTCCCAGGGGCCCTGGGCTGTGCCCATTTCACCCAAACGTGTAAGTCTTCAGGGATGCATTGCGGGTGGGAGGAGGCCTCGCCTGACATACTCTTTTGCTGCACTGTGAATGCCGGTGACTCGAAGATCCTTGCCAGGGGATTACCGTAAATCCTGTGTAGACAGAGGACTCCTTAAAGGAAGAAGGGTTCTTCGCAGTGGCCCACAGCCAGGAGCAATAGTGTCCCAAGGAGGAGAATTTGCAGCACGGCTTGAATGAGAGCAGAGAGCTCTGTGTGCATGGGCAGGGGCACAGAAGGGAGGGTTTGATGCAGAATCCCCCTAAGCCCACGCGGAGAGCGGGGAGGGCTTTTGGACAGTGTCAGAAGGGCCGCTGCCACCCGTGGCTTGCTCTAATCCTCTGCCTGAGTCCTGTCTTTCTCAGAGACAAGCAAGCTGGCCTCATAGCCTGTCCCATACCATGGTGCAAATTAACGGCGTGGCTCATAGCCATGTCACTCCGCCCTCTTTTCCTTGTCCCTTTAGTCGGGTCTGGCTGGCAGACCAGCCTGGCAGTGCGCACCCCCGCATGGTGGAGAGATGAGCAGGCTACCGACCGAACAAGCTTTTCCTTTTGTGGAGGAAGTCTGCTCCTACGTGTCACAGCCCACCCTGCGCGGGACACAGCGCGCTGTGCTGGATGGCGTGGGGCGTGAGGAGAACGGGAACCTGTGTGTGTGTGTGTGTGTGTGTGTGTGTGTGTGTGTGTGTGTGTGCGCCTTCTTCCTTTCACAAGGATATCCCCAGGTACACGCATTTTAATAAAAAATATTAATTATTCTACCCAAGAATAGAAGATGATTTAATATTTCCCTAATTATTTTTGTACTATTCTGTACAATCACTGGGAAGGGGGTGATAAGAAAATACTGTTTTGAATATATACACACACTCTGAGAAAGGCTTGGACTTGGAACCAGGAGGGAAAGTCACAAACAGTGGTGCATCTGTGGGAACTTCTTGTTAATGTGCGACCTCTTGGGTCTTTTTTTGGACTATGGGAAATTCGTGTTGTTTTTCATCTAAGATAGGTATAGATGGGTTACCTCACAGCAACAATCCTATAAAGTAGACACCATGGGGATCCCATTCCAGGTCGAGAAGCTAAAGTTCAAAGAGGCGAAGTGCCTGGCCTGTGGTCACACAGCTAGTAAGAGACGGAACCTTCACCTGAACCCCTGGTCCCTGTGTCCAAAGCTCTGCACTCTTGCTCCTCCCTAGATTTTTACTGAAGGGCCTTGAAAGAGTTAATTCAAATATATTGAAGTGGTCCTGTTTTATTAGTCTCCTCAGTGACTCAGTGGCCCTTTGGAGCCTTAGTGCTTTGGCAGTGCTGACCCATGCATAGCCCTGTCCTCTGTGACACTCTGCCCCTGCTTCCCGTCAGGCAAAGGACTGAGGGAAACAGAAAGTTAAATGAACTCCCCAAAGGGCAGTCACCGGGAGTCAATGGGTATTTGCTTTTTTCCCATTCGTTTCATTTAGAACAAAACAGAACAACAAATGTTCCCTGCCTCTGGGTCCAAGGACTTAGCGGCAGGCTGCGGTTCCCATGAATAATGAAAGAGTTTCCACATTGTCTGAAAACCACCATGACATCAAAGAGACACACCAAAATGAAATTCAGGTGTTTACTTCCTCTCCCCGGTGCTCCCAGCCTCGGCCTCAGCGGCCTACTAGTCATCTCCTGGGCACTCCCTTGATATCCCGGGCCTCGGCCCCTAGCTGCAGACCTGCCGGACCTGCATTGTAATGAGGTCCCCAGGTAACTTGCCCATCCAGGAATGCTGGGAAAGAGGAGGACTTCCCTCCCAGTCAGGCCAGGGGGGGGATGGGGTATGGGAGCCACTCAGTCTGTGTCCAAAATTTAAGAGTACCCAAAATGCAATGATCAACATAAGCAATGCTTTTTTTAAAGATTTTATTTATTCATTTTTAGAGAGAGAGGAAGGCAGGGAGAAAGAGAGGGAGAGAAACATGGACGTGAGAGAGAGACATCGATGAGTTGCCTCTCACATGCACCCCCACCAGGGACCAAATCTGCAACCTAGGCATGTGCTCTGACAAGGAATCGAACCCGTGACCTTTCGCTTTGTGGGATGCTGCCCAACCCACGGAGGACACTGGTCAGGGCAACATAAGCAACATTTAATGCAATACACATGTATTAAAAAAAAAAAAAAGGTTGTTCAAAGGTTTTTCAAAGGTTTGGACATCAGCACTCTCCTTTCTGGATCCTTGGGAAAGGGCAGGAGAAAAACCGCTAGGAAAGGTCTGGGAGCTTTGGTTTTTTATGTTCTCTAAATGTTCTCAAGTGTCTGCACATGAAATTGCATTGTGTCATTTCCATTTTGGTCTGCACACCTCTCTCTGTATTACTGGATTTTCAAACACTGTGATGAGGCACCAAAGACCTAGTGTTACAACCTGCACATTTAAGCTCCAAGTTCAGCTCAGCTGCTGAAACACAGATCATACTCATGCTGAGGGTAATGATCATGGTACCTAACATTCATCGAGGGCTTTCCTATGTGCTAAGTGCATTACGTGAATTAACTTACTTAATTTTCACAATAACCTTGGGAGGTAGGTACCATTTTACTCTTCCTTTTAGAGGTGAGGAGATGGAAGTGTACAGAAGTTAGGTCACGTGTCTGAACAAGGTGCTCCGCCTACTAACCGCAGGAGGTAGAATTCAGACCTGGGCAACTTGCCCCAGACTCCACACTCTTTCTGACTTCACAAATCTACAGTTAACACAGTATCAAATGAATTTACACCGGATCCCACGTTCCAAAGCAAATTTATGCATGCTTTCCCCCCCTCCTTCAATGTGTAAGCATTAGGTTGCCAAGTTTTTTATTCTGAAAATCTGTCCCTTTTTACACTTTCTATGTTAAAATGCTCTTGAAAACAATGAAATGAGAGTAATAGATGATGGTAGTTACCTTTTAGAAATGTACACTCAATTTTGGCTGCATTTTCTTGTTAATTAGGCCAGGAGGGGAGGGAGAAGATGCTTTGGGTTCTAGGGGAAGCGCGTATTTCAGGGCCCTCCCAGGGGCACTGAGAGCATCTGTGCGCCCAGGTAGGCCAACGGGGCTCTGCCTGTCTCTGCTCCTGTTCCGCCTGCTTGGCAGCAGTCCCTGCACTCGCCTCTCTGGCCTGTGTCTGGGTGGGACTCATTAGCAGTGGAAGTGTGTCTCGTCACAGCGACTCGCTCACAGGGCTGCCAGCCGTGCCAGGGAGCGACTCGTTCACAGGGCTGCCAGCCGTGCCAGGGAGCGGGGCCACCTCTCCGGCCATCCCGGGAGCCGCCACTCTGGGCTGTCCAAAACAGAGCCGGGCCAAACCCTTTCACGGTCCTGTAGCCATTGGTGTACCCACAGGAGGTGCCCCACGATCAGAGCGGGACGGTGGCTCTTGGAGATGGCCTCGCCAGGGCTGCATGCTGCCTCTCGGGGAAGACTCTAGGCAGCCTGCTGCTGCTTGGCGACCTTCGCAATGGTGGAGTGAGTAGGCACTGGACTTACAAGCTTGGCCTCTCCATCTGTCAGCTGAGTGCAGGTGGCTGTGACACTGCCCAGTCCGGACGAGGGATGGAGATGGTGGTGCAGAGATCCCAGCAAAGGGGGCCGGCTTTTGTGGACACGAGCGTTAGGTCAGGAGTTTGACTCATGCCCTGCCCACGCAGTGGCAGCTGTCTGCTCCGTACCGCTGCGCTTGTTTGCCATTTCTGTACTTTATACCCAGGTCACAATCTCCATCTGATTCTGGGTTTGTTTTTAAATCCGGCTTGGTGACCGCTGCTGGCCTGAACTGTTGATCCCATGTTAAGAGTTTTTGAATGTGTTTCAGAGAGATGGCAGGGGCTGGGTCCCACTGCCAGGTTGTGGTGTCTGGGGACACACGCTTGGGCACTATTTCCGTCTTCTGCCTCTGCTGGTCTCCTCCTCATTAAATCTTCCTGGGTCTGTGGAGCTGACTACCAATTGGAGCCTGACCTAGTTACAGAGAGCCACCATGCTGCCCTGCGCTCATTGTAACAAACGGGTCATAACAGTTTGTTCACTGTGATTCAAAGTGGTCTCTGTTATTTTACAGGCATTTCTATTTCCTTGGAGTGTGGGCATGTGAGTGTGGAGGCGTGCATGTGTGGGTGTATGCACATACGTCTGTATTCATGTGTGTAAACACATCTTTATGCATGTTTATATGCATGCATGTCTCTGTGTGCACATGTCTGTGTATGCATGTCTGTGTGTGTAGAGTGCAGCTGCCTCAATGAAGGCTGCTATTTCCCGTTGCTGTGTCGGGACTTTGCATTAGGACACTGGCCCTGTGGCTTTTGCATCTGGGAGTTGATGGGCTTCACCGGGTTCCCTGCGTCGATCTTTCGTTTTCTGCTTGGAGCTCTTTCCCTGGAGCTCACTCAGGCTCTTGCGTTTTCTGCTCTTGGTGTTGGCTCTGTTTGCCTCTCTCCTGCCAAAGGGCCCTGCGGAGTCACTCAAAGGACCTTTTGGCCTGTTGGCTCAGTGAGTGAAGAGCTCATCTGGGACAGTTACTGGGACAGACATGCTTCCGGCGGTCCCTGCTGCAGCATTGCTGAGCCACGACCCACGTGCTTGGCTTTCACCTCTGCTGATCTCCGAAGCCATGTGTGAGGCTGGTGACCTTTCCAGCGCCGTTTTACCTTGCATTTTGAAAGATAGTTCCCCTGCAAAAACAACTGTATTTCTAGAGTAATAACCAATCTGTGTTCGCATGTTTAGTTAATCATATGTACATAATTGGCAATCAGAGTTTCTAATCAGTAGGAGTTAATCAGAGTTAACATTTATTTATTTCCTGAGCACCTTCTATGTGACTGACCTAGGCCAGGTGCTGGGAATAAAAGAGTGAGCGAGATAATGTCTGAGCAGGCGTTTCCAGTGCATAATACTCTCTCGTTAACTCACCATTTGAATTTGGGGAAGGTATACTGAGCACCTTGCATGTGTTTGGACTGGTGCCTTCATCGCCTCCTTTCATCCTCTGAGCAGCCATGTGAGTGTGAGTCAGGCAACAGAGATGCCACTTTTACACCAAGAAGCTGCCACCGGCAGAGTTGAGTCACTGCTCCAAGTCACAGCTTAACCACAAAGCAGAGGCAGGAATTGAATTGCAGGTTGTCCGGCTCTGAAACTGCCCCATGGGGATCATAGTCACCAGCTCCCTGTGTCCCTTCCTCATTCCTACAAGACAGGTTTTTGCTTTTGGCGGGCAGGAGAGTGCTCTGTGCTCTCACCTTGTTCTGTGGTTTCTGATTTTTTCCCCCGTCTTACCGAGATATAACATTATATTAGTCCAAGGTGCACAACTCAATGATTTGATGGATATATATATATATATTACAAAATGATTATCATGATTATTAGTTTAGTTAACACTTATAATCTCACAATAGTTACACAGTTTTTTTCTTGCAATGAAAATTTTTTGTGGGGAGAGAGCGAGGGAGAAAGAGAGAAACATCGATGTGAGAGAGAAACATCGATCAGTTGCCTCCTGTACATGCCCCAATGGGCGACCAAACTTGCAACCTAGGCATGTGCCCTGACCCGGAATAGAACCTTCGACCTTTCGCTTTGAGGGATAATGCACATCCAACTGAGCCACACTGTCTGGGCAGTGATGAGAACTTATAAGGTTGATTCTCTTAGCAACTTTCAAAAGTATAATATGGTATTGTTTGAAGTCTCTGTTTATAGGTTAGTTCGCAGTGTCTGTAAACCCAGAGGGCAAATGAGCCTGTTGTCCCATGGAATAATGGAGCTTCGAGCCTTCTAAATATTCAGCTTACTCACCTCCTGATGATTAGATGGGGACATTGATGCTCTCAGCAGCAAAGGGACTTGCTGGTGATCACAGAGAATCAGTCGGGGCTTGAACTCAGATCCCCTGATGTGCAGACCAGCTGTGTTGGTCATAGCACATTAACTTGTTACTGGCTGATGAATTCTGGGTTAGGTAGCAATGCTCAAAGATCTTCAGTGTGATTCTATCCAGGTTAGAGCAGCCGGAGGTAGACTGTGATGCAAGCTCATTAAGGGCAGGGGTCAATTTAGTGCATCGCTGGGTCCCTAGTCTCTAGCAGAGCCTCAGGTTCACTGAAGGTCGTCAGCAGGTGTGTGCTGGAAGAAGGAATTCAAAGGGATGAAAGGGCCCCCAGGCCTCCTGCCTTGTGTTTGGTAGTTGCTGACCTCCCTCCCCTCTTGGATTTGCCCACACCAGAGGGTATTTGAGAACCAAATTGATGGTATCATTATTTAATTTGACAGCTTGATGACTCAATCATTTAGAATCATAGACTATTTCCCTGTTTCTATTTTGGAATGAGTTGGGTAGTACTTTTGGCATTCTTAGGGGGAGTGGGGTGTGTATGGCTCTGCGGGAAGGCGGTGGGAGGCACGCACTCATCAGACCACTGGCTGGCTCTGTGCGCAGCCGGCTCACACATTCGCCTTGCAGCAGAGGCACATCCAGTGGTAGGATGAGACTTTATGCAGTTATGGATTTGTGTTTAGGACAGATAATATTTTTTAATTATATAAGGAATGAAGAAAAAGAGAGGGGATGATTCACCTGCAGTTCATTCGTTGTGACTCAAATTGTCCTTATTTTTCCTTCTCCCTTACAAGGCTCAATTTAGGAATATTTTTATATTATTGTAATTGGATTTACATTCAATATAAAATCTTTACATTTTATTTCATAGTGACCTATTTTGAAACACCCTAATAGGTTCCACACTGCTTTACAATTCTCATAATTGCAACTTGGGGAAAGGCGTGCTGGTCCTTGCTGGTCCGTGAAGGGCATGCACTGGGTCTTACTTAAACGTTCTCCTGTTACAGCTAGATAGCTCTGGCCCTGTGTGAGTAAAAGGATATAATTCTTACTGGGAATCTGTGTGGAATGGAAGGGGACTACAAAAGATTTGTGATACCTAGAAGGTTCTGTACTTCAAGTCAGTTATTCCATATGAATCACCTCTTTAGAGCTGTAATGCCCTATTTCCCTAACGAAAAAAGAATACTTGAAACATGCCTAGAAAGGCCTAGGATTAGTCAACATCAGAATTTTTTTCAAGGGGGGCAGTGCTTTCTCTATTTTTAAAAAATTTAAAATATTAAGATGACATTCAAAGTTTCTTTTCTAAACTCCAGGAGCATTTTTCTCATTTCTGAAAATGGGCGGCATTTAACTGGCAGACAAAACAACAGGAGCAATAAAAGTTTAACACTAACTGCTTAGGAAAGCTAACCTGGTCCTAGAGCTTCTTCAGGAAAAACAACGAGAAAGGCAGAAAACCGTTGATGTAAACGGTTCGGATGAGTCCTTTCTTGAGGTTACCGGGTTTCAGGGGTTGTGGCTGTGAAACAATCTGGCGGGGAGCTGACTGGGAAGAGGAGGCCAAGAGCTTTCATTAACTGTTCGCATCACGATTGGGCAAGGTCACCCAAGTGACTCTTCTTTAGGATGCTAAAAATAGGCAGTCTCAAAGAGCCAAGGATGCCATCATCTCTCCGTTCGTTTTCTTTAGTCATGTCTTATTTTGGGTACTCTCTTCATTCTCCTCACCCACCTGCTTCCTCTGCGATGCTGCGTTTGCTTTGGATAAGTCATTGGCCCCTGTGTGTTCGGGAAGATTGGGAGGCAAAAAATTTCAGGACCCCCCACTCAACGGGCAGCTTCCTCTTGACATTACCATGCCCTGACTCCCTCCCTCCCTCCCTCCCTTCCCTTCCTCTGCCCTCCTTCTCTTTCTCCCCTGTCGTATGTTAACATGGCCTCTGATTCTCTGTGTTTATTGCAAAGACACTGGCACATAGAAATACTCAGGACATAATTATTGAATAAGTGAGAGGAAGAATGAGTGAGTGAATGGTTAGAGCTGTAAGAAAGGCAAAGTCCCGCATCGGTGGGGTTAGGAAGACCTCTGCCCCGCTGAGAGCGCATCCTACCACTGTTGTAATGCCCCTCCTTCCCACGCCCTGGTACCTCCGCCTTCTAATGTGGAACCTGTTCCACTTGCATGTGCGTTTTGTCCCTGTCTGGTACATGTGTCCACATCTAGATGTGCACGTCTGTTCAGAACGAGGCTCCATAAAGGCTCAAAGGAGTCTTGTGACTCCTGGATTCATTACTTCTTTCCTCTTGATTCCATGAATTTTATGTAGATTTTTATAAATAAAATCTTACCCTAAACCCTAATATGAATAAATCAAATAAAACAGAGCTCCTGTGAATTAAATACAAGAAAGTAGGAAAGGCAGGGATCCCAGAGCCACCTCCCCACGCTGGCCTTGGCCCACCGCAGCCCTTGACTACAGCCTTTGGGGAGCCGCAGACCACCCAGTCTCCGCCCTGCACGGTTAGTAAAATCGCGAGATTTGACCGTCACTGAGTTCCCATTTGGCACTCATACCCTGTGATGTGTGATGTCCCTCCGCCTTCAAGTCAGGGCCTCTGTTTATGCTTTGCAGTAAATGCAGATATTATGCAGTAGGCACTGGAGGAGCTACAAGTGATGCAAACGATGGAGCTCCTGCTCTTCAGAGGCTCGCAGGGATTGGGGGTGGTGGGCAAAGGTCAGGAAAATGATTCCCTAAAGCCTCGAGGTGACCTAGGACTTAAGGCCTAAGTAACTGACAGAGGATTGTAAGCAGTAGGTGTTGTCTCTCATTCTATCAGGGACTGATTGGACATTGGCTCTGTGCTAGGCACCTGTGTGCCGCTTTAAGGGGGTCCTAAGGAAAAGACACTGTTGTTTGCTGTTTACTTTTCTGTTCACTCTCTAGCTCTACCCTCTGCCCTGAGAGGAAAGCTCAGCATAAACAGCAGCCCTGTCTGTTGGATACTCTAGAGTCTGACCAGTATCTGGCATGTGGTAGATGCACCGGGAACACTGAGAGGACACATGGATGAGAGAGATGATATGTGGTGGGGGGGGCGGTGAAGTTGAGAAAGGAAGGCAGGTTATCAAGAGGTAACAATTTAGCCAGAGCCTTAAAGGACAAGGAGAAGTTTATAAAGGAGAAAATAGGAACATGAACTCTGTACAAAGGCAAACATAAGAGCAAAGGTAGGGAAGAGAGAGACGGTATGGTGAGTTGAGCAAAAATGGCTGGCTTCTGAAGGAGCTGCCAAAGGTGAAGCTGAACGCCAGCTGAGCTCCCTAGTGGAAGGGCTCCTGAGGGAGGGGCCGGGGCCGGAGCTGGGGCCGGGGCCATTAGGATCTGATGCTCTGGAGTCAACTGCCTACCTGAATCCCTGCAAATCCTCTCTGTCTTAGATTTCTCTGCTTTCAAGTGGATGTGACAATCCCTTTAAGCACAAGACCTGGAACAATGGGGGGCTTGGTTATTGCTAAAAACAGAAGAGGCCAACCCAAGGAGACGGTTGGTGCTTTGAAACCAGGAGTGGCATGAGCAACCCCGTGGCCCAGGGTGTCGAGGAAGGGCTGTGGCCCTCACGTCCTCCTGGGAGAGACACCGCCTTGCTGCCTGCATCGTCCCCAACCCTCCTCTCCCCTGCTAGAGACTCAGAGTCCTCCCTGTGCCGCGCTGCTCCAAATGCCAAAGAGTTCTCCTCCTGTTCTGTTCCCTCTGGGGAAGTTGCTCCGGGCCTAAGACATTTTCCCTTCTCTCACTTTTATTATGTAAAGCGGAACGGTATGTTTCTGTACTGTATGCAGCTTTGCAGGCAACCTTTGGAATAAAACAGGTACCCGTAAACAGAAGACGCGTGTGCACAGTGCATGACAGGGCTTATTGGGAGAAGCACCAGGCGGATTCTGTGCCTGGGGAGTTCTCAACCTGGTTTCTCCTCCAGGAAGATGTCGATTTCTGCAGACGGATTAGACTCTGCTCCCGCCTCCATCACCACATCGGACGGACGGACACGGGTCTCTCCCTGTAATTCCATCTCTGCCCTGGGAGCAGAGCGGAGGCCCTCCCTCACCGTCCCCTCGCACACTGGCCCCGACACGTGGTACTAAAGTGGGCCCTGCGGAGCGACCGTGCGATACTGGAGCCAGGGGCTCTGCAGGCCGTGCTCCTCGCCCACTTCCCCCGGGACCTCTGCCCTCGTCTCTAAAATAATGACAGCCGAGGGGCCCGTGCTCCCTGCCCTTCAGTCATTCACGCTGGTCTTTGCAGGACCTCAGCACCACCCATGCTGTTACGTACTTCCTATTTCCTGTTGACTCACTCTGCTTTTCTTAAATATCTTGAAGAAAATGATATCATTGATAGAGAACTAGTACTTCTTGTCTGACTCTAACAGATACAGGTAGAAGGAAACCATAAAATTGAATTTACTTTGAGCTTGAGTCTGCCTTCTACGCTCAAAGAGAGATTTGTTCAGGAATCACTGCAAATCGAGACTTTGTCTTTGCTGGGACCAGGACTGAAAGAGAATTGACAAGGTCCTTCCTGATTCACTGTCATTTAATTCCAATACTAATAATAATAGTAGTAGTAGTAATTTTTGAGCTCCTATTGTATTAGGCATTGCATGGACTTCTTTATATTGAATCCTTATAACTTAAAAGGGATAACTTTTTATAATAGTATCTTTACTCCTCACCTGAAGCTCTGTGTATTGATTTTAGAGAGAGAGGAAAGGGGTGGAGAGAAAGAGAGATAAGAGAGAGCAATATCAATGTGAGAGAGAAACCTCTATAGGTTGCCTCCCGTACTTGCCCTCACCAGAAATCAAACCCTCAACCTTTTAGTGTTTGGGGCAATGCTCCAATCAACCGAGCCACCCAACCAGGGCGGAAACTGATAAATCTTTGATGATGCTGACCTTGACTAGCAGTTGGTGCACAGTAAATTTGTGCCAGAACAAAAGCGCAGGCAATTTGCATGTGTTTCCTCATTCATCCTCACCCCCTCACAGCTCCCTGAGGTATCACAGTGTCCATTTTGCAGGTAGCGTCCTAAGTCACAGAGCCTGGTGGCACGGCCCGCTGGACTCAGAGTGCCACACCCTGCAGAGGCTGCGTTAGCCCGAGGCTGGCCTAGTTCCACAACGTGCCCTCCCACCCCCGCCCTGCGCTCTCCCTGCTTGCTCAGTGACATGCACACTTGGTTTGGCTCCTTGACAGGGTCCTCTGGCTTTCCCCAGGCCACCAGGACATCGTGTCAGGGACCGTGAGACCTTGCCATGCCTACACTTCACCCTGAGAGCTAATGGAACACCTTCCGCCCGTGCAAGGACTTCTTACTGGTCGTCTTGCTCATGGTACCAGGGTTAGCGCATGACATCGCAGACTGCTGTTGAACCCTGGAGAGGGAAAGGCTCCTGGAGATCCTCCAGCTGACTGTTCGCCCGGGTGTGCTCAGAGCTCTGCCGCAGGCAGGCGGGCTGCTGTTAGCTGGGAACTGACTCCTGCTGCTACAAGGTTCTATGGACTAGAATAGGAAAGACTCTCACAGACCATCAGATCCACCTCGACAACCAGGGTCAAATGCTGGATAAGGAATGTGGTTTAAATAGTTCCAGAGATGAGTGACCAACATGTGACACGTGTGTGTGTGTGTGTATAACTTAAATTCTTTCAGTATCGGACAGCTACAGCCAAGAAGGCTATAAAGCCAATATCAGATAGCAAAGCCAAGAAGGCATAAAGAAAATCTGTCTCAAAATCCCACCTGATTTCCTTGGCTGAAGCACTGACGTAGAGATTTGATAAGTGGGCATTGCAATGGAAGGCCTCACAGAGCCCCTGATTTGGGCACAAATAGGACCATTTGCCTGTTTCTTTCTCACCAATGACCTAAACCTAATCTAGTAAGATGACGACCTGACACTATACAATAGTTGACAGTGTTATTTTTCTCTCCAATCTCAGTTTATATCAATGAATTGGTAAAAGTAGACTTCACTTATAACCTTTGAGGATTTTTTTGAAGATGAAAAGGAGAGAATGAAATGCACCTGTGTGTGCACGCGTGCACGAGTGCACATGTCCCTGGAAGGTGAGTCCTGAGTGAACGACCTCAATAAATCTTCCTACAAAAATATTAGGATCTTGATAATTGGCACTTGATTTTTCCTAAGATCTTCAAGAATTTCAAAATCTGTGCATGCAAGTGAAAAGTATTATTCCACCAATAAAGAGCAGCAAACTATGACTGAAGCATTTTAACGGCCCACTTCCCCTGCCGACCTTGAATGGGTCCAGTGCAGGTAACGTGGCGTAATGGGAGGCAGCGTTCCTGTCCGCTAGACTCCCTCGCTGGCGCTGGCTCGTGGCGGCCCCTCGGCGGCCAGATTCACATCTGTGCCTGAAGAACACCGCACGCCACGACTCGTTGCTGGCCTTCCGAAGGACTCGCTTGTTACTAGCTCATTTGTACAAAAGCTATTTGGGTGCATTAGTCTGTGCCTTTGTCCACCTGATACACAACAGGCAGAAAAACGCCCATGCTTCTTGCCCTGGTGGAGCTTTACAGGCAATTTGAATTCAATATAGCCTGTAAGGAATAAGTGTCTAACAAGAGGTAAATAAGAAAATGGCATTTTTTTCTTAACTTAATTTTACATTGCCAAAGGACAAGCCCACTTAATGTTGAGAAACCCGGTTTTGTTTCTTTCTGAGCGTAGTGCTCCCAGAGAGGAGCTGCTTCTATTATATTTAAGTGAGTTGTGTTGCTGTGGACAATGTGGCTTGTTTTTCTTACTGTGAGAAGAATTAGCAGGCTGTGCCTATTGCTAGCTCACAGCAAACACTGTGTGTGTGTGTGTAAATAACTCTCTGACTTTGTGAATATGGAGATTTGCAAACGGGTTGATGCCTTGGCTGTATGGACATTGCCAGATTCGATGAAATGTTAAGAAGTACTGTCTTAGGCCTTGGGTCATGGTCAAAGGTCTTTGCTGTTCTTCATATCCATTGGAGGGTGATTCACCACTGTTCAGTCTCTCTCTTGCTTTCATTGGTTCATAACTTGGTAAAGTGATGTCATCCTTAACCATTTTTTTTTAATCACTGGACTACTTCCCTAAATTAGTGTCCCAGTTTATGTCTGGAGAAAGCGGTGGAGAATAGCTATCAGGTGAACTGCTATAGATTCAAGCCCTTGTGTCCATATCCTGGCTTCACTGCTTAGTGGCTCTGTCAGTGAGGGAGGGCAACTTTACTCACCCTTCCTGTGCCTCAGTTTCCTAATTATGAGATAAAGAAAATCATATTACCTGACACAGAGGACTGTTGGAAGATCACATTATATTTTATAGGAAAGTACTTAGCCCGGGACCTGGCACATTGCAGACTCTTGATAATGTTAGCAACCATTTTTGCCTGTTTGGATCAACACCTAGTTCCTGGAGGTAGAGAAGAGCTGAAGGAGGTAGCATCACATGTACATGACTAATGTCATGCTCATAAATCCTCAAAGGTGATTAAATGCTTCACCTGGCATCTGGAGTATTTGGAAATATTGGTCACATTTGTTCACATTCAGCTGTTGCACAAACACGTGTCAGTCAAGAAGTACCTATCGGTTAGCCAGCCTTGTTAATAGCCAGTTATTTGCAAAATGATAGCCTGATTTTAACTACTTTAGAAAACAGACCAACAGCTCACCATTGCTTTTATCACGGCTGAATCATTTGGGCCAAGTGAATGTGTCATTACAGTCCTTAAAAAAGTTACAAATTATACAGTTATAAAATTACAGATTTTACATATGTCCTTTAATACCAAGCAGATAAAAAGGCAGTGGCTTTTCAATGTTTTAAAGTTTGAAAAAATACAGATTTATGGTGGTTGTCTGTTTAACTACTACCGCTCATCTATTTCTTCAATAAGCCAGGCCCTGTGGAGGGTGAGCCGTGTACTGACCCAGACGACAGAAAAATGAGTATGAAATGTGATTTCTGTCTCCCCAGGAGCTCAGAGCTTCCTTGGATGTAGCATTGGAAGGGGCTGACAGCAATGATAACAAAGAGCTCTACCCGTGGGGGCTATGCTACCCTAAGGGAACCCAGAAGCCCTCTGAGCCCACACCTGGGAGTGAGGGAAGGTTCCCCACAGGGAGGCCAGCAGTGAATGGGAGGAGAGGTCAGATGAGGGAGCAGTACCTGCAGAGCAGCACAGAGGTGTGGAGCTTGCTGGGCTCAGAGAAGAGCAGGCCTCCCATGGGTAGGAGGTGAGGCTGGGGCAGGCCAGGGGGTGATGTATGAGCTAATATGAAGGTGAGTGGGCATCTCCTGACCTGATAGGGAACCATTTAGAGTTGTAATATTGTCACATTTTTTAATGTAAAAATAGCCATCTTTCTAGTAGTTGGCTTCCATTAAGAAGGGAGTTTCTGTTTGTCCATCTTCATTATTGCCAAATGTTGAGGTATTTGTTTGTTCACAGCAAGGAGACAGTAGGTAAAATAAAATAAATTACAGAAGAGCAGGTAAATATTGTTGAGCAAACGTGATTGTGTATGCCTGCCTGCTTGCTTTGTTTAGCCCAGTAATTCTTTCTAAAATGTGACCAGTCGACAGCATGGGCATCCCTGGAACTTCTCTGAAACTTGGCTCTATTTATTTTTGTTTGCTTGCTACCTAATTGCCCTTCCAAAAATTTTTTTAAAGTAAAATTTTTGGCATATTAGGATAAAAATAAAATATCTTCCCTTGGAGAAAGGCTTTATGTTTTCCTTCTACTCTAAGAGTTCTCGGGTTCCGTTAACAATATAAATAGGCTCAATCTATTTTTTTGTGACACTTATAGTGGATATGCTTAGATTTCCCCCCATAATCTGACATTTTATCCTCCTCTTTTTTTTTAAATTTACTAGAGAAACCATCATGGCAAAGTGGAAAGGCAGAGCCTTTGGAACAAGGGAAATCTAGATTTGAATTCCCATTCTGCTGCTAATTAACTTTGTTATCTTGGGCAAGTTATTTAACTTCTCCGAGATTTAATTCCCTTCTCTTTTAGGAGGTAAGAATGGAATAGAACCCCTCCCAGTGCTGTGGGGAAGACTAATTTTTAAAAAATGCACATAGAAGCACCAAAGCCATGTATGTTGGGGGGTGAGTAGTAGGTTTGTAGGTGGCAAATAAAATTAGAGCCTCCAGCATTGCGAGTGTTAATGTGTTAAAGGGGAGAAAGCAGAACGATATCGACATCGTGTGGGCGAGAAATAGGGACAAAATGTAGAGTCGAGGGAGGCTTGCTCATATGCTACATCACTGTTTGTTTATTCATTTGCCAAAGATATTACAAAGGCTGTGAATATTTATTTAGTTCTGCTCCCAATAGCTCTTCTAATAGGGAATTATTTGGGGACAACGAAAGACATTTGTAAATGTGGCTGATAAGACTGGCGTTGGACAAGGAGTGTGTTGTTGGACACAGGAATTCTATTGTCCCCAGCTTCAGTTGTCAAGTGCCCGGGGAACCCAGAATTTATGGTGGTAGCACAATGGGCCTTTCAGGGCCCGGCAAAAGAGCTGTGAGACCCCGCTCCCTGGCTTTTCAGGGCTTCTAATCTTTTTATCAGGCCCGGACAATGCCGGATTCAGCTGCTGCCTGAGCCTCCTGACTGTCCATTGGCCGTCAGGTATTGTGCGGTAATTACCATGGCGACAATGGACTCTCTCTACGCCCGTCCTTCGGCGCTTTGCAAAACTGCGAAGGTTGTCACTTTGTATTAGGTGCCTCTAAAGACATGGCTTACTTAGAAAAGATACTGAGGAGAAATAAAGATAATCGCGTTAAGAGTTTGATTTAAAGGGCCACTCTGTCAAATCCATTTGGAGCCCAGAAACTCTTTACGGATGTGTTCTTGCAATTACAGTCAGACATTGGGCATCGTCCTGCACAGATAGTGAGTGGCTGGACTCGGAGAGTTTGCAGGGAGGCATGAGCCCTGGGCAGCTGGCAGCCCTTAACTTCCTAGTGGGATCACAGATCTAAGCTGAGCTGGGAAACTTTGAGGCTCGGTTTCCTCATCGGTAAAAAGAGTGGTGTGGAGAATACTTACACATTAATGTTAATTATATGATTGTATAGTAATACATGCAAATATATGAGTATTAATTTTATGTAAATACTTATCCAGGAAGTATACAATGAAAGGTAAAACTAATACGTGAGGCATGCACAAATGCAGAAAGCACAATCTATGTCTTTACTAATCACAGCCACTGATTATGGAGTGCCTCGTCCGAACGAGGTATTATTGCATTTATTACCACTATTCCTCGCAATAATCCTACAATACAGTCATTTTTATCCTCTTTCTATAGTGGCGAAACTGAGGCACCAAGGACTTTTGCTTGCCCAACGTGGAACTGCTTTGAAGAGGCAAAGCATGGAACTTAAGTCCTGTTCCCTCACATTCAAAGCTTACTGCTTCCCTCATTTAAAAAAACAAAGACTTAATCTATAAACCTATCTTACAAAATAGGCTTCACCATATGGTTTTTGTTAACTGGAATGAAAAGCGTGCAGTGGGGATTATTAATTGGGCTTATTCGTCCCTTTGACAATATCAGCCACAGGGGACACCCACGAAAGGACCAGCCCCTGCCTGCAGCCTGCAGCGCGCTCAGGGCCCGCGGCCCGGGGCCCTCCTCCTGCCTGCCTGCCATGCAAGGAGAGCACGGCGGCACAGCAGAGCGACTCTGGTTTTCAACCGGCAGACACGTATGTGCCACTGCTAGACTTCTTTGCCTAACAGAAGTTTCAAAAACTTGATATTTCATTTACTTTTTTAATAGTAACATATTTAATGATAATTTTTAGTTAACTCCATAGCAAAATGCCCAGATTCCTGGGTTGTATTGTTATACTAAAAAGGAAAAATTATCTGTGGACACAAACTGGAGGACAAGGTATGATTTACCCTGGCAAGTGGGTCTCGTAGTGGGTTCTTAAAGCTGGTGAGAAAGGAGGGAAGATGTTAGTAATTCAGTCCTGCTCTGGTGCTTCCTTGCCCTATGTACTTGGGCATTTCCCACATAGCCTCAGTTTCTTCATCCGTAAAATGGGGCCGTCCTTGTCTCCTTGGGCTACCCAGTGCCTTGCAGGGCAGTTCTTTCCTCTCAACCTATCTCCCTGTGTCTTCCCTATACCAGCACTGTGCACACAGTAACTGGCCTGAGGATCCTGAGTATGCATCGATGGAGTTGTGGGGTGGGGACTTTTTAAATCCAGTTCACATATACTCTCAGCCATGAGAGAGACAAGCCTTTTACAAGACCAGAGCTCAGCAAAAGGAACCTGCCACAATCACACCCTCATCCTTCCCTGAGTTTTCTCCTTGATTGTTATATGTACACCAAGTATCTTCTTCATCTCAATTTACACCCTTGCTTTCACGGTATTCCTTTTCCGGACTGCATCACCCTGAAATAAGAGATGGCGGGCAGTGTCTGTGCTTCTAAGACACAGCGCTCAGCGCTGTGGGCGGTGCACACAGGGGTGGGAGGGGCTGGGAGAGGGCCGTGGCCCTTTGGCCTTGGGAAATGAACCAGAGAGTCCTCAGAGGAGTTTGGGGTGGGGGCGGCGGCGCTGGGTTGTATTATTCTGGCGCAGAAGGGAACACATGACTCCAGGTGTTGGGGAGTCATGAGATGTAGGAGAGGAAGGAAAATGAACATTCCAACCGGAATCGCCTACTTACAAAGAGAACGATTGCAGAGACCCAATGACCTCTTTTTCCCCATCAGTTCCCCTAAAAGCACAAAAACAACTTAGATTTTCTTATGCCTTTTTTTTTTTTTCTAAGAAACATGGTGTTGTTGTATACCAACGTTTTCCCCACAATACACAGCTCCTCTTTCTCAGTGTTTGCAGAGCTCCTAGACAACTCCCCCATCTATTTTTGCTTTCTTTCCAAAGCTCTTAATTGTCTTTGCAGGCTTTTGGTGAAAGGAATTCTGTAAGAAACATTTTGCAGGGAGGGAAAGAATGCAAAGCAAAGTGGGAATTCAACTATTTTTTATAGATTTGAGAAATAAACTTTTTAAAACACACTGGCTCCAGATACAGCTATATTATTAACTGGCTGGCGAAGGAAAACAGAAGAAACACAGGCTATGACGTCTGTGCTGCTGAATTCTGCTTGGTTGTTCCTTACTGTACACCTTGGGCAAGAGTCTTACCACTTGGAGCAGAGCAGTGAGATGCATCTCATCACACGCAGAGTGCTTATATGTATTTAAAGGGAACACAAATTGTCTGTTTCACTTCTCTTTGTAGTATTTCAGTTATTAACTGCTGAGTAACATGCCACCTGAAAATGCTTATGAAAACAATTACCTCTTTTGGCTGAGTTGTGTGAACTCCTCTGGGTGGTTCTTTCTTGGGAGGGTCTGTCATGCTATATGGTTAGATGGCTGGAGTCACATGAAGGTTTGGATGTCCAAGAGGGCATCTTCATTCACCATCTGGCACCCGAGCTGGGATGCCCTGGAATGGCCAGAGATGACTGGGTGTCTCTATTTGTGCAGCTTCTCCACGTGGCTAGCTGAGCTTCCTCCTAGCATGGAGGGCTAGAGGATTCAGACTTCTGACGTGGCAGCTGACCTCTCCCAGAGCCAGTTTTCCAAGAGCACCAGACAGGCCACAAGGTTTCTTAAGACTCAGCTTCTGAAATCATATTGTGTCCCTTTTGCCATGCTTTACTGGTTACATGGGACAGCTCAGATTCACATGGAAGGGGACTATATAAGGGCATGAATGTCTGGGGTGTTGGTTCACAGGGGATAGAGACATTTTTAAAGACTGGCTAGAGCATGTAACATGATTGCAAAGTAGGGTCCCTCCTCATTAGTTCTGTGCTGTGTGAACTGCCCCATGTGACCTCTTCTCCATGACTCGTACATCTGGAGATAACCTCTGTGCTCCTCGGCCCTTGACATCCTGGGGAGAGCACACGAGAGAACAGTTTTATTGTTCTTGCTTCGGTCACAGAATCAAGGTGTTGTGAAGAAATTTTGGACGTAACAATCATCCTCAGCTTCTCATCAGGAACGTTTTTTCTTGCTGCTGCTGTTGTTTTTGTTGTTATCGTTCTGGTGAAGGTATTGTATGTGAGGAGCTGTTAGATGAAACCGAGCTGAGACAAGGAAAAGTGGGTTTCAAAAAAAATTATGATAAAGTCGAAGTAAGAAGCTGTTTAAGCTCTTAATGCAGGCTGAGTTGATCCTAGAAGGTAGATACTCTAGAGATGAAGGACATTTAAGAAATCCTTAATGCTTTTGGTAGGGAAGCTATGCCAGCCGCCACCTCCCATGGTTCCGTGCCTCAGTTTTCAAAGACGACAGCTATTGAGACACTCCATGTTCTTCTCTCCATTCATCTAACAGATATACACTGAACAGCCGCTCTGCGCTAGGAAGCGCGTTAGACACTTAGGGAGGTCTGGGGATGACTCGGACCAGAACCCAGGCGGAACACAGTCCCCGTGCAGACTCCAGAGCCCGGGTGGTGCAGGGAGCGGGGGGTGTGGTCTTGGTAAAGAATTGCAGCTCTGTCAGCCCAGTGCTCTGGTCTGCTGGCGTGGGCACAACACCTCCTGTCACCGCTGCCACCCCTGTCCTTCCTGGTCCTTGAGCCTATCGTCCCACAAGGGCCTGGCAGTACCAGAGGAGCGCTTCTCACTTGAGCGGGGAAGCTACGTCTTTTGGATTCCGATAACATGCGGGTTCTGTCAGAAGCTGGCTCTAAGGCTTTATATTCCCCCCTCCAGGAGTGTTGCTAGTTGTCTAGCAAATGCATGTGAAGTACATGGCATATAATAAGGAGTTGGATGTATGACTGCTTTTATTGTCGTAATTCAAGTACCAGATGCACATATGGCTAATCACACCATCCTGTGGTACCTTTAGATTCACAGCCAGTTTTACCCACTTTGCACACAATTGTGATGATTTGTTTACATCCCTCTCCCTACACCTGGACGGTTATCGTCTAAGAGAAAAGTCTGTCTTATGCACCTGTGTCTCATAGTGTATCACTTTATTAGTGTTATCTCTAGGTTACTGATGATTCTTTCACTTTTTTGCAGAAATTACATTTTCGGCAAGGTGGCCCTGTGGTGATCATTCCTGTCGCCATTTGTTGAGTGACCAGTCAGATGGGTGGAGTGTGTTACAGAAATTGGCAGCAAGTGTCCAATGGCTGAAGAAGGTAAGATGGACTGATGTAACTGAGTGATTCATATGTTGCAAAGTAAGTGGAGGTAGAGAGGATACCTGCCAGGTCCATCCTACAAACTTGCCTTGGTTCGAACCTTCCCCAAATCCAAAATAGAATCTGAGAGGGAAGTAGGCCTACTTTCTTTGGTTTTGAGGAATATGATTATTTACTGTTGTTTTGGGTCTCTTTGTTTCACACCTATTATGTGCCAGTAGAAGGCCTACTATAGAAGATTCAGAGGAGAAGAAGGAACTAAATGGGTTATGACTCTTTAGTTAGATAAATTAATTAAAAGGACTTCCCTGTTGATATTTACCCCTTTCTTTCTTTTGAAAAGAATTCTTTAAAAAGTAAACAAGGTGGCTTACATCCCAAAAGGAAAAGAGATTGCTAAGAGGCTGAACCTATTAGACCTCAAAAGACAGAACACTAGACCAAGAGCCATGAGGCCCAGCTCTGCCACTTACTGTCTGTGTGCCCTTAGGTGAATGAACTCTTTCCAGGGTCACAGTGGGGTTAGACTAAGCTTTCTAATAGTTCTTATATTTTAGGATTCTGTGAATCCGTTTAGTTCTTCTTCTGCTTGGTGGTAATGAGCTGTTTTTATCGAGTGTCCAAACTATTCAGATAAAAAGTCAAGAATTGGTTATAGCAGCCTGACTTTCCATGTGTCAGGGTTCTAGGCCTATCTATCAAAATGTCTGTAGCTCATTTCCACAGAGATGCCCAACAGGTACCTTAAGTGCAGATTTGAAATACAAGTTATGAGTCCCTCCTCTAAACCTTCACCGTGGTCTGTGTCACCCAGATCAGAAACACGGAAGGAATCCCATGTGCCTCTCAGTCCCTGACCTCAAACAGCAGCCCCTTCACATTGATTGATTCCTTTTGATTCTCTTCTCTGATTGTCTCTGAAATGTTTTTACTCCTCTCTACCCCCAGTCACCCTTCAAATACAGACCAAGTCCACTTTCTCCCAGGTGACTGCAGCTGCTGCGTCACAGATCTTTTGGGCCTCGGGGGTTACTGTGGCCTTGGGAGCTCCAGCATGCGCCATCTTCCATGCAGGACCCAAACAATGTCCCTAAGTCCAGATGTTGTGTTACTTCCCCACTTAGTCTCTCTCAGGGACAGAGGTCTGAGTCCTCAACCAGCTTCTAGGACCCTGGAAGGGTGGGGCCGCGTTTTGCCATCCAGGCCCATTTCTCAGGCACTCTCTGTGCACCCAGCCCTCCCTGTACACACCACTGCAGGATCTACCATATGGCACAACCGTCGTTGCCCCAGACCTCGTACCCCGCTCTCCACACAGGCTAACTCTTACTCATTTCTCATTTTGTATTTTAGCATATCCTCACTCTCTCTAAGAAGTTCTTTCTGATCCCTGAGACTGAACCACAGGTGTCTGCTAGATAGCATGTCAGTAGTCAGAGGTTACGCCATTTACTGTGGTTTCCATGTTGGGCTGTAATTGTCTATTTAGTTGACTGTCTTCCCAGCTAGACCTGGAGGCTGTTGAGGGTGGAACTTATTGTGAGACCACCGTGCTCCCAGCTGCAAGCACTGTGTCTCACCCAAAATAAGCTGTCAGTAAATAGTTATTAAACCTATGAATAGAGACTCTAAGTATATTTTGCTCATAAAATGAGGAAGGGGGACTAATGTTACCACAGAGGAAAAGTCATAATAATGGCAGCTAGCAGGTATTAATCGCTTACTGTGTGCCAGGCACAGACGGTCTTAAAAGGTATCACCTCCCTTAATCCTTGCAAAAGCCTCATGTGACAGGCACTATTAATTATCAAGATTTTATAAATGAGAACACTGAGCTTTAGAGAAGATGAGCGACTTGCTTATGGCTACACTTGAGCTTTTATCTTTTACCACTCCCCTTTTGCCTTCTCCCTGAATGAATTGGCCACATTACTGACAAAAACTGTGTTCTCCACCTGAGGCCTGAGGCTTTTGCCACAGCTCGCATATGCTGTTATAGCACAGATGGCCATCCCCTTGACTGGGACCCAGAAATCCTTAGTGATGTCTCAGGTGTTTTACACTCTTATTTTTAAGGTGGGTGTTTGGGGACAAAAGTTCAACCTGGGGACCCCCTCCCCACCCCCTGGTCTTTCTCCCCTGCTCTGATCCTCTGGTCACTGTGTATGGGAATAAATCCATGAATGAAAACACTCTTCACGGAAGCAGAGCTGCACTTCCCTGCACATGCCCCAATTTGATTTGGAGATTGTGACGGACTCCTCTTGCATTAGCATGTTTTTCACTCATTTGCTCTGAAGCCTGGCTCAGCAGATGAAGTGCGTCCGTTCCCTGGCAGTGCCTGCGAATGGCGAGCATCTCATTTCTGCCAAGCCAAGTGGGTCTCTTCATTTCATCAGTCCTTTCAATTCCTCGATACGACACGCGGCTAACATTTCCTATTTTTCTAGATAATAGGGACAATTAGGGTGAGGTATCAATGAAACAGAGTCAGAAGTAAAATAGAAAGTGCTTGAATTTGATTTCTCTTCTAGGAAATCTGCTAGATTTATTTTCCACTTAGAAATTAAGCCTATTTTGAAGAGTTCTGTGTAGGCTTTCATTTCAAGGAGAGGAAAGTAAACCATTCTAATGCTTTGTAGGACCCTCAAAGAAAAGTAAAAAACAAAACAGAAAATCACAGCATGGTATGGATGGAATGGTCTTTTGATCTTTCAGGATAAGATTCTTATTTTACAGAGAGGGATTTTTTCCCCCCCAGAAGAAGGAAAGGACTTGTTTGTGATCATACTGTAAGGTTTTTGGAAAAACAAAACAAAACAAAACTAACCAACAACTTGGGTTCATGACTCAGATTCTTGGTCCCTGTCAGTGTACAATGCTAGTATTTCTTGAGTAGGTGCCTATGACATGCCACACAGGGATAGGGAAGAAAGAAGGCTTTTCTTTTCCTGAAGAAACTTAGAGTCAAGCACTCAAAATCCAAGTAGGAAGGGAGAGAGAGTTGGGGGGAGAGAGAGAGAGAAAGAGAAAGATTTCTAACAAATGGTGGTGAGGTGGTTTGGGCTTGCTTACAGGATAGCTCAGTCTCTTGTTGATTTCGGCGTGATGGTTTCAGCTGAGCCTCCATTCCTGGCACAGTTTTCTTACTTGTGTACCTCCTCAGAGCAGGGGAGGAATTACCTGAGTAGCTACAGGATAGAGCCTTTGACACTTGCTGGCTTGCTGGGCTTTCCATGGGGCACTAGGGCATAAGTATGAATGACTTGAAGTTAAAAGTATTTGTCCTGATGCTCATGAAAAGCATACACACATTGAGACCCTCCTGAGTGATAATCTGCAGGGGCTGCTGGCCACGGCCAGGAGTTGCCCAATTATCTTTCATTTGCATAAGAGTCAATTCTGAAGAGCTGCTAGGTGATGGCTCACCTGGCCCGGCATTGTCCCCAACAGTTCCACAGTTCAGAGCGCTGGCAGCCTGCCTCCTAACCCCTGGGCCTGCTGGGCCTGCTGGGCCTGCTGGGCCTGCCTGCGCATGCACATTTCCTATTTTGGGATGAGGCCACTGCAGAGAAAGAGGCCAAGTATCTGTCGGTAACGTTTGTCACCGGAATCATAAACAGACACTCAGTTCACTCACTGACTACTTGGCAGATCTTTGGTGTGTATGATGTGGCTGTCACTACTACAGTCAGCTAAGGATTAGAGGAAGCACTCGTGTGCCAGGCAATGTGAATATCCTACCTTTGCTCAGATCAGTACCTAAGGAGAACGTTCAAAGAACCAAAGTGGTGGTTCTCTGACCTTGCTCTTTTGAACGAATGATGAACACAATGCGGAAACCACTCCTGATGGTAACAATGAGAGCTGATATTTAATGAGCCTGCCCACGTGCCAGGCGCTCTGCTCTGTGCTTTACACTCATGCTCTTGTTTGATGTCACCAGAACTTTGACGAGTATGTGCATGATTCTTTTGTGGATGAAGACACTGAGGTTCAGAGAGGTTAATAAACTTGCCAAGGGCCGTATGATTTGCAACGGGCAGAGCCAAGGTCTCCATTCCTAAGCATTTTCTTCCGATTCTTTTTTATCTTGACTTCCAGTCTCAACCAAGTTGGGGGGCAATTATATGAGAGTTCTTTTGGTGTGGCCATGTCCTAAATCTCCACTGGAGTATTTATAAGAAGTCCTGGCGACTTCTGATTAGCGCTCAGGGTGCAGCCGGATGTGTGCACTGAATGAGAGGGAACTCATGGGGAGAGGAAAACAGAACCCTGGTTATGTTCACTCAGCAACTGTCTCTTGCGAACCATTCCTATTTTAGCCTTTGGAGCAGGTACAGGAGCTACAATAAGGAACCAAATGCGCATGTATCTGGGGATACAACAATGAAACTTAAAGCCATGCCTTCGAAGACCACCCCACCTCTTATGACGGAGCCAGGCTCCAGACAAATAACCATAACACAGGCACAGAGTTTCTTCTAGACACCTCCAGGGGTCCATAGGAGCACAGAGGGGCTGACTGAGAGGAAATCAGGGTAGGCTTCAGGGTGGAGGTGACCTTTGGGTTTAGACATGGAGCGTGACTAGGAGTTTACAAGGAAAAGATCAGGCAACAGAACAGTATAGAAGTTCTTGAGCCAGTGTTTGTCCTGACTAGGTGGTTTTCATTTCTATTATCTTTCAATAGATAAGATAACTAAATAGATGAAGATAGTTTGACATTCAGAAGGTGCAGAGAAGTAAGTCTCCTTCATTCTCTATTATCTAGTCCAAAAATTTTCAACCAGTGTGCCAGAAGAATTTTTTAAACATGCAATACCTGACTGTCTAGTTGGGGGCACTGACCTCTTTTCCTTTAGATTGTCAAATAAAAAAAAAATGACAACAGCCAACACTACAACAGCAGGTCAGTGTGAATGAATCAAAATTATACCTATTTTTTTTGTAAGATGGATGAAGAAATACATCTCTGGTGTGTTGCAGAATTTTAGTAATTAGTTTATGTGTGCCATGAGATAATAAAAGTTGAAAACCCCTGCTCTAGTCCATGAATTTTCTTCTATTTTTGGTTTTCTGTGTGACCCTCCAGAGATTTTCTGGACAGTTACAACCACATACATCCACATAACTGCTCCCAACACATTTGTACATGTACATGGTATCTAGCTGTAAACACTACTATGCACACTGTTCTATGCCTTGAGTTTAAAAACCTTTATTTCCCCCCTTGTTTGCTTTGCTTGCTCTCTTGATTTTAAACTTAAAAAAAAATAGCCCTGGCTGGTGTGGCTCAGAGGATTGAGTGCCGGCCTTCAAACCAAGGGGTCACTGGTTCAATTCCAGGGTACATGCCTGGGTTCACAGGCCAGGTCCCCAGTGGGGGGCGTGCAAGAGGCAACACACATTGATGTTTCTCTCCCTTTCTTTCTCCCTCCCTTCCCCCCCTCTAAAAATAAATAAATAAAAATCTTTAAAAAAAACTTTAAAACATTTCAAGCATATAGAAAAGTTGCAAAAATAATACAATGAATTTGAAACCTCCGTCTAGAATCACTGTGTTTTTAAAATCATCTTCGCACATTCTGTGCAATGATTCACACAAATGCAATCCCTCAAGGTACAGCTGTCAGTCACCCAGAGACCTGGAGGCGCTTCCTCTCCCCAGCGCGGATTCAGCGAGGTAACGCAGGTGGGCTTGAACTGAGAACACATTCCTGTCTGCGACAGTTTCCCTGAGATGCCATGAGTAGCAAACCCACCCTCAGGACAGCAATGGCAGGAGGGACCCCTCTAAGGGGCCACTTCATCGCCACCTTGTGCTTCTCTTTAGGAAAGGGCTTTCCCTGTCTCTTAAGTGCTCACTCAGCAAGAAGCGGGGGTCCTGGCGGAAGTGAACAGGCTCCCCGCACTTGCCTTCTGGGCCCAGTGGTCCAGGGTGGGAACAGACAGTCCCTCTGAAATCTAATCACTCCATTTCGGACAAGCGGCCCTTTAGATAGTGTGACTCCTCTGTTCTGCTTGTCAGTCAACAAGGCACCTCAAAGGCTGGTGTAGGGTTACCTCCTTTTAAAGATCAAAGCACCTGAGCACCGCTCAAGTTATCTGCGCACTTCCTGCATGCATTACATGCAAGGAATAGTTTGTACTCAATGCGAGAGGGGCTTGGAATATGGTGACAGGCAGGAAGTAACCCAAGAAGACAGCGCTGATATGGTTCTCCAGCCCAGTGCCTCTGGGCCCATGAGGATTGGTTTCAGGTTTTCACTCACTCATTCCCGCCCCAAATAATCCCTGGAAGTCTTGGTGGCACCCTTTCATGCTTTGGGCCAAGGCATGTGCATGCTCTTTGCAGGGGGGGTGCTCAAGATCTGGAGGGTGACAGGCACGGAGACGTATCTCCGCTGAACAAAGCAGCTGAACCTGGGAGCGATGGGGTGAAATCTCCAAGGAATGACTTCCCGGCCATTCATTCACTCCCTCATTCACACATCGAACACACCCATTACCTGCCAGCTCTGCGCTGAATCCACATGTGCGCCACTGAATAAGACCACTGGAGCTCCCATGTTCGTGGAACTCACATGCGAGTGAGGGGCTCTCCCCCACCCCTACTAAGTCTACCTGTTTCCTTACGTTGGTTTCAGCAGGGAGGTTGGCAGCGCCCAGTGTTTCAGGACAAAATCGGGCCATTGCCCATCAGCCCTCCCTGGCTCCATGTGACTCCTAAGCCTCAGAATCGCTGTCCCTCTGGAGGCTCCTAACCCAACTTACACTGTGCCCTGTGGGGGGCTCCAAGCTCACCGCGGTGTTAGCAAGCAGAGAAGGAGAGGTAACAAGGCACACGAAAATTAATCGTGTCTGCTGAGGATCTAGAAGGCTGCAGCCAGACACCGGGCAGGAGCCTCCATTCGGAAGCTTCACAAAAATCATGGAGGGGCCAGTAAGTTCACCTTTTTAAGAGGCTCAGCATTTTAGAATCTAAGCACCATTCCTCCAAATGCCTGTTAGGTTGCCATAGCAACAATTCTTAGACTCCTTTTCCTAAGGAAACGATTTAAAAAAAAAATCATATGCATACTTGCAAGGGCTAGTGAGAAGGTACCCCTCAAAATGAATGTCTAGCGAGTTTCCTGCAGTACCATATTTCTGTCCATGACAGATACTATTTTGGACATCTCAACAGTCCCAATTTCTCTTCAGAATTTCTGCTTCACACATGGGCCCGGGATTGTTATTCATTGCCCCTAAACCGTTTACATCATGCTTTGGGCCAAGAAAGAAAAAAAGGCTTTGTCGCTTGTTTAGTTTCACTCTTGTCAAGAGTTTGAGCTGAACCCCGCGGTGGCAGCGAGCAGCCTGCGCGCGCACGGGAGCGGCCGGGCGGCTGGGGCCCAGGGTCTGCGGCCACTGCCAGCTCCCGGGGCCTTTCCCCAGGCCGTCGCCGCCAGCCACAGCACGGTTTCTCTCAATTCCGAGTGGCATCACTTAGCTTCGGTCTAAACCCCGAGCTTCAGGGGCATGTGATCCCTCACAAGGTAAATCCCAGGGTCCTCTTCCTGCCTTCTAACAGGGCATGACCCAGCCCCCATTGCCTCTCTTCTCCTGAAGCCTCCGTTCTTTGCTGCCGTTTCTGCTCCATCCCTGTCCTATCACGGCTAGTCCCAGAGCACACTGTGATGCTCCACCCTGGCTTCCCCTGAACGAGGTCTCCTGCTCCGCCCCCCTCTGCCTGGGTACCCCGAGAAGGCTTCACTTCCAGGCAGGTTCCCTGACTCTGTCACTTCTTCCCCCTGAGTGCCTTGGGTCACTGCCTACATGGGTCCTGGGTACCTTTACCTTCATAAGCTCCTTTTTCCATAAAAAAACAACAACAAAAAAAAACCCAGTAAATTTTACGATTGCTTAGGTATAAAGACAGATATAATTTTATGCCCTAAAAGGCTGATGTTCCATCTGACTTTCAAAGGAATTAAAACATTCCTGAATGAGGATGTGGAGAAAAGGGGACCCTTGTGCACTGTTGGTGGGAATGTAAATTGGTGCAGCCACTGTGGAAGACAGGATGGGAGTTCCTCAAAAAATTCAGACTAGAGCTGCCATAGGATCCAGCACTTCTACTTCTGGGTACTTGTCCAAAGAAAACAAAAACACTCACTTGAAAAGATATCCGTGCCCCCATGTTAATAGGAGGCTTATTTACAACATTCCAACCATGGAAGCGACCTAAGTGTCCGTAGATGGACGAGCAGATAAAGATGGTGTGTTAGAGAAGAATGGAATGTTATTCAGCCATAAAAAAGAAGGCACTCAGTAAATCGTGCCATTTGCAACAGCATGGACGGACCTTGGGGGCTCTGAGCTGAGTGAAATAAGTCGGAAAAAGTCAGAGAAAGGCGAATACCACATGGTATCATTTATATGTGGAATCTTAAAAAACAAACAAAAACAGCAGTGAACACAGACTTATATATAGACACAGAGAACAGACTGGTGGTTGCCAGAGATAGGGGTGGGGAGGTGGACCAAAAAGGTGGTCAACAGGTACCGACTTCCAGTCACAAAATAGATTCTATGCGTGTACGGTACAGCTGGGTGACTGCAGTTGACAATACTGCATTGTATATTTGAAAGTTGCTCAGAGAGTAGGTCTTATAAAAAAATGATAGTTATGCATGCCGATGGATGTTAACTAGACTTACTATGATCATTTTGTAATACATACAAATATTGAATTATTGTATTGTATGAGGGGGAACCCAAAAATGGAATTATTTATAAAAAGTTGTGTATTTAGTCTCACACGTCTAACCTTCAGTCACCTCCATTCGATACAATATGCCTATTGAGACTTTTTTTTTTCCCCACTACTCAAAACAGTAATTGAACTTGGAGATTTTGATGCCTTTCAGTGCTTCTGTTGTTTTTTGTTTTACCTCTTCCACACTGGCAAAACATTTCCCTTTGAGGACTTTTTTTGTCCAGGGAAACAAAAAAAAGTTGCTCAGGGCGAGGTGAATGGGGAGGGTGGGGGACTGGGGTCGTGCCTTTTTTGGTCAAACACTGTTGAACACTCCCGTGTGGTTGTAAGTAAATTACCCCTCAGGAAATGGGCAAACGTGTTGAAAGAGTCTTCATAATTTTCACTGGAGCTGAATGCAGCCTCTCAAGACAACGCCAGCTGGTACGCTGACACGGATGGGTTCCTAGAACACTCACCTAGCGGGGGAAGCCTGTACTACAAGGGGCCCGCCTTCCAGAAGATAATTACAGGTTTGGGGGTCCCCTTGTATAGTTGAAACTAATGTAATGCTATATGGTAATTATATCTCAACAAAAAAGCTGGCCCCTAAAAAAGTACTGTGGGCCCTGGGCCCTTGGCCTAATGGAGAAATCTGTGACCTGGTTGCCATTTATTTGTCAACAGCCTGCAAGTTTCTTAAGGCTGGAATTTGGATGTTTCATACCGTGCCTTGGAGCGCAGTGTGTGGGGCGTGCGTGCATGCTTTGTAAACAGGCATCACAGGAAGAGGACTTGGTCTCTATCCACCAGGCCTCCTGCTGCCCAGAGCTTTAGCGGGCACCCTGATGAGCAGTGCACACCGTGCCAAGGCCGCATTCAAAAGAGACAACATCCTGCTTCTCCACTCTCCACGCAGCCCTTCCAAGTTTCCCCAGAGCGGCCTCGCGCGTTGCCCACCTGGATCCTTCCGGTGGTCGTTCTGCTTCTCGGTAGAGGAGAGGATAAACTGAGGCTCCAAAAAGTTAAGCAGAATCTAGAAAGCAAGGCGGCCTCCTGCCCGGGGTCACACATGATTCCATTCCTCACGCCCCCACTAAGACCAATGCCGGTGTTCTTTTTATCAAACCACAGAGCTGCCACCCCAAACGAAGGCGCGATTACTTCATTTTTCTTTAACTTTTTTAGAAGAACCGAGACCTGTTAGAAGGAGTAGATCCCAATGTAGGCAGACTTCCTTTTAAACCGAACCCCGCTCTGCACTCCCCAGTTCCCACTCCCCGGGGCACTGGTGGTCCTAGCTACCGGGGGTGCTCTCGACAGAGAGTCTGCAGCTCTCGGACCCCTCAAGGTATGCCTCGCTCGCAGCCATCCACCTCAGCCAAGGTCACGCCCCTTCCTGGGTCAGCCCACATCTGATGACCGGTCAGTAAAGCTTTGGCCATCTCGGCTCCACCGGAGATCGCTTCGAAGGGCCGTCCTTAGCCCAGAGCACCACGCAGGGCTGTCTGAGGCTGGTGTTGGGCCTGCATCACATCTCACCCCCTACACGCACGTCCTCTCTGCTTCCCCTCCTTCCCCTCCCACATGCATTGTTCTCAAGAGCACCCCCTAATAACATCCCCAGGGAGCCCAACCTGCCACAGACTCTATTGAATATTTTGCAATGAGTCTCCTTGTGTCTGTGCATGGAAACACCATGTGTTCCTTCATTTTCTCTGAATGCATATTCACTGGAGGCTGTGCTAGGTACCCAGATGCTGAGAGGAACGAGACGGACAAGGACCCCTGGACACATAGAAGTTAAATCTCTTCTAACTTCAGAGTTAGTCGTGTGTCTGCATGCGCACTGTGCTTCCCCCAGAGCACCTGGCGGCCCCTGCACCAAGGCGCAGGGTGAGAAGTCTCTCACTGAGCCCTGCTGATTGTGGAACTTCCAAGAGATTGCAGAATGAGTGATGCTTCCGAGAGGTTGGACACAGTGTCTGAAAGGCCTTGGCTTCCTGCATCACGGGACTCCTTTGTTACCCGGGCTCGTCCCCTCGGAGGGCCCAGGCTGGTGCCTGGGTCCGGAGGGCTGTGGTTGGGGCAGGGGAACCAGGGTGGATCGGCTGAGTGTCGAGGGGCAGGAGTTGAGGGGCAGATGAGAGAACCGGTGGGAGTCAAAGTCTGGGTCAAAGTGGAACTGAAAAGATACCGTGGCAAGGAGACAGGTCGAGAGTCAATCTGCAGCAGGAAGGAATACGAGATTGGAGCCCCAAACAGGGACTGAGCTGCAGTTGCCCCTCGCCCCCACTTACAACTGTTTAACGACATCTCATCTTACGCAGAATAAAACCCAGACGCTACCTATGTCGCCCGCGCCCCCCACCCCCCGTGTGTTCACTGCCCACCCCTCTGCCCTCGCCCAGTCCGGCACCTTCCGTCCCTTGAGTGCCCCACCTTTGCTGGCTCCGGGGTTGGCACTTTCCGTCCCCTTGGGCTCAGTCTCCTCTTGCCCAGCTCCCCCGCATTGCTTAAGGCTCAGCTTAAACGCTGCCCCCTACGAGGCCATTCTTGACGTCCTACCATCTAAAGGCGCACCTCCTGCCACCACCCCAGTTATATGACATTTTATCATCTGTCTAATCCTTTACATCAGTCTTCACAATTTGTGAATATTATATCTATTTCCTTTCCTGGTGTTTTTTTTTTTTTTTTTTTTTTAAATCTTCTGTTTCCCTCACAAATCCTAAGCCCCCAAGGTTCAGAGACATGGTCTGCCTTGCCCACCCCTATCTCCTCAGCATCAGGAGCAATGCCATCCACACTAGTCATGGCTCAGAAAATATGTGTTAAACGAACGGCTAAGCCACGCCTAACTCGCGACGGTATCCCTTTCGGGTCAGCAGGAATAGACGGGCGGGCGGGGCGCCTGCCTTGGAAAGTAGCCTGGGGCAGAGGGCTGGAGGGTGAGCTCCCCCGTGCCGCTGCGTTGAGCAGAATCTTTAAACATCTCTCTCTCCATTTCTCATCCTCTTTGACTCTCTGCGCGCCCCCTGGGCCATGATTTAGACCTGACTGGCATTGGTTTCCAGAGCACTCCACTCTGGGGATGCCCGCAGCTGCATCGCGGCTTCCCTGCGGCTGCCTCCGCGCATTAACACGGGCCCTTCGGCCTGCTCCAGCTTCCCTGGCCCACCTCCCGCCAGGAAAGAACGTGCATCTGTAATACTCTGGAAAATTGGGGCTGACATGCAGCTTGGTGCCCAAAGTGGTTTCACTCAAGCAAACACAGAGAATAATAGGCCTGCCCTTAAATGCTCGAGCAGGTATCAATTGGAGGAATGTTCCAATAATCCATGTTTATAAAGCCCGTTCGTATGAATTTTTGAAATCGCACTTACCCCACTTTATTCTTGACACATGGTGTTTGTAACCATTGAGATATTTTATTTCAATTATGTGCCAGGGTTGTGGGGAGAAGATTTCTGACAACAGCAAGGCATAAGCCATTATTGTTGTGCTTCTATCACTATTCCCATCGCTAAACTCGACTGGACAGTTCATTAAGATGAAAAATTAACAGCACATGCTTTGGGGAGAATAATCATGGAACATGACAGCGTGTGGAGGCATTGGCGTTCGAAGAAGCAGACAGATGACAAACATGCTGGTCTTTGGGAGAAGTGGCAACTGGCCCATCAGAAGCCATGCGCCTACCAGGCACCTACATGTGTGTTCAGCACCCTGAGCTGGGGTGCTGAGGGAAAGACAGTGCAAGAAGCATGGCCTTTTCCCTCCAAGAACACGCCGTCTATTTAGGAAGGCTGGGGAGACTGCGGCTGTCGATCTGAGGGCCACAGGGGGTGTCCGTCAAAAGCTTGACAACTCGCTACTGGCTCTAAGGTCAGGAGTAATTCAGTGTGGACTTCAGAGATTTCTTAGCCCTTGAAGACTAGCAGGATGTTGATTAATAAACCATTCTAAATATAGTAGCTGCTAATGATTAGGAGTTTGCTTTTGGGGTGGGGGGGTGATAAAGAAAATGTTCTGGAATGAGGTAGTGGTGATTTGATATGCAACTTTGCACTGAATTATACACTTTAATTTTTGTTAATCTGCATCTGAGGCCTTTTTTTTTTTTTTTTTTTTTTTGCTTTTGGAGAGAGAAAAACACTGATGCAAGAGAGAGAAACTTAGATTGATTGCCTCCCATACATACCTGGATCAGGGATCAAACCTACCTAGGTATGTGCCCTGAATGGGATTGAACCCACAACCTTTTGGTTATGTGTGATGTTCCAACCAACTGAGCCACACCAGCCAGGGCCTGAACTGTATACTTTAAAGGGATGGAATTTATGATATGTGAATTTTATCTCAAACCTGTTCTTTTTTAAGTACTCTACAAACTCCACATGGCAAAGTTATAGTAAATTTTATTATGTGTTCAGAAAATCAGGCTTGGTTCTGCCAGTGAAAAGGTTGGCAGACTAACATCGACAGGAAGGAAGCATACCCATTTTACAGATGAGAAAATGAAGAGTCAGATGTCCATGTGGCCTCAAGAAGCCACAGAGTTGGGCACTAATTGGGCTGGGACTTAATCTTTAGACTTTTTGACCCCAGTGCTCAGATGCATCCACGCCACCCAACTGGTGCCCAGAAGAAAACAGATCCTACCAAGTAGTAATAGCTCATGATGATAATAACAATGGTTCGCCTGTGCAGAATGTCCTTTCGCCATTTCTCTCTGGTTTGTAAGCCTCCCTGGAGGAATCATTGGTGGGGGTGTGCGTGCAGCTGCAGAGGTGGGTGCGTCATAGGAGGGAAGGGACCTAGAGGAAGGTGAACAAGGCTGGTCTTCCAGGCTGCATTCTCTTCTCCAGGTGTGCAAGGGGTTTCCACCTCCAGCTGGGCTCTGTCTCTCCCTGGGTCCCTACGCGCCTCCTATTCTCCCAGTGCAAGCCGGATGTCTAAGTGAAACCACAGAGATGTGGGGTCCATGGAGATTTAGAAACAAGGTGTACTGTCCACTAAATACAGAAATAAATGTTGCTCCTTTTCCCCTCTGTAGAAGCAGGTACTTACTTCTATTGTAAAGCGCATATCTCGATTAAAGCCCTTGTGGTTAATAAGAGGGCTTTTGATGTCTTTCTCAGCTTGCTAGTGTAAACAGTAGGTCAAATTCTCATCCTGTTGGACAGGATGGAAATCTGACTCAGGATTTGTAAATACTGCTACGTTTAATTTATTGTCACAGGGACGTTTGCTTCCCCAGCAGACAGTGGAATAACAGCATCATCCTGGGAAACAGCCCATGGAGGAATCAGAACACACAGCAGTGCAGTCAAGACAAAGGCTCTGTTTGTCGTCTGGGAAGGCCCCACGGGCTGGCTGCGTTCAGGGAGCGTAAATAAAATGAGATCTTCGAGGAGTGAGAAGGAACCAGGATTAATGAAATGGAAATCTTTCTCAAGCCTCAGACATCCTCTTTCCATTTGATGACAGTTTTGTTAGCTTTAAAGGAGTTAAAAGAACACTTTAAAAACATTAATGCTTTCAGATTATTGGAGTACAGCCAATGTAGTGTCTCCTCCATAAGGATTTCTGTGACAACTGAAGGAGCTCTTACTACCTTTAAGGCACTTAGACCATGCCTGGCATGCAAAGAGGGTTCCCTGAACAGGACTCGGGGTGGTGATGGTGATGCATCGGTCTCTACAATTTCAAATATCCAGGTGTCTCCGAATGTGGGGCTGTAGAGACAGAGGCTGCAGTGATTGGTGGAATCCAGGGCACAGCCAGGCTCTGACAGCATGCACACGCAGCCTTACGCCAGAGAGCCCCGTATCAGCTTGGGAGGGTGGCGACAGGCCCAGCCTCCCCGCTGTCCTGCCAGGGCTCTGCTGGCCCCCGAGCTGGCTCCCATGGGCAGGGTGGTCCTCTTCGCGGAAGCACAGTGCGTGGGGCAGCTCTGGCTCCATGGGAAGGGCCGGCTGACCTGCGCTGGCGTTTCCATTTTGCCTCTGTCTCACTGTGTGGCTTTGAGCAGAACACTCTCTCGTGCTCATGTTTTGTTTGTGCTTTTTTTTTTTATAACCACATTTGCAAAGTCCTTTGTGCTATACATGTTTAAACACTCACAGGTCCTGGGAGTTAGGATGTGGAACATCTTTAGGGATGGGGGCATTGTTCTTATTCATAGGATTGTTGCAAGGATCAAATGAGCTAAGGTACATGAAATACCTAGCGCAGCTCCCAGCACACAGTAGTAACTCAGTAAATGTTTACTCACTTCCTGAGAATTACTGGTAATCACAGTTGCTTGTGTACCTCCAGGAGAGAGCTGGGGGTTACCACGGGTGTGGTGCCACAGCTCTGCACTCTGGCCAGACCAGTGTCCCTGTGTGGCAGTGGCTAGAGGCTTCTACTCCTCTGAGCCCTGGAAGGAAGCCAGTCTTTAGAGAGAGTTTTGTCTGAATAATGTTCCCTCCAGCAGTGCTAGATTGGCCAAAGTCTGCCTCCTTCCCAAGCCTCTGCTTTCTTATTTGTAAATAGGGTAAAGGGGAGGAGCTGGACTCTTGGGTTCTCATTTCTGTTGAAAAATCTAGGAATCACCTTTGCGTTGACCACAGATGACTCAAAAAATGTGCGTGTAGGCGTTAAGGTATGTTTACTGGCTTCTCAGGGAAAACGCCCACTGCAAAATGACAACAGCAGTGGTAACACCTCTCCCCCTCTCCAGCCATCATGAGCCTACGCAGGGGTCCTTAAGCACAGGTGCTTCTGACTCGGGCTTGCTACGCAATGACGTGTGCGCCAGGCTGGCACTGGGCACTTTCTGTAACAGGAGGCCCAGCAGACAGGGGAGGATGTGAGCTCAGGCTTCCAAGCTTAAGGTAGGGGCTGAATTGTTCTATTTTGAAGGCAACATTCTTCATGCATCCAGCCTTGATGAGAAAAAGAGTGGGAAGGAGGAGAAGCCTACTATGTGTCAGACATGTGCCGGCTGCTGCCTTTGTATCACTTAATTCCCACCACTTTGTCCAGTGCAGGCGAGCGTTTTATTTCTGCTTTAAAAATGAGAAAACAGAGCCTGAGAAAAATTGAGTAATTTGCCTGATGCCTCACAGCTGGTAAGAGGCACGAGGAGAGGGAAATTGAATTAATACTTCAAATCTGAAACGGAGCTTCTTAGCGAGAACAGCAGGCGCGGCCTCAGCCCCAGCGCTCAGGCTCTCTGTCCCCGTGACGGCCCCGCCACCACCGCCCCGGCAGTGCCCCTGAGTGTCTCCACTCTCTCCCCAATGGACAGAAACCCAAGGCCACAGTCGATTCTGTTTCTGAGTTTTCCTTTTCACCAAAAGTTCTTGCAAAAATCATCTCCACCCCTCCTGCCTTCTTCCCGTTAGCCCTCTGTCTTCTCATCTCAAATTCCTTCTCAAATTCCATTTCCCAAATTATTTCTGACAGAGAGACACGTAATGGGTGATCGTACACAGATTGAGGCTCCAGCCTCCCAAGTGAGCCCTTTTCCCCTCAGAGTTCACCTGACTGCCCCCCCCACCCCGCCCCGCGACCACCCTGCTGTGCAGGACAAGGTGACCCCACCCCATCTCCACTGATGATCTTTCTGGAACTATTTTGGGGGGTTTGTGTTTTGAATCATTTTTAAAATTGCAAGCATGCTGTCTTGGGAGAATATTGGAAGCTCATCCAGGTTATCCAGAGATAAGATGCATGATGAACATGAGGAGACGGCGTAGTTGAACCTGGATTGCGGTGAGCAGTGACTTGAAGCTCTAACAAGGTGAGGCTGCGTTTCTTTGGCGACTCAGAAACTTCTCCATTGGGACATTTGGATGCCTGGGTTCAGGCATTTACACAGAATCAAACTCTTTCATTGTAAAATACAGTCCCTGAGGAGGAAGAAAAACAGAAAAGGCACCTTATGAGCAGGGGCAATTTCAGATACAATGCCTCCAAGGTCTGAGTAGAGCGAAGCCATGCCTTGAAGGGAGCTGCCTCATGTTTCTGACCTGGCACACACCGCAGTGACGGTCAAGAGGTCCTGGGGGAGAAGGGGACAAAAGTGCAGAAACACCATAGGATGTTTTGCTCCATGAAAAAGGAGGTACGACCGGGGTGGCCCACCTCAGCATCAGATTGTTAACAGTGGAATCTCCATGATCAGGTGGCCGGGTCCCTAGTTGTGTGACCTTGAGCAAGTTAACTTCTTGGACCTTCAATTTATCTTCATCCATAAACTGGGGATAATGTGTAGAACTCTAGAGGGCTGTGTGCAGGTTAACAGGACAAAGCTCAGGCGATATTCGGCGTGGAGTAAACATCAGGGGTTATGAGGCATCCTCCTCATCAGCTACTATTTATTAACCCACTATGTCCTGGCCACGAAGCTCCAGGCTGAGCTGACTGAGCGCCGGGTTGAGGCTGATTTGGGAGCTGTCCACTCTCAGGTGGAAACTCTTTTCCCCCTCAAGGAAGTCTTTTCCTTTCTTGGGGCAGGATTCCCAGCCTTTCAGGGAGCAGCCTTCATCTTCACAAATCTCTGACCATTAAAGGACTCACTCCTTCTAAAACAGGAGTAATAATAACTCTTACCTTTGTCAGCTGAAGTGTAAAACAAGCTAATGTTTGTGAAAGTCCTTTGTAAATTACTGAGTGCTGTAAAATATGAATTATTGTAATTGCTCTCCTCCAGGCATTTCATAAACAATGCTGAAAATTAGGGGCGCATACGACTGGTATTCAAGAGGCGTGCATGTCTTTTTAAATCTATAGCTATAAACTGTCAGCAGATGGGTTTGACAACACTGCCTTCAATCTGACTTAGATACTCGTACCCCCCAGCGAGAGCAACTTTCTAGCAGGGGCTGCTCAGCTCTGACACCGCGGGCAGTGATGCAGAGTGGGTAGCTACGGCGATGCTGGGGTTCCACAGGGTGTGTGGCGTTGCCCTGAATTCTCCAAGGTCTCCCGAGCCTCATTTTTCTCAGTGGCAAAATAAAGACAGTAACACCTGCCTCACTGAGTTGTTGTGAGGGATAAGTAAGACAATGATCACGAAGCCCTGGGCACATGACCTCGTTCAGGGGGCCCGGAAGCCTCCTCATGCTGCCCCTGACCCCTCTGATTGATAGGTGTTTTCTCTTTCGCCTTAGGCCCCTCATTGGAGCGGTAATTAGGGTTAGAGCCCTCATCGTCAGCCGGGCTGCCGGCAGCCTCGCCAAGGTCACTGCCCCCCCCCCCCCCCCCCCCCCCGGCTCAGCAGTCCACTTCCCAGCACTGCACTTGCTGCGGACCTTCTGACCTCCAAGGTCAGCTCCAGCAGGGCCGGGGCTTTGCAGACCTCACCACCTCTCCCTGATAAACCTCGGGGTGAGAGGTGGGGGTGGGGGATGGACTAACGACAACCTGTTAAAGCCAGGGCGGGACAGCCCGAATTCCTGCTCAGGCCCCTCACACGGTGAGGGCCTCCCTGGGCACCAGGACCCTCCAGTACCGGCCCCTCTGTGTGGACGGCGCCGAACGGCCATGCCCACACCGCTTGGAGGACGAACCAGAGAAATGTGACATTGACCTCAACACGACTGTGTTCTAAGGGCCAAAGTTTTAATGCTGACCATAATAACAGGTAGTATTTATGGAGCACTCACTATACGCTACAGAGAGGGGTCCAGCACGTCCCAAGGATGCTCGCACTTAACCTTCACAGCTACCCAAGGAGAAATGGTATCCTGTCACCCCCGTTTTCCAGGTAAGGCCACAGGATAAGGCAGAGCGGAGCTTGGATTCACACCCAGCACCCCTGGCCAGAGCAGAGCACCCCAGCTCGCAGGGCGCACATGGCCTGGCGGGGGGGTGGCGACCAGGGAGAGCTGACCTGTCACAGCGGGCCATTCTCCAGCCTGGCTCAGCCTGCGCTTGACCTTCCCCACGTGTTAGTGCCCTGGGGCTGCCACAGTGACAAAGACCACAGACGGGGTGGCCTCAACAACAGCAATGTGCTATCTCACAGCTCTGGCGGCCAGACGCGCAAAATCAAGGCATCGGCAGAGCTGGCCTTCTCCGAGGTCCGTGAGGGAGAGTCTGTGCCTTGCCTTCCTCCTGGGTCCTAATTTCCCCTCTTTATGACAACAGTCATATTGGATTAAAGTCTACCCTCATGACTTCATCTTCACTTGCTCATCTGCAAAGACCCTAGTATCAAATAAGGTTACCTTCATAGGTACTGGGAGGGGGGGTAGAAGGGGTTAAGTCTTCAACATTTTGGGCATACAGTTTAACTTGCAACAACATCCAAGCTCATCTCTCTATGACCGTGTTAGACATGAACGTGGCCTGTGTCTTTTTCCTCACACATTCATTCCTCCCGCAAGTGTTCATCGAATGCTTTCCCAAGCGCTCCCCATGGCACTGCCTGCTGCAGATAAGAGGATGAACAAAACACACGATCCCGCCACCATGAAGCACTGATGGTGTTGTACTCGGAGACTTTCCGGCCCTAGACCACCACGGGACCGCAGCTAAATCTTTCACCAGCAATTCCAGCACCTCATCTGTGGCATAAGTGCATGTGTAGCTTTATCATTCTGGGTAAATCTAACGAGAGGATAACTAGAAACAAATATTAGTATTTGATTAACTTTATTCGCTTGTGCACATCTCCAAGTCATCCACTGCTTTGCCAAGTGGCTTGCGATTTCTTAAAGTCTGTGTGTGTGCTTTCTCCCAGTTTACTGGTGGGGTCTCATCACAGGCCTCTCCCAGACCATCCCCTGCAAGCACGGTGATTTATCCAGGGTGCCTCACTTATTAGCTGGAAGAACGATTAGCCTGTGCTCTGTTTAATTAAGCTTCACTTAATGGGAAAACTTTTTTTTTTTTTAAACGGGTTTACTGTCACCTCATCAGTTATTTAAGGCAGTTCATTTCACAGCAAGGGGAAAAAAGAGAGAGGAAAAAAATTTTTCATTTGCTTCAACTCGAGTGGTCTGAGAAAAAGCCTGCCTGTCTCGAAGATGCCTAATTGCCACTGTGATGGCGCGCTTATTCTCCATTTAGTCCCGGGCTTCTTATTGAAACGCTAATCACCGTGAGGTCTCACCTCTTGATGAATGATTTTATGAAAACTTGATATTCCTCAGCTTAGCATGCAAGTGTAATGCCACTCTGGCTGAATGGGAAGATAACTAATGCCCTTAATTTTGCAAAGAGGACTGTGATTTGGTACATACAGTGCGGATCAGGGGAAATCAGAAGAAATTAATTTCCTTCTTTGCATAGACACCACTTCTGCTATATTGCGAGCCACTTTTCTTTAGCTGTTTGTGCTGGAGATTTAGAGATCGCTTGGCACCTGTATTGGGGCTTATTTCTTGTCGCTGGGGTCAAATTTAGGTTATGCCATTTTGTCTGAGGTCAGAAGGTGGGGAACTAAAGTCCTCTGATTCTGGTTGCGTTTGTTTGCCTCAGAAGACTACGGAGCAAGTATCGTTCATGCTCTCGTTACAAGTCTAACACTGTAGATAGGCAACGCAAGAGTTTCCCCCTTTATTCCTGCCCTCCTGCCTCCATCCACCTAACTTGGAAGGTAGGACAGAGGTGGTGGTGGTTGTTTTGTTCTTCCTCACAGCAGCCATAGATACTCTGCTGCTCCTAAAGGTTCTAAGGGCTTACTGCACCCAGATGGAAAACGAATATCTAAAGGAGAGTCCACTTATTTTGCTGGACAGACACCCAGACTGTGGTGGAAACTTGGCTATTTCTACATGGCCGACTGACTTGCTACTGACTCCCCGTCTTTGCATGTGGCAGCATAGATATGAATATAAGCATTTTCCTCACCTGTATTGGCCAAAGAGTGAAAGTTATGATTATTAAAACTATTATTTATTATTTGTGTGTGTGGTCTACCAGCTGCCTACCTTTTCTGCCATGCCCCCTTCCTCGTTCTTGAGCAGTCCTGAGATTTTGGTCTCAAATTCCTACAGCTACCTGGACATGGGACCTTTTTTCCTGTCCTAGATGTTTACTCTTGCTGTTCCCTCTGCCTGGATTGCTGTTTCTCCCTGTGAATGTCTGATTCACTCACTGCTTCAAGATCTCACTCAGGTTTATCATGCAAGTCTTCCCTGAGACACCCTCGCACCCTGGTGATGGGAGTCCGCCCTCAGCGCTCTCAGCAACGTGACACGGCCATCTGGGCGCCCTGCACATTGTATTTACAATTCCCTGGGCTGCCTCCCAGCCTGCCACCAACACCCTTAGACTCTCAGGGACTTGAGGACACAACAGCCTCCTCTTGTCAGTGCCTCTGCTTAGCTCAGCACCAGGTTCCCAGGCCAGGCTGAGGGCATGTTTGGTGAATGCATTTTATGAATGTGTGCATGTGTGTGTGCACGTGTGTGTGAGCAAACTTCCATGAGTGCTGCCTTCTGAAAAGACCTTGAAAGGTGCCTACTGATCTGGCTCAGTCTATGCTCCTAATACAAATGATCCGGATGCCAAGACTTCACTACTGGCTGTTTCCTGAGAACCTCTGTCAACTCAGAGGATGAAAGAGAACAGTATTCCTAATTCCTCCATCAATTAGCACTATAGATAAGCCTTTCATCCTTAGGCCTTTTACATTGTAGGGCACCGGTCAATATTCCGGGGCCTAGCCTACCTTCTCCAGGGAAGTCAGACATCCTTCCTTGGTTTTCTATGAACTTGGCTCCATTGATGTTAAAAGTTCTCAAATTGTCAACATTTCCCCAAATGTGATTTCTCCTGCCCAGTGATACTGCTTCTGTGGGGACCAGGAAAAGCATTCTGAGTTCACAGAAAAGATATTTGGGGATTTCGGGTAAAATTAGCTTGAAGTTTGGAGTTAAAGTCCAGTATTTTATTTTGGCAAATGAGTTTCTACTTCGTCAGGTGAAATACAGGACTTCCAGTTAGATTTGAATTTCACATAAACAATAAATAATATTTTTAGTATAAGTATGTTACCCAAAATTGTATGGGACATACTTATACTAAAAACTTGCTTATCTGAAATTCAAATTCATTTCTTGTACTTTTATTTGCTAAATCTAGCACCCCTACTTCCTACTAACATTAATGACTTGCTCATTTTGATTCCATAGGCATGATAGCGTTTAAAACCTCACGCATGCCTTCTGAGTCCCAAACCCATACTCCTTCCTCACCCATATGATTAGGAGTGGGAATTTTCCTACCCCAGCACAAAGAGCTGTTGACAAGTTTGTGATGATTATTCGTAGAAATCTGCACTCTCTTAGCAAAGCAAGAGTTGGTTTGACAAGGAACACAACTTACGAGAAATGAGCCTCGGTCAGGCGGCTTCCTTACCAAAGGTAATTGCAGCGTGGATTTTGTCAGCTCGGCATGGCTGATTGTAAATGCCAGGTGGGTTTCCACCAAGGCCAGGTCCTCTCTCAAAAACAAACAAAAACAAAATGCTGCAGGTTTTTGTTGTGCAGGACACTAAGAAGGTAACAAAGGAACGGTTGGGAGGGTAACCAAAGCCACAAAATGGAATAGGGAAAACAATTTACTCTGAAACTACCTATCTGGACAGTATACGTGACGTCTACTGGTCTCCCATGTGAACTTCCTATTCTCCATGCTCCCTAAGAAACAGGTTTAAAATCCTTTAGACAGTTACAAGTGAAAGAATTATCACTACTATGCCCTAATCTCAATTTCTCCTCTTTATCATGCTTTCTTGTTCCAGGATGGTTTCACTGGGGAAAAAAAAAATCACATCTTTGTATTAAGGTCTTTATTATTCTTTCAATTAAAAAAAAAAAAAGTATCCTTTCTCCTCTACCTCCCCAAAGTTCAATCTCAGCGCCAATTTGTGATTTGTAATTAATTGAAGGAGACATTGCTTTTCTTTAAATATGTTCAACAAAACATCCCCTTGTTTATTTATTTATTTTTTTCTTGTGACCTCAGGGACATTTTCTCTGCCTTCTGCTTTGTGGGCCATCAGCATTTCACTCTTGAGTTTTGTCAGAGTGAAACCTCCATCCCCTCCTTGTGTCAACAAACACAGGCATAGACCTACCCTGCTCATTTTATGGTGGTCCCCTTTTTAACCAGGACACAGTCTGAAAAGGTGTTCCCTCCTTTGTGTAGTAACATAGTTACCAGGACGCACCCTGTGTAACACTTAAACCTTACCTCCTCAGGAGGAAGATTGTGCTGGCTACCCAAGCACACTGAGGGTTGGGATCTGTTGAAGGGGGTGTGCAAGCTACTGAAATACTGGAAGAAGAAAAGGGCGCAAATCATGTAGCAGCTTAGGGCTCGGTTCACTCCCAGCAGGGCAAAAGGCAAAGTGGTATTCCGCAGAACCTGGCGCAGACTCAGCCAGGGCACCTGCTGGACTCTCTCAGCTGCAGGGCAGGGAGGGGAAGGAAGATGAGGCAAAAGCATGTGTGTGTGTTTGTGTGGTTTGCGGGCAGATAGCTACAATAACTCTAAGGCAGGAGAAACTATTAAGGTTTCCGAGTCCTTGATGTGAGTTGGTACAAAGAGTGCCCATCTGGGGTAATAGCACACAGTCACCAGAGAGTTACCTGTGCACAGGCAGGAGGCAGTGTCCTTTATGGTCCCCTTGGCCCAGATAGAATTCAGACATCCCACAATAGGTCAGAACGCCGGAGGCAGGGGCCAGGCCCCAGCCAGAAACACCTGGCTTGGCCCAGGTGGCACCTCAAAGCCCTAGGCCATCCAGCTGGGCACCTGAAAGAGCGGCAGCCCTGGTGGGGACCGGAAAGGCGGGTTCCCAGGGAATGAGCTGTGAACTTAGGGTGTGCAGAGCGTGGCCTCGGAGAGCGATGCAGAGGCTACAGTGCCACCCTCTCATCGTTGCCTTTCAAAATGGTACCCATCTTCTTCCCGATCCAGGTCCCATCCTGTTTCTTCGTGAAGTGGCCAGGCCGTCCTGAGTATATTTTCACCTCTCTTAATGTTTCTATTTGTCATTGATTTTAGTGAGCTGACTTGGCCTGGAGCTATTAGCTACTTTCTGCACGTGTACATGTGTCAAATCAACTAGATTATAAATTCTGAACCTCCTCTACCCCACGCCCACCTGGTCACTTCTTGGCTTGATTAGGTTGTGGGAGTGTTTTTTTTTATTTTAATTTTTAAAAATTAGTTTATATTCAATGTTATTCTGTATTGGTTTCAGATGCACAGCAAAGTGGTTAGAAAATCATATACTTTACAGAGTGGCTCCCCCGTTGCTTCAAGCGCCCACCTGGCCCCAGGCGCAGCTATCACAACATCACTGCTGAGTTCCCCACGCTGGAGCTTCCATCTCTCTGACCATTCTGTAACTAGCAGTTTGTACTGCCTAATCCCAGTTGCTGGAGTTAGAACATTTTTTTTTTTTAATCCTCTCCTAAGGACATTTTTTCCCCCATTGCTTTTAAAAAAAGAGAGAAAAGGGTGGTAGGTGTGGGAGGAGGGACATTGATGGGAGAGAGAAACATTGATTGGTTGCCTTCTCAAAAGTGCCCAGCCTGGGAACTGAACCCACAACCTGGGTGTGTGCCCTGACTGGGGATTGAACCTGTGACATCTTGGCATATGGGATGATGTTCCCACCAACTGAGCCACGCTGGTCAAGGCTGGAGTTTAGATCTTAAAATGTCTAAGTGTAGAAGAGATGAACGATGGAGATTTAGACCTCGGGAATGGAGGGCTCAAGCCTAGGGCAGCCAGTGTTGTGGTTGAATTCAGCAGTGGAAACAGATTCTGAACCGGGAGACTAAGCCATGTTTCTGTGGCCTTGTGGGCAGCCATCCTTTTGACACAAGCGTGGGCACTTCTGTCACGGACACCTTGCCAGGAAGCCAGTCAGTCCTGGATGGCAAAGTTCATGACTCACAGTAACCACCCTGTTGTTCCTTCTCTGTCTGCTCCGTGCTTGCCTGGGGCAGCTGTGTCCAAAGGGACTGGCCCACACTGAGGGATGCTGGGGGTGCTTTCTCCCCTCCTAGTGGTCCCCCGGACTGCCAACTGGCCCTACCAGTAAAACCGTTTTGGAAAGTGGTGCTCGGTCGATGGATGTAAGATCCCGAGAGCCAGAGCAAAGCCCATCTGCAGCTGTGCAGGCTCTTCCTAGAGGGACGTGATGCATGTGTGGGGACACGTCCAGCTGGTCTCTGTCACACTGGTGTTCTCTGCATGGACGTTAAAGCTTCGTGCTCTTTGTTTATGTAATTTTGTAACAAACAAGAGCAAGCTTGTGTCACCTCCTTTGTGTCTGCTGTTGAAAACAGGATTGGGTCTCCTCTGCAGTGCGGGTTTTGAAGGGACCGCCTGCCCGTGGGAGCAGCGATGGGTAACAGCCACGCTTCCTGTCGGAGGATAATTCTGGGCCTCAACCTCCGTGCCCTTGGCAGGATATTGATTTGTGGGACTTGCCCATACCGCCACGTAACTCCTCCCCTCACAAGTGGCGTGCCTCATCTTTTCGACAATCGTTAGCTCATGAGGTCTCATGGATCTGTCTCGTGTCGGGTTGGTTCCATTTGTTAGAAGATGTTTATTGTCCCCCCGCCTTCCTACCATTCCCTGCGCCGCTTGCATTTTATTAGTCATTAGCACCTTTGGAGGCTGAGGCGGTGAAGGATGTAGAGCAAAATCTTGTTCTAATGCGGGAAATGTTCAGAGGGAGAGGGTTTGCAAATCATGATTCATTCATTCAAGGACTGTCTGGAAGATTTGGGCAGGCGAGAGAACACCTGCGGAAGGGCAGGGGCGATTCCTCTTAGGAAATATTAAAGGAGCTGGGGATGTTTGAAGTGCTGAATGCAAGACCCTTGGGTGAAATACTTGCTTTCTAAAAATTCCAGCAACCTGTGAGTTCCTTGAGGCAAAGAACATGTTTTGCTAAATTCATAGCATTTAACTATTGCAGAAATCCTAGTTTCCACAAATACTTCTTCAGTGGTTGCTATTTGGAATAAAATCTAGCTGAGTTCTGTGCATCCTCAAAAGAAAAATTAAAACCTTCACAGGCGAATTACACAGAGAAGTTCAACGTGTGGCTAGAAGGCAAGGGCCTCTGAATGGGCTTAAATCCCATTTCTGGCGCTAAACAAAACACATGAACTAAACTGAGTGCTCTGCAATGAAGTGCCCTTGTTCCCTTATCTGGACAGTGGAGAGAATAATGCAGAAGTCCTGAGGATGTTGCAGGGAAAGGGGTTCTGAAGAATGCATGTGAGTCACCTAGCATCTTGCCCACGATAGTGGGCACTCAGGTACCCGCCCCCACGCACAGAGCTGTATCAGCAGAGGTTGAATGGAGAATGAGAGCTTGGCCTCCTGGAACTTAACCGGGCAGGAAAGCCCATGCCATCTCAGGTGACAAGTACCTGGTGGCTTTGTCCACAGTCCTCGTGCTGCTGTATTCTTGTCCCTTATCATGGCCTTTGCAGAGGGGCTTCTGGTCTGTGTCCTTACTGAGTCTGAGCCCTACTGTGCGTGCATAGCTTTCCTTGTTGGAATCAGCTCTGCCCCCTTCTCCCCGCCGCACCGTTCCCCAGCCGAGGCGCTACCCCGGAGGTCGGCACCCGCACAGGTCCACACACAGAATCCCTTTGCATCTGTGGGCCAACGAAAGGATGCTCATGTACACGAAAAGAACTCATTTGCAGCGTCTGGAAAATTTCATGTCCTTAGCTGAGAAAAAGAGTGAAATTACATCTCCTGTCTGTATCAACAAAAGGTCATTTACATTTATCTACAACCCATGCCACTAAAGGTTAAAAGCCAAAATTTTAAAAATTACCCAAAGAAATGTGTGTTGCCACTGATGCCGGCATTTCCTCACCCTCCTCCTTGCCTGGGAAGCCTGCGTAATGCTTTCATGAAGGGCTCCCCGATCTGTTATCTCATTCGACCCTCAAATTAACTTGGGAGCCGGGGAGATCAGGCATCATTTGTCCTTTTTCTCATCAGAGAAAACAGACTCAGAGGGGAAGTGAGTTATCAGTTGTCAGTGAGCTGGGGCCTCCTCCCTAACCCAGGAGATTACAGGCGCTGAAGCAGGAATTTACTGACCCGCCACTGGACTGAGACAGCAAGTCTGTAGGTATCAAGATCTCAGAAGTGGTTGCTTTTTTTCCTTCTTTCTTTTTTTTTTTTTTTTTTTGGTGCAGTTGAACTGCTTTTTTAAGGGACTACTTTGCTGAATCGATTTGCAGCGGGGCAAGGGACCAGTCAGTTCAGCCATCCCCATTCATTACGGCTCTTTATCCCTTAATTTTTTAGGACACTCTGCTGCTCACATTAGGAGAGCCACCTACCTTATTCAGCCCTTCATTTCACAGACAAGAAAACGGAAGCCTAGATTATGGGACCTTGTGCAATGAGTTCATAGCAGTTCTCTGAATGCCTAGTACAATGTTCTTTGTACACCTTCATTAACTGAACAGATGATTTCTGCTTCCAATGAGGATGTTTTAGTGCCTAAAACCAATGAAGATTTTTTTCAGTGATTGAAATGACCCTTGAGCACTTGAAATGGGACTAGCATGTGGAAGAAATAAATTTTCCATTTTATTTAATTTTAATTAATTTAAGTTAAAAAAGCTGTATGTGTCTCAGTTGCTACCATATTGGATAGTGTGGATCCAGAACAGTTATTCTCAAGCTTGAATGTAGAACCACCTGGAGAATTTCAGAAACACTGACTGCTGGTTTTCATTGGTTTAGAGCAAAGCGGGGGCAATAGGAGTTTTAAGACTCCCCAGTTAATTCTAACATGCAGGCAAGTTCCAGAGACACTGGTCTAAATTGTAAGCTCCGTGAGGAACAGAGGCCACGTGGACTGTGTACCTCACCGCACTCACTGGCATGGAATTCAGGGAGGAGTTAGCCATGTTTCCGAGTCTTAGCTTCAGATATCCTGGAGAAGAGGAAGGGCCCTTATTAAATTCTTTTTAAAAGGGCAATGTGATCCAAAGGAGTGGAACTGGTTGCTTCTATCTTGGGGAGGGAGAAGGAAAGAGAGTCTCTTTATGGCAATAATTCTGGTCATGAATTATAAATAAGGTATTTTTTCCCCCAGAAATGCATTTGTTGCAATAGATGTTTCTGCCAGGCAAGTCAAAACTCACACCTGTGATTCACAATAGGATTAACCTGGGATTATGGAAAATCTAATTAAGTGAACCATATTATTTAAGACCCACAAAGACCTGCCTGTCTGAGAGTGTTCAGTGTTCAGTGTACACTTCAGAAAATGCTTTGCACAAGCACAAGACACTTGACTAGTTTGCTGTATCCCATTACTTTTCTTTTATGCTTAACTTTTTAAAAAATCCCATTCCTTTTGACAAATGATGTTAATACCTTAGAAAGGAAAGAATTGAGCTTCAAAGATGGGATTATTTGAAACCACAATGAGATCACTATGAAGCTATTGTTAGTACATTCTTTCTAAAACAAGATGGGGACCTTCTGTGGTATAGGAGAGATACAAACAAAAAAGATCTTTTAAAATGTGACAGAGTTTAGTTTACTCTCAGCATGATGAGGTGGTCTGGGGAGATATACATTAGGAAGGAATGTCCGGAGCAGCCCACCCACAGTCTGGTGGAAATCAAGCTTCCAATTAACTGGAAGCAGCACGATTCCTGCATTCACTCCCGCTTGGCGGCCGATGAAGCCGGACGGATGTGTGTGAACGGCACAGGAGTGGGGTCACAGGCTGGGCCTCTCAGGATGCTAAAGGCCCTCAGCAGGGGGGGCGCGGGGTGCTCTCTGCTCCAGTCATTATTTCAACAAAAACAAAAAACAAAACATCAAGCCCTTGTCAGTTATTAAGGCCACGTTGGGATAATTCCTCTTTTTATGGTTATACTTTAAAAAACAGACTTCGTGGAAAGTGGTTCTCTGCAGGATGTCAGATTATTTTCCCTCTTCCAGTTCCCCACTGACAATCTTTAAAGAGAGCTCTCAGGTCCTTATTTATGGATGTCTTTTCCCTGGTAGAACCTGAACTGGTTGTTTCCATAGAAATAGTTTGAAAGGGAGGACTGCTTTAAAGCAGGGGTTTTATTTTAGGGGTGGGGGGTAGATGCCATATAAAGTCTCTTTCACGGTTGATGCTTTTCCCTTCCGCTCCTTTTTTCCTCTGTAACATGAGTTTAGGTTTGGTTCACTCTGTTACTTTGTACAAGTTATTTGTCATCGCCGTCTCTCAGTTTTTCCCACTTGCCTACCGAAGAGGGACTAACCATGGAAGGAGCGTAGGTTTTTAATCCACTGCTGATATGCGAGCATTGAATAATGCAACAGAATGTCCAAACGTGAACTAGAAATGGTGCCCGTACTCTGGTAGAACCCGGGAACCTAACTCTGCTCCGACTTTCTGCTTGAGCGTTAGTCCGTGGGCTTCACAAGCTCAATGCATTGAAACCCAGCTCATGCTCTGAATCCCCAAACGAGCCCCCTCTCCTTCGAGGCCCAGAGCAGCACCACCGTGTCCTCTGCCTCCTGCCGCTGCGGCCTCACCCTCTCTCCCTCCCAATCCGTCCGGTGCCCAACGCCCTTGCATCTGCCTGGCTCCTAGGAGGGCCCCTGTTTCTCCCCTGAGGCTTCTTTTTCTAGCTCAGAACCACGTTCCCTCTCACCTGAGCGACTGCAGCAACTCCAGGCACCTCCCCTGCCGACACGCCCTCCTCTCCAAGATACCCTAGAACCCTCTACTCCCGGGCTGTTGCCCACGGGGCCACTGGCCCGCGGGCGGCCACGGAGCGAGCTCTTGAAATTTGGCGAGTCCAAACCAAGACTGAGTTCAAAATGCACACCAGCTTTTCAAGACTTAAGACCAGGTGTCTCATCATTTCTAGATTGATTACATAGTAAAATGATACAATTTGGGGGTGTAATGGGTTAAATATAAACACATATTTAAAAACTTCTTAAAAGTGTAGCCTCTAGAAAATTTTAAATCATTCATGTGACTCATTATATATGTCTCTTGGATACACTGGTCTACTGTATCTCATCTCCCCCAAATATTTATGCCATTGCACTTAGCAGTTCCTGTTACCGTGTTATTTTGTGTGTCTCCTCTCAATGGACAGCCTCCTGGAGTCGTTGGGAAGTCTTGCACCTTAGTGCATGTTGCATGTTGTGTGGCATGTTGTATGCATATCGCATGTTATCTCAGTGTATCCAGGGCTTACAGTACATAGTTTTGTATTCTGGTTGAAGGAGTAAAACTCCTGATTTATCCTCTTGGTCACCTGTGTGAGGCCAAGCCAAGGGCCACCCTAAGTTTTCTCCTCGCATCCCCTCCTTTCTCTGCAGCACTCCTCGTGTAGGACCGGTCCTGGCGTTTTTCCACCCGTAACACGGCAGCCTGGAGACTCAGGGAGGTTGAATCATACTCCTAGTGAGTGGTGACCCTTGAGCTCTCACCCTCCAAGGCCGTCTGAGTCCTGAGCCCGTGTTCCCAGCTGTTTTGTCAGAACTGCCATGTCTCAGGTCAGTCTCTCCCGTAGACCTCTGACAGCTCAGACGCCATCAGTCTCCTGGCCAGGACCTCGATGGACTCCTGTTGTCCATCAGAGGAAGTCCTGATTCCTGAGGCTGGGAGTCAAGACCTGTCACAGCGGCAGGGCTCTGCACTGCCTAGACGCAGAGGGCACCGTGGCCATTATGTCCGCTGTGCGTGGGCCCCCTGGCGTTGTGCGCAGAGCAGGGTATGCCAGCTGGGACCCACCCTTCCATTCATAGATGAGGCGAAAACCTTCATGCAGGGAAGGCGGTTCTCCCACAGCACAGCACAGACCCACAGGCTCCTGGAGGACCGTTCATAAGCTATTTACCGCCTCCTTTTTATAGAAGGAGAAACTTAGTCCCAGAGGAAAATGTATTTCTGAGGTTACACAGCTGTTCAGTGGCAGAACCTTTGCAAGAACACAAGGGTCTTGACTTCTCTTGTAAAGATCTCCCTATTGCCCCAGCGTCCCTTGGAAATTCAGAGAAGAAAAGCATTTTCTACATCTGAATAAATGATCTCCACAGCTACAGCACTTCACCCATGAACAAAAGAACCATCTAACCTCCTCTTGATTATTGTGGTTCACCAGTTTCACTGTTTGATGATAAAAAGGAAGCCCTCAAGTTGGCTCCTGTACAGGAGGGCTATTGTCATTCGGTGCACAGGACATTGCAAAGGATGTAGGGAACAGAAGATTAGCGGGGCTGGGCCCCACAGCGAGCTCCACAGGACGGCAGTCCTTGATTGCCGAGGTCTTCGGAGGGCGGGCCATGCCTGCTGCCATTTGCACGGCTCAGGGACAGGGGCCATGTTTGTTTCTGTTCGGTTTCTAACTGGCTTGCTCAGAACTTTGATTTCACAGAAATGTTGGCTGTAGGATATAACTTCGTGGCTACTCCATTCCCCCAGGTACCTCATAACCTTCCCTCGTTAACTGGCAAATGCTTCTAATTCTTTTCATTCAAGTACCTTTTTTTTTTTTTAGTTTTCTTTTTTCAATCGTATTTTCCATTACCACTTAGTCGCCTTGTACCCTCCTCCTCATCCCACAATCACCACACTGCTGTCCATGTCCACGAGTCCTTTTTCCCTTTGGCTCAATTCCTCCTCCCCCAAGTTCTCAATTGGCTCACCCAGCTTATCATTTTGAGCCAGGTTACACAGGTTGAAACAAAACAGTGATCAATGTAAATCTTGATTATCATGGGACAAGATGTTGGAGATTGTGGATATAGTTGTTTACTTGGAAAAGGCTGGAGCGAGCGAGCACTGGAAGACTGGAGTGATAGGGTACACATTCACCTGGAGAGACAGGGTCCCTGATTCCTCAGTGGTCTTGCGCATAATCCTGTTTGCACCGGTCCCATCAGACCGCCATTCATCTGCTTAGACAGCGGTCTCATCATTGCTTGAGCGGAGTCTACAGATCAGAGATTCATGGTGGCCATGCAACCCCAAGACCAAACCCAAGCCTGGCTCTGTGCAAAGTTATTGCTGAATAAAGGGACAGGCCAATAAAGAACACTTTATGAATATTTACTGCTCTGAGACAAAGGGAAATTTACACCTAGGCTTTGATACCACGAATGACGATTCACTATGTTGGGCATTTGTTTAACATTGCCATTTTTGCCCTGATTTTCCCTCAGGTATTTTAGCTCATGCAAAAGAAAAACTGAAGGAAAAATCTCTCTCTTTCCACACATTCATAGACTGTTTATTTGTAGTCTGAGGTAACACTGCTGGCCACACTGCTTCCTGCGTAAGTGGATGGATGTCATTCATTTTAATGATTAACAGTTTAAAATTTTATATTGAGAAAAATACTATCTTCAGGATTCAGTAAAGCACAAATAATAAATTCTTCTTTGCACACATTGCCTTTAACCATTTTATCACCGGAAGGTGATTTAATTAACTGAAGAGAGAAATGAATAACCACTGAATGATTTTGTATGTTTGGGGTCTGCAGACTTCAAAGGGATTCTTGTGATACTTTGTGGCCATAAGAGCCTGAGAGTGACAGTCACACCCTAACAAAGTGATATTCAGTACCAAATAACAGCTCAGATGGTTCTTGGAGATGGATCACACGGTCACTTTGTGCTGAAGATGAGGAACATGGACTCCTGGAGTTGGGGAGCCAGGCAAAGCCAATGCATGGGTTTTACAGCCATGTAAACTTGAATTTGAATTGCATCCTTTTGCAGTGACTCAGGCTGTATCCATGGGTGAATTACTTAACTACCCTGAGCCCCAGTTTCCTCCTAGATAAAACATGCGTGATGCTTACATAGAGTTGTGGTGAAAATACAACAAAATGGTGTGTACCAAGCCCTGAGTAGACCACCCAGCACTAGAAAAATCAAGCACCTGGTCAAGGACAATCCTTACTGTCATGACCTAATTTTATGTAGCTCGTAAGTGACAGAACCAGGATTTGGACCCATGTCTGCCCAACACCAGTGTCCGCCACTGACTGACCTCCAGTGGAGCAGTTTTAACATTTCCACCCGTCCTTAGAGAATGCCATAGTCACCAATTAGCGGCCCTATTTGTTGCATATTTTAACATTTGAATTTGGTATTAGAACACGCAGAAACACATACAGTGACCCTTTTGGTGTCTCTGCTGTGTTTTTGGCACCTGAGCAGAAGTGATTATTGCCCAAAACTTATGCTTTGTTCCAAGTGTAGAAATCAGAGAATAAGCAATGTGATTCAGGAGGCCTTTTAATACTTCCTCTCCCATTCTCTGTGATTTCCACAGACATGGCATAATTCCTGTGATTTGATTTGAAACTAGAGACCAGCTCAGTGCCGAGTGATGAGATCTGAACGGAGGATAAAATATGCTTGAATTAATTTGCATAATAGAATCCGATTGGTTACAAAGCTGTGTTTGTTGAAGTGGAGACCGGCGCCCCTAAGCTCCGCCAGCAAGGGGACACTGCACATGCAGAATGGATTTTCGAGTTCTGGTGTGGGCCTTGGAAATATTCTTAATGTAACGATAACGTGTCTTAAACCGTAAATTAGCTCACTGGAAATGAAAAGAACAGGTCAGCCCGTCTGATCCTTCCAGCTCTGTGGGGAGGAGAACGCTGTAAAACCAAAGCCGCTTGCTTTCTGCTAAGCACTTTCGTCTTTCTTTCTCTACCCGATAACAATTTCCAGCAGGAGTCCAAATATACTTAAACACCCATATATGTCATTTTCTTTTACGGAGACAAAAGCAGGCGCAGCAAGAGTTTTATGCTCAAGGCACAGTAGCTTATGACGGGCTATCTGCTCTCAAGATAGAAGGGCGAGCCTTCCACTTAGAGCTGGTGGTTTTGCAAATCCATTTTTCCGTTGTTATTACTCCCGTGCCTTTCAACGACATTTATTTTTTTCCTTCCAAGCAATATGCTCCAATCATAAAATAAAGTTCCCCTATATGTTTTAGTGGAACCCCAATGCTTAGGCATCCTGGCATACTGTTAGAAAGTGCTTTAATGGAAGGATTATTCAAGACCCGCCTTGGGGGTCTTTAATAAAACCAGTTAGAACATTGATATATTTCCCTAATTACTACCAACGTCAAGGTCTTCTTAGGAGGGCGGGCTCCTATTAATTTTCAAGCGTGATTCCTGCAAACTCTCTACCATTGAATACATCAATCAGATCTCTAGATTTTAAAGGCCTTCCTAAAAGAAAAAAATCTCCCTGAACACATCATTTTTAACCTATATATTTAGAAATTCTGAAATGGGTTTAAAAAATAAAAAACAAAGATTAGCTTTTGGTGAATGGTGCTGTTTAAGGACCTAGTTGTACTGTGACTGTGTCGTGATGGACTGATGGATGAAAGTACCTTCTATTCATCGTCAGTTTGACCATTGCTATAAAATACGTTCTATTCCTATTTCTGGTTTGCTGTTAATATTTTAGTCACATTATGACTCCTGCCCTCTCATCCCGCCCCAGTGCTGGTATCACCAAAATTTAAATTGTTTTCACCTTAAGACTGTTGAATGTGCATCGAGATGAGTGTCTGTATTTGATATGCAGCTGCCCCTTAGAGAGGCAGTATAATAATAGCGTTGCAAGGGGTAAGGATGCAGATTTTGGAACCAGCTGCCCTGGGCTCCTATCCCAGCCTTTTCGCGTGCTGGCTCTGTAGCCACGGGCAAGTTCCTTCATCTCACTGTGCCTCAGACTACTTCCCTGTAAAATGGGGATAATCCTACTGTGGAGGGTTATTGTGAAAATTTAATGGCTCCACTTGTTGAAGACACGTAGAAGAATACTAGGCAGATAATAATGAACAAATGTTAAATTATGATTATTATTATTTTCTTCATAGTCATATTGTTAATGGTCATGAAGTCGTACTATTGGTTTACTTTAGGTGGCTTCTAGGTTACTGTTTTTATCACTGTGTCCATAACATTTCCTTGTGAACTTCAAACAAATGTCAAGAGTTGGTATTGATCGCTTGTGAAGAATACAGACTCTAGAGCCAAGTGTCATGGGTTCAAATTCTGGCTCTGCTGTTTATCAGACACATAACCTTGCCTAAGTTGCTTAATATTTCTGGACCTCAGTTTCCTCATCCTTTAAAATAAACATATTCATAGTACCTATTCATAGTTTGTTATAGAAATCAGATGAATTACCATTTGTAGTTTTTAGAGCAATGGCTATAAAAAGCTTTTGCTAAGTAGATTTTTCATTCTGAAATTGCATTAAATTTTAAAAATCATGTCTTAAAATTAATCTTACATATATGAAATTCATCATTAAAATAACTTTATATATCACAGAGTCATATCAGTGCTTACAAGTAATGGGCCTGATGAATTACTTTTAAAAGTAAATTGGTTTTGCTGGTATTTCCTACAGAAGAAAATAGACAATTTCATCTTTCCAACAAAGGGTTTATTATTTATTGGTCATGTGGAAGCTCTTAAGTTCATTAGTATCAAGCTAGAATGTTTTTTACAAAGGAAAAGAAAAAATGTTGTCATCTAGTTACAACACTTTTAGTGTCAGAAATAATTGTGCTTTACAGCAAAATGGCAGCCAGAAGAAAGAGGTGCAGAAATATCAACTTTAATTAAACCCTTTTTTTCAAAGACACTTCACAGTTTATATGCAAGAATAATTTATCACCATGTGAATGAACACTTAATACTTGGCATGGTGTAAAATGGGCAGGAATCTTGCTGCACCATATGTTCTTTCTTTTCTATTTCTTCTTGAGATTCCATGGTGGTAAAATCGAGTTTGAACTTGAAGTATGTGGTTCAAATCACACTTCTTCTTTTTATGAATGGCCTGCATTGAAGGGTTCACTCACTGGACATATAATCCAGGGCGTAAGATGAATAAAATGTAATCTCATCACTAAGATGCACTCAGTCTAGGAAGGAGACAGTGTATGAATCAGAAGAAATCCGCTCCCCCCAATCTCTTAATGGAGCTCCAACTATGAATATGAAACTGGAAGCCACTTGGAGACAATGGAACACCATGGCTTCATTTTAGAGAGACTGAGACAGAGCTACCAAGAGGGGAACTAGTGAGGTCTTGTGACAAGCTAGTGGCAGGTTGTCAACTATACCTCCAGCTTCCAGATGTAACCCCAGGGAACTTCCTGTTGCTTCCCATTGCCTCATGTTAGGATATAACCTCTTCTGGGTCCCCCTCAGTGCTCTTTGCACACAGCCAGTTTGGCTTGCAAGGAATAGCATTTGATATAAGGAATAGCCTTTGATATATTACTAAATGCCTGAGTCCGAGGGAGAAGCTATTAAATGATAGCACTGCCTTTTTAATCTCTCTCTTCCACACATCATGCAGTGTCTGTCACAATAAATATTAAAGTCCCTGTATCTTGAAAAGAGACTAATATAATCCATTGCAGAGTGGTACTGGGGGCAGTGATGGGCACCTGCAATTAACAGCACATCTCAGCCTCCCTAGATATCACGTTGCCTTATTACCCAGAAGCAGGAAGGCTTGGGTTGCTGAAGTTGAAGGCTGTTAGAAGGAGAGGGGTTCTGCACCTACAAGTTCGAAGTCCACCGATTCCCTTATTTGCTAGACTACCCAGGCCAGATGGCTGTGGTGTCTGCACGTAACTCTCATTCCTCAGCTCCTTTCCTCGCGAAAGCACCTCACCACCCTCTTCTGGACCTCTTCATCTGCAAGTTAAGAGCACCCCCTTTTTCTGAGGGAGGCTGGCAGTCTAGGAAGAGAGGAAGAGACCCCACGTGTGCCCGCTTCCCGCTCTGTGTCCAGTCCTGTATAGTTGTAGAAATGCTCATCATGCCTACTTTCAGACGAAAGCATGCAGGCTCAGAGTGCCGGGTGACGTGCCTAAGGTTACCCAGATGGTGAGACAGAGAAGTGGTATTCTCATCTGGTTTATCTGCTTTCCAAATGCAGACATATTCCACCAGGCCAAGGCCCATACTCCCTCCTTCTCCCCCTCCCCCCACTTCGTCTGAACTAGATAGCAAAGAACGAGAGGATGGTTTCTATTCATACCATACTCAGGGATCTCACCGCTTTCATTTCGACACCCCTGTCCCCCAGGCCGAAATGAAGTGTCACTCTCATCATCAATGTGTCATCCTGCATGCCCATTGATGCTCTGAGAGTCCCTCACATTCGGGGCAGCGCTGGGAGTGGACACTGCCTGGTTCCGGGAACTAGGACTCCAACTGGAGTCAAGGTGGCCCCTCCCCGGGGAGACGATGATTGTCCAGAGTAAAGTGTGGGGCTAAGAGAGGAAAAAAAGCAATGGAGGTCCCTTAGAGGAGAATTAAGTTTTTAGCACCAGAAAGACAAGGCCCAGGGAGGAAGCCCAGGAACCTGAGGCAGAAGTTAAGGACTAGCGGGAAGCACCAGAGCGCTGCGGAGAGGACTGGAGTGACAACCGATCAGAAACCTACAAGGGTCATGGAAAGGTGTTAGTGGCTCATGCTTCCTATTGATGAGTTGTCACATCATGGCTGGGTGCCAGGAACAAGACCTTTGGATTAGATGGTAGGACGTGCTGTTTCATTTTGCTCCTCCTGGTTGGAAAGAGCTTATCTGTTGATACCCTGCCAGGTTAACGCTGGATCTTCAGCTTCTTCGGTGGACCTTTGACCAACAAGAGCAAATCTTGCCCATTGAATTGACATAATAGCCTTCAATGACCCTCCATGGAGAACCTGAACCCTGAATTTGCTGACAAATGTTTGGGTGACCATCAGTGGTCTTTCAGGATCTTCCCCGGCCTCCCTCATCTAGCAGGCCCATTGTTGTCTTCCTTCTCCCTCATAGTCTCCAGTGATCTGGATGTCCTGGGACCTGCTGTGCTGTGACCAGCTCAGGGCTTTATGACATGCTGTTTCTCCGCATGGGAGTCTCATCCACTCCCTTCTTCCCTTATCACGGTAACTCTCACTTTGGGGTTGAGCCCAGCCATGCCGTCCTCTAGGAAGTCTCCCTTCACTGCCCCCGCTGTCTGCCACCTCCACCCCCAGTCCCCGTCAATCACATGCTCCTCTCCTGGACTCCCGGGATGCCCTGAGTTCGTCTGTTACAAAAACATGCCCAGGCACAATTATGCTCAGTAGTAACATAAACATGGAGGGCTTCCTGTGTGCCAGGCATTGTGCTCAGGGCCTCGGCCCACTGACCCCCCTTGCCGCCTTGCAGTAAGTATGAGTCTCATCCCCACTTCACAAATGAGCAAGCCGAGCTCAAAGAAGTCAGTAGCTTAGCCCAAGCCCAAAGCCGGTAAGTGGTAAAACTGACACTCGGACGCGGGCAGCGGGCTCCCACAGCGCACGTTTTATCCTCACGCAGACCCCGAGGGTTTCTTTGTGCGTGTGTGTCCCTCTCACCCACCACGTGGTGCGCCGTCAGAGGGGAGGGACTATCTCTGACGTCTGCCTCCTCAGGGCCCAGCATGAAGCCCTCACATGGTCCAATGTGGGTAAAAAACCGGGGATGGAGTTGAGATGAAGTGGCGATGGAGCCTGCGGCTAATGCGACCTTTCTCTCTGCCTGCAGGAGGCGCCTGGGGGAGCGGGCAGCCCTGACGTGATGTGCTCAGCACGCAGAGACGGTCCGTTCCCAGAGAGGTCTGCGTGACGCGTCTGGGAGGCAGGCCACCATCGGCCAGGCCGCCGCACAGCTGGTGGAGGGGCGACAGCCGCATTCTCCTGTGCCTACCACGTAACCAAAAATGAAGGAGAACTACTGTTTACAAGCCGCCCTGGTGTGCCTGGGCATGCTGTGCCACAGCCAGGCCTTCAGCACCGAGCGGAGGAGCCACCTGCGACCCTCGTTCCACGGGCACCACGAGAAGGGCAAGGAGGGGCAGGTGCTGCAGCGCTCCAAGAGAGGCTGGGTGTGGAACCAGTTCTTTGTGATAGAGGAGTACACCGGGCCGGACCCCGTGCTCGTGGGCAGGGTAAGGCTGCGGCGGCGGCGGCGCGGTTCCCCTCCCTGCCCCGCTAGCAGAGCGTCCCCGAGAGAACCTAGGAGGGGAGAGCTAATGGTCTGGCCGCCCACTAAGGGACACAAAAGCACTGCCCATCCATCCTTCCAGCCTCCCTTTTTTTCATTCATAAACTTATTCATATTGAGAACACTTCTGTTTTCCACTTAAAATGATCAAAGATACATTTTTAATGGCTGCACAATAGTCTACTGAATGGAAACGGTGATTATTCGTTTAATGGTTCTCCAGCTGGGGGCCCTTCCCTGACTGCACCCCAACCCCAGCTTGGATGCTGTTTCTCATAACCCTCTGCCCGACTTATCACAGCTTTCCTTGTTGTAGTCCACGCATCCACTTATTTCTCTCTCTCCCCCCGACCGCCCCCCGGAGCCTAAGCTGCTTGCCATCGGGAACAGCGTCATCCTTGGGTCCCCGGGTCCTGGTATTGAAGCCCAGCTGTGGGGAAGCCCCTGTGAATATCTGAGGCGATGAATGGACGTGTACGGTGGGTGGGGTTCTATCTGCTTTGGCTTAGGTCTGGCAAAACGCAGGCCTCGGACGGGATGGCTGGGGAGCCCCAGCACTATTCCGACTCTGCCTTCTCCGTGTGCCTCCTCCAAAACCGTGCAAGGGGAGAAAGAGAGTCCAAAGTATAATTGAAAAACTGCCTGCCTGTTATCAGTTATGGTGAGACGTGCAGCTGTCTTTCAGAGGACAGGGACATTACCTAGGAGGAGACAGGCATTCACATCCCTAGGAACAGAAAGCCGACTTGCTGTGTGTGGGTGCAGAGCTAGGCAAATGGTGCACTAGAGTAAAGCGTCTCTAACCTCCAAGGGGTCTTACCTGAGCGATTAAAAAAAATAAACTGAGGAGTAAGGTAATGGTGAAATTCAATACAAGTGATTTTGAATTTACATGGTAGCATTTGGGAGGTGTGAAGGGAGGCCTCATGGAGACTGATAATAACTTGTGACCCGGAAGAAGAGCAGGAGGGCAAAGGGACAAGAACAGAGAGATGGGTGGGTGCTCATTTCTGAGCCCCGTACACCCCAACAGAGTTATCTTAGCCTCGTCTACACAGCAGAATCCAGCATTCCCTATTTATAAAATGGACATAGTTGGAAGAGGTCCATATTATTGTCTCGAAAATATTGTCCAGGTTTGGGAAAAAGTTTTTTTAAAAGAGATGTACTGAAGAATTTAGTTCGTTTCTACCCCAAATGGAAACATTATACCCAAAATAGACGCGGCGAGGGAAATGGGAACCCGGGCAAATCCCCAACACGTGGAGCTCCCTACGTGGAGGAGGGGGGCTCGGTGCCCAGCGAGGGAGAGGGGCTAGGGCTGAAGCAGTGGCCGTGCGGACTGAGCAACACAGGGGGCTGTGTGTGAGCTGCTCCGAGAAAACAGAACCACTGCCGTGGGGCTTTCTAAATGCAGAGCAGCGTGGGTCTGTAGGAGTGGCTGCTGCAGAAGAGACAAGACTTAGAGCCCTTCCAGCATCACATGCCCACTAAACGGAAGCACAGGGCAAAGGGTGGGGGGAAGTGAAGTAGTGACTGACGTTTAACATCTAGGCACCCAAGAATGAGTCTGATGTCAGGTTGGATGGGGGACAAGAGAGAAGGTGGTTGGATCCTATGGATCGTCCTTTCGACACATTGCTGATCCTGCGTCCAACGAATACGAGGAAGAGATGAAGTGACTGGTTCCCTAATAACTTCGATGTGATGGCATTCAAGATGCAGTGATTTCAGACGCTCTGAGACAGTGGAGTTTGGCACAGCGTGGGCTTTTGGGTTTCCTGCAGGAAGCGTGCGCTGCCAGGCTGTGCTGCGCGGAGGGGCAGCCGTCGCCTTCAGAGCCGGGAACCGGCTGTGCTCGTCTCGGCTGACGGATCCCCTGACAGCACTGAGTGGTTCCCCGCGCTGCTGTGTTGTGTCGAACCTAACAAATACTGCTGTTACTTGTGGGGGTCACCTTTGTTGGCAAGGAAAGAAAAAAGGAATTTATTTGCGACTTTGAAATCAGAAAACAGGAACAATTATGAGCAGTCTATCTTAAAAGGTTTCACTTTTTTGGTTGATCATGAAATAATGTCTATGTAATTCCCAAGAGTCTCGCCAAGGTCACGTGCACCTACAGGCACCCACTGAGCTGAAAGAGCTGGTGTCTCACCAAGGCGCTGCAGATCAGTTCGAAGTTTTTTTGAAAACTTGAATCAATAGAAGAAAAATTTAAAAGCACTGTGCTCAGTCTTGTGTTGTGACTATGGACCAGCTCTTGGGGCCTTGGTTTCAGAATAATAATTAAAATGGCATTGATAATAAGTGTACAATAATATAATAATGAGCTAAAGCCTTTTTGTTTATAATGGGTTCTCTCATGTTTTTCTCATGTCGTAGGCAGAGCTGAGGGCTTTTTACCCTGTCAGCTAATCTTGAAACCTATGAGGATGGTGAAAATACCGCTTATCTTTTCCCACAAGGGGCTGAATGAAGGCAGAGGAATTCAGATTACAATGAAAGCTACAGAAATTGAGGTTGGACAAGAAGGGAGGATGAGTTTGATGTTACAGGAAAGTCAGACATGCTCTTTGGGGGAGTTGCCATCTCATGAAACACGGAGCAGAGTCACGGAGCAGGGGCGGGGAGGGGAGTCAGGGACCTGGGTGGTTTCCTGGCCTCGCCAAGTGTGCATGTAGGCAGGCCCCATAACTTCTCTGAGCTTTGTCAAAGGATGCGGGGGGAACCTAAGGATAGTGAAGATCCTCCCTGCGCCCTGAGAAGCTGCCTCTGCTTTGGGCCGTCCCGCCCGCTGTCTCCTCAGTGCCCAGCTGCCGACAGCAGGTCTGCTGGAAAGGTCCAATCAGTGAATTGTTTGTATAAAACAAAGTCCTGGAAAGAGTTTTAGTGTCTTTTGGAAGAAAGCTGCTAAAAGAAATGATAATAGTATCCAGACCATAGATAGATGAGGTCAATCTGTATGTTCCAATGGGAAAGAGTCCCCCAAATGTATTCCTAGAGGAAAATTGGGGTGAAGAGCGATGGGTGCATTGCGGCACTTTATTGTATAGAAGTAAACAAACCATTCATGTGTCTATGGAGATGTTGTTGTTACGCATAGAATATGTCACACAGGGTTCATAGGAAGCTGGTAAAAACAATTGTGTCTGAGCAGGGAAAATGAAGCCATGGGAATCAAAATTGAGAAAACTGAAGTTATTGCATACTCGTTTGTGTTTTTATCATTTGTAACATGCATATTTTTTCAAAATAGCTCCATTCATGATATGCATGCGTATATATTTTGTATGTGTGCATATATGTAGGGAGGAAGGAGAGAGAGCATGAAACAGAATTCTAAGAGATTCAGAATTCAGGTTCGAGCCCTGGCTTCACAGCTGCCGGCTGCATGGCCTTGGCCAAGAGAGCTGTCTTCCCTCATATTCCATTTCCTCATTTGTAGAATGGAGCAGGCACGTCTTCCTCTACTTGTGTGTGTGCGCACGCGCGCGTATGTGTGTGTGTGTGTACAGCGTGTTGTGGCAAACAGCATGTAGGGGGGTCTCTGTCTCCCCATGCAGCCTTCATGGAATTACAAATCTCAATTTCTCCTTTTCTAGCTTCATTCCGATATTGACTCTGGTGATGGGAACATTAAATACATTCTCTCAGGTGAAGGAGCCGGAACCATTTTTGTGATTGATGACAAATCAGGGAACATTCATGCCACCAAGACACTGGACCGTGAGGAGAGAGCCCAGTACACGCTGATGGCTCAGGCGGTGGACAGGGACACCAACCGACCGCTGGAGCCGCCATCAGAGTTTATCGTCAAGGTCCAGGACATTAACGACAATCCTCCCGAGTTCCTGCATGAGACCTATCACGCCAACGTGCCCGAGAGGTCCAACGTGGGTGCGTACAGGCTGGGGGGGTCACCCATTCTGCCTGCAAGGCCGGTGTCCCTGCGGCTGGGCGGGTCAGTGCCCGTGCCCCCAGATCAGGAGGTAGACCTGAACGCTGTCGTTTCGATGGCAGAATAACAGATAAAAATTTTATTTGTGTAGTCTCAGATATTTAAGATGGGCATGAGATTTTAAAATCTAAACTCATGAAGTATGAGGGTATGTGGAGGAGAGAGAAGAATGTGACCGAATCCAAGTCATCCTGGCTCTGGTGCTAATTAGCTGTGGGATGGGCTGTTCTCTCAGCCTTGGTTTCCACTTCTATGAAATGGGAATAACGATGTTTAGTCTTGCAGGACTGGAGATAATATGCATCGGTCACTAGTGCATATTGGTGCTCAATTAGCACTAGTGATAATATTTGTTGCATGTAAGCATTGTACTAATTAATGATATACATGGACTGTTGCTTTTAATTTTTGCAACAATTCATGTTTGCAGTAAGGTAGGTCCTATGTGACATATTTTGCTGATGAGAAGCCCACGCTAGAAAAAGGTTAACTATTTGTCCAAGGTCACCTGACCTATTAAGTGAACCCAGAATACAGGCTTAACCGTGACACTGTCACCGTCTATTAGAGTAATTCGGAAGCAGGCATGTCTTTTCATCATGCAGCGAGACATCGTGCCATTACAGCCTGATTCCCTAAAGGGTTCTGGAGCCAGCCAGCCTTCTCCTGGCAGTACCTTTCCTTTGACTTTGTAGAATGCATGTAGTTGTGGTCTCTTGAGAAACCTGTCTCTTACTAAGAACGGTTTCCCTTTCAGAGCAGGGTTGATCTGATCGGGGCGTGAGTCTGGTTGCCTGAGGCAGAGGTTAAGAGCTCAAATGAGTTGAAGGGTCATCAGGGTCAAGCCACCCCTTCTGCAGATGAGGAAAACCCAGCCCCAAGAATGGGAATCAACCCACTCAAGAAAGTCAGATGCAGAAGTCACCCAAGAACACTAAGCATCTTCCATTTTGCCTATAGAGCTTATGGTGCTAAAAAATAGCCTCCCTCTCCTCCTCCAGTAAAGTTGAACCCTTCTCACACTTTACAAAAGCCAGGCTGAGCCATTCTCGCCACCTTCTCTTCCTTTTTGCCCTGCCCAGTCCCTTAGCCTTGCAGTAGTCACCTGGGGATTTAAAGGAGAAGCAGCAGACACCAAATATTAAATCATTAAAGTAGAGACAGTAGTGTCAGCTGAGCTGTGTGGGGGAAAGGCCAGTCACCAAAAAGGATCCTCCAGGGGAATTTTCACTGTGTCCACCTGCATGGGCTCCTCGATGCTAAGGGGTAACACCCAGGCTTCCCATAAAGGCCTGGGAGAGTAGTCTGCTTTCAGACAGGACTGCATGCCTACCATGGTCAGGCCTCAGGTCAGCCAGGTGAACTGGACAATTTCTTACATCTTCTCTCTGTTTTCATTTTCTCATTTATGAAATGAGGATACTATGCACCATGGTGAGGGTTAAATAACATAGATATAAAATACAGAGAGTTGTCATGGATTTAGTGGAGTTCTAGATGCAAATGAAGCATAAAGAAATTAAATATTTCTGCAGCTGTACCATGATGGTAGGAAATAGAGCCTATTCTCTTTTATACATCTCCACTACCTAGAATAGCACCTGGTTATATGAGAAGAGCTCAGAGAAATTGTTGGCATGGAGAATAAATTACAGAAGAGTAACTAGAAGGAAGTGAGATTTACTTTTACACCAGGTGGGAGTCACTGACAACGTTGTATGTTAAAGGTCTGTCAGAGGCTGGCACACGGGCCCCCCGCCTCCCTCATGGCACCTTGCCCCCTGCTGAAAATGCCACAGAAAGAACTTGGATTTGGTTGTTTGCTGGATGGAGGTTAAACCCTCGACTCCAGCAATAACCCAGTGTTCAAAATAGATCACAAAACCTCATACCTCTCATGCGCAGTACCTCCCAAGTGCAAGGGATGTTAGAGAGTACTGCGTGGAGGGCCCGGTAGCGTGCACAGCGTGCGCCTCACGCAGCGCCTGGCTCCGAGGAGTCTGAGGCTCGCTGGTTCGCTCCCTCCAGCACCTCTACCCCCATCTGAAGCCCAGCTCTTCGTGCCCTCAGATACTTGTGACCATCAAGGAACAGAAGTTTTTCTAGAAAAAAAAAACAATCTCATCTTCCTTCAATTCCCTGGTTTCCTTTCATTCTGACCCACAAATGCTCACCTTACACCTCACCAGATGTCTGCTGAAGGTTTGTGTTGTGTGACTACCAAACTGTTGGAGGTGGGAAGAGGCAGCTGTCATGCCAGGAAGGAACGGCATTCTGTGTAATATTTATAGCCATAAATTAATTGAAATGTAGTATTAGCAGCCATTTTATTACATGCAAAGCAACAAGAAAATGATGTATTTATTGCTCTGCTACAGATGGAAGACTGTATTTTGTCCTTTCATCAAACATAATTCATCATTAATTAGCCCTTATTATATTCTTTGGGAAGATTTTTATTTAATTATTTGATAGGTTGAACATTTTAATTGCATGGGTCTTAGAATGTTTTTGCAATAATGTTCATTGTATTATTTTAACTCCCAAGCATAGCAGGACGTATCAATATAAAAAATTCATTTTTAAGGTATGGGAATTAAGAGGGAAGGAAGGAAGGAAGGAGGGAGGGAGGGAAGGAGGGAGGGAGATAGATTATTTTGCATTTCAAACCCAGGAAAATGAAAGCATGCTTAATAATCTTTATTCGGTTTCTCATTTTAACATGAAACTTTGTATACTAAAATAGAATTTGAAAAGTTGAGGGACTGTTGCTAATTAATTCATTTCACTTTTAAGGAACGTCAGTAATCCAGGTGACAGCTTCAGATGCAGATGACCCCACCTACGGAAACAGCGCCAAGTTGGTGTACAGTATCCTCGAAGGGCAGCCCTACTTTTCGGTGGAAGCACAGACAGGTACCGTGAAATGTCACTGAGATCTGTGACACATTGTGGATAAGAGACCCAGGCCTTCTCACTCTGCCTAGCTGATTCTCTGTTTTCTTAAATATGCCAAGAGCCACCTTACAGGGAGGGTACGAATATTGGACGCCGGACATGTGCCTGGCATCCAATGAGCCATATTTATTATTGTCTCTGTATTTCACTGTCACAATAATAAATGTAATCTTAAAACACAACTTTTTTCCTAAAAATACATCATAGAAGTCAACTTAAGTTTAAGAAGTTATCTTAAAATATTTAAGTTTTATCATAAAATTCAACTATGGATCCAAATTAGGAGACCACAGAACTTGAGGACCGACGTAAGAACTGGGAGCTCCCGGAGGCCATGGTGTAGAGTGGCGGGCGGGGTGTTAATACTCCCGGGCCTTAGGGAGGCAGCACATTCCCAGTCTCACCACGTTGTGCCCATAGGTGCCCAGAGGGCCTTTGCATCCACAAAGAAGCTTCTGCTCACTTACAGAAAACAAATAACAAACCAAGAGAGTGAACAAATGTAACGACCAGAGCCAAGTATCTCACTTCATTTATACCAAATTTGATTCAAAGATCCTTTTATTAGAATATACACTAAAATCCTGTGAAACTGCTAACCCACAGTATTACCCCCTAAACCCCTTTCTTTTTCTACAATATGCCCCTATATGCTACTATATTTGGAAGATGTTTAGAAATAATTCACATTTATTGTTACAGTTAAAATTTATCGAATACATCTATGTTTATACGTATACACAGTCAACCGATCAGCTATTTTGCTCATTTGCTTGGTATTATTTCCGCTTACCTGGGTCATCATTTATTTGTAGCCGCTTTGCTTCAAGAGCACAATTTATGGGGCTGCTTGCTTTGGTTCCATAAAAAGCATCAGATTGACACTTTCGAGCTTAACCAAAGATGAACGTGGGATTTCATCCCACCTTTTTAGATGTTCAAAACTGGTGGAGGGCTCTCTACTTCCAACCTTCTTTGTTTCAGGGACTCCAAATTTGAACCTACCAAGTTGTTTACAGGTCAGGGAAAGTAGGCCCAGAGAGTTCAAGGGTGTGTCTGAGAAATGTGTAAACTCCGGGGGGAAGAGAGAAATAAGGGCTTACACGGTACTCCTTCTATTTCCATTATAAACGTTGCCATATGTACAAAAAGAAAAAGCTTGCACGTGTTCCCAAGAGACTTAAGTGAGCCTGGTTTTTATATAAATCAGGGATTGTGTCAAATTAAATAATTTGCCATTGTTATTGTGTATATTTTTAACCCATCTGGTATACTCTTCTACATTTTAATATTAACATTTTAATGTATTGCATGAAATATATGCTTTCTGCTTTTAACCTAATATGGAGCATAGAAATGCTTCTAAGAATTGCATGCAGGGATACTTTTTAAAAAATATATAATTTAGTTATTTTTTTAGAGAGGGAGAAGGGAGGGACATAAAGAAGGAGAGAAAAACATCGATGTGAGAGAAACATTGATTGGTTCCCTCTCTCATGTGCCCCAACTGGGGACGGCCCACAACCCAGGCATATGCCCTGACCAGGAATCAAACCAGCAACCCTTCTCTTTGCTAGACGATGCCCAAATAACTGAGCCATGCTGGTCAGGGCCAGGGGTTGACTTTTAAAAGTCAAAAAGCATGATTTCAGTCATGGACACCCTTGCACAGTCTCTCAAATGCTTCAGTATTTAGGATCTTTAAGTGTTATACTTGAGAATATGAGGTTATATTTACATTTAAAATGTAATATATAAAACATATAAATATTTAATGCTATATTAATAATTATGCCAGTTTGCTGGAAAATACAGTGCTATGATGCTCCAGGTGTGGCTGCTTTGGGTTATGATGATCATGCTGAAGTAAGTCTTCTGTGAGGACAGGTACTGTTTCATTCACCTTTGTGTCCCCTGGGCCAGGAACTGTTTTTGTTAAACTGCTTTTGGGAATGAGTATCTGTGACGTTGACTGCTTCCCTGGCCAGGTATCATCAGGACGGCGCTTCCCAACATGGACAGGGAGGCCAAAGAGGAGTACCACGTGGTGATCCAGGCCAAGGACATGGGCGGACACATGGGTGGACTCTCAGGGACAACCAAAGTGACGATCACCCTGACTGATGTCAATGATAACCCACCCAAGTTTCCGCAGAGTAAGTAGGTGGGCTTGGCTTTCACTTCTCAACAGCACCCAGCTAGCATCTTCTCTGACCCGTCCCTGCTTTACTCAATTTTGAAGAAAAAGTCTAGGAAAATGGAGGCTCTTTGTATTCAAAAGAGCCTCCATTTCTTGCAAAAAAAAAAAAAAAAAAAAAACCAAAACAAACAAACAAACAAAAAAAAAACAAGACAGCAGCAGCCACAACCAAAAACAACAAGTTTAAACAGAATAGACCCAGTAGGGGAAACAGGAAATGTAAAAAGTTCCACAATCCTAAAAACAGAAAATCTGTTTTGCTAGGTATTGTACCCGGTCCTAGCGATGTGGTCTATCAGTTAACGAACCTGTCTTGGACTCAGTGTTCTCATTTCTAACTTGGGTGTAACAGTACCTGAATTCATTATCTATTGCTGTATAGCAGACCACCAAAGACTTTGTGGCATAAAACACTAATAGTTTATTTTTGTCATGAGTTTGCAATGTGGGCAAAACTTGGAGGAGGTGGCTTGTTTCTGTTTCCATAGCATCAACGGGGGACAGATCACTGGGCCTGGAGGATCTGCTCGCAGCGTGGCGCACTCCCGGCTCATGAATTGGTGTTGGCTTTGGTTCCTCCCCACGGGGGCTTCTGTGTGGCGTGGCTTGGAGAGGCTCTGAAAGTGAGGCCCCAGGGACACCAGGCAGAAGCTGTGCTGCTTGTGGTGACCCACAGCATCATTCTCACTGTGGTGTTAATTTAAGGCCACCTCAATTCAAGTGGATTCTTGTAGACCCCACTTTCAATAGCAAGACTGGCAAAGTCAAGCGAAGGAAGCAGCAGGGGGATGGGAGATGCTGTTTTGTCCATTTGGGGAGAAAAGAATCCCTCATAGGATCTGATCACCAAGATGCTGTCAGAACTAAATGAGACCGTATAAAATCTTACAGTGACAGCTGGCAGAAGTTGTTAACAAATGTTAGCCATGATTAGTATCTAACTGAGGGGTTATGGTCCGTCCTTCTACAAAATTGATAGCATTGCTGAGGGAAATAAAAGGAAAAAGATTGGGATAGGTCGCTATTAATAACCATAACTACCACTACCATCATTCAACGAATAGTCACTACTACTGAAAACCTCTCTGAGCACTTGCATTTTATAGGTAAAACTGGGTTTCACGCAAGGTCAATATGTTGCCCAACGAATGTGGCAAAGCCAGCATTTGAACACAAATCCGTTTCCGTGCGTCTAGGGGTAGACAGAGGTACAGTGTGATCGCACCCACGCTGCTGCTAGCCCGCTCTCCCCAGCACGTGTCTCCTGCAGCAGTTAGGGGAGCAGCCGGTAGAGCCTGGGCATTTATCGCCAGAGAGGTGACATTTTTCCAAATGACTGAACAAGGAAGGCAACCACCTATGGCCCCGTGAAGGCAACATGGTTGCCTCCAAAGACATCCCTCTAGGCAAGGGAGTCAATGAGATAGAGGATTACAGGCAACGACCATTTGTCCTGGAATCCCAGAAGAGATGGGAAAAGACTGCTTTGCCTGGCCAGGCTGGGGCTCAGCATCTCCAATAAGCTTAATGCTCATACAGCACTCTAAAAGCTGCACGCCCCATTATCCATGCTGCACAGCTGTCTGGTGTGCTGGAAGGGAAGGCCACGCAGGATTGTTCGCGGCAGCCCTTAATGCCCTTGCTCTCATCTAATCGCACAGTGAAGGTACAGCGCTGCTGTGTAGCTCCCGGTTTCGCAGCCATGAGCGCAAATGAGATTTGGGGAAAATCAACTCGTAGCAGGGGCTCCTACACCTTCACGTAAACCGGTAATTATCTACAGACTCCCACTTCCCCTTTGTCCTTTAATATGGAGGACGTGGTTTGAATGAAGTCAAATATGGGTCCAAACGGAAGTATTCAAAGCCAAACGATATCCATAAATACAGACAGTGTGGGAACTGAAAAAATTGATGCGAAGGGAAACTAACACAGAGGCTGAATGACTAGCCCCAAACTGTTCAGCCTCCAATCCTGGCTCCTCTCTACTATTTTATATAGAATATTTTATTTAATGTGGAAATGCCAGTGGGATCCTCTCCTGTCTCGCTTCCCTACTGAAGGCCTCCCACCACGTTTAAACAAAACTTGCAGGACATCTCCTACGACGCCCCCGTTTTTTACACAATTGGGCCCCCCTCCACTTACGAACCCATATCTCTTCCCCGAAGGCTCCAGTCGCCTGTCTTCTTGCTACTCTGTAGGTATTCAGTATGTTCCCACCTCAGGGCCTCGGCCCTTGGCTGTTCCCTTCATGTGTCATTTTTATCCCCAGAGAGTCACGTGAGTTGTCTTTCTCAGTCCCGTCTGGGGCGTTCAGGTGCCTCCTTCCGAGAGATGTCTCCCTCCTTACCCTAGTCAAAACCAATCTCTCCCCAGCTTTCTCCTTCTCACCCACATATGGAACACAAGAGCACATGGTCGCACACAGGGACACACACACACGTGTGCACACACATATCCATGCTCCGCTGTGCACAATTACACGCAGTCACACGTCACCGTCTCATCACCCCCTGCCCCTTACCCCACCTTGTTTTTCTTCCTCCTTGCAATGACATCAGAGGTGTGTACATTTTGTGCTTTCTCTTCAGGGTGCCTCATTAAGGGGGCAATCTTGACAATTTCTTTTACTACTGAGTCTCCGGGGACTAGGACAGTGACTGGCACGTATTAAGCTCCCAACAAAATATTAAATGCAAAGACATGAAAGGGTCACACTGTGGGCAAACTTTCCAGGTGAGCTACTGTTTAATCAAATGGTGAAGGAGGCGAAGTGAAAGGGAAGTCAGATACTGAGTTAGAAGGGTTATGACCTTGAAAGATAACGTGTGCATTTGATTTTAAAATAAATGTGGAGTTGTGGCAGACTTTTAAACAGAAGGGTCTTTTGTTTATTTCCCCCCTGGGAGTCTGGCCGTGCCATACTCCTGGACCATCCCAGGGACATGAAGAGAAGCTGGGGCTGTTTGAATGTGTGAAGATGAGGTGGCCCTCCATCACTTGCTGATGGGAAATGTAGCTGAGCATTGTTTACCTCCCTCCCATGGGGCAAGCGACCCCACTGTGTCACCTCGAACCCCGGTGTTGTTTCATCATTCTTTGCAGAACACATTTTTTTGACAAGCAGGCCGTGCGGGACCTTCCTCCCATCCCTTCACTTCTTTTCATGTTTTCAATCAATAGAAAGTTCAATTTCAAACCCTTTGAGAAATGTATTGGGATTCAATGGAATGTAACGCCTTACAGCTGACAAATAAAAGGGAAAAATAAAAATAGATGTCTTCTTCTTTTAGGCGTGTACCAGATGTCTGTGTCAGAAGCAGCTGTCCCCGGGGAGGAGGTGGGGCGAGTGAAGGCTAAAGACCCAGACATCGGAGAAAACGGCTTAGTCACGTACAACATTGTGGATGGAGATGGCGTGGAACTGTTCGAAATCACAACCGACTACGAAACCCAGGAGGGCGTGGTGAAGCTGAAGAAGGTGAGCTGGGGGAGGAGCTAGACACGGTGGTAGTATGGCCTGCCCTGTGAGGCCACATTGCAAGAAAGAGGGGACTGAAGATTAGACAATGCAAACGTGGGCATCTGGGGGCTGACCTGATTGTGCAGTTGAGCTCTCAGCTCGGGGAAATAGCAGAACTGTGTTCCCGAGGGGCAGCTAGCAAAAGGGACCTGGGATACCTGCCTGAGACTGCTCGTCCGTTCTTGGCACAGGTTTGCCGTGGACGGACGGACAGCTGGGTAAGTCCAGAGTTTGGAGTGGCAGCCCTGAGCATGCAGGGCGTGCCCCCTGTACCTCTGCCAAGCCGATCGGTATGGGCCGCTCAGCACTCTCCCTGGCTCTGGCATCCCAGTTCTGCTCCGTGACTGTGGTTGTCTCTCAGAATTGAACTCAAGAACCAACAAGAATGATCTTTCTCCACCCATCAGCTACACTGTCACTAACAACGTGTCCTTGGGATTCAGTCACTACAATGGGGGGTTTATTGGCATTTTTTTTCCTTGCTTTGTTTCTAAAATCTATCCTTTTCTCAGTACTAAATATTGGTCCGAGAAAGCCTGAGCCTCTTCCAAACATTCCCTCATTTACGTTTCACAAAAATCATGCAGAGTACACAGCGGGATCCCTGTGGACAAGGAGACCTTGATGTAATTAGGAGATTGGGACTCGGACAGTAGATAACTTGACCCTATCACAGTCACACAGCTAGCAGTCCACAGACAGGGGATCCAAACCTAGAGGATTCTCGAACAATTTACTCCTTAAGACATTTGAGAACCAGCCGGGCCCGAAAGGGCTTCCAGAGGGCACCAGATGGGATTCTCTGAAGTGAAGAAATAGCTACAGTGCATTCTGAAATGATTGCCCCGCCCCCTGACGCACCACTTGAGAAATCAACACCTCTCCGTCATCAGAGCGTATGGAGCATTAAATCTGAACTGGATGATGAGGTTACCTTAGTTTTAATCAAGCATCCATTTTCAACTTGGTTTTATAGTGTGCATATTAAGCTCCTGCATGTGATGGAAAAGACAGGACCGCAATACTGCTAAAAAAATAATCTGAAGAGTCAACAGAGGCCAGTAGCTGGGGAGAAAGCAAGGGTGGGGTGGGGGAAATTCTAGGGGGGAATCTTTCTTTCCAGAGTGGGGCAGGTGGAGGCATGCGCCAGGAAGCTGACTTGCCCCCGCATTTGAAGGCCTTGCTGGGTGTGGGAGAAATCTGATGGGACACAGAACAGAGAGAAGGTAGGGGTGACTCTATTGTAAAAGAACGTGGAAGCCAACATTAGTGACCATGAATGGCGTGGCCACAGGACTCTAACCACCAGCCGCAGGGGCGGGGTTTCTCCTCCGGAAAAGTGCTCTGTGACTGTGTGTAGAGTGCTGTCAGCTTAGCACCTTAATTAATACTGTCGTCCCTCGCGCTCGACAGTGACACATGAGCGTTGACATCAGCAATTTCTGCCTCCCATCCTTTGCTGTTCAAGTAATTGCGTGGTTGGTTGTCACCTGTTTTCAGTGTATTTAGGGCATAAGCACACACAGTGTCTCAAAAATCCTGAAACATTTACATCACCCCATGGAACTCACACTTCGCAAACGAGCTCTCTGCATTAGATTAATTTGCACATTTTCCCCCAGTTCAGTGTGTTTATTCCAAGCAAAAGGATAATATTGTATAAAGCACTGTGGTTTAGGTTTAAAACAGAGTAAGATGTTATTTCATTTCTTAAACTTATAGCACAAAGTTCCAAATGTCCCCGAGGGAAAAAAAATGAGGTGAATTTAACAATAAAAAGATAGGTCCTTGTGGAAGTCATATGATTTAATAATATAAAAGGGTATGGAGAAATAATGGAAATATTTGTGCCTTTTAAATACACTTTTAAAAGTGTAGGTGTTTTTACTGTTTTCTTGATTTATTAACCCATTTTTCTACCAAGAGTTATTGAGTAATTATTTGTCAGCCAGGCCCATTGTGAGAGGCTGGGCATTGAAAGCTGACGAGACAGTGCCGGCCACCGAGAGACCACAATTTAACAGGAGAGTGAAGTGAAATGACAGATAAGCAGAGTGGTTTTCTCAGCCTCAGCCCTGATGACACTTCAGGACAGATCGTTGTTCCTTGCAGGGGGCTGTTCTGTGCATTGCACAACGTGTGGCAGGTTCCCGGTCACTCTTCAGTAGATGCTGATAGCACACAGCCCACCCCACCCCACCAATCACAGTAACAAAAAAATAGCTCGACACATTGCCTAATTAGCCCAAGGTAAGTTAGAGCGAAATCACTCCCCAGATGAGGACCAACTATAATAAAGTGTGATGAGATCTATGACTAGGGATAGGAGTGACTTCTTATGGGGCAATTCTTGAGCTGAGTCTCGATAGATGAGTAGGCATTTACTAGATAGATAAGGAAGGAAGGATAGAAAAAAAGCTCATGAAGGATTCCTTGGAATCGGGTATTGCTGGAAACAGGACAGGTTTAAGGAACTTGAATACGTTCAGTCTTAAGGGTTTTGAGATGGAGACAGTGGGACCAGTTGCAAGATTTTTGTTAGGATTCAATGAAGAAATTACAAAGAACTGAAGGAGGCAGAAGAGGGGAAGATGAGGAATTCAAGAGATATGTAGGGGGTTTATTCATTTATTGAAGAGCTCAGGAAAGAGCCAACATTTGAGCTCTCACTCTGTGTGAGACCCAGTAAGTGTCAGGTGTATAGCGGTGCCTGAGAGAGAGAACTCTCAGGATATCCACACCGCCGCTGTGTGGTGCACTGAAGAAGAACCAAAGATAAATAAAGACGAAACTTATCATTGACTTAGTAGACTCCTGGAGGAAAATTCAGTCTGTTCCCTGCAACACCCTTGACCAAGTGGGACTCTTATTTATCGTAGAGATGTCCTGGCACTGTTTCTGAGTTATTTACTTTCAACCGAATAAACTCCTTGTAAAACTGTGTGAGATCAGCATTAGACAACATTTAAAATATTCTCTATTTTAATAAAGTCATTTTTATGTCTAATTATTTCTTTACATTCCTTGCCTACATGTATATCGATGTGGATATATAACACTTAACACAGTTGCAATCATAGGGTGATCTGATTTGTTAACTTAATGTCACATCATAAACATTTTACATGCTGTTATATAATATACATAATCATTTTTAATGACTACATAACATCCCATCCTATCGATGGACCATTATTTCCTTAATAAAATCTCACAGTTGGATTTTGGTGTTTTGTGTGTACATTTCCCTGATTAGATATAGCCCTCTACTATATGTAACAAACATCATACATTTTTGAATATTGTTTGTTTTGGTATTCTCCTGAATTCATCCCTCAGGGAGAATTTTCAGAGGTGGGATTAGTTACCAAGGGGGTAGTAAGATTTTTATGGCTTATGTTGTGTTGCCTCATTTAGTTTTTTATTTCAACCACTCATAACATGGATATAAATGTTCACGTGGGAAACAACCTTAAATCTTTTTTGGAAGGAGGCAGGGAAATTGTTTTAGGTAAATGTTTAAATGTTACCCATCTACCTAGCTTCCCATTTAGTCAGAATGATCACTTGGTACCGCCATTCCTGAGCACTGGGGAGGCAAAGGGTTAGCCACAATCAACAAGACTCAGGAGAGCTCCTCAGGATGCCCCCCACCTTAGAGGGCGGGAGCTGAGGGGCTGCAGAGGGGCAGGTGATGGACCCCACTAATTGGGGAAGCTGAGGAGGACTCTGCTGGGCTGTGGGGCTTGAGCGATCCAAGAACACTTAGTAAGACCGCCCCAAAGTAGGAAAGGGCAGTCCCGACACGTGTTGGCAAAGATTTGGGGCATTTGCCTGGGACCTGAGAAGCACTGCGCCAGCCTTAACATCAACAAGGCTTCCCGCCGGGAACATGGCTGGGCCCGTGCCTCAGCCCAGGTCTGAGGGCTGTGCTCTAGGAATATTCAGGCTGCCTGAGAGGAGAAATTCTCTGCTTACCAGGTCTCAGAATTTTCACAGTCCAGTTTTATTTTTTTTTAATTTTATCTAATCAGAGATTTTTGAGAAACTTCAGCAAGCTCATACCTTCAGCCTATAAACGTCATTCCTTTGTGCCCCTTCGTAACACAGCAAAAGATAAAACGTCTGCTGAGCTCCAGAATGGAGGAGCAGCGGGGGGCAGATTCCGCTTTAGGGAAAGGGAGCAGTCCCCGGCTGGGGAATATGAGGGAGGGAAGGTGATGGCAGACGCATCAAGGGCGTGGAATGTGTTTAACCTTCCTGAAACTGGCACCATCCTGCCTTTGGGGGTCTGTAGAGTTAGATCAGGACCGAGCCCTGGGCTTGCATGCCCGTTCAGAGTGAGTGTCTGCCAGGCAGATGACGACAGCGTGCCAGGCAGATGTTTGCCTTGAAAGACCGAGTTTTTTCCAATGTTTGGTAGTTCCACCTCGTCCAGAGTGCCAATGAGAAAGTTCTGTCTCCTGGGCACGAGGGCTTGTTTCTCTGCTACAATTTCACTTTTAACCCTTAGCCCGCTGACCCACTGGACTGCCTCTCCTTCAGAATTAGAGGGCGTTTGCCATCCATTTCGCAGTAATGGCAGCCATTCAAATGCTACTCCCCATTTTTTCCATGTCTGTGTAAAATCTATCTTGTTTATAATTTTTTTAGGACTTCTTTACATAGTATACATTCTTATAACAAGGAAGCATTATTCTTGCTTCCCTATCACTTGATCTAAATAGAGGGTATCCTAAAAATGAACACAATCAAAACAAAATAGTGTTATTCTAGTCTGACTAGCGAGTTCTAGCACAGTCTCTCCAAAGGGAGGTTAAGAAGCATAACATATGTTAAAAATCAGCACCATGCTGAGATATTCTTGATGCGTTCAGAAGTGGAAGAGTTGGAGAAGGAATACTTGTGTCAGTAAGTTAATGTGATTCAACAAACCCACCCACCAAAATTATTCATAAACCGCCTTAAGTCATCTTAATGGGCCACTGCTGGTCAGGGTTCCAGACTTTGGAAAAGTCTCCATGGTCAGAAGCTTTAAAAGCGAGGCTGTCAGCAGGACTAAGCCAGAAGTGTGTGCATGCGAGGGGAGTGGTCATCTGATAAGGTGCCTCTGACTGAAATTCGGGAGCTATTTTTCTTACCAAGATACTCGGTACTTCACAGAACAGCCCGTGACATTTATTTCTGTGGTATTGTAATTCCTTCTCCTCCTCAGGTTATTTCTCGGGGCTCTGGGCAGCCTCAGTGTTGTCATATACAGTGAGGTGCATTCTAGGCCCTGAGGCCCTCCTGTGTCTGCTGCACTCCTAGAAGTATCCATTAAGCATATTCCAAGTTTCAGCAACAGATTTGTCTGATTTTCTGACCAAATGGCTCAGGTAATTGGATATTGAAGAGACACTGATTTTCTTGCTTTGAGGAAACCACACACGCTGCCCTGTAAAACAGTCAGGTCTTTCTCTTTCATTTTCTTTCAAGCAATTGATTGTCAATCTTCTCTTCCTTCTTGTCAGCCCGTAGATTTTGAAACCAAAAGAGCATACAGCTTGAAGGTAGAGGCAGCCAATGTGCACATCGACCCCAAGTTCATCAGCAACGGGCCTTTCAAGGACACTGTGACAGTCAAGATCGCAGTAGAAGATGCTGATGAGCCCCCCATGTTCTTGGCCCCGAGTTACATCCATGAAGTCCAAGAAAATGCAGCCGCTGGCACCGTGGTGGGGAGAGTCCATGCCAAAGACCCTGATGCTGCCAACAGCCCGATAAGGTACCGGGAGATTTATTTTAAAAGCTTGGATGAGGGATTGCAGAGGCAGGAGGTTCCGGAAAGCCTTGCGGAAACCAGAAACCACTTTCTTCAGTTTCAGAGGGTCCAAGATAATCAGGTCCAATGCAATGTAAACAAATTTTAAGATTTAGAAAGCATAAGTCTGCCTCACCTCTGCTGCTCGCTTCTTGGACAGGCTTGTTTAAGCTACAGAATGTCTCCCTGGAGCAGCTTTCCCAGCACTGTAACCCTTCCCTGGGCCTGTGAGCCTCGGGGAACTGTGGTGAAATGTAAATACTAATTGTAAAATAAGGATAGTAATTATAACTTATTGAACACCTTCCTATGCTCCAGTTACTCTGCTGGGTGGGCAGACGCACGGTCTAATTTATCTCCTCCCCTGTATTTTTTAACGGGGATTGTCATCCCTAAAGAGAGAGGAAATTGGGGCGCTGTGAGGCAGCAACTCCCCTGGAATGGCTTAGCCAGTGAACAGGAGACCTGGGAGCAGGCGCCTAGCTGCTGCTGAGTGCTTTGCAGCGGTAACAAAGTGCCATACAAATGGAGGGCGCTTTATTTATTATGGACATATTTCTGTGACTTGTGAAATTGATTTAGGACGCTGCCTCCCCCAAACCCTGTCCTGACCTGAGTTAATGAGCGATGAAGCTGATGATGAAGCAGCAAAGGCAGCTTGAGTCACAGATTCAGGACACATACGGGGCAGAAACTTCCAGTTGCTGAAACCTGTCCTGGACTGGATGCTAGCAGATGTTGCTCTTTCCAAGGCCGCATCCCTAATTCCCTTCTTGCCTGATTCCTCTGTCCACCTCTGCACGGTGCCCCTGCGCATCCCTGCCTCCAGTCTCCCCTGACATTTCCATTGTCAATCCTGTGGTCTGAGTGGTTGGTTTAAAACAGCCCAACATCACCTCATCCTCAGTTAAAGAGCAGCAAAATAATAGATGATCGAACTGTTGTTCCCTGTTGCCCCCTCCCCGGAAGACAATCTCAGCGCTCTTGGCCTGAGGCTGTTGTTGCAGCCCCTCCCCTCAGCCACGGCTGTGCCCGCGGGTCTCTGGCTTCCCCTGTCTCTTACTATCCCTTCTCAGTTGCAGTGAGACTGGGCTGCTTCCCGTCCTTTGAAATAGAACCCGCTGCCACCTAGTTCCCGACCTTTACATGTCCTTCCTCCTGGTTCTCTGTCCCCCTTTCTTCCCACCTTGCTTACGTGGCACTTAGATGTCACCTTCCACTTCACAGCTCTCACCAGGGTACATCACAGTGACACCCCAGTTTGTGTGTTGTCCTTGGCACACTTCCAAAAGGCCAGGGACATGTCCGTCTAGTTCAGGGGTTAGTAAGGTACATCCTGCAGACAACTTCCACTGCCATATGAGGTGTGGGGAACCTCTGCACTCTTTTCCATAAGGACTGTATCTTAAAGAGACAGCCGCACCCCCAGGATCACTATAGCATTATTCACAATAGCCAAGACATGGGAACAACCAACGTGTCTGTCCGCAGGTGAATGGATAAGCAAAATGTGGTACACACATGCGTTGGAGCATTACACAGCCTTAAAAAAGGAAATCCTGTCATATGTGGTAACAAGATGAGTTTGGAGAAAATTATGCTAGGTGAAGCAAGCGAGACACAGAAATACAAACATAGCATGATATCACGTATATGTGTAATCTAAAAAAAAATCAAATGATGAAACAGAATAGGACAGGGGCTGGGGGTAAGGATCTTGGTCATACAGTAGAACTTTCACTTGTAAGGTGAGTAAGTTCTGGAGGTCGAATGTACAGCATCGTAACTGTAGATAATAATAATGTATTTTATACTTGAAATTTGCTTAAGAGAGTAGATCTTAGTTATTCTCACCATACACACCCCCCTAAAATTCATCACCCCACTCTGTAAGGTGATGAATTTGTTAATTAGCCTGATCATGGTAATCATTACACAAAATATACTTAAAACATCATGTTGTCCACATTAAATATATGCAAGTATTTATTTGTTGATTATACCTCCAGTAAGGCTGGAAAGAGAAGTAAATGGACCTGAATATGAAAAAAAAATTGTCATGGACAATAGAATTCTTCTGTTTATACCAAAGAACAGCTGAGAGAGCAGAAGGAAGTTCCACATGTAAACATTGTTTCATTGCCTTTGACTCCCTGAACCGTTGTTCCTTCTGGGAGAAAGGAAGAGAATTACCCTTTATTGAGCATCTTCTTGGTCCCCATATGTTGCACTAGGTTGACGTTAATACCAGGCACCCTTTGAGGCTATAATGTTAGGGTTTAATAGATGGAAACATTGAGGCTCAGAGGGACGGCGCGAATTCCTCAAAGTCACGTGGCCAGTTGGTACTGGAGACGGGATTTTATTCCACATCTACCTTGAGTCCATTTTGAGCTTTCTATTCTAGCCAAGCTGCCACTAATGAAAAGGTTTCCCAAAAGGGTTTGGGTACTGAGTGCTCTCCGTGCAGGAAGATGCATTTCATGATGACTGAGGGTCGTTGTAACACCTTTAAACTACTCAAAAATCTTCCTGGTGTGAATTTTATATGGCTTGGCTTTGGTCTAGAACATCGAGGTGCATTAGCGACATTTTACAAGAGTGATGATGAAAAACACAAGGAGCAACTGCTGATTTCCTCTGCACCTCACAGTCTCCGAGGATCCACTCCGGCGACTGGTGTTTTGGGTCCTGTTTTCAATTGTAGCTGTTTTGTGCACGTAGGCAATTTCCACATCCAGATTACCTGGAGATGCCCTGTGAACCAACCCCTTTGAACCAAACCCCTACACCCAAACCCCTTCACTTTTTGTTCACTGGGTCTCCTGTCCTCACTACTTGCTTTCCTAATTGCTTACCTTCACCTCTGAAGGCATCTGTGTTCTTGGACATATAAGTAAGACCTTATAGTGTCACCCAAACTCTTAGCTGCATCGACAGTTTGCATATCTTTTTTCTCCCTCACAGTTTGTAGCATTAGACATGCTTCTGTTCACCATTACCTTCCTGAGATGTTGTCTCTCAGTGTCCTGGGCAGTAACCTCACACGTCTCGGCACAATCCCTGGCGTTGCCACTGGTCGTGGGGCCCGGTCCGTCGCTGAAGCGTAGCCTTTTGACTTTGACCTTTCTCTCTCTCTGACCACTCGCCTACAGAGATCTCCCCGATGCCGTCAGTGACCTGAGTCAGTGTCCCTGAGTCTCTGCCTCGGGGCTGATCTCCCCGATGGAACTCTGTACTTACTCTCCGGTGTGCTGTGCGTTATCATTGCTTGCTTCCTTCCTACCCTGGCTCGCTCATTCATTCAAGACAAAATTTTGAGCTTACACTGTGACTAAAGAAAAGCCCAGCCCTTCCTCTGACTCTGAAACTGGGCACAGAGGTGAATCTTTGTTCCCTTTGCCTGGCGACATACCCCTTGGGGAATTTCAGCCAATTCTTCCTGCTAAGTTGACTCTGTCTTGTGTCTCCTAGTGTCTCCCTCTCTCTGACACTCAGGCTACGAACCCTCTAGGACTCTCCCAGCCTCTGCCAGACATCAAATATCATCTGAGTCCTCTTGGTTCTCTCTCCATCACATCAGCTTTGATGCCTTCTGTCACTCCTACATCCAGCTCTCTTCTCAGCTGATTAAATACTGGATCAGATCCTTAAGTGTCCTCTGTCCCTTCCTCTACGCTTGCTCAGGCCGTCTTGCCCACCCTTTCTTATTCCTCTGCCTGATAACGTGACTCTATTTGTTTCTCTGCTCAAAAGCCTCCCGTGATTTTTCACTGGGTATAGGATGAAGGTCACACTCTGTAGACTGGCACTGAGAGCTTCCATGACCTGTCCACAGTGTGTCATAGCAGCAGTAACAACAACGTGGAGGCTGGACTGCTGGCCACGTATGAGACATGAGGTTGCATAGTTTTAACATCTCTTACATCATGTGATCCTCACAGACAATCCAAAAGTTAGATACTATTCACATTCCAGTTAAAAAAGGATAAATAAGCTGAGATTCAGAGAATATGAACTTATACCTAAGACTTTACAAAACCAATTCACTTCTATAGAATACTGCTTTGAATTATTATATTTCTTCCTATGAGTGTGTCTTGTCATGTTAACCAGATAGCAAACTTCCTGGGGACAAGATAAAAAGTCTCCTATTATGTTTGCCTCCTTTTCACACGGGGCTGTCTGCTGAGGGCTCCGTGACTGATCCTCTCCTGATGTTTATGAGACGTGTCATGGTTTATCTCCAGTCTCCCCACCGGGGGCGGGGACTGGTCATTCCATTCCCACGGGGAGCTGTGAAGTCAAATGGTAGCCTGAGTGGGCTCATGTGTTGCCTACTGTGAAGTGCTGCTTAATGCACACGGTCCCTCTGTCCTGCAAAGAACAAGCTCTGGAATTGGGAGATCCAGGTTCTAACGCTGGCTCCCCTAGAAACTAGAAACTAGACCATTTGCAAATCCCAACATTTGTAAATTAAAGATATTAAACCCCACGACATCCATGGTCTTTGCTAACTCTAATATTTGGTTTTATTTATGACCCTCAGTGAAAGCCTTCAGGCATATGTATTCTGTAAACTTTAGGAAAACAAAGAACAGGAAGCCACCCAACTATGAAGCCCCGCATGCCCCTGCGTTAACATAACCGTCCTTGCTAGTCTCCATGGGGACTCGGTGTGCTGAGGTGGAAAGGGAAGGGGCCTTAGAGATCAACAGGCCCCTGAAAGCCAGGACTGCCCCACTTACAACTCCGCGTGGCCTGGGCCAGCCACTCCACCTTTCACCCCAACAGTGGCCGTTCCTCTTGCCCCACCTCCCCCTCACCTTGCCATAAATACACTCCAGTAACATTTTGGAATATTTTGTCACTTGTTTGAAACGAGCAAATTTTCTAGTGGACGAAGTAGCTGAAACCTTTCAGCTATGCGGTGAGGCACAGCCTGGAGTCATTAAAGTGTGGAGAATGCTCTACACATGGATGGCCATGCCTGCTTTGCACATTTCATCCTGGAATTCAGAACCAAGCTACGTGAGAACCCCTAAAACTAAGTACACAAACTAAATAAATCCACTCAAAGTGTAGTTAGCATCTTTCTTTAAGGAGAAAACTGATTGTTTAGGACTATAAATGATCCTTGATGATAAACTTGGATAAACTTGAAACTATTTAATATCTCATATGCAAAAATCTGGCAGATTTGATACACTTATAACATTCTGAGTAGTTTGGGACCAAGGCAAACCAACTTCCCAAATGCAATTTCATAAATATTCAGATGGTGGGTGATTGTAGTAAATATGGAGAAATATGCAACATGTTATTACGCTTCTCAATCAAATATGCTAAACAGCTCTTTCATTCATTGTACTGAATAAAGAATTCTCATGTGGCAAAATGATTTCTATAAAAGATTCATGTACAAAGTTTGAAAAGTAAATTTGATTAAAAAGGAAACCTAGTTCAAGCAACTCATTGGAAAAGTTGCTTTTAGAATGGAGAAAATATTTAAATATTAAACTGCTTGGAACATCTCCTCTAATTGCCTCATTTGCATTCTGCCTAGGTATTCAATTGATCGTCATACTGACCTGGACAGGTTTTTCACTATTAATCCAGAGGATGGTTTTATTAAAACTACAAAACCTTTGGATAGAGAGGAAACTGCCTGGCTCAACATATCTGTCTTTGCAGCAGAAATCCGTAAGTATCCTCAGAAGGGCTTTGATTCTGCTTTACCAAATATTATTCTTTCAGAATCTATATATTCTGGAAAGTGACAGACAACTGAGATAGAATAAATTTTTTAGTCTCAAACATGTTTTTGAGTCTTTAAAAATTTATTTTTGGTTGTCTACCTAGGAAGTCATATAAGTAAAAACATAGAGATGTTTTTGTTTTCTCTGGCAAAACTGGGCACAGACTTGGCACGTGAGACGAGAGCCCTTAGCAGCTGGACACCCATAACCATCACCGAAGGATTTCCCACTTTACTCTGCCACTCAGTTTTGTTTAAACCCAGAACCAAGATTTGTCAGCTCTTGTTTACCTGGAGACCAGTGGTTCTCACACTTGATCGTGCACTGGAATATCATGGAGGGCTTGTCATAACACGGATTTCTGGGTCTTATTCCCAGAGCCTGTGATTCAGTACATCTGGGGCAAGGCCTGGGCATTTTCATTTCCAACAAGTTCCCAGATGATTTTGCTGCTCTGGGAAACCCCAGTTTGAGAACAACTGCTATGGACTACACTCAGGCTGTACTAACAACATTTGGAATATTACCTCAGCACCAGAGTCAGCAGAAATGGAAAAGTGGTTTAGTTCTCACTGGTCTAACATTGATATCTGCATACTTCAGGTCTTAGATGGTGTTTGTGCCAACCACGCCTTTCCCTGCACTCCCCGAAGGAGTGGCTGGAGCTTGCTGTGTCCTGAGAGTAACTGTGAACCCGTGGGTTCATGTCGCAGGGAGCGTGACGTGGGGCTCCCCTAGATCTGAGGGTTACTGTCTGGGGCCAGCTGAGGAGGGAGCGGGGCTCTGAATCCTGCTGAGCCTGTCCCAGGGTTGTCACGGATGGGGGGAATAAACCCAAGTCGTTGCAAACCCTTCTCTCTCTGCTAGGAGAAGGGACATGGCAACATCGCTCTAGTGGAGAAGGCCCCAAAACCCCATGTCCAAAGGCTTTTATTAAGAACCGTACGCACAGGGGTATGGATGCAAAGCTCATCAATCAATGTCAAAAGGCTATGTTTACAGAAAACAGAAAGAGATCATAGATAACAACTGGAGTAACACAAGGGATCTGCCTCAGGTCAAGGTCTATGAATAATGTAAATCTCCCTCCCAGTGTGAGCTGGTTATCATAGCTTTTGAGGAAAGAACAAAGCATGCTTCGAGGAACTTATTTCTAGTCCTGATTTCCCCCTAGGAACCACCCGATCCAGTTTAGGGCTGTACCTGCCTTTAGTATTGTTTCAAGCCTGGGCCAGGAGGGTGAGGCAGAGCTGCCAAGAGATAAGGAGACGTCCTTCAGATAGAATGAGGATGCAGGCCAAGTCCAAGCTGAGCCGAGGGGTGTGGGGTGTTTTGCCCTTTCTCCGTGTCCTCCAATTCCTTGTGTTGCTGCCCATATAGGCTGGGTCTGGCTTTGGTTGTCTCTCCTCTTTGAGGAATCTTACCCATCATTGACTACCAACCATCACAGGGCCAAGCAGGGTGATGTGATGGAGCAGGGGCTGCGCCCCTGCCAGGGAGACAGGTTTCATCTCCTCAGTGGCCTGTTTTCCCAAGGCCTCCTTGATTATTTCCAGCCATGGGGCCCTCTCGCCTGTCGGCGGGGTGCAGTCCCTGAACCCAGACAGGCAGTTCCCCCCTGGGACTGACCAATATCTCTCTTTCCAGACAATCGGCATCAAGAAGCCAAAGTCCCAGTGTCCATCAGGGTCCTCGACGTCAATGATAATGCTCCCAAGTTTGCTGCCCCTTATGAAGGTTTCATCTGTGAGAGTGACCAGACCAAACCACTTTCTAACCAGGTAACCATGCTTTCCCCACCCCCTGCTGTGAGCAGGGCATTTGGAAATGAGTTTGGTTTTGAGAGCATCACCTGAAGATACCTCTCACTGCCCAAGAAAGCTTCAGAGCCCTTGTTTAACTCTGGGACTATGTCCTCGAATTCAAATCAGGTTTTCTAGCCAGCCAGGAAATTTTAAATAAATGATGTGCCAATGTCAGCATGATTTATTTATGGGCCACCTTTCTCTTTCAGCCAATTGTTACAATTAGTGCAGATGACAAGGATGACACAGCCAATGGACCAAGATTTATCTTCAGTCTTCCCCCTGAAATCATTCACAATCCAAATTTCACAGTCAGAGACAACAGAGGTTCGTACCAAGGGTCCTGTGCATTCAGGGAAGTGGGAATGGGGAGTAGAAATGGTAGAAATGGAAAGTAAATGGCTTTTATAATGCAGAACACAAGTATTTTCCCTAATCTTAATAATGCCTTTCTGTTGAAGAGCAAACAAGAAATAACACTCTCTTTATTTTGAGGCAGGGGCTCATTTGGCTCATATGAATAAGTGAGTCTCATTTTATTTTACCTTGTGTTGTTGGCTTTGATATTCATGAAGCAGTGGGAAACCAAGTGGGGAAGCCTATAGGGTCAATATGCAAACAACTTCATTTATCTTTTTTTTCAGAGGTTGATGAACCCTTGGGGGGAAGTGTGGCTTTATGAATATTGATATCAAGTAGAGCATTAAAAGAGATTAGTTTAACTTTGTAAGGCAATAAAATTGTCCAGCTGGACTTTTCCTCCACTGCACAGTTTGAATGCAGCGTGGCTGGGCTCAGAGCTGGACACGTGAGGGTGGCCGCAGAACGCGTGCCCGAAGGGCATGAACAAAGCCTCGTACGGCCAGTGGAGACATGGGACAATAAAATGCTTTCTGAGTCCCATTGCAAGTCCTTCCCATGGTTTTTGTCACGTAGATCTAAACGGATGCAGTCCCTTGACAAAGTTGGTGGCAGAGCCAGGATCAAAAAATAAGTTTCAAAAAATAAGGCCAGACTGTTTTGGTCGGCAGCTGTTCCCATAAACCTGGGACAATACAGGTCTGTAAAAGGAGTCTGACGAATGCCGTCATTTGACATAGGAATAAAAGGCGGACCTCCTGGGTGCATATGTTTTCATCAGCCATAGGCCAGCTCTGTGCTAGGTTACAGGTGGATGGCTTTCTTGGTGACTCAGCAGGCTTATGGGATCTTAAGGTAACCTAATAAGTGGTATTACTTTCCTCATCACCATCATTACTGTTACCAATATCATAAATGCCAGCAACGATGTTTCAAACGCCATGCCAACGCTCTTCCCATACTCTACCCATTTAATTCTCTCAACACACCATCGCTAAGGGCTGTTATCACTCCCATTTCAAAGACGAGGAAAATGAGGTACAGAATTATCCAGTGACTTGCTGAAAGTCTGTCAGCTACAAAAGGTGAAGAGGTTAAGAAGTACAAATTGGTAGTTACAAAATAGTCCCAGGGATGTAAAATACAGCACAAGAAGTACAGTCAATGATATCATAATAACTATGTGTGCAGCCGGGCGGGTACTAGAAATATTGGGGGGGGATGCTTCGTAAAGTATAGGATTGTCTAACCACTATGCTGTCTGTACATTTGAAACTAATGCAAAATAATACTGAATGTAAACTGTAATTGAAAAATAAAAATTTTAAAAAGTCAATCAGCTACATAGGAGTTAGGTCTTGATTTTAAACCTAGGCACTCAGAGATGAGAGGTTATAGCCTTACCCACTGGGTTGATTATTTTTTAAAATTTTTTTATCATTATTCTGTACCAGTTGTCCCCATTTCCCCCCCTTTGCCCTCCTCTGCCCAGCCCACCCCCCGCTCCCACAGCCCATCCCCACACCATTGTCCCTGTCCATGGGTCGTTCATACATGTTCTTTGACTAGACCCCTCCCCTCTTCTTCCCACCGCTGTCCCCCTGCCCCCTCCCTTCTGGTTGCTGTCAGCCCGGGCTGATTATTAAAGCAGAGAGGCGCTCCCCATACCACTTGGACTTGAAGGGATGTGACCTGCCCTACTTTATCATCACTTCTTGTACTGACTTGAGCATTGAACTGTGGCCCTTTTAATCAGGTGTGTAGGAAATGAGACTGTGGGGCAGAGTATCCTAGGTGCTATGACAGGATCTTCTCTCCTGGTGCCTTGCTTTCTGCCGCGGACCACGTCTTGAAAGCCTGGGTGTGAAGGGAGTTATGGGGGAGAAATGTATTTCAAAGCAACCCTACGACGCAGCCTCTGATTCACTTGGTAAATGATTCCCATCATTGCAAAATAGAAGCACCACTTGGAGCTCTTTAATTTTACATTTAATCTAGGATTTTTCTCATACTTGTCAGCTTTGGTTCATGTATGCATGTGAGTGCCTTAAGCCCGTTAAAGGGAGTATTTTGCAAAGCGCTGAGAGAGGCGAGTGATTTTCCACCTCAGCGGTGCGCACATGGACTGCAGGCATTTCCTCTTGTAAAGGTCGATTTCTCCAAAGCAGGGAGACCCGGCATGGAGTGGACGTTAGTGTTTACTGCTCTGAACTGACGAGATGGCATGAACTGTGTTTTTATAATACTTCCCCAGATACATACCTGTCTTTGAGTTTATGAGAATCCCTGTCTCCACTCTTGGAATTTTCTTAATTTTCAAATGATTTTCTATCTACCTATCTGGGTAGGTAGATTGCTACATTATTTCAGCCTAGGCTTGTGTCAGTTTTATGATGAAAAAAAAAATACCTTTACCAAAAAATTTCAGCATACAGTTAGTCTTATCAATAGTGACGTGGTCTACTCTGTTGTCCAGAAAACTCTGGTGTTCTCACATCCCTCATGTGCTGCCACCTCCTTTATAATCTGTTCTCTCAAACACTTGTGGTCTAACACTTATCTGTGTGTTCATATTAATTGACAACTTAGATCTGAGACCTAATGCCAGATGTATTCCTCACGTCCCCAGTTCCTCACTCTGCTGACATCACCTCAGTCATCTGTCTTGTCTTTATTTTTATGTGTGCAATAACATTTAGTCACTGTTAACCCTCTGAAGCATTATACTAAGACATACTGTTCTCTAGGGAGTTATAAGTATGCCACATTGTCATAATACCACAAGGACGCCATCTCTATTTTCAAGGAGATTATATTACCGTAGATGAGCCAACCTATTGCAAAACCTGTGTCCCTGCCCTTTCCTATAAGGCTAATCCTACACGGGAGCTACCATTTTTGCAGGAAATTGCTACTTTTTAAGAAAAATGACTTTATTAACTATGGCATACAGTTAATGAAAACTCCCGTGTTTAGAGCTATTACAGAACCTTAAAGCAAATACAGTCCTATAATTATCATTTAATAGCATTTCTTTCTACGAGCTCCTAAAAGTAATTACATATTGAAGTAATCCGAAAGGAGTAATCACTTCCCACATCCTATTAATAGCCTACTGAGTTACCAAACTTCTTGGCCGAGACTGTTTTCCGTAGAAAACATGAGATAATGGTTTATAGCATGCTGAGTAAAAGCATCATGTTTCTTTCTCTGTATTTACTTCCATTATACTATGTACATAATCAGGATTGTGTTTGCCTAAACTCGGCATAAGCACTAAGCATCTTTATTTTATTATTTATTTGATTGACTGTATGGGGGTGATATGGGTAAATGAAATTACATAGGTTTCATAATGCATCATCTGTACGTTGTATTGCGTGTTCACCGCCCCAGGTCAAGTCTCCCACCACCATGTGTGCCCTCTTTCTCTGCTTTTACCACCCCCTCTCCTCTGGTGATCCTCCTACTATTATCTGCCTATGAGGTTTTTTTGTTGCTTAATCCCTTCACCCAGCCTCCCAATCCCCCTCCCGTCTGACAGCTGTCAGTCTCTTCTCTGTACCTATGAATCTGTTTCTATTTTGCTTGTTAGTTTATTTTGTTCATTAGATTCCACATGTAACTGAAATCATATGGTGCTTCTCTTTCTTTAGAAACATAAGGGAGGAAGCCATCTTCATGCACACAAATCTTGTAGTTCATTTTACGTCTCTCCGTTCCACAACCGAGGCTTCCAGGATGACCCTGCAGCCGCGGGAAAGGAGGGCGCTGGGTGGCTCCCCAACATTTAAGCCCACCTTGGGCTATTCATATTGAGAAGGGAGCTGTTTGGGCAGATGAAGAGCTCATATGCCCAGGTTTTGAGATGCACTTACTTTGAAACTATCAGACTTAATGGCATCTCTAAACAGACAAGAAACGTGATGGAAAAGAAAAGAGCCAAGAGAAAGAAAAGCTGAGACTGGCCGCTCTCATCCTGCTAGTTCTTCATTAATTTATAAAACCTTCTCACAGCCATTGTTTCACTAAGTTTCTCAAAAGCCCTGTGAGGTGGGCATGTTGAGTATTTTTATCCCCATTTTCTACACAAGGAAGGAATAGGAGGCGTCAGATGCTTCAGAGCCTGGCTCAAGGTCATGCTGCCAATAAATGAAAACAACTGAAATTTTGAGTATTCGGAGGGCTCTACCTGGTGTGCATAACACACTGTATCATAAATATAAAGCTCATATCTTTTCTAGTCGATTCTTTTTGCAAAATCTTTGTTTATCCTGTAGCCAAATAATAACAACCTTCAGAAGAGGAAAAATCTGCAATTCAATTCATCAGCCTGGGCTTCTAGGGGAGGTATGAGTAGAGCAGGACAGGCTGCGCTGTGACTTTGATTGTCATCACAGCCATCATAATGGGGGTGAAATGTACTTGCGAAGAAGTTAATAACTTCCTCCTGCTGCATAATGAATATATATTCCTTGAAGGAAAAATAGAAAATACAAATAAGCAAAAACAAATTTTAAAGTAATAAAATAACTTTATGATAAGAGTGTCCAGCAATAATTACTGCTATTTTATATACTCTTCCAGACTCATTCTTGGCACATATTTTCATCTTAAAAAAGTAGTCATAAAGAACATGTCCAGTTTTTCTCACTGACTTTCCGCAACATTTTCTTCTAAATAGCTTCCTAATTTCTACCTTAAGAATATCTGATACCAGTTGACTACTGTTGCATAAGTTCATTTTCACATACCTTTGCTAAATATCTAATTATTTTAGGCTAAATTCCTAGAATGGAATTATGGGATCAAAAGCTTTTGATACTTAACTGACAAGTATAGAAATATTTATAATACCAGAAGTATTTATAATGACAATTAGTTACATAGGTTACATCCCATTTTCTCACCTTCTAGCCAACCCTGGATATTATTATTTTTTAATCATTGACAAACTGATAGCTGAAATATAATCACATTTTAAAATACCAATTTCTTTCATTACTAGTAATGAAATTTCTTTTATTAGGAGTTTTAAATACAACTTCTCAGCTGATTTTCCCAGATTTCCTAGGGTGACAACTATATAGAAGTTAAATGATCCATTTGCCTCATCTTTTTAAAAATATTTGCTTATTTTTGTCTAATTTAATAAATTTGCACTTCTAAAATATGTAATAAATAATAGCAATGGTAGTGAATATTCTCACTTGTTTTAGATTTTGACCATTTAAAATTAAGATTTATGTTGTGGAGTATATGTGTTTGTGTGTGTGTTTTAGGGAATTTCCTTTGCATTATTTTATTAAAACATGGATGCCCAATTTTTATTATAATATTTGGATTCTAACAATAAGATAGTATGATTTTGTCTTTTGACCTAATGATTTGATAAGGTAATTAAATTGAAACATCCTAATATTGAACTTGATATTTTTAATTTCCAAACCTCTTGTTCCAAACAGTGATCATTTGATAGAGGAAGGAGCAAGAGTTAAAGATTAAATGCTTGTCTTCACTCTTTATCTCTAGAAGGGGATCAATCTTAATATTAATATATGAATATTTGACACATAATTAATTCTAGTACTGTCTCATTTTAAAATTGTCAATTATTATATCACTTCTGATTCGTGGATTGAGCTGCTACTTTGAGAGCTAAAGGCAGAATTGGAACACATCCCTAGTTCCCAGAAACCCAGCCTGCATGCTGTCTAATACCAAATAAATATGTTTTTCCTAAAGTTGAAGGCCCATCAGACCATGGAGTTACCTGGCTATTAGAACATTGTTTATTAATTTGAGCAGCAGAGGGCAATTTTAGGAGCTTACAGTAAGTTTCTATTATAAATACTCTTAGGATTTTAAAGTAAACAAATCGAAAGTATAACTAACCCTTTAGACATCTTGAAACACCTTCCCTATTTCCCTTGTTCTTCTCTGCCCTTACTGTTTCTTCCATATTTAGTCCCAGTGTGAGTTTCATGATAGCTTGGTATTTCCTAGTTCTTCATTTGGTATGTCCTCTTTCCATCCTTCCATAATCATGGACAAATGAGCTGGTGTCATGTACTGTGTGCCAGGAAGTGTCCTAAGAGTGGGACTTTTGCAGTGACTAAGACATAGTCCCTGATGTCAGGGAGTTCCCAAAAGCACATGGGGCCAAGTTACCGTAATGCTATTGTGAAAACACAGCTGATTTTGATAACGACTGTTAATGACCACGCACAGAGCTGTGACTCTCGTAGTGGCCCCCAAACAGGCCTGTCTGACTCCAGTCTTGCCACCTCTGAAATCAGTCCTTACTAATAAACATATCTGAAGATGTCTCTCTTCTTCAAATTCTTCTCTGGCTCTCCATCCCTATGGATTTAACTGATGCTTCGTAGCAAGGAATGACAGATCTCCCCCGACCCCTGCAAACTTTGCCTTTACCTCTTTTCTCTTGCTACCTTGAACCTTAAGCTCCGGAATCTTCAAACCACCTCTGCTGCCCCAAATATGCTCTGCTCTCACACGTCCATGCTCCGGCTTGGCTGGGAATGTGCCCCCTGCCTGTTCTTCCTCGTCCACGTCTCACCGTAAATAACATCTCTTAGCGAAGCCCGGCCAGGCCGCCCCGGCCCGTCTTGGACGCGCCCTACTCTGTGCTCCAGGAATGCTGCACTAGCCGTCAGTACTTTTCTCATCACTCTTCATTCTAAGCAACCGTTTCCCTGTCTGTTCCCCCACGAGAATGTGGGCTCTGTGGGGGCGTTATCCCCGTGTTAAGAACAGTGGGTTGACCAAACGCATGAATTAAAATAAAGGGTGGCTGGAAAAAAAAACATGTAGCGTGCTTCAGAAATGTCAGGGATTAGTTATTTTTATGGGAAAAAATGATTGTGTTATGACAGAAGCCTCAGGCTTAAAAAGACCACACACTTTTTGGTTGTGGGATGTTCTGAAGGAGCCTTTGTCACATCGCCCACCCCGTCCACCCACGTAGTATTCGTTATCCCACAAAATTATGCTGCATCACTAGGGTTTGGGTCCGGGAAGAGAAGGCTGTCACATGTATTCACTTTGCAAGTATATTCTCTAAGACGGGCCAGTTGCAGATAGGTCAAATTAGCTCTGATATGTGATACATTCAAAGTTTCATTTGAACTGCTAAACACACACACACACACACACACACACACGCACACAAGCACACACACATACATGAAAACAAAACAACGAAAAGCAAAAGTTTGCCTGTGAAGCAGATTTAGCTGTGTAAGGAAGAGAGCCAAGACAGATTCACCCCAATTGGACCAATTGGCAAACATCATATTTTTTTCTTACCCTTTTTCTTTTCCTTTTTGTCTAAACGAAGTACATTTCTTTTTTTTATGAGCAGCACCAAATAACATTCGAATCTGCTTGTGGTTTTTTACTTTTATAATTTAAAGATACCCAAACAGATTTCTCTGGAACTATTTTTCCCCTTTAATTGCTTTTGGCAGATCAAAATGGCAGATGTCTTTTAATGCCCTGCCATTTTCGCTGTGTAAATAATTATGTTCCTTTTCTGCCTGGAATTCGTTGCTGCAGTTTGTCCAACACGGAGCACAGTTTATCTGGGAACCTCCCCCTGCCACCCCACAACCAAATGAAGGATCAGACATATTGTTCGTTCAAGGTTTCCTCTTGTCACCAACTTAACTAACTCCTGGCATTTCTCAGTGCACTTAAAAGACCCTAAATGTTTATAACCCACTGAATTCTTTAGAGATATCAAAACAAGAAATAGTTAGGCAGTATGTTTCTTTCTTCTTCCCTATCACCATGGAGAAAATTATTCCAAACAAAAGTGGAGGGAGAGTTGATTCTAAGGGATGTAATAAATTAAAACAATGAACAATTAATGCCAACAAACACTGCACGACACATAGGTATCTTATACACAAACATGCAAACAACTATTCCGTCAATGCTTTCTATTGTATTTCATATGTTGCCCATCCCTCAGTACCAAAGGTGCTAATTGAAAGGTCATGATCACCCCTCCCCTGCTGTGGGCGGATCCTTGACTCAGAGACACTACAGCCTTCAGAGGCTCAGATCGAACACTTTCCTTCATGATCCGCGAAAACTAGCCTCTTCTAGAGTTTCCCTCATTGCAGCATTTCCTTCATTGCAAAATATTGGGAAAATGGTAGATTTCTTTTTGGCTCTTGCATGTTGTTTTTTTTTGTTTTTGAGGGGGGTGGTGTGCATGTGCTTCAGGAAATGCTCTGGGAAGAGGTGTTAAATGTGGGTCTCTCCACCACAATATTCTTAGGTTTCCAAGAGGAGCTCTTTATCAGGAACCTACTGGGATTTTCCTATAGGCTGTGATAGGGCCCAAATAATTATATAACCATGTTGGGGAAATTTGGTAAAAAACAAACAAACAAAAAACCCCAGCAATGTAACTAGCATGCTGTAACATCAGGATTCTACGGTCAGATGTGTGCTAACAAAAATACAGTGAAACCTAACGGAGTTTGGCTCCTAGTTTTGTGTGTTCCATGTTACTATGCCTTCCTCTTTGTTTCTCAATATCCTTATCTATAAAATAAAGGTAATTATAGTTTCTACACACAGTTTCAAGAAATGTTTGGTATAAAGTATGAAGAAATAATGAGGAATAAGGTGCACACATATTCGCAGCTCAGTAAATGTTGCTTAGGTGAATCTGATTCAGACTAAATAATAGAAAAGAAGAATGAGAAAAACAGATGAATATATTTAGCAGGAACACAATCCACAATAGAGGTGTAGGCACTGTTGGTCAGTCTGGGTTCAAAGTGAGAAGTGGGAGAAGATGGAGACTGGAATGGGACAGCGAGCTAAGGAATCAGTGGAAGCTGACTGTGCGGAGAAGCCAGATTGATGCTGAGACATAGCGGAAGGCCCGCCATTGCGCTGTTCATTCTGTGCACACACAACGCTGCTAACGGCGCTGTGATGAGCAAGATAAGGTCCCTGCCCTCAAGGAGATGACTGTCTGGTGAAGACGACAAGGACAATGGCCACAGACTGCAATGTGCAGTCATGTGCAGGGACTCCGGGTAGATAGGGAGTTCACGTTCTGTTCAGAAAGGCAAGAAAATGAAGATGTCTCCCCAAGCTATTGTGTTCGCCTTTAACCATGAGTAATATCAAATATAAATAATACAAACTTTAAAAATATTAGTTCACATTCTACTATTTTAGTCCTTTAGAATGAAGATGGCAAATATTGGCATCAATAACTAAAACTGATTTTTCAAACATCACAACTTGGAGTAAAAAAATTCTAAATAATTAAACTCCCCAACATGTCTAATGTCATTGTTTAGCGTGTATACTTTTGACATTATCAAAGCTTAAAATCCTACTAAGACTTTTGGGACAGACACGCTGTGCACATATTTTGACATTTGTGCTTATATATTTTTTTCTAGTATCCTGACAGCGCTGTTGCCACATTTCCAGGGAAGGTAGAGAGGGCCCAGAGGGAAGTGATCGATTAAGGATTATCCTGCTGGTGGCAGCATAACTAACTGTTCTCACAGGTGTGGGGGCTTTTTATGCAGTAGATGGATCTACTTTGTTTTGAGGTCTGTGCAGCAAGGGTAGCGTCGGTAGATTTGGTGAGAAGTGAACAAGATAAGAGCAAGGCTTGGCCTAGATTCTTCAGATCGCTCACCACCTCAAACAAGGGCCGAGCCGGATGCACCGGAGCCCTTCTTCACAGGCTCACGTGTCTGATCAGGTCAAGCAATGGGGGAGCATCAGCCTGGCAGCCTCGGCTGAGAATGACGGAGGAGAAGAGGTGCCAAGGAAGCTCCTTTCAAGAGCTTTCGTCAAGCTTTCCATCCTGGGTCAAGCCTCCCTCCTGACATCAGGGTTAGAACAGAGCGCACTAATCCTTTATAGCAGTGCTTCCTCTTTTCAAGTTGTTCGCATGCAGGGGCTGTGCCCATATACCATATACCATATACCATATACCATACACCGCCCATTTTGCTCTGCTCCCCCTTTCACCCCCCACTTATTATTTCTTTTGCTAATACAAGTATGGCACCCAGCCGAAGACTGTTTTCCCATCACAAATTTCCTTTTAATCAATTAATTAATTTTTTTAAAAGATTTGTTGAATAAATGTTGGCTTTTAATAACTAATGACATTAACAAAAATTGAAAATATTGCCTTAAAAACCTTTGTGGATTATGGAGACCAACTTGGCAATTAATATCAAGAGTCACGTCCAAGGAACCAGTGATTATAATAAAAGGTCATAGTCAATGAACCAGTCATTATAAGACAATTATCTTAGAAAAAAGAGTGAAATTTGAAACCATTGGTAAAAAAAAAAATACTATGTCAACATTATAAATGAGTTGAAAACCGTTGCAAACAATGTAAGAACGCAAGAGTAGAATATTATATTATAGAGAAATTGATTTTTGGGGGGGAAATTTTAATAACATTGGGAAATTCTGAAGAAACGTAGAGGAAAGAAACCATGTAATGTCCTGATTTTCTTTCTTTCTTTTGTTTTAAACTTAGCATTATACCACAGAAATGCCCCAGGTTACCCAAACATACTTTCCCCTTTGAAGCCAGTTGTATGCCTCCCTCCATTGGGCCGTGTCAGCATCGTAACCCTTATGTTTTATCCTCAGACTGGTACCAGGGTACCATCACTACCAGGAACCTTTACATTTTGTCAGTATAATGACAGAGTGCACAGCTAAAAACAGCACACGTTAGGGGTCCAGGTTGCAGGCATAAAATTTTGAATCTTGAATTCATTTTCCATTAATAGAACACTGCAATTTGTGCATGACATGTCCTAGTAATTCATGGCCCCGTTGGCAAGTTTTGGCCTAAGGGGGGGAAACTTGGAAGTGGTTACCTGCCTATAGCCAAGATGAGAACACTGGGTGTCCAGATGAAAAACTGAGGCACTTGAGAAGCATTTTCTTACCTTAGGAAATGCATTGTCTAGGACGGAGAGGCGCGGCTGTGTCCTTACCTCCATACATGCGTCGGTGGGGGCTGCGGGGGTGGCTTGCCGCTTTCCCAGCTGCGGTGACGTTTCCAGGAATTCGCTTCCCTCTCTTTGCCAAGAAGCTTCTCTTCTTCATTCGTCCACTGCTCTAAAAGGAGAGATTCCAGAAAAGAACTGATATTTACTGCACATCTCCAACAGTCAGGCACTGTGCTAAGTACCTTTATGAATATAATCAAATTTAACCCTAAAATTATTACTTTCTTAGATGAGAATATAGAAACTCGAGCATTTCCTTAATATGTCTAAAGTAAGGCAGTTAATTTGTAGATGATTCAAGAGTCAAACCCAGGTCTGTCAGACCAAAATTCTAAGAGATCTGCTCTTTGGAAGCTTTATAAAGGAGAAGGATCTAAGAAATCTGTTGATGGAAATGTGAAACTTGATACAGTTATCTTTTTCTGCCTCATCTCATTAACCACAGAGACAATTTGACACATCCCTAAAACTATGTCATCGTGAAACCTCTTTTTCCCTTGGGTTACCCAGAAACTCAGGAATGTGTGTGTCCCAAATGATGGGGCCCCTTTCAATAAAGACAGAGAATGGCTGGCTGATTAAGATAAGTTAGATGAAAGGGACTCTGTAGTCAAACTTAAAATGTGAAACTGACGTCCAGAATAGGGGTCTTGTTATTATTGTTAGTTTGTTTCTTTTTCCACGTGTTTTTCTAGGTTTGCTGTTCATGACATGGTGCCTGCCCATAGTGACTGCTTTGGTTGGTGAAAGATCAGTGGTCAGAGTGGACCACGAGAAAGACCACCCCAGGCCGCAGCCCTGAAACGTCCCTCCCGAAAGAACGCTCTCCTCCCGTGGGTGCTGGGCCGCTTGGCTCTAGAGGGGAAATAGTTTAGCCACTCCAGCAGCTGGGGCACCGAGGCTGCAGGCCGGGCTGGTTCAACACGTTTCCCATCCCACCTTCACCCTTTGCCGATTCCCCAGCCCTGGAGGGTCTCAGTTCTGGGTATGAATTTTTCTAGTAGGGTTTCTGAGTCCCCTGGAAGCACAGCATGGAGGACAGCCACTGGCTTTTATTACATTTGGTCCCAACGACAGTGCCATGAGGCATGCTTGATATCAACCAGGGTCCTTGTTTTAAAAATGACCAGGGGAGGCTCTAGATGGGACAAATGGCTCATTCTAAAGCGTGTAATTAGCATATGCCCAAGAAGAGACCCCCTTTCCATTTATTTCCTACCTCTTGAGCTTATCTTAAAATCCGTATGTAAGACATATTTGACTAGAAGAGATTAAAAGAGTTCTTGAGAAGTTACTGCTCTATCACTCAGAGACTATAAACGCTCCAGTCAGCTGGGTACTTTAATGGGCTTTTGTGTAAGATCTTCGGTGTTTCTGAGGAGACTCAGCTATTCGGAATATGAAACATCGCGAATCCCTAAGCTGGCATCCTGCTCAGACCCGTGTTTCCATTGGGGTTTGACTTTCGTTTACTTCCATGTGGAAGCCAGCCTGCTGAGATCTGAAGGTGCAGGCTTGCACGCAGGGCACCCTGAAGAATTGAGTTTAAATTTTGGCTTCCACATTCTGTTCACATTTCCTCCAAACCGACACCATGGGTAAGAAGGTGGGGCCCATAGATAAATTGGGGACGTCATTCGTATCAGAGGCGGATATTTAACCAAACAATTTTACTAATTTGCTTTCCTTCTTAAAATTTTATTTTCCATTTTTATTCATGATGTCGTTAGTAAGTGACATTTCAGATGATTAAAATGGGGGTAGGTATTATAACTTCCAATTTGTGGAGGTCTTACTGAAATCCAAAGAATTTATGAGGAGGGAAAAAAATAACATATTTTGAAATAATGTATTATAGATATGAAGATTATTTTCCACTTGTTAAGCGTTGCATAGTTGTTTAGCCTAGAATAGGTAAAAAATAGGGAACAGAATTTACAGTTATCATTTTACTTGACCCACTTATTTTTTGATGACTTTCCATAGCATATATAATTTTTCTCCAGTGATAAGAGCAGTAGATGCCAATCACACAAAATTCAGAAAATATAGGCACAAGGGCTGGTCCTTATGCCTTGTTTTGATCGAGATGTTACAGCAAAGTCAGAGAGCCTGCCAGCAGGAGGCTTGCAGAAGCCAGCGCCCATGCACCTTGCCTTCTGCGCCCCTCAGAATACCTGCTCATGCCTAAAGGAGACTGACTCTGACTTCTATGTATGTATTTCCTCTCACGGAGAACGTATTCCATTTCCTTTCACCTAAGATAATCAGTGTGATTGTGAGAGATTCCAAGGTGTTCTTTCCTATTCATAGCGAGACCCCAAGAGCTTGCTAGCTCCTGGGCCATCATGTTGGCCGTAACGTTCGTACTGCTCTAAGTTACTGATTCGCTACTCACAAGCGGGGGGCAGGCCACACTGAGGATCTCGGTGTGTGTATGTGCGTGTGCATAATATGATGGAGCATATTAAAAAATTCCACTATTTTACAATACCAAGGTTTTCCCCCAGAACATACAGCCTGGGGAAAATATTTCTGGAGTGTAGAGCTATGTAGAAAACATGATGAGGAAGCATTTGGGGGCATAGGCTACAAAACAATGAAAAATGCATGAAAGCCAACATCTGGAATTTTGGTTAAGCCTTTCCCAGAACAAATATTGATGGAATGTTTGCTGTGCGCCCAGCACTGGAGAGCCTGAGATGCATCAGATAAAATCCCCTATTCTCCCGGAAGTTCATAGTCTAGGAGACGTCAAATAATGACAGACTAGCAGGATACCAATTTCTACACGAGTATACAGTGTTATGTGGGTCACAAAGGAGGTGATGGGAGAGGTCTAGAGGGGCCTCCTCGAAGAGATGACTTTTGGATTCAATTTTGTGGCTGGAGGCATTCAGCTGCCATCAGAAGAGAAGGGCTTTGGGGGCATTCGAACAGTGAGTAAAAAGACAGGGCCTAGGAAGGGGTGCTGTGCCTGGGGACAGAAGTGACTCCGCATGCCAGGCTGATCTGGACGTGCGGGAAGGGGCTGGGTGTGGGCAGCAGAAAACTCGGACTCGTTTTAAGCAGGAGGGAAGATGTGTTCTACTGGGTGCCTGATGGTGCTTGAATTTCAGAGACACTATAAACCTGATGCTGGGTTTTATAAAATACTTCCTCTTAAAGAAGATATTTTCCGTTAGAACTCATGATTGGATTCACAGTTTGGGCAAAGTTGGAGGATGGACAGGGAATCTGAAAAAAATCAAACAAAAATGGGCCAAAGGCTTGTCATGGAATAGGGAAAGTGCAAAGAAGGAAGGAAAAGAAGGGTTTCTTTTTTTTGTTCTTTTTCACACTCACTTATGTACTTATTTATATCCTGAACTAACAGAGAGTATGTGACTGAAGCCCACACTTGCTTCTATTTGACAAAAAGGACAACACTCAGAAAATGGTGTGGCTGTCTTGCCAATACAAGGCGTTCTATATCCACCAGATTAAAAAGAGCCAGTTTCTGTTTTGTTCCAAAATGCAGAGAGGTGATTCTGTGACCCCTTCACACCCAGTGACTGCAGTTTCTAGAGACGCCTGGACCGAAGAACACGCAGGGGAGACCCTGTTCGCTAACCCTGGTGGGACAGGCGCAGCCTCAGATCCGCCAGGCCGAACGCGAACACGTCCAGGCTGGGACTCCAACGGCCCCATTCTGAGAGCACACCCTGTCTCCCCTCTTCCCACAGATAACACCGCAGTGGTGTATGCCCGGCGCGGGGGCTTCAGTCGGCAGAAGCAGGACTTGTACCTCCTGCCCATTGTGATCAGCGATGGCGGCATCCCACCCATGAGCAGCACCAACACCCTCACCATCAAGGTGTGCGGGTGCGACGTGAACGGGGCGCTGCTGTCCTGCAACGCTGAGGCCTACATCCTGAACGCCGGCCTGAGCACGGGGGCGCTGATCGCCATCCTGGCCTGCATCGTCATTCTCCTGGGTAAGGGCCGTCCCCGGGCCCCTGCGGCAAGGGCCCCCCTAGCTGCCTTGAGGCACCGGTATTTCTCAAGGCCAGGCTGGCTCCCAGAGCTATGCTACGTGCTGTGGATAAAATGTCAGACAGAGGCACTTCCGGCTCTCATGCATTTTATGGAACAGGGACACCGGTGGGGGGTCAGGCAGAGTAAGGAGCAGTTAGAGCAGAGTCGGGGAAAGGTTGACGAGCAGGTTGCCAGGCATCACAGGACTGCATAACAGAAGCCACCTAGGGCAGCTATGGGCGACACTAGAGAAGGTTTTACAGAAGAGGAGTCTAGGCAGAGACCTAACATGTGAGCAACGGTTTGCCTTACAAGAGGAAGGAGAAGGGTTAGAGGCAGAAAGAATAAACATGAAGCAAAAGACAATGTGTGAAGGGCCCCCCGAGAAGCTCCTTCTCCCTTGCAGACTGCGTTAGGGGCCCCTCTTCTGTGTGTTCCCCTCATCTGTGGGTTACTCTGTAATAACAGCAAGAACGCACTGAGGCTGGCGATGCCTACCATTGTTGGGCCTCAGGAAGAGGAGGACAATTTTCCCAGCTTCTCGGAACTTGTATCAAATCAAGATTCAAACCCAAGTATGCCTGACACCAAAGTTAGGCTTTTTCCATGATGCTTAGTTCTCCACTGAATGGATTAATGGGGTTCACTTGTATAGGGAAGAGGCGGTGAGTCTAGTTCCCTAGCTCCTGACTATTTTCTGGGCAACCGGGCCCCAGCTGGCCCTGGGGGATGAAGAGAAGACTTATACAAGTCCTCAGTGCTTGATAAGTTCATCATCTATCAAGGAAAATACACCTGAACAGATAAACTACAGAGGCACATGGTGAGTGTCAGGATAGGGACGTGAACCAAACATGGTGGGTGCACAAGAGGAGAAAGTGCCTGACATTGACCGCGAAGGGCAGAGACATCTTCTTAGAGGATGTGATATACGGTCAGGCTCTGAGTTTCCCAGCTGGTGAAAGAGACTGGGACAGACAGATATCACAAGCAGAGGGAACAGAACACTAAAGAGCTCTGAGAAACCATAGTCCAGCTGGGGAGCCAGGTGTGGAAACGAGGTGATAAGGATTACGACGATGGGAAGAACCGGGCTAGGTTGGTACGTGGAGCAGGTGCTAATAGCCCTGCCTGATGTCAGGGTGGGAGGCCGGCAAAGGTTTCCAGGAGGAAGGATAAGACAGAATCAGCCAAGCGAGGAAAGTGAGAGGGCGTGGTCTGGGCAGGCGTGTTGTCAACAACAAGGCACAGAGGGAGGACCCTGCTTGGTGAGCACTGGGGGTCAGGTCCACTCATCCCTGCACCTCAGGGGGATGGTGGCCCAGAGGGGCTCTCAGACCACTTGCAAAATTCAGCTGCCGATGTTTAATCCAGTGTTGCTGAGCATGTGGGGAGTCTTCTTCTAAAGGAACATTGTAGAAGCCCCTTGTGAGGCGACGAGAGATAAAGAGTTAAGCCTTGTCTGAACTTTCCTTATAAGTAGCTCTGCTCGCTTATCCCAGATTGCCTGAGCTTAGTGTGGGACCCCTTCCAGGAGTGGGGAGGAGACAGAGCTGCTTCATCTGGAGTTCCAGCCGACGCTATTTTTCCTATATTCACACAGATAAGAGAAGATGTGCCTCTTGGGGTCTTTATGAACTCTCCCTCTTCTTTACGGGGGTTTGAAGAAGATCCAGGCATGTTCAGGGTGGCATTTCTTATTAAGATAGAGTAGGTCAAGGCTGACCCTGCCCCCAGAGCTCTGGGCAGGAGCTGGGTGTCCCCTCCTACAGAAAGGTAGGACCTGAGGTCACTGAGTGTGCTCATTCGTGACCTTGGAGACGCAGTTGTGTTCCTTTGCACAAAGAAACTGGTGTCAACCATTTTTAAGAGGCTGCAGACCACATATTTAGAATCTTTCTAATTCTCAGGAAGATGACTTCCACATAGTGTCAGCTTCATTAGTAAAAAGCTCAAAGTAGCCCCAAGTTGCCCATTTGTTTGGATGTAATATTGCCCTGGCAGCATTCTGCAGAGGAAGAGGCAGGTGGAGGGCCATTTCATGCCCCTGTGGGGATTCTAGGTAGAGCTCTCATTTCCTAGACCCGTTCCAGTCTGTGCACACACTATGCTTGACGTAAGCAGGGATCCCCTGAGCTTAACCTATTCTCACTTTCCTTTTCTTTCCTTGTAGTCATCGTAGTCTTGTTTGTGACCCTGAGGAGGCAAAAGAAAGAGCCACTCATCGTCTTTGAAGAGGAAGATGTCCGTGAGAACATCATTACCTACGACGATGAAGGGGGTGGGGAGGAAGACACAGAAGCTTTTGATATTGCCACCCTCCAGAATCCGGACGGTATCAATGGATTTATCCCTCGCAAAGACATAAAACCTGAGTATCAGTACATGCCTAGACCTGGGCTCCGGCCAGCGCCCAACAGTGTGGATGTTGATGACTTCATCAACACGAGAATACAAGAGGCAGATAATGACCCAACCGCACCCCCTTATGACTCCATCCAAATCTATGGTTACGAAGGCCGGGGCTCGGTGGCTGGGTCCCTGAGCTCCTTAGAGTCTGCCACCACAGATTCAGACTTGGACTATGACTACCTACAGAACTGGGGACCTCGTTTTAAGAAACTGGCAGACTTGTACGGTTCCAAAGACACTTTTGATGACGACTCTTAACAATAACGATACAAATTTGGCCTTAAGAACTGTGTCTGGCGTTCTGAAGAATCTAGAAGATATGTAAACAGGTATTTTTTTAAATCAAGGAAAGGCTCATTTCAAACAAGCAAAGTTTTACAGAGAGGATACATTTACTAAAACTGCAAGGACATCAAAGTGGTAAATACTGTGAAGTACCTTTTCTCACAAAAAGGCAAATATTGAAGTTGTTTATCAGCTTCACTGTAGGAAAACCACTTGGCATACAAAATATTTAAGTGAAGGAAAAGTCTAACGGTGAACTTACAATGAAGGGAAATCGTTTATGTGTTATGAACATCTAAGTCCTTCTTTCTTCTTCCTTTTTTTTAATTTGTCAAAGAAGCTTCCACAAAATTAGAAAGGACAACAGTTCTGAGCTGTAATTTCGCCTTAAACTATGGACACTCTATATGTAGTGCATTTTTAAACTTGAAATATATAATATTCAGCCAGCTTAAACCCATACAATGTATGTACAATACAATGTACAATTATGTCTCTTGAGCATCAATCTTGTTACTGCTGATTCTTGTAAATCTTTTTGCTTCTACTTTCATCTTAAACTAATACGTGCCAGATATAACTGTCTTGTTTCAGTGAGAGGCGCCCTATTTCTATGTCATTTTTAATGTATCTATTTGTACAATTTTAAAGTTCTTATTTTAGTACACATACAAATATCAGTATTCTGACATGTAAGAAATGTTACCGCATCACACTTATATTTTATGAACATTGTACTGTTGCTTTAATATGAGCTTCAATATAAGAAGCAACCTTTGAAATAAAAAAAGATTCTTTTTTAATTCTGGGCTTGGTTCTTAACATTGGAAAAATTAAGTATTTCTAATGACCCATTTATATTTCTAATTCAAGATATTGTGGTCTTTGAATAACTCTATTTATGAACTGTTATAGTCTGCTGCTTTTATTGTTTATTTAAAATCAAATATGTTTTGCAAATGTGTTTTCAGAGAAGATTCTGTGAACGTTGTGTAAAGCTTTTCTGTGCGCTCTCAGTTTTGGCTTCCCGGCTTCTCTTCGCACACACCTTCTGAAACAGGAGGATGCTGAAGGTCTAGCTCGGTCTATGATTTTGCCATACTTGTTATATAACACGCATTTATCTTGTGTATCAGTGATTTGATGGTTATGAGGGATGAATTCACGAGGGAATGAAATCGTCAGAACTCAAACGTTCAAGATGCAGATTTTATGCCCCATACCGAGCATTTGGGGGTTGGGAGTGTGAAGAATCAAAAATATACATTTGCCAGGGGTAGTGACCAGGCCGCCAATGTTATTCTGTTTTTTCTTACTTTGATCTTGCCATGCGACCATAATGACTCTGATAGTTAAAACTGCTTATATTTTCTCCTAAATTTAACTTCTCTTAAAATAAGGCAGAGTTTTACATTTTGATAAAAGAAAGAGCAATTCATTTCCACACCTTTGTTTTAAAGTATGCTTTGGGCCGTAAGCGCCCTAAGCGCCGAATGAGGGCAGGGACCATGGTGGACTCAGAAGGTCAGTGCCATCGGATGTGTTTGATGTGTGAGTGTGCCTGCAGGCTCCTGCAGTCCCCTCCGGCTGCCTGGGGATGGGGACTTGCATAAAGGACATTTCACCTGCTCGGTTGGGTCAAAGGTCAAACTGTAGCAATACTCGGGGGAAGACCACACAGTGCTTCCCCTCCTCCCCCCAGACACAGGGCACATGCTTTCTCTTGGATTGCAGATAATTTTTAGACTGATGTTTTTTTTCTTTATTGTGAAAATTTCTTTTAAGCATTTCTTGAGATCTTACTACATACTATTTTTATGACTGAGACAAAATGCATACAAAGAGAAATGTTTCTATGAAAGTGCTCACTTCCATTTTACTTCGCATTTAAATCAAATTGTCTGAACACGGCCATGGGATAAATTCTGTGGACAATGTCACTTCGGAATCTTTCATTTCAGGGAAGGATTGCACATTCTCAATACTTCCGTAATTGCAGGTTTTGTTCATTTTTTATATGGTTTTTGTAATCCAAAGAATATTTTGCTAGATTTGCACAGCTCTCCAATTGAATTTGAAATGAAGAAATAACTCAAAAGGAGCGTGAATAGCACTTAAACAAGGGTACAGCTGAAGTGACCCTGCCACTGCGGGTGATCTTTTTCTATAAATGTATTTGGATTAGGTTTGACAAATATGTTTTCACATTTTTATGTTTGAAATTTTTTTTTTAAAAAGGCTGTCTACTTTCAATAGTTAAAAATACTTGTTTTTCTTTTTATCTTCTCTCTTTTTTATTTTAAGCCTCTATTGTTCATAGAACCCTCTTAGAAGCTTGGAAATAAAATGTCTTTTCTGACTAGTGGAGTCCTTTTTCATTTGGAACAGAGTGCCTTGAAAACAATCTTAGTTTAAATATTCCTTCCTTATTTAGATATAAAGTAATCACTGCTTTATGACATCAATTCAACTAGAAGAAAGAGCATTGCTCTGTTCTTGTCCTTCAGTAGTGGTGATTGCTTATATTCATCATTCATTCATTCATCAAAACATTATTTCGAAGACCCTGTGCTAATTAGTTAAAGATGCAGCATGAACCTTGCTACCTTCCTTGACATCTTTCAATCTTCCCAAACCTGTTTCAAAATATCTGTCCTGTTGTCTTGTAATCACCTATTTACCTCTATAAATACCTGCCTCCCCAGACAATATACCAAGGTATTTCCTCTTCTTCAGGACTGAGGGGACAAAGGAAATAAAAAACATAACAGGAGATGGTGAGATGCTGACGGCGAACGGAGGGCAGGCCAGCCGCAGCGGTTCCCGGACAGACCTTTCGTTTAGCAAAATCGCACCTCTGGACCATCACTCCTGGGAATGGTGGGACAGCAGGAGAGCAGCTCAGCCACGTCACTTGGAGAAACTAATCAAAAATACGCATTCATGGTGCCCAGAGAGTGTCACTCTGGCTGTCGGGTGGGACCTGGTCAGGGGTATTTGAAATTGCTCGGGGGCAATTGTGCAACATCCTGCACCTTTTTTTTGGAGAGCCTCTGTAGGACAATGACGGGTGAGTTGGAACCTCTGAGCACAAGAGTGGCCAAGCCTTCCTGGCAGGCAGCATGGAGGGCAGATTAGGAGGAGCACATGGACCTAGAGGCATGCGGGGGCGGCGGGGGGCAGGGGGGCAGCAGTTAATGAAAGTCAGAATGCAATACAAGGAGGGCTTCACATCGTTCAGCAAACCGAGGGTGTTAAAGAGGCCAAGCTCCTCTGCGTCTGCACTGCCATCAGTCTGCTCTAGACCTCAGTCACCTGCGACCTGGAAAACCGAAGCGGTGTCGTGGCCGCTGCCGACCTCCCAACCTCTTCTCCGGGCGAAGCCGGAGGGGCAGGAACACACACAGAGCACACGACTCCACACTGGCATCCCAAGGCTCTGCCTCAGTTCCAGCTCCCTCGCCTCACTGCGGTACATGACCAGGGCCCCGCCAACCTCCCCGACGCCGTCTTACTCCAGTCTCCCCTCCGGGCCCTGTGCCCCAGGCACACTGGCCACCTGTCGGGTCCTCATACAGACAAAACGTGCCCCCTCTTCCATACGACACAGGCCACCATCTGATGGTTTGGTCTCTGTCAGTTGCGACTCTTTAAACTTACTTTGGTTTTCGGCTTTTCCTCAGCCCGTGGGTCTGACGACCTCAGCAGGTGGGAGCTCCGACAGGCAAGGATCGGCTTTGCCCTCCCACAATGCCTCGCGCCCCTCCTTGCCCAGCGTGGGGCCAGCAGAGTGGCTCCCGCAGAGAAGGGTGGCCAGAAGAAGGGCCGTTCTGCCGTCCACGAGGAAGTGACCAGAGAATAACACACCGCCCACATCCACAAGGGCACCCGGGGAGGGGGTTTCAAGAAGCGCCCCCCCCCCCCGGGGCACTCAGAGAGATCCAGAAACTTGCCATGAAGGAGAGGGGAATCCAGATGTGGGCACTGACACCAGGCTCAACACAGCTGTCAGGGCCAAAGGAATTAGGAATGTCCCCTCCTGTACCCGGTGCGTCTGCCCAGAAAATGCAATGAGGATGAGGATCCGCCAAGCGAGCTCCAAATATCGGTCACCTATGTACCTGTCACCACTTTGAAAAATCAACAAGCAGTTAATGTGGATGAGAACTAACCACTGATTGTTGAATAAAGTTATAACATGGCACGGGAAAAAAAGGCACAAGAGATAGGGATCTTGTTGTCTTGTATGCCCAGCTCTTTACGTGGTGCCTGAAACATAACAGGTGCACAGTCAACCCTTCTTGAATGAATGATGGCAGATGTATCAGGATTTGATGACTGATCAGAGCATTCCAGTGTGGTTTGAAGCTTCCTTACCTGAGAAATTGAGTGGATTGTGATCTTGGTACCTGGGATTGTGAATTCGAATGGAGAAGTGGGTTTGGTGGAAGGAGGCTGAATTAAGTTTGATTGGACATGTAAATTGGGGGTGTTTATGTTTATGTGGCAGCTGGTTGGGACTGCAAAGTAGCTCAGCAGAAATAGAGATTTGCTGGTAGCTCACGAGAGAAGTTGGACTAGGCTTGTAGAGTAGAAATCATCAGATGGCAATTGAAATCTCAGGGTGACTGTGCTTCTACTTGGGTTTCGCTGCTCACCCCCAACTTTAAGGGACTGTTTCAGTGGTGAAGTAAGTCCCCCTGGTATTGAAGAGTAACACTGACTTTAGTTTTATTAATAAGGATAATTAGTAAGCTTAAACCTTATCCTTGTATGTCAAATGCATTCAAAAATAAAAAGGGGCTATTAACTAATCCACTAATACTTTTCTTCAACTAGTGAGACTTTTTTGAGCTCCTACTGCGTGGCAGAGGACATACTAGACACAAAACACTGACCTCACTCCTCTGAGAGGACACAGTGTGTGTTACATTCTCAGTCTTACCCTGAAGGACACCGTAGACCAGCGAGGCTAAGCATCTCTTCGGAGCATCCACAGAATCCCATCTCCCTGACTGAGATCAAGGGCCTTGCCCTTTAGGCTTAAAGAGCCAACAACAATGAGTATTCTTTACGGTCAGAGATTTAGCTGAGGCGCTGGCAGTAAGAACTTGGGATGGACGTTCCCCAGCCTCCATGGGTTCAGTTTGTGACTCTGAGCAGCCATTCACCACAGAGCTGGACGGCAAGATCTGACCATATGTCTGAGTGCCCAGCCCGCCTTCAACGACCAGAACTATGCATAGGACAGGACTGTGAATTGTTCCAGCTGGGGCTTGCGTCTTTCCACGACATGAATGTTGAAAATCAAATATAAAAGAAACTGATTAGGCATTTTATAGCTGTTTGTATTATGTTTCATGGAGAAAAGGTATAACGTTTCATTTTCTTTATGGGATTTAAATTGTGTTTAAAAAAAAACAAGGGATCAATGGTGGGAGCTTCTGTCAGGTCCCGATGGCCTGGGAGTAGGAATTGATTTTTCATCTTGCAGGCTAACTTAGCTGCTCGTTTTCTATGATTAGAGGATACCATCTTCTTGCAAGGGCCTTCTTCATTCAAGGTGGTGGTATACATTTTAAACATGATTTCATAGTTCTCTGTCGCTTTAATGAAGTGATTGCCATTACTTGGTCACCTCTCACAGGCTGACAGACACAACACTAGTCTAATCCATCCTGCGAGGAGCTCAAATCTTCAGCTCAAGAGTGGAAGCAATATAACCCTTGTCACCACTCACATTCAATACACCCACATGTATAAAGCCTGGCTCTGATACTTAGTTGCTGTGTGACTTTGGCAGGCATCTTGGTCTCTCTGAACTTCATTCTCCACAAACATGCAATGCCAATAGCAATTCCTATGTTGCCAGTAGTGGTAAGGAATAAATGAGCTCATGTTTTTAGAGCTACTAACCGTTCATAGGACAGGGCAGTCACTTAATATAAGGTAGCAATTATATCGTTAAAGTCTATATTCTTTTCCCAATCCTAGGTTGCAGAACAAATGTAAGGGAAGAATTTAATAGCTCATGACTCCCTTTTCCTCTTCAAAATCAGTTCACTGTTTCATTTCTCTCTCCAGAGCCAACAGTAGAATTGTAGCACATGGTCGTTTAGTTTCAGGGAACTGTTGATGACCAGTTTCCTACAACCAAAAGAACTTTTCTTTTTAAATAAAACTTATTATCTGATCAATGAATTCACGGGCATGGACTATAATATGTAGCATAATACTGGCAAGGCAACAGGTAACAAAATTTTTAAATGTCTTACTGAAGAAAATAAACTCACAAGATTATGAATTATATTTAATTAAATAAAAACTCTCTATCAAATGGTATTTGAAATTTGGATAAGCTCTGTGGCCTCCTGAGGAGAAAGATTCAGTGGACGTGAACTCCGAGAAGGGGTCAACCTGCCGCGATGGACTCCCCGCTGTGAATAACTTTGCCCCGTGTGCTTACCCCGCACAGGTCAGCCCCCTCGGGAGACCCCCGTTTCACCTTTCTACCACCAGAATGAGACCTGTCCCACCCAATCTACACAGAATATGTCCTCATTTGCATCTACTCTGGCCAGTCAGGACTGCACAATTTAGATACCTCACTTACATAAAACGGATCTAATTGGGAGCTTGGACAGAAGCTTTCACTATAAAAGGTAACTCTCTTCTGTCTCGAAGGAACCCAGTTCAGGTCGCTACCTCAGTCTGTGTCTCCTGGACTGCAGGCCTTCTTGCTCAGATAAATGATTTTTATTCTCTATTGCAGCCTAAAATTAATTTTGATTTTCACTTTGTGAAGAATTGCACAAACGTCAACATTTCTAATACAAGGAATTTTATATTTGATATATTTTTGCTCATTTGTTGAAACAATGGTGCACCTTCTATAAACATAATTCTCTGAAAATATTTAGATTTGAAGACAAACATAATTTTATTAGAATACTTTTTAAATAACATTTCTGATGAGTATAATTTAACCACATTTTTACTTCAGGTAGCACTCAGGAAACTGGAAATTATTTTACACTATGATAATTTTCTTTCTTTTCTTTTTTTTCCCCCAAGAATTGGCATGTGAAAGAAACAGTAGTGCTTGGAAATATAATTTTCAAGTTTCTTTCTCCTATGAAGTAGTAAAGAGGTCCGTGCAAAGGTGCTGACCTTGCAGAAGCCACTGGCCCTCCGTGCAGCACCCACCTCTTCCTGTTTTCTCTACGGATTCCCAACGTTGAATCCGAGCAGAGGAAATATTCCAAACTACTAGAAATTCATGGGAACGCCTTGGCTATCGCTCCTAGCTTGACCACCCTGGCCTGCCTTCTGCGAGAATTCTGTCAAGGCGACGTAGCAAGAGTGCCCTGACCGCTGACATTTCCTCTTAGCAATTTTGCATCCTCTGACCCCCACGCGCTCCTTGGATGTAAATCCCCACTTATCCTTGTGGGAGTTGGAGTTGAGTTCCATCTCTCTCCCCTGCCACAAACCCTGCCCTAGGAGCTCCAGGTGAATAGAGCATGCCTTACCTACCATCTTTAACAAGTGCCATGAATAGCATTTTCTTTAACAAGAGTACATACTACATTCTGACTTTTTTCTCTTTCAATGCTTGCTCTGTTTATTTTCAGTAAATCTATTCACTCTCTAGAATGTAAACCTCATGGGCACAAAGCCTTCCTTTTTTTCGCTATGTATTCCAGAGCCTGGTATGCTGTAGATGTTTAGGAAATAAATTTTGAACAATTAGGAGTATTGGTAAAATTTTTATTGCCCTTTCTGATCAGGTAGGGCCTAGTGTGGGACTGTGCGTCTTGCCAGTGTAAACTCCCATTTTGGAAAAGGAAATAGGAGCACAAAATTAAAGTCTTCAGCAGCAAATGTCTACTTAAAATTTAATAAAATGGTTGTCTTCCCATGTATTTATCTGGGCCGTTTCCTTCAATATCCTGGAGAGTTTTCCACTCATAGCAATAACATAATGATTCCTTTTAAATTGTGATATTACAATTTATAATAAGGAATACATATTTGGTCTTCTTCACCTTTCTAGCAGAGTTCCTAAAACTTGGAATTTGCCGAGTGACTAGAGGAATGAAGGCGTCTTGCTGTGTTAATACGACCACTGCTCACTGCAGCAGCTGCACCTGAGGATGGGGGTGGTTGCTGACTTGAGGGGCAGGTGAGGGGCTGGTGGTCAAATCCATCACCAGCAACGAGTGATCCAATCAATCAAGCCTGTGTAATGAAGCCTCCAAGAAAACCCAAAGGGTACTCTATCTCCTAGGGTGGTAGGTGCGTCCAGATTTGGGGACAATGAGTGGGTCACGTGGACAGAGCATGGGATCCTCACGCTCTTTCCCCCCACCTTGTTTCCTTATGCATCTCTCCCATCTGCCTGTTCCTGAGTGACATCCTTTTATAATAAACCCGTAATGAGTAAATAAGATGTTTCTGAGTCCTGTGAGCTGCTCCAGCATCGGAATCAAACCCCAGGCTGCGGTCACTGAAACCCCTGACCCACTATTCCCAGAGAGTCAGAAGCACAGGTGACAACCTGGGTTTGTGACTGGCATCAGGAGGGCGGGGGCAGTTTTGTGGAACTGAGCCTTTAACCTGTGGAACATGATGTCATCTGCAGGTCAGAATCCTGCGAGAACTGAGCAGGACATCCAGCTGGCGCCCCAGAACTGCTTGTGGGTGGGGAAACCCCCGCCGCTCCCCACATTGGAATTGGGCATAGAAACCTTTAAAAATACATCTGTTCAGATTTTTTTAAAAAAGATCTATTTAAAGATAAATATGTATTCTATAAATAGCACATCTGCAATCAAATACATTGATCCAGCTAAGGGTGTGGGAGAGGGGGTTGATGCTGAATTCAGGGGTGCCCTGCGGGTCCGAGCGGCCTTGGCGGTGTGCACACAGCCCACTTGCGGGCGAGAGAACAGAGGTCCCGGAAGACACGTGAACCTGCTTCAAGAACCTGGGGACCCAGAAGAGGATCTGGAAAGAAAATACAAATCTCCTCCTTGTGACCTAACTCTCACTTCTGGGAAACGTGAACTCCAGAGAGTTTGAGAACAGCCAGTCAGTCACTTTAACAGGTGTTAGGGTTTTTTTTTTTCCTGCCCAGACATGGGGATGCCTTTCCCCTCACATACAGCATCGCTCTACTTAAATGCCCCCTCCTCAGAAAGGCCTTTGTTGGCCTCGTTATACAAAATAACACCGCTTCTCACGGAGTCTCCTTCTAGTCCCTTGTCTCATTTTTTTCTTTTACTGCACCTGTCCCTCCCTGACATTATCATTGATACCAGGTATTTATTTATTTGTTTTTATGCCCCCTTGTGGACAAAAAAGGGGCCACATACTAAACCTGACACGCTCAGGGAGGCCTGCGTGGAGGGCGCTACAGCCTCGGAGACGGGAAGTTACTGCTTAGGATAGTCTGAAATTAAAACTTGCTAGTGCAAAGCAGTTCATGAAGGCTAATCTTTACCTTAACTGAAACTGTCTATTGTCTTTTTGCATCTTCAGTAACAAACCTTTGGAATTCAGAGTAATTTCCTTTCTTCAGACGCCTCGGGGCACAATCTCCCACCAGAACACAGATGGGCAGAGCCCCTCATTTTTACTGTTACCCCTTATAGTAGCTGGTAACCATCCTGTACCCTCCCAGGTAAAAGAAGTAGGTGTCTGTTTCACTTTGTATCCAGTCTCAGAGTTTTCTCCCTTTGCTTTCTCCTGCCTTCCTAATATATCACCAGTGGATTATATGTAACCCATGTACGTCTTCCCTTTTGATTCTGATGCATAAAATAAGTGGTAAAACTATCATTTTCTGGACCATTTTCTCAACTCATTGAGATTTTGCTACCTGGCAATTGTGATCAGTTTGGCTCAGATAAACTCATGAAAATTCTCTCTGGATTTAGATGTTTCTTATGTCAACACCCTGTCTTACTTCAATGAAAATTCCACGAGGACATGGGCTTTGTGTTGTTCACTTCTGTACAACTGGAATCTAGAACAGTGTCTGGCAGATGGGGCTCAATAAATAATTGTTGAGTGAATAAAAGAATGAATAATAATTAGCATTATCAACACTAGGTACTGTGGCCTAGCCCAGCTAACTCATAAAATTAGCCATCAAAGCTTGCAAGAGCTCCAGATTTACATAATGTGTCAAGTCCATAAAGTGAGAGAACAAGAAAAACACCACTTTCTTGATGGTTGCAGCAAAATCCAAGAGAAGATTGGGCTGCCTCAGAGTACACAGCCATCCCCCGGCCAGTCCCCATGGGCGGGGCCAGGGCATGACAGTTGGTCCAGTCTAGGTTGCATAGTGGGCATGAAAAGTGACAGCCCCGACCGTACCACGTGGGATGGATTTATTGGGGCAAAGAGATAAAAGAAGGAGGAGGACAAGATAGGCATGCTGAGCAGGAAGAAGTTCTGACTGGTATTCACTGCAGACATTATCCTAGCTGCCCTACACAGGGCTTTCAGTCCAATCTCTTTGCAATCTTTTTATTTTTCAAGTACCATCCTTTATTTGCTCAAAGGATAAGGGGAAAGATAAGAGATTTGTCCACGCTGGTCACATCACAACTATAGAATTCTTTCAAGATATGAAAACCCATGGATAAACTGTGGTGCATTGAATAAAAAGATTCAACTCTTGATACACTTAACATAAGTGAGTTTCGAATGCATTTATGCTCAGTGAAAGATGCCAGGCTCAAAGGGCTACACCAGCTTGCTTCCATTTCTGTGACCTTCCTGTACACACAAAATTACCAAGACACAATCAGAGCAGCATTAGCCAAGGGTTGGGGGTAAGGGCAAGAAGCTGGCTACCCAGGGGTGTGGGGGAATTTTCTTCTATATCTAAATTATGGTGGCAGTCACGTGACTGTCTATGTTTGCCAAGACGAGCAGAACTAAATGACACCGAGAGAAAAGCATCAAAAGCAAAAGTAAACAAGTGGGACTACATCAAACTAAAAAGCTTCTGTACAGCAAAAGAAACCAAAAACAAAATGAAAAAGGCAGCAAACTGAGTGGGAGGAAATAATGCAAATCATATATCTGGTAATGGACTAATATCCAAAATATCAAAGAACTCATCCAACTCAACAGAGAAAAAAAGTCTGGTTAAAAAAATTGGCAGATGATCTGAATAGACATTTTTCCAAAGAAATCCAAATCAAAACCACAATGAGGTATCACTTCACATCTTAAAATGGCTGTTGTCACTACAAACAAACAAAATAAATAAAAAGCAAGAATAACAAATGTTTGTTAATAAGTGGAGAAAGGGAGCCTTGTGCACTGTTGGCAGGATTGTAAATTGGTGCAGCTGCTATAAAAACAGTATAGAGGTTCCTCAAAAGATTAAAAATAGAACTGAATACAATCCACCAATTCACTTATGGGTGTTTATCCAAAGAAAATGAAAACATTACCTCAAAAAGATATATGCACCCCCGTGTTCATTGCAGCATTATTTGCAATAGCAAAGTGTTTCCATGTGGAAACAACCTAAGTGCCCATTGATTCATGAATGGACAAAGAAGTTGGGGTATATATATTGTGATATATATATACATATATATCACTAGATATTCCATGTACTCAATGAATAATATTTCGATGACTAACGTGTGTGGCCTTAAACAATGAAACCTTGTCATTTGTGACAAGGATGGACCTTGAGGACACTTAGCTAAGGGAAATAAGTCGGACAGAGGAAGGCAAATGTCATATGATCTCTCTTATATGTGGAATCTAAGAAAAAACAAAAACAAAACACACACACACATACACACACACAAACTAAGCTCACAGATAAAAGAATCAATTGGTGGTTTGCTTGAGGTGAAGGTTGGTGGGGGAGAAATAAATGGGTAAACTTTTCCTAGTTTGAAAAAATCGAATACAAATTTAAAAACAAATAAATAAAAATAAGTTGATCATATCACTCCTATGCTGAAAACCTCCTGTGGCTTCCAACATCATTTGAAGTGAAAACGAAAGACCTTAAAATAACATATAATCAGTTATGATCCAAACCGAGGCCACTTAAAGCATCAAAGGAGATGCAAGAAATAATTTTTTCAAAAAAGGCTACCAGAATTATGCACTTAAAAGCGTGAATTCTACCATATATAATTTACACACTGATGAAAGAAAGGGAACAATAAGTATTAGGTTACAAATTTTTTGGCCTTAATAAACAAGCACGTCTCCTTCCTGGGCCATTGTCCCAGCAGGCATCCTGGTCCGGGTCCGAAATCCCTCAAGGCGGGGACTTGGCCGCCTGGCCTACCTGCATGCGCCTCACACAGGGAGGGCCTCCTGCCAAGGCCAGGCCGCAGCTCAGGCTGTCAGGATAGAGTCCTCAACCCCCATTAATCCCATTAAGAACAAGCCGCTGACTTTAATTTGGATTCCTGATTGAACTATAAACTGCACTCCATCTGCTTCGTAGTCTAAGCCACAGCTAGGCCAACACTTCCTGCAGAGGAATTAACCGCTCCAGTTGGGGAAATGGCCAGCTGAGGATGGTGCCAACCCTCTCGTGACAGGGCAGGTCTCCTTCAGTCTCAGGATGAGAGAGGACACTTTCTTGGTGTGTCCTTTCATTACTCTTTGGTGCACCTGGCTTTGTGCGGGTGCGGAGAGGTCGCTGCCTCTGTTCACACAGCTGATAAAAGCATCTTCCCATCATCCGTTTGGGAAGTGTCCCTGTGGGCTCGCAGGCTTGTCCCTGCGGTCCTGCTTGTCCCTGATGTGGGTGGAAAGGGGTGCTACCCAACTGGTGCCTTTGCGCTCACATCTTAGCTGATATTTTTCTTAAGTTTAGTTTGGGACTTTGCTCCCTGAGCAGCCCAGGAAATCTTTCAGCGCCTTAGGAGCCCTAACTAGATCCAGAGGGATGGGCACTGCTGTGTGACGAAATGTGTGATGAAAACAAATTGGTGCAGCGATTATCCCAGTAAATAGGTTCTGTCTTTGTTGGCTTAGCTTTTTTATTTTTTATTTTTATTTTTACCTTGGCCACACTCCAAGGTAGAGCCTGCATGGCCAGGCTTGTTCTCTGGGGACTTTTGAGGCACGAAACATGGAGAAGAATGAGAGAGTGAAAAGAAATGAAGTTCTTTGTGGCGGGGGGACCTGGGCAGGGGGTGGGGTTCAGTGAGTGTTGAAGAGAGAGCTGATGGAGTAGTTAGACTATGTAGAGAGAGTGGATGGAAGAAAGGCACTATTTTAAGCCTCATTGCTGTGATCTATACTCAAGCTATGTCAGGAAAAAAACTCAGTTACTTTGCAATTAATTTGAGCCCCTCAAGTGTGGCTGCTTTTAATTCTTTTCCTTGTTCTGCTCTTCACTTTTACCTGCCATCAGAGCTTGGGTCACAACTATGACGGACCTTTACCTTTGACCTGGGAGTTATCTTGCCTTTCTCCTATGTCTCCCTCCTGTATATAGTTGGTTACCAAAAGAGTGGCCTTACCTTAGAAACTATTGAAACAACCTCCTGAACTACCCCTACCTCTAGTCTATTAGTCCTTTCTCCACCATATTGCAAGAAAAGTGCTTTCTAGATTGCAAGTCTGATTGTGGTTGCCTCTTGCTTAAAACTCAAAAACTCTGCACTGCTTGCAGAATGAGATGCAACCCAATCTCTAACAAGACATTTGAGGCCTTTCATAGTTTTGATCCAACCTCCTCCATCCCTACCTTACTCTGGGCACTGATAAACGTTGATCCACTAGAAGTCCCCAGATCAGCCCAGGCTCCGTTACTGCATCTTGATGTCTTTGGCCCTACATAGATCCCACTGCTTGGAATATTGTCCCTAAGTCTTTCCCTGATCCTCAAATTTCTGCTTCTTCTTTAGTTCTCACTTCAAAGCCTCATCTCTTTTCTGGAATCTCTTCTGTATTCTATGGTATCCTAAGTTTCAGATCCTCCTTCCTTCCACTGCATAAATACAAGAGGACACCGAACCACATTAATATCAGAACAAATACTTCTCCTAAGATGAACATTATTTTTTTATGTGGAATACATTAGCCTATTTTTGTCTCAACCCCTTGATTTCAGAATAAGATTTTACTGCTAACAAATAGACATTAAAGGGTTGTGCTTGATTTTACTTTTTTTCAAGTCAAGTTCATCTCTCCCCCAAAACAATCAGTCTCTACTCCTCGCCCAGTGAATTATGTGGTCACCTTATAATGCAGCCAGCACAAGGTATAGCCTGCTTTGGAAAAGCAATGGTATTGACATGCAATTCACATATACAATTTGTGTGTTTAGAGTGGACACACAACTTGATGTTTTTATATATGTATTAACAAGGTTAGCTGCAGCCTCTGATATTCTGTTCAAATGTTTCCCCTGGTTCTTAATGTTTAGCCTGGCTGCTTGGGCTCACCTCTGGATCAACATAAGCCTCTTATTGGTCAAAGGTTGTGGGTAAGCCCCCGGCCCACTTATATTTTCACCCTTAACCCCAGGGTGTGCATGGCTTGGAGGCTGCTGCCGCAGTGTAAGGGGTTCATGGCTTTGCCCTGCATTCAGCCCGGGACTAGCAGATAGGGGGTTCCCCGCCTGGCGTCTCCTGAGAAGGAACAGCCATGGGTGTGCACGGCCTTCCAGACTGACAGTGATGGGCACGGCTGCCTCTGTAAACCTGGCCTTCTAGGAGCCGCCGCGGCATCAGGGTTAGGTCAGGGGTTGTATTTAAGCTTCATGGGCCGAGAGGTTTCTGCTCTGTGCTGATGGGTCTGTGTGGGGTTTGGGAAACATGCTCAGGTTCAGCCTAGGACCTGTGTGCAGCCTTCCTGCCTCACACGGTTGACCATGATTTTCTCACACGTCTGTATCTTTGGTTCTCTCTTGTAAACTCTGTGAGCTCTGCCAATTTGCTTCTTTCATGGAGCCACCAGCCTCCTCTTACTTGCTCTCCACCAAGACCTCCTTTGCTTTCACAGAACCCAGTGTCTTAGACTTCTTGAGCTATCATAACGGAGTGCACAGACTGGAGAGCTTATCAACTACACACATTTTCCCCTCCCAGTTCTGGAGGCTGGATGTCCGAGATCAGGGTGCAGCAGAGTTCGGAGAGGACTCTGCCCCCATTTGCAACTGGCACCAGCTCATTGTGTCCTCAGTGGTGGGAGGGGCTAGGCGTCCCTCTCAAGCCTTTTCTTTAAAGAACGACTCCCCTTCCCCTTCCCGACTGAAGCACCTCCCAAAGGTCCTGCCTGCTAAAACTATCATCTTTGAGGGTAAGGATTTCAACATACGAATTTTGGAGGTACAAGTATTCAGACCATAGCACCCACAGGCCAGGAATCAGGTGTGAAGCTCTTATCCTTATGGCCAGTTGTTCCCCCAGGCACCTCACAGGAACTGGGGATATGACCTACTGACCTACTTTTCCCTCTGTGACACCAGTCTTCCATTAGTGGGGAAGTGACAGGAGGACAGGGCTCAGGGCAGAGCTTCTGGAACATGGGGCTGGGGCTTCTATGCCATGGACACTTGCTTTTCATATTGAAATTTAGTAAATTTTCTTGAACACATATTTCTTCTCCTAAGAAGGTCCTTGGGACAATATCCAAACACTTTAAATAATTGCCTTTTGTTTTGCTCTGTTTTATAACTTCACCAGTTAAATCATTCTTTTGTGTAGGGAAGAGTCCACCGAGCTCCTCGCTCTATCATTTCAGAAGCCCTGGAACGACTCTCTCCCCCTCCAAGTGCACGATCTGTCCCATCAGGCAATGGTGGGCGCTGTGTCTACACACGATCTCAATTTGCTTACTTCACCACCTTGTTTTATCTACATAGACTTCTATCTCATACATTTGGATTTTTGAAACTCTGCTCCAAATTCACCCCACCCCCCAACAGAATTAGTTTTCATTTATATTTCTGTTCTTTATATGAAAGTGTTTATTGAGTTCTTTCCAATCCTTGGCTTTATTTCTCTGTAGCTGATGTCTATGTGCTAGGCATATGAGAGGCATATAACAGATCTTTCCTTCCTTCCTCCCATCCTTCCTTCTCCTGAAGTACTTACCTGCTATGCCTTAGGTTTAGGTGTTAATCAGACCCACCTGATCTCCCTTGCTAGACCACTCAGCCCCTGAGGGTGAGAGTATCCATTTTTTTCCCCCTGAGTTTCCCACGGAGCTGGCACTATTCTTTTCACGTGGCGGGTACACAATACATATCTGTTTATTGATTAATCATACACAGTGAAATTGCCCTCGCTGGAGTTCTTCCAGAGGAAGGAAAGAGAGAGGAAGTGGCAAGAAAGAGGCCCGCATCAGATTATGTCTGTGTATATGTTTAGGCAGTAGACCGAACTGTGGAGTAAGCTGTTGGGCAACCTCAGTTGCTGGGACCGCATCTCATGCTGGATGATCAGGGTACGGGAGAGCTATAGGCAGCGGGAGACCTGGGCAACAATGAGCATTCCATCACACAAGGTGAGAGAGAGGCCGTCCAATGTGAGAAGGATGCCCTGTCATTGCTAGACACAGACTGCAGGCTTTTCCAGAAATCCTGATGCAGAACTTTTCGGGGATAGCAGAAGGCTTGCGGTGGAAGGCGCCGAGAACTTCCAAAATGAGCCGGCGCTGCCTCGTGTGGGAAACCAAACCATGGCATGTGCTGAAGAGAGTGGCAGATGGAAGTACCAGCTGGATTAGAACAAGGTTTGCATTGAACAAATTGGAATTTCCTCTTTAGCACAGTGCAGGGGTCAAGGGCGCCAGACAAGTTACAGAAATATGTATGTTTATTGTATATTAAAATAGCCAGACTCTTTGTATTCTGTGGGTGGCCTGGACGGAAATGACCCTGACCAGGGAGGGAACGAGTGGGCCTCCGTGTCTGAAGAAGCCTCAAAGAGACGTGAAATTTATGGGGACCCAGCCTGAGAGTGAAGGGAGGCAAATGGAGACATCTGGCTGGCTGTCTATGCACAAAACATCGCCCTGGCAAGGAGGAGGAGAAACTTTTGATTAAAAGGTGCCTTTAAAAATGTACTGCAGACATTATACTTAAAAAAAAAATAAAAAGGATGCCTTGCCATTTGAAGAGCTCCCAAACCGCTCAGGAAAGCAGACACAAAGGGGAAAGCAATCCCCACAGACTCTGACTCCTGTGTCTCTGCCCCCTCCTGGCCCTCACCTCTTTGGCTCCGGGCCTATGGCATGTGCAGGTTTTACATGGTTGTGATCACACACTACGCCTTTTTCCGCACTTACATCTTTCTCCTAACATGATAGCACATGCATTTTTTATGTTACTAGTTTTCCATAGGCACCATTTTAATGGCTGCACAACAGTCCATGATACGGATGTGTTATCATTTAATAATTTCGTTTATTATCTATTTAGTTTTTTTATGATATCAATAGGAGGAGAAACTATGGTGTGATAAACAGACTTCTGGAACTATATCTTGTGCATTTATTTTCCCTTATGTCCTAGGTTATTTCGTTTAAATGGATTCCCGGAAGTGGAGCTATTTAGGCTTTTTATTTTTTAATATATCAATAGAATGGGAAACTACAGTGTGATAAACATACTTCTGAAAATATATTATGTGTATTTATTTTCCCATATGTCCTAGGTTATTTCATTTAAGTGGATTTCCGGAAGTGAAATTGCTGGCTCATCATAACACTGTATGAACATATTTAAACTCTTGATCCATTAACGCCAAATTGCTTTGCAGGAAGACTTCATCCACTTACATTTCTTACATGGGTATTCTTAGAAAAATAAATATTAAGACACAGAGAGAGTATGCCGGAGTCTTTAGGTAGGAATTAATGAGATGAGATGAAAGGAAATAAAATCGTATCAATGATGTACAAATAGAGGCTATTCCTGGTATATACCTAATTAATAAGTGGGTGTTTATCTTCAGATAAGCACCTTTATTCCAAAGCCAACTGCTACGATACTACCTCCATGCCACCCTCCCACATGACATCAGTCGAAATAGGCGGCCTTTTCCTTGTGGGTGTTCCTTCCTTTGGACGCCCGATATTAAAGTTAGTTCCACTGACGGTGCCTACTCGTTCAGTTCATCACAGGTATTCATGCAATGTTTGCTGAATTTCATTTGTATGCCCGGGGTCCACGGGAGTACGGACAGAAAGCAAGCAGAAAGAAAGATGAGCTGTGGCTAATTCTGGGGGGACAGGATGAAGTTAGCAAATCAGTTTGCACAGGTGGCTTTCTCTTTGATCGCGATGCGGCACTCGTACTAGAGAAATGTGCTGATGTCTGTGTCTTGTGGTGAGGTTTCACAGGAGTCACAGCCAGATCACACTCCTGTGGCTTGTGCTGGAGATGGGGGTGGGGCGTGTGTTTCCCAAGGGGCACGAGTACCTCAGCTCTCGATCACCTTGGGAAGAATGGTCATTATTGGGAAAGAACCAGGCTGAGGAGCTCTCCTGATTTTCGTAGAGGCAACCAGTGTAGCCTGTGTCCCAGAGATCGGAAAGGTAGGCTGTGCTTCCTTTCTCTGTAATACGACTTTGAGCACAACCTTGACACGCCTTGCTCGCATGTCTCTGCAGCCCCGTGTGGCTCTCAGGGAAGGGGCTTGTCTCAGGGTTGGAGGAAAGAAACCCAGAGGAGCATGGGGTTGGGGACGGGCATGCATAGAGTCGCCCTCAAGACACTGACTTCCCCAGAGTCACTGCCAGACCGTGGGCCACAGTCAGATAAATGATGGGACGCAGAAAAGGCCAGAGGGCCTTCTCCTGAGCACACCTGCAGTGTCACCTCAGGGAGCAGTCAAGAACGGCTGTGTCCAAACATAAAGGGGAGAGGGAGCTGTTCCCACTGCGACTTACATTGCATGTCAGTACAGCAGGGGCCAGACGCGTCCCCTGCTCAGGTTTTCCTCCTCCTCCTGCTACATGACTCGCACATGTGCAGACGTAGGGATTTCTCACATTTCCCTCATATTTTCACTGGATATTCAGACATTGTTTTCAAAGGAAGAGATGACATATATAATTTATGTTAAACAGATATTAAATCCTGAATCAGCAAAGTCAAAATCTGGCCATCTTTCAAGGAAAGTTCAGAAAGGAAGGAGAAGAAGGAAAGTTAAAGAGGGAGAAATCAATTCTTCCCTCTTTACAAAAAAGAAAAATGAAAAACAAATTTGAAACCTGTGAAATCAATTAACCAAGATGCTGGCAATGTACATATGCCGCAGACCTGAACATATTTACAAAGGAAAGGAATGGCATTTTATTAAAAGTTTTATAAATGGCCTTTGAATTAGGGTGTTTTGACTATAGGTGATTGAATCATTTTTAATGTTAATTTGATACATTTGCTGTTAATTAAGTATATCAAAAAATAAAACGAGTTTTCTTGGAATGGAAATAGGAAAACATAGAGAACAGACTTTTGCAGATATCAGAAAAGCTTACACCTTGTGTGTGTGTGTGTGTGAGTAGTGGATGTGATCACTAAGAGGCCAAAACACACTTTCTGATGTGGAGATCAGAAAGGGAAAACTTGAACTAAAAACAGAGTTCTAAAAATATGGGGTTCATAAAAAAATTAATAGACAACATCTATCCTATAGCTTAAGCCATGGAGCAAAGAAATGTACCTGTGTAACACAAAACTAGCCTTTTTAAGTACAAACGTTATCAGGATGCAATTACATGCCATAAAAGGTTACAAAAAGCTTAAAATTAATTTGAGAAGTTGCTCTTATTATTAGTATAGTTTAGGCAAACTAGTAACAGATGGACAATTCTTCCTGTCAGGAGACTATCCTTCATCTCTGTATGTGCAAGTGCTACCACTCTCTATCATGTTCCAAGTCAAAGACCCCTCTTGCCTGATCAACAGTGCTTTCTGTTTCTATGTCACTTACTCACAGTAGTTTCTTTTTGCCAGAGTCAGTGTCTCCTCTGGGCATCTCTACCAGGGCATCCTCACGTTTAGTGGGTGTTTGGAAAACATGGACCAAACATGGACAGGAAACGTCTTGGGCATTTCGAAGCGCTCTCCCTGAATTTCAGCTTCAGCAATATACCAGTTGTGAAAGTCAAGTCTCATTTGCAAATTGATAGTGAAGTAGAATTACCTCCGTCCCCTTCAACTTCAATATTTGATAGCCCTGTGAATCGAATGGAAAATAAATAGCCCCACTGGCGAGCTTCTATTGACCTATTCTGGGCAAAGCTCTGTGCGCAGCGTGGGGATGGCTGAATCAATAGAACACTAAAGCCTCAAGCCCATCTTGGAGATGTTTGAATGCCTGAATGGAAATGTTGACCTTTTCTTGTTGGAAACTCACTCCCCCGTTTAATGAAGTTGCAGCTGCAAAGAAAAGTGCATGGTCAGCTGGAGCCAGAAAATAATTTCATACTGATTGGCTGTTGATCGTTCCTGATACCAAACCCCCTACCCACGATACTATCGCTGCAGACCCTTATTAGGGGGCATGACCTCGAATGACTGGGTCTCTAACTCCTCTCTGAAGCACAGCCAAGAAAAATGAGATTTCAGGAAGACCGGCTAAGGGATACGTCACCCATCTGTTCTTCAAGGGACTCAAAAATGGATCAAACGAGACACTGAAATGCTGTTACCTGGGAGGCTGGAAAGGAGATTAAAAAACAGTGATTTGAAATTCTAGCTTCTCTCCAGTTTCTAGAAACAGGAAAGATGACATATCCATGGAACACACAGATCTTAGAATGAGATGTTGAGGACACAGCTCCCCCTGGGTTCAGGGTGAGGTCCGGGAATTTTTAGTGAACACCTTGACAGTTGGGGAGAACCAGGTGTCCCTGATCCTCCCCCCACCCCACATAGGAAGGATGTGGCTCTCTGAAAAAGAGACGGGCCCTCTGAGTTCCCAACAGTGCAGAAACCAGAGCAGGTGCGAGTTTCCCCCTCTCAGGAAATGCTGAGATTGTCCCTCAGTGGCAGTGATCCGTCCGTCCCTTTGATCCTTGGTGTGTATCTTAGCAGGGAGATAAGAACTTTTTTTTTTCCTGACTTAAAAAGATTTAAATGGAGCCTCCAATCAGAACTCCAAGGAAACTGGATCTCTCCTGGCAGAGTGCTGTTCTTGTTTGGTTTTCAATGGTCAGATTGGGAGTCCTCCCAGAAAAGACTGAACCACCTTTCAGAAAAGAGGCGTGAGCTTCTCCCACTTCAGAGGTGTCCAGGTGTGTCCAGAAAGGCTTCTCCGCAATGTTGTCAGTTATTAGAGATGCCAGTGAGCAAGGAATGGGCAAGGCTGTGGCCTGGGTGTCCTTTAAGGCCCACGTCGTACGCCCAAATCAAAAGCTTAATTTCATCACCTGTAAAATGGGAGTTTATAAACATCCCCCCGCACAGAGTGTTCAAGAGAACTGAGTGCGGCACTGCGTGTGCTGTGCCTGACACGGGGCCATAGCTACGGGAGGCCCTTAATTACCCTTAGTTCTCTTCTTCCAGAGAATTCAGCTCCAGCGACAGTTCCCCTGTCCTGGGAGCAGTGATTACAATTCAAATATGTATTGCTCTCCGAGCTGTCCACCTGAAATGTTTCAGGAAAGGGGAGTTGTAATAAGTACACATGCTGACAGCGGTGATACGCTGACATTTAAAAGCAATAATATTTGCACGGAGCAGGGATAAAGGCTGGCACCCAACGTGACTGCGCTGCGTAATCGCCTCAGCCCTTTCCTGCTCCAGAGGCAAGTTTGTGCGCCCGAGCTCAGCACGGTGCTGCTTGCTTTGTTTGCAGGTGAAATCCAAATCCAATGCCAGCCATTGATTTGTTATTGCTCTGTTTGTTTAACGTTGCAGTCAGAAAGTGTGCATACAAATCTGGTGATTTTTCTCCATAACACTCACACCCAGGCCTTTGGTTGGCGAGGCTCTTGGCCCTAAGGGAGCCCTGTCGACACGAGGTCCTGAGCAGAGGCCCAGGGTGGTCGTCCTCTCCTTTGGTGCCTGGGCGGGGTGGGGGGGCGTTGAGGGGGCTGTGAGTATTGTGAAGTTTCACTAAGTGTCCAAGAAGGCCATCTGTTTAATGTGCCTTTAGTCTACTAGTTAATTCAGATATTCATCTAATCCTAAACAGGACATCAAAAGGAAATGACCTGCAACAAAGTTATTATGAAATACATTTGGACATATCCATGTCAAGTAATGATTTAAAGAACTAGGAGATGATAGCTCTCCTTTGGGTATAAAGCTGTTAATATACAGCCTGTAGAAAATCGGATAAATGGATCAATGAGACATGGGAAAACCTTTATGTGCTCTTACCCGTATGACTTCGACATATCATTGTGTAGTTGAAGGAAAGAGACCAAGTTATAAATGATCTTTGTAAAATTCACTAATTTTTGAGGGAATACATTTTTCAATAAGTACCTTGCTACTACTATGTACTAATATAAGTTTCTGATGGATAAAGGGCTAATGTATAACATAATCTAAGCACATAAAATTGAAATAAAATCAATACTTTATGAGGCCTTTTGAGGAGAAAATACTTGTAAATTTTGAAGTGATAAAAAAATATTAAGGGAAAAATCCAACAGTTTTATCTCCCATAAAAGGAGAACTTTCTCTAGAGTAATATAAGACAAAATAATTTAAAAATAAGATTCAGGAAAAAATTCTTGAAATCATCAGTGGAAGTGATGACATCTGAAATAACTACAGGATTTATACATATTTATAGTAAAAACTCTCCCAGTTTATAATGGGTATGTTAGTAAAGAGAAATTCACAAAAAAAATCCTAAACAGAAATGAGAAAAGAGAATGTGTTCATCTGTTATGTAACCGAGTACAGAAAAATGAAGTAATTTAGCATTTTAAATTTATGGTGGAGTGGTAAATTGTTATTCTGTGGGGACAATGAAACTCTACAGAAAACTTTTAGAAATTAATATACAAAACATCAAGAGACATAAAAATGTTCAAGCTCTTCGAAGCACTAACCAAGGAATTAATATTAAGGAAGTTATTTGATGACAAACTACATATCTTATAAATAGTTAATATCCAAAATATTTAAGAATTCATAAAATTCAATAACAAAAAGTAACCTAATTTAAAAATGAACAGAGGAACTGAATAACCATTTTTGAAAAGAATATATACATATAAATGGTCAACAGCTACATGAAAAGATGCTCAACATCACTAATCATCAGTGAAATGCAAATCAAAACCCCAGTGCGTATTGCCTCACCCGTTAGAAAGGCTGCCCTCAAGAAGACAAGAGATAAAGGCTGGAAAGGTGCGCAGAAAAAGGAACCCTGGGCACTACTGGTGGGAATGTAAATTGACTCAGACACTGTGGAAACAGTATGGAGGTTCCCACCAGATTAAAAGGAGAATTATGTGACCCAGCAATCCCACTTCCACGTATGTATCCAAAGGAGATAAACACAGAATTAGGAAAAAGTATCCACTCCCCCATGTTTATTACAGCATTATTCACACTAGCCAAACTATGGAAACAATGTGTTTGCCAATGGATGCATGGATTAAAAAAAAGATGTGTTATATTGATATATGATGGAATAGTATTCGGCCTTGAGCTAGAAGGGAATCCTGCCACTTACTTAAACATGGATGCTTTGTGCGAGCTAGCAGCTGCCTCCCTGCCCACTGTTCCACCCCACGGAGGCAGGAGCTGGGAGATCTTCTCCAGCCAAAGCAGCAAGGTCACGGGAGGGCGTAGCGGCTGTGTCCTGTAGGAGGCATTAGAAATGGCCTCACCTTCCCATGCAGTGGGTACCGATGGCACTGTAAAAAATTGTACGCTGGCCCTTGGGCTTTAAGAGCCCCCTGGTGTGGTCCCTACAGGTTTTCTTACTACCTGTGGGCCTCTGAACAGGTTGCTCAGGACTCTCAAAGGGCAGCTACCGTTGCCACCGTCACAGGTTTATCTACAACCAAGGGAGGCTCAGCCGGGACAGTGACCACTCAGCCAAAATAAAAGAATTATTCAAAAGCAAGATCAAGAGATATTCAGTAGTTTGCTTTAAACTATCTGCTGCTAGAATTTATTTTTAAGAGCCTGTTTTCTCTGAATAAAACTTCTTCCTAGAATCAGTCTCTGCTTTCCCATATCCCATTTGGCATATACAAGAGGGTATGTTCTGTTTTAGGGGGAAGAAAATAAAGATCCTGAGTAACCCCTGCTACAAAAGCTGCCCCACTGCTTTGAAATCGGCTCATCTATTTGCCAGTGTCTTCTGTGAGCCTCCCGGGTAGGCACTAAACTGTCTTGATCGTTGTAACTCTAGCATCTCATGCAGCATCTAATCTGTACACAAGTATGTCCTGAATGATGAATGAATGAATGATGAGACCTTGCTTATAGTTCCAGTCCTCTGACAATAAAGCTGAAGGTCAACAATTCCTCCCTCTGACAAATATGCAATCTCAAGCAGACAAAAAGTCTGAGAAGTTTACAGCTAGGAGAGACCTTTAAGAAATCCTGTGAACAGGACCTTTCTTTTTATAGTTGTCTAAGAATGATGGTGAGGAGCATCTAAAGTCACAGGGTGCCCTGGAGTGATAGCCAGCTGGCTAGACTGTCCTTCTATATCTGTATCTATATCTATATCTAATCTATATCTGTATATCTATATCTGTATCTATCTATACACACATATATATCTATAAATCTAAACATATGCATGTGCTTGTATGTCCCTATGGGTGCATTGGAATATTGCATATATGCATATTTTATATACATACACACATATGTACATATTTATTTAAACTAGATTGCATTTAAAGAACACTCACTGTATGCAGACCTTCCTCTCCACCCCCCGCCCCCTGCTGCAGCCTGGCCCCTGCCCACACACCCCCTGCTAACCTCTGAGGATCCCTGGGGGCAGACACTAGCTCTGAAGATGCTGGGACACCTGTTAGAAGGCAGCCAGAGGCACACTGCGTTAATCCGGGCTGTGAGGGACCAGGGCCGAGGCTAAGGCAGCCTGGAGAGAAGAGTTCTGGTGGCGGGAGGCAGGGGGCGGGGGGCGGGGGTGTGGCGTGCAGCATTAAGAGGAAGAAATCAAGAAGACACATTCATGTTCCTCCTCCCCGGGGAATCAATCGTGCCTTAAGTTGGTTTCTGGCTTGAGAAGTGCACGTGATGCAAGAGACCAGAGGGGCCTCCCTGGGTGAGGACACACACCGTGGAGAAATTGTTTCCAGCCCTTGAAAACTTAGAGCTGCAATGTATCAAAAAGCCCTGTATTTTGAGGTGTTCCTGCATTTAACAGATGACCCCCCCCTTCCAAGTGAGTGGATCCACAAGCCAGTGACACAAAACAGCCCTGCTGATAAATGCTGCCCTGCGTTCCAGAGCAAATCCCTTGGCGCCTTCTGCCTCAGCGATCTGTGGTTCCTCCTCTTGTCTCTGGTCTCCCTTTAAACCCATCTGTCTTGTGTCTTCTTCACCTTTGAGGACTATGGAATGGTCTTTTGCTCTCTCCCTGGCCTTTGCAGGCCAGCATGTGCCCCAGAGGAAACCCTGAGCCCGGTGTTTGGCAGTGGACGTCCCGACGTTTTTGACCTTGGCCTCACTCCTGTGAAACAGGACTTTCTGGCAGCCCTGGTCCAGCTCTTCTCTCTCCCATCCGCTCAGGGGTGTCAGAATGTCCCAGGGAGCCATTAATCAAGGGCCCCATCCTGGCATCAGCTCTTTAGACTCTCTCCGGTGCCTGAGTGCAGCTGGAGGTCCAGGCAGACCACACTGGGCGGCTTTTATCCACAGGCTCTTCCCAGAGCAAAGAGCTGATTGATGGCAAATGGAGTATTAAACATTTATGGAGGGAGGAACCAGAATGGCTCAGGAAGAAAGGAGTTTAAGTGCATGTGCTCGCTGGAGAAACATCCCCATCGGCACCGTGAGTCCACAGAGCAGTGCCCATTGCTCCCAGGACTGCTTGCCTCCAAGGAGCATTGCCTCCGTGCACTTCTGTCTAGTTTTGACCAATCAGATTAGGTAGTGGAGCTGCTTCTCCAGCCAAGCAATTGCGAAAGACCTGGGACCTCTTCTTCTTTAAGGTTTGTTGCAGTACAATACTGCCCTTTGCCTTTTGTTCCCCAAATGGTTGAGGACCAGCCACCTCACTTCACAGAACACTCTGGGGAGAGGGGGGAGGCTGATGCCCACTGCCTCCTGCTGAGTGTGTGTCGCGATGAAGAAGGGCCCTGTTCTTTCTAGGTGAGGCTGGGATGGGAGAAGCGACATTCATCTCAATAGGAGCAAGAACTCCCTAACGATGTTGTTGCCGACCAAGTCAAGTGCCCTGTCTTGAATGGGAACTCGTGTATCTGGAGGTTTTTAAGAAAATGCTAGACAACTGTCTTAGTAGCAACAGAGGACTCTTATTTCTGGTATGGACCTGTGTAGTTTTTAAGGATTATTCAAAATCTAAGATTCTAGGAGTTTCTTATGCCCTTTGACCCTCCTCATTTTTCTAGCCATAATATTTTAGGATCAATAATCTACATTTTAGGCTTGAATCTCTTACACTGATAGCAGATGTCTCCTTCATGGAATCTTGGCTAAGGGTCTCATTAAGGGACAAGATTCCTCTATAACGTAGAACACTTTTGTGCTTCCACGCTCAATAGGTCCAGAAGTAGGGTCTAGAGGGTACAGATGCCTACTCTTCAGGTTTCTACTTTGGTTCCGTAAAGTTACCTGCAAACTTAAGTAGCTGCATGGTTCTAAGTAGAGAGGTAAATTGCCTACTTTTTACAATGACTGATACTTTTTAAGTGTGAAAAGAGCTTTCCTAATGAAATGACAGAAGTCTCAGGATACAGGTGAGAGTGAGGGCGCCTTCCAATTCCTCGGTGCCCTGACCCATCAGCTGTCTCACTGTGTCTCTCTTTTTCTTTCTTTCTGTTAAACTGGGTCATCTCCCTTAACATGCAGCACAAGTGCAGATGCCTTGGGTGCCATACATAAGACAGGACGCTACTGGAGGAACCAACTAGGGATACTGGGAGAGTGTTTGTGATTTAGAGCCACAAGAGGCAACACAATGCTTGAGCACAGGCTTTGGAGTCTGTTGAAAATAAGTTTTAATTCTAGTTTGACTTCTCTAGTTCTGAATTTGGTATTGCATTAATAAAATGGAAGTGATAATACTTATTTCTTCCAACAAGTCAATACTGATAAGTACCAATAAATCCTACAATAATTCCAATAGATACTTGAGACAGAGTAGGTTAAGTATTGATTCATTATTAATTATTAAGTTCATAACTCTCATAAAAAGAAAACCACAGATAATATTTTTTAAACTAAAAAACATCAGTTTTATATATTTGTTTGTCCATTTTATGAGTCTGATGAGAAAGTGAGTCATTTCATAGGAACTAAACATCTGGAACTGATGTGTAGAGAAGTAGAAAGGTCCACATTTCAGGGAGAGCGTTTTTGGAGCTCAGTAAGGCTCAGTGGTGGACCTGGAGAGTGGGGACAGACGTAGGTGCAGACTGAAAAGTTACAAAGGATGTCTCGTGGATAGAATTTGATTTTTACAGATTTAGGATGTTAGAGGGAGGGAGGATACTAAAGAGCTTAGCTCCCTTTGGATAAAGATCCATTCTTAAAGGTTTCAATACATCATGTGGTCAAAATGGCAAAGCAGGGTGATGGATCCTGGCGGGAAGGTGAAGAAGTCGCAGTGGTCACACACTGCACGTCAGGTACCTGTTTGGGTCGTGTGCATGCTTCCCTGTATCTTTACAATTCAAGCACATGCTGTTCTGTGAAACTTTTTTTATTTTCAGGAAGTGTCACATTTTAGAGGAAAGCATGTTCTCAGAAATTGCTAGCTGTTTTGTGACATGTGCCTTCCTTTTGTCCTAAATACATCCATTGAGCATCTTTCTCTTGATGCCGTGAAGTTTGGTTCATTCAGCCAAAACCTCAGTGACTGCATAGTCTGTGGTCTTACCACTTTTTATCATTTGCATTTTAAGTAAACTTTATCATTCCTATTAGATATGTGCATACACACACGCACATGCTATGGAAGTGATCACATTGCATCATAACTCTCGATTTACGGGTCTTTTCACTTCTTAAGAGCATGAAAAAGGTCTTAATCATCTTTGTATTCCCAGATTTTAGCATAGTTGTTACATGAGGATGTATTCAAATTGCTGACTTGATTTATAAATAAGTTTTAACTTCTCTCTCTGAATCTTCTTGGCAATGATAATTTTTAGTGTCAGGCACCGACGATGCTGGCTGAGGAGTAACAGGACCGCAAGGCCCACCATTCCACACCGATGTTAAGGTCATCCATTTTTTTTCTTTGTTTTAGAATCTTCTTTTAAGAAAGCAATTTCAGGTTAATCGAATGCTTTTCTGCCAACCATGTCCGTCATATGAGAAACTGGTATCATTTATAAAATTTTCGTCCCAGCTCTAACGGTTCATTTTAAGCACAATCAACCATAAAGGCATTTTTGATGCTAACGAGAGCGGGCGCGTGGGAAGGCCGGGTTTCTGTAACTCAGACGCTCTTCTGGACGAGGGGGCACCACTCTTCTCGGAAACTACATCGACATGATTTCTGTGGGGGTCCCCTGGAGACAATTACCCCTACCCCACACATGCATTAGGGAGGTCTGGTCCATTCTGCTGTCAATGGGCTCATGGTTAGCTACTTCAGTCTTAGTGAAAACAACACTTTGGTGTGTGATCTCATATATAAATGGCTACTGGTGCTGGGCTTTCCTCTCCCCCAACCCACCAAACCACCCTCCTTAGAGATTTCTCATTGGGTTTTAATGTATTATCAAAGCAGATGTTATCACGTGGCAAAGGAATTTTCCTCCACATGCAGCTGTCTGTTATAACATACAGTCTTTCCCTCGCTGCCTATATATGTGACTGCACTCTATCACCATTTGTGTTTCTTGAAGGGTCCTTAAACAAATGGTGTATTTGAAAAACTTTTCTTTTTTTTTTTTTTGAAAAAGTCTATGAATTCAAATGTGAATACAAACCATAACCAGGAGTGTGGTTTCTTTTCTTCTCTTGCTGTAATTTGTAATCAAAGAGATTTCACTGGACATTTTCATTTTAGAATCACAAATGTGGTCCCATTCAGGCAGAGATAATTCAGAAAGGCGGCGAGCTTTGCAATCCTGGTCAGTCCTGGTATTCAATCTTGCCTCTCTCTCTAACTCTAACAGTGACTGGTATATCATATGTTCAGTAAATAATTAATATTATCACTGTTGTCAGGCCAGTTCAGCGCTTGAGGACATGGCCTTGAGCCTCAGCCATTCCATACTCCCCCTGACTTACATACTAGCCCTTCGTGGATAATTTCTTCTGCCTGAATCCCTCTGTCTGCTATTGTACTGGAGCTGAGTTCTTGGAACTCACATTTGATACTGCAGTGCAAAGGGCACTCCATATTACATGGCTCTTGCCTACCTCTTCAGCCTCAACTATGACTTTTCCCTTCTCCTGTTCCACACACCACCGTAGAGGACTACCTACAGGCAGGGTGATCTTAGATGGCTTCTCAAGTGTCGCTGAGCTTCCTGACCAATAGGACCTATTGGTACTTGTCAGTAGGTGCCCACCTAAGGGTTGTGGGAAGACTGGTCGAATGCATGCATGCAAAGTGTTCATGTGTCTTTCAAGCTCTGAATAGTGAGAAGAGGCTCCCTGAGCAGAGGGCAGTCCAGGTAGGAGCGAATTATAGCAGAGATGATGAGAGCCCACAGGGGAGCAGTGGAAACTCCTAACACAGGTTGGCAATGTACATGCAGGGGCAGGACCAAGCCTTTTACCTGAATTGACACCGCTAGTCCCTGGGAGAACCCTGAGGTGTAGGTATCTTTATCTGCATGGAAAAAAGAGATGGTTTTTGATAGAGATAAAAACTAAACAAAGAAATCCATTTTGATTGGCAGAGCCAGGATTTGATCAAGGTTTATGGGAAGCAAAAAGTAGCAGTCTTTTTTTTTTTTTTTTGACATAGAAAAGAAACAGAAAAATAATGATTTGCATTGTGTTCATAGCATATAAAATGCTCTCGCACATTTTGTTGATGGGGCATCCAAATCATACAGTAAAATCACAAAGGACCATACATGAAGTCTGATAGAAACAGGGACATTATGGTTTAAAGAGATAAAGAACTGGAAATCAGGAGAAATGGTTCATCCATGCAGTGAGGCACCATGCAAACATTTAAAAAACAATGGCAAAGCCTATTCTGATGTTGGAAAATGAGCTCCACATGTTGCTGAAAGACAGGAAAGTTTGAGAGCCACGTACAAGGGGGTCACATGATGTTCAGGAATTGAGCACGCGTTGCTTCCACATTCAGAAAAGGTGATCATGCCATTTAAATTTTGAAAATAAAAATAAACATGAGCCAAAACCAAACCAAGCCCCTCACTACACAGTTATCTAAAGTCTGTCTTGCTCAGTAACCTGCAGGCTCCACAAGTGCTTGTCTTTCTGTTACTTTGTCCCGGAACCTAGTGCAGGAACTGGCACAGATTGAATTTTTAAAAGGAAAAGGTTTTGTTTGTTTGTTTTGTGCTAATAAGGAGTGTGGGCATATCCAATGTGATGTGTAATGAAAACCACATCATTTAGGCTCAAATGTCCTCAGTTTACCCAGCTATAAAGTGCCAGATACGAGTTTTTATTCACTAGTCTGTAGTCTGTGGGAAACTTTTGCTCACCTAGTAAATTTCACTTGAAATTTCTTTTTAAAGTGAATAAACAACAGAAGTTACCCATGGTTCTGAGTTCCCACTTCTGCCCCACAACAGAGAGTAATGCTTGCAGTTACTATACCAACGCAGATGAATGTCCTGACACTCGGGGGCAACAGGTGCTATATTCTACCTTTGAGAGGGTCCCTGGAGGCTCCCTGTCATCCTTTTGGGGCTTATAACTGTCTTGGCAACCGAACTTTTCCTAGTGGTGGGCTAAGCCTATCTTTCTTACCCATACGTTTTGACCTATCTCCCCCTTGCTCTCCAACAGGAAGTGACTGGCTTTATTTTAACTAGTCCTTGCACAATTTTATTCTCTCATTAACAAACCATGAGAAGTCCCTTCAAAGAGATGTGCAAAGATAAGAGTAAGACAAGAGCAGAGCTTTTTATCCAGGGCAGCTAAAGGCTTATTAGTGAATTAGTGGAATTCAAAGCTTAGTTCAGAAGTGAAGTGGGGGATCATAGCAGAATATAGAAACATTCAGAAGAAAACTGTTATTGAGAGCATGCGCACCTGCACGCATGCAAACACACACACACACACACACACACCCATCAAATGATAGAAAGAATGAGAGGGTTTGGAAATATTTGGAAATACTGTGCAGGTTAAGGCAAGAGAAATCACTTCATATGAAAATGTGTGCAGCTTGTGTAAGTGTTAGCTCTTGATGTTTCTTCTTAAAACAAATAAACAATGGATATTACCCACAGTTCTGAGTTCCCGTCTGCCCACATCACAGAGGATAAGCCTTGCCGTGACTAGGCTAATGCAACCGATGGAGAAGAATGCCCAGCACTCTGGGGCAACGGGGGTCATGGGGTCGGAGGAAGCCTTTTATTTGATGCTGTTGGGAACATATTTGATAACTTTAGGGATTGCGAATGAACAAAAACGGAAGAGCAGGTGAAGCCTTTTGTGGGCAAATGCTGTGGTAAACCCTTCTCCCCAAATCTATTTCCAGTATGCCAAGCTTCCCAACAGAGAGACTTAAATATCGGTGTTCTGTTCTTCTCCAGATTTTGAAGGGAAAAAAAAATCTGTGGCAGGAAAATTCTGGACTAATATTCTTCTAAGATACTTTTTCCATCCTTTTATCTTTTCAATTCACCATCTTTAAAACCCACCTCGGTTTTGCTCTTGAGTGCAGAATTTGACAGGAGTGGCTCGCTGGAGGGCTGGGTTTGCTCGGATTTCATTTGTGTTCAACTCAGCTAAATTCACAGATGCCCACTTGGAGACGTGCAGAGGAAATGCAAATGGCACCAGGATTTTTATTGATCAGAAGGAACGTGTTTAGACAACCCTCCATAGATCCACAAATTAGAGAACTCCCCACATTAGAATTTCATTCAGCGAGTGGCTCCTTCTCTTTAATCGCCTGCTTGCTCCTTCATTACGCTGACATTCTCTATGGATGTTTAAATGCTGCAGCTGTTTTTCCCTGGTGTTGGTCTCTGTTCGAGTAAGCCATTAACTTGCCATTTCAATCTTCTGAAAAATGCTTATGATTGACAAAACTTTATGAAACAGTGGCAAATTGGAAGAAAATTGGTGCCACGAACAAGGAAAAACTAAGCGGTGTTCTGAGAGGAATTTGTCATTGTGGGCTAACAGTGTAATTGGCTGGTTGCATACATTATAAACAGGTTCAGCTCTATCCTCCGCACCCCTCTCTTTTTCCCCCGGCCTTTATTTTTGTGTCGTCAAGACTGAAAGCAATACAATTTCATGTCATTTGGCTTGGCAAGAGTTTTCCAATTTTTTTTCCTTCCGAAATTTGAGATCTTTTTGTTTAGTTCATTTTAAAGTGAATGCCATGAATATAGAAGCTATTATATAATAATGATCTTTTTTTAAACATAAAGTGGCAAACTGGCTGTGTCCTCGCCAGCAATTAGTGGCTTTCTCAATCAGCAGGTACCATGTTAAAATCGTCGAGCAGGCCAGGCATCCATGCAAAGTGCAGTTCCTCTCTACAGCACTTGTTTATTCACCTACATATAGTAAGTACTCACATTTTAAGGTAAAGTTGAGACTTCCGACACAGGTATATACTGTTATAACTGTCATCCAAATGGAAAGAAATCAGCATTTTTTAAAAGTAAAGTTTGAAGCGTTATTTTTATAGTTTTCAACTCCCCCAACCCCCATGGTATAGAAAAATACTTTGTGAAGCATGTTCCTTTCAATCTTTGTAAAGAACCCACAATTCTAAATCTAAAACAGGCCTTGTCCAGAAGACCTTATTTTTGAAACAGCAGCTGGGTAAATTCAATGGGGTATGATGACTAGGGTGAAAAATCACTTTTTCCTGGACTAAATTTAAGTCATGTAAGAGGCATCGTTTTTAGTCTTTCTGTAACTTCGCCTTGAGCCCCAGTTCATGACTCTGTGTTCTGAGATAGAACACCGGCATCAGACAGAGCAGGCAAGTCACTTACCTGCTTATTTATTCATTTGTTTATTTATTTCTATTGTATCTGCCGCAGCTTGGCTGCCGAATACCTGTCTAAGGGCTGATTAAAATTGCTTTTAGTCATTATACTTTTTGGTTAAGATGCATCACTGAACCAATCAATTATAACGTATTAGAAAATGTCAAAGGTGCCTTAAAATGCAATAGCACATTAAGAAACCATCACTTGCTCAAAAGAACCACCAATCATGATTTTGAAGAGTCAGCCGGAGAACTGTGTAAAAGTGTGAGGGTCATGTCCAGTCCCTCCCCATGTCTGACTATATATGAGTTATATTAAAGTAAATTAAAAGGGCAATATAGGAATATTCCTCTGGATATGCCCCCACATTATTAATTCAGAGACAAAGAATTGTATTCTTGATGCCAGCTTGCCATAATTTATACTGCCCTTGACAAAAACACAGATCAGGAGTAGCTAACATCGGTTTTTGGAAAAGATGGAGAAGTCATTACAAAGGCTTGTCTCTCTTTCAGATGTGCTAACACACCCTTGTGCGTGCCCAGATATAGACATATGCCTTTTTCTCGTGCATTCTTCTCCTGACAGAAGCTCATAGTGGGGAAATTTTCATTAGGCAGGAGCTGTTGGGTGTTATTAAAAGAGAATCAGGTTAGTATTGACTGTGGCAAGCAAAGGTCAGAGGGGGCCTGCCTTTCCCATTACTGCTCTTTTTCATATGTATCTAATCATTTCAGGTCCCGATGAGTCCTTTGTGTGTGAAATGTCTGCTTTAAACGTTGTAATACATCAAGCCAAGGTTCATCTCAAAAAATGTGCTTTGGAGGCTGTTCCAATTTTGCTGCTGTAAATTTATTATTTAAAGAAAATGCTGTGACACACAATATTTTAGTATCTTAAAAATGCAGGAGGGCTAACGCAGAGAGCAAAGATGGGAAGAGAAGATGAGCAACAACCTTCATTAGCTGTTATTGGGGCTGGACTGCCCAGCACGGCCCGAGATCAGAAGTGGTGGAGGCTCCAGAAATAACAGAGAGGGCTGGAGGAGGCCTGTTATCTGCACCACCCTGCTCCTGGGCGAGGCTGCACGGGGTCCCGGGAGGTGGGTGCTGTGGTACCAGGCCTGATCAGGAGACCTTTCCTCCCCTTCCATCGCCAGCAACAGGAAACAGGAGCCTCTAGCTGCACCACCTCCCTCCAGGCTCCCAGCCCAGAAATGCACCTCCCATCTTATCAGCCTAGCAGAGTGTGGCTGGTTATTGTCTCTGCTCACTTCCCAAATCCCCAAGGAATTAAAAAAAAAAATTGAGTAGAGTCTGCGTGGGCCAAGGCCTGGAGTGCAAGGGCACACTTGCCCTGAGAAGACCTGTGCAAACTCCAAGGCATACGTCTAAGGTGTCAGACAGCCGGGGCTCCTGTCTTCCCAGTCATTCACTTGGGAAAATCCTACCCTCTCTGTGCTTCCGGGGCCTCATCTGTGAAATCGCAGATCCTGCCTCGTGCTAACTGCACAGATCAACAACGCAATGTGTGCAGCTTGCTCGGCACGGGCCTGCCACAGAGTGAGGGCTCGCTGCTCAGCTCCTCCTCCTCCTCTTCCTCCAGGGCGCCTCCCAGGCACTCCCTTCTCTTCCATCTTCTTCCTGCCCTTTAGCCCCAATTTGCTGGTGCCATCAGAACCCCCTTCGGGACAGAGATTGGTTTCTTTTGCCTAAAATTTAAGGGCCCTGACCTATGAGGAATGCAGCTCTGTTCCTTTGTCTAGGATTCAGTATCTGATGCTGCCAGGTTCCTGTTGGCCTCCCCTTGCAAGGGGAGGGGGTCCTCCTCTTGTTCCCTGAAGCCACCTGTAATGGAACACCTGGAATGGCACTGTGACAGCCCCAGCACTGTCCCTTGGCTGCGATCATTTGTTTGCCACTGTGTGAGTTTCATTTTTATTTACTGAACAAGCACTTCTTAAAGCTTCCTCTAGACCCTCCAGTTGGCATCATCTCTTGCTCTCCAGTTAACGTGGCCTTCCTCAGGCCCCTGTGAGATGGACAGATATTTTCCCCTCACTTCTCTATATTCCTTCTAACTCTAGCAATTTCCATCTCTCATAGATGGAATTTCTCTTTTATGTGTAACGTGCTTTATGGTGGTGCAGATCCTAGTGCCAACTAAGTATTTCAAGACAGATGCTTCTCCTGAGGACACAGACTGCCTTTCCCTAAACACAGGTGTGGCATCTGATGAAACCCTCCAAGTCTGCCTGGGAAGAGCTGTGTGTCCTTGGCAAGCTGCTGGGCCTCTCTGAGCAGCAATTTTCCCCCCAAAATTTAAATCCAAGCTAATAACGTCTCCTCTCAGGATTTCCTGAAATAATCACAAAGGCGGTATCAAGCGCATGGAAGCTCAGTGTGAGAATGTCGCCAATGTGAGCGTGCTCGCCTGTAACCATGGATCCATTCCCCTCTCATTTTAAAAATTATGGTAAAAGATGTAACATAAAATTGACCACCTCAACAATTTTAAGTGTATAGTTCAATGGTATTCAGTACCCTCACACTGTTGTGCAACCATCATCACACGGAACTAGTTTCACCTATCCCATGGGAACTCCACACGCAAGAACCCTGCATGCCTCCTTTCCCCAGACCTTGGCAACCACCGTTCTACTTTCAGTCTCAATGAGCTTGGCTGCTCTAGGACCCTCAGGTAAGTGGAATCATACTGTACTTGCCTTTTATTTTTTTTGACTCATTTATTTCACTTAGCATAATTTCCTCAAGATTCATCCATGTTGTAGCATGTGTCGGAATGTACTTTCTCTTTAAGGCTGAATAATATTCCATTGCACATATATACAGCACCTTGCTTATGCATTCGTCATTCATGGACTTGGATTGCTTTGTGATTATGTGGCTATGAACATGAGTATGCAGATATCTCTTTCAGACCCTTCATTCAATACTTCTGAGTACATAGTAAGAGTGGAATTTCATCGATCATATGGTAACTCTGTGTTTAAGTTTTTGAGAAGTCCTATACTGTGGCCGTACCATTTTACACTGCCACCAATAATGCTCAAGGGTTTCAATTATCCCAAGACATTTGTTGTCATCTGTTTGTTTCTGTTGTTGTTGTTTGCTAGTAGCCATTCTAATGGGTATGATGAGTATCTCATTGTACTTTTGATTTGAATTTCCTAATGAGTGGTGATGCTGAACATCTTGCCATGTGCTTATTGGCCATTTACATGTTGTCTCTGGAAGAGGCCATTTATTCTGAAAGTTTATTATCCTCAGTCCACAGTTTGGTGGAGTACCTGATGCCACAGATGCAAGACAGAGCTGAGCTTGGCCCTACTCCTGCCACTTCCCAGCTACGTGAGCTGGTGCGATATGCAGAACCTCTTGGAGACTCAGCTTTCTTTTTTGCAAAACAGGGATAAAACCAGTATTTCCCACAGAAGAATGTTGTGAGCTAATGACCATAAACACTCATCTGTGTCTGCTCCCAATAAGAACAACAGACGACCAGGATAATTGTTACTATCATCAATTCCATCTCCGCTGTTACCCTGGGGAAGGTAAGTTCCTCAATTATTTTGGTTAGTGACAGTTAACTGGGCTGAGGATATGCCCTTCCCACCAAAGGAAAGAGCATGAGACACCTAAGTAAAGAAGAGTATTGGTGAAAGACTGGGGCGACTGCAATACAGTATTCACGCTTATAGGATTCCTCTCTCTGCCTCTGTCACTCTCCACTCCTCCCCAAAACCCCCAGCGCCCAGGAAGGCACACAGTAGCACCTCTCCCTGCCACCCCACCTTGTGTGCCAGCGGCATGAACGAGCCTTGTGGTCTGCTGTTTCCGCAGTGGCCAATTTAGATGAAGTCAGTGTCTGTATGGAACATAACCTCCTGGGTGGCTCCCAAACGTGTATCATCCAGGTGTGTTTCCTGTGTGCACCCAGATAGACTGACACCTATGAACCAGTCCGAGCCACCTCGGAACTACTAACCGTGTCATGACTATGTGCTAGAGAGCAGGAACTATACCTGTATCATCCCTTTTAAATTTTGGATTAACTTGTGAATTAGATAATGTCCCCATTTTAGAGATCCGGAGACTGAGACACAGAATATGAGTTGACTTGAAGGTTTTAGCTCACACTGCTCTTGTAGCAGATTGGGATTTGAGTGTAGCTCCATTTGAATCTAACTTGTGCATCTTCCTCTAGGACAACTAGAACATGTGTCGGGGGGCTGCCTGCTGTTTGCCTGTATATTTCATAGTGAGTGGAGGTAAGGGACACTTAAGCATGGGCCTTGGGGGAACCAAGAATCCAAAATTACCTCTGCTGTTTCCATGAGAGGAAGGAAGTGTTAAATCCCAGTCTAATGTTAAAGTTAATGAACTGGGTCATAAATGAAGTAGGTAGATGAATAACAAAATTTTTGTAAAAGAGCTCTCTCTCCATTTTCCTTATTTTACATTAGAAAATATTCCCCTATTTGGAAGTGTAAGTAAAATGCTCTGACATTTGAAAGTGTGATATTCAGGAGCTTCAAGAATCCTCCAGTGTTTAAATACCTTTCTAACACATCCTCTTAGATGAAGGAGGAGAGGCTGAGAACGAAGTCAGCCAGCAGGAAAGTGGTAGATGCAGCTGGGGATCGAGATGGTCTTTCTGGGGCTCAGTGCATGCAACAATTAATCTCCTCAGGGGTCCTCACACCATTTGGCTTAGTGGTAAGATTACAGGACCCAGAATTAATTCAATGCTGGTTCTGATCCCAACTCCCCCTTATCAATGGGACCCCACTAAGCCCTGCCACCCCTGGGGACTTCAGAATTTTTTCCATCTGGAAAGCAGAATTGACATGGTTTGTCCCATGAGGCTTTTGTGGCTATGAGATTTGATAGCATTTGTGAAAGCACATTATGCCAAGTTTGGTGCACGCTTCATGCTTTTAACAAATATTTTCACTTCCTTCCCTTTGGATAGTTCTTTTTACAAATAAAGTGAACCTTATTCCATTTCTCAGGTTAGGATGCCCTGGCCACAGCAGCTGACAGCTTCCATGGCTTTATGTTCAATAAAGAGACACCTGGAAGATTTATCAGGCAGATGTGACAAATGGGCCCTTTCCCTTTCATTCGCTGGTGGCAGCCCATATATTGAAATTACAACCTGTCATCTCTTGATGACCTTTGAGCTATCCATCCTTGTAGTTTTCTTAAATGAATATTCCATCTATTGAACATGTACCTTCCAATTTCAGAGATCAATACCGTCCTTTTCAGTGGTCATTACAGAAACTTGTAATGTTATCCCTCAGATGCTTGAGTCAGAGGAAAGTAATTTGCTCTGTCCAGTGCGAACAGACCTCAGTGGTTTTGTTGGGAAATTCAACCATCTCAGAGAACCAACTTTCTCTAATGAAGAATTCTTAGTGCGAAGGATTCTATGCTCAAAGGGAATTTGAGTCATTTGTATGGTCATTAAATGTTTAAAAAATTTTTTTAAACAGTTATAGTGTGTCAGACTTGACACTGGGAACAGAGCCTATAGTCAGCACTACCTAGGATATACACACATATTCACATAAACACACAGTGTGTGTATATATATATATAATATATATGTATATATATATGATAGAACCACTGATTGTAGAGATGGAATTCAGATTTAAAAAAAAACTATTAAATGATCAAATATATGTCAAAAAGAGAGATAACTACTGTACTAGGATAATTTGGAAGAAAAGAGAAAACATTTCCACATTGGATATCAAATATGACTTCATGGATTGTGAAGTTTGGGAAGGATATGGACAAATAAATGCATGTGAGGAATCAAATGGTATCAAAGAGAGAAGTATAAGAACAAATGTGACTTTGAAATAATAGACAGACTGTGGACAGTGTTAAGATCAAGGACGTGGGTCATTAATTTCTGTTGTACCTTGTGTCAGCACATAGTAGGTGATCATTAGAGTTTGTTCAATGAGAGTAGCTGTGGATAGAGTAAAGAACATTTGGGGATAATTAATTTTCTATAATACCATAGGAGTTACAGATCTGATCTCTGGAAAATTTAAAACAAGAAGGGGAGATATAGATGTGGCTATGAATATGGATATAGATATCAATCATATACACATCACTCCTGTGCTAAATGTGTGCTTGTCAAAGATCATAAATACTACACTAATGGCTGACCTTAGAAATATATAGTATTTGAATAACAATGATTACTTCATTCCATTTAAAATACGGTCCAAAATTCATTCCTATATTGTAGAGGGGGATCTGCCAAGAATTCTATCTGCTTCTGGAGGAAGGAGCCCATTTCTGAGCTAGAAATCTGATTGTGGAGCCTAATGCTTTGGAAGAGGCTACTTTTACTTCTGGATAATTTTGAGTTTATAAAGGCCTCAGGGCTTAAAGATACTGAGATTCTCTAAGGTTGGCCCCATAAAAATTCATCAGGGAGCACACAGTCAAGCCCTGAAGCAACATCCAGCCTGGTGTGCTCTCGACATAGGTGGCTGGAGGCAGGAGAGAAGGGCGAAACCACTCAAGGCCACTCAGTATTTGGCCTAGTTCACAAAGAAGAAGATGTGCTTATACAAAGTCAGACACTGACCAAGTAAAAGCCTGTTTTGCTACAGTGTCACAAAACAACAAACCCAAGCCAGGAGCAGTCACACACGCTGTCATGATATGTCCTTCCAAAACAGTTATGATCAGAAGAAGACACAACACTTTAGGAATGCAAAACAGTGAGCAAAAAACACTACTGGTTTTGAAGGCTGTATAATGCTAGATGGAAGGAGCAGAAGAAAAGGAAAGCAGCACTTTGAGAATGACCGTGCAAAGACACAGGGTCCTAACTGGTCAGCTACTTCCATGGTGAGCACCTGCCTCCAAAGGTATGTGAGAAGTGCACATTAAAGGAGTAAATGGATGATGAACGAACGAATGAATGAATATATATTCATTCAGCATTTTTTTTTACTTATAAACCTTCATTATTAATTCACATGATATATTATGTCTGCTTGAGTCTTTGAGGAGTTGAACAAATCAATATGTTCCTCATCTCATTTCCACAAGAATGAAGTTGAGAGGCGGTGGGGGGCTTCCCTACCCTTTTCCCACTCATCCCCACCCCTAGGTAGCTCTTCCTGAGGGGGCTGTGAATCTCTACCTATCACTAAAATCTTGGCGTCTGACAAAGAAAAGCTTCCTGTGAATTATAATTTGGATTTTTTTAAAAATATAGGGCAGTCGGAATGAAGCCTTGTGGTGGCTGCTTAATTTGGAGGGCATTATTTTTAGCCCTGCAAAGGACCAGTGGCACGAAAACAATTAGGATCTTTTGTCAAGTTAATTAAATTTTACTAAGTGTAGTAATCTCAGTGGGCTTCGTACAGCAGAGGTAAAACTAATTAAAACGCAAATTCTTCCTAGTCTAATAAGTTCTAACTTGGGTAGCCGAGGAATGTTGTGCATACTGAGAGATATTCAAAACTAATTTATAAGGAGATGAGGGCAGAACCTTAAATGGCTCAGTTCTGTGGAAGGCTCACTTGAGAACGCCAATAAGTATGCTAAATTGGAGGCGCCACTTGAAGAAAGGAGAGCAGATTGGCAAAACTTGCTGGGCTGAGGAGAAAAATGGTTCCAGTTTAGACAAATGAGGATGGGGAAGCCGGTGAAAATGAAGGATCCAGATTTTATCTGAAAAGCGCTATTTTCCCCCCAGGTTCCTCCTCTTCATTAAATTCTCCCAGGGCAGGCAATTGCTCTTCCTGCAGCAGACTTTTCTTGGAATGCTGCGTGGAGCCATAATGTTTAGTTCACAAGGATTCAAATCAGTAGTTAGTCCACATCAAGTCTTCTATGGCCAGCACCGCCGGCCCCCCCCCCTTTTTTTTTTTAAGATGAGGCCTTTGAAAGGTTAAAAATACAGCCTATTCTTGAAGTGAGCAGAGTATTAAGATGGCAATCTAAAATGGCTCGTTCTTAGCCTTTTCTTTGGAACCCATTGACACCAGTTTCTACCTCTTGTCAAATGAGTATGAATATTTGCAGTTGAGAAATTTGAAATGATTTTGAATCACAATGGGCAACCTTCATATAAACTTAGGCACACTTCAATTGACATGCTATTACTCACCCATTGATCGAAAGAGGCATACACCTGCTGACACTTTCCTCATTTCTGCCTCATTTCACACCCTGGGGTCTGGCTTTGGACCTGGCAGCCCACAGATTTTGGCACTTGCTGCCAATACCCTTCTAATCACCAAATCTAACGGCTTTTCTTTGTTGCTACTACCTTCAACCAGATTGGATCATTTGTCACCCCATCCCCTCGACACGCTGCTTTGTTTAGTTCTGTGACGCTGTTACAAACATACAGGACCTGCTGGGAGCTGGCAAGGGTAAAGTCCCCTTCTGAGAAGGGGGCTCCTTGCAGTAAGCACACCAGGATCCTGCTTGAAAATGACAGGGGGGTGTCATCATGTGTGAATATCTATGATGTAACTGGACTATTTCCTTGTTCAATAGTATTTTCATATTTGTATTATGTAAGCAATAGATGCATATTACAGAGCTTTCAGGAAGAGCAGAAAAATAGAAGGAAAATAAAAGTTACATTTATTCAAATTACCTATCATTTTCTTCTCTTTCTTCTCTTCCTTCTTTCAATTTATCCTTCACGGTCTTAATTCCATACCTGTATCTAGGGTGGTCTTTGTCAGGTGACACTGCAGCCTGAGTGCCTTCCCATGTCACCCACAGCATTATCATAAGTAGTTTGCTGAAGTGGGAAGAATATAAACTTCTTTATTTCATACATCTGGTTTCAAGACTGAATCTTACCCAGCTATGCAATGTTAGGCCAGACCTCCTGTGTTTTCTGTTTGTATGTTTTGTTTTGTCTGTTTGTTTGTTTTTTCTTTTAGTCTATGTTCCCTGTCTGTAAAATAGGAATGGTAATTACTATATCATGAACTTGATAAAGGGATGAAACAGGCTAATGTTTAAAACTTGACTAGCTGTTGTTTGTGTTGTTGGTGGATAAAACAACTATGGCACATTTATGTAATCGAATACTACTTGGCCATAAAAAATAAAAATAAATTTTAAAAAAGGCATTATATTATTTTGAATTAAAAAATACAGTGTGTCATCACCATGCACAAATTTAACTCAAAATGGATTAAAGACTTGAATGAAAGACCTGAAAATATATAACTCCTAGAAGAAAACATGGGCAGTGAGCGTCTTTACATAGGCCTTGGCAATGAATTTTTTGGAATTGACATCAAAAGCAAAAATCAAAAAGGGGGCTACGCCTACCTAAAAACTTTCTGCACAGCGAAGGAAACCATCACAGAATGAAAATGCAACCTACTGAATGGGAGGAAATATTGGGAAATCCATATATCTGACAAAGGGTTAATATCCCACATACACAAAGAAATCATACAACTCAATAGCAAAGAAGTGTGATTTAAAAATGGGCAGAGTATCTGAATAAACATTTTTTTTTCAAAGAAGGGATACAGATGATCAACTGGCACATAAAAAGGTACTCAACATCATTAATCATCAGGGAAATACAAATCAAAACCAAAACAATGAAATATCACCTCACACATGTTAGAATGACTATTATCAAAAAGACGAGAGATAATAAATAAAAGGATGTGGAGAAAAGGGAACCCTTGTGCACTGTTGGTGGGACTGTACACTGGTCCAGCCCCTATGGAAAACAGTATGGAGTTTCCTCAGAAAATTAAAATATAGAACTATCATATGATCCAGCAGTTTGCTTCTGGGTACTTGTCTGAAAAAGATGAAAACACTGACTCAAAATGATAAACGTCCCACCTTGTTCACTGCAGCATTATTTACAATAGCCAAAACATGGAAACAACCTGAGTCTCCTTCAACGGATAAAGAAATTTCGATATACACATACGATGGAATATTGTCCCGCCATAAAAATAAGAATGAAATTTTGCCATTTGTGATGACAAGGATGGACCTTGAGGGCATTATGCTAAATGAAATAGGTCACACAGAGGAAGAAGATAAATACCATTCGCTCTCACTTATATCTAGACTCTTAAACAACAAACAAACAACAGCAAGCAAAGGCCATGCTCATAGACACAGAAAAGAGACTGTTGGTTGTCAGAGGTGGGGGGGTGGCAGGAGGGGGTGAGTGAAATGGTGAAGAGAGTCAAAAGGGACAAACTTCCATTTATAAAATAAATAACTCATAGTTTGTAACGCACAACAGGATGCCTATTGGTAATAATACCGTTACATATTTGAGAGCTAATAGAGTAAATCTGAAAGGTTCTTATCACAAGAAAGAAATTCTGTAACATTTTGATGACCCATGCGAACTAGACATATTATAGGGATCATTTCACAATATATACAAATATTGAATCGTTATGCTGTACACCTGAAACTAATATAATGCTGCATGTCAATCATATCTCGGTAAACAGTAAAAAAAATAAGGTTTTTTCCACTGCAGAAAAAAAGTACAGTGTGTAATGGTTCACAATATTTCTTAATGTAGATATTCCATAGTTTCCTTAAATTAACTCCTGTTGTTAAACATTTAGTTTCTGCCTTAGTTTCCTAATATCAGTAATTCTAGAATGAATATCTTTGTAGCTGTGTTGATACAGTTTTCTGCACAGGGATGTGCAAGGTACTCCCTGGAAGCTCTGCAGCATCTGCTACTCCTGCCAGCCGTGGGTGATGGGCTTAGCCTCCTCTTAGTTCCCGTCGGCCTTGCTGCCCGTGGCGGGAAGCGGGGGCGCCGCTCTAGCCCTGTATCCACTGGTCGAGCACAAGGGCCTCAACAGAAGGCTTCTGCCCAAGACTCAGAGACCTTGACCCCAGCCAGGGATGACTTACCAGCCTGTCCCTTCTGAGGACACTCCACTTTTTACAAGATTCTACAAGCATCTCTGATCAACGGCTCCCCGTTCTTCAGTATCAATTCTCCCTCCTCACTCTAAGTGCTGAATCCATAAAAAAGATAGCCATGTAAAGCCACACCCAGAATTATGTGTAGATGAAGACAGATATTTCCATTTATTTGTGGTATATTTCAGAAGACCCAGGCTCTTGTTCTGGAAGGAAGAGAAAGCTCAACATGAAAGGAAGCAGCCAAAAACAGAAAACACTTCCCCAGCTGTTGATATAGGAGGAGGTCAAATGCTTTCTACCGTGTACTCATCAGTTCTTTTAGTCACTGAACATCGCTAAGAAGCCATGTCCCGAGTATTGTCCTACTCTCTGGGAATACAAGAGAAACACTACAAGCATTTCTCTTTGAAACACCCTCCATGTGATTGGGTGCGGACCCACAGAAACAGGCCCACTAACGACACTGTGAGGCAAGAAGAGACATGGCAGGGAGACACTGGAATAGGAGGGGGAGAGGTTAGGAAAGTGATGAAACAGGAACTCTTCTCACTTGAGCTGCGTCTTTCATATGGAGTCTGAATTCCCCCAGGACACTGGGAGACCCAGCATTGGGACAGGTGTGGATGACCGGCCACGGTGGGGACAGGTCACCCACAGTCTGGGTGGCTGGGCTGGCTACCGTCTGGAGGAGATGGGTGGGCAATGATGCAGAGCACACGGGGAAATCGTATCCTAGGCCAGGGCTCAGAGGCCACGCTAAAAACTTGGATCCTCTCAGCTCTGGGTTGAAGGATTATCAGAGACTTTGCTGCAATTTGCTCTGTCACTCAATGGCTTTATTTACGGAGATATTTCTCTGAGCCATGGTGACTGTGGTGAAGGTTAGGGACTCAGTTCCTTCATCTAAAATTAAGAGAAGGGGTGCTGCTGTCCGTCCTAACACATCGTTTGGTGGGAAAATCATGTGACTTACTAGAAAACAAGTGAAAGCAGAGCTAAGTATGGGTGACGTTTCCTTCCAGGCATGTTACACACAGGGGAGAGTCCCATGGGGACAGCCATCGGAGGCTGTTAATTATCGCAGGGCAATAAGCTAATTACTGCGTTTTATCTTCTTCCTTCATAGAATGCCAGGCTGAATGAGTAAACTTGAAATGTTAATTTAGGGCCATGAACAAAGAAAAACACAGGCCCCTGGAAGGAAACCAATAGAAGAGGCATGTGAGGGCCCTCCGTCTGCGGGCTAACGCTGCTCTCCCTCCCCAAACCCGGCGCCCCTCTGTCTGCGCTCCGGTGTGCGGGGGCTGCTGTGGGCGCCGGAGGGGAGGGCCTATTCGGAGTCAGAGGGCTCGCGTGGTACCCATTCCTGCAGGGCAGAAGTTCCAATTCTGACTCTGTGACCCGGTTAAGTCACTTGGCCTGTCTTAGACTCAGTTTCCCCACTTGGATTTGATGGATTAGATTCAATGTATAGTGCCCACATTTGACTTTCTGGCCACTAGGAGCCTTTCTAACCCTGAGGGCACTAATCAGTGTAGCTCTTTGGAGTCCTAGTGTTCTAATGCCTCTTTTTATAACAAATATTTTATCACACTCCCTTTATTACCCTGAAATGAAATTCATAGATAATATAAACTCTCTACACATATAATTTTTTAAGAAAATCAATGCAATGCCCTAATTGTAATACAGAAAAGAAATTAAAGGCAGTAGATTATAATAAAGGAATAATTACTTGCAATGTGTTAAATATTAATGTTATAATACTAACAACTATTTTCCATAAGTCGTCATAATGTCTAACATGACATTATAGGAAGATACAATGAAGTAGTAAGATCCACACATCCATATACACAATCACCATGGCTAAAAACTTGTACTAAAATAGATGTATTATACAGGCAGCATAGATAACAATGAAAGTATTCTTGTAACTGCAAACAATTCTTGATAAGATTTTTAAAAAGCTCTCTTTTCTTATTTACACAAAAGTTGTACTCCTGAAAAATTTAGTGCATTTTTAAAGCAACGAGATCAATTCCACAGACGCATATGTAAAAGGGACTTGAACCCTTTTGGATCGAAGGATTGAAGGGTTGAGGGAGGGAGTGGGGGGAGGGGGCAGGGGAAAGTGGTGGGGGGAAGGCAGAGACAAATGTATTTGGAAAACTAAATTAATTTTTAAAAAAAGAAAGTAGACTGAAAAGTTACAGAAAAAGATAGAGCATTTTTTATTTTGATTGATTTTAAAGTAAATTATTTTAATATTTATATTAAAGAAATATAATAAAAAAAAGAGTTTTCAATCCACCTGAATACTGGTAGGCTTTCAAAAGTCATACAGAATACAAGATAATTTTCATCGGTATGGGACTGTTCTTGCATTGCATTTCTGATCTCCACCCATTAAAATGCCCATATCCTTTTAGCCCCACCATTATTAAACACACCATCTGTGGCACCGATTGCCCCCTTATCCATTGGGGCAAGTGCCCAGATCCCCAGTGACTACCTAAAACCACAATACCAAACCCTATCGTATACCTTGTTTTTTCCTCTGCATACATACCTATGATAAAGTTTAATTTATAAATTAGGCCTACTAAGAGATCAATAATAGCTAAGAATGAAATATAATAGTTATAACAATATAGAGTAATAAAACTTGTTGAATGTGTGCCGTGTGTGTGTGTGTGTGTGTGTGTGTGTGTGTGGTGCCGTACTTACCTTTTTGCTCAAGGAAGCATGTTACTCAGTCTCTCTAACATACCCAAAGTGCCAGCATCACTACTTTTGAACGTTGGGGCCATTACTAAGAAAAAAATGAGGGTGACTTGAACACAAGTACTGCGATACCGTGACAGTCAATGTGATGACCCTGAGGCTTCTTGTCACTCAGGCTTCTAAATGACTCAGGCAGGGATAGTATAGAACTTAGAGACACTGGGCCAAGGGAAGACTCGTGTTGGGATGGGACAGAGTGGATGGCCCGAGATTTCATCATGCTATTGTGCGCAGAGCAGAATGGTGTGGAATTAAAACTTAGGAATTGTTCGTTTCTGGAAATTCCATTTAATATTTTCGGAGCACCACTGACCATGGGTAACTGAAACCTCAGAAGGCAAAACTGCAGGCAAGGGGGGCCTGTGTGAGGACGGTTGAGAACCACCGTTCTTGCTCGAAACATTACTTAGGTTGTTACTTTGGAGGTTGAGTGTCTTAAATTCCATAATGGTAAGCGTTCTAAAGGATTTCTGACCCATGGGAAATTTACTCTTTAGTGTCCCCGAGAACATATATGTTGCAGTTCGAACCCCCAGTACCTCAGAGAATGATTGTATTTGGATATACAGTCCTTTAAGAGGTAATCAAGTTATAATGAGGTCATTAGGGTGGGCTCTAATCCAATATGGCTGGAGTCCTTATAAGAAAAGGTGACTGGACATAGGCCCACACCGAAGGAAGACCATGGGAAGACACAGGGGGAAGACAGCCATCGATCTACAAGCCCCAAGGGAGGTCTCAGAAGAAACCAGCCCTGCCAACACCTTGTTTTCAAACATCTATAGTCTCCAGAATTGTGAGAAAATAAATTCTGGTATAAAAGACAAGCATCTATGGCATTTTTTTAAGCAGGCCTAGCAACCTAGTTTTCGACTACTTCTAGGAATACTATTGCAACTATAACTATGATTACCACTTTTGTAATCACTACAATGACCCTCCTCCATACAAATAGTAATAGTTGTTGAGCTTTGTGTTCACTTTATGGTGCATCTTACTCCCCATGACCAGCAGATAAGCAAGCTCAGTCTCTGCACCAGCCACTCAGCTAGTAGGTGGCAAAATAGGCTTCAGGCCCAAATGTAGCCTGACTCCAAAGCTCTGATCTCTACTTCTATACTATGTGTTCCCTCCTTCTCAGGTAAACCACACCTGAGGTACATCAAATGTTTGGATCCCAAGTCCAGAACCATTTGGGCCATGGTTCGGGGTCACATGTACATGTGTTCTGACTGTAGGGAACTTGTTAGGAGAACTTGGCCAACTGCTGTAGTCCTGAGATGGCAAGCCTTTATAAATCATTTATGAGGTACGTACAGGAAAGTCCAACCATTGTTAATATAACAAGAATGGGTTGCACAACAGTGATGTAACCTGGCAGCCAAGGAGAGTGGACCGGAATTCACAGGCCTGAACAATGACGACTTCACTGTACTAGTCAGTGGGGGTGACAGGTGCCACTGAGTGAGCATGTGTGCTGTGTGGCCATTGCATTCAAAATGACTGAGAGAGCAGAGCAATGAATCTGCATCAAGTTTTGTGGTAAGCTTGAACGTTTCCCTGCAGAAATTATTCAGATGATTCAGAAGGCCACAGCTATAGGCAACTGGTGATTGGCAGCTTCATCATAACAATGCACCTGCTTAGCATCATGTCTCATGCAGTTTTTTGGTGAAATATCAAATTGCCCAGGTGACGCATCCCCCTGACAGCACAGATCTGGCACCCTGTGGCTTCTGGCTTTTCCCAAAAGTAAAATTGCCTTTGAAAGGGAACAGATTTTAGTCCATGGATGAGATTCAGAAAATACAATGGGGCAGCTGATGGTGATTGGGAGAACCATGTGAGGTCCCAAGGTGCCTACCTTGAAGGGAACTGAGGTGTCATTGTCCTATGTACAGTGTTTCTTGTATCTTGTATCTTCTTCAATAAATGTCTTTATTTTTCATAGTATATGGTTGGATACCTTCCGGATAGACCTTGCATATGTTAGAGGTGCTATTGTATAGTGGGCAAGATCATTAATTTCAATCAGATTCCCTGGGATCAAATCCCAGCTCTGTCACTTACCCACAAAGTATCTTAACTTTTCTGCATCTCAGTTTCCTCATCTGTGAAGTGACAGTTCCTACCACATCGGGTTATTCTGTAGCAAATGTGAGTTAATTCACATAAAGAGCTTAGAACAGTGTTACAAAATGCCATCTCACTAGTCCTTAACAGCAATGGAGAGCATTTTAGCCTCTGACACTCGAATCAAAGCCCAGGGAGGTTCTGTGATTTTCTCAAGGTCAACGCAGCTAATAAATGGAAAATCTGTGTGACTCCCAGTCCTCATTCTTTCCAAAGGCTCTATTCCTTTTCTCAAATATTTCCAAAGTTCTTCTTCATTAAAACAAAACAAAACAAAACAAAACACTGTCCCTTACCCACTCTACAAACAAGCTCTATTCTTTCTGCCAAATAATATACCTATCTTTTTCATGGCAAAGAAGGTTATAATATCAAGCCCTGAGATCTTGTGCCTTATGGCTATTTTCCATTCTGCTCGAGAAAATAGCAAAATGCTCATGGGTTAGTTTATTCATTGAAACCAGAAATAGATTCCTGCAACATACCATTTGATATGCCCTACAAAATGTGTAGATATAAAAGGAAAAATGTAATCTATCACTTAGGTTTTTCTTTTGCTATTTGGTGCCAAATACTTGAAGATAATTAGAACATCTATATGCTCAACAGGGAGAAAATATCTGGAAAAAGCCCATATTTTTTTTACTTTCTACTCAGATGCTATAGCAGCATGTGGACATATTCAGGCCTTTAAAGAAGTTAAAGCCTTTACCTTAATCTGAAGGTCATGTTGCAGATGGAACTTGGCTCCATCTATATCAGAACATGGGCAGTCACTGTGTTTTGATTACATGAAGAAACTCTCCATCCACCAGCCCCACCCCTGAGACACCACCAGATTAAAACCAGCATCAATTTGAGTCTTTGCTCTACTTCACTCTAAGTTCTGTGAATATTGATGGAAATTTCTTTGTTGGATGGTTGGCTGCTTAAATTCATCTGCCATCCGTCACATGGAGTCATTCGGGCAATTAATGTTGAGCATGTGCCCCCTCAAACAGGGGCCAGGCGAAGGTCATGGGCATGCGTCTGAAGGTCAGACTCATGGAATCCAGGAAATATGGTCAAGTACCACCCAGGTCAATATTTGTGAATACAGTTTAGGTGACGCAGAGACAGCTGATTTTTCATTCTTCATTGGTAAGCTCCAAGTCCCAGGTCTAACAGCCACCGGCCGGCGGGGCTCGCCTATTACCCTGGTAGCTCCCATGGGTTCCACAGTGGCATCCACAGCGGGACGTGAGGCGTTACCAGGACACTGCCAGAGCAGGCAGAGCAGTGAGGATCCAGAGGAGAAACTTGGCCACCCAGGCAGCCCCTGGGCAGCCGCAGACTGATTTCCTAGCCGCCCTGGGCCCTGCGTCCTCATTCGTAAGGGGAGATGAATAGTGGCGACTACCTTGCAAGGGTGTTTGAGGCTCAAATGCCTTCCTAGAAGTCAAAGTCTTAGAAAAGTCCCTGGAACAGCCTCAAACACTGAGTTCCCATTAAAATTTCCAGAGGGAGTTGGGCCAATGAAACCACTTCACAGAGAACATCAAGGATTAAAAAAGTGATTTCAAAACAAGGCCAAGATCAGAAGGATTAGAACTATTTACTTGCTAAGTCTGACTCTCCACATTAGGTTGCTTGGTGCCAAAGCACATTTTGAGACAAAGATTGTGGTCATAGGGTCAGGATGGTTTCGAATCCAAGCTTGGCCATTTGCTAGTTGATCATTTTTAGAGGAAATTGCTCAACTTCTCTGTACATGTTTTTCCATCTAATATGAGAATAACAACTTGCTCATGGTGTAATACTTCAATAAGAATTAATGAAGTAAAATGCATGTGTTTAATAAATAGTAATCAAAGAACTTGGATCAAACTTTTCAACCACTTTTCTCATCACTCCTTGAGATGCAGATGGTATGTTTTTCCATCTTTATCTGATTCCAAGAAAATTGTCCTTCCTCCCAGCTGTAGCTTCAGATATTAGGTCACCTTTAACACTGTTTCATACTGTAGTTTGCTTCTGAGAGAAGAATGGAGAAGTAAAACTCTGACAAACACCTGCTTTCTGGTTGGTTGCCTCTCATATGCCCCAAGTGGGAACCTGGACTACAACCCAGGCATGTGCCCTAACAGGGAATTGAACGGGTGACCTTTTGGTTTGCAGGCCGCTGCTTAATCCACTGAGGCACACCAAATGGGGCTGAAGAGCTCCTGCTTTTCAGTCAGATGCAGGGGATTACAGTCTTGAGAACAGAACAGGTACAGTGACCAGGAAAACAGAGTGGTAGATGGGAAAAAAAAGCCATCCTAAGCAGGAGGAAATTTGTCTGTGGCTAAACTGCTTAACGTCCAATGTGTTCCCTCAGTCGCCTACTATTGTACAGTGCAAATGCCCTCCTGTGATACCCACGCACACGCACACGCACACGCACTCTCTCACCAGCTGCAGGTGATGTCAACTGGGGCAGCTTTCCTGGGACGCCTTCTGGCAACACGCGCCAGAAGCCTTCGTAACATCAGGTCATGACACTGGATGCATAATTCCACTTATAAACATTAATACCTAAATGAATGTGGGTTGATAAAGGAGGACAAGGTAATCATCAAAATAGTATGTGACAGGCCCAAATTCAAAACCCGGCAGTGTAAAATTGGTTCTGTTACATCTGTGGAATGGCCTGCTTTTCTGCCATTAAAGAGTATAGTGTAAGAACATTTAGTAACATAGGGTACTAGTCATGCCGTGGTCCAAACTGTGTGAGAGGGTACATAACAGAAGCAAAACGAGCTCAGAAATTACCAGTGACTCTCGTGTGGAATGTGGGTTTACCTTTTGTTTTTGTGTTATTATCTTAGTTTCCTAAAGCTAACTCACTGTACAGGAAAAGTATTGCGCATGCTCTTTGGGGTTCCTCTGCTTTAACTCGGAGGCTCTCCGTGCCGCATGGGAGGCCTGGACCCCTGGGCTGGCCCCGGAAGCCCCACACGCCGCTGTTCGATCTGGGCCTCGGCACCCCGCCCTGCCGTCAGGGGCTGCTCTCTGGTGGGCCCCTGGGAGGCTATGGACGCCCCCCTCCACAGAAGCGAGCCAGCAGCAACACCTGGGTGTGGCCCTGCCCGCGCCGGGCATACCTGCGTCCGTGCTTGTGGAAACCTCGCGTAAAAGCCACCCTTCCCCAGGCATCTGCGCTGTGTAATGTGATGGGTGCTTTTAATGTCTTGATGCATAAGCTTCCGAGTTTCAGAGGTGGGGTCCATGGGAAGGGGGGGCAAGCAGGATGCCTGAGTGAGAAACTTAAGAAAAATCTCAAGGCCGTGCTTGCTTCCTTAAACGTCACACTTGAGCTGCCTCCCCTTATGCCACCTGAGTCCTGTCTCTGCTCAGAGAAGGCCTGGCCTTGCTCAAAGCCACGGCGCTGGCAAGAGGTTGAGTTTAGGATTAATTGCAAATCCAACTGATTTTGAACCTCCTTTTATTTCCATTATATTAGTCTGTAGATTTTTAAAAACCTAGTGTATTATAAGGACAAAGGTCTTTTGCATATTTGTGTGTGTGCACCATGATGCAGAATTCTTCGCACTTAAAAGCATAAAGAGGTCATGTGTTTGATAAAACAGCAAGCTTCACAATCAAACATGAGCCATCTCCGCCATTTCGAAGGTGGGCGTTGTCAGGCACACCCCAGGCTCCAGCCGGAAACTGACACATGTGGAAAATAGCCACGTGGTCGAGGAAATATGACACACAAATGGTTCTCCCAGGAGTTCATGGATTCTGTCGTTCTGTCATTGGCACTCAAGAATGATGCAATTAGACATGTGCCTTCCCCAGCTGAGCTGAGTTCTCGGTTCACAGAACTGTCCAGGCCATGGGCAACCAGTTAGCTCTTCCCTCCTGGGTGAAGCCACAGTGTGGCAGGAACAAAGAATAAAAGGCTCCTAGTCAAATTTATTTTACGGTGGAAATATAATCGGTCTAGCAGAATCTCTCAGTGCTTAGAAGAGTGTTGTCTCTTCCCTGTTTAGGGCGGTGCTCTAGCACCTGGCAAAGAGAGCCCGCCCTTTCGATTCTACTTTATATTCTCTGAGGCAATTTTACACTAATGGTTTTTCACTTTCTTGAACCTAAGGAATAGAGGGGTTCTATTTTACAAGGGTCTCCAAGCAGAGAAACACCCAAGCATCTGCGCAGAAACAGGATAAAAAAAAAAAAAAAAAAAAAAACAAAAAAACAACGAGCCTTCCAGAGTGCTTATTTTAAAAAAAGTCATCCATGCATTCAGGGAACATTTATTAAGCACTTATGGGCCAGGTGCTGGGTGCGGGCAGCGTGACTTCATTTACTCTTTCCCATACACAGTGAGGTCATTATTTATCCCCGTCCTTTTACTGATGAGGAAACTGAGACTTATAGAGGTTATATGTTTCACCTACCATTACCGTCAGTGAGCATTAAAACCATGACTCAAGCTGCACCTGGTGTTCCTTTCTCTTGCTGCCTTCCAAATACTTGTACAAGTGAATTGAATTTAATTGAATTATGGTGCTGGGCATGCAAGTGATTAATACATGCTGGCTGAATGAATGGTTAGTGACTATATTTATACCTTGTATCCATAAATTCAATATATTTTGTGCCGTGGGAGATGCCTCAATGGGAAGATGACAGTTAACAAGGTCATTTTCTGATATGGAAAGTACATAAATGTGTATGTGCCTCCTGCATTTAATTTCCCCGCTGCTTCTGCAGATGGAGGGTTGCCGGCCGACTGAGGGCCGCTGCTCTTTGTTATCGGAAGGCACCCTATCACCTTGGGCGCACACGGTGTGGAATGAAGAGGCGCGATTAATTCCCCTGGAAATTCCCTCACACTTCTCTAGAAATGGAAAAGACCAAGGCAGCCAGGAAACACCCCCCCACCCCCCCGACCCCCGCCATCTCCCCTCTGCTCTGCGAATTCTGATAACTCGCTTCCTGATCCTTGGTTTCCTTGCCTGTGAGGTGAAGGGCCAGGATTCAATCTTTTCTCAGACTATCTCCACTCCTAAAGTCACACACCCTCTCTTATATCCTTAATATTTAAGGATTGAAAATGAGTACTGTGGCCTTACCACAACCTTTTTTTTTTTTTTTCCCGTGGGACTAGACCCTTGGGGGCAGGGGGAAATGAGTGTGATTTTTCAGCTGATATTGCTTAATTTTATGGGGCAAATTTTAGTTAAGAATGGGGTGGAGATAACAGCAGATCCCCTGAGAGGACCCCAGCCCAGTCGAGTCTTCTCGAGATGGTCCGTCTACCATGTAGTCACAGCACCCTTTTTCCGCTCAAGCTGCTATAGCCCCTCCGCTGCCTCCCACTGGTTACAGAGACATGATACACCCTAATGGCCCAAGGGGCCTAGTGCGGTCTGACCCCACCGACTTCTTTGCCCTCAGCTCATATTACTCATGTCACAGAGCCTATGCATTTTCTGCCTCCTTGGCTAGAATGTGTTCATCCCTATTCACTCTATATGCATTGCCTGCTTAATGCCTGTTCATTCTCAAATATCCATGAAATTGGTCCTATTTATTTGCTGTTGTTCTGATCTGTTTCTCAGACATGTCTTCTCTGAACCTTCAGCCAGCTTCTCGCCTGACCATCTTTCTATAAGCAGGTTTGTTTTTTTTTAACTTATATTGTGGGGGTTGTGTTGCTTCATACTCATCTGAACCTCTTAGACGGTGACAGTGTTTGCTCCATGAGCCATTCCCAGGGCCCAGCACTGTCTTGGGCACAGAGTGGCACTTACACAGTCGCTTAGAAAATGAACATGTACAACAGCGCATGATGGCCCAACGTGAGGACATGCTCAGACTTCGTCACTTTCTGTGGGGCAGCTGTGGCACCAGACTTGGTGTCGGAAGAGGAGTGTGTCGTCAGTAAGATACTCCCCCCGACGATCAGAGTCCAACTAGCGGGGCAATGCGAGCCTGCTCCTCTGTTTTGTTCTCCAGAGAGGCGCCCTTGTTACCCCTCCTAGGGTTTTGTGAGGACTGATGACTGTTTAAAATGTGAAGCCTTATTGTAATTGCAGGCACTGCCACCTTTTTCAAAATTTTTTTCTGAGGAAAATTGTGATCCTAATGGGCTTATAAGAGCAATTCACACAGAGCCCCCTTCCGGAGCAGAGACAATGATGATCTTACTAAAAGGTTCATTGTTCGTCAGGTTACAGGGTGCTCTAGAACCTCTACCATCACACAACTATGTGGCCCATCCTCCTAAGTCCCAGAAGTGTTTTGGTGTCTTTTGGAATTTCATTTATGTTTCTAGAATGCCATGTGGGTTCAGCTCCAGAGAACAGTAATTTCCCCTATAAATGATGACTGGTTGCCACACATCAGAAACTGATCATGGCATCCACAGTAAAGCAGAGTGCCTTTGCATTGTGAAAGAAGAGTCAGATTTAATTCTATTTCGAATCCGAAGGATTTGTCAAAGTTACCTTGTCAACTGATAACACCACAAATGAATTAAAAGAATGTATGCACGAAGGCATGAACTCATTATTTTATGATCCCTCCCCCCAGCCCCCATCAGGGCTAATTTGAATAAGCATTTAAGAGGAAGATGATCAAGCCCCCTTGCTCTAGAAGCAAACATTATACACTCACATCTGCATTCATGCTCAAAAACCATCAATGTACTGTAAAAAGGTAGGTATCAACTACCAGTAAAATAAGAGCTACACTAATCCAGTGGGTTACAGTGTTCTGTTTAAGAAGGGAGGTGGGGCAGATGGTTACATTTCATAGGCAGTTGTTTAGGGAAATGAATTTCTATCAGATTCTGGGTGTACATATTACTAAGTGTCTGTGTTGTGTTTTTTTTTCAAGTTCTTTTGTTTGTTCCCTCACTGATAAGGATTATGCCTGAGAAAGTGAGCATTCGATTCCTGCACGAGGGGTCTAACCTGAGCCTTCCCCTTCCCAGGTCTACAACCAGGGGTACCCAACTAACCACCACCACTGGCATTTAGTTCCCTCACCTGAGAAATCAAGATAAAATTAGGATCAACCCTCCTGGGGGTCTTGCGATACTAACAAATGATGAAATGTATCAAATATGTGGCATAGGATTTGGGACACAGTAGGCACTTGACAAATGTTGGTTTCTTTCAACCGAACATTGCATCCCTCTCTAAAAGTGTTGTAGGAAATTACAGAAGAATTTAAACATTCTCTGTTCTCATTCTCCTGGGTCCACTTAAAAATCATGACTATTTTTGTGGCTGACCTTTCCCTAAAGTATTTTACCGTTGGTAAGAAACAATTCAATTAAAAATTAAAGTCCCCTGGGATTCGAAGTGCTCCTGCCCTCCTCAGCAGAAAATTCTGGCTTTGAGACAAGAGGATTGATGAAAAGACTGTTCTTACTGGGAGAACAACCTAGCCAGGGCAATTCTTCAAAAGGTGAGCTGTAGCCTTTTATTCATGATTAGATATTTTGGTTTCAAAGTTCCCGCTTTGAAATGTACAGCTCGGACTTGAGAGATTAAAAAAAAAAATTTAGGGATTTTGGAACATTTCCACTTCCTTGTAAGATGTTGTCTGAATGCATTTTAGGAAGGCCGCTGAGTTCTAGAAGGACTGTTCTGACCCTGAAAATCTTAAAAGGGCCGTGGTCCAAAAGGCCCCTCTTCTAGACATCTTTACAGGCACTGCCAACATGGGTCTCTGGGATTGTCATTTCCTAGGTCTCCCATGGCAGGCCCCTGCCTCCCACCTCTTTGTTTGGGCAGGATTCACCTCTGGATAAGTCACTCCTGTCAGCCAGGTTACGGCCAAGCCGTGGCACCCAGGCAGTGAGAAGTCCGAGTCACTGTCAGGCTTCTGCGAGCTCCCGCTCCGCTGCCCTCTCAGAATGCCGGCTCACTGGCCCCTGATGGTTTGGACGGTACCTCTGCCCCCCACCATCCCTGCTGGGCGCAGAGCCCAGATGAGGGTGCGGTGCTGCTTCTCCTGGTCTTTCAGTGAGTGGTGGGGACTATGTGACAAGTGGCAGAGTCAGAGGTGGGTCCTGAAGTTCATCTGTTGAACCATTAACACACTTGAATACCAGCTTCCTTTTTCTAATGTTACACCCACTATCTAGGTAACATTATTATTAATTCTCCATCCTATAAACAGATCTTCAGCCTCTGAATGAGGTTTCTGCAGCAGAGAATTTTCCCAGGTCTCCATCTTCTAACAGTGCCAGGACAAAGAGTGTTGAGGTATATATATCTAAAAAGACAACGGCTGAAAATACTCTTCATAGTGTGGTGGAGGTGTTCTCCTTCTGCGTAATTCCTTAATTTATCTTATCAGAAACCCAAGATCTCAAATTCTTGAGTCTTCAAGAATTTTCAAACTAGAAGTTTGGCGTAGAAATAAAATTTTACCTTTCCTCACTTTCTGTCTTCTCTACTCTCATGTTCTCCTCAGTTTAGCAAACTCATTTTTACCCATATCGGAAGCCTGAGTTCACAATAGTGAGTTATTCCTTGACGAGTGATTTTTTTTTTATGCAAGATGTAAAATTAGTTGGTTTTATAGATCATAATAATGCTAATAATAGTACCTACCTCATAGACTTGTTTCAAGAATTAAATATGCAAATCCATGTAACATACTTTAACAGTTGTACCACATTGGATTTTGGCTATACTATTACTACTGTTCAACATTAAGTTCTGGCTTTTTGACTGTGAATACAATACAGAGATACCTTCCACACCCCCCAAATCTGATTTGGCAGTTCCATTTGGGTCAATAATCAACAAGAAGGCAGACACCCCCTCCTTTTTCTTTTTCCATTTATTTAACCTGTGGTCAGGTGCTGTCCTTTGCCACTGACAAGAATGAGTGGCCTGGTTTCCCAGGCACATGGTGGTTTCAGTGGGCTTTCCTTTACTCCCCCATGACCATACTTCTCAGGGACCGCATAACCTTCAGGAATTCCTGACAGGAGGTAGAAAACAAGATGCTCCAGGAGACATTCCAGACACTGTCCCTCCGCCTGTTATTTTGATACCCCTCAGTCCCACAGTGGGTTGTCCCCTAAGTCCAACAGCATTTGTCTCTGTGACAGATTTCAAATCCCTCATCTTCTCCATCTACACTCTAGTCTGGGCTTTCACAAAATCTCTCCCTCCTGGTCTACTACAATCATCCTTTCTGCCATCTAAGTCATCTTGTCCAAGGGCTAATATCATGAGAGCACTATTTCTAAAACACACAGTGATCGCATCGAGGCTTAGAATCCTATGGTGTTGCCCCCGGCTGACACACATGATATCTCCACGTACGTTTGTGTGACCACATGTAAAGGCTATGTAGGATTCTTCAAACACTTCAAATGTGACGCAGGTTTGCTTGCAGATCTTCCATGTATTAGTGGCTTAGGAAGCTTAACTACCAGGAAAATTGACATGAATAACATATACCACAAGTGCGTGATCCTGGGGGCTGCAGTAATAGATATTAAACCACACATCCATGTTTACTGGAGAAAAAATTTAAAAAATTTGTTGTAGTAAATAACGCTTGATTACATGTGAAAGTTCTCTCCAGTTTTCCTTGTTTCTTTGACCATTTACTATCCATAAGAATTTGTTGTTTTTCAGAATGTCAGTTATGTTGTTTAAAAAAATAGGAACAAACAAGAGAGAAGCTTACTACTTGTCTGTACAGGTTAGCACAAAAGTACAGTGATGTGTTTGATAGGTTTAGATGAAGAATTTAATGGATTATCTGAAGCATTGTGTCAGAATTTGTTGTCCATGCCGAGAGATTAAGTTTAGCATGGAGCATTAATTTGAATGGATGTTTGTTAGTGTACCTCAGAAAACAGTTTCTGCAGGCTGTACACATGTGAGCCTTTATAAAACCAACACACGCACATCAAACAATCACATCAGAAAATTTCATAATCTGCTTCACGGTCAACTTCCCCAAAATTTTGCTTTCCCAACAAAATAAGAAATCTCGCCATTTAATCTCTGCGCTACCTACATCACTTGGTGCCTTGTTTGCTCGCTGGGGTGTCCTGAAAATGCTGGGTCACTTGATTTGGTCACTGATCACTCAAAACCACAACACTAGGGACAATGGGAATAAAATGGTGGTAGATTCCACTGGTTGAATCCTGCAGTCCCACGTATACAGAGCCCATGTGATTGTGCAAGGGATTCAGAAGTGTGCATTCCTGAGCTGTTTTGTTCTGGCTAGGAAAAGATGTCCTTTGCGTCATCCTAACGGCATGCTGTTCCACTATCTCAACCCTCCTCATGTGCTCACAACAAGGCATCACTTGCCATTTTCCTCTCAAAGGTAGACATGTCTTTTAACAACAGAAACAATTATAGAAAGTAAATTAATATAGCCATTATTAAACATTTATGAAGGTCCCACTGTGTGGGAGCCAAGGATGCATTTTAGAAATAACATTCCCACCATAGCACTTGCCCTATAACCTAACTTACTTTGCATTTAATTTTTTAATGTACATAGGAAATTATAATAGTTAAGTTTCTACAATTCCCTTGGTGGCCACAGCAGAGAGAAATGAACAAAATACCAAAGTGAGGGGTCATGCTGATGATCAAATGGCAGAACAAAGCGTATCCCGCGTTCCTCCTACCTTTGTGGTGACAGAGTATAGTCTGAGGCTCCTCAAATCCTGAGATATGCAAGGAGTTGGAGCTGGAAGCTCATATTAATTAATGCAGGAGAGGTAGGCAGTTGCTGATCCAAAGCCATCAAGGATTGTTAAGTGTAGAAATTCTTACTGGTCATAGGGAGCACATTGTAGTAATGACCTCTACATACAATAGGCACCTTAGGGGATAGGTGTTGTGCCTGTCCTGCCTTAGGAAGACCTGTATCTGACCATGCCATCTGGTTCCCAAGGCACCATTCACATGAACCTTCTTGCATGTGCATTTTCTTGCATCATTTGTGTGTCCACAGAGATAGGGGCAATAATGAGTATCTGACTCAAGCAGGCTCTTCCATAAAATGAAGAACCTATATAGGGTTACAAGAGTTTCTTTTCCTTCTGCCTCATAAATTTGAGGATAGGGGTTTATTGCCGGCAACAACCATTTTTCCAGCTCTTGGAAGAAACCATATCTGAAGCAGGAGAGAGTCGGGTTGGCAGGTAAACTGAAGGAGAGATACAGAGGAATAAAAGCAATTGAGGAAGGGAGTTGGGAGGGGAAAGGGGAAGGGAGAGAGAGGGAAAACATGACAGGATGATAAGGAGCTTGACTTGATTGGCAGGTGGATCTACCCCTGCAACTAAAGACTGTGGTCTCGGGTTAGCAGAGCCTGGCCTATTGCCAGACTCGTATATGGCTCATACTCAACTTGGCACAGTGTCCACATTGCCTGGTCCACATCACATTGTCTGTGCTGACCTTAGCATCACCTTGAAAGCTTTTAAAGAATACTAGTTCTTAAGCCTAGCAATGGAAGAATCAGGAAAGATCACCAAGAGCAAAGATCAGATCCTCATAGTCCCAATTACTATGTACAGATGTGAGCATCAGACAGTGAAGAAGGCTGATGGGAAAAAAATGACTCATTTTAAATATGGTATGGAGAGAGAGCTCTACAGATACCATGGACCACGAGCAGGATAACATGTGGGTCCTAGAGCAAATTAAGCCTGAAACATCTCTGGAGGCAAAAATAACATAATTGAAGCTATTCTATTCTGGGCATGTCATGAGAAGGTGGGGTTCTTTGGAAAAGACAATAATGCTGGGAAAAGTATAAGGCAACAGGGAAAGAGGAAGACCCAGAACAGGACAGATTCCTTCCATAAAAGAAGCGGAAGGCACGAGTCTACAGGAGCTGAGCAGGGCTGCTGAAGACAGGACATCATGGGCGTCACTCACTATAAGGTGCCCAGGAGTCAGCCGTTCTGTTGTCCAGCCATCAACTCAATGGGACGTGACACATGCACACACATCTTTTAAATTTTTGATATAGGGCATATAGGCTATATAAGTGGATGGGCGAGCTGGTGGCTGGTGTCTGGGAAGGTAGAAGGATAGAATGGTTGTTACTGGTCAGTTTATCAGGATTATTGTTAGAGTGAGAAAAACCAAATAAATGCCCCCCCCCCAAGTATTTTGCTTTCATATTTCTGTCTGGTCATCCAATGATTTACACTTTCATATCTGTTATCTCATTGAACTTTATGAGATTCACTTGCTTGAATTCTTTTCATTTCATAGCCAAGTGACCAAGGCTCAGAGAAACCCCAGTCCACTGTAAAGGGCCACAGTCGCGGACAGGTCAGGTGCATGGGTCCTGCTTTTGCTAACAAGGTGCCTCTACTCTTGCGTTACGAAACATGCCTCCTTCACAAATTCTGGTGACAGAAGTGCCATGATCCATGTTTCATTCTCTTTCTTTTTCTCCTTTTCATTCCTTATTTTTTCCTCTAGTTTTCTCCTTAAAAAAAAAAACTCTCATCTTTTGTTTTCCTCCTGTCTATTTAACTTCAGATGAGTCACTTCTTTCTAGACCAGTTCATCATAGCTCAAGGGTGATGGGTAAGGCAGAGAAGAGAGGACTCTGTTTTGTTTTTTTGTTTTTGTTTTTTAATAAGCTATATAGAGACCAAGGAATATCTCCCAGGGATTTGACTGGATCTTAATCCCACCCCATTTCATATTTATATGATTTGTTCAAAGTCACTGGTCTTCTCCGCAAGGCCCAGCCCTGTGAGATACGTTCCTGGATCCCTTTCCTGGGAGATAAGCACTTTCCCACCCAACTGAGGCGACGTTTGTTAACATGCTTGCTTTGGCTAATGAACTGTGGGCAGATACAACACATAGTGCATTTGAGCAGAAGGTCCAAGAACCATCAGGGTGTTTGTATTCCCCTCCACTACCAGAAAACAATATTCCAGAAAGGGAACCACTCAGGATCCTGGAATGAAGCAGACACTTGGAACAGGGTGGCAAGAAACCCACAGGTAGCAGGTGTCATGTGTGAGAGGTCAGGTTGTGCTTGAAAACCCATGGAGATTTGAAGGTTCTTTGTTACTCCTGTAGGACTCAGCTCATTCATACAAATAGCAAGGCCACTTTTCAGGTCCCTATGAGCTTTCGCACACCTTTGGTCACTTGAATCCTACACCAATATTCTAAGCAAGTCAGATTTGCTATTATTCCCATTTTAGAGATGGACACATTCAGGCTTGGAAGGCATGTCGAAAAGAATGATGATCATCCTCACCCAGGAAGTGAAAACGTCTCAGTGAGTTTCTCCCAGTTCATTTTTTAGTTCTCTGCCCTTAATCACATCCTGCCTCATGAGTGAGCTCAGCCCAGGCAGCTCCTGGACTCTCTGGAAGCTGCATTAAGCCATTCAGGATACTAAGTGCACTTCCTATGAGAAGGGCCTGAATTATTAAGCATTATCCTATGACCTGGGAGGTCCCCGCAGAGGGCTGTCCTTCTGCCACGCTGAGGGCTACTTGCCCCGGAGGCTCATCGCAGAGACTGTTAGGCCCAGTCTTGACACAGTGCGTCCTATGCTGCGGGAATGGGCACGGGCCCTCTCAGCTGGCAGCCCAGCCACAGACGGGACCAGCTGTGTCAGATGCTGGGGACAACAAGGGCAGGTGAGCAGATCTTATTTCTAGAGAAACAGCAGGGTCAGGGAAGGGATGGTAGTGCGTCCTGAACTGAGTCAGGTGGGGTGAGCCCCCGTTTGGGCAGAGGGCTGCTTGAGAGTCAGGTGCTGGGAATTAGTAAAGAACTGAGCTTGGGGTAGAATGGGGGATCCATTACCAAGGAAATGGGCAGGTATCTATTCCAAATCTCGAGGAAGTGGCTGAGAGTGTAATCTCTAATCCCATGGGGCAATATTATGATTCCTTAAGCTTCAATTATCTGGTAAGAAAATTGGACTGTGTATTTACATTTTAGATGTTTCAGTTAAGCTATCATTCTGCTTTTGGCTTTTTATAATTTTTTTTTTTTTTTTTTTTTGCATCCTGTTAATGTTACCTCAAGAGCGACCACTTCTCTTTCTCTCCAGCAAATGAGATACTACGAATACTTGCCAGAAACATCAAGTCAATGCCCATGCCGGCTCTGTATTCTGATTTCTCTGCCACGTTGACTCCGAGTAACAGAGCCATACATTAAGGAACAAAGCTCGCTGCTGGGGTATTTATAACCTTGTCTTTTAAAACATTTGGCAGACGTTCAGCCCCTCCATATGTTCACAGTATTAAACTTTACCATAAAAGGAACTAAAGAGTTACATTTGAAGAAAGCTGGTATTGTATGGCCTGAAAGTCTGGCGGTTTCAAAAAAAATATCAAGTCCAACTTGAAATAACAGATGTTCTGTGATCCTGCTGAAAGTTTAAATGCCACACAACAAAGTCCCGCTCTCCCTAGCGCTGCAGATGTCATATTTCAGGAGCATTTTTGGTGACTCAGAGCAGACGCACGGAGCTTCTGAGCCTGGCTGAATAAGGATGTGTTCCTGAGAGGCGAGTGCTAGAAGGGGGAGCTGGCGGGGGCCTCGGCAGGCCAGCCCCGACGCACTGCGACTCCATCCCGTGGCGCTAAAGCCCGCAGAAGCCAGGGAGTCCCCCATGGGGGCAGGAGACCTCCAGTGGGCCAAGCCCATCTAGAGTGGCACGGGAAGAAAACTCTGGAATCTATGTTTGTATTTCTATATCTAAGTTGAACATATGTCCATTTATATAAAATATAAGAAAAATATTTTGTCATGATACTTACGCATTGAATGAAGTCGGTGCCGCTCACCAGTCTCCCCATCTTTCAGCGAGTCCCAGATCCTGAACAAGGCCGCTGTACCCTGTGAAGGGGCACGAGTTTCATAGCTTGAGAAGGCTGGTGATTGTTCTCCTGCCGTTGTGCTGTGACGCCCTGGAGTTTAGGGTGGCTCAGCTAAGCAGGTTTATGCATTATTTAATGGGGGTTCACTAAATTCATTGAACAAAAGTGGATTTTTCAAATTTCTGAAAAGTGAATATTGATAATAAGGCAAGCAGCAGTAGACCACAGGCCCAGAGAACAAACTGATGCTCTGAGGATACACCGCTGTCAGCCACATTTCAAATTAGTGTAATGACATTCAAGCCAGATCTATGAGTTAGATAAACAAGCAAACAAACAAAAAAAAAATAGACTAAATGCAATGTAGTATTTGGATTCTGTAGTATCTGGATTCTAGAACAGAGAAAAGACATTAGTGGAAAAACTGGTGAAATCCAAATAAGGTCTGTAGTGTGTAGTTAATAGTATTGTATCAATGCTAATTTCTTAGTTTTGATAAATGGTTGTATATATAATTAACACAAAGATAAACTGGGTGAAGACTATATATAACAGAAACAGTCTGATCTATCTCTATAACTCGTCTGTAAATTTAAAATGATTTCAAAATGGAAACCTTATTAAAAAGAGAACTGAGGATGAATAAATAGTTATAAAAGAAATAAAAAATCCTAGCAATGAGACAAGAAACCAGTTAAATATAAAAGCATTTGTAATTCTAACCACAAAAACAATTTAATTTATTTATATATTTTTACATTTTACTAAGTTCATTTTTCTATTAAATATCTTAATTATATTCAGAGATATCTTTGATAAAGTATTTTTAGATCTTTTATTTTCTCCAGCTTTACTGAGTTATAATTTACAAATAAAACTATAAGGTATTTAAAGTGTACAACCTGATGATTTGATACAGGTACAAACAGTGAAAGGACTTCCCCATCAAATTAATGAACACATCTGTCACCTTATGTATTTACCCTTTTTTATCCCTTTGGTGAGAACATTTAAGTTTTCCTCTTAGCAAATTTCAATTATGCAATATAATGACATCAGTTATAGTCATCATGCTATACATTAGATCTTCAGACCTTATGTCTCATAAAACTAGAAGTTTATACCCTTTCACCAACCTCTTCTTATTTCCCCCATTCTCCAGCTTCTGGCAACCACTTTTTTAGTCTAAGTTTGACTTTTTAAGAAATTATTTTAAAGACAGATCAGCATCCCTTACATCTATGATAAACTTCATTCTAAGTATATAATTTTCAATTCATGAAGAAAGTGATTTTCTTGCTAAAATGATTTACCTTAACTACAAATCTATCAAATAGTTATAGTTAAAACATGTATTGTCAATAAGTAGGTTACAATAAATGGAGATTCACAATTTTTTAAAAAAGGAGTTAGTGATAAATCTGTGATAATATTTAATGGCTTTGGACTCTTTATTGAACAGGATTCACTTATCAAAGGCTGCATTATGATTAGGTGATGAGGGGAAGAAAAGTCCGATTAAATTAGTAAGACACGTAATCGACAGTATTACCAGTCCTTCCTCCATTAACCAAGCAATTCTTCCTCCTGCGATGTTTTACAACTATGATAATCCGTAATATCGCTAAAGTGCAACATTATTTTTAGGAAACCTTTCCAAAATTTGGAAGGAGATGGTCTGAGTAAGACATGTTCACACCGGTAAATCTATTTCTAGGGATTTAATGCAGAGCATAACCAGAGACCCATTCTCTTGTAAATAAGGATGTTTATCATAGCATTACTTATAATACCACAAAAATGGGAGCAACTTAAATGCTTTCAGAATAAATAACGTTATATCCATTTGACTGAATATTATTCAATCCTTATAATGCTGTTCCAAATGTTATATAAGGGTGTGGAAACATTCAGAATCTTTTTTTTTCTATGCATCTAATATATATATGCAAGAGGATTTAAGTAGAAGGAAATAAAATCAACGGACTGTGAACTTACGCTTGGAAAATGGAAAAAAATAATACTGCCAACCTCATAGGACAGTTATAGGAATTGCGTGAGTAATGCATGAGAAATGCTTAAGAGGCTAGTCTGACCCAGCACCTTGTGCCTAGCAGGTGTATATCAACTGAGAATGATGTTGATTGCCTTTTAAAAACCTACAGCTGGTGGGGCCCGGCTGTAGATGGTCTCAGGGTACGGTATCTCAATGTAAGAATAGTAGCTGACCAGTGCCTGCAGGAAAGACTTCTGCTTCAGGTGGATGCAGGATCTCGGAGATACAGGCGATTCTTCCCATGGACTATTACAAAAACAATGTCTGGCACTGAAGTGTCAGTCACATAGAGCTATCTGGGTCCTGTTCACTCAGAACCCCTCTACTACCTGACGCATTGACCTGCATTGGTAATGAATATTAAGAAGGTAAAATTGTTCCCTCCCTAGTCTTTTATCAGCAGTCTGCTATTCTTTCTCTTGCCCCCTCTTCTACCTTATCTTACCCCTTTCTTTCTTTGTCTTATCTGAATTACAATGCCTTAGGTGTGTCCTATCATCTCTCTCTGAAGTCTATTATGGTGATACTTCTGTTTATATCACTGTCTCTCTTCTCTTTCTGCCCCACTTAACACCAGATCTCCCCTTTTCCTACTGGACACATCTTCTGAAATCTAAATCTGAGCAATTCACTTCTAATTTTAAAGAACTCTTTTGGTTCCCTGTTTTTCACAGGGTGAAATTGATTGGTGCAGCATAAATATGTCCTCTTCATTGAACCTCAATACGCTTCTCAGAAGCATTTCAAACCGATCTTGCCGGACCATGCTTTGCACTTCCAGTGCAGAAAAACCTCCTATCCCTTAAACACACCGTTTTTTATGCCTTGCCTAAGAAGCCCGTGGATCCTGTTTATGGAAAGCTCTAACCCCATTTGTGCATCTTAGGAACTCTTGCATCATCCTCCAGGACCGAGATGTGTTCTCCTCCAAGAAGCTTTCCTTCTCCTCATCCAGAAAGATTATTTCTCCTTTCCTTTTGCCACTACTGAACTCCGTATTATCGTGTAAGTGGCCTTGTAATGGGTTGCTTCGTGCCTGTCTCTGCAATGGGCTTCTTCAAGGATTCTCTATTATCTCTCTACACTCTGAGGCCAAGAACAGTATTTCATACATAGTAGGCTCACAGATGATTGATGGTTGAAGGTTTGACTAAAAAATGCTTCTTGAATGCCTGCTGTTATTAGAAAAATCTCACAATGTCTGCATTAAAGTCTGTGTTAAAAGGCACCTCCAGAAAGTCCCATTTATAATACAGCTATGTTGCTTAAGTAGCATTCATCACGTTAGTATACCTATCAGGTTTACATTTTATTGGTTGATTTACCTATGGCATATAGAGCTGTTACTGGCCTTAGGCACAGATAGATACTTCAAAACTCTCTCTCCAATTCAAAAGTCATCAAAACTCTTTCTCTCTTGCATCTGCTCCAAGTGACTTTATTCTTAGGCCAGCCCTCCCCACATGGTAGCACATATGAGCAACGGCCCCTATAGACTTCATCCTTCTGGATAACAGGCTCTGAGAAAGTCCTTAATTTCTGACAACTAACAAATGCAAAATTATGGATGTGATTCCTGCGTGGTAAAACTTAGGTCAAGCCTTGATCTTGGCAGTGCTGTTGAGTAGACGTGTGTCTCAAGGAATCTCAAATTGTTAAAGCTCTGAATTCCTCAGGTACTATGATGTAAGCTTCCCCTCCCCACCCTAGGTAAAGTTATCTCACCAAGGACTCTGAGCTTTGTCACTGGTTAGTGGACATGTCCTAAGTCTATGTCTCCAGTCCCCTTATTCATGCTGTGGCATTATGACCCCGGGGGCCTATGACGTCTGCACATCTGGACCTTCAATCCAGGCCTGGCCAATCATGGTGCTCCGTTCCTTCCTTCCTTATGCACAGAGACTAGTCCAGGCGGACAGATGCTGACCTAAGCAGGGAAGGTCCATAGACCATCTTCCATAAGACTTAATGTAGGAAACTGAGAAAAGACTGAGGGGTAAGAAGGAGAGGGGGGTGTGGGTGTGGACATAAGTAAGGGAAAGAAGAACAGGAAAGAGAGAGCAAGAAGAAAGAAGGCAGCTCTTATTCTGAGATAAAAATCTGAAAGAATATTGAGAGAAAGGAGCTAACAGATCTTTTTATTCTGCCCAAACTGAATGAGAGTAAAGCTAATAAAAACAGACAAAAGATGGAGAGGAATGGAGAAGGGAGGCACTGAGAGTTACACGGGAAAGAGGTCAGACAATAGTCATCATTCTGAATTTTAAATTATATTAGCTAATATACCTTCTTTTGTTTGTTAGTCCTTCAGATTGGGGATTCTGTCATATGCAGTAATCCTATCAACACAGTGGGTAGTGCTTGATTCCCTGGGCACACTGTGACCGAGTCCTTCCCATAGCTGAGGTCCCTGCACAGACTGGGGGCCTGATGTCATTCCAGAATGCTACAGTCACAACACACTCCAGCTTCCATTTCCAGCCAAGCGGAAGAGATGTGTTCATTATACCTACTGGGGAGACGTGTGCAGAAGAAGTTTTAACATATATAGGTTGAACAAGTGAAAAAACACTGTTACCATGTATGAAAAGAATCTCAAGGATCAGGATAAAGTCAAAATAAAGAATTCAGACAAAACAAGGCCATGAAGTGACAGCCGGGCTTCGAGAAAATAGCATTTTAGCCCAAGGCAGTGCTCAAAGGAAGACTGAGGCTTTTTACACTTATAACCTTAGTAAGTGCTTTTTTTTTTTTAATTTTTGAAGTTAATAGAACTCACTTTTAAGAGTAGTCTTAGAGATTTACAGAAAAATTCAGAATAAAATACGGATCGTTTCCGTACACTGCCTCAGACCCTCCCAATGAAATGCAGTCTTCCTTCTTATTATTAACCTCTTGCACTGGCGTGGTTCCTGTTTGCTATGAGGGGAACCAATATTGGTACAGTTTTATTACTTAAAGTCTATAGTTTACATTAGGGTTTACTCTTTCTGTTGCATATTCCATGGGTTTTGACAAACATATAATGACATGTATCTACCTGCAAAGTATCTCCATGATCTACAAATCCCCTGTGCTCCATGTACTTGTCCTTCTCTCCTTTCCTTAAAGCCCCTGGCAACGACTGGTTTTCCTGCTGTCTCTCAAATTTTGCCTTTTCCAAAAATGTCCTATAGTTGGAAACAGGCTGTTTCGAGCCTTTCAGATTGGCTTCTTTCACTCATCAGTAAGCATTTAAGATTCCCTCATGTCTTTTTTGTGGCTTGATAGCTCACTTCTTATGGTTGGGAACAGTCCACTGCCTGGGTGTACCACAGTTTTGTGCATCTGTTAATTTACTAGAGGACATCTTGGTTGTTTCCATGTTTTGGTGATTAAGAATAAAGTTGTTGAAAACATTCCTGTGCAGGTTTTTGTGTTAACACAAGTCTTCAATTTATTTGAAAAAATACCTGGGAACATGATTGTCAGTTTGTCTAGTAGGCTATTTTAGTTTTGTAAGACACTGCCAAATGTCTTACAAAGTGTCTATACCATTTTGCATTCCCATCAGCAATGGACAATACTTCCTTTTGCTCTCTGTTTTAACACTTAAGTGTTGTCAGCATTTTGGATTTTGCCATATTAATAGATATGTAGCAGTCAGTATAGATGGTTTATTTGGTTATCTCTGGTGTCATCCCCTGTGATTCCAAATGATCACTTTACTAGTTTCTTCAGTGAGCCACAGTAATGGCCACATGTCCCCTACATCGTCATCCTAAACAGTAGATCTTGCATCATAATTATGCAGAACTGAGGGCTTCCCTCCATTCCTACTACCTCAAGTATTCTGAGAGAGACCTTAGAATCTACCTAGTTCACAAGCTCCTCCAGATTCTTAGGAACATAAAAGTTTGAGGATGTGTATTGTGATTCTTGTTTTAAAGCCACTAGCCTCAGCCCCTGCCTATGGGCTTTCCTGGGAGAGCCTCCGTTCTTATCACTGTGCTGTGAGCCAGTGTCAGTCTCACTTAACGCAATAACTTCAAGATCCTGAGCTTTCGGTTCCTCACTTGTCCAACAGCACTAGTGCTATCTACCCCAAAGGGCACCTGGGAGGATTGAGTGAAATAGCTGGTGTGAAATGCCTTGGGACAGAGACCAGCAGAAGTAGCTGCTCAACATACTGCTTCCTTGCTTCTCATTATCTTGTACATCCCTGAGCTAAAGGTCATGAAGATATCCTCCTACATTTTTTCCAGAGCTAAAACTCCCTGACTTGAAGAAGTCATTAGAGAAACAGGATAAAACAAAATCTGCCGCAACTTCCCTGTATGGCTTTAGCTCTAAGCTCTGCAGCCAAGGTCTCCTGTTTGCATCTGACTAAACTCTTTCTTGGTGCTCCTGTCATCTTGTACTGTCTCTACCCCATTACCTTTGCTTGAAGGATCAATCGGTGATGCTTCAAGTTTCCACCTCTGCTTCCTGAGTTCTTGTCCCCCTCCCTTTATTTCTGCAAGGACTGACAGTGAGCAATGCCCTCTCCCCAGTGGTGTGACCCTAACTCACCTGTGCACCTCTCTCAATCAAGACCTTGTTTCCTTGAGTCCCAGTCAAGACGCTCTTCCCACTGTGTTGCTTTAGGACAAAGCACTCTGTCCCCCATCCAAGAGAATGATTTTCACCCCTACTTTGTTTTGAAAGGATTGACCTTAAAGTGCATCTTTACATTTAGGTATGATATGATTTACTCTTTTTGGTGCTCAGTGTGCGTTGACACATGCTTTGACATGAGTAACCACCACTGCAATCAGGACGGAATACTGAGGACTAACTTTTAAACAAATGCTATTGGTTCAGTGATATTTAATTCATTTCTATTCTTTAATCCCTAGTAGTTAGTTATCTTCCAATCACAGTTCCTGATCTGGGTGAGAGATTCACAGTAATTAAAATGATCTGTTAAAATTTTCCAATAGTGAAAAATGTGGAATTTTAATAGCCTTGGTCATCCTGATTGTTGACACAATACCATTCTTCAGGCCATTTAAAATAGTGGAACCATCTCATGGATCTGTAATGCTCCTTTCAATGAAGGCTGGACTTAGGTCTAAGGGCTGGGAGTGGGTCTGATCTAGAACTGGGTATAAATGCTTTCCTTAAATCCTTTAAAGTTATTCCAGGGGATCCCCCTGCAGGGACACTTGGAAATTGTTGCAAAGTTTATAGCATGGGTCTTGGAGACCGGAGGTATTATTTCTGGCACAATATTAGAGAGTTTCTTCTATCAAGTCATTTTGACGGCCAAGTTGGTATTGATCTTTACATTCTCAAATATCAAAACCAACTTGTCAGCGATAAAAAGAAAGTGGCTTGAGACCTCCCAGGAATTTCCTTTTAGAAAAAAAAAATTCTTACTCTTGGCTGTCCAAATGCTCAGCATGTTAAACCTCACTTTGAATCAGTCTCTCAGACAGATAATGAGGTGCTAACACAATACAGGACTATAATAGAAATGGATTGAGTGAGAAAGAATTTCTCAGAATGTGAGCTGAGATATGTATACAAAACCAGGCAGCAATCATTAATAAAATTCATTCTTTGGCCTTACTCTCAATCTGTCTTTCCTGCCTGGTTGGAAGCTGGGATTTTTTTTTTTTACAAGGGAAGAACACATCAAACAACACATTGGAGTGGTTAATGAAGGTGTCAGACGGGAGTTGGGTTTTAAAATGGAAATCCTTTGGCAAACTGTAATAAGAAGATAAGATTTTTTTTTATGTATTGCAAGAATTTAAATACTTTTGAGTTGCTTTCACAGAATGTCCTCAAGTTTTAATAATATCTAGACATTCTTATTTTGCAGTGAATGAATAAAGAGAAAATGTACCATGTGTTGCTATAATTAGAGAGACACTGGCTATTTTGAAAAGAAAATGAAGTAATTGGATCATAGGGCTGTTTTTTTAAAAATAGATATGAAAGAAAACTTGGAGGTGATCTCATTCTATTTTTTCATTTTACAGCGAGAAAACAGAGGCAAATGTAATTGTTTTCTCTAGATAATTAAATAATGATGAAGACTAGGATGGAATCAGGATATTTGGGGACCGTCACTGAAAATCATGTTAGAAGAGGGATACTACATGTACCAGACATGTGACCCGTGTGTGTGTGTGTGTGTGTGTGTGTGTGTGAGATCTCTGTTTTTCCCTGAATGCAATAAGAAGCTTAAAGAATAGGGGAAGTTAGAGGTGGTTTAGATCCAAATGGTAGTCAGGAAATAAGACCTTAACTGGAACCATAAGTTGGTGAAGCTATTTTGCCCGAAGAAATCAATACTGAGAACTAAAATAATCATACCAGGAAAAGAAAACAGGTAGCAAGGTGGGTTCTAACACTATAACCAGCTTCTCTATACTAGATGGGCACTCCTGGGCAAGTTTGGCCCTCTCTTTGGTCAAGAGGAGGGACGGAGAGACAGAGATAGATATTGAGATTGCACACCATACTAAAAATAATATAAATTCCAGTCAGCCTACCTCGATGTAAAAGATAAAGCTATAATTTGGAAAAAATGCAGGAGAATATCTTCATGAACTACTTGAGGTAGTCAAATAATTCTTGAGAAAGACATAAAAATAATAAATTATAAACTGGACTACATTAAAATTAAGAATTGCTGTTCAAAAACATGACCCTTCAGAAAATGAGAAGGCAATCTACACAACTGGAGACCGTATCTACCACACCTCTATCCCATCATGGACTTGAATCCAAATGTGGAAAGGGCTGCTCCAGGAAGCAAAATGCAGATGACTCAATTTTGAAAAACATGGGTGAAAGACTTGAACAAGCAATTCATAAAAGAGGATATTAAAATAGTCAATAAACAGAGGAAACAGTGCGTAACTAGTGATTGGAGGAATGCAATTAAACCACAATGTAATGCTATCATATCCCAACCACAATGGGTGCAATGAAAAAGACAGATGGCACCAGGTAGGGGTGAAGGCTGTGGAGCAACAGGGAATTCGTACCCTGCTGGTTGGAATTCAACTGGGTGCAACCATTTTGCAGTTTAAAAAAATAAACCAAAACACTAAAGCTGAACAATAACAACAAAAACATGCCTTACGATCCAGCAACTTCATCCTTGGGCATATAGAAATGTGTACATGTGAGCCAAATCCATGTACAAAAGTGCTCATAGCAGCACTGTCTGTAATAGCCCAAACCAACCCAAATGTTTATGCACAGTAGGGAGGATAATTACATTGTATATCTAGGCAATACAAAATGACACAGCAAAGACCGGAAACAAACTACAAGGAAAAACAACAGTATGAATAACTCTCACCAAATAATGTTCAGTGAAAGCGGCCAGTTCCCATAAAGTAGACATTTAATTTCATTATATGAAGTTCAAAAATCGGCCAAAAAGTTGATGATGTCACCAGTGAGGAGAGCAGGGATCCTCTCCAGCATTAGTGGCTAGGAAATGGTTCGAGGGAACTTTGCGGGCTCTGGTCTGGTTCCTTTTCCCTCACAGAAGTGTTTGATTAGTGGGGGTATTCACTTTGCTGAAATTCACGCGTTTGTAGACTTCTCTGCGCATGCCATTTCTCAATAAAATTTGAAAATGCAATCTCAATAAAATTTGAAAATACAAAATGAGGGAAGGCGGAACAGAGAGTTTCTTTGAAAGCCGTCATTAGGCTTTAGTTTATAAACGATAATCCTGGGGAGTTTGCTAAAATGACAGGCTTCAGGGCTGTATCTCCAGAGGACCCTACTATAAGGCCCAGAGAAGGGCCTATTTTGAAATAAGCAGCCTAGGTAATCCAAACTCAAATGGGTTCTTGGACCACATTTTGAGAAATGTTGTAATAATAAGGAATCTTTCAACTTTGACATTTTGAAGCTCTGCAGGCAACCAGCAGGCGAAGGTAATCGTAAGGTGACGAGGGCATCTTCACTAAGGTTTTTGACTTAAGTTGACACGGAAAATACACTGTTACGATGCCCGCTGCAGGGTTTGCTATTTTCAATGGTGCCATCCTTCTTGAGGGGTTTCCCATTTTATAAATAGTTTCAGAGACCTTGGAAGTAAAGATTATGTAAAAGAAGGCATTCTGATCGTGAGGGTGGAACACTCCTTGTGCTCAAGTCACCACTTCCAGGCGGGCGTTGACAAGAGAGTGCCGAAGCCACGATAATGTAAGCGCTTTCATGGCACCCCTAGAAATGCATCAGGGCCCAGCAGAAGCACCCCTGGGCTGCTTCCATGTAGAAAGCCCCAGAGGGTGGAAATGGAGCACCACAAAACTTCACTGCAGAGCCACACTTCCAGAAACATCTGCCCTGAGTGATCTCCATTAACCAGAATCTTCTACAGCCCAGCGGTGGCGGAACAATGCATCCTGCGGAATCCTCCTGAGACAGTCAGTCATGAGACATGCAAGGTATTTTGCAGTAAAGTAAACCATTATGTATTGTCTAATCTCATGAAACAGCTTTTTTAACATAATTGCTAAATATGCAGGCGCATCATGGAAATTGTTGGTTTCATATGCCAATGAAACACATTTCTCCGTCCAACTTTGGTTCAACTAATGAGAAATTACATTGGCAGAAATGATGGAGTTAGAAAAGGTGAGGGAAGCTCTCAGAGGATGTGACTTCTTCCACCACATGACACTGGGAATATTTTTACTTTGGCTGGAATTATATGAAATCGGTAAGAAAACATTACTAATGTTACTAATTTTTTATTTTGATTTTGCATGCTAATTAAGATCTTTGAATAGCAGCAATATGGGTCTTGAATGAGTTTTAAGAGGAAAATGATTGAGGATATATAAATGGATTCAACACATTTACGTGCATCTATACTTTTCTCTACCTTTCACTTTCTGGTCTCAGGACAAGAATCAAGGTTCTTCCTTCCATGGTTCATCTGTCCACTATATTTTCCATCCTATTTTCTCTTGGCCCTTGAGTGATCTTGCTTCATCAGTAAATCTTTTTCCTCTGTTTTCATCTTTTTGGGTTCTTTTCCATTAGCACATAAACATAGACAAATACATTTAATTAAAAAAAAGTCCTCCCTATTTTTCTTTCCATTGCTTTCTTCATTCTTGTATATCCATCCCTGGCTAAACCACTTGAAAAAAAACCTGTCCATTCATGTTGGAATCACTTCCTCACTATTCAATTCCCAGGGCATTGGAGTCTGGCTAATGCCTCAGTTATTTCTCTGAAGTTGCTCATTAAAACTCATCAGAGCTCTCCTAGTTGGTGAATCCAATAACTAATTTTCAACTGCTATCTTAACTTGAGGTTTCTGGAACATTTAATCTTATTGATCTCTCCCTCTTATTGAAGTTCACTTTCTCTTTGGACTCAGCCACACCAGTGTTCCCTGGCTCCCTAGTTAGCAGTAGGAAGGAATTAATTTTATGGACCATAGCTTCCCATAGAGGAAAGGTATGAGCCACTCTATTCCTTCCAAGACGGCATGGGGAGAGTGAGCGTGAGAGGGCTCTCCTTTCCCTGTGACGCAGTCCTTCAAAGGGACGGACTCACCCGGGGGATGACATCTGACTGAGGAGATAGCCGAGGCCCTGGATTTTGTATACTGGAGTGTTCTCGGCCCAGAAAAGAAATCCATGGCTCTTTCCCTGTCTGCCCACAGATATGAGTGACTCAGCCCATGTTCCTCAATTCCAGGTGGGAAACAGACCTGTTCTCTCTGCCCTCTTCTCTTAGCTTCTCTCTCTCCCCACTTTTCCACTGGATCTGGACATCAGCTCAAGCCAGTTAAACAGTGGTAATGGATCCCTTTTGTTATTTTAGGGTTATTCTCTGAGACAGAGAGTTAGTAGGAGGTCTTTCAATTTCTGGCTTCAGTCTCCAGATATGTTTTCCAAATATTATGAATCAACATCCCATCAAGTTAAGAAATAAAGAGCACTGCAGGCAATTTGAATTTAATACAGATTAAGGTGTATAGTTTTAATGGGTTACACAAATGACGGAAAGCTGAAAAGCCAAGTAGGACGTGGTAAACAAACAACGTAAGAGATTTCAGCAGCACTGGAAAGCTGCTACCATCCCTAGGGACAAAGAGAAGAAGGAGGTAGTACTACCAGAACCCAGGGGCTGGGCCTATCTGGTGGGAGCTAGAATCAGTGGGGGCAAGGGGTGTTGTGTGCCTTGCACAGAGAAATAGGAATTAGAAGCTAGAGCTATTAGGGACACTCAACCATTACCATAAAATGCCCCAAACCATTAATTAAGCAGGAGGACAAGAATTCTGCTTCTCTTTCTTCCCCACACCTTGATCTTCCAACAAAATCCACTGACCAAATAGCCATCCTTTGGTATTCACAGGGGATTGGTTCCAGTATCTCTCCACAGGTACCAAAATCTGTGGATGCTCAAGTCCCTTATATAAAAGGACATAGCATCTTCATGTAACCTATGCAATCCTCCCATATACTTTAAATCATCTCTAGGTTACTCATACCTAGTAAAATATATAACTGCCAGGCAAATAGTTGCTATATTGTATTATTTAGGGAATAATGACAAGGGAAAAAGTCTGTACTTATTCATACACACACGACCACTGTAGGCCTAACTACACAGTACATGTCAGCAACCATGTAGCATTTAAAAACTATTTTCAATCTGTGGATGGTTGAACCCCCACGGGCAGAACCCAGGGATACACAAGGCTACCTGTACACCCAGAAGCACACTGGTGGGGGAGAATGAGGAACACCTTCTACCGCTTCAGAAGCACAGCTTTCAAACTTACATGAGGGGTTGCTCGGATTGCAGCCTTTCTTTTCTTTCTACTGGTTCCCTTGTGTCATTTTGGGGGATAGGTTCCCCCAGGGCAGACTTTGGAAAACTCTGGAGTAGATGCTCTCACTGCTGCCTGCCAGCCCAGTGATTTATGGATTTATGATTGAATGGGAAGCGGCTCATCAGAAAGATTTGAAACAAAAAGGCATTACTGGGGTGTATTTGCTATGCCCTAAGCATTAGAGTTGTCTTAATTAGTAATTCATATATTCAGCATATGAACTGTAATATAATCACATGTTTAAATATGCAATCATTCCTCAACTGATTGTAATAACTTGCCTATAATAAAAAGAGGCCCCCCTTCATTGCTATGTTGAGTAAATGTTATATTAATCATGGACACATGCCAAATCTGCTTAGAGAAAAGCAAATAAATTGCTTTTCTAAGGCCGAATCATGCCGCCTCTCTTCCAAGAGCATTTTTGTAATTACTTCTTTGATTACCCAAGTGATAATATCAAGATGGATTTTTAACCTTCATACCAGGCCTTTGTGTGCAAATACATTGGAAGAGATGGCCAATGATTTAATACTCCATGCAAAGGGGCAAGCCTGCGAGCACCGCCCTGGTTCTCTAACAGACTGAATGGAGCCTCTAATGGAAAGACAAGATAACAAAGGGAGAAATCTTGGCAGGAAAATTACTTTGCTTTGAATCCTAATGGATATTTTGAAAAAGCTAAGATTTCACATTGAGGTTGTTTCAAATGTGAAGAGATTCAAAAGCAATACGAAATTCACTGTGACATGTAGTTTATAAGAGAATAAAAAGTGTAGATGTACACCATGTGCAGGAAAACTCATTAAAATCACACTGTTTTAGAGATTCCACAAATCTTCAAACATTTCTCAGGGAAATTCTTTAACGTCTTAGGGAAATAGAGTGTGGGTTTTGGAGGAGGTGGGGAACTTTTATGTAATTGGGCCTATCTATCTCTTTTTATAGATGAGGAAACAATTTCATAAAGAAGTAGAATGACTTATCCGTGCTCTTATATCAAGAGTAGCAAACTGCACTGTTGTTTAAAAAAACAAAAACAAAGCTTACACATGTATTACATTGCTATTTTGGGTGGAATATCTAATTCTGAAATTAAAGACATTTTTACTTTCCCTTTTGATTCAAAATCCTTCTTTCAGTTCTGCTTTCTCTGGAGACTTTCAAGTTTCCCACAGCTGGATTCATTCAAGAATGTTGCTCGGATTGTGGAAAGAATAAACTGACCTCCCTGGGATGAGAACCTCTTCTCTTAGGGTGAGAAGTCAGCCATAAGAAATTTCAATATTGTGGTTTGAGAAACTGAACACACTTTTCTGAGAACACAGGTGAGAAAGAAACTTTTTTTCTTTGTCCTGTATCTTAGAAAAAGCACTGTACAGAAGGAGGTGTTGAAGATGGGAAATGAGTCAAGAATCTCTTTCTAGGCAATGGTGGAGGGGGTTCTTTGAGTCTCTGGATACCAGTGTCACTTCAGCAGAGTGTTTGTACATCTGACCTTACATGTTTGAATAGGCCCTTTTCTCCAGTCTACTGTCACTTGGGTAAATGAATGCTCATAGGTTTCTTTGACAGAAGTTATTTTAGTACATACTTTTCATCATGTTTTAGGGCCTTTCCCTCTGGAGAACTGGCCATTTTCTCAGTCAACTAGTTCCAGGTCTAAAAACGTTCCAAAGAAATCTGTGAGTGAAAACTCATCCTAACTCCTCTTTTTTAAGAGTAGTTCATTTGGGGATCAAGTAATAAATCAAGTCTTGCTGAAAATATGGCTTAGAGTAGGCAGCAGGACTGCTTATTTGTTGACCCGCCCAGGGGTCATTTCTCCCGTTCTCTAATGGAGAATGAAACTGGTTTTCTAGCAAATTTCAGCGATCTACACCGTTTCGCTTTGGCTTGTGAGATTAGCACTGTCACGGTGGAAGAAGTCAAGTGGAAGATTCTGAGATGGTCCCTTATTCAGCCAAGACACCAAATTAAAACAGGCAAGAAGGGGAATCATAAAGATTATTTCCACTCTTAAAGATCTCCATTAATTAATCAGTCTGGCCCCTGCAGAAACTGTGTGGAACTTGGAGGACTGTAGGCAGTTGAACTAAGTAGTAGCCCTGAGTGCAACTGCTGTGCTGGAAGAGGTCTCCTCCAGAGCAGATAAATAAGGCTTCGAGGCATGTGGCCATTAATTCAGGGAACGTATTATTTCCCCTTGCAATTGGGGAAGAGTGAAAACAGTTCTCACCCCCATGAAATGAATAATAATATATACTTATAATTTTGCCCCAGGGCTAAGTTAACTGTCTTATTCACTATTATACTCTAACCTGAAGATATCTGAATTATCTGGATATCCCAGAAAACATCACTTTGATCTATCATTGATAACACTATATTAATAGGACAAGATAAGCAAGCGGTGGCTAGAGGGTGGGGATAAACCCTACCAATATTTAGGAACAAGCTATTGCCACTTCAATAAACTTTTTAATCATCCAGCAATCATGGATCTGCCAAATATCCCCTCAGGATAAAAGACAAATTGCTAATCTTACATCTTTAACCACAGAGAAGGAATCACAATATTTAATAGTCCTGTTTTGATTATGGAGAGAATAAATCCGCCCCGGGAATGGTGGTGTGGTTTACATCCTGGGTGAAATGGAAGACTTTCAACTTTGAGTAGGGTGAGGAGCAAGAAGGCTCTGGCAGGTTCAGGCTTGGAAAGCAGGCCTTCCACCTGTGCCATTCAACCTGGAAGACCCTGTGATACTGGCTGTTTAAGTGTTGGGAAATGGTACAGTATGGAATTTAGAGCAAGCCCCAGAGGGAGAATCACAAGGCAGGTCCCTGGGACTCCAAAGGAGGCCATTCCATCCATAGCAGAAAATTAAACTCCTTGTGAAAATAAGCTGTGGAATGCTACAGACCCCTGGTAGGAACAGCATGTTTGACCACGTAATGCCAAGTGATCAGGGATCGAGAACTGCCCGTTAAGAAGTCAGTGCTACTCATAAGGTTGGCCTGGTCCAGAAACAATTCATTTTGATAAGAAAATGGAAAAGTGGCATGTTGGGGACGAAGCATGAGCACGGACAGAAGGCGTCAGAGAGCCGTATGCGCAGCAGTTCAGATTCTCATGTCACTCACCACAGTTACACCAGTGCCCCCCCCCCCCCCCGCCACGCACACGGTCGTCTTCATTTACAGGTGGGTTGGCTTGGCATCCGTAATGGACGGCGGCTACATTATAGCCGTAGTTGGAGGCAGACCGGAAAGATAAGTGGGAGGGCAGGTCTTCTGGGTAGATATTTGGAGGGTGACCCTGGGGATCCATGTTGTGGGAAGGGCATACGGGAGTGAACACGGTGTGAACATCTTTATGTCACGTATTAATAGCCATCATTGTGCTTCCATCCTTAAAATGTCACCAAACAATCAACGAGATGACATGACTTGGCCAGCGGATATCACCAGCTGATATCATTGGCCACCCAGTGCTGGAACAACGGGAATATGAGGAAGATGGAGGCTGTCCACGGGCCCAACTGCATGGGTTCCTGCTTCTCAAGGTCGATCTATTGCTGCCTCTGAAAGTCTAACCTGCCAGCAGCAGAGACCAGGGCTGAGCACTTGGTATAGAGCTACTTCTCAAGGAGGTTAATCAGCCACTGGAGGGGAAGTGGACTATATTGGCATCTTTCCCTATGGAGGGTTTCATTCATTTTTTCCTACAGGACAGACACATGTATTGGATATGAATTTGCTTTTTCTACCCAGAGAACCTTACTCACATGGCACCTCTATCCTGGAGCGTATGGAGCGCCTGACACACAGGCATGGCATCCTACACAACAGAGCCTTTGAGGGAAGGAAAGGTGCTTTACAGTGAAGGTGGTGCACAGAGATCCTGTGTCCTTGGGATTTATGGTCATGTCACAGAGGCACCCACCTCCCAGAAGCAGATGATCTAATAGAGCATTGAGATGGTGAAGATTTGGCTGATGTACCAGCTCAAAGGAATATCCTCCATGCTCCCTGAGTAATGATTTAAATTGAGAATCCTCTGCAATGACGAATTGCTTTCCCCCAGAATGTGGTATATCGATTGAATTAAACGCATTTGTATTATGCTGTTCTCTCTTTATGAAGATGGCAAGGAGATGAGAACAGCAAGGGAAGCAGAAGTGGATCCGATGACCCGCTGGGGGATTCTGTGCTTCTCATCCCTGAGACTCAGAGCTTTGCAGGTTTACAGGTCCTGGGCACCGAAGGGAGTACATTCCCCCCTGGAGACCCAGCCATGTCACATTGCGCTGTAAGTTACGGCTGTCACCCGGGAACTAATTGTGTCCAGGGACCATCGGGCAGTAAGAACAATGATCATCTTGTCAGAGGAAATTGATCCTGACCGGCAGGAGGAGGTGGGCTGCTGAAACACAGCAGGGGCTAGAGGGACAGCTGTGGGCCTCACGGACCTGCCTGGGTGCCCCTGGCTCTCTCTTGTCTGTTTGTAGCTGAGAATGGACAGGAGCAGTGACTTTGCCTGGGAAGGATATGATCACTAGGAGCTCAGGTTCCTTAGATATTAGATTTAAGTTATCATGTAGCTGAGGAAGAGGGGGGATTTAGGGTGGGTAGTTGAGGAGAGACACAGTGCATACCAGTTGTAGCCCTGAGATCAACTACAGTAACGAGGTCGGCAATTCTTCCCCCTGACCTCTGTCTTCCAAGTGTCTTCTCAGGAGATGTGCGCCCCACCTCCCCTCAGGTCCCTGGAGCGCTTCGCACAGCCCCAGGGTGCACAGCGACAATCACAGAAATGCACTCCTCTGCTTCCCCTTCAGGAAAGAACTTGCTCCCAGCGGGGAGGGACGAGGTTAGCTGACAGCCCACTGTGGGAACTCCTTCAGCTTTTGAGCTGAAATTACATACACTCTTTTTGGAGTGTTCTCCAAGAAATGACTGAGCATCCTTTCAATTTTGAAATACAGGAATAGGGACAATTACACCTTTCCTAACTACAAAACAATCTTTTGTTTTCTCTCTCCAAAAGATGTCCAAAACTATTTCTTCCATAGACATCTGATAGAACTGCTTTTATATCCTGCACTATATTCAATAAAAGAACCACACTTCAGAATTAGGCAAATGTGGGTTGGGGCCCAATTCAGCCAATGGTAAGGTGTGATATTTGGTGAGAGACTTAATTTCTCTAAGCCTCAGTTTTTCTCATCTGTGAGATGGAGAGAACAGAAATATCTGCCTCATAGTTTGTTGTGAGCACATAGTGAGGTTTGAAAAATAAATTTAAAGCATCTGTCCCAATGCCTTCCATAAAGTGAATGCTAAAGAGCTAAGTTAACATAGTAGAGTGAGTCTCAGAATGGCTTACAAAATGGGTTGTCTGTGTAAAGTTGGAAGCTGGTCTCAACGCACAAAAATGCTGTAAAGTATGAAAAAGAACTATTTTTCAAAGGCAAATAGGGTAGGGGAATAGTGGTATTTATGCGATGACCCATAAATGTTTACACAGAAAATAAGGTTTTCATTTCCCTCAAGAAACATCACCCCCATCCTACTCGAAGATTCAGAGTTGAGTCCTAATAAAATCCCTCACATTACAGAGCACTTTCTCAATTACTGCAGGTTGAACAAAGTACTGCACATTAGCCTGAAAGGACCTCAATCAATACTAGTTTGGATTGCTTAAAGAGGTCACTGGCAGAATCAGATTTTTTTTTTTAGAAGGCAAGGGAATTTAACACAATTTAGCAATTATTCCTGGGGCTCTAACCTCACAACTGCAAGCTTAGCTACTGTTGTAAACAAACCTCTTAAAGATGACTTTTGAAAAGAAATAGTGTAAGGAGTTACATTACTGAGGTCAGAATTCCAGCTCAGAAGAGAACTGTAGATGCACAGATGGCGGCTGTTATAGGAGTGGTCCCTGGGATCAAGTGACATTGTCACACAGAGGCTCAAAATCTCTGTCACTGAGGTAACCTTGATGGAAGTGAAAATGACACCCTCTAAAGATCTGTGTTAAACAACACAAAGGCACTGACCTTGAAGAAGGCGGAGGTCAATGTTTCATGTGAGTAATAAAAGAATCTGTAGCTAAATTAATTCAGTACCTTAAGTTGAACTTTCACAGCTTTCTGGGTTGGGATAACAGAAGATCGACTTATAGTTGGGCATATATGGTATTTTCTGACGTTACTTTAGTGAAAATGTACATATGAAAACTTCAGTAGGGACAGGACCTGTAAGTTCGAGACCACTGCATCTTTCTTGAAAAACACAAGAGTTGTCTGTCTGTGGGCTGTGACTTTGATCATTTGGAACCCATTGGCAACTGAAGTGAGCAATGCCAGACAGCGTGTTTTCTGGTTTAAAGAAAGTATCCATTTTGTTAGCAGCAGGAAGGAATGGGAAATTACCCATGAACAATGTGGTTTTTTTACAGCCTGGGGCAGAGCAGTGGATAAAGTCAGGATTCAATTGCCAGCAGCATCACTATTTCAAGGCTTCAGGAAGTACTTTAGTACTTTGACAATCCATTCAAAACAGAAGCCACTGCAAATATCAAAGGTGTACCCACCCAACTGGGGTGTGTGCATGTGTATATATGTGTATTTGTAGATATGTTTGCATATATATGTTCATATGCATATGTTTTTGACGATAGTCTTTAAGATTACAAAGAGGGAAAGAACACAATATTGGTATAATTTAAGGCACTTTACATCATAACTTGGAATCATAAGTTGAAATTAGTTTCCCCAGCTGTGGGAGTTTTTAAAGTAATAAACTATCCAAATCTGGTAAGTACCTTCCAGTCAAAAGAGGATAGTGTTTTGCTAATGTCATTAAAATCGTTGCCAAACATGAACATGAGTGCCAAAAACAACTTTAGTTCAATCTCAGTTTGGGAAGCTTAGTTAGTTTAATCTTGAAAATATGTTCCCGATACTGAGTTAGGTGGTTGAAATATGTTATTTCAATCCTTAGAAGATCCTTAGATATGTTCTTAAAATCCTTTGATATTATTCTCCATAAATTATAGACAAGGGTCAGCAGTCTCAGAAAGGTGACGTATTCAAGGTCACACAGTTGTGGGGCTGAAATGAAAGTCAAATCTGTTTGCATCCAAAACCCTGCATTTTTTTTTCAAATAGAATTAAATGCAATGCACATACATACATGGAGAGAGAGAGAGAGAGAGAGAGAGAGAGAGAGAGAGAGAGATTTGTTTCATTCCACCCTAGCCTAGAGGCTAGGACAGTGGTGAGCACATAGTGAGAGCTCAATAAACACTCCCAATAAATACGTATTCAGTGAATGAGTAGATACCTCTGCCTCCAGAAATGTATATCTCCTGTCTACTTTGTCTTTCCTCAGAGCATCTCTATTTCATTACCTAGAACACACACACACACACACACACACACACACACGCACGCACACCCACATATATATGCACACACCACACACCCCAGAGAGTTTGACTTGTTAAAACATTGATTGGTTGGGCTGTTTCTTTAACAATCAAAATCAATGAAGTGCTCCCTACCTGTAGAGACAATCTGACAGTGTAGGCAGCCCACTTTCAAATAAGGTATGTCTCTAGTGGAATAGTATAAAAAGTCAATAAGACTTAGTGTTTGGTTCACATAAACGCAGACCAATAATGTCTGTAATTTCTGCTGGATAAACATGAAATCATGTTTGAAATCACCCAACGTACGCGCAGAACAGGCCCTGAGAGACCAGCGGTTAGCAGGCTCCTCTTGGGCTTGTAGCGGGAGCCCCCTCACTGGTCCCCTAATCTCACCCTGGCCCCGTTAGTTCTCTCTAGTGGTTCCAGCCAAATTGATTTTCTTAAAAACACAAGGCAGTTAATTTCAGTTCTCTGTGTGAGACCCTCAGGGGCACCCCACTTCTTTCACAATAAAACCATTTTCTTGGCCTCTGAGGCCCGAACGGCACAGGGAGGTGTGGGCCAGGCCGCGTCCCCCGCTCCAGCCGCGCTCGTCGGCTCCTGTCTGCCCAGGCCGTGCCCCACGCACCGCAGGGGTCTTGCAGCTGCTGCCCTGCCCCCAAAGGGACATCGCACACTTCCACCTCCTCCATCCCCCTTGCCTTTCAGGTTGCTACAGGACCACTCTTTCAGATACGATTTCTTGGACCTCAGGAAGGCAATCTTGTTTGGTTTACAGGCTCATGAACTCCTGTTCCTGCACTTCAAGCTGCTTGTCTCAGTTTGTTTTTATGAATACACTTGCGTGAAATGGCACTAGTATTGGTCTCCTCTACTAGATGATCAGCTCCATGAGGGGCAGATACTGGCTCTGTTCTTGCTCAACAATGTATTCCCAGAAGAGTGCTCACCACATGCAGGTGGTCCGTAAGTACTTGGTAAGTTGATTACCTGGCACCAACTCTCAACCTGGTTTCAGGAGAGGCTACCTTGAGAATCCTCTCTGTGGAAACACCCTGCAGTTGCCCCATGGGGACTCTGAACCTGAACAGCACACCTCTGCTAAGCTGGACCTGAACAGCAATGGCTCTGCAGTGGGAACCAGCACAAGAGGAAGTGTCCTGTGCCTGAGATGGGCCAGAGGAGGTATTATTCCAGAGCTACTGAAGTCCCACAACAAGAGAATGAGTTTGAAGCTTAGATGAGGAAGAAGCCATAATTGAAGCTAGGAAAGCAATGTTAGAATTTAGGCTCTATACCCAATGATAAAATAATAATAATAATAAAAAAGAAGAAGTGGCAATAAAATAATAAATAAACCATCATCCTTATTGTCGGTAGCAGCAGCAGCAGCTGATGATTCCAGCCCCAGCCTTCGAGGTTCTGGATACTGCTGAGCTGAAGCTACACATCCCAGCTGTGATTTGTCCTAGACTGGGAAACATATATCTCTGAGTGTGATAAATGATTGTTTCATGTCCCTGAGTTTTACAAAGTAGCCATAGCAACTGGAAGAGGAGATAATTTATAAAGGAAAAGGTAGAAAAGAAAGCCAACTTTTAAAGCATTCCTACTATGTTCCTTTGGAGGTAGTCAAGCTATATTAACTCATTCACTAGATAGACAAATAGATAGGTAGATAGACAGATAGATAGATCGATAGAGAGATATATTCATATATCTCCTACATTCTTCTTGCCAGGAATGTTGTTGAGTGTATTTTATTTAACTATGATAACTTTGGAGATAGCACATTATTTCTATTTTCAGGTGATAAATTTCATACATGTGAACTTTTTATTTGTCAGCGTTGGTATAGATTCAGAGCCCAGTATTTGTGCAGAGGGAGCCCATGGTCTTTGGCCATGCATAAAATGGTGAATTTCTTTAAAATTCCCATTTTGTTGGCAGCAGTTGTCATGTACCCTGTTCAGATGTGTCCATGTAATATGTACACCAGTCACTGGGTTCCCAGGGAAGACTTGCTTATCCTGTCCCTTTCATCTCTCTGAGCATGTCCCGGCCCAGCCTGAGAGCTGATGGCCACAGTGTCCAGCCAGGCCTGGTATTTCCGCATTACCATACCGGCATCAGCAGTACACACCGATACTATGATAGCAGGTGGAGCGAGTAGTTCACGTTCCAGGCATACTTCATGCCTAAAATGGCTCCACCTAATAGTCCCTTCAGCCTGGCTTAACAGCTTAGAGCTTCCTCAGCTATAACTTCACCTTTCCCCCTGGATTTCGTTCCATAGGCTTACCATGACTTTCTCCTTTTCTGATTTGGCCGCTCAACAGTAGGCCTTATCTTTTCAATGCCTTTACTCTTTCAGTTTGGTTCAGCTCATTCATTCGATAATCATTTATGAGATGCATACTCTGTCAGGTGTATCAGTATAAAGTAGAACATCTCTTCCCTCTGTGGGCCTTTTTCCAGGAAGCACAAGTCCATTGAACTCATGCCAGTTTCTGTGCGGTGCTGAGACAGACTGTGTTTGTCCGCTGAGTCAACCCAACACCAAAGAAGCAACAGAGACTGTCTGGTAAGAGTGTGGGACAGAAAATATGGGATTTAACAAATCCTTTTTCATGTCAGCCTACCTGGGTGCAAATCTGAGACCTGCATTTCATCAGCCGTGATACCCGAAACAGGTTGCTTAGCATCACTCAGGGTCAGGCTCTCCATCTGTAAATGAGGGACACTAACTTTTCTTCTCATAATGATGGTATGTGAGTGCAACGAGACCACCCATGTAACGGGCGTGATTTAGTCCCTGCTGTATATCAGCGCTCGGTGCCCTCTCAGGATGCTGATTCCTGCGCTTCCTGTGCAGCTTCACCCTGGGCCCTTGGTGTTCCCAAGGCGAATGCTGAGACAGATCTCACGTTCTCCCACCTTGCACCCTCTTCTGGTGTCACTCCTGCCCTTGGCCACGCTTTTCTTGCCAACAGATATCCTTTTTTTTTGTCAGCCTCAACTGTTCCCTCCTCGTCTTCACATGCTGTTTCCATTCCACGGGAGGCAGCTACTCTGGGCCACTGACCTGTAAATGAGGGCGGTTCATCAGATGATACCTGCTCACACCTGGGTATATCTAGGCTGGCGCAAGGTGAGGTTGGATGCCATGGAACCTGGGAAAGAGGGCTGAAGACCCCCTGCTATCAGATTTAGCAAGTGCCATGTCTAGGATCAGAGATTCTAGAGGTTGTGATCATACACTATTGGCCTACCTTCAAATTCCACCTCTGCTGAGGACCGGCTCTATTATTTTTGGCAAGCTTCCCATCCTCTCTGAGCCTTGGTCCCTCCTTGTATGAAATGAGCGTAAGAACCATACCACCCACCTGATAATATTGTGTGAGTGAATGTCTGCAAAGTACTTAACGCAGCGCCTGGTACACCCTGAGCGTTTTGATCGCGCATGTGTATCCAATGCTCTGCTGTACCACCCCGGGCCCTTCATCAGCCCCACAGAGGGGCACGGGGTGCCAACAGCAGATATCTACTCATCTGTGGTTTCAGCTGTGGCCATCTGGCAGGCCGTGGCTGGGTGTGCTGGAGAGTGAGGTGGCGTCTGTGTGGGGATCAGCAGCATCTGCTTCCGGGAGAGAAGCTCTCCCTGCTCCCTGGCATGTGCTCCACTCATAAATTCTCTCAGAAATGGGGACACAGCTGAGCCCTGCCGTTTGTGGGAGCAGGCACGCTCCCTCCCTCCCTCCCTGTTGTATCTGTTTGGAGCTCAGGCCACAGCACCATTTGGCTTGACATGCAGCTGCTGGCTTATAGTGACTTTCCCAGCAGAGTCCTTGCAGGCTTCCCTGTCACAGTTCCTAGAGGAGAGGAAAGCCTATTGCAAAAAGATAGCCACAGAGAAAGCAATGCTTATTTAAACAGGTTTAGGTAATTTAATTTGCCTCTTTAAAAACATCCAGCAACTCCCGTGGCAGGCAGAACGGCTTTCCAAAGGTGTCCCTGCCCTAATCCCTGGAATGTGTGAACATGTCAACGTTAAATAGCACAAGGGACTGGGCTGATCTAATTAAACTTACTGACTTTCAAACAGCAAAGATAACCTGGATTCCCCAAGTGGCCCCAATCTAAATATATGTTTCTTTAAGAGTAGAGAACATCCTCCAACTGGAGACAGAGGGCTGTGTTAGAGGGAGAGGTTAGAGTGATTCGAAGCACAAGAGCGACTCAACCCCCTTGTGGCTGGAGGTGGTTGTGTGGAAAACATGAGAAAAAACGTGGGTGTGACTGAGGAGCAAAGACGAGTCCCCACTGAGAGCACCAAGGAAACAGAGACCTCAGTTCTACAACCACAGAGAACTGGACTTAGCCAACAACCTAGCTGGGCTTGGAAACACCTTCCAGATAAGGAGCCAGGCCAGGTGACATCTTGCTTTGGCCTTGAGACACGCTAATCGGAAGACCCAAGGGAGCCCGCCTGAACTTCTGACCCACAGAACTGTAGGATAAAACATTTGGGTGGTTTCAAAGCCCCTGTGTTTGTGGACATTTGCTATGGCACCTATAGAAAATGAATACGACTTCTAAAAATAAATTTCCGATTTTTAAGAAGGCCTGTCTTGGTCCAAGTGCTGATTCTCCTCTAGCACTTCATTCCTCACTCCTCCCTGTAATGTCTAATGTCCCTGGACATCGCCACCGCTGACTGCCACTGTCCAGCCCTGGCTTTTTCAATGGGGACATTATTGGAGTTCGGGATAGGAAATTTTTCACTGCACAGAATGCTGTTTCATGCATTTACAAGACATTTGGCATTCTGGACTCCTTGGGTCCTAAATGCCAGTGGCATTGCTCGGTCATTGTGACAACAAAAATATAATCCTCTGGGAGTGTTAAGTTTGAGCATCACTGTAAGCAACATGTAAATGTTCAACAAGTATGTCTTGAATAACTTCTCAACACCAGGAAGTCTTGTAGTACTGGATAATCAGTCAGCAAAAAGAGCTCCTGCCTTGGAAGGAGCTATACTGTAATGTGATAGATTAAAAAAAGAATGTGTAGCACCCTGGCTGGGTAGCTCAGTTGGTTAGAGCATCATCCAGAAATGCCAAGGTTACAATTTTGATTCCTAGTCAGGGCACATACAAGAATCAACCAATGAATGCATAAAGAGGTGGGACAACAAATTGATCTCTCTCTCTCAAATCAATAAATAAAAATAATTTAAATATATATAGACAAACAGATGAACATGCTCAGGTAGTTTTAAATGCTAAAGAAGATAAAAACAGGATAATACAAAGGAGAGTGGAGGGGTATAGCATATGTTTTTTCTAGAAAGATCATAGAAGGCCTACCTATGGAGGTGGCACTGCATTGAGACCTGATGTTGAAAAGGAGCAGCCACCTTAAGGTTAAGAAGAAGAAAACCTCGGGCAGAACAATAAGCAAGCTCAAAGCCCTTTGAGACGAGAGAGCTGGGCGTTTACAAAGGTCAAGAAGGCGGGTGGATCTGGAGCAGAGTGAAGGACCAGGAGAGGCACACATGAAGAGGCATGAGAAGCTGGTCGGGCCGGATCATGTGTCATGGTATCTTGGCAGGCTGTGGTGGGAAGCTCCTGTTTTTTGCTTTCAATGGCATCCAATAAGAGTTTTATTTTGTTGTTGTTGTTGTTGTTTTTAAACATTCGCTGTGGAAAATTTCAAAGCTAAATGGGTAAAATAGTGATAGAGTGCCGTGAGTCACCCTGTGTTAATGTACTCAGTCACCCAGCTTTGCAAGGCCAGTCTTCCTTACCCTTAGCCCCCTTCGCGGTCTTCAACCCAGACTGCGCTGAAACAAACCCCAGACATAATGAAGTGCCATCTCTAAGTATTCCCATTTTAAATATTCTAAATACAACAACTCTTTAGGTAGCCCATTAATGTCATTATTAAACCTAAATTGAACAAAATTGTATAAGACTCTCAAACCTACTGCAGGGTTTTAAACGGGAGAGCACAGTAGTCTAGAGGCTGCCAAGCCCTGGATTGGCCAGGGCGTCAGTGGTGGGTGGTGGCGGTTTAACTGTGGGCTGGAAAGGAAAAGGAGGAACCAAGGGTGACGCCCACAGCTTTGGTGTGAGTGACCGGGGAGACGACTGTGACATCCAAAGGCCAAGAACACTAGTTTTGGGAGGGAGAGATCAGCCATGGGATAAGCTCAAACAACACTGGCTTTCCCTCACATGTCCTGCGCTTCTTGCCTTCAGTCATCACTTCCACCGTCCCCCACACCGTCCCTGAAATTCTCCTTGGCAATTTAGGCCAAGTTCACAGCTTTCTCTTCCTTTGAGATCCAGATTCTCCATGTGATAGCTTATGCTGTTTTTGTCTTCACCTAATTTTTTAAAAATCTTAATAAATGCACATGGCTAAAAATCTTAAGTAGCGGTGAAGGCCTTGCCACAGAAAATAACTGGGCCCACATCCTGGCCCTGCCGTGCATCAACTTTCTGATCTTGGGCAAGTTACTCTCATTCTCTGAGCATTTCTTTCCTCAGCCGCAGAATGAGGTCTTTTCTAGCCCCTGCATTGAGTGGTTGGTCAACCTGAGACCTAACGAGTACAAGGCACGACTCTTCTGCTCTATGGTTGTAGTTAATAATGTTGTTATTTCACACTCTCACCAAAGAGGGGAGAGCGATGGCTTTCCACTGCGATGGCCGCCTGCACTGGGCTCTGAAGACAACGCAGCGCTGGCTCGGCAGTCGGGTGAGAAAGGTCCTGGGGAAACACACCACCAAGCTCTAGACCCTTAACGGCTCCTCAGCGATAACAGGTTGGAGGCTTGAACTTGATCTGCTCCAGGTCTAAATGACCAAAGAGCAGATGGCACTTGAAGCCTGTAGACTCTCACATTAGCCTAATTTGTAAATGACCTGCCTCTCCTGCCCCCTACACATACATGCACGTGCACACACACACTTGCAACATGGAGGTGTGTTTGACCTATTACTTCGGTAATTAAAGCTTTGTTTAAAAGTTCAAGAGAAGTCTCGAGGTTTTACTATGCAGAAATTTTATCGCGGCCACCTCTACACCCCAATTAGGCAGCTTGTAGCAGAGCCATGAGAAGAAGCTCGGTTCTCGCTTGTTCCCAGCATCTCATTAATGACATGCCTTCCCAGTGGGTCACAGATGGAGGCGATGTCTTCAGACAGGATTGTTAGCAGATGAGTCACAGGCTCTTCTTTTCTGAGCTGCAAACTTATGTAAGGGCTGGAGGCCCAGGACCAACATAAGGCTGGACATTAGTACCCATAGATCACAGCTCTCTTTGCCTCTCTCACCATTGATCTTGTCCTCAGAAAGATCTGAATTTGAATCCAAATTCCAGCACTGGCTCATTCAGAACCTTGGGGATGCCTCTAAACCTCTCCAAGCTTTCAAGGTTTCCTCGCAGGCAAAAAGCAAGGGAGAATGGTCCATGCTACATGGGACTGCTGTGAGGACTAGGAGACTCTAAAGCGCCTAGTGCACAGCCTGGACCACTGTTTGTAATTAAATGTAAATCCCCTCTAGTCTTCTTTTCATTATCTGTCAGTGGAGGACCTTGGTTCCAGCAGAATATTATTTGACAATAAAACCTGTGGTACAAACAAATAAAAATCACACACGTTTAACCTTCCTTTCTAAAAGCAAGCCTGTGATTTAGAAGTCAGTCTAGAACACTGAATTTCCAGAGCCACAGAGTTTAAAGAACTGTCAAATGTGTACCAGTGGGTCACTTTAGACGTTAAAACTCACAGACAGAGGTAGGGGAAAAAGGCAGTAAACCATTCCTTAAAGTGAATATAAACTTGAAAATAACACTCCACTACAGTACTTTAAACACCTACTTGACAAAAACCACTTCTACCCTGTCACCTTGTAATAGTGTAATAGTGACTCTCTGCCCTTGCACAGCTAGTTTGCATAGAAGCAAGACTCCAAGGGCATCCGCGATTTGCCCAGGTTCATGCAGATTGAGGTTCAGGGCAGGCTTGTGTCTTGGGTGTGAGGCAGATTCAAGACAGCAACACTTCCGCATTATGCAGAACAAAAGATTTTTAATGATTTACTATTTTGTAGTAATCCCCAGAGATTCCTTGGTTGTCAATTATTAACTAATTTGCTAATAACGTCACTGATTCCGTAAACTGAGTCCCAACTATAAGCTGGAGGCTTCCACGCCCATCAGGAGCTCACAGCGGACAGGTAGGAAGAAACTGACTCACATCAAGCCAAGGTGATACTGCAGCAAGGGTGGGGGATGGAGCGGCACGGGGCAGGGTGCTGAGGGCTGAGAGGACCTTGTTGTGTCTGGGGGGCAGAGCTGGGGTTGTTTGAGGAAGAGGTTATGCTTTTATTACCTTCAGGGGGATGAGCCACCAACCCACCAGTGAGTAGCAGAAGAAATAGACTTCCCTTTGTTTCCTCACAGGGAGACCCAGACACTCAACAGCCTCGGGAACGGAAAGTTCTGTGGAAAGTTATTAACCACCTCTTCCACATGGGGAAGTTGTGGCTATTAGTAGCATTTATTTCTCTCAATAAAGTATTTGTTTGTTTTATGGTGGAAAATTCAGAAAACAGAGTTCTGCTTCCATTTTCTAGCAATAGTTACTGCGAACGTTCCGGTGCTTCTCTCTCTCTGATTTTATTTCTATGTATGTTTGTTTCTATATCCGTATGCACTACATGTCATCCACTTGATGCAGAATTAGACTCATTTACTACCTAACTTCACCAACATTGTTTTTTCATAGATTTTCAATCATTATTACTCAAATATTCTCCAAATGCTTTGGGATGTCCCCATCCAAAGGCTATTGTCATAGTTAATTAACATTCTCACTGTGGATTTAGCCGGATGTGCTCTATCCCTCCCACGCAGGGAAGGGCTGCACTCCAGGGAGGTAGGACACATCCCGTCCGTTCATGCGCCGTCCCATCCCCAGCCCCTCAGTCAGGGTCCTGCACATGACAGGCACCCGGGAAGTGTTTGTCAACAAACTGCCTGCAGTTAGATATTTACATTATCATTATCACGTTATTTTTGCTTACACACACACACATCCCCCCTTAGTCTTACAGTGAAATATTTTCAGCCTAAATTTTAGTCTGGTTCTTTACTTTTTTTAAAAGTGAATTTACTAAATGTGGATTTTTAAAAATCAAAGGCCAAGGTAAACTTGCAATCCTTTGATACATGTTGCCAAATTTGCATTGCACAGAGGCTGTAAACATGCTTTTCCTTGCACCACTAATGTATGACAAAGTCCTTTCCCTGTTCCCCTGCCAACAGTGGGTATTATTTATTTTTAAAATCCTTGCTAATTAGAGAGGTAGGAAATAGTGTCTTATTTCATTAATGGGTAGTAAGGCTGAACATTTGCTTATGAGTTTATAGTCATTTGTAGCTCCTCTGTGAATTCTGTTTTTTCTATTTCTTAATGTCACTTTGAGTTCTGGATTATGAATATTAATGTATATAGAACTGTGCATGATTCACAATTGGCTATATGTTTTATATATAAGTGCATATTTAATCATATGTGTGTATATATGTGTGTATATGTGTATATGTATATATGTGTATGTAGCTATTCATCAGTAGATATATACTAGCTATCAGGAAAAGCCAGGTTTGTGAATCATTTTGAGTGTGTGTGTTGTGTGTGTGTGTAGGTTTTAATGAAGGATGCAATGAAGTAATGCATACAAGTACAGTAATCCCTGAACTTTTTATTTTAAGTTGTGAGAGGTAAATAATATACAGGGTGGAGAAGTATATAGGATTGCAACTAAGAGCATAGACTCTGGACTTCCTGAGTTTAAATCCTGGCCTTTCTACTTACTGGTTACTGGGTAAGTAAAGCAATGTTAGTAAATCTCATTTTCTTCAGCCTACAAAGGGGGAAGGTTAATTGGGCCACCCACTTCATGTTGGTGTAAGGAAAATCAAAGTTTTTTAATAACTGCATATCCCTAGAAATTGGCAAACACATACTACGGTCAGTGAACTGTAGCTAGTTCGTGAAGTAAGCAAGCAGGTTAGGTAAGTATCCCTAGTGGTAATTACACAGAGGAGGAGCACAGAGCTGCGAGAGAGAGAACAGTTGTCTGTGAGCGGGGCGAAGGGAGGCGGCGATTCAGAGGAGACGGCCCGAAGGTGCCTTTGAGTCAGTGGCTGGGGGAGCAGAACGCCAGGCAGACAATGGGGAAAGGAGCGTTCAGACCGAGGGACCAGCACGTGCATAGGGAAGAAGCGAAAGGAGGTCAGTGCTGCTGAGGGGCAGCAAATGAGCAGGAAAGTGGGACAACGTTAGGTGGAACAAGTGGGCTGAAGCCAGCTACTCGGGGCCTTACGGGCCATTAAAGAAGGTTTTTCGTTCAATTTAATCTAGCAACAGTGTATGTTCACCCTTAAAACAAGAAAGTTAAGATTTTAGGAGAAACATGTAGGAGATACTTTGAATTAAACTTATTATACATAGTTGTAGCAAGACCAAAGACTGCATTTTTAATACTAACACCCATTAAAGGCTTTCAAGTCCTAATAGAGCTGCAATTTGGTTATGAACTCTCTGTGCAGAGAAAAACATTGGCCATACTTAAGCAAGATGCCAGCAGGAAGCCCCCAAACCCCTCACCTCACAGGACAACGGTCACACTCTGCTGCCAGTGTCCCCCAGATCACAGGCGCCGTCCCCCTGCTTCCCTATGGCACTAAGATCAACAGCACTTTTATACCCTGTCCAAAAATTGGCTCAGCTTTTTCTCTTGTCTCTTCTCATAGTTCAGTCACTGGGATCACGTCTATTTTAAGGTGGTGGTTTTACATCTTTAGAACCCAAAAGGTAGAAGCAAGAATGTTCACGAAGAAGGTTTATAATAATAGAAGGAAGATAGAATAAAACAAAAACATTGTTTGGTAGCAGATGTCTGTATGGGGAGGCTCATCTGAAACCAGATTCTTCTACCAAACTCCTATTTCACTAAACCTGGACTGGTGGCTTCTCAGTTCTTCTTTAATCTAATTTATTGCACTGGCCTCTAAGTGGATAATCTGATACTTTCATCTTTATCCCAGGATTTGAGGGAGGTATTAATCAGTATATTTCTTCTGTAATCCTGGAACATCTGTATAGAAATGATGTTAACTGCCATCTACTGAAAAAGATAAAGATGCTATTCCAATAATATATCCATCAAGGTAATCAAGTAATATTGCTAATGCTTTTTTCTTAATAGAAAAAAACATGCTCATAAATACAGAGAACAGACTGACAGCTGTCAGAGGGGAGAGGGTGGGGGCTGGGGGAAAAGGTGAAGGGATTAAGCAAAAACAAAATAACACTCAGACACAGCAGTAGAGCGATTACCAGAGGGAAAGGGGGCGGGGAGTGGGGGGGCAAAAATGGTGATGAAGGAGACTTGACTTGGGGTGGTGAACACGCAATGCAATATTATTATAGAATTATATACCTGAAGTATTATAGAATTGTACACTTGATAACTATATAATTTTATTAACCAATGTCACCCCCAAAAATTCAATCAAAATTAAAAAAATAAAATTTAAAAAATTATTAGGTATGTCTCTTATTGTACTGCCTGAATTGAAAAATGAAACCAGCTTTCTTACTTTTAAAAATAAAACAAAACAAGATTATCAGCTGACTTGCCCACCTCATTGTCTATTGTAAGGAATAAGTTCAGGATAACTGTACATAAAATATACACAAAATTGTATGTAAAAATGCAATCCCAAGTGTGAAGTGACATAAATTAGGTAAATGGCAGTGATAAATAGGATGGAATTTGTAGAAAGATTAAATTGACTCCTAATATAAGGATTGCCTCTTATTACCTATGCATTCTATGGAATTTTTTAAACTCTGACTTTAATGTCTTTACCCATAAAATTATAAAAATAAAAAAACAATAAAACATGAGTGGCCCAATGGATATGTAGAATGCTTAATTCATTGACCAGAACGTTGATATCATATATTAATTTGTTAAATGGCAATTTTTAGTCACCTGTAAAAAATGTTTGAGTGTAAAATTTAAGTCAATACTCCAAGAGCAACAGCAAGCTTTTCACTCAGATCCACGTGGGTTTGAACCCTGGGTTTGCCACTTGCTAGCTGCAAAGAATTTGAATTAGTCTCATTTATTTTATTCCCATTCTCTCTCGCCCATCTCTTTATATCATATAAAATGAAGGTATTGTCAGTGCCTCATTTTGGTATTGCTCTAAGAATTAAATAATACTGAGCTAATATATTTGAGTGCGAATTGCTTACGCATTTCTCATTCAAACATCGCAATAATCCCAGGATGTTGGTTTTACAGGACCCATTTTCAAGGAAGGAAACTGATATTAGCTGACTGGCCTAAAAGAATTGAGATTCAACTCAGGCCTGACTAGCTCCAAATTTCATGAATCTCCTAATCCAAAGCACTGACTTGCATATGTAACAGTCCTTCCGTAATACCTGGAAATTCCCTCTTGCCTTTCCCCTTAACTGGAAATCCATCTCAAAAAACCAGGATATCTGGTCCTAAAAAAGAGGTGTTCACTCCTAATGCTCTCTTCTTGAGAAGATACCACTCAGAGAATCATACTTCTTGCAATCATAAAAGATGGAGACTGAACCCAAATTTCACCCCTTTCTTCCAGTGCTGCCTGGCCTTAAGGAGCTGCGAGGCCTTGCCTTCTCTGTCTCTGACGTCATATCTGTAACCGGTTCCCCATTTCTGTCTGCCACAGCCGGCAAATTCATGCTCACATAATCTCCTCTATGGACAAATAATCCTCCCTACTCTCAGCGTTCTCCCCTCAAAGCCATTCCTGTCACTATTATCAGGGTGACTTCGGTGCTGGTGTGTCCCCTCTTGTAAAGACTGACTTACTGCACAATGACTTCAAAACCTAAACACTGAGGCCGGACATCCAGTACTCGGGTCCTTCCCTTATCAGGTTTTCCTCCTTCCTCACACTGCCCCCTGCAGGTGCCAAGTGTCACAGCCACCTGCTCCCTGCCCCACTTGTCAACCGCAGTGGGTAGGTTTTCCCAGAACATCCAAACCTGACTTGTGCTGAAAGGCGTGGCTTGAACTTTTTAAGGTCTGTCTTTCACAACTTCCCTCAGCTAGGAGAGTATACGGTACTTTATCTTTTCCCTCATTAAATTTAAGTTACTAATGATGTATGCAAATTTTTTCTTTGATGTTAGACTACAGGTTCTCTTGAAGAGGCATTGCCCTTTCTCCAGGGATCTTTCATCTCTCCTGGTGCGCAGCACCTGAACCTGCTCATAGGTGGAAAACACACACACCCACACACCCACACATACCCACACACCCACACACACCCACACTCACCCACCCACCCACACACACAAACACTGGAAAGACTGACCCATGAATATAAGCTCTTCAAAGTCCAGAGTTCCAAGTACAAGGTCTGTGTGTTTGCAACATAGGATCCCTTTAGCTTGGTAACTGCTTCCTAATATGCCTTTGGGGCGAGGGTGGGAATTGCCTTAGGTTCACTCTGATGTCTTTAGGCAGAGTCCCATCAATCAGCATATCATGTGCACGGGCGGGCCACAGTGATTATGTGATTGGTTCAGAAATGGGCAGTCACTCAACCAACATCAATGATACCCAGTGAGAATCAAAGATTCTCATGCCTTAACAGGGGGAATAATTGTATCCCTCTCGTAACCATTAGGGGAGACCATTTCCTAGACTGGAGTCAACATGAGAACCTGAGCTGAACTGCAGAGGGAGAGGAATCCCATCCTGATTATATCCTCGGTGCCCAGTCACATCCAAACATGAATCTAGCCAGCTCACCCCATCATGCTTAATTTACTTGAAAAAATAAATAGAGTTCTCTCTGCTTAAACCAGTTTGAGTCTAGTTTTTCTGTCACTTGCCACCAACCGAGGCTTCTGTGTTAAATAGATATCGGTGAATTTTTTGGAGAGATTCTTAAGGCGGTAAACAAAGCTGCCATTGATGGCCCGAGGAGGAACCCTTAACAAGGAGCCTTTGCTGTGGGATAGGGGATCGGAATATTAATACCCGTTCTCTGGTGAAGCCAGTGAATCCGGGTGCTGACCTTCAGTGAAAGCTAAACAAACAGGACTCTATCAACTCCTCACACGCTCCCATCAAACAGCATTAAAAGCAAACACTGCATAGCAATTAGTGTGCAGATCTTTTACAGTGTAGGGCCTGCGGAGCAGTGATATATTCAGGACACCACAGGGTAAAGGCCAGGATGAGGAGTGCAAGGTTAGAGGTCAGGTTATTCAAATAATATAGCGAAATGATGAATAAGGACCTAGGGGGACCTATGACAATGAGGCAATGTTTATTTTCTCCCTGGTCCTCCATTTTTAGCCATTTGTGCTCTATGGTTCCAACACTTTTCAACCCTGACTTTACTGCTGTATCTCAGCCTCAGCATTTCCACCTCTGAAATGGTACTGATAAATAAATGTGCGTAAACTTGAAGCAAATTGTCTGGCACTCTGGGATCTCTAGTTTAATGAATCTCAGACTTTGTCTTTTTACTACAGCCTGTGGTAAGAAATACACAGAACATGTCAACCCAGGACACATCCACACGCACCTATACTTCTAAACAGAAGATTCAGAAAACAGTCCTTATTCTCACTGTGCACAATTCAGAATGGGACAGTCTATTATCAAATAAATATTCAAAATAAAATGTTCTACTCTGACATTTTTATCTTAAGATGGCCGTGATCTACTAGACTGATTTCAGGTCCATCAATGGGTATTGACCTCCATATTGAAAAGCATTGCCCTAAGTAAGCATATGGTGTAACATGCATTCCAGGTAAATTCCCATGACACCTAAGCGGAGCTTTGTTCCTAAAGTTCAGCAGGATAGGCTGTGCCACAGCTGACTTTTAAGCTCTCCTGTGGTCCTGGGCTTAGACCAAGAGTCAGTGGAAGCAGCTGGTTCCACGCTCCCTTCCCCCTGGACACACCTCTTATTCTCCCTCTGCTCCCATGGTGTTTCTTCCCACCTGTTGGGCTATGGAAGGGGACTCATCCAAGATGAAGAAACTGCAGGGGGCTGAGAGGCTAAGGTTCTCACAAGTTTCGTTTGTTTAAGAATCCCTCAGGGAGCTCTAAAACATTCTCAGATGCTCGGAGATTGTAATTCACTCGGTTTGGCAGGGGCTCTGGAGGCTGAATGTTTATAAAGCACCCAGTTTCTGATGAAAGGGGAGGGGTATAGTATACTTGGATAAACACTTCCATTAATGAACAGCACAAGATTACCCTCAATTCCATTAGAAGCTGGAGCTGTGGAATCATGTCATTTATCGCCAGCAACAAAAGTGCAAAGGTTTCCTCAAAACTGAGGGGTGAGGGGGGGAAGGGAGAAAAAGCAGGTATCCTCTGTTTTTAGCATAGTCCAAAAGCAGAATGGGAGAGACCACACACAGCGCCATTCCCTGTCGGCAGGTGCCCCCGCTCTCCTTCAGCCCAGCTGGCTCACTTCGGTGAGCCAAACAGGTGGCTGTTTTTATTAAATGATGAGGAGAGTTAGGGTGTGGAGGGGTGGCTGGGACGGGGGCAGCAAAAGCAATATGGCAGTCTGCAATCTTGTTATTTGTACATGTGGGTGTTCCATGTGTTAACTCCTGGTGGGTGGCAGCTTTGCAGTACCTAGGGAAGCTGTGCTCCCGTATTTGCACTAGGGGAGAGGCTTGGCGTTTCTTTATTATCTCTCTGAATTCCTCCAACTCTCCAAGTGAGAGCCTGTAGAGCATTTCTTAGGCAGGTTAGGGAAATCGCTCCAACAGTCAGAGCAGTAACTCCGTCACTGGAAAACAGAGAAGAGAGGACTCAGCTCCCACTCTGCATTCTCCAATGGGAATGGCCACTTAACTGTAGTTTACTGTATGAGGTCCTTTGCACTAGATGGCTTCCAAGTTTCCCTCCAACACTAAAGTGTCTAAAAGTCTGTGAGTCAGGGGTTACAAATGTAATTTAGTTAGAAGCCTTAAGTAAGAGGTAGAAGAACAGTCCTGACTGGTATGGCTCAGTGGGTTGGGTGTTGTCCTACAGATCGAAGCCGCTGGTTCCATTCCTGGTCAGGGCACATGCTTGAGTTGTGGGCCAGGTCTCTTGTTGGGGATGTGCAAGAGGCGACTGATCAATGGTTCTCTTGTACATCAATGTTTCTGTCCCTCCCTTTTCCTCTCTGAAAATCAATACATAAAATCTTAGAAAAAGAGGTAGAAGAACAAGAGAAATATGTTGGAAATAAAATTCAGCCAATGAGTTCAAAGGTTCACGTTTCTGTGAGTCAGCCGGGAAAACAGCAGCCATTTAAAGAAGAGGGAGGGGGACAAGAAAACTCAGCTTGGAGCTGGGGTTAACTGAGGTAAAAAACACATTCTCTAAGCTCTTAGCCCCAGAGGGTCAAGCAAACCCCTAAGCTTCTCCAAGTTGGTTTTATTATCTGTAAAATGGGAGTAACACAATTAAGTTGAAAAGTGAACACATTCCTTCAGCCATCCACCTGTTCGTTTATTCACTTATTGAGCAAAATGAAGGATCTGCTATGGCTGGCTTCTGGAAGTATTGTTTGATGGAATGAGGGAAGGGATGTGCGATTGTCCAGTGCAGTAGAACATCTGATACATTATTCGCTATGCTCCCTGTGCAAAGTTTCCTTTCCTCCGTAGGTTTCCTTGGAAGGCTCCCTGATGCATTCTCCTTATCCTGGATCCATAGGATCCTTAGCAATAAAAGTCTGTCATTCAGCATTTCTAATTTTATGCTTTTCCCCTCTTCCTTTTCTTCTTCCACAAACCCCATGTTTCTTTGAGAGGCCGTTCTGCCATCATTCCAGGTGGCTGTTAGTCACAGCATCCAACCCCTCATCACAGGGCTGGGGCAATGGCCCAGGTTGTCCCGGCGGGGCATTCGATCTTTCCTGGCCATAGCAATTGGACCAAGGAGGACATTTGACCCAAACAGGCCCAATAACAGTCTCCTCTATGATGTACTAGATGAATTCTGCAAGAGGAAGGCTCTCTTTTCTTTTGGACAATAAGCTGTAAAGTGTTAGGCTTTAGTATGTCACGGTTTTCCGGACACGCAGAAGGATTTAGAACTCAGATATGAAGATTTCAGAACCTTTAAAACTTTTCTTGAGCATCTGGATCCAATTGCGTCCAAAGCCAGACCCTAGATTTTCAGTTCTATGAGCCAATCTGTTCCCTTTTTTGGCTCCACTTAGTCAAAGTTCAGTTTCTCTCAGTGGCAAATCAAAGAGCCCTGAACGCTCCATCCTTCAAAGTCTGCCTCAGCCTACACTTCCTTGCCTCGTCCCCTTTGGTCTCCTCACCCAGAGGTGGCCAGCAGAGCACATTTCCGTCCCTCTTATGGGGATTTTCTCACTTGCTGCCTGGCCTTGTGGTTCATTGGATGCAAATCTGTGCCATCCTCTCACCCAGTATTAGGTCATCTATTTTCAAAGGAAGCTACCTTAAATATTTATCATGAATATGCTATAATTAATAATAATTTAATGTTATTAACTAAGAATAACTATTATGTGCTAGAACTTGTGCTGACTGATTTATATGTGTTATCTTATTTAATTATTAAAACACTGCTATGAGGCAAGATTTATTATTTCCTTTTATGGCTTAGACAGGGAGCAGATTCAGAGAAGCTAAGTTACTAACCCAAATTTTTTCAGCAACTAAGCAGGAAGCAGGGTTAGAATATAGGTCTGTCTTACTCAATAAGTTGTGTGCTCAATCATGCATGTATGTGTGTGTGTGTGTGTGTGTGTGTGTTTGCCAATATTACAGTCATGTATATTCTGCAATGCTATCCTGTACCCCACGCCCTCTCCCAGTTTGGACAGCTTATAGATATGCTTAATAGAATTCCATCAGTGAGTGAAAGGATTGGTGGCATACAACTGTTAACCAGAGAGGCTAAGTTACATACAAAGGGCATCGTATGTGCCATTCATGGCAAAATATAGAGACAAATGTAGATGGCCTAATGACCTTCCTGGTCGCATGACTTAGTGCTTGGCAAAAACCCAATAAGGCTACAAAATTCTGAAAGACAAGGCCACTTAGAGAGAAACAAGCCATGATGGATGTGCAATCCCAGCAAATGCATGATGAAGGATAGAAACATTGTTATGCATGATTTTTTAATAACTACAAAAAAATCCCATGTGTGGGGTTGCTGCATGTGAAAATTGATAGCATTGCTGATGCTGCTCATCTCTTTAAACAACCAAACTCATCGTTCCTGGTGCTGTTATATCAGTAATAAATTGGCTCCTCAGACAGATTTGCTTGCAGGTTAGAACAGTGATCGAATAGATAATAACTTTTTGGGTAGCAATGCCTGCCATAGCAAATAATGAAGAAATTCATGTCCTGCAAAGTGCAGGGTGATTGTCTTCCCAAAATATATGTCACATGGCCTCCAAGTAGGTTCATTAGGTATCCAGGAAGCTGCAAAAATTATTCAACACATACAGGCAGGTGACTCAAAAAGAATCGTATCAAATGTAGATGAGCCAGTAGTTACAAAAACATGTAGGCCAATGAGGGACTTGTTGCTAAATGGGTTATAAAATCGAGACCACAGATGGACAGCAGATGACAGCTAGTGGCGGGGGAAGGTTAGGGAGTGGGGGGACCTCGAAGGGAGGAGGAAGGACTCATGGGCGTGGACAGTAGGGCGGTGATTGCTGGGGAGAGTGGGTTGTAAGAGGACTAAGTGGTAATGGAAAATAAATACCATAAAGATTAAATTAAAAAAAAAAAAAGAAGACCCAAGGGCTGGGCATTAGGCTGGGGCAGGCCTATCTCAGCAAGGGGAATTAAGCTGGATTTCTCCAGTGACCTTACATAATGTGGCAGCTTTTGCCAATATCGCACTGGGTCCAGATCCCTTTGATGGGGCTTCAATAACTGGATTCTCTATTTTGGTTCATCATTTCTCCCTCTTAGAAAACAATTAGGTGTCAGTGGTGAACTAAGTCTACCAACACTAGGCAAACATAATTTAGCTGAATGAAGGAGGTGGTGGACAAAAGAAATTCCACAGAAAGGCAACAATGTGGAGTGCAGGAAAGTTCACCTTGAGAGCTACTGCAGTCAGGTTTTGGGGGCAGTATCATGGGCTGTAAGGGCCACGTCATGCCACTTAGCTGCTCTTGACTTTAGTTATTTATTTTTTAACATTAGGAAGTTATACCACCTTGTGCCTTTGAGTCTCTGCAAAATGGTGATGAAGATCTTGCAAGCTGGGCAGGAAGGTAAAGTGAGAGGGGTGTGGGAAACTCCACTACAACGACACAGAATTCACTGAGTTTTATCGTTATTACCAACTAGGCTAATGGTTTTCTCAGTGAATATAAAGAGGAGCAAGGCAATAACAGATATTACATCTATGCAAGAAATACGAGATGCAGTCTTGAGACTGGTAGTCAATTTTTCCATTGAGTGCCCACTTGGGAACCCATCTGCAAGATCTGTCCCATGCCAGTTATTAGATGGTTACTGATCAGGGCAGGAGACACATGAGCAACTTCTATCCCATCACTGTGTCCCCTTGGTCTCAGCATATTTTATTTCTTTGATTTTTTTCTCCATGGACCTGGGATAAGCTGGATGATAGTGCACCTAGACCACTGTTGTGGCTCCTGAGCTGTTGACTCCTATGTTTACTGTCCCTGTCAGGAGAGCCCTGCCCATGAACAGGTCTTGTCCTCTCTGCCTTTGTTTTGCAGAGCCTGGACCATTTCCTGTTAGCTCCTCCACCCCAGTCTAGACCCTGTTCTTATACAATTTAATCAGAGCTCTGCTTTTCCCAGTTGACCTTGGAAGTGGTCCAGTGTACCTTACTACACTTATTGATGAGCCCTTCTTCTTCCATGTTGTGTTACATTTCTGTGACCTTTGCAGATGGGACACTGGATGTCTCAGTGGCTCTGTCCAGGCTCTGTTTTTGGAAAGGAGTGAGTCTGTGTCCCTAACCCTGACCCTAGATTTCATATCTCCTCTCCTAAATTCCATCAGCCATGTTGCTAAGTCACAGAAAGGCTTGTGTTTGAATCTCCTTGATTGCACACCGGGATATCATTTTTAAAAACTACATTAGAGTCCTTGTTTTAATAAATGAGTTAAAACTCTACTAAAAATACAACCAAAGAAGGCTCTTGGCATGACCATTTAGATATCTGAACTCATTTCCTACATATAGAGGATGAGATTTTAAAAGCCTGATGCCCACGTGCATATAGGGTTTTATACAAGAATAAACATTTAAATCTAACATCTTTGTTAAAGTGGAGGATCCGGGACACAGGACTTCTTATTTGCTAACCAAAATATGTTGATATTTGCATCCATAGAAGGATTCTGATACACATATTCTTTCAACAAACATACACAGCATGTGAGAAAATAGATTTAACACCCTTATTATTTTGAAGAGTTATTAAAAGACTATTTTAAAAGTGCTTTACTGTTAAAAACTATATAAGCACCTTATGGGTCTTTGTGTCATATGGCATGAAAAACCTTGCAATTGGCATTATTTTGATGAAAAATTTAAAATGCTCAAGCTTTAGGTTTTATTTTTTAGCAGTGTCCATGTTTTTGTTTTTATTGAAATAAAAAAATCATCTCAGCAGACACAGAATTGAGAATGACTTATATTCTCTTCTGTTCCCTTATTTAAAACACTAAGCTGAGACCTCACCATAAAGTGACCTTATTCACTGCATATAGAGAGTATGGATAAGAGGAGGAAAAAAAAAACACATTGAAACAAAACCCAAGACAGGTAATTATGGTTCACTTCCTTACAATTCTTTTAAAATATTTTTAGATTCATTTAATTATAACTGAGAGAAATAAATTTACAAGTCATCCTTTAAGCCTTTCTTTATTATTCTAACCCTTTCCCAAGACATAGCTTCTATTTTCAACCTGATATGTCCTTTCAGTCTATTTATATGCATTTTATAAGTAAAAATTTGTATTTACAAACTTTTGTTTGACGTATGTAATGAAACTTTTGTTTCATTTAACACTTAGACATACACACATATATATCTGATCACATATGTGTGAGCTCAATACTGTAATATGTATATGCTTATGGAATAAGATACACACTAAGTTGTATGTATTTATATATAATATGCATGAAATTAAATATGTGCATATTAAGTATTAATACATATATAACATACATCTATTAGTACATACATATAATTCCTATGGCATATAATACACTATAGCAGTAAAAGAAAATATGAGAGAAACTATATGGAAAGTTCCACAATTTCCTTTACTGCTATATTGTAGTCAACAGAAAGTGAACAGCAGAATTCATATGACCAGCCCACTAATGAGGGCCATTCAAGTTGCTTCCAATGTTACAAACAGTTCTGCAATCTGCAAGCACATCAGCAGATCATTTAGCAGGTTATTTTGCTTCTAAGAAACTGAAATTCAGTCAAATTATAAATACACATGTTGAGGAACCCAATAAGATCTGAACAATCATATCCCAGGATAGGTAGGAACTCCTCTCTAAGAGAATTCATTCTGGAGAAAGCCACTCATAGGACCTGGAAGCAAGAAGACGGAGACTCTCTCCTTGGGCTCTTCTGCAGTCCAGCCTTCTCTCTCTCCACCCAGGGCCTCCTTTGCTCTCAGTCTTCCCTTTGCACCCAGCCTCTCCGGCCTCGCTGTCCATAGGCTGGCCTTTCTCGGTCAGCTCTCACAGGCATTTCTTACCTTCTGCATTTCTTAGGTTGGGTTCCCCCCAGCAGTAGCTGATTGTCCTGCTGTGTGTATGCGTGTTCCTCCCCCTTTTGGCCATACCGTGTGCCTCTGACCCATGCTATCTTTCGGGTAGCTGTTTACCGTAAGGAAGACGTAGGACAGACTAAGGAACAGGGCTCAGAGATGATGGTTCTAAGGCACTGAGAAAGGCTATTTCCCTTGTGGAAGTAGAAATTCGCCTTTTCAACTACTTCACTCCCAGAGCCTGGGGCAAGGCTGGGCTCTGGGGGGTTCCCTGGTCACTACCTGTTCACTTAGTCTCCCGAGGTTTGAAGGGTAGAGTAGGCCCTCTCAAAGGGCTTCCTTGGCATAAGGATTATTTTGAGAAACTGTAGATTTAGGAGAAGTTCTAAAAACAGAGTACAAGTTACCCTTGGGTAGGAGAAATTTACATTAGAATGGGGGGCTGTACTAGGAGGAGAGCTATTACCAAAGGTAAATTTTTCACCAGAGAGACTCATCTGCTTGCAGAACCACCTCCGTTTACCAGACATTCCCTCTCCTCAGGTCTCCAGGAATTGCCTTGCCCCTTGGAGACTCCAGACCCATAGCTCCTTTCCTTACACAAACCTCCATCTGGCTGCCTTTTGAGTCTCATATCTTTGTGGGGCTTCTGTATGTACATATATATGTAATTAAAATTGTTTATTTTCTCCCCTTTATCTGTCTTGTCTCATGGAAGGCAGGAAGGTGGTCCCAGCCAGGAGCCTCGAAGGGTAGAGGAAAGACTGTTTTTTTCTTTTTCTCCCCAACAGGGTCATAGCACCAAACGCCCCCACATACGTGGTATGAAAAGTGATCACTGGTACTGGCTTATGACACAGAGACCCCATTCAGCTGTTGCATGCACTCTGTACTCTCCATTACGATGTGTAAGATGAATCCAATATCACACATTACACAAAGTGAAGATTAAATGAAATAATGTCTAAAATATTCTTTGCAAACCATAAGGCGCTATTTTACCAAGACATGAAGCTAGCTCTAAGAAAAACAAAGTAAATCAATAACTAAGAGAATGTTTTACTGTCACCAGCACTATGGTGATAGCAGGTTCCACCAACCATGTCATTTGATCATTATTCTTCTTAGCTGGGCAGTGAGTTCAGGAGGGGGGTTGAAGAGGCTCACCTTCCGTCTGGCAGTCGTTCTGGTTTGGAAGATCCAGTGTGATAATCAATTAAGCATAAGTGGCTTTATCCTAATGATGGCAAATGCCAAGAAGGATAAAATGAGGGTGGCATAAACGTTCTCTGTCTCGAGTGTACCACAGCACAGCCTCTTCTCTGCTGGTCCAAGCCTGGCCCTTCTTCCAAGACTTAGATTTCAGCCTGCCTCATGGGGTGCCTGGCATAATCTATATTAGGAGGTGAGTGAGGCTAAGAAAAGCCACTTCTTTTTGTATAATAGCCTTGGAAGGCTAAAGTTCCTTTGAAAAATCTCAACAGCCATGTGAAGCCTATCAATATTAGATTTATGTCATAGTCTAAGGGATTTTTGTTTATTAACCAATTTAACTTTTGCCAAAAGTTTCACTGTATACATTAAATATCCTCAGTAATATCAGGCAATGTGGACAAAGCCATAAATAAATAGCCTCAAAAATTCATTTAATTTTATCCACAGTCCTTATTTCATGATTTCCTCATACAGGAGTGAAGGATTAATATTTCCATTTGGTAGTTCTGAAATTAAGCTCTAGGAAGGCTAAATAACTTACCCAAGGTCATAGAACTAACACTAACTGGTTACCTGTACTCAGAGGCGGGTGTCCCATCCTCCCTGCCCCCCACCCCCTGCCAACACAGCTTCTTCAGAGGTTGGGACCTGTGCCTTGATTAATGATCTCTGCATTAGGTAAGATGAAATACTGCAAGCATCAGCTGCTCAGTAGCACCTGAGCTTTTAGAAACCCTTTCTGTTCACTAAGCAGTGCCATTTATAACCTTCCATTAGAGGGGAATGGGACAGAACTATCTAAATGGCATTCTGAAAGTAATACCGGGGCATTCATCTGGCTAAGCCTCCTTTGCAGGCAAAAATTAAGAAGTCCATGTCTTAAAAGTGAAGAACTGAAAATAACCTACATGTTCACCAACAAGGGATTGAGTATACAAATTGTGTTATATCCATGCCATGAAATATTGTATAATCAATTAAAGTGACAAGGTAGACATATATCAACTGGCTGAGAAAAATTATAGGTGATATTAATTATATGCAAAAGTAGGTCTCCATGTACCTTATAGAATATAATCTCATGTGCATAATAGAATGCATATGGAATATTAAATGTTAAGCATGGTTATACGTAGTTGGGTGATAAAGTTATATGAGATTTTTTTTTTTTGTTTACAAAAATGGAGTGTTTATTTAAACACAATTTTTCCGCCTATCCTAAGAACAAAGGAAGATCTAACTGAGCTTGAACTTAGCCTGTAATCTTTCTCTTAGATATATTAGTTGCACAAAAGATAATTAAATTTCATAACATCTGTTAACCGAAGAGGCTTGCATGCTTGCTTGTCATGGGTATCACATGTTTTTATAATCAATGTTAATTAATACATTTTGTACTTGCTGATCCCCAGACCAAGCCTATGAAAGGCTTATCGGACCATCCCTGTGTCCCCGTGCCCCCCAAGTCTGGTTTAGCTGCTTCTGTTCTTAGTTCCATTCAGATCCTTATCACATTATTACTGTTATGCCTCTCCCAATATGGGCTTCCCTAGGAGTCATCATGTATGATTTCCTCTGTCTCCTGACACCCAGCTTAAGGATTCAGCATGCAGTGAGAGCCCAATAAATGCTGAGAAATATAAATTGTTGTAACCTCGTTGGTACCTGGGACAGAGATGAACAAGGAGCTGCTAACAGCACTCCTAGAAATTAGCATATGTGTTTCGGGTCAATGAACAAAGGTGTTCAGTGAAGCCCTGAGAAAAGAAAGAAAGAAAAACTATGGCAGAGAAGGTGAAGGTGTTGTCTCAAGAGTTTCAGATTGGGGAGTTTTGAGGTAGGGTCACCCCTGAGAGTTCCCACAGCAGAGAAGGATCCCTTAGGTCTTGTCTTTTTATTTAGTTCTTCTTTTGCTCATTCCACAATTGTTGAGCACTGTAATCCAGAATCCAGGAGCTGGGTCAAAAGCAGGAAGGTATCTCTTGCATTTATTCAACTGGACAAAGTCTTTTCTACCCAAAGCAGGTAAGGTTGTCCTTTGAAAGTTGAATTCTTATCTTCCATTAATTAATTAAATTGATTAATTATAGCAGGTTAGATTTTTCTTCTTAAAAATTTCATTTAAATGGAATTATAGAGTATGTATAGTTTTTTGTGTCCAGCTTCTTTTACTGAGTAGAATATTGGGTTGGCCAAAAAGTTCATTTGGTTTTTCCATAACATGGCTCCAGTAGTGCTTAGTTGTCTTTAATTTCATTCGAAACAATTTTGTTAGAATGGATTGTGACAGCTGTCATATCAATGTGTATTAAAAGAAATCAAAATTGGTGAATTTTTGTGTATTCATTTTAATATTGAAGATAGAAGAAAATATGCAACATTTTTGGCATATTATGCCTTATTTCAAGAAAGGTAAAAACACAACTGAAATGAAAAAAAAAAAATTTGTGCAGTGTGTGGAGAACGTGCTGTGACTGATCAAAAGTGTCAAGAGTGGTTTGCAAAGTTTTGTGCTGGAGATTTCTTGCTGGACAACACTCCACAGTTGGGTAGGCCAATTGAAGTTGATAGTGATCAAATTGAGATGCTAATTGAGAAAGATCAATGTTATACCATGTGGGACATAGCTGAGATACTCAAACTATCCAAATCAATAAAGTTGTTGGTGAAAATGAAAAAAAAATGTGCCTTTTATGAAAAAACTAAAGAGACTTTTTGGCCAACCCAATATAGTTGATGTTTACCCATATTATTCTGTGATTTAATAGTTGCTTTTTAACACAACGAGCATACCATTTTTGAATATACCAATGTTTTTATTTTATCGATTTACCCATTGATGAACAACTGGGATGTTTCCAATTTGGAGTATTATCAATAAAGCTGCTATAAACTTACTCAAACAACTTTTTTCCCCAGCTCTGTTTTTATTTTCCCTAAATAAATATGTACCATTGGAACTACTGTATACAGGTTGCTTCTAAAAGTAGGTGGGGGAACTCACATAGCTCAATAGCGAAAATAAGATAACCCAATTGAAAAACAGGCAAAGGACTGGGATTGGTATTTTCCAAAGGAAACATATAAATAGCCAACAGTACATGAAAAGGTGCTCAATATCACTAGTCATCAGGAAAATGTAAATTAATACCATAATGCGATATCACCTCACATCTGTTAGGATGGTTATTATCAAAAAGATAAAAGACTAATGTTGGTGAGGATGCAGAGAAAAGAGAATGCTTTTATACTGTTGGTGGAAATGTAAACTGATACATCAACCAAGACAAACATTATAGAGGTTACTCAAAAAATTAAATATAGAACTACCAAATGATTCTACAGTCCTACTTCTGGATATATATCCAATGGAAATGAAACCATTATCTCAAATATATATGCAATTCTGTGTTCACAGCAGCATTATTTACAACAGCCAAAGTATAGAAACAACCTAAGTTTTCACTGATAGATGAATAGATAAATAAAATTGATACACACACACATACATAAATACCACAATGGAATATTATTCAGCCTTAAAAAAGAAGAAACTCTTGTTATTTGTGACAGCATGGATGAACCCGGAAGGCATTATGGAAAATGAAGTAAACCTGGAAAAGACAAATACCACATTGTATAGCTTATATGTGGAATCTTTAAAACAGAAAAGTCTGACTGATAGAAACAGACTAGAAAAGTGGTTGCCAGAGGTTGGGGGTGGATCAAATAGGGAGAGGCTGGTAAAGGGTGCAAACTTTTCAATTATGAGATAAATAACATCTGAGGATTTAATGTATAACATAATGACTATATATTGTATAAATAAAATTTACTAAGAGAGTAGAAATGTTCTCAACAACAGCAAAAGAAAAGGTAACTATCTGAGGTGATGGATGTGTTAATTAGCTTGATGGGGGGAATTCTTTCTCAATGTATCCATATACCATATCATCATAGTGTACCTTTTAAATATCTTACAAATATATTTGTCAATTACACCTCAATAAAGCTGAAAAAAGTAGTGGGTAGGGATGAAAATGGACAGGGAAGGGACCTGACATAAGTTTTGGGGTGATGTAGTATTCTGTATCTTAAAAGGGGTCTGACCACATAGGTGTATGCATTTGTCAAAGCTTATGGAATGGATATACTTAAGGTTTGTACGTTTCAGTGTATATAAATTTTATCAAAATATAAAGAATCATTAACAAATATTGGACTTTAGTTAATGATATGTTGAAGTGTTTAGGAGGAATTATACTGATGTCTGCAACAATCTGAAGGGTATCAAAAAATGAGATAGATTGATGAGACAGATTAGGTGCTAAAACAACTGTAGCAAAACAATTACAGAATCTAAGTGATGGGTACATATGTATTCACTGTAAGATTTATTCAACTTTTGGTATGATTGACATTTTTTATAGTAAAATATTGGGGATTGAAAATACATCTCTCTCCAGCACGAATCCTCCGGGGCCTTCCCGGCAGACTGAGAATAAAATCCAAAGTAATTATCTTGGACTCTGAGGCCCTGCACAATATAGCTCCTGGTTACGTCTCTGAGTTCATCACTCCCACTCCGACCCTCTCTGGCTTTTTCCCAGTGACAGTGGGTTCCTCACTGTCCCTAGTTTTCTCCTAGCCCGTCACGGTCTCAGACCTGTCATACCTACTGTTGCCTCTGTAGAGGGTGCTCTCATCCCAGGTGGGATTTGCATGGTGACCTACCTCTTTTCACCCACTTATTCTTGTCTGCTCAGTGGCTCCTCCTCCAAGAGGCCTCTCCTGATCACCTTGTCAATTTCTTATGCTCTCACTTTCATGCTCTCTCTTTTTTTATAGCACTTATCACCACGTAATATAATTTTAAATACATTTACATTCAATTTACTTCTCTCCCCCATTGATGTACAAACTCTTTGAGGGAGGGATAGGACTCTGTTTTATTTATTGCTCTGTCTCCAGCTCCCAGAACACTGTGTGGCATGTGAGCCACACAGAACATATTTGTTGGCTAAATTAATGGATGGGATTTTCCATAATGCTATTAAAATATTAAAGCACATTTAGAACAGTTTTTAGATTTACAGAAAAATTGTGAAGATAGAGTTCCCATATACTCCTCAGCCTGTCTCCCATTTTACTAACGTCTTACGTAATGGTATATATGCTAAAATGAATGACTCGACATTGACAAGTTATTAACTGAAGTCCGCACTTGAATTTCCTTAGTTTTCATCTCGTGTCCTTCTTCTGTTTCAGGATCCCATCCAGGATGTTGCATAACCATAGGCTCCTCTTGGCTGTGACAGTTCGTCAGGCTCTTCCTGTTTTTCATGACCGTGACAATTTTGAGGAATACTGGTTAGGCATTTTGCACAATGGCCTTGGTGGGGAGTTGTCCATGGTGTGAATTAATAGGACGATGAATTATCTTGGAAAACTGCTCCTCCAGGAACACTGATTTGTACCAATGATCCCAAATTTTTATATTACCTTTAGAGCACATATACATTTTTACAAATTTTGTCATGTTTGGCAAACTCTGTGACAAGGAAGGCCTTTCTATGTCCCTCTTACACTTAAGACAATTGAGCTTCCATATGGTATCTGTGCAAGACCACAGAGAGTGCAGGGCTGAGGAAACCTCCAGCCCTCTTCCTACCTCCCACTTTTGCCTGTTGACCCCATTGCGACTGGCCTTTGCCGCCCAAACCTGAAACTATGCAAAGGCACACGGTATCAGCATCCTTTTCTCTAATGTTTTTTTTTTTCCCAATCAAAATAGTAGCACTAAGTCTAACAATCCTGCTTAGCCAGAAAAATGAATGCGCTGAAATACTATTTAACTGTAAGCAAACACATCTTATCAAAATCTCATGTTCCAGGCCTGTCAGCAGGTGAATGTTCATTTGAGATACTCTCATTTGAAAAGAACCAATAGTCGTGAGGCCGCCAGCACCTATACCTGTACTGCGCCCTTTCTGTGTGCGGGGCTCCTCGCTCATCCTGAACACTGAGCACTTCCTCGTCACTGTTCACCTGAGGCACTTTGTGATGAGAGGACCAGGGGCCGTACCTTAGTCCCTCTCACTCCCTGCTTCAGGAGCGCTCTCCCTGACCCCGCACGAGGGTATGAGTCTCAAAAACCCTGCTTCACTTATGAATACAGACTCTAAATTGGTTTGTTTTGTTCCGTTATAAAATGCTTCATTGTGCAATTTAAGGATATTATTATGCTGAGTCCAGAAGAAAGCAAGATGTGTTAACTTGACTAAGTGTTATTTCACCCTTCAGAGAGCCTTCCTTTATTCGGCTGTATGGCATCTCCTAGCTCTGGGCTTTGGCCACCACATAATTTATAAGACGCTATCATTGCCCATATTCTTTAAATGTCTGACTTAAGGGTGGGGCTGTGTTCACCTTGCTCCTCATCGTGTCCCTAGGGCAGAGTCCCTCTATGATGTGTGCCCAATTAATACATTTAAATAAAATGGATTTATGTAAACCATAGGTATCATTTATAGCTTTTGTTCTTTGTATACAACTGAAAAATTTCATAATTTCAGACTATTTGAAACAACTTTTAAAAATTCTTTTGGCACACTGGATTAGAAATCACACACACTGGTGACAAATAAGCAATTTCGAGTGAATGGATTGATATTATTCTGTGAACAGTGCCAGAGTTTGAAGTCTGGATGAAGATGAAGCAACGTTTGGAGCTATCTCAGTAGGTCAACAACTTCCTATACGCCTGAGGGATGCATCTGGGGGCCCTTTTCAAATGCTTACCTTTAATAGAGAAGAAATAGAATCAAGGGCTCTAACTCAATAACAGGTACCTTTGTTAGGAGCTGTCCCTATTGCAGGGTAGGAAATAAAGCCACTTTCATGTGACCATACCATGTATGCTCAGGATGAGGCTCGTTGAAGGCCATGAATCAGGGACTATGAATCTTTAAGTCTTCTTCTTCCTGGGAGAACATCTGCCCTGGATTTGCTTGTAAAGTGGGACCCAGGAGAGCCATGTGGAACTGGCCTAATGGGAGAGCTTGCGAAGGTCATAATTGACAGAAATTAGGGCTTGTCTTTTAATGAGAGAAGGTTGATCTTGTCATTCATATGTCCTTTTGGATAAAAGTCATGTTTCCTTTTCTTGTAAATGACATGTCATTGGGCAAAAGTCCATTCACCTAAAGCATCATTTCTTAGTTGTTGGGTAGTGACCAAAGTGGACCTGTGATCTTGAGTATATGCAAAGAGACTCAAAGAAGATACATTTGCAAAGTTGTTTGCCACATCTAATGTTTTTCTGAGTTAGGACTTTTTCTTCTCTATATCTACAACTTCCATGGAAACTTATCTGTTTGTAAATTCTCCTGAGATTCATTTGATTATAACATTCTATCCCAATCTCTGTTTTCCTATAGTATCTGTATACTATCCTGTGCAATATTTATTAAATTTCAATTCCATTTTCTTCCTGTTTTATATGATTTTTTGTTTTCTCTATTTAACTCTTTCCTCCATCTGGATCATAGCACATTAGATTTTTACTATCCTTGTATGCAATAAATTATACATTAATAGGATAGTTATAGCTTCGGAGAAGAAGTTATTTGTGATTTGCACTTAGAGAGATTTTAATCAAGTTTACCATTCTGAAAAAGTCTGTTTTGCATATAAATAAGGACCCCTAAAAATCGATCTGTTTTTCTCAATTATAAAATGCTTTATTTAGAAGCCTACGGGTAATTTATTATACTGAATGGGGTGGAAAGGAAGATGTATTGCATTATGCTTAATCTTATCAAATGGCTGCTATATTTAATGACAATGTCTGTTTATCATAATTATTATAAGTTGTCTAGGTTAATCAGAAGACCTGTGCAGGATTTTCAAATGCTAAATTTATTATTTACGTACCGCCTGAGATGCCAGCTGTTCCCCATGGATGTGCAGTCATCCCATGTGCTTGATTTTTGCTGAAGCTGCCTGAGAACTTTGTGTCTGTTACACAAAAGCTATAAAATCAGGTCCCTTGAAACTTCTACAGTTAAGTGTGTAGAAGATAAAAAATATAGAAGAGGAAGTAAATAACATGCAGCAGTGTTCAGGTATTTGATGTGTTTCACCAATTTACTTCTTCCATCATTGAAGATGTATCTAGACAAAGCAGAATGAACAGGGACCAAAGCAAAATCCCCACTTTCCCATAATTTTGTAAGTGAGGGAGTGTATGTGTGTGGGGTATGAGAGGTGCGGGGGGGATAACATTAGATATCTCATCCTATCTCTATAAGTATCCTGTGGTATGTATATCTTTATCCAAATTTAAAAGTGTGGAAACTGAGGCATAGAGAACTCAAGGTCCCACTGATGGAGTTCTGTGTAAACTCATCATTCTGATCCCAAGGCCGAACCTTTCCCACAGCAGGCTATGCTAGGGCTGACTCCTCATGCCTTCCAAAATTCATCTTAGGGGTCCTGTGCCCAAGGCAGCCATGTTAGAAGGTAGGGTGTTAGGGATGTGAGGAGAACATGAGTGTGAAGACCTCATGAATGAGATGAGTGTTTTTATAAGAGAGACCCTGGAGAGCACCCTTGTCTCTTGTATAAGCCAGGCAGTCTGGTATTTTGTTGTAGCAGCCTGAATGGGGTAAGACAAGCTACGGGTTACTACTGGCAGAGGTGAAGGTACAGGTGAACAAAAGTTTTAGAACATGGAATCTGAAAACTGTGGTTTGGATCTTGGCTTCCGAGCTACATGATGCTGGATAAGCCAAAGCATTTCCATTAGTACAAAAGGATAACAATCCCTTCTGTGGGTATCTAATCTGTCTGTTGTTATAAGGGTGAAAGTTAACAGTATTAATACAACATCAGAATTCAACCCATGTGTTTACCCAAACTCATTGCTTCTGGAAAACAATCAATAAAAGCATCATCCATAAAAAATGAGAGAAACGCAGACCATTTTTTGCAATGTCATAGTCACAATTACAAGACAACGTAGGCCCACTCTGTTTTTTTCCTATACCTTCACCTTGACAGATGTCAATTTAGAGAGGGAAATTTTGTTCCCTCTTGGACACTTGAAACTCCATTGAGAGACGGCCTCCTGAGTTGGCAAGCTCCTCGCTCCCTAGAAACAACGCTGGCCTGTGCTGTGCGCTTGGCAGCTGACATTTTGAAAAATGGAGGTATTAAACCATGCATTAAATTTCAGTAAGAACTTCACCTGCCATTTTCTCCCAGATGTAGACGTGCTTTAAAATATAAAGGGAAAAAAATCACAGTAGTTTTACTTTTACGTAAATGCTCTTTGCCAAAAGTGTTTGGTTATTTGCCATAAAAATATAACTGGTTTGAAAGTGGAAGAAAAGTTCCATGTTATGTCGCTTAGGACCTTGGTATTATGATGATTACTCAGGGGGGCGACCAGGCCTAGACTACAAAAAGTGGTGTCTTGTTCAATTCATGTCTGGTCTGTAGAAGTTGTCTAGGGAAACACCACGAGACAGAGAAGAGGAGAAAGCTAAATGAGCTATGGGCACAGCAGGGACTTGGGGATCCTGTTACTCTCCTCCTAGTCCCTTGTTCAACACTTTCAATCAGAAATCTCATTCTATAAACCCTACGTTGTTGGCATTCCTCTTACAGTTCATTCTTCTCCATTTCTACTGATACCCCCAAGGTCAGTATTTACCACCTTTCCAGGACTCTTTCAAAACCCTCCTAATTGCCCTCCCTGCTCTCAGTTTTCTACTTTAATCCACCCTTGAACCTGGATGCCAGATCATCTTGACTATTAGCAAATAAAATGCTACAATACGTCAATTCTCACACACTGCTAAATATTATAATCACCAGGGAAGCTTTATAAAATACTGATGACCAGGGTCAATCTCTACAAGTTCCAATTCCATTCATTTAATGTAGGACCTAGATGTTGGGATTGTTACAGTTCACCAGCTGACTCAAACATCAGGGCTAAGCACTGTCCAGTTCCATGAAAGAATGTGTTATTCTCTTCAGGGTTTAATTCTCCAAATGTGGTTCCTGCACCAGCAGCATCAGCATCAACAGGAGACTTACTAGAAATGCAAATTCTCAGGCCCCAGCTCAGACCTACTGAACCAGAAATGCCTACAGCGGGGCCCAGCAATCTGCATTTTAACAAGCCCCCCGAGTTATTCCGATGCATGCTCAGATGAAGATCTACTGGCCTGCACTGTTCAGTCAGGGATCTGGCCCTCTGAATTACAGGTCCAGAATAGGTGTGTCTACATGGGGAAAACGTGACATTTTAACAGTGCAAACTCCATATTCACTCATTTGGTGGGTTTGGAGTGGGGCTTTGCAATCTGGCTCTTAGAACAGTTTCCCTTGGTTAATCTGACCTATACTGAAATATAGGAATAAAGGGGCCAGGTGGTCTCTGAGTTCTTTGTTAATTAAGAAATGTCTTCTTTCAATCTGGACTCCCTTCCTCCCCCTAATTTCTGCTGGGAGCAGCACCATCTCAAGGAAATGAACAGAGCCCAGCCCTACCCAGAGTAAGTAAATCAGTGTCGGGGGTAGGGCCCTCGTGTGAATGCTATATACCATTGAGTCCACTCTGCCGTGTGACGTCCATGGTGTCCTGTCCTTGACAGCCCTGCCCAGCTCCTATAGACTTATCCTATGGCTTCTTTCATGGAGCCAATCCATTTCACACTTTCGCCTTTTCCTGCCTTCTACTTTTCCCAGCATTATGTCTTGCCCAATGAAGCTTCCTTCTTATGGAGTACCTGAAGTCGGATAGCTACAGTTTTGTCATTTTTTGCCTCCAGCAATATTTCAGGCTTAATTTGCTCTAGGACCCACATGTTCATCTTTCTGGCATTCCAGGTGTTCACAGAGATCTCCTCCAATAGATATTTCAAGTGATTAATTTTTTCCCTATCAGCCTTGTTTGCATATATAGTAATTTGGAATAAAAGGCAGTGAATGATCTCAGCCTTGGTCTCTAATGACACATCTTTGCTCTTGGTGATCTCTCCTAATTCTTCCAGTGCTGAACCTAAGGACAGGCATTTTTAATTTTAATTTTATTGTATTTTTCACCTTTTCAACACGTATTTGTTATTAGTTAAGCCATGATTCAGGACCCTAGGGTGGTACCTACCCAGGCCCCCCTTCATTTCCCTAGGAGGAAGATGGAGGACAGAAAAATGGAGCAGCCAGTTCAGACCTTCCCAGGAAATGTGCCTTCTGCCTGGCAGCCATCACAGGCCAACGCCCAGAATATGGGGCTGAGGGACTTGTTCACACGCCGGTACCGAGTGCGCACAGACATCGCCCCCTGCAGCAGTCACTGCCTTCTCACAGCAGTGGAAGTCCAGGTCGTTGTGCCAACAGCTCCTGGTCTGGTTCTGGTTCGGGAGGTGGCTATGAAAGGGGGAAGCCTTGTAGTTCTTGTTTTGGTCTTGATATCTTCTGCCATGCTGCCCACTCCTAAAGATACCCCCGAAGCTGCTCGCAGGTCAATGTAAGGAAGGGTATTTTTTAAAAGCTTCCCAGATGATGATCAGCGAAGACAATGTCGGGAGGAAACCAGGCAATGTGGACACTATGCCAAGTGTGTGCTGCAGCTGAGTGAGACTTAAAAGAGTTTGGCGCTCGACCAGGCTTATTGCCAAACTCTGCTAACCCTATACTGTAGTCTTTAGAGGAACGGGTAGATCCACCTGCCAATCAAGTCAAGCTCGGCCAATCAGATTTTTCCCTATGGAAGTTAGAAACTTAAGCAGAATGACCCCAGGATGCGGTGGTAGCAGAGTCTCCTTATGGCCAAGTCCTGGAGAGAACAGCTGCCATCTGCTGTTTCTGCAGCTATACTGTTTCTTCCCCCGAGTTTTCGTTGTTAAGCTTTTCTTAGGGTCTGTGGACTACACTGATATCCTGCCAATGAGCCCTCATTTTTTTCCCCCTGAGTAAGCTTAGAGCGGGTTCCTTCACCTTGCAGTCCCAGGAACTTTTATTAACACATCTGCCACTAATTGATGATGAGCCCCGAGGCCAGTCCCTTCGCATCTTAGGCCTCAGCGTCCCTTAGCAGTAAAGTGGGGGTAGTGATGCTGATCCTTTTTCTTTTTTAAACCACATATAAAACAAGACTCCCTGTTTAAAAAAATGAGTTGCAGGAGACTTGAATTACTAAAACAAGAGAAAGCGATGACTGGTTCCCCAGCTTGAATCTTCACTGTTGATAAAACTTATTTTACTCTGACTAGAGCCTCAGCGAACCTCTGAGAAGAGCTAAGTGTCCCTGTGGCACAAAGGATCTTAAAGTGCATCTTTCTGTAGAGTTTTGTGGTTCTCCATGCAGAGCCTTGAGCCCAAGAACAGCTGGAGTTTTCTGTTTCAGAGCCGTACATTGCTACACGTAAAAGGGTATGGAATGATACTTAATGGAACACACAAAGTGGTAAATGTCATGCAAACTCCAGTGTAAAAACTGCTTCCCCAAGAAGGCCTTTTAAAAGGGAACTGATCGAATAATCTGATTTTTAGTTACAGAACCTTCTATCTAAAAATAGGAACCCTATTATTCTGCAATGTTTGGTCACCTGTCGAGTGTTGTCTCTGAAGTCTTCAGGATACAAAGTTAAAACCCATGAAAAGGTCAAGACAGCTCTCAATTTCTAAATTCAATTGCCTGGAAACACACTTCTGTAGGAAGTTGGGTTTCGGGAGACCTGCTGTGAAAGTTAGCAAATGAAATGTAAAACGTGTGATGTTTTCAGTTTTAGAAAAAGTGCCACTTTTAAAAGATTGTGGCATTTTTGTTTTACCAAATAAAAGTCTTTGGGTGGACTTAAATATAACTCTTGAATATTCTGAGGCTTATATAAAAAATCTTTAATATATGACTCCATTAAATCTGTTCTTACTGCTAAAAATTTAGAGGCCACAGTCTGGGTTATTTCTAGTGGCATCTCTGCATGAAATCTCTGTATGACACTCTAGGCACAGGCTCCACTGCAAGAGAAGAATACACATCAACATAATAATGTTGATGGTGCTCCCACTCTAATTATGGTGTAAAACGTATGGCGATCACACTATGTTATGGTATAAAGGCGCCTGCCTGGCATCCTTATAATAAGCCTTAGCCCACGAAAACCTCCCAGTTCTTCCCTGCTCTTGGTGAAGGCGGGAAATAGTCTTCTGGGAGTCTCTACTGGAGGGACATGATGTCCCTCCCTTACAGCGGGCACTTCTGCTGTGTGCTGCACTATGCACTGATGTTGGTCATCATTTCTTGAAACTATCTACCACCCCTGACACTGCTTAGTCTGAATCCCCTGCTTCCTACTCCCCTTCGGTGAATGCTATTTCCCTGCCTCACTATCGCATTCTGTCTCCTTGCCCTTCCTGTAAATCTTGGTATTTTTTACCATTCTCTCTGTGGACCCCTGCGTTAGACATGCTCTTGTCCCAGCACCCACCCCCTGCTTGGGTAACCCGAGCAAACGCCAACACCCATTCCTCTAAAGTTTCAGAATTCCACACAGTATTTGGTAGGGCATCTTTCCCGAGATGGGTGTAGTCTCTCGAGCTCAGCAAGCTGAAAGGTGAAGCTCACTAACAGAGTGCTCTCTGGCATCAGAAGCCCCGGCCGCGAATCCTCACTCAGCACTTACTGTAGATACAGCCTTCAGCAAATTTCTTAACCTCCCTGCATCTGCTTCCTTATCTCTAATGAGGATCAAGTGGAACAGCATATAAAAAAGGACTTAGCACAGTAAATGGCACACACTAATCCTGAAATAAAACTTAGCTATATTTAACCATATGTCCTTTGAATCGGCTCAATCTTCTATATTACGAATAACTGACTTCTCACTTTTGCTTGCCTCTACAACAATCGATCATTCAGTTCCATTAATTTTAAATTTAAAAATGTTTTCAAGTCTGTTCTCTTTTTTGTGTCACTATTAACATTGCCTTAGTTCATGTCTTTTTATGCTTCTACCTATCCTATCTCTCTACCTTCTCTCTCTCAGAATGTGGCTTATCCTTAGAACACAGGGGAGTGAAGGAAGAAATGGAATAAAGACAGAAGAGAGAGAGAGAGAGAGAGAGAGAAGGAATCACTAACCTTGAAAATCTAGGACATGTTCTTACTAGAGTTTTATGCTATTGGATAAAATGTAGAAAAAGAAAAATCTATTAATAAGCACAACTGGACATGGTGCCAGTGCTTAAGGAGATTGACAAGCCAATGCTAATTGAATACAACCATAGAACTATGCTGTTGGTATGACTGTTAAAATAACCTTTCCTTCCTCTAGGGTTGTTTAATAAAAATGCAGTGTTTTTATGTACAGCCTAAATGGTGCTTTATTGAAGAACTTAAAAGCAAGTTAATAACAGCATTCTTAGGCTTTAGGTGGAAGTTTACAATAATGGCATATTTGAAAAGAGAAATTGCATAGTAAACCCAGTTGCACACTGGAGGTGATTTTACAGATCAGATTTGAAATTCTAAGCGATCAAATGCAGGCAGTGCTCAAGGTTACACTATCTAGTAAAGTTTAATGAACACAAGGAAACATTCAAAGCAGATAATATCTTCAATATTTTAACTCTCACAGGGCTACTTTATTGTGTTTTCCTGTTACATCTCTAAATCAGAAATAAGTACCATCTTTTATCATACTTGAAAAATAGGTTGAAAAATAAAATATTCTCATATCAGTTATTTTTTTTTCTAAAATGAAAATTAGAGACATTGCTCACATTTTGCAGCTAATTTATACTTTTTCTTCCTCAAATAACTGGTCAAATTAGAATCATGAAAGATGTTTCTAGATTTCTAACTTGGTGTCTTTACCTGAGTTGTATTGGTATTAGCATAAAATATTTTTGGTAACTTTCAGTAATGCAACCAAATTGCTCTCTAGGAATATCATTAATTGTACTTTAAAAAAGTAAATATCTTGCAACATTTGTCACAATCTTTTAGTGATCATAGGCAGAATGTATGACCAGTCTCTTTACGGCTATGAGAAATGCAGAAACGCAGCTTCCAAAGTGTGACTCGTATACAACAAAATGAGATTAAATCCTAAACCTAACATGTAGAACACACCAGCAATTTACTAAATTTTAGATTATTTTTGCTACCTTAGAGTTAAAATCAAAATACTTTCTCTGTCTTGCTCTTTTTTTTGTTGTTGTTGCCTAAACTTAGAGTACTTTTCCCCAACTGTATAGCACTAAAGCTCTTTTCTTAATTTTCAGCCAGATTATCCTTCTGTCTACATGAAGGATACATTAAATCCGAGTTGTTTTAGTTGTCTTACATGTTAATTTACAATATAATGTAATGCTGTTTTACATTTTAAGGAAGGCAGAATTAAGCAGGGTGGGTAATATCATATTTTATGTTTTATACTTCTTTTATTTATTTTTAAAGCTTTTATGGAATTTATTGGGGTGACATTGGTGAATAAAATTATATAGGTTTCAGGTGTACAATTCTACAATGCATCATCATTTGTATATTGTATTGTGTGTTCACCACCCAAAGTCAAATCTCTATCTATCACTGTTTATCTCCCCTTTACCGGCTTTTACCTCCTCTTACCCCTCTTTCCTTTTGGAGATCACTAATCACCACCATACTGTTGTCTGTGTCTATAAGTTTTGGTTTTTGGGGTTCTTTTTGGTTTTGTTTTTGCTTAATCCCTTTACCTTTTTCACCCAGACCCCAATCCTCTCCCCTCTGACAGCTGTCAGCCTGTTCCCTGTATCTGTGTGCCTGTTTCTGTTTTGTTAGTTTGCTTTGTTCATTAGATTCCACATGCAAGTGAGATCATGTGGTACCTGTCTTTCTCTGACTGGCCTATTTTACTTAGCATAATGCTTTCCAGATCCATCCTTGCAGTCTCAAAAAGTAGGATCCCTTTCTTGCTTTACCCATCTTGTGGAATAATAAACAGGACTAATGGAAGACTTTAAATAAAATATAAAACACTTCTTAAAGCCAAGAACTTATGAAACTAAATGATAAAGAAAAATATTAATGCCCTCACTTCTGGCATGAATTTTAATTGGATTAGGAAAAATCCCTACTGAGAGAGAGGTGTTTCTTTCTAAGTCTGTAACAGGTAAGGATATGAAGTAATCTATTGCTGAAAACAGGCCCTTGAAACACATGTAATTAATGTAATTTGAAGTATTTTCCATGAATGCACTTGATTATCATATGCAAAATCATTATAAACAGTTGAAATGTGGTAAAAAACTGGAAGCCTTCCTGATAAGGTCAGAAACAAGGCAAGGATGTCCTCTCTCTGTACATACTTCCAACTTCTTGCTGGAAGTCTTCGCTAACACAATTTTTAAAGATATAAAAAGTATAGAGTGGGAAAGAATACACAACACTGCCTTTGCTTACCAGTGGCTTAATTGTTTATGTAGAAAACCCAAAAGAATCAACAGCAAGAACAAAACCCTGTAAGTAATAAGCAATAAAAGGAAGATTGTAGGACACAAGGTTAACATACAAAAGCCAATTGCCTTCCCATGTACCAGCAATGAACAAGCAGAATTTGAAATAAAAACACAGTATCATTTATATTTGCACCCTACCAAATGAAATGCTTCTGTAGAAATTTAACAAAAATGTTTAATATCTGTATGAGGAAAACTGTGAAACTCTGATGAAAGAAGTCAAAGGGGAACTTAATAAGTGAAGAGATAGTCTATGTGCACAAAGAAGATTGAATACTGTCAAGATATCATTTCTTCCCAATTTGATACATAGAGTCAATGCAATCTCAATTCAAGTTCCAGCAAGTGTGTGTGTGTGTGTGTGTGTGTGTGTGTGTGTATTATTAAACTGATTCTGAAGTTCAAACACAGAGGTAAAGAGTCAAAATAGCTGCCACAATACTGAAGGAGGACTGACATTACTCAACTTTCAGACTTACTATAAAGCCAAAGAGATCAAGACAGGGTGGTATTGTCAATAGAATGTCCATATAGATCAGTGGAACAGAAGAGGGAGTTCAGATATAGGTCCACATGAATATAGCCAACTGATCTTTGACAAAGGAGTAAAGGTAATGCAATGAAGAAAAGACCATCTTTTCAACAAATGGTGCTGAAACAACTAGACATCCACAGGCAAAAATTGAACCTAGAAATTGACCTTATCACCTGCATTAGTCAGCTAGGGCTACCATAACTAAATTATGCAGACTAGGTGGCTGCAAGTTCCAGATAAAGGTGTTGGAAAATTTAAAGTCTTTGGACAAAGACTTTGTTCTTTGTTGTCCTATGAAAGACTCAGATCAGAAATACCAGTTCTCAATAAAATAAACTCTCACTGAACAGGGTAAAAACAGTCCTAAATGAAAGCTATTCATCAAGATGTCTTCAATTGCTGAGAAATGAACAGAAGTATTAGGAAATGGTTACCTATGTTGCAAAAACACAAAAATAAACTTACGTTTTAACAAGTTGTGACTGGACATCAATAACAGGCTAAAGGGCAAGCTGTAAAAATTATTGTATCTCTCAATTCAATACTTTGTGCACTTTTTTTCCCCTTTAAGGTAAATGGTATCTTTGGTGATAGCATAGGCAAATGATGTGATTTCTTTATCACAAAGCTGGTTGTCAAGCATCCTCCCCTTTTCAGATAGAAATATTATAACAAAAAAATAAAAGCATCATTTCTGTTGCTCGCATAGCAGGAAAACAGACCAAACTCTTTAGGTTCAAACAAAAAGCACTAGTTGAAGTTCTGAAGATAATTTTCTTGCAGTGATTGATTTAGTAGTGTCAAATATAATATGGTTTTTATGGCCACAAGGAGGCTGTAATCTAATTTTGCAGAAATTCTTATCTCATTGGCACTGTGTTATCACTTATAATCTTAGCGTTTTCATTTGAATTAGCTTAGAAAAATTCAATGGGCTTTTTAACAGACAGCTCAACCCTCAGATTGGTCTTCTACACTAAATTTTCTGGTACTAACATTGTGTTTTAAATCTTGTTATCATTACTCTCAACGGTCAATTAAGGAGTTATTTTTGCAGACTATTATAGGCTGGAATTGCTGGGTATAATTTTTTCCACACAGTAAAAACCACTCCTTTTAACAATAGACATTGTAAGCTTAATTCAAATGGTATGGCTGGTTCTATGATCAACCCCAGGAAGGGATGGTTTTAAAATATCTAGATCTTTGAAAAAGACGACATAGCTTTTCTTGTTCTCTATTGCATATGCCACATGGACAAGCAGGCTCCAAATTATAAACTGATTCCCCCAAATCCTGCAACTGATGAGTCTCTTTAATTTTGAGGTCTGAAATACCTTTAACACAGTGGAAACCAATAGGAGGCTATTGGTTGGCTTACATAGTGGTGGCCACAGAGTGTGGCCTAGATAAATACATCATGCGCCCTCCTCTTCTTTCAAAGCTATGACTAGCTTTTGCAAACACTTCCACTGGTACAAGAACAACTCCATGGCCATCAGCCCTTTTCATTCTTGATTCCACTTCACCTACTTTTCAGACCAGACCATGTGGGCAGCAGTTTAGAAAAGAATGTGAGGAACCAGGCTGTCTTCACTGAATTCCCCTGCACTTTTAGCTACCTGCCTTTTCCCAGTGGGCTCACTCATGTGATATTTTTTCCTCCTGCTTTTGGTGTCCATGTAATGTGCTGCCCATCAGCACACAATTTCTGGAATCGAGCCGTGAGCACCTGCCACTGAGGTTCCGTGAAATGGTCCTTGGAACCCCTGCTCACTGAAATCGAGCAGGAAATTGAAGGACTGTCAGTGCTGATTCTGCACCTCAAGGCCTGCATCATACACAGGTATATACCATTGAGAATCTTTAGCCAAAAGAGCACGACACCGCCAGTGCTGCTCCAGCCACCCCTGGTGAACGAGTTCCTTATCTGTGGAGAATGCTGTAAAAAGACACATGGACTCAACTCTAGCCTAATGGGTTTCATTCACTTCTCAATAAGGAATGCAACCAGAGAAGAGGGATTGTCAGTACAGAACATATAGAACTACGTGCTTAATACATGGAGAATGGGAATGTTCTTTCTCCTTCAGGTGAGAGGCGGCCATCTCTATGAAAGTGGATCCATGAGTTCACAAGGCTTTTGCAACTGAGAAGTCAACTAACTGCCCTTACACTATGTGAGTGTAAAGCACATGGTTCATTAGGTCACATACCACTGCTTGCCCATCGTCATATATGCAACTTCACAAATATTTCTTCATACTCTCTTCCACTACTCTGTAAATCTCAGAAGGACAAGGACCAAGGATGATATCCATTTTTTGCTAAAGTCATATCCTGAGTCCATATCTCAGTGTTGAATAAATGAATGAATAAAAATTTGATATACCTGTTGTTTATTTTTTGGAAGAGTTATCATAACCAGAGAATTTACTGACCCCAAACTTATATTTAAGACCTCTTGGCAGTTATAATTGTCACTTTTAGTTAACACAATTGAATATTTTTATTTGTCAATGTTTTAGGGGCTTGGTGAATGAGAGACAGTCCCCCAGAGTCTGATTATACTTGAGAGCGCTGAAAAGATGGGGTTTTGCCAAATTCAGAGTAAGAAGCTGACCTTGGACTTGTGTTGACTTCACTGGTATCCCTCTCTGGGGTCCTGTGTTCCTGGTCATCTTGCCTGAGATGGTTTATATGTGGTTCCTTCTTTTAATGGAAACATCATGAATACTATCTGCCTTTCAGAATGAGAGCTAATACTATTCAAATCACATGCATACATCTATAAATATCTCCCCTGGATTTCCCACAGTGAATGTAAAATTAAGTATACAATACTTTCCTCTGTAAGTGAGTCAATACTGAATTCTATCTACCCAGTGTTCTTATATAATCCAATAAGGAGAAATACTTTCCCACATTTAAAGTGCATACTTTAGTAGAGATGTACCTATCTATTAAGTGATTGCTGGTAAAATAAAGATATTGCCAAGTATAATGTAAAATGTCTCAAGAAACACACCCAAGAAAGATGTATTTAGATTTAGTTCTATATAAAGGACACACAGCAAAGAATCTCAGTATCTTCTTTTCCCCCCCTGCCAAATCCAATTTCAGATTAGATTAACTAACATTTACTCCATACATGCTATGGATTTGGCTCTAAGTGAAACAACTGTACAGATACTGCACAAGGGTGGCAACACAGGCCAAAGAAATTGACTGATGAAGGTCAGAACAACGGGGAAGAGACAGGACTTGAAACCACGAACTTAATCCAGGTTAGTTTATGTGATCTCTTAGTTTCTTATCAGTAAGTGAGTTGATATGAGTATCTATCCTATTGATACTACAGAGGGGTTTGAGGGGTTAAATGATAGTTCATAAATATACACAAAGCAGTTAGAACAGTGCCTGGAACATAATTCATGCAAAATAACTAGAAGCTATGTATATATATTTATTTATTTTTATTATTACAGCCCCCATAAAATACATTTATTATTTCCATGTAGGGCTCCAGGAGGAATTTACAAACTACTGGGAGACTGTGTGCATGAGGCTCAGAGTAAACCTGTTCATCTTCCTTTCATTTTATGGAGTATTTCAGTTGCTTTCCCGAACCCAAATCCTACTTGGACTAGGTTTGACATTATGTTTTCATTTGAGCTTTGAGTTCTTAATCTTATTACTTCCTGTTTTCCTAAAACTGGAGTGAATAAGCTACTTAAAAGAGCATAAGCTGAAGCTGTTCAAAGCTGTTTAACTGTATTTACTCTGCTCTTTGGTTGATCCTGCTTCCCCAGCTCCTCCTCTGGTAAAAATTTCGGGAAATTTACATAGTCCAGAAACATAGTCTTGATCGGGGCATGTTTTTGCTGGGCCATCCTACTCACTGCCCCTCTACCTGATTTGCCTTCTTTGAATGGCAGTCACACACACACACACACACACACACAGATGTAGTCATCGGTTTGTTATGCCAGCTGGGTACTTTGTCATTATTTTCCTTAGTACTTGCAAAGAGAGAAAGTGCAATTTTGCAATTGTTGGCCCCATTTTAGAGAAAAGATGCCTCAGGTAGAAAGGAGTTAAACTATGTGTCTAAAAGCACAGAGCTGGGAAGTAGAAGAGACTGGACTGAAGTCAAATCTGGTTGAGGCCTAAGTTCATCTTTTTGGCCAATAGTCACACTGCTTCATGCTTCAAAAAGCTCATTCGTGGCCTGAATGCTCTGGACATTCACAAAGTAAAAGCATGCGCTATGTGTTCACAAAGAAAGCATTTGGCTTGGTCCAAGCGGTGTTACCCTTGCTAAGCCACCAGGTTCAGGGTGCAAGTTCTGGGAACCACCTAGTCCTGGAGGTGGAGTGTGACGGTGGGCTGCATCCAAGGAATGCTGTAGTGTCCTTGACAGTTGTCCTGAAGGCATGGGCATTCCCAGATGGCTTTCTCAGCTGCCCGACTCACAACGCCCACGTTCTTTATTGCAAAGGCATTAGAGCCAAAGGATTGCTCTCTGTTTCTAAAGAAACCACCCTAATGTAATCCTCTGTTTTGCAATTGCTCATTCAGCAAGCCATTGTTCATTAGACTCCTGGGAGTTTACAACCTTGGAACAATTGTTTCTCTGCTGATCAGGTCTCATTTGTCATTTTGCAGACAGGCGAGTTTATTTGCTTATAATACAGCCAAAATAATTAGCTGTTTACCTGGCAGGTTGGCCATGATCATGTACGACTAATGACCATAAATGAATAAATTCAGGCTTTGTGGAAAGAAAAGGACTGGGCCATTAGGCATGGCTTTGATCATTGATTTTTTTTTCCTGGGACTGGCAGTCTTAAACTAAGCATATCTATCTATGGGGTATTGGCTTGGTTTTTCATGCAGTGTCTTGGCAACATCAGACAAACAAGGATTTAATTTCTCTGCTATTTATCACTGTGATTTTGAGCAAGTTTCTCAAACTCCATGAAAGTCAGTTTCCTAATGTGTAAAATGGATGTGAGGCCAATTGAGTAATGGATTGGTTTGATGATCACGTGAAACAATGCATGCACAATTAACATATTAGCTTCTCAATATACATCAAATAATCTCCATGTCTTCCACATTTCAACTGCAAGCACATGAAGATGAGCATTCATTTCTGAAAGACTCATTTTTTACAGCATGTGAATCATACATACTTTACAAAGTTCCTGTGAAGATTAAATAGACACTTTAGCAGTGTCTAACACACAGAAAGTACCTGCTAATTGTCATTTGAGTCATTTTATGTATTTGGGAAAAAAATCAATTGACAATTCATGCTGATACTGACAATGATAATAGCAGTGTTGATGATAAAATACTCCTTAGATTATCCATGAACTTTTCTACCGTCTGGTTCAGGAAACTTTACATAACTTCTCTATCCTCTTCCCCACGTTAAATTATCCTGCTGAAGGAACACAGGACGGTTTTCATATTCTCTCTCCTCTCTTCAAATCTGTTCAAACTCTTAACATGAACTTCCTTCTCACTCTTCCTTTCAGGAGAACTGGACTGTAATTCATCATCTCTGACTGTGGCTGCCATCGATTCTTAATATCCATAATTGTCTTGTTTTCTGCTCTACTGCAAACAAGGAAATGTTTATTGCCTGTTTCCAAATGAGAGTTTTAAAAAATTAAAAATAGTGTTCGACAGCCCTATTTCATTTCTATTCCCTATGAATGCTTATAGTAATCATTATCTTGCTTTAACAAAAAAAAGAAAAAAAAAAAGGAGAACATCTACAAAGTTCCTACTATGTGGCAGGCAATTTACCAGGGTCTTAATGAACATGACTGTATTATTCTACAACAGCCCTGGGGTGTAAATATTATCATCCCTTCTATTTATTATATTTCTGTGTCAACTTCTCAGGCTGTAAGTTCACTTCAGCGATGGCTGTGCCCCATTACCTCTCTGAAGAGGATTTGACAGAGAAAAGACAATTTAATCATCCTTCACACGTCTGAAAATAACAGAATCACACTTTGTATGCCAGGACACGGACAATTGTCTGTTCAACACTGACAGAAGAAAATTTCTACCCAAACCCAATTTAAAGTTACCTCCCCCTTTCCCACTTTTTCATTAAGTGTAAGGAAGACAAACTAGGACCTGCAACTCCAGCGAACACTAAACCGAAGCAAGGTTGAAGTCACAGAAGGGTCGTGCGGGTCCCTTTTCACGCTGGGATTTCCAAGTAGTCTCTGATCCGCCCTGAGGCCTGACAACTTCCAGGTGAGTCTGAGTCAGTTGAGAACACCTTAATGATTTAACGTGTGACTTGCAGGATCTGGGGACCTGAATATGAATTCTGTCTTTGCCTTTTACACTCTGTGTCATCTTGAGCTAGTTACTTCCCTAATGTGTGCCCTTGTTTCCACATCTGAAAAATAGGGAAACTTATACTGACCTCACCTGGGTAAGCATATAGTGAACAAAACCCCCAGGCGCTTAGCATCGTGCTGGTATGTTGTGAATATCCCCCACCTGGTATTTCTTATCAACAGCAATTGATAGGCGCATGTCATTTTTCAAAGGTAAACTCTTTTTGCCTCCCTGGCCCCTTGTAACTGAACATTACTTACTACTCCCTTTCCTGGGGCCTTTCTTTCTCTCTTGTTAAAACAGGCAGTGCAAAGGATGGTTCATAACTGGAAGTGGTATTATTTCTTTTTTAAAATTTTGGTTGAATTTATTGGGGTGACATTGGTTAATAAAATTATATAGGGTTCAGGTGCACAATTCTATAATATTTCTAAATGTCAGTCAGTGATATTTTCTCAAGAGAAACGATTTTTCCAAATACTCCCAATAGAATATTATTTGAGAGCAAAAACAAATGACAAATGAATTCCGAGTGCTGAGCTGATATTTCTGAAGATTAGATGTGTCTTCTCTCTCTTCATGTAACTCTGGGGAGCTCTGCAGACAGGCGCGCCTTTCGTGTGGGCAGCAGCTGCTCCCCTGATTGCCTGGGGTTCACTTGGTTTCACGCACTCATTTTTATTTTTAGGAAGGGGTCTTCTGAGCCATTATGGAAACATGGCAGGTATATTTGCAGCATTTTTACATCTTTACTGAAGACAGTTTTTGACACAGACTGTATTTTCACTTGATTCAGCATAGAGTCGGGGTACATCCACTGAGCCTGCACATCTCAGCCGTGTGGAGGGTCGAGGCTGTCTTGAAGGCAGCTGCTTTCTCTGAGCACAGGATGGGGCGTCCCTGTCATGGCGGGGACTCTAAATAATTACTAAATTTAAAAATGGCATTTTGGTCATTTGTAAGAAGGAAAAACAATGTATTTATTAACACAATGTTTGAAATTTTGGTATCCTAAAATATAACAAAAATAGAGTAAAAAAGGACAATGTCATGTGTGACCAATGCTCAGTCCAAATAATTAAATAGAAAGTAATGGAGAAGAAGTAAAATACAGATTAAATTAAAAAAGAAAGTAATGAAAGACATCAATAGCATGTCTAATGTAAAAAAACCCTGAAATTGAAATGAGCCTTACTATCATGTGTCAATTTAATATGGTTATATTTTAAGTTGTTATTAAATCAATGGTGTATCTTGTAATAAAATCTACTTTAGGTTTTAGTAAAATGTCACTCGAATCAGTAAATGGCTATTATTTCGGCTGACTAAAATATAAATAAAATCAACTGCTTTTCTGTAAAGAGCAGTAATTTGTTAGATGATAAAAACAAAAAGTTAATTTTTATTTTCAGTACTGATGACAAAGTACTCTTACAGTAAACATAACACAGAATATTTATGATCTGTATTTACGAACAAAATGTATAAAAGGAGCCCTGCATAAAACAGAAATGATCTATATTTCTGAATGAGAAAACTGAACAATATACAGATTGCTTTTCCAGTTTAGTTTTGAGATATAAATATGGTTTACTGAAATGTAGTGATTTATTTTTATACTTGTAAAATACTTTTGAGCACTTAATTGGTGCCATATTCTATGCTGAATGCTGGGGATTCAATGGGAGAAATCCAGGTGGGTTCACAGTGAGTTCACAATTTGCAATCCTTAATATAAAATCTGTGAAATAAATACATACATATAATTTTCCAATACTTATACATTTAACTAAATAATAATCAACAATTCAAGAAGCTTGTTCTTTTGGAAGATTCAACAAGCATGCCTATCAAATGTTATTTTGATAAAAATCTCCAGCAGAAAGTTTTTGCTGATAACAATACACCCTGTGCTTCTCCCTTCAATAAACACTGAAATCAAGATGAAAAGAACAGAGGTCCAAGGAAAATATCTGACAGCACATATGGAACCTAATGTATGGTGGAGTAGGGTTGCATACGAATGGGGAAGAGTATAATCATTTACCAAGTGATGCAGGATGAACTGGTCAGTTATTGAAGAATAAAAATTAATTTTTATTCACAGCTTACAGCACATGTCAAAACAATAATGGGATTCGTTCATTAGGTATATGCATGTGCATATGCATTTATGTGCATATGTGTATAATGAAATAAAATCTAGTTAGATCTTATGAAGCATAACAGCTTCCTAAGCTTTCAATCAATAGGGAAAATCAGAAAAGAAATGTATTTCATACTGTACAATTTGAAATACGATAAAATAAAAAATACAAAGGAATAAAAACTTTGACACCCAATATAACTGACTTTTATATCTGATGAGCATCTTCTAACTTATACAACTTGATAAAAGATCAAATACCTCAAACCCACTATAGAAATAGAAATAGAAATAGAAATAGAAAGGAATAGTAAAATTCACATGAGAGGAAATACATTTAGTTTTAACAGGTATGTTCTGTTTAGATACTTATAGAAATGTATAATAAAGCCATTAAATGCATAACCAACACACACACACACACACACACACACACACACACACACACACACACACAAGAATGACATTACTGTGAAGTACCTATGCTTAAAATGTGATGGTTTCAGTGTAATTGAAAAGCCATTTGATTAGACCGATAAATCACTATCCTATTTTACCTGGCCTATGGCCTGTGTGCTTCCAAGACACCTCATGGATCTGACCAACTCTCTCCACATCTACTTCCTCCGTCTCAGTTGAAGCCACAGCAACTTTGCTCGGAAGACCACTGTAGCGTCATCTCTGACCGACCACCCCATTTTGACTCTTCCTTATTCTGTACCCTGAAGACAGTCAGATCCTTATAAACACAAACTGCACTGTTACTCTTCTGAGTAATGGGCTCCACTGGCATCTTGTTATGTCTAGAACAAAATCTACAGTCTTAATCACGGCCCAGAGTTGCGGGCCTCACTCTTCTTCAGCCGCATTTGGTGCCACGCCCCCGTCTCGCAAGGCTCTGGCCACTCGTCCTCTCTCTAATCTCGTTCCAGCTTCAAGAGCTCCTTTGAGCATGCTGTTCCCTTTGGTCAGAATGCCATTCTTTCCTCCCTCCCCCGACCGGCTTATTCTCACCCGGAGATCTTGCCAGACCTGTCCTCCCTTCAGCCAGAACTCTCTAACAGCAGGCCTGCAACAAATCACTGCTTCCCGCTCCCAGCCTTCACCGTTCCTTCTCTTCTTTGTTGCGCCCACGATTCGTGATAATTCATTTATTCTCTTTCCCTGTCAATCCCTCCAATTAATTTCAAATTTCATGAGTGCAGAATCTGCTTTGTTCTCTATTCTCAGAGCCATATATAATGCCGCACACGTAGTTGGCACATGATAGCTGCCTGGAGAATGAGTGATTGAATGAATGAGGTGAATCTCTGCCCTCAGTACTGTCACCTCCACTGCCACACTAGCTTTCCATCCAGAGTAACCTTTTCGACGTGACCATGTTCTGTCTGATTCTAACCATGTTGGTGGTTGCTTATTGCACTCATGGTGAAATGTAAACCCTTTAACAGGTGTATGAGCTTCCTATGGCTGCTGTAACAGTACATGATCAGGTTGGAAATATGCATAACATATTGGAGGCAAAAAATCAAACTTATATTCACAGTATAAATATAACTATGCACAGTGTTCATGGATATAGAGAAGGGCTCAAATGCAATATGCCAGAGTGAGGAAATTAGGACGATAATACAGTGGGTTCTTTTCCTCCTTTTTCTTTTAGTGTTGTCCAAGTGTTATTTGCATAACAGAAGCTTTTGGGGGCAAAACCTTCGTCAGATGAGGATACACCAATGTGAATTTCACAAAAATCCAAACAGCAGCTCTTACGTGTTTCTCAGCCATTAGAAGTAGAAATGCCTATCTTTGGCTTTCCCTTGATGGTAAGGATGGTGATGGTGATGTGTGAGGGAAAAGAGGACAAATAACCTAGATGATCTTAATTTTGAAAGACCTTGTCCAAGTTCATTTACTCTAGCATGTCCTTAATTTCTTTATTAAGGGTGCGTCTTTACAATACAGAGACTTGGAGGAGGAAACTGTTCTTCGTTTTCTCCTCACAGAATCCCATACCCATATCTATTATTCTGCAGATAACTCTTTACTCATAGAGTAGTTTGCTCTCTTACAGGCTCCACTGGCAGGTGAATTTCTGCAGAAGTGCTTCTCAATTCTCCATGCATTTTAGCTTTATCTGGAGAACTTTAAAAAATGCTGATGCTCAGTCTCTTCCTACCAGGTTTTCTTATACATTTGACGATGGTGTGAGACCAGATGTCAGCATTTTAAAGCTCCCGGGCAGTCAAGGCTGGGACCTGCCCTCCTGGAAGTGGGGGCCTGACTTCTGAACCACAGCTACCCCAGTGCATTTCTCAAGGGGGCGGGGTATGCTAAGCCTGCCTCTGCTTGGCTGACACACGCAAGAGGAATGAATGTCCCTTCTGTGGTGGTCAAGAGTCTGAATTTCAGGGGCAGACTCTGAGTCATCTTTCAGGTCTCAGTTGTCACTTGCTACCTGTAAAATAAATGTCCCTGACACCCCTCCTCTAAAGTCAGCCCCCATTTCCCTCTTGCACAGCATCTTCCTTGTCATATGCCCCACAGCATTGTTTGAGGGAGGACCGGCCACAGCGGTGGAGTCAGCAGGGTGAGGAGACACCAGGGCACTTCCCTCTTGAGTGTGGAAATCAAGCGGGCTACACACTTACACTGTCTAAGTGACCCTTGGGTGACTCAGGGAGGCAGATATTAGTGTGACACCACCATTTCCACCAATTTGTTTACTTTTCCCTCCATAAATTAAAATTTGTAACTAGCAGAGGGGTATAATATATTCAAGTTGCAGATATATAACAGAAACATGTGAGAGTTAGGAATGTTGTTTCTAATAAAAGAGGTTTTTTCTTTCTTCATAGCTTTTAGGGGTTCTCTCATTTTTTTCTACGTGAATAGATGTTACTTTCACAAACAACAGGGTAATGTTAGTAGTAATAATAATATGTCTACCTTCAGAAAAAAATGGGTTTGGTTTTGAAGTGACTGTGAAGGTCGCCTGGGGGAGCCTCTGCCTGCACCCTCTCCCTCAAGTTCAAAATCCAACATCAGTAGTCTAACACTCTTAAATATTTGCACTTTGCAACTTTATTGCTTTCACCTAATAAACTCTGTTTGTATAATTTCTTGGTTCTGCAGAATTTAAAGTGTGTTCCTCTCTTTTAGCCGAAACCAGGTCAATTTTATTGGCTCTTAAAAATAGGTAGTTAGTTGGTTAGTAAGACGATGAAAAGGTATCAAATGACTCCAAGTTTATGGAAATCACTTTTAATAGATTCCAAGTTCATGGAAAGATTGAGCCTCAACCATGCTGACTGCAGCAGAAAGTGGAAATTAAGTCTTCCCTGAGGGTGGTCGACTGTTTAATGTAATTTTTAATGATGAAACATCTTTAAATTAGGAGGAGTGCAGCAATTTTGACCACGGAGAGACATATAAAATGTAAACCCTTGAAAGAAGGAAGAATGAAAGTGAATGGAATGAGGAAAGATGAGAAGCAAAGCAGCATCTCAAATCCTAAGATGATAAAAGTCTGTCCTCCGGGAACCCGTTTTCAAACGTGTCCTCTACAATAACCGCCCTCCTCAGACAGCAGTGGTGTTTGCAAGTGGGTCCCCATTACACGACTTGACTAGAGATTCCACCCAGGGTCGGATGCGCCCTCCAGCCGCCGCGCCCTTCCCTCTGCCTCTCTCCCCGTCCAGCAGTGGGTAAAGAGCAGCGCCACAGAATTGCAAATGCATTTCCCTTGGGAGAAAAAATAGGAGAAACGTATCTGCAAAAGGCTAAGTGTTTTAACAGGAAGCGTCTAGGGGAGTGAGGTTTGCTGCCTTCTCATATGGCTTGGGCGACACAGTGGTTGACAATTAGGAGTGTGCGCGCAAGTGTCTGTGTGCGTGTTTCGGTTAGTTTTTGCAGTTTCATAGGGATTCATTTACATCCCCAAACCATTATATGCCTATTATTTGTAGTACATAGTGAAGGCCAGAACTTGCTTCTGTTCTTTCAGATCATATCTGACCTTTCCAGCAACAGAAGAAAACATACTCCTTTTACAGAACAGGAAACAAAACCATAAAATTTAGAGTCCTTACTTGTCTGTAAATAAAAGACAAACTAGAAGTCCAACCTCCTAACTCTAAATGAGTGCTCTTTTTATGAAACAGTGCTTCTCAAACATCAATATGCTTGGGAATCTCATGGGGTGTTGTGTAAATGCTGATTCTGGGGAAGCAAGCCTGCAGTAGGGCCTGAGATTCTGTTACGTCTAATAAGCTCCAGCAGTGCTGGGCCAAGCACTCACAGTAAGAGGCTAAGTATTAAATCACAGTAGCCACACAGAGCACATGACTTAATCATACTTTGGCCTGAACATGCTGAAGTGAACTAGTTTTTTCCAGGGTAATTTTTCTCTTTTCTAATGAGAGGGTCCCAATTAAGGGAAAGAGAAAATAAGTGGGAGAAAGTTAAGGTTTCTAAAGCACTTAATAGGTGCCAAGTATTGTGCTAGGTACTGTGGCTGACATCCGTTCATCCATTTTTCATCATCAATTCTCACTGAAACGATGTATCATTTTCTCTTTTCTATCCACCATGAAATATCCTCAGAGATTGGGGGGCTTCCCCATGGGAACTGAGAAAAATAACGGGGTCTGACCCAGTTGTTCTGACCTAGAATCCTACCCGTGGTTAACAATACTGCATAGTCACTGTGGCAGCTTTGAACTAATTAATACACGCCTTTGTGTCCTTGTTTATTTTTTAATGGGTTTTAATGTTTCCAAGGCAGAAGGTATGTGAAGCTCAGAGCAGCTGGTTCACTGGTGGCTGCTCACCCGGACACAGTTGTCAGCTTGCAGGAGGTGCAGAGAGTTTGCAATGCTATCCTGAGATGTAATTTTGGACGGATACTAAAATAACTTTCACTTTCATCCCTCCTATGTGCAAGATGAAAATCTTTTAAAAGCTGGAGCCCAAAGAAATGTAAATACAGCTCACTCAGCCCTGACATTTTGAAAGAGGTCACCCCACCAGCTGTACCAGCCCTTGGCTATTATCAGGTTTTCTGTCACTCATGTTGATTAAGGTTGATAAACAGTGCAAAGCACTTGGGGTAGGCCAGAGGGCACAGGAGAGATGTGGGTGACTTGAAAAGGACCATTTTCTGAAAGTAAAAAAGCCCATCCTTCCTCCATACCTTTGCTTCCCAACAGAAGACACTGTCCTTTCAGATAGAGCAAGCATTTGGCAAACGCTCTGCTAGAACATCAACCAGGCGGCCAGTTACCCAGCTCTGAGCCTGCTACGTGGGAGAGCAGCCCCCAGAACCATCGGCCTCCACTGTGATCCCCAGGCCCTTCACCCCATCGGCCTCGGGTGGGCTTCGCAGCTAGTGCAGAAGGCAATGCGATGCATGAACTCTCTCATGGGATGAAGGAAGTATGTCCGTCGATGATGTTCTCTATCCCTACCAGTCCCCTGTCCTATCCCAGTATGATTCGGACACCAATTCCAATGTGTGGGGGGTTCTCCCCTAACAACAAGCAATTCTCAGACACCAGCTGGGAGAGCAATCTAGCCTAAGTCTGACACTATGTACCTGGAGACAGAGTCTGACCCCCCAGGTTAAGGGCTCGGTCTTACATGACTGAACGTTTCGACCACCGAATCACAGGGTTGGTTTTACTGGCAATCAGGCCCCATTTTTAGGCGGGATCCAAAAGAAACCACATTATAACAGAAGACCCCTTGCTTGCGTTCATGGATTAGGAAATTCCAAGGGTTTGAGGAACCTGGGGCAGGAAATGGAAATGAAGACTAAATCTCCATTTCTTATAATAGATCCAGCATCACACCCAGCACTGGAGACAACACCCTGCCTGAAAGTAGGGGTGGCGGTGTCCGGTCCAGCGTTCTGTGCCTCCTTGTCCACCATGGCCCGTGAGGCTCCGAGCCTGGGGTCCTGTGTGCCCAGGGCCGGTGCTCGCTACTTCCCTGGTAATCTCTGCTCACTTTCTTCCCTGCTTTCCCTTCGCAAGCAGAGCATTTCCTTTTTAGTGTTTAGGCTTAAACTCTGGACCCAAACAACTGTTTTTTGCCTTACAAAATCTCCAAGGTAAGAAACTAAGATAAAAAGGGAAGACAATCAACAGGGAGAATATAGTAAAACTTGCATCTCAATAAATTATAGAAGTAGTTAATTTTCCTTTAGTTTACTTGTTTTTCCCTAAGAAACAACCTTACAAAATATGGCTAAGGCATTAGACACAAAAGAGTTGAGATTCAATGCCCCAAAATGTGATTTTTGGGCAAAACTTGGCTACTGCAAAATAAGGTTAATAATACTCCATCAGACTGGCATAAGGGTTACATCAAGAGTCCTGAAACTGTACTTACTAATAGTGCCGATAAATTGAATCTTCATTGCCTAGGATGTATTTAATCAAACCAGAGGAGCAATATATTCCAGAGAAATAATAGTATTTATACTTACCACATTCAGAGAGATTTGAAAGGAAACTTCATACTAGTTTGAAATAATCCTCAAACTGTAACACTCTAAAGTGAGATTAACCCTCAGACTAATACCCAACAATTCTAGGGGTAGGAAGGAAGGAAGGAAGGAAGGAAGGAAGAAAGGAAGGAAGGAAGGAAGGTAGAAAGGAAGGAGATTCTAGTACAGAATTCATAGTTATATTAATTTTTGAGTTTTTTTTAATATAAAAGTTCAACTCCATTACATAAAATATAGACAACATTTTCCAGTCATTTTTACCTTATGATAAACAGATAATATGACCATGTTTGCACAACACTCTGAACTAAAGGATGTTGTTGCCTGCAGTGGGAAGCCATGGACTTGGGGGCGACCGAGCCCTGTGTTCCCTCTGACAGATAGCCCCAGGCACTGACAGCCTCAAGTTTTTCACCCACGTGCAGCCCATTCAGGAATACCAGAGGCCCACAGTTGGGAAACTCGGAGCTAGGACACAGAAAATGTTTTTCACATGTGTTTGGAATCTGAAGCATTATAGCTGTATTTGGGAGTGGAATGTAAATTGGAATAAATAATATATTAGTTAGTCAATTTATCCCTTGATTCATTTAATAACCAACCATAAGTGTTTCCTGATCTCCTTATTGGTTATAACTGGAAAGGAAAAGACCCAATCCCTGCTTGTGACCGTCTCAGGGACTAAAACAGCAGTGTCCAATAGAAGTAGCACACAAGCATTACATGACAGCCACATATGTAATTTTAAAATTTCCAGGATCATAAAAAGAAACACTTATTAATCCTATATATTTTAATTAACCCACTCGATCCAAAATAGTATCGCTTCAACATGTAATAATATAAATCATTAAGATATTTTGCATTGGTTTTTTTGTACTAAGTCTTTGAAATCCATTATCTGCATCTCAGTAGATAGTTCTAGTGCTCAGTTGCCATGTGTAGCTCATAGCTACCTTATTAAACAGTTCAGGTCTAGAAGATAAGACAAATCTGTAATAGATTAAGAGCAATAGAAAGGTGTGTGGAGCTGAGGAAATGAAGAAAAAAGAGTCAAACTCACCTTACGAGAGCATTTTGCTCAGAAGCAAATGCGCATATTTTTATCTCCTGTGATTCTGAAGAATAGGTCCACTTTCCTTCTTCATTTACACATGAAGATATTGAGCCAAAGCTTCCTTCTAATTGCCCTAGAAAATATGAAAAAAAAATCATTTGAGTATGAGGTAACAACCTATCTTTATTTGCTCTCTTTTTGGATAATTTATAGATTGTCAAATGCATTTTAATAATTCCATGTGTATTAAAGGTAAAGTGTTTTTCATCAAGGAGACTTCTGTGCACATCACTTTCCCTCCCTCTACTCAGCCAGTGGAGCTGCGGCTGCAGCCATGCTTGTAACCCTGATCCAACTGTATAAAATCAGGCAGCAAAGATATGGGTCCTGGTGAGCAGGGTAAGAAGGGGTTTGGGGAGAGAGGAGAGAGAGGAAAGGAGGAAGAAATCTACTTTGACAAGACCTTCCACTTTAATAAATATAATCAAGATGGCTTTAAAACCACTAAGCCCCAAACTTCATAGTCATTTAACTTTCACATGATTTGGGGCTGTTGCCTAGTCTGGGAAAAATGGTATTACTTGTGGTCTTTAAGAAAGGGCACCTTCTAGAACCAGACTAGGCAGTCAAATGAAGTGTAATTGACTAAGTGCCTCAAAGGAAGGTGAGAAATGTAATTCAATAAGTACTAAAGAGATATGCAAAATTCATGGGTTTCTTACGCCTGGCATTTTAGGATAAGACTGTTTCTTATTTTAAAATTAGACTCTTTAGCAGGATTATTGAATATCAGCAGCATTGAAGTTGACTTTGGAAATGTAATTTAAGGTATAAATTAAGGTGACCTCGACTAGGATGAAATGCCTCTAAAGAAAGTGAGATATAAAATATGAGGGGCCATTTTCAGGAAATGAAAGACAACTGGGAGCCATTGAAAAAGGACCAACAAAAGCAAAAAGGAGAAATAAACAGATTACAGGACAAAAGCCTAAGTGCCTAATTTAAAACAAAAAATGGTTTTCTATGGGTTATGATGAGTGATAAACAGAGTCTACTGTGTCACCATAAAATATATATCTTGAACTCAGAAAATATGAGTCTCACTGTCAGTTTAATATAGTGATTTAAGTTCATAGCCTTTCTCCTTGAAAGAGTTACAAGGCTGAAGTTACCAATCATTCTAAATGATGGGCATTTGGAAATTATAAACTATGAACAAGAGGCATTAGTGTTTAGTGCAACTTAATCACGAATTTGCCTATTTTAAGTTATTGTTTAGCTATATATTTCTTAGAGCAGCTAGAGTGGTGGAGTATTAATGGCTATAAAACTTCATTAAACTGACATTAGACTTCTGAGAAAAACCCATAAAACTCAAAAGAAAGCCCAGCTCTGGAATTCTGCCTTCTCTGGCTCCAAGTCAGCTTTGTCACAATGAAGCTGTTCAAAGGATTCAATGAGGAGCCAAGAGGGTCTGTTGGGAAATCTGATTCACCTAGAAGACTAATGAGTATAAAAATCATAGGAAATTCTCAGATAAAGCTCCCTAAGAAACATTAAAATGGCAAGTGGGGATGTTGCTTCTATTAGTTTATAAAGACAAAGGAAAGACAGAAAAAGAAAGAGAGACAAAAAGAAAGAAAGAAAGAGAGAGAGAAAGGAAGGAAGGAAGGAAAAAAGGAAGGAAGGAAGGAAGGAAGGAAGGGAGGAAGGAAGGGAGAGAGGGAGAAAGAACACAGGAGGGTAAAATGGCAACTCCCAGTTCTTTCAGAGCAAGCCTGCTCCCTGTGTCTGGCAGCAGAATCTCCAATCCCAAGGTCATCATCTTATAAACATGCTCAGGAAAGAGGGGAATCACAAATCACTGATTGTCAAACAGAGTTAAACAAAGTGCAGGAGCCACAATATTTTAAACGAGGAGCACAACTGAGATCCATCACATTGGAGATTGGGAGCAAACACAAAAATCCATTCCTGTCTCCTGGAAATTTCTCAGGGGAAGATGGAGGGCGTGAGACCAGGAACCAGCATTTCAGAGCATGTGTTAACATGAGATGTCGTGCAGCCTTGTCATCCAAGCTGCGGCCTATGGGCTTGCGGGGTCTGCCTCGCCTGTGGGCCTGTTAAAATGCAGAATCACAGCCCCTCCCCCTTCAGACTGCAGTCCCTTTCTGTTAGAATTCAGGCGATTTTTCAGAGAATGATAGATGGATTGAGAAGTAAAACTTTGCATCACTTTTGTCATTTAACAGTTCTACCAGTTGTTCCTCTCACTCCAGATACAGGAAAAACAGAAGCTGTAGGAACTGTCCAAGTTGCCCTGCCAGCCAACTGTAGAAATGCCAGTTCCAGCTTCAATCATTCAAATTCCTCTAAAAATTAATCCTTCTTTGTTTTTTGCTTTGAAGTATATTTATATATTTATAAATATAAATATATATACTTTTTATATTTATCAGTAAACTACAACCAACAACAGAAGATTCTTGAGAGTGTAATTCATTTGTTCTCATTTACAGAGAGTGCCTGAGTTGCTTAATAAAATACTGATAGATGAACAGTGTAGCTGTGGAATAGCTGTTCTGTGTCCGGTGCTCCATAAAATATAGCCCCGTTTCCTAAAGTGGTGGACAGACAGGTGGCTTACAATCTAAAACCAAAGTGAGACTAACACTTTGAACAAAAGATTGCCTTCAAAATTAGTAAAAATCACGAAAATTATTTTCTGTTTATAGCGATGGGGGGGAAAATAGTCATTTCCCAAAGCAATCTCTCAGTCTACAATGCGGGGACGGGGGATGTCAAGGGGGTAAATAACTGTGATAACAATCCTCCTCCAAAACAGTTTCTAGTCTTTTTCTTAGGCCAGAAAATTACTTGGTTTCCCTAAAGCAGCATGACTGCTGAGAGCTAAGCAAATGTACATTCCTACAGTAGGCTATCAATAGCCTTCCCTCTCTCCCCACCATCCACCTCGCTGAAAATTCTAGCATGTATCAGAGAAGCTTGTGAGTTGATGGCAGTAACAGAGTTTGTTAATGGAGCCTGTAAAGAATCCCAATGTGCTGGGATGGTAGATTAAAGATGTGTGTAGACATGTTGTTTCATCTCCTTGTCTGAGGTAAAGTCTTGTTTTTCTCACATTGAGTTTGAAGCGACCTTGGCTGTTTGCTTGACTAGTAGCAAGTGATGTTTTGGGGCTTGGAGATACTAGGTTGCAAGAACATTAGGAAGAGAGTTCCAACAGGGCCTTCTGGAACTCTCTGAGAGCCCTGAGCTTCCAAGGAAGAAATTTGATGGCCTAATACTGCCAGCTGGAGATGCAAGGGTTGATAGTCCCAGCTTACTTGTCACCCCTCCTGCCACCCAACCCAAGGCATCTGGCACACAAGTGAAGGTATATTGGCCCCACAGTCCATCTGCTGGCTGAATTGCAGTAAGTGACCTTTGCCATTGCTGCCTCATTTCAATTCCTGATCCACAAAGATGATGAAATATTGTACAGCCATATAGCTGCTGCTTTAATCCAATTAGTCTGGGAGTAGTTTTGATGCAGCAGCAGGTACTCAAAACAGCTGGTGCAACCAAATCTATTCATGGGGAAGCTTTTACTCTCCATCCAGTTTCATCATTCTGTTCATAGCAAAAAAAAAAAAAAAACTCAAATAAATTTATGAAGGACTAGATTTGCTTCACAAACATCAGAAAATTTCAGAAATGTGTGCATTGATTATGCAGTCAGCAATAAGTCAAGAATCCCAACCTTTGTTCATTGCCAGGTATGCATTTAAAAGTGAGAGATGAGGACCCTTCCTACCCAAAAATGGAGCAAGGAAAGATTCTACACAAGAAACCCCAAGTTGCTGCAGATGATTTAAAGTCTTCCAATATTTCCTTTATGCAAAGAGCACCTGAAGTGTTCCAAAGCAATTACTGAAAAGATAACTGCAGAGGAAATGAAGCAGAGTGTTGGATTTATCTTCATGTACCCTTCTCCACATAGTAAAATGTCTCCCATTTGTCTCTGCTCCTTTGACATTAGATTGATCAGTTAACTAGCTTTCGCAGCAAAAGATCAACCAGCAGACAAATGGTTCCCCTTGACTTCAAAGCACACTGAGGCCTTAATTCTAGGCCTAATGATTTTAAATCACCCTTCTGGTTACAACAAAATGCATGATGTGACTTAATCAAATCTCTAAGTAGTTTGTAAAACATGGTTTGTTTGTGTATGTCAGAGGCATTAGGGTAATGAATGGATGTGGAGAGGGTGGGGGTTGTAGTGTTGGCTACATGGACCATGGGTAGGATTCTATTGAATTAAACAGACATTCCTGTTAATGAAGAGACCACGCAAATGGAGCCAGCTATAAATTAAGCAGACCTTGTTAGCCTGCCTTTCTGGGGAAAATGAGTTCTTCTTTGTGGATAAGAGTGAAATAAGATCTCAAGGGCTCATGTAATAGGAGAAATTGGAACATTCTAACTAGTAAAAGCAATGCACCCAATGATTCAAATGTGACTCAGCCACCATTTTGGCTCATCTTCAAGGAACTGACCATTAATAATCATAATAATACTATTGGTTTGTAGTGAACTATTAGTAATATTATTGTTTATAATTATTATTATTAATATCAGCAACTATAGTTTCAGTTAAGGTAGGGTTCTTAAAATAATAGGGAACAGAGACAAACTTCAGAATCTGAAAAGGTTAGGGTCTTTTTCCTAAAGGAAATTATGTTTACATGTAGAAAAACACTGAAAGTATCAAAGGGCTGTTGCATACCTGGTGTTCTTGAAGGACCCCTGAAGCTCCTCCAAGGGGGGTTTTGGTGTCTAGGTTAAAAGTCTCAGGATGAGAGCTTAACCTGAGCCTTTAGTATACATCTGTTTCATTAATTAACTCAAGGAATCCACATGATGAATGTTGCTGTCCTTATTTTAGTGCTGGGAAAACTGAGTCTCCAGGAGTTCACTAAGTAAGGAGTTGGGTTTGAATGCCCTGTTTGTCTGTTTTCAAAGCCTTTAGCCAATTAATTCGAGGCAGGCATCTTTCTTTGAATAACTGCGTTAAAGGGATTAAAACCCTTCCTAAAGTTGAGATTGAAAAAAGGACAGAGATGGGCAATGTGCCCTCCCCTAACTTTTAGATACCAGAAAATAGCCACATGTTTCAAGTTTCAATCAGTAGAATATATACCTATATCTCTATGTGCAATATATGAACACACACATTCCTATCTTAATATTAATACATACACATCAGTAGATTTCTATAAACTATCAATTACTTGTTTGAACTAGCTAAGTTGTTTCCTTTCCTATAGATCTTATTTTTTCATCTATAAAAATGGTGTTAAATATATTGAGCCCTGTATAGTTGTAAAACTGCCAGACTTTTAAAATATAAGTTGGGGCATAGGTGTTGGGGTAAGGGAGAGGGAGAGGGAAGGAAGGAGAAGGAGAAGCATGGGGGAGGGAGGAAGGAGGCAGGGGAAGAGAGAGGGTTAGAGAGCAAGAGAGATCTCAAAAGAAAGAGAAAGAGACTTAAACAGGGAAGCCAGTGAGGTTTACCCCAGGTTCCTGTTGTCTTCTTTTGTTCAGACAAAATGCCCATTCTTAGGCATTTTTAGCATCATGGCAAGCATCTGGCCTTTATTGACAAGGCTGTGTTCATTTTGAACAATAGAAAATATAGTGGGTATTTTTTTAAAAATGTTTTCTCCCTTATGCTATTGTGCCCTACTGTCTGGACCAGGGTAAACATACCTTTTACTTTATTTTTAATAGCACATATGAATCTATAGGTCAGTCAATCTTGTAATGAATCAACTCTCTCTACTTTGGACACTGTTGAAAGTGTGATAAGATACAGATTTTTTTTTTAAAGAGTACACTGGATTTGTATAAGCTTTTTCCTAAAACTAGTTTTTGTTATTATTATTGTGGGAAATATTAAAATTTTTTCAGAATGGAAATCAGTTAAATACTAAAAGTCGCTCTATGAATGCCTTATACAAGTTCCAATTTCCAGAGCACCATTATTAAGAGTATTTTGCATGTGTAAGTCCATTGGTCCGTCTCTATGGAAATGATAGATATGCAGATATCTAACTACAAACAATGTTTTATTATAAGTAAAGATAAATAAAGTAACCATATATTTTGCAATATTTTAAATTATATGAGGTTGGTCCAGGAGGTATCCAGCCATACATAATGAAAAATAGAGACATTTATTGAAGAAGATAAAAGATACAAGAAACATTGTACATAGGACAATGACGCCTCCATCCCTTCAAAGCAGGTGCCTTGGGACCTCACACAGTTTTCCCAGTTGCCATCAGCTGTCCCACTGTATTTTTCTGAATCTCATCCATGGTCTAAAATCTCTTCCCCTTCAAAGGTGATTTTAGTTTTGGGAAAAACCAGAAGTCACAGGGCGCCAAATCTGGGCTGTGGTGGGGCTGAGTCACTTGGGTGATTTGATGTTGCACCAAAAAACTCCGCATGAGACGTGATGCATGAGTGGATATGTTGTCATGATGAAGCTGCCAGTCAACAGTTGCCCATAGATGTGGCCTTCTGAATCATCTGAATAGTTTCCATGGAGGAATATTCCAAGTGAATGCAATATTTGAGGCAGATTTGTTGCTCTACTCACTCAGTCATTTTGAACGTGACAGCCACACAGCACACATGCTCACTCAATGGTGTCTACTGCCCCCACCCACTGACTAGTACAGTGAAGTCATCATTATTCACACATGCACATTCCAGGCCACCCTCTTTGGCTGCCTGGTTACACCGATGTAGCGCAAACCATTCTCCTTATGTTAACAATGGCTGGACTTTTTCCGGACAGGCCTCATACACTTGATACAATTTCCCATATTTATACACAGAGAGCTGCTTCGTTCTTTTGACTGGCTGAATATAATTCCATTATACATATTGCCATCATTTATTTGTCCCACTATTGATGGATACCTTAAAAGATTTTTCTTAAAATGTTACTATTATAACAAATACTACGATAAATATTTTTGTATGAATACCTCTGCACACTTAAGTAAATGAATATAGTGTACAAGTTTCTAAACACAGCTGGATCAAAAATGTATACATTTGAAATGTTGACAGAAATTGCTAAAATGCCTCACAAAATAGTTGCAATGACTTCCATTTCATCTAACCATGTAGAGCAGTGGCCACTTCTCCGCTTGGTCAAAATGCAGCATGGCCAGTGATGTTAGTAAACGATGGCATCTCACTGACTTCTAGTGTTTCGTCCCATAAATTATTAATGCATCAGGCATTCTCCTCACCTCTTAATAATAGTCAAATATCTCTGTGTCTATTTTCAAATCATTGTTTTAGGACAATGCATTACTTCTGTGGCACCAGCTATATTTGCTGATTGTAATTTACACAGGACGAATTACCCTTTCAGATCTTACGATTTCCATATCACTCTCTCTCATCTCCCATTTATTTGTGCTGTTACTTGCTAATATATTCATTTATATGCCATCCTTTCCCAAGGCTGATTTGAAGTGGCATATGATCAAATAGCAGGCATAAGAAAAAAACAACATTGAAATAGTAAAAAAAAAAATCCTTAAAAAATTAATACTGTGACTTTAGTGGTAAATCTAGTTCTGGGTTTCCTAGATGTCAAGGCCAAAAGAGCAGCTGGTGTTTTGTATAGCCTTCAGAAAGAGAAAACTTATAGTTCATATGGATTTAAACCATTTCTCTGATGCTTTATTATTTAATGAATGTTCAGGCAGACATTAACAATAGAACATACTTTGTCCTCAAAAATTATTAGCCACATAAAGCAGAGGTTTTCCTTATAAGACTGCTTAAAGGAGAGAAATATAACCTGAAAATACCATTCACAAAAGGCATTTCTTATAAGACAGAAGATTGGCTATTACTATGAGGTATTAACTTGAATATCAATTATTTTTATTGTATTAAATGCATTCCCTAAATGCATAGTCTCATTGTTATTATTATATTAAATTTCAGGTCTAATGAGAAAAAAGTGAAATATGATTAATTATCTGAGCAAAGGAATGAGATGATAATTATGATAAAGATAATTGTGATTTATCCTCATACAAATTGTAGCTATCCTTTCTGTCACTTGCATCCAGTATCGATTTTTTTTTTCTTTACAATAACACAAGAATGTCAGGTAAACCACCTGAGAGAAATCTGGCCACATAAATAACAGTTCCCCACGTTCACTCAGCCCAATCCCACCCACCAACAGAACGACATCATCTCGTGACTCCTCCCTCCCCTTTTTTGTGTCGTCTTTATGAGACAGAGCTCAAGTTCCCTGACTGTATGGGTCTCAGTGCTGTCTGGTGAATGCCCTAGTCCTCTGTCTCCCAACTATATTTATTGTATGATACTTTTCCATGTGCCTGTGGAAGAAAAGCGTTGTCTTCAGACTCAATGGCAACTACAGGAAAAACTAGGGAAGAGAGCCCACATAATTGGAATTCAACAACTTGACAAAATCCCTTTTTTAAAAGCTACATTGATATGCACCCATTGTATCCATTAGACAGAGTACAAACTCTCCTCATTTATTTATTATCTGCACCCAGCACTTCCAGCCATTCTGAACTACCTGTCCTCAGAAAGCACATGGCAGTCCCTGCCTTCTGGGTTTTTCACTGGCTAGAATTTCCACTGAATAAATCACTATTGCCTAAATCCCCTCTCTGCTCCAACAACTCTTTCTACACTTGATAGTATGCATCGTGTAAAACTCTACTGACTTGACTGTACTTCCAGTAGGCTAATATGCATATAAGTGTATATATTTGTTATCAGTTCCTGTGATGCTAGTAAGCACTAAATAAATATTTGTTTAAAAAAAACAAATAGATCAACATTTCCTAAAGAAACAATAAAACCTTTTTGGGTGCTCACCAGGCATTTGTTCTGAACTGCACTGTGCCATGAATGGTAAGGGCGCCTGCAGGCACCGTGAGGGCCATGTACCTCCCTGCCTCCAGAAACCCACCGTAGGAGCTTCATCTTCCTACCCAGAACCTACCCACGGAAGGAAGCCATGCTACAAGACAGAGACGCTCAGGCCTCTCTGAAATTCCCCGGGAGAGAATGCCTATGTGTGTATGCGTTCAGGGAGGGCTTCACAGAAAAAGTGATGTTGAAGGGCAGATGGGAATCTGAAGGCAGAGGTTTACAGTGGACAGAGTAGTAATGAAGCGCTCTGGAGGAGGCTGCAAGGCCGTTCATTTTAGGAGGATTGCAGTCTCACCGATTTTCTCATATGAAAAAGAGATGCATAAATCTGCATAAGCTCTGAGCAGTAGGTGTGTATGTTACCACTCTGGGGTTCTTGTATAAACACAGGAAACACAAAAGGACAATATGAAATAGAAATATACTTGACATAGGATAAACTGTGTAGCAGATAGTAATGAGAGGCTAACGTACTCACTTAATAATTTGAATGTGAACTATTAACTCAAAAAAATTCAGAAGGAAGCCAACTGGGAAGGTGGCCAATGGTCAAATAAATTTGAGAGCCTCTGGACTGCATGGAATTAAACACATTTCTTGCTGGAGGATGGAGTACTTTCAGAATCTACCTACTTCTCCTCACCTCCACTATTGCACATTTAGCCCAACCCCCTGTCACGTCACATCTGGGGATATAGGGTAACTTCCGGATGTATCTCCTGTCTCCCTGAGATGTGCAAGCCACAGTGAGTAATTCTTCTAAAACGTTAGCCAGATTCCATCACTCCTTCTCAGAGCTGTCCAACAGCTTCCTGTCCCCCGCAGCATAAATTCTGACAATCCTCACACTGCATCTACAACAGTAGATGATCTGGCCTCTTGCTACCTCACTGGCTTCCCCTCTCACCTAACTGTGCACCTAGCTCTAGACGTTGTTCCTTTTTAAGCATGAAACCTTATTCTCATTTCAAAGACTGCCGTATTGCTCTTTTCTAACATCCATACATTGCTCCCTCTTTTCATTTAGGCTTTTGTCTAAATACGATTTTTTCAGAGACACTTTCTCTGACTGCATGCAATGGCATGTTCCACAATTTTTAGCTCCTTGCTTCTTTTATTTGTCTTTATAGCACTTACTTATTGTCTGTTTACCCCCAAGTAAAATACAGGAGTGGGTAAAAGTAGGATTACAGTTGTGAGTAAGCCAAATAGAGTTTATTCTTGTGTTATTCTTTATTAACTATTGTATTATTTTTTATTACTATTAACCCACTTTTACCCATCCCTCTACAAGCTCCATTAAGAGCAGGGACTATTTCATGTATAACTATATTTCCTGTGCTTGCAACAGTGCCTTGCACATGTAGACACTCAATAGATACTCATTGAGGAAATGCACAAATGCCTTTCTAAGCCCTTACCCTGTAATATGCATTATAAAGATAAAATAAATGATAAAAATCTAAGAGAAGACTATGATACTTGATCTTCTCAACAATTTGGACATGGAGCTCTTTGGTAGATTATCTCACATTTATCCATCTCTTCAAGAACTACTTACCTATCACGTTCCTACCATCTTATCATGGAACCTATCATGCTCTGAACACAATTTGGGAATTATTGTTCTCACAAGGACCAAGGGAGGGGAACTATCTTGCTTTGGGGCCTACAGTCAGTCAGATCCAGAGGGAATAAGAATAGTCTGCAGGTTTCTCAGTGGTGGTCTAGAATTGGGGGTGTGGGGGTACTCTGGGCTCTGAGATTGAGAGAGCGAGAACAAAAAATCTGTTTGAAGCCAGTGAACACTTTTTCAGAAGACAAGTGATAAAGTGTATTAAATTGAGCAATGGTTAAATTGAGAAACTAGAAGTTGTGATGGTTAGTTTTATGTATCAACTTGACTGGACCATGAAAAGCCAATATTTGGTTAAAGATTCTTTCAGAGTGTGTGTCTTCCAGTGTGTTTCTGGATGAGATTAACATTTGAATCAGCGGACAGAGCAAGGCAGATTGCACTCCACAATGTTGATGGGCCTCATTCAATTCCTTAAAAGCTTGGCTAGAATAAACGGCTGAGTAAATAAGAATTCTTCCTATCTGTCTCTCTATCTTTAAGCTGGGACACAAGCCTTCTCCTACCTTTGGATTTGAACTTGGGCAGGAACATGAACTACACCATTGGCTCTCTTGGGTTTTCATCTTGCCTACTGCAGTGCTTGGGACTTCTTAGCCTCCATTATTGCAGGAATCAATTCCTTATAGTAAATCAATAACTCAATAGATAGATATAGAAATATATGGATCCTTTTATTTATATATGAATCATCTATGTATGTATATATGTCTGTCTGTCTGTCTATCTATCTCTGTCATCTATCTATCCTATTGGTTTTGCTTCTCTGGAGAACCTAGGCTAACACAGCAGTTGAACAAAGGAGAAAATACAGCACAAAGTAACCCAGGCAATGGTTGAATCTACATTTTTAAGTAAAAAATTTATTTAGATCTGTAACCAGTGAGAAATTGAGAATTTTCATAAAAACTCTGGGGCCTACTGCTTCTCTAGCCAGATGGAAGTGACTTCCAAGGGCTCTGGTTTCAATACTATGTTCTTGATGCATGATCAGAGGAGAATTGCTTATGAGAGAGGGAAGCCCAGGAAGTGGGAAGAAAGAGGAAGAAGGGGAGGAGAATAAAAAGAGGGGGAAGAAAGGGGAGAGGGAGGGAAGATGTAGTAAGTGCCAAGAGTTTTCTCCTCGTAACTAATGAGCTTACTTTTCAACAAGGACTGGCTATTCTCAGAATTCTGTATTCCACCCTTCTTCCCCTCAGGAGACTCAAATGAAACTTCAGGGTTGGGAAGAGGGGTTTGCTACTTAGTTTCCATGGAAACAACTCTGATTCTATAGTGGCACCTCTATCATATCTTAATCAGCATGTTGTTAATAAGATAATTTGATGCTGAATTATAAATATGAGCAATGAGAGAAAAGCCAGGCTTGGTGGTGGGAGAGATGTGTGAAGGCACTCAGCCTCAGAGGAGAGCAGCAGCCAGATGGGCCTGGATGGATTATGGCCCAAGCTCATCACTGTCCCGCTGATCTGTGGAGTGTGATGCCCACAGCAGGGGTTTCAAATTGCAACAGATCAGGGTTTGGATCTGGGCTCTGCCAGAGAGACCTGTGACCTTGGGACTTTCCTTGCACTCTCTGGGTCTCATATTTTATTTAAGCTTTGAGATGAGGATAATCATGCCTACCATTTACAATGTGCCAGGACTACTAAATGGCCTAAGAACGGTGAGGCACCTGGCATGTGGACAGAGCATGTTTGGTATTCAGTCAATGTTTATTCTGTTTTCCTTTCCTGAGAGAAAATTTTCTTTCACTTGTTCAATTATTAATTTATTCAACAAATATTTACTGATCAACTCTAGGATGTCAGGCACTGGACTAAGAACTAAAAATAAAATAATGAAAAAGAAGCAAAGGTGAAACCTAGTTGTATACAACACAATTATAATTATTATTATTAATGTTTTTGAGTCACGGTTTCCATTTCTGGAATTGTTGACCTTCTAATGCCCTCATATTAGAAGATGGTCATTTCATTTTGATGACAAGATTTGGCTTCATACCATCAGTATGTTACTTCTTTCATGTAAAATACCTTCTCCACTCTTGTTTTCTCTAAAAGTTCTCCAGAGTCCTTTTGAAGTCCACTACATGGACCAGTGCAGTAAGATTATAGCATAGAACTAAGAAAAAGATGGTCTTTGCTCAAAAAGGCTCACAATCTATATTTATAACCCTGGCCTAGCACCAGTAACTAACATAGGACCTTGTAAGTAGTACATGCTCATTGCGGTGGCTGAAGAATGAGTGAAGATCATGCAGGAACTGAGGGTGTCTGAGAAATCTCACTGAGCACCGTCACAATACCATTGCTGAACCAGGAGGGTCATGGAGCTGCAGGGTGCTAGAGAAAGGTATTTGTTTCCAGGCCCGCGCACACGGGCATTACTTGGGGAGCACTGAATGTTATTGGTTTAAGTGCTAGGGGTTTGAGAAACTCACCAGATAATTCTCAGGTGTCATCTAAGATGAGAATGGCTATGCCAAGGAGGGTCAGTGTTAAATCACCTTAGTTCTCTCTGGGCTCCTTCAGAATCCAGAGGGTCTGCTACTGTGGGCAGACTTTGAATGACTGCTCTTCAGGCCCTACACAGGGGGCCTGAGGCCATTCTATCAGGCATTGGTGGCTATGAACTTTATCATCCAATACAGGACACTTTGAAAAATCATTTAAGTATTGAGTACATATTCAAGAATGCACCTAAATATACAGTTCACTGAATGTCATGAAACAAGTATACTTAGGACAACACCAACCTAAAGGCAGAAAGGAAACATTACAACAAACCGGAATCTTCCTCAGATTCCCTCCCAGGCTCTGTCTCCCTCAAGGGCAACTTCTGCTTGGACTTGTAGTAGTGTAAATTAGTTTTGCCTATTTTTATACTTTTGTCAATAAAACTACAGAGCATATGCTCATTTGTCTAGCTGCTTTTGCTCAGTATTATGTTTGAGATTCATCCATGTCATTCTATTAGTTGAGGACTGTCTGTTATTTTTTCTGTATAATATTTCATTGTTATGAATAGATTACAGCTTATTTGCTTGTCCTGTTGCTGGGCGTTTGGGCAGTCTCCAGTTTTGGCCCATTAATTATAACATGATTATAAGAAATTTGACACATGGATTTGGTGAGCATATGTGTATACTTGTTTTGGATATATAAGTAGAAATACCCATCATGTATATAAATATGCATACGAAGTCTGTCCAGAAGGTATCCAGCCATATACTATGAAAAACAGAGACATTTACTGAAGAAGATACAGGAGACAAGAAACACTGTACATAGGACAATGACACCTCTACCCACTTTAAAGCAGGTGCCTTGGGACCTCACACAGTTCTCCTAATCACCATCAGTTGCCCCACTGTAGTTTCCTGAATCTCATGGACAGCCTGAAATCTCTTCCCTTTCAAAGGTGATTTTAGTTTTAGGAAAAGCCATAAGTCACAGGATGCCAAATCTGGGCTGTAGAGGGGCTGAGTCACCTGACTGGTTTGCTGTTTCACTAAAAAACTGCCCGAGACACGATAGTGAGTGGGCACGTTGCAGTGAGGAAGTTGCCAATCACCAGTTGCCCACAACTGTGGGCTTCTGAATTATTGGAATAATTTCCACAGAGGAATGTTCAAGCTTAATGCAATATTTGATGAGGATTCATTGCTCTATTCACTTAGTCATTTTGAATGTGATGGCCACACAGTACACATGTTCACTCAATGGCATCTCCTGTGCCTACTGACTAGTACAGTGAAGTCGCCATTGTTCATACATGAGCATTCCAGTCCACTCTCCTTAGCTGCCAGGTTACATCGATGTGCAAACTGTTCTTATATTAACAATGGCTGAAATTTTTCCAGACACACCTCGTATGTTGAGCTTTTGAAGGCAACTGCCAGGACATTTATTAAAGTGATCTTTTCAATTTACTTTTCCATTAGCAAGACAAGAGGGTTCTGCTTAATCCAAGTCCCATCAATGCTGGGTGTCATCAGTCTTTATTTTAACCATTTTGACTGGTTTGTATTGATAGCTTATTTCTATTTAAAATTGTATTTTCATGATGACGACTAAATTTGAGCACATTTTTGTCTGTTGATTATTCATTTGCAGAGTTCAAATCTTTTCCCCCAGCTGGTTATCTTGTCTGTTTTCTTATTGTCCTTGGAATTACTTCCATACCCAGTATACACAAATTATTGGTTACATGCATTAAAAATGTAGTCTCCCCATTCTGTAGATGGCCTTTCAGTTTTAATGGTATCTTTTGATACCACAGAAGTTCTTAATTTTAGTAAGATTCAATTTATCTCGCTTTGTCCCTATTGTTAGCCCTTTTATGTTTGTATTTCAGAAACTGTTGCTTACTCTAAGCTCAGGACACATTTTTGAGTGAAAGTGGTGCTATAATATTCTAGGATAAAAGATGTAAACCACTTTATCCTAAGAATACCAAGAATGTGCTCGCTGTAAGCACATGCCCCCACTCCCAGTTACACCAGACCTCTGAGTCACAACCTGGTGGTGCACTAAATTACCTCAGAAAGTTTTAAAAGCTATTTCTGCCAGGGTCACCACCTCAGACCCATGAATAAGGATCTCCAAGCATGTGGCATGGTTTGGGTGATGTTTGCTTTTATTTAGGAGCTATCCAGGTGACCCTGTGAGTGTGAAAAATCCACAGTTTAGCCTAGGGCTTCTCAAACTATGAGCATATACATCCTTCGGAGTTTTGTCCAAATAAAGATTTTGATTCAGTTTTGGGGAAAAGGTGAAACATTGCACTCCTACTCAGCTTCTGGGTGATACAGATGCTGCTGGTCCAGGGACCGCCATGTAAGTAGGAGAGCTCTAGACCAGATTTCTCCACCTGCACACTATTGACATTGTGGATCAGATAATTCTTTGTTGTGAGAGGCAGACCTGTGCACTGTAAGATGCTTACCAGCATTCCTGGTCTGTACCTACTAACTGCACATCACATCCCCCAAGGTGTGCCCATCAAAAGCGTTTCCAGGCATTGCCAAAAGTCATTTGTTGGGGAAATCAATCTCAGTTGACAATCACTTGACTAAACCTTTTAGAAACAGCTCCATATGAGTGACAACCCAGAAGAGCATCATCCTGGATCCAAGGTCCCATTACTCAGTATTCAATTAGACCAAACATTATACACATAATGTGTAATATTTCTTTGTTATGAATATACCACAATCCTGAATCAAAAAACCAAATCAAATGTATCATACCTGGGCTGCATGAACTGCTTAGACGCTAGTTTATTTTCTCTAAGGAAGATGACAGAACATGGCACCTAACTTGTGGGTTCTCTCCATTTGGCCCCAAGTCTAGTAACCACCCTTGAGGAATGTGGTGGAAGAAGAAAGGCGAGGGTGAGAAGAAACATCCCTTCACAAAGGCTTCAAAAACAAGGAGACACTCTTCGCCACCCGAAAAACAAAATCTCTGAATGTTTATTTCAAAATACAAAATGCCTCTCTTATGTGCCTACCTCAATGCACATTTGCTTCATGTTATTAGAGCATAAGACCCCAGAAAGCAATTTTAAATATATTTAGTGAAGTCCTGTGATTAAAAACAAAATATTACTGTCCTGTGAGATGGTCTGGAGAAGACTCACATAGACACATTTTGCCTACCGTTGAAATTACGGAACTTGTGGATTATAGAATGACTGTTTCTTTAGTCACTCTCCATTTTCTGCCTCCCTGTGACATCACAGCTGGCTTCTGGTTCACTCCACCTACATGTGAAAACGGGATTCTCCAGGGCACAGGGGAGCAATAACTCACCCGCCTTGCTTCTGTGTACTTTAATTTTCTAGGGATCGAAATTCAAGCTAGTTCCAAATATTACCACACAATGGACATTTTAACAGCCACAATTATTATCATTAGATATCCACTATCTTTTTTTCTTCTTACAAGAGTGCTTCTTGCTACATTTATTTTACTTTTTTTAAAGAAAGAAATAGTATGCCAGGTAGACTAGAAATAATCAAAATTCTGTATGCCAAATGGGATTTAAAATACCTATGAATAATCTCAGCTTAATATGTTCTTTGCTTTGGCTTAGATAAGAGATCCCAGCCATAAAATAGTACAAGAAAATTGACATCAAGTAATTGTTCAAAATGTAAAGCCTACATCTTTTGCATTTGCAAGCCTTCAATTACCCTTAGCCTGGTAGTTTCCAAAGATACAATGTATTTTTGAAAGATAAAGAAAAGATCTAAAGAAAAGTCATTGCAATGAAAACAACCCTGAAGTTTCAAACACCAAATATACCAAGAACATCAGTTGCATTGAGTTTTCTCTACGCATTCCTCAACTCAATTCAACCAAAATTGTTGAGCACTCAGTGTGTGACATTCAATGTGCTCAAGAGCCAGAAACAATAAGATATTCTGTACAAACTTCGCTTTTTAATGTTCCAAAGAAGACATGCACCTAAACCGTCATTATTACCATCAACAGCACCACCATCGTCATCATTGCTACTCTCATCTCCGTAGTAATAATATGTATTAGCATGTGTTGTGCCACAAGAAATGAATAAAGGTGAGTCCTCATGCTTTGTTTTGGTTTGCTTTGCTTTTACATTTTAGGACTGTGTGGAGTTCAACATTCAGAAAAAGCCTTATGAAGGAAATGTTATGTTAGAATGATGTTCATGGATTATACAGTGCAAAAATAAAGGGAGGAAACACATTTGGCCACTTGGGGAATGGCAATGAAACCTAGAATTTACTTGTGGAGGTGGCACTGCAAGGGGGGAAGATGATGAGCAAGTAGGCACGGCCAGCACACTGTGACAGTGCTGGATCAGGATCTGGGAGCTGGCGGTAGGGGTGGGGCTAAAAGATGCTAAAGTGGCTTCGGGCATCAGCACACAAGGAGACCTTTACAGAACATTCCCGATGAACAGTACTCAGTTTGAAGTATACAGATACTCAGGGACATGTGTAGCCAAGTGGTTAACTTGAAGCCCAATCCATCAGTCACTGAGGTTTTCTGAACTGCATGGTCTCAGCAGAGCTCCCCCTAATAAGCTCTTGTCAGAAAGCCTCTCTTGCCAATTCCCTGAAAAGCAGTGAATTAGACTCTCACATCTGACAGGAAGGGATTCTGGTGTGTGGAAGGACATCAAGCAGGAGAGCACAGAAGCCTGCCAGGAGCCGAGCTTCCCACCAGCATGTGCAAGCTCCCGAGGGTGCCCAGGTGATGCGATCAGGTGAGCCTAATTGAGAGGACTTTTGCCTTGGAGAAAGTCTTTGGTTCTGCTGGACGGAAGAGAGGACTGTCATCATTTCTGTTCTCTCTCTCCTTCAATTTTGTTTTTCCTTTTCAAACAAGCAATTGAAGCCAGAGGCTATTTTGAGTCCTCTGGCTCAGGGTGAGTGATAAACTGCATTAGTGCATTGCTGGGGCTGGAGGTAAACTTAAGTGGGAGCCCTGATGGTGCAGCCCCGCAGAGCTGGCTGGCGGCGGGAGATTGGCAGCAACATTACAGCAACAAACAAGATCCGATCAAAACCCTCAGAGACTGGAATTTCAAGCGCTGCCGCTAGTGGACTCCATATAAACATAGGGAGGGAGCCAAGCTCTCGGGCTGATTCCTTTCAAAGTTGGATACACATGTTCAAGGGACAACATGGACTTGAAGTCAATTTCAAGACACAAAAGGTCCCAGATGTGGGCGCAGGCAGTCTTGGAGTTGGTGGGACACTTTATAGGTTGAACTATGATATATGAGTCTTAAGAATTTTTAAAATTATTTCTATCTATCTCTCTATTTTGTATTTTTAATATAAGCTGACAAATCTGTCTTAAATCTAAGTCACATTAACTTCTGGCCCAAGAAAATCTCACTTTTTCCTTTTCCACAGTGAAGAATACTGGCAATAACTATTTTGTCATTAGGTATTTTCTGGGGATCGGATTCAACACATATACAATATAATTTAGTGATATATACGTGTGTATGTGTGCACACGTGCATATATATGTATATGCTTACGTACACACACACACACACACACACACACACACATATATATATATATATACATATATATATATAGTCTGTCCATATCCAGCTATGTAACATGAAAAATAGAGACATTTGCTGAAGCAGATACAAAAAACATTGTACATAGGACAGTGACGCCTCAGTAAGCACCTTGGGACCTCATCTAGTTCTCCCAGTGTCTCCTGCTGTTCCAAACATTCTGCAAAATCCTTTGTTGGAATTTCTGTCAGATGCCTCATTGTATTTTCCTGAAATCTCATCAATAGTATGAAATCTCTTCCCTTTCAAAGTTGATTTTAGTTTTGGGAAAAACCAGAACTTACAGGGCGCCAATGTGGGCTGTAGGGGGACTGAGTTCAACATTCTCAGGTGTTCTGTTTGTTGCAGGCCTTCTAGAATGTGGTTCACTTTCAACAGACTCTCAACCATCTTTGAAGCATTTGTGCCGCACTTCTACTTGCACTGCACTCATTACATTGTCCCCAAAAGCCTTCTGAATCATCCAAATGCTTTCCATGGAGGACTGTACAAGCCTAATATAAAAACTAATGCAGATTCATTGCTCTATTTGCTCAGTCATTTGAATGTGATGGCCACACAGAACATATGCTCATTCACCTGCATCTACCACTCCCACTGACTAATACAGTGAAGTCATCAGTGTTCATACATATGCATTCCAGTCCACTCTCCTTGGCTGCCAGATGACATCAATGTTGCATAGACAATTCTTCTTATATTAACAGCAATTGGACTTTTTATGAACAAACTATATATACTTACATTTACATATATACACATACATATACACACACAGTGGTACCTTGGTACTTGTTAATTTGTTCCAAAAAGTGACAGGCAAGCAACAACTAATGAAGTGTTTTCTCTTGCAAAGTGGCGTCATGACTCAGAGAAGTTCTGGCAAGAGCAATGAGTGGCAAGCAAGTGCTGAATGCTGAAACAATTTTTCTCATTGAAATGCAACAAATACCAGGTTTGACAAGTTCTGAAGCCAACGAGTACTAAGGTACCACTGTGTGTATGATATATATACAGTGTATGATTTATATATATATATATATATATATATATATATATATATATATATAAAATTTAGTACTCAGTGAAACCCTGGAATGTAGACAACATCCCTAATTTGTGGATGAGTGATATGTGACTCCCAGAAGTTATGAGACTTGCTTCAGTCCCTACAGATGATAAGAAAGTAAAGTGGAATTTGAATCCAGATCTGTTTGTCTACATAGGCCATGCATTTTGTACCGCCCTACCCACTCATTGCATGTGAGGGGGTTGTTGATACCAGGGCTGTGGATACACCAAAGTTCAGAGAGATGAGGGGATGGGATCATACTGAGGAGTTGTTGCTTTGGTAAAGAAAACTGAGAACAATTCCTTGTCAATGGTTTGCACAAAAGCTGTTAAATGATAATCACTTCATATTTTTAAAAAATGCACCATCCCTGAATAAAAATGGATTATGGAAAATGAAAATAAGTGGAAATTGATCAATTAACTCAACAGACAGTAGCTATATTCAGTTAACAGCCTTCTGGGCATGAGCTCAAGAGGAAGCTAGTGCATCCAGTAGGCCAGTAATTATGGAACAATATGATTCCTTTAATTAGGGAACTGAATTGTTCTAGAGAAATTTATACAGGGGAGGAGGAGTGAAGCAGCAGCAGGAATCAAGCTTCTAGCTGTCCAGAGGAGGATTTTTAAACACACAGTTCTAGAGATAGATAACTGCAAAGTGGTCCCGGACTTACAATTAATTGAGAAGGGGAAAAAAAGCCAGTGAATATAAGTGGGGCAGGAGTGAGCTGCTAGGCTTCTTAGAGAAGCATTTGAAGCCAAACTCAGGAATGGGCTGTCAGTCAAAATCTCAGGAAGAAGACCAGATGCCAGTCAGCGTGGCAAGAGTGAAATCCAAAAAAGGCGCAGCGCTCATCATGGAGTGACTCGGCTAAACCCAGCTAAACTCGGCCCAAGCTAGCGGTAACACAGCCTTGGGCCCGATTAGAAAGTGATGTTTGTGGAAGGTGGTTGTTGGCAGAGGGCTCTCACTGAAAGCCCAAGGTCCTGCCCTGGGGGCAAGCTTTCAAATGCTTTCAGGTCACTTACTTAACTTGGCTCTGTAGCAGTGCCCCAGCTGAAAAATAGTCTTACAGCAATCGTATCCCATGCATATCCCTACGCCACTCACAACATGAATCTAAAATACACTAAAAGCTCTTTCTATAGATTTTAAAAAAGATTTTATTTATTTTATTTTTAGAAAAAGGGAGGGAGAAATAACAGGATAGAAACATCAATGTGTGGTTGCCTCTCACATGCCCGCAGCTGGGAACCCGGTCTGCAACTCAGGCATGTGTCCTGACACGGAATCGAACAAGTGACTCTGTGGTTCTCAGGTTACTTCTCAATCCACTGAGCCATACAAGCCAAGGCTATCTTCCTATAGACCAAGGCAACCTCGAGATATAGTACAGACTCATCGCGTGCAAATAAACATTTGTGGAATGAATGCATAAATGACTGAGGGAAAAAGAGCTGTGGGTCTGCAGCTGTGTGTGTCTGTCAGAGAGAGAGAGAGAGAGAGGGAGAGAGAGCGAGAGAGAGAGAGAGAGAGAGAGAGAGAATAAGAACAAGTGTGTGTGTGCATTTGCACCTTACTGAATCAATGTCCTAAAATCTACAGAAACCACTTTAGTTGGATGAGTATCTGAAGGCTGAAATAAATCAGCCCACACTTCTTGAAGGGAAAGAGGGAAAAATATAAATATTCAAGGGAATTCCCACTTGAAATCAATTCACAGTTATAATGAATCTGTCCCTCCTCTGGAAACAGAGAAAAAAATAATAACCCCACCACCAACAATTAAAGCAGTGATAATAACAACTAAATTATTTTGTACCGAGTAGTGTGTGATACATTTAATAGACAGTATCACATTGGACGCAGAATTACTACAGAGCAGTTAGTATTATAATCACTCCTTACTGATGGTGCAATTAAGGTACAGTTAGGTTAGGGTTAGGTGATTCACACAATGTCACAAACTAAGCACATGAAGCTGGATTTTCATCCCCTTCAGTCTGACGCCAGAGCCCAAATGAACTTTGGACAAAATAAAACAAGTATCAAGAGCATTTTTCTGACTTCTCTACTCTATGCAAGAACAAGATAGGCAGGATTTTTAAAGGAAGTTGTGCCCCTTTGTGGGCTGTTCTCTCCTCATCTTCTTATCTGGGGGGTACATCGGTCCATGCTCACTGAACGCCACTCCGAGTGTCTGTAGCACATTTGGATGTAAGTAGAATGCTGAATTAAGGAAATGCTTATCGCTTCAGGGTACTACCCTGTCATTTTTTTTCCCACTGTTCCTAGTCACTTTTTGTTTCTCTGAGTGAGATTTATCTGCATAACACAAGGTGAATTTCCACAGGTTCCTCCCTGGTAATGAAGTTTGCCTCTGCTTGGCAAAGGGACTTGAAGGCTGTTGAGGGCGTTGCAAGTTGGGAATGAGACATTGGGCTTGAATCTTCCGTTCACAGTAATCATGCGCTTTTCCAATTACATGAAACCCTACATGGGTGCAACTAAACAGGGCTGCATAACTTGTAAAGACCAAATGAATCCTATAAAGAAGACTAGGGCCCTGGCTGGCGTGGCTCAGTGGAATGAGTGTTGGCCTGTGCACCAAAGTGTCACTGGTTCGATTCCAGTCAGGGCACATGCCTGAGCTGGAGGCCAGGTCCCCAGTTGGGGGTGCGTGAGAGGCAACCACACATTGACGTTTCTCTCACTCTCTCTAAAAATAAATAAAATTTTAAAAAATAATGAGTTATCTTAGAAGACTAGGTTTCTCTCCTTGCCACCTTCATCCTAGCATTATGGACACCTTCAGCTGCTAGAAGAGATGATTGAGAATATGAAGCCAGTGGAAATGAATTCTAAATTTAGACTTCAATGATCATTCTGAGCTCTCTTTAAAACTGAGGAGTTAATATCACAGAAATGTTTGAGTATGTGCTCAAATTGAAGTATGTTCCCTGGATGAATTTTAGCTCTAGAGATTTGAACTAATGCCTTCTTTTGTTGAATGGGCAGGGTTACAAATGCTCCCCAGAAGTAGCCACAAAGTATCGCTCTACTTTGACCCTGAAAATTACAATGAATTGTTTTGCATTTTATCTTCATAAGAAAGAAAAAATACCCTAAAGTTTATATTTCTTCCACATCCATCTGCCACAGGGACTCATAAATGCCTACTAATGAAAATAAGGAGAACTATGTGCTCAGGCACTATTAGCCTCAAGCACAGAAAATAATTAAATTAAATACTTAATGAGAGGCATTCTTTTTCTCCCTTTTTTAAAAACTTGCCTCTAAAATGTTTAGATTATGGGAACATTTTGACCCTACTGTATCTGCTTAATTTAGGCTGAAATTTTTGTATTATATTTGCTCAATAAGTGTTTGATCATGATGAAAATCAACTAGTCGTAAATGTTTTAATAACAAAATACTTGAGGTACACATTCTATTTTTTATTGTTGATACCCTTGAGCTATTATCCCACAAAAATCAAAGCCAAATGAGAAAACAATCTTGTTCTTTGTCTTGTAGACAGGAAACAGTGACTTCCTGGAAACTTTTGGAACCTAGGTTAATTTTGGAACAATTCAAATCAATTTTTATATATTTTTAAGTTGCATCAATGTTTTATTAACACCTCTGTAAACAAGGGAAGAAAATATTTAAGGCTCTTCCTATGAAATCCTCCACAACCAAATTTCAGTCTGCAGCTCCCAAGTCCTCACTATAAGCAACCACTATTTCCTAAAAATCACTTGTCACGAGAGGGAAGGAGTTGCATCACTATCCCGCAGTCTAAACCTGATGAGAAGTGTATTGTTCAACCTGTTTGGTTTTCAAAATTGGGGTATTTTACTTAAATAGCTAAAATTCTGGCCACAGTGTAAAAAAAATGAATAGGTCTAAAAATAAAGAGTTCATATCTCTGCATGGCAATAATTGGCTAGAGCCAAGCGCTGTCTGAACTGTGTAGGTGAGGAAGGAATTGTCCAGTTTGCCACAGTCCCGACCCCTTCCAATCATCTTCTCACTAGGCTGCTTTGCTCATTTACAATATGTACTTGGTCGTTATAGACATTTGAATTTGTCCATTGTGTTTTTTTACTTCCTTGTAATTATTTATAATATCCCTTTGAGCATCTTTCCTGATTTTCTCTTTTTTTCCCTCTCTGACAGATGCCTTCTCAGCCTTCTTCGAAGGTTATCTCCTTTTTTTTTGGTATCTTTTTCTGAGAATTACACCCTTTGCAGAGATTCATTATACCTTCAGCTGTCTTCATTCATTCCACCAACATTCAGGGAGCAGAGGCCATATGTCAAGCACTCTGCCAAGCCCTGGAACATTAATAGAAGGTGATTGCATTTGACCCACATGTATCTGGGATGAGTTCCCAGTGTCATTTGATCACATTGCCGGTAAAGTACTCTGATCAGGCTTATAGAATCGAGAGCTAATTGATGTGACGTGAGAACTAATTGAAAAGTTTGTGCCGTTTCCTAGAAGACAAGAGGGTATTACAGGTCCTTCCCTCACTCATGTCGGGGTGGCCATTTGACTTGTTTTGGGGAATGAGCTGTGAGAGGTACTGACGGGTTTCCCTTCTTCAGGGGAAAACACTAAAACCTAGTGAATGATGTCTTATACGCTCCCTTTCCCTCTGCCGCAGCGATGAGCAGGGCCGGGGGCTCCTCCTGTGGCCCAGGCCCCCGAACAAGGTGATGTAGAGCAGAGTCATCTGGTGACCTGGTGAAGGACATGAGCACTAGAGGGAAAATAACACTTGTTACTTTAACTTCTTGAGCTTTTCAGCTCCCACAGTATGCCCTAGCCTCTCCTGACCGCCCGATTTAGTGCTTCTAGAACTGGAGACCAAAAGGTTGATAAGATTAAAAAAATAAAAAATATATTAATAACTTAGGACGATATAATTTCTTATATGTTGTGATTATACCAGCTGAAAACAGGTTTATTACACTAAGATTTTATTTTCTTAAGTTAAATACTATTCACACTATTTTCTCTGGACAAAGTGAGTTCTTGGACCTTTACTTAGATGAACACACACACACACACACACACACACACACACACACACACACGTAATACCTAAACTCAAGAAATACTCCTCTGGGTGAAAAGGTGCTCTTTGATAATCTTTACTTCTGTTTTTGAGGTAAATTTCAATGGAATATAAAATATATGCAGAAAATTGCTAAAACCATAACCGTCAATGAATTTTTAGAAAATGAGCATGAAGGTCAGCATCTTGTCTCCCCACACCCTCTCTTTTATCCCATTCTAATCATTCCTCTCCCTGCCTCCTGTCAGGATTAACCCACATCAGGACTCCCAACACCAGGCATGAGTTTTGCTCATTTTTGAACTTCATATAGATGGCATTGTACTGTATCTGCTCTTTGGTGCTGCAGTGTTTTTGCTTAATCTTTGTTAAGATTCATTCATCATGTACTGTATAACTGGAGTTCCTTCATTCTTGTTTTTACATTGTAATCTATTATGTTGATATACCATGATTAATGTATCTACTGTATTGCAGATGGACATTTAGATTGTTTTCTGCTTTTTTACTATTAAAAGTTGTGTGGCTGTAAACATCTTTGAAAATATACATTTTGTACATATCTTTTGGTGAGCGTGTGAATGCTCTTCTGAGACATACGTTTGAGCTTGGTGTAGAATTGCTAGGTATAAGAAGTTCAGCTTGAGAGGATATCATTAAGCAATTGGTTGTGCCATGTTACATTTCCACCAGAAAGTATAAGATTTCTAGTTATTCTAAATCCTTGCCAATACTTGAAATTGCCTACCCCCACCCCCGGACTCTTCTTTCCTCCCTCCCTCCCTTCCTGTTGTTTTGGATACTTTTGTGGTATTAAATTATTGATTTGTGTTTCCATGATTATTAGTGAATTTGAATATCTTGTTCATATGTTTTTGTCAGTTTAAAAACATTCTTTGCTTCTTTTATTGATTTGTAGGCATTCTTCATATATTATAAATGAGTCTTTTGTTAGATATATGCACTTCAAAGCACTAAATAAAAAAATCTGACTGGTGACCCTGTACTCAGATTCCTCAAATATTAATGTTTTACTACATATACTCACCCCGCCCCCCTCCCCTCTCCTGTCTAGATAGATAGCGTTAAAACAAAACGGAGCTGCTCCTGCCTGGGGGGTCGTGTCCACACACCCATCCCAGGGAAGATAACTTCATCCCCTGTAACTGCTCTGCATAACCAGAAGACACATTATATTTTGTCAGCCAGTCTCCAAACACCATGCCAATTCTGGCATTTATGACCTCAAAACAAGGTTGACTATATAGTCCAGCCAATCAGATGTTTTATATTTCTTCCTGATTCTTTATTATTGACTCTGTAACAGTTTCTTGTCTTCTGCCCCATTTTGTAGCTCTCTGAAAGGAGATGAACCACTTCATGAGTAACTAAATACAGTGTGTTTATATCACCTAAACTGTGTTCTTTAATCTTTTTTAACAATAGAGATTTTTTTATGACTGTGTATTTGTATTTTCATTGTAGTCTAGTTCATCTGTTTGGTTTTTTTTTCTCTTTGTCTATATGGTTAGAGCCTTTGGTGTGCTATTTTAAAAAGCTTTGCCCTCAAAGCCACAGACACATTCTGTTTATTTTTCTTCTCCTATGGTTTAAAGGAAGAAGTGTACTGATCCTGTGCTTACATTCCCAGACATTTATTAGGTGACTATGTGATATTAGGGAAATATGTGGATAGAATTATGGGCACATTCATTATTCCTGTAAGCCTAAAACATCTCTCTCTGATTCTATCCTTTGGTTCTATGCTTTTTTCTTTGATTTTGTTTATACTTTTTGTTCTTGTAGTTCAATATTGTTATTTTAGACTTATGAAAGTGGTCAGTTCCAAGACGGAAATTTGGGTTTAAAGAAGGATACCATTTAAAATTTCAAATCATAACAAAAGAATTCTCCATAAGCTAGCTCAGCTTGCTAAGCTTAAGGCCAATGTCAGCCATGTGCAAAGTAGCATTTTGCCTGCCTTTGCCTATTCTGTGTCTGTCCATGTCTTTCCTTAAACAACGGGGAAGAATTATGCCCTGATGACTACAGGGTTTAGGCATTTCTAAATCCTGGGGACCAAGTACCCCATAGTAGCCTCCCATCCTCAAGTCCCCACAAATATATATCTTGTTGATGTAATGAAATATTTATTTTTTAAAAGATTTATTTATTTCTTCAGAGAGAGGGGGAGGGAGGGAGAAAGAGAGGGAGAGAAATATCAGTGTGTGGTTGCCTCTTGCACACCCCACCACTGGGGACCTGTTCCGCAACCCAGGCACGTGCGCTGACTGGGGATCATGCTAGTGACCCTTTGGTTCGCAGTCTGGGGCTCAGTCCACTGAGCCACACCAGCCAAGGCTGAATTTTTTAATAAATAAAACAAAATCAGTAGGAAAAAAAATTATGATTAATTTGATTTACTTGGGAAAGAACTTTACAGGGAAACTAGATAGAGTTAAGTAAAAAAGAGGGGGAGCAAGAACAGTACCTTTCTGGCATGATTGTTTATTAATAACACATACGGAAATTTATTGAGCTAGACTAAACAGTCTTTTCTTTATAACGTACCCCCTGAAGAGCTCTGTTATCTTACACCAGGATAAAGCCTTCCTACAGCATGCCCAAATATTTACTTTCACATTATGAACATTTGAACTCTTCTGACATTTTCTACAAACCTCAGAGCATCCATTTAAACCCAACTGCTCACTTCTGCCTTTTAATTTCTTCATGCTATAATTTAACACTAGAGTTACTTTTCTGATGTATTTGGTATGAATAAATTATATTCTACGAATGTTTCAAACGTTCAATAGGCTCAAACCAGTCATAATTTATCTCTGAGTACCCTTTATAAAAGAACAAAATGGTCTTTTTTTTTTTTATTTGTACAACTTAAATCTTTAAAAAATGTGCAGTTATGTAAGGGTAGGATTAAGGACCTCTCTCATCACAAATTTCTTATTCTCATGCTGGGGGATTATAAACTCCCATGCTGTTATAAAGTTGTTTGGTATATCAGGGTCTTATAACCAACTGAAAGACTAAAGACTTTTTAAAAAATTTAAATATCTTTGAATAATGGGAGTTTATTAGAAAAATACAGCTTCATTGGAATTAGAAGAAAATCTACCCTTAGTTCGAAATTTAATATTGCATTTCCAATTCACATATAACTGTTTATACAGTTTTCAGTCGCCCACAACCCAAATAAAAAGGGTTTTATATACTATAGCTATAAATTTCAAAAGACAACGTCAAAACATTCAGTAGAACAGAACTTTCTTATCGCTCCCGGCAGACTCTCAGCTCCAGCGTGGCATGGGGAGAGCAGGGCTTAATTATAACAGTTTCCTATTACAGTAACCTACTTGGTTACCACATGTTGCAAAGTTAACAGACATGAAAAATGTGGATCTTGTTTCTCTTTCTCTTTATTTTTCTAAGGTGCTTGGGGAGGAGAGTTTCATCAGGGGAGCAGAGTCATTGCCTTTGGGGCACCCCTTAGTGATCACTAAATTTACACTAAAATGAACCATAATAAGATTTAAACAGTCTCCATCCTGTGTTTGCCTGTACTTGGTGGGTTATTCGGTAGATCTCAAGTCTTAGTCTAACTCAAGACATGTGTACCTGAGTGTTGGTGTGGAGCGTGGGGGTATTATGAGTCTGAGCTTAAATGCGAAAACAAAGAGGGAAGGAGCAGCCTCTTTCTTTTCTTGCTGATTTAATGGAAGAGGTAGTGGTCTGAAGAGAGTAAATGAAATGTATAATGCAGGCCTGGATATTTGGCTATGGAAAGCCCTGCTACTCGGGCTTGTCTGTGTTCTACAATGTTAAAGGAGGAAGGAAGGAAGGAAGGAAGGAAGGAAGGAAGGAAGGAAGGGAGGGAGGGAGGGAGGGAGGAAGGAGGGAAATAAGGAAGGGAAGGGAAAGGAGAAGAGAGGAAAAGGAAAAGAAAGAAGAGAAGAAAAGAAAAGGAAAGAAAAGAGGGGAAAAGAAAGTAAAACAAAAGAAGAGAAAGTTCTCTTCCCACAATGGTAAGGGCCCAGATCAAAGATGCTGAAGTCTAGATCTAGCTGCTACAATATGTCATAAGGTAAAACCTTAGTCAGATCACCACTTCCCCAAAATGAACAAGAGGGATGATGACTTTGTCTCTGAAGTTCCTCCCAGTTACTAACATAAGGTCTAGAAGAAGCTGGGCCCCTGATAACCAGAGGGGATGGCCTAGTCATGACGGTAGACTGAACCATGTCAATAACATGACCTTGAGGAAATGGTGGGTGTAAAAAGATGTCCCTTCAGCAGGACTCACTGCTGGAGGTAATTTGATTCCCAATGGTCTGTAAAGATGTGCCCAGTCCTAAAACCAAAAATGAGAAGATTGACACCTGAGCCGGGGGATGGGAGGGGTCAAGATGACCCATGACTGAAGCAGGTCCAGAGGCGAGGAGGGCTACTGGTTAAAGGCACCCGTTCCCGCCCTGGAAGCAGTGTTGCCCATCTTACCTCATCCAGGTGGCTGACGCTGACTATTGGCAAGCTAATCACCTTCATCCTCCAGCGGTGCCTTTTTTGGGCTCTGCTAAAAGTGAGCTGGTGACTATGGTACCCAAAGTCAGCATCTCTGCTGCTGTTTAGAAGTGTTAATGAAAGCACCAAGCTAAGCAGCAAGAAGAGCTTCCCTCTGACCTTCTGGGTGCAAATCCAGCACCTAGCCACAGAATAATCTGAATTATACAGTTAAATGAAATGAAAAAGAGGAAAAGGGAAGGGAAGAAAGGAGTTTGGAGCATGAAAGGGAAAAGCTCTGAACTTGACCTCTGAAGACTTGAATCAAGTACTAGCATCAATTCTTTCTCCCATGTTTCTGTCTCTTCCCTTTCTTTTGATTCCCTTCCTCGCACACTCATGTTTATTCTCCTATTATTTTCTCTGTTACTTGTGAGAGGTACGTACCATCACAGGCAAAGAGAGGACAGGCGGTAAACTTGAGTGACATACCCCTGCTCCCTGAGGTCTTACGTTTCAGTGGTGGAGTCAGGAAGTAAAGAAGCCATTAGAAGTGATCAAATAATAACTACGATGATAATGAGTTGAGAGAGAAGTATGGATCTTAGAAATCCACATAACAAGAAGACTAGTCTATTCAGGGAGATCATCAAGGCTTCTGTGAAGCAGCAGCATTTAAAGGGAGGCCCGTTGGCTAAGGAGTTAGTACCTGGCTTTCAAACTAATCAAAATCAGAGACAAAATTTGAACGAGTTGCCTTTTACTTTTTTTTTTCACATTCGCTTGTTTGTGTTTATTTGTGTAGCAAGCACATATGCAGCTGGATATTGTTACTCCTGAAATATTTTAAACCCCTTGTTTTCTTCCCTCACAGGTGAGGGTTGAGGCTTTTAGTTCTGTAACACTCTTAGATGCTTTGTCTTTTCCTAAATTAATGGCCAAAAGGAAGCTAATAATATTCTTACTTTATATGCCTGGAGATGCTCATTTATGCAAAGCATCAAAAGATCCAGAATGTTCAACTTATAACTGTCTGATGCATGGCACTGTTTTGAGCATTCTAAATACGTGATCACCTTTAATGCTTATATACCTATGTGTGATATTTACTACTGTTTTCCTGTTTTACAGATGATAAAACTAAGTTATAGAGAAATGAATTTGCAACCAGAACATTCTGAAGCTGACATCTGCATATTTAATTTCATTCATTACATGCCTCTTTAGTTTAATCAGCTTTTGCTTTCCTGAAGTCCAAGGAAGGGAAATTGAGTTGCCTAATATAGCAGAAAATATAGCAGAACTTTGTGAGAATAGTGTCCTTATATCACCCATATCCAGTATGAAAAGAAGAAAATATATAATTTAATGTGGAAATTCCATCTCTCTCTCTTTCTCCATACCCTTCCTCCCTCCCTCCTTCTCTCTCTCTCTCTCTCTTTGCCCCCTAGGTAAATAGATATAGAGATGACAGATATTTAGTTTGGATATATTTATCATTTAAATAGGCCTATAACAATGTCTAATATGAATGTACATTTTTTATTTCAGTATAGTGAAATTAATTTTTTTCCCTTTATAGTCAAAGATTTAGTTCCAAGATTGGAATCCAAACTCCAGTGCTTTCTATCTGTGTGACTTTTGGCAAAGGGTGTTAACATCTGTACATTGCATCTTTCCTTCTGAAAATAGAGTTAATTTTATTATGTTGGCTGGTGGTTGATAGAATGTATCTCAAGGGGTCCTTAGTGGTCAGCAGACAGTAGATAGGAATAAATGAGAAATTAAGTTATTAGCACATAAGGTAGGCTTAAAAGAAAAAAAGTGACATTCAAGGGCAGTTTGAGGTAGATGTGTGGATGGAGGGAACTGAGAAGGAAAAGGCATAGTGTCTTTCTTTTTTATTTCAACCAGCTGCTCTGTACTTTTTCACAAAGCTTTCTAAGCTGGACGTGGCATAAGTTCTAACAATGTGAGACTCTCCAAATTATGAACAGATTTCCTTCAAGTTAAGTAAGCTAAAGATGATTAATCATCTATGAATTCTGTTTGTCCACGCCCAATACTATTTATCAACACCACTTTTCCAAAATGTATCTCTTCCAATCTCTGCGACCGAGGTTTCCTCCCGTAACAGAATGTGAGTGCCTTAAAGACATGGCCAATGCCATCATTTGTCCCTCCACTGCCCTCCGCACCAAGGCTACGCGTTTACATGAATGAAGGAACTAATAAGTGCCCGCTAAATGAATATAGAGTGATTTCTTCTTTGCCAACTTTACTTTCTCATCTCTGCCTTTGGCTTAGAACCATCACAAACTCTTTCCTTCCAGCTTTCTTTGCCGCCAGCTCATCATGACTTTGTTTATAACTGATATATCCAGGTCTCTGGGCATTTGGCTGATCATGATGTGAGATCTGTAATAACCTGCCTTTTGGTTTAGACTTTGTCAATCTAACCGCATAGCCTTAGAGAAGCCACCGCCCTGTCTGGATTGACCACTGCTTTTCCATATGCAAAATAAGGCAGCAGGGTCCCTGGCGTTCAGTGACTTAATGACCCAAATTCCATTTCTTTGGGCACTTCCCCTCATTCCAGAAGTAGGTGAACTCTGAAATAAATGGTCAAATGGACAGTTCTCTTGTGAACAGGTGATTTTTAGGAGTGTTGTCACTGAGCCTGAGGGTGCAGGGCAGGGCACCCCCCTGAATCTGTCCTGGTGTCTGGACCTTGCCTGGCCATGGTGTGTATGGTCATCTTTCTAAAAATGACAACAGCATCAGCTGAGTGCTGTGATGCGCCAAACTCCCTCTTTTCTTTCCTTTTAAAAAGTGAAACCATACTCTCATGCATTTTAAAGTGTGAAATGCACATGCCATGTGGACACTATTTTCTATGGAAAACAAGGTTGGGAAGAGGAAAAAACGTTTTTCAGACAATACTCATTCTTTTCTTAACTTCATATGACAATTAATTTCAGCACAGAGAACTATGACTGATTTAGTTAGGAAAAAATAATTTCTGATCATTGGGAGTTCTGTTATAGTTGGTTCCAGCTCGGTCACTGACTTACCATGATTTAAGTTAAAGTAAACACATTTTAAATACTTTGTTTAACATTCCTTTGCCACCGCTGTCTTTGTAAAATGGAGATGATGGTACTTGTTCCTGAGAGCCCTCTTCCACAGGAGCACTAGATGAGAAGGACCTGACTTGGAATCCTGTCTTTATCACTTACTAATTAAAGTGATAAATCACCAAACTTACTAGGACAAATCACTTAACTTTTCTAAATCTCCTGAAAATGCTGACACCTAACTCATGGAATTTCTTCAAGAATTACAGAATTGTAGCTTAGGCTCTGGCCCTCAATAGGTGTGCAACAAATGGTAGAGCAGTAGCTGATGCCTTGAGGTAATGCCCAGCTTAAAGGTCTCTATTTTTGTTAAGTCCTAGATGCAGAACAAAATGACTGAGGCCAGAGAACACAGGTTGGAGGACACAGGGTGTGGCCTAGTTTTTCCTTATTCTGAAGTCTGGAAAAAGATGTACAATAAACGCATTTGGCCGGGCCCTAACTGCCTTGTGGTCTTTTGAAAATCATTTTCTGTTCTCTTGATCTTTCTTTGTTTTGCCTGTAATTTAAACATTTTAATTAGGTCATTGTCAATGTTTCTTTGGGCTTTTACAGTGTTAGGGGTGAGAGTGAACTTCTTGTTTGTTCACAGGAGCAGCAGCCAGTCAGTAGAGATTTGATGGTTTCAAAATTCAAATAAATTGTAGCTGTGCCCTGGAGGCAAAATCCAGGCGTGCTCAGTGCATGCACAGTGGGGGGCCTCGGCTCGAAGGATGCCAGCCGCAATGCCCTATTTGTAATTTTAGTAGCTCATGTATTTCCCGGCGAGTGTACTCGCCAAGCCTCAGAGATATTTATGCCATTATTTGTTCTACTCAAAGACCAAAAGACTTAGCCTCTCAGAATTACATGTGTATTTTTTTTTTTGCACCAAGTCTTGATAAACAACAGGGTATGCTAATAATAAACATTATGAGGATTCTTTATGATAAAAGTACATCTATGCAAAATTCTCTAGGCACCTAAGAACGCCAAACTGAATATATTGTCTAATAAAAGGGCAGCCCAGCTCTATAAATCTCAAGCATAGTAAAGAAAAATTCCCCATAACCACCACCAACTGCATAATAAATAAAGCAACTATTCACCCATGTAAAACAAAGGAAATAAGGAGCTTGAAAAATCACCAGAACTTTGTATCCAAGGATGTTAAAGCAGAAGCTAAAATCCTAGAAAGGTGCGATACGCTGACATGGTCTACTAGGTGCTCAACTGTTAAACCAAACCTCTTGTTAGGTATTGGGCAAGCCAACTGCCCGTTGGCAACTCTATTGCAGCAGAATCGGTTAGACTAGAATATGCGTGCTACAGTCACACCCATGCTCCAACTTTGCACAGTGTCTTCACCTACCAGGTTTAACTTTATACTCTTGGTAAGTCCAATGCATGTTTGAGGGTTGTAACTCTCATCCATATGAATCTGGAGATCCAGGTTGTATCTTGGCTACTTTTCTCTTAGCCACTTTGACCTCTTGGTGCTTTTCATTCTCATCAGGTACAGGAAAGAGATAAGAGTGCATAAAAGACTCACATCTTTTCCTAACTGCCTTGGACTAAGAATAAAGCAGGTTAATTCTGTTCGTCGTCTACTGCCCAGAGCTAGCCATGCAGCCCTGACTTTGCGGGAGAGAGATCAGAGTAGAGGAGCTACATGGTGAGCACTACTGTCTTGAGACAGCAGATCTCTTTTAGGGTGGATGGTGAGTCTACGTCTTACCTTGCTGCACGACTGTGAAGCCTGCATGCCCACTTAGACTATAGGATACTCAAGAATGAACATTCAAAACGGTATTTCACGTGGTAGGGTGTCCCAAAGGTCAATGACAGTGAAACAACAGGCCTACCTCAGAGCAGAATCCAAAGATGAGTTTATAAATATCACCAAAAGAAAAAACAGTGTGCATCCAAGTGCCACAGTATCTTCATTCAAATTCTGACACCAACAATTATTTAAGCTACATTTGGTCAAGTTGCTTAATTTTTTTTAAGTTTCAGATTTCCCATTATTTAAATGAATAATAACTATTTTCCCTAAAACTATCAGATGTGAATTATGAGGGTTTTTTTTTTTTTTAGATGATAGGTATAGAAGTATGGTAAAAGTCATTACGTCTTTTGTAAATGCACCATATTGATAGACTGAGTTGGTAGATCCTCTTGAAGTCCAATAGGATGCTTTCAGCAGATAGTGACAGATGATCTGGCTTAATATAGGTTTTAACGATGAAGACACTCTTTGTCTTTCATAATGGTAAGTCAGAGGAAGGTTACTATGGCAGATCTGTAGTAACTGAAGTCTGTGTCATGCCTCCACATTGATGTCCTTCATGTTAATGTCATCCTTAGTCCATTAATAAGGGAACTTGTGCAGTCGCAGGTGTCATACCCAGACAAAGCAGTTAAGATCAGGAGCAAGGGTCATTATCTTCTGGTTTTCTTTCTTCCGCCTGAAGAAACATTTACATAAATTCCACCCTTTCCTCCACTTTCCTGTACAAATTCCCCCAAAGCTTATCCCTGGAATTGGGTCAAATGACTATTCCTAAGTTAATCAATGGCAAAGAGACTAGGATAAACACAATTGGCCGGGACACACAGTCATGTTGCATGGAATTTAGGATGTTAAGGAATCAACCAGAATAACAACTAAGTTCACTTTGTTTTCAACTCCTGGAGCAGTGTTTCCTTTCTAATGGAAAATGTCTTTATTCTGAGAACATCTGCACAATGTTCCCATGGAATCTAATGAAGACTCTTAGCTCTGCTCTTGCTGTCAAGGGAATCATACCGGACACCTGGGCGAGAATCTCAGGTAGACCAAGGCTGGGCAAGGCACCTGAACTTGGGAACAAATGAGCACATTTGAGATTTAGATTAGAATCCTGACTCAGTTACTAGCCATGAACTTTGCAAGATGCTTATGTTTCTTATATTTCATTTTCTCTCTATGAAAAAGGATATTAAAAGCTAACTCATGCATCTTTTGAGATGATTGAATTACATAATGCAGCAATTCTGGCACATAGTAGGCACTCAGTAAGAGTCATATAATGAATAATTAGAAGAAGAAAAACCATTCTCAGTATCTTATCCTACATCTTTTTTCTCCTGCTTATGTTAGGCATTTATTATCCTATTTCCTTTCCAACAAACCCAGTGTCAATATGGGTAATTCTCATGTTTTGTGCAAATATGCTTTGAAAAATATGTTTGTCCTCAATGTTCAAAAACAGGGGCATTGTTAGGTAAATTGGGGTAAGACTCTATGGTGGAAAGTTAATCAACCATTAAAAATGTTTGTGTAGCATTTTTAATAACATGGAAAATGACTTACAATATTTAAAATGTGTTTCCAAAGAGTGTGTGTGTGTGTGTGTATAAAATATGATCTCAGCTATACAAAGAAAAGTATTCAAAGGGAAAAAGCTTGGAGGAAAAAGCACCAAATTTAACAAACTTTGGCTCTCATCAGACAGGTTCTGCATGATTTGTTTTGCTCTGTAATTTCATTTTATCAAAACTTTCATTTTTTGAGCTTATATTACTTATATATTTAAGTAAAACTATATTGGATAAGAGGTAATATAGATGCATAGATAGCTTTAGATATGTGGATATTATCTTTTATTGAGATCTTACCACACATACTTTGTCTTGTGTTAAACTCATTATGTAGGCATTGCCTCATAAATTTCCTGCCAGAATTTAAGGGAGTGGGTATAATTATTTCCATCATTATTTCCACATGACGAAATTGGATTTTAGAGGAGGAGGTAAGTTACCAATACTACCCACTCCTATGAGGGACCTGGGATAGGAAAGAAACGCCAGGTGTTAGCCACCGGCACCCACGCTCTGGACCACTCCAAATACCTTGCCTTTTAGAAAGCAAAGAGTCAGGGACCAATTACTTACTGGGAACATTATAGAGGTAAGTTAAGTACAGAGTCAGGTGCTCTCAAGGTCCCATTCAATGAAGAGAGTCTTGATTCCATGGATGAGTAAAATGGGCGGCATGTTTTCGATCCGTGAGTGCCCAGCAGAAATCGATGTGCAAGGAGGTAAGAAATACCTGGTTTTAGCAGAGATGGAACAGAGGAGAGCAGCATGAATGCCATGAGAATCCAAAAGTGGCATTTTGCTCTCTCTATTATATTGCTACAGAGCCACAACAATTGTTGGCTAATTCTGAGGGAGACTGTCAGGTACTGTACTTCTCAGCCCATAGCTTCCTTTTCACACAGTCAAGGGGCATCCATATACTTGCATTTCAGCCTATGGAACAATGCTTGGTAACTTAGGGTAGAAGCTGTCTTTTCTTGGAATGTAATACACATGTGATGTGTTTAAAAGTCAAATCATTAAAAATATAAATTAAACTGAAACAGCAAACATGAGACATACAGCTAGCCAGTGCCAGGTTATGTCAAGATAAATTGGTGCCGGGGCATTTTTAGTACATGGGTGACTCTATGAAGGATCAATAATGAGCAAGGTAGAGGGAAGTTGCCTGAGTTAAATTATATAGTCAGAGTTAAATCTGGTCATCTACATTTTGATCTGCACCGATATGATGACTGAGCTGTACAGTCTTCCTTTGAAATCAGTAAGACCCTAACTGTGTGTGCTGGAGAGAGAGCGCTCCCATGAAAGTACGCCATGACATTTCTGCTAATACTTAGGGGTTTTTGTCTGTGTCATGTTGAAGTACAAATGTAAGGACTGTATTTGTTTATAGTGGATATATTTTGGTGGCATAAAATGGACAGAACTCTGGGACTGTAATGTATGCTGTGCAACACATTGTTTTTAAATGTCCATCTTAAACCATAGATGCTGCCTGAAGTGAAATATGACATGGGGAGTGAAGGTGAACATGCCATCGACACACTGGAGTCTCCCAGCTCCTGCTACGATGACAGCAGAACTTTGAAGACATCTGGGACTTGGTCACTAGGGAAGTCCTTGGGAAGCATGTGGCTAATATTACACAGAATATTTATTGTTTCTACCTGCTCAGCACTCAACTCTCTTTCCATTAGCAGAAATACTCAGAGTCTGGAGACATTACCTTTCGTCTATCTGGATCTGCAGAAGCTGACTCTGTTTTTAGTGCCAGGAGCTGAGTATGTAACCAGGTTTTGCCAACTAGAGTCTGACGTCTCTCAGGCCTTGAGGCTTGATTCAGGGACAGTGAGATGGCCCGGTAGGGCCGATCTGAGTTGATGCTGCCCAAAAACGTTTCTTTTAAAATTTTAAGGGAAGATACAATTTCTATTTAACTTAGAAATCTGAAGATATAGGTCTAGTTGCTGTGGGTCAGGGAGGTAGTCATTATGTAAAAATAACTTCTGTTAGGACAAAAGCAACAAAGAAGCACACGGAGAGTAAAATGATGAAGAAAAGCCTTATTCCAAACACATGGACTGAGCTCCTCACTCCAACCAATTCTGAAATCACAATCACATCTGGACTTATTAATTACAGAAATCAATATTTTTTGCTTATTCCAATTTATGTTGGTTTCCTTTCCCTACAATCATTTGCATCAGAATTTGCATTAGTCCCAAGGTGTGTATATGTGTGTATGAGGTCTGCCTGGAAAGAGTCCAGCCATTATTAACATAACGAGAACAGTTTGTTCAACGCCAATGTAACCTGGCAGCCAAGGAGAGTGGGCTGGAATGCACATGTGTGAACAATGACGACTTCACTGTACTTGTCAGTGGGGGGCAGTAGATGCCATTTAGTGAGCATGTGTGCTGTGTAGCCATCACATTGAAAATGACTGAGTGAGTAAAGCAACAAATCTGCATCAAATTTTATATTAAGCTTGAACATTCCCCTGTGGAACTATGAGTATGATTCAGAAAGCTGCAGCTATGGGTGACTGGTGATTGGCAGCTTCATCACGACAGCGCACCCACGCACGTCTCACATCTTGTTCAGAGACATTAAATCACCCAGGTGACTTAGCACCTCCCCTCAATAGCCCCCTGCAACTTCTAGATTTTCTCAAAACTAAAATCACATTTGAAAAGGGAGAGATTTCAGACCATCGATGAGATTCAGGAATATACAACAGGGCAGCTGATGGTGACTGAGAGAACTGTGTGAGGTCCCAAGGTACCTGCTTCGAAGGTGACTGAGGTGTCATTGTCTTGTATACAATGTTTCTTGTATCTTCTTCAAGAAATGCTTCTATTCTTCATATTACATGGCTGGATACCTTCTGATCAGACCTTGTATATAGCTGATAGGATATGTAATATGTTATATTATATATTATTATGTATAATTTCAGACAACACTAGGAAAAAAAACAACCCAGTTTAAAAGTGGACAGAAAATATAAATAGACACTTGTCCAAGAGGACATACAGACGGCAAATAGACACGTGAAAAGTTGTTCGGCATCACTAATCATCAGAGAAATGCAAATAAAAACCACCACAAGACCCCCTCACACCTGTCAGAATGGCGATCACAATAAATCAACAAACAGCAAATGCTGATCAGGATGCGGAGAAAAGAGAACCCTTTTGCACTGTCGGTGGGAAGGCAGATTGGTGCAACCATTATATTATGGAAAACAATGTGAGAGTTCCTCTAAATTTTATGAATGAAATTGCCTTATGACCCAGGGATTCCACTTCTGGGATTATATCTGAAGAAATCCTAAACACTGATTTGAAATAACATATACACACCTACGTTCATTGCAGCATCATTTACTGTAGCTAAGATACAGAAGCAATCCAAGTGCCCCAAGTGTAGATAAATGGATTAAAAAAAAAGCCTTGTTACATTTACACAATGGAATACTACTCAGCTATAAAAAAGAATGAAATGTCACCTTTTGCGACAGCATGGATGGACTTAGGGGATACTATCTTAAGTGAAATAAGCCAGACAGAGAAAGACAAATACCGTACGACTTCACTTACATCTAAAGAACAAAATAAACAAACAATAGGATCAGACTCATAGATGCAGAGAATAGAGTGTCAGTGTCAGAGGGAAGGGAGATTGGAGGGCTGGGTGAAAATGGTGAAGGGGTTAAGAAGTACAAATTGATAGTTACAGACAGTCAAAAGATATAGATCACAGCATAGACAACATAGTCAATAATGGTGTAGTAACTATGTAGGGCCAGGTGGGTGCTTGGAGCACTGGGGAGGACCCTCTGCAGAGTACGTGATTTTCTGGACACAATGCTATACATCTGAAATGAATGCAGAACGGCTTTTAATGTAGACTGCAAAAATATATATATTTACCCCTTCTCAAATGGAGGGATGTTGGGGTAGTATGAAGGAGGGTTTTACAACAGTAAAAAATATTAAACTGGTAAATTGGTAAATGGCAAAACTGTTGTAAGATTCACATTAAAAACAAACAAAAGTCTTCACTGTTTCCTTGTCAAGTGAACCCTTTTGTTTTCGAATTAATAAAAGGAGCCAGGATCTCTTGTAATAGGTCATAGATGATACTGAGATTCAGTCCCTAGAAAGTGGGTGGGCATTCAACCTGGTGAGCTGACAGCTGATAACAGCATTCGGCTGTCAGTGTTTTTGTAGTTTATAAGAGACGGTGATCACAGACAAAAGCTCGTGTTACGAACCATTGCACTGAGGCAGAAAAGACAACGACGGGTTCAAGCTTATCAGAGATTTCTATTAGAAGCATAAAAACATGGTGCCGCACGTGGATTGACCTACACTGAGCATGTCCCTGCTGAGCTGGGGTAAATTCCAGAATTGCTGCCTAAGAAAGGAGCACCTCACAGCTTCATCACAGACTGTATGATTCACAATCATGAAACGGCTGCCAAACCCCTTCACCGTAATCAACACTTTGCTTACAGCAGTGAACATAGTCAACGCTGAGGGAGAATGTGTTCTCAGTTATCATTGAGTCCATCCATTTCTTTTGTTAATGAATTGATAGAGAGCACTGCTTTTCTTTTCCTGGAAGAAGTGAGGTGACTTCCTTATAGATAATTACTGTATTTTTTTCAAATGTGCAAAATGAAAAATAAAATCTGTTTCCTTGTAAGGGAGACAACAATTTAGCTGACTTAGAAGAAAGTGTATAATAGATAAACTCAAATACTTAAAGGTACTAAATATGCATTAGTCAAAACCAGGATGAATGCAATGGTTAGAGTGAAGTTATATCATTTTATTAGGAAACTCTCTGTGACTCAAAGGACTTGGATGTTGTAATTATTTCACTGCCATTTTTTTCAAAGAAAAGAATAGTTATGGAAAGAGAAGGAATGAACTCCTTACATGAAGTGACAAAGCATTTGCAACATCTGACGTCTCCTTTCCATGGACCCTTTCACACTGGAGACAGCAGTGTGGGGAGAAATAAGTGCTGATCCCTTTGCCAATATCGACGGGACAGAGCAGTACATTAAGTGTGGACATTTACGTTGCTGTGTTCCCAGTATTAGCATGTGGAACAGTGCCTGGCACATAGTAGGAGCCCAAAAATATTTTGTGAAAGGATGAGGGAAGAGCCCATTGATGCAGCAGGAGGGAATGACACAGAAATCCGAGACTGTCTAATATTCAGAGGTACCATCCTTTCCCACAACTTGCAAAGACAGTGCTGCCAACCACGGCACCAAACAGACTTATCATCACTTTGCACATCCAAGCAAAGACCTGGAACCACTTAAATGTGAGTAATGATGTGCATGTGTCTATTTCAACAAGGTTTTTCATTTTTCCAAAGTCATAGACAACAGACAAAAGTTCTCACAGAAGAAACCTAGCACAAAATAAAATATAGGCAAGAAATCGTAAGTTTGACAGTTTCCCGTATAATTGGGATTCTTTTGAAAATAAAAATAAAAATAAAATGATAAAACTTTTATTGCTTATTCATGATATATCTAAAAATTATAATTAACCCCTCAAGTGGTTTTTAGGAAGAGGTATGAAGACATATTTTGTGAACCAAAGGCAGGGGTGTGGGGGAGGCTGTGGTAGTAAGGCTAGGGACCACTGATTGGAACAAGAGGGCACCGGGGTCTAAAATTCACAGGAACCATCAGGAAGTAGAAACTGATCACTTGCAGGTTATGCCAAGCAATCCTTTCGCGCAACCTCTGCCCTTGCGGAAGCAATCTGAAGGAGGTGGCAGGCTCTCCATTTAGCTTGTGCTCTGTCCCTTGCCCTCTACTTTCAGTTGTGCCAAGACCCCAGTTAACCTTGGACTCTCATTCTCAGGTTTCGTTGGGGGAAAATCACAGGGTTCTGTGTCTATGAGGAAGCCAGGCAGCTGCCGTGGGCTGGGCATCTGTGTTTGAGGGTGAGCGCTCAAAGAGAGCTGGAGAGCCGCAAGTCAGGATGCGAAGAGCGTGCCCTTGCAGGGGAAGAGAAAGGTTCCAGGTGTTCGTTAACTCCCGCCTCATGGAATGGCCATAGTTCTATAGATGAATGAATATAACCCCCCCAGTGCTGGAGCTGACAGAAATAAACAATCACTCTTTGAGTATCTTGATTTAATTTCCTCAGCCAGGCATAGCTGGAGGAGAAAACCTACACATATCCAAGCTATTTTCTCCACCCTTTTCGTGGGCAACACAAAAGCTAATGCACAGGAATAGGGCTTTAGTCATGCTGGTGTACAAACAGGGGCACATTGGCCCCCGAGCCTCAGCTCCTTCCCGTGAGAGACCTCCGTGGCCGCTCCTTGGGCTTCAATGCGCTAGGATTTAAGTTAATCTTCTTTCTCATTTCTTTCTGTCATGGTATTCACTCTACATGGCATTTCTCTTCTTCCCTGCCAAATCTCTCATTTTTAATTATTCCCTATTAAGTATAATTGATGGTTAGCCCATGGTTGGTCAAACAATAGCTTTGTGAGCACTGCTGAGAGACACAAAACGTCTGAAGTAAGGCAGACAAAGTTTCCACTCCATGACAGGGGCCATGCCACACCAGTGTGTTGGTTTTCATTCTGGGCACCACACCGCGTGAACTTGGACAAACAAATGGCATTCAGAAGGCACTGGCAAGAATGGAGAAGGCAACAAAAATAGAGGAACTGGTGCCCAGAGAAGAAAATGAACAAGAGGACAGGAGTGTAAAACTGAGGCATGTGAAGAAGCATCCTATGAACGTTAAGACGTTTTATTTTTCCCAGTAATTTTAGAAGTTTGAATATATATTTCAATAAATTAAGATTACTTTGTAAAGATCACATGCACTGCCCCCAAATAAAAGAAAAAAAGTGCTTTATAGAATATAATGAGATCCTGCTCACTCCAGGGTCCAGAGAAAGCATCTGGATTGGGTGATGTGGAAGGGAATCAGTAACCTAAGACCCTGAGCCACGTCCAGCGGGCTGCAGCGTTGCTGGGACTCACCTCGCCCTTTCACTTCCCTGCTGTCTGTGTCTCCTCTGGCGCGGCCCAGTAGATCTGAGCGTCGCAACAGAAACTATATGGCCCCGCCCCAAGCCTACAATATTTACTATCTGTCTCTTCAAAGCAAAATTTTGCTAATTTTCCCTGTAAAAAATATATGCAAATGTGCAAATTGAGACCCTGAGAGGTTAACTTTTCTGACTTTGTCTTGCTGACTTTTTAAAAGAGAGTGATCTCTATTTGGAAGCAATGGAGAAGAAAATGATTTAATTTCTAAAAATATTTTGTAGAAACACACCCTTATGAATAAGTACTATAAAGGGAATTATAGCTTGATGGAGAATTTATGGATTACCTTATTAAAATAATCATGAGTGGGAGGCATTAATATTCCAAGTTTAACTGTTCATAATAGCTACTGCAAAGTCATTTTCATGATCATCAACAAAATATTATTACCTAGTTCTTTTGGCAATAGATGGAAGAATTTCAGATTTCAACTCTGTAATGTATGCATACAAAGCACGTTGAGGGAGGAAACAAGTCACTGGAAGTTGCAATTTTTAAGAAATAAATGATAGATCTCTATATAATAAAGCACACTCCAATTTTTATAGAACCTTATTCATAGTCTTGGAATACATTTGAAAGGTTCAGACATGTTTTTACTGTACCTGAAGCCAAGTAAGCCTTTTAATTGCAAACATTATGTTCATTTCCATATGCTCATAACTTCCAAGATGGTGAAGAGCAGACATTTTGCAAGATTTATTGGAGTGTTATTTCCTGTAGGCATTCGTTTGTTGAGTTTTTATGTGATGAATGCATTTCTAATTGGGATTATTTACATAGGCATCTGGGCCCAGTTAGGGGTGGAAGAGAGGGACAGGGAGTCTCAGGTTTAGTTGATTTTGCATTTGATTTAACATTTTCTGCAGTGGAGCAGAGTTCACATTATGTCATTTCTGCCACAGGTTTGGTGTGATGTAGGTAGCCTTTATGGTTCCTTCCAGCTCTTAGTGTCTAAAGTTCTATATCGCAACAAAATTTATCTTTACAACCCCTGGGTATATGTTAAAGGACAAAAAAAGGAGAATATAAAGAGGTCACAGACCACTAGTTTAGATGGAGGATTTGTTGATTTTGTCGGCTGGGTTAGAATGAGAAGGAAAGAACCAATCTGAAGAAACGTAATTTTTTTCAAAGGCGACTGACACCCATCCTAGTGGGAGCCTGCATAAAATGAAGATTTAAGGAAAAAAAGTTCGTGAAGAGATTTTTTTTCCTGGAACCTATTTTTGTACATTTATAATTTGGACATTCCTTATCTAAGACAGTCATTAAAACAAATTATTTTTTGAACACCACTGTCACTCTGGATATCTATCTTGCCTAAAATAGTTTGGTAATTCAGACTTAACAGCAAAGTCAAGAATAACAACAAAAATTGTGTTTGATATGTCTAAGTCAGCAATGGGCTGAAGAGTTCTCACTCCGGGTCTTTATTGGCAAATAGCTCACAGGAAAGTAACAGAAATGTCTGATAGGAAGGGTGGGGACGGACTGGGAAGAGACAAGTGAGGAGGGGAGTAAGAACAGGGCCTGCGGAGACTGGAGCCATCCATTCCAGGCAACGGGCAACTAGCAGGAGTTACGGCTGCGACAGAAGGTTGTTTAATGATGGCAGAGAAGCAAGCATATTACCAAACGTCATGTGTGTCGGCCAAGGAAGAGGAATTTCCTCTCACAACTGCAATTTTTAACCCTGAAGCCATCTAGTTTTTCACTGTCCTTGTGCAGCCGATGCTAAAACGCAATGGAAAAGTTACAAATGCAGGGCCTGCCCTGGATTCTTCCCTGTTTTGTGAGCTCCTGCGTGTTTTGTTTATCGATTGTTATGTAACAATAGACAACAATAAAAGGAGGGGCTTAAAGCCAACAATAATCCATTAATTCTTTTGCTGCTGAGTTTGGCTGACCGGTTCTTCTTCTCCATGTGATGCTGGCTGAGGTGACTCCTATGGTTTGTTCAACTGGGAGTTTCCTGGGCTGGAACATTCTATGTGCCCCTCCGAGGTCTGGGTCATTGATTCTGGCTATTGTCTGGCAGTCTCAGTTATTCCCCATGTGCCTTCTTGAGGTTTTCCTGATCCATTCTTATTCAGTAGCTTGGATCCACGTTGTTTCATATGAAAGCAAATGGGGACACTGAATACACCTCTTAAAGGGCTAGTTCCTGCTCTGATACAGTGCTATTCTGTTCATTACATAAGGCCAGGGTGAATACACTCAGTCGCTTGATGGGAGGGCCTACATCTTTCTGTATTAGCTGAGCTTTCTTTGGAGCTAATCTACCATACCCTGATTAATGGAAGAATTTGGAAAAGAGCAAATTGCAATTATATAAAACTATTTTCAATGTCTATGTCTTGTTTAGGGAGTGGGTAACAGATGATTAGATGTACTGGTAGAATAAAGAATGGCAACGGGGAAATGAGAAAAGCTCCCTGCAGTCACGGGAGTTTGGGACATGCTTGGAAGGACTTACACAAACAGTTTTCCTGACTTCTCAGACTTGCAGAATTTCTGCAGGGCTTCTCAGAGTTTTTAACATGTTAATATGCATTGTTTTCAAAATAGTAAAAACCTCGTATATGGTGAAGCATTCCTAAGTGGATTGGATCATGGATCTCTCTCTGTCATGGAGCATTTAAAGGGATGCATAAATTATGAAGTGTTTGATGGAACATATTTTGGGAAATGCTGAAGCAACAGGAGAGAGGGTCAGAAAGATGCCACACATTGCATACCCTCTGAGACCTTAGAGAACAACCAAAGTAAAGGGAAGGCCCACAAAGCACAATGGGACATGGAAGAAAATATCCAGGATTTGGAGTCAGAATACCTGATTTTCACTACTAGCCTTGCTGAGTGTAACCGAACAAGTGACTTCATTTTTCCAATCCTCAGGCCTATAGAACAGAAATAATAGTGCTGCTTTTACACAGATGGCTCAAGGGCTCAACTGGGATAGGAATTAAATTTTGTGTGAGGTATAGTTTCCAAGATTTTCATTATGAAAGTACTACTTTTATTATTTTTCTAGTAACCCTATAATCTATGTTTGCTTATACATTGCCCAATATAAGTATTTATGCACATACCAGTTAGTTTCATTTTTATTAACAACTGTTAAGGCAAATGCCATTTTTGGCCTCTCTGGTGGCAGCACTATCACAGGATTTTACAACGTGAATTTGGAAGAGGGTAATTAGATCTCCTGTTGGCCATTTATCTCTTAGTTTCATTCCCCACACTGCTTTCTACAAAAGAGCACAGTGAGGGAGGGAAGATGACAGTCACTTCAAACCACAATGGTCCTGAGGTGTGCTTTAAATCTGGTGTAAAGAAAACTTTTAAGAGCTGTAAATTGCTGGCACCCAGGCAATTGTACCCATCACCAGTTGCCCATAGTGATTTTACCTTCCACATTTCTACCAGGAAGCATGATTATTTTCTTTCCTTTCCTTTGTTTCCTTCCTCCCTCCTTCCCTCCCTTCCTCCTTCCCTTCCTACCTATCATACCTGTTAATCTTGAAGGATATAGTTATGCAATTCCACTCCTTAAGACTGAGTGGCTTAATGTCTTGAAGTAAGCAGCTTTAAGATTTTGAATATGTTAGCATCCTCTGCTATAACAGAATCTATCTCTTTGCAATTATTTCACAGTCCTTTCTTTTGGGAAATAAAAGTTAATGTCACACTAAAGCTGGATTCAGGCCCCAAGATAGTTCAAACACAGCCTTGTCCAGAAAAAGTCAGCCATGGTTAATATAATGAGAATGGTTTGCATGACATCGATGTAACCTGGCAGCCAATGAGAGTGGACTGGAAGGTGCATGCATCTACTATGATGACTTCATTGTACTAGTCAGTGGGGGTGGTAGATGCTGTTGAGTGGGCATGTGTACTGTGTGGCCATCATATTCAAAACGACTGAGCAAGGAGAGCAATGAATCTGCATCAAATTTTGCGTTAGTCTTGAACATTCCTCCACAGAAACTATTTGGATGATTCAGAAAGCTTTTGCAGATGACACAATGACTATAACACAAATAAAACTGTTGTACAAACACTTCAAAGATGGACAAGAATCTGTTGAAAGGGATCTGCATTCTGGAAGGCCTACAACAAACAGAACACCTGAGAATGTTGACTGTGTACAGGCTGCGGTCAACAAAGATTGGCAACTGACAGTGCAAGAACTAGAAGCAGAGCTGGGGATCCCAAAAACTACTGTGTCCGAGATTTTGATCTCGGATCTTGGCATGAAACATCGTGGCGAAATTCATTCTGCGGCTTCTGCTACCAGAGCAGAAGGAACATCGTGCTGTGGTTGCTCAATGACTTGATTCAAGCCACGACCAGTAAACCAGATTTCCTCAAGAAGGTCATAATCAGAGATGAATCATGCGCCTATGGCTATGATCCAGAAAGGAAGGCCCCCTCGTCCCAATGCAAGTCGCCTGGTTCTCCATGTCTGAAGGAGGTGCGGCAAAGGCACAGTAAGATCAAGACCATGTTAACTGTGTTTTTTGATTGGGAAGGTGTTGTCCATCACGAGTGAGCCTCTGCAGGCCAAACAATGAACAAGGAGTACCGCCTCAATGTTCTTCATTGGTTGCAATGTGACCAAAACGGCTGCTGGTATGGGCAACTGGTGATTGGCAGCTTCATCACGACAACTTGCCTGCTCATACATCACATCTTGTGCAGATTTTTTTGGCAAAACATCAAATCACCCAGGGGACTGAGCCCCCTACAGCCCAGATTTGGCGCCCTGTGACTTCTGGCTTTTCCCAGAACTAAAACCACCTGTGAAAGGGAAGCGGTTTCAGACTGTCAACGAGATTCAGGAAAAAATGATGGGGCAGCTGATGGTGGTTCAAACAAAGAATTTTGCAGAGTCTTCTGAACAGTGAAAGAGATGCTGGGAGAACTGTGTGAGGTCTCAATGTGCCTACTTTGAAGAGGACTGAGGCATCATTGTCCTATATACATTGTTTCTTGTATTTTGTGCCTTCTTCAATAAATGTCTCTATTTTTCATGTTACATACTTGGATATATTCTGGACAGACCTCGAATTTTATGGGATTTGTTAATGGCACTGCTGTTACAGGAGAATGGGGGATCTAGAGTTATTTGCCCTACAATGTGGTAGGAAAACAAATCTCATGGTGCAATATATTTGGGAAACATTACATTTTTTAAGAGACTTAAAATGTATATTACCAACTTAGAGTCTCTGACAAGTCCTAGAGCTAAGAAAACATTTATCTTACTATAACTCAGAATTTTCACTTGAACACCTGCCAATATCCAGGAGTTGGGCAAAGTAGAGGAGTGTTAAGAAACCTGCTCTAAAGTTCCTCAGAATTCCTCAGTTAATTAACTCTATTATTACAAATTCACAGAGTCTTTTCATGAATTGGTTTTATTTTTGTTTACTATTTTCCACACATTCTGTAACCCCCAACAATCTCTGACATGCTTGGATTTAGTAATTGAGACATAAAATATAATTTTTTGTGGGTTGGTTTCTGAGATTTTCATGATCAAATTACTGTTTTTATTCTATCAACCTCATGATCTGAGTTTGCTTAGCAAATAAACTGCATTTATTAATAGCTCATTTGTTTTCTTATGATTATTAATCGGAGTCATGCTTTTCAATCAGAGTACCTTACCAGCATGAGCTAACTAACCGCAGTGACTACATATAATTTCAAAAAAAAAAAGACACTTGTTATTGTTTTATTAAACTGTGCAACCTAATTAGGAATATTGTGTTTTTTTTTAACAGGAAATATAGTTCACAAACCCCAATTCTCTCTCTTGAAAGAGCCAAGCAAGGAGAGCAGTGGTTCTTGACCTTGCACATGAGAATCGCCTGGGGAGGCTTGAAAGAGGAAGCGCCGATGCCCAAGCTGCATCCCAAAGTGTTTAATTCTGAATCTCTCCATTATTTTTTTAAGCATTATTCTCAGTTGAAATAAAGATTAAGACTCTCAGCCCCTGGTAACACTAATTATTTAGGTTGTACAGATGAGATATAGATTTTCATACAGACGGGGTTACCTGTGTTGAGACAGAAGGTAAAGGCACTGCCTAACAATGGGTCAGCTCATTCAGGGTCATTGTTCCCTTTGAAAAGGAGAGTCCTTTGGTTTCATCTCCTCTCTTATGTTGTTTTATAATCTTTTTCATAAGTTAAACCTTCTTGAAGCAATCATATGGGATGTGAGTGTATATTAGAGTTTAGAATTTGGATAAGAATTTAGAAACTAATTCTTTTTAGTGACATCACTTAGGGCAACTTACTTAACCTCATCTAACATTTAGTTTCTTTATTTTCATTCCAATCAAAATACCCATGTTATAGGTTTCTGTTAGAATTGAAAAATAAAATAGAAGTCAAAACAGCCAGGACAGTTTTAGGTACATAGTTGGAGTTCAGTAAATGGTAGTTGATGCTGGATTATTAATTTCAATATAGCTCTTTTTTATTTTTAGGATAAGTGCCAATGATAAGCTTCAAATGAAGCAGGGAAGAAAGTAGAAAACTTGCTATAATTAGAATCCTGAAGTTGTGACAATATATTTTGGTAAGTATGTAATGTCTCATTCTACCCTACCAAATACTACCAGAGAAATACACTGATTATGTATATGTTTTTTCTTTTTTTGATGGAAACATTTGCATCACTCAGTGTTAGAAAGTAACATTTGCTCTGGTGGCTTCTTGGATTAGTAGGAGTGACATTAATGATCTTCCTTTTTATATTTAATACAAATTTGAAGGACGCAATGTTGACTGACTATATCTAGAGTCTAGAAAGGTTAAACAAAATAGTTCTTTAGTTACATATTAATACATGTAGAGCTGTAAGTTTTTGATTCAGTTTGTTTTTGAGTTAATTTTTACTTTTCCAGTGTTTGAAAATTTTTCACCTTTCTGGAGTCAAATCTCTTCATCTTCTCTCATGTCATTTTATTGCTTAGTAAGTAGAAAAGTCTTATCTCTCCATGATTTATTAGCCAACTGTGTTTGCTTCTTATTTAAAATATTTCTTTCTGAATTTTACATTTAATAAAGTTAATTCCGACTAAATAATTAACATCTGTTGTGATATAAGGGGCCATTTTGATTTTTAATATTGGTACTCAGAAATCATTTGGCATATCAAAGTAATTTTGAATTCTTTTGATGGTGTTTGTGTCATTTTATTACTGTATTTAAGTAGGTTAATGGGCGCAACATAAAAAGCCAGAGTGGCACACACACTCCCTCAACATTCAGCGGTGACTCCGTCCTCTGACCTGCGACTCTTCGCCGCAGGGGACACCCAGCTGGTCCTCGGTTCTGCTACATCCCTTCAGTGACAGCTTGAAACACGGACACACACTGACGCCTCCTCCTCAACTGGTAAATTTATAAAGGAGAGGAAAGGAGAACAAGTAATGTCTCTGACAATATTCATAATCACTTCTGCATCTTTTTATTCTCACAGAATTTCTGAGTGGAACTTTCTTCCTTTTTTCACACTGGACATTCTAAAGTTGTGAGATGTTAAGGACTGGGCCAAAATCACACACCTAGCAAGTGGCCAAAAGTTGCTAATACAGGGATTCTACCATGTAGATCTGTCTTAGGTGAAAGCCCACTTCCTTATATTCAGTATTATTTTGCTTCTTATTTTAGCAAGTTCACATAGTCTGCTTGCCACCTTGGACTTCTCTATTCATCCGCACTTCAACATACACATTTTACAGTGCATCACTATCTATCATGTATCATACTGTGGGTGTCCATACTCACTCAGTTAGGATTTTATGAGCTTCCTCAAAAAATGTGTCTTCAGTTATCAGCACAGGGCTGGACACATAGCAGATGTGATAACAATATATGTTGGATGGATGGATGGATGGATGGATGGATGGAGGAAGGCAATTTCGCCACACGGTATTGTCTATTCTATTCTTTTACTTTCTATTTTAGTTATATTACATGTTTCAGAATAAAATCCATTATAGTGTATATATTATCCAAAATAGTTTAGAAGGGCTTTTATTTTAATCAAGGCACAGTGTTATAGTTGTATAAGTGATATCATACCTTTGCCAGAGACAGATTCTCTTCTTTTGAATATATCCCAAAAAGTTTACATAGGAATTGTTTCTAAGCTCTAAGATTATTTACTGCAGCAGTGAAGAGGAAACAAAATCAATTTCCCTCCAAAAATTTATGAGTGGTCTAGATAGAGCTTTAAGCTAATACATCTCTCAAGGAGATCTTTCCATAGACCCTTGCTGCTGCTGTATTTCTTTTAAATTACAGTCTACATTTCCTAATCAGCTATATGCAGACATTAAAGTAAAATTTATGATAAAAACAGAAAAGCCTAATGTCCTTGAATTCCATTGGTTCAAATAAAACAGTTGATGACAAAATGGTTCAACAGTTGATTTTTCCCATTAATCGTGTTATTTCAATATTTTTGTTAGTCAGAAAAACAAAAGTGAAGTTTCCACATTTTATTCTGTCAAGTTTAAGGCAGGGAAAACTTTCTGCATAACCAGCATCAGAAACACATTTTTAAACGTCTCATTGCCAGCCCCCTTCTCCTGAAGCACGCTCATTTTAGTATATATGATATCAGGAAAAGGGAACAAGAAGTTATTTTATCATCATCAATGCTCTAATATTGTAAATTTCGTCTAGATTGCATCTTTGATACTGACAGGTTAGATGTGTTAGAGCAAACTATTCCCATTTTTCATTGTGAATATGAAAAATTCACTGAAAGGAATTTGACTAAGCATCAGTATCTTTTACAATTAAAAATATTCAATGGCATGGCCATTTAATTGGCATTTGGCTTGATGGACTCAGTAAAGCAATCTCCCCTCTCTTACCCCTGGAGGGCATGAAGGGACACAAAGTGGGAGGGAGGAAGGACTCCGGTGCCTGAGCTGGAACATTCACCTCATCTTTCCTGCCCGCAGCGCCCTCGGTTCTCAGGCTCTCACACTTGGACTGAATTACACCGCTGGCTTTCTGGGTCTCATTTGCAGACAGCAGATGGGGGGATTTATCAGCCTTTATAATTATGTGATACAGCTCCTTACAATAAGTCTGTTTAATAAGCCTCCTATTGTTTCTGTTTCTCTGGAGGACTCTGATTAAAACAGGATGTGTGTTCATGCCAAAGACCACTGCGTAAACCAGGTGAGTGCTGACCTGCCCTGGCTGAAGCACGGACAGGGATTAGAGACCTGTCCAATTACCTCTCATCCAGATTTAACCCAGTAGCTCCTCAACTCCACAGACCACAGGTTAAACCTCATCACTCCCTTCTTCAGTGGTAGAAATGGAGAGTAGGAGAAGTTGAGGACCAACTTGAAATGGGGGACTTTAATTTATAAAACAGCCAAATCAAGCTGTTGTGATTGAGTTTCTATTTTGAGAACTTTGAAAATAAAGTTAAAGTGTGTTTTTCAATGGAAAGAAACGGGAAACATGGGAATTGTGCCCCTGTGCAGTAACTGAAGACGTGTGGGAAGGGGAAGAGAGGCTGCATTTGTTCCGCCCTTCTCATTCTCAGTACAGAGGACTCAGAGTGGAGAATAAAGACCACATCACGTTTCATTCCCTGCCACAAAACAGAGAGACACTTAATATGCTCTAAGTCGTTTATAAAAATGGCCAAGGAGATAAGATGTATATTTTAGAACTACATGAGTGAGGCTAAGTCTGTTCCTGTCCATTGCTGGTCTCACTGTAAATGGGTACATAATATTTGCTTCAGTCTGTTATTTTATGAAAGGAAGGCCTGCTTGTCCTCTCATTGGGTCTTTAGGATAAGAGTCTATTTTCTTTTTATCAAAATAAGATTTTTTTTTATTTGTCCTCATTAAATGTCTGAATTTGAAGCAGATTCTTGTACTGGGGGCCAATGTCCACCAGCTCATTTAACTTTAGCACCTGTCTCATCCCAGAAGCTTTCCCAGAACTGCTGTCTTCACCATGAAGCTCCGTGAGTTCTCGCAATTCAAACCGGGGCTCCTTCAGCACCTTGACTTTTCTAACAAAGACATCGTGGAGCAGACAAATAGATTGGCAAGCCTTTTCCACTCTTCTGCCTTTTCCCATCCTATCAGGAATATTGACCATTTTTTCCAAGTAATTTGCCTCTCTCAGGTCATGATTTCCATCATTTTCTTCTGGACTTGAGGGAACCTGCTGATGCTGAGCATAACAGGCCTTGCTGATTTTTTTTTTTTTTTTTTTTTTTAGTAGTACCAACACAGAATAGGTGAAGCAAATCACCATCGGCGGTCTTTACATCCATGTGAGCTTCAGTTGTGGTCTGCCATTTTTTGGCCGTGGAGTGCATTTTGTCATGGGTAAGTTCCAGGCCATGGAAATTAGTCAGGCATTTTATGCCCTGAACATCTTCACTAATTAACTTGAATTTTTAAAATGCAACTTCATCATTCTGCAGATCAGCTAGGCTCACTTCAAAAATACCACCCTTGAGACCATCAGATGCGATTTTTTCCTTGAGTCCTCGTGCCTGCTGTTTTCCCAATATTTCTTACGTAGGACGTAGCTGGAGCTTTCGCTTCCTACCAATCTCTCTTAGAAAATGGATCCACCGCTTCCTTCTTGGCTCCCGTTCCACCGCCTCTCGCAAGACAGTCGTTCTCGCTGACCGCCATGCTGCTGCTCAGGGAGCCGACAGGGTCTGTTTTCTTCCTCTACGTGCAGATGGCCCAGAGTGTCTCTCGTTCGGTTGTACTGCTTTTGTTTTTGGTATTTGGCAATAAACAGAATACGTGGATTTACTGTGGCCCCGCCATTCACTGGAGTGCTGGCCAGCGTCTCTTTGAAAGTCCATAGGACGCTGCGTGTGAGGCGGTTCGACTTTGCTGTAAAAGATGGGGTTGTGCACGCTCTCCAGGCCCTGGTTCTCTGGGGCTGCGCATGACTGGAGGGGATGAACAGTCAGAGCTGGATGAACCGCTGCAAGAGCTCTTTATCACCAAGACCCTGCCCCAACTTTCACTAAGGACTTGTTTCCGTCTCCAGGGGTGCAATCGTCTGCCATCTTTTCTTACTTCCTGCTCCATAGTCTTCTTGAAGTTTCACACTTTCTCTAAAAAGGAACATTTCTATGGGGGAGTGGTATTAAAAGTAGCCGGATTTGGGAAACCCCCTCCCCACCTGGCACACAATCAAATGACAAGTTGGCATTCAATGTTAGGGGTGAGGTGAGTGACAGCTTGTGAAATATTTAGCATATTACAGAATATGAGCATGTGAAGGAAGGACCGAGGAATGGGAGAATCAATTAGGAATCGCCTCACTTACGACCGCTTTACTCTACGCCGAGTGCTTTTCTGTTTGTTGACTTCAGAACTAGGGCGCACAGAAATTCCTCGGAAACCGTGGTAGTAAAATTGACAGTCTTGTCTAATTTTCAGAGACCTGATTTCTCACCCATGTCAGTGTCGTCATAGGTATTTTGGCAGAGAGGTGGGAAAGATGCCATCAAGAACTGCTCTCCAAGTGCCAGACTATCAGGCCATCATCACCTCTGTCACTGGATAAAGGATGGAGAGGAGAAGAAATGTTCTGTGCTCAGCTCCAGAGGGTCTGATTTCCCTCTCATACAAACTACTTTATGTCAGAACACAAGTTTATATAAAATTAATGTGTTATATACACACCAAGCATAAGTGACTTAATTTTGGATATATAGACATTTTCAATGATTAAATATTAGTATGTAGATACAGAAGTGCCTCTCAGGAATGTCAGAGCTCCCAACCCTCCTTCATGTTTTGTCTAAAGTAGGATTTAAAGGTTTTTAATAGACTTTAGGAGGCCTAGAAATCTCCATATATACAGCCTTGCCTGCCCTGATTTATTGGTGGATTTCCTGTGGAATTTTTATGCGACACTTGATTTCTCCTGTGGGGCTTGTTAACTCCTGATTGGGTAAAGTAAATTTCCAGCCAAGATTAAGCACAAACAAAGCTAAAATTCATTTATTTTAATAAGTCAAATTGAGGTTCTCAAGGTCTGGTGTTTCCTTTTTTAAATAAACTAGTCTGTCAGGAGATTCTTTGTAAAATATTTGGTGGGAATTAAGAAAAAATAAATTTAATGCTCTAATTTCTGGCTTATTCATTAAAGTTTTGAAATGAAAACCAGTTCTGTGTGCAAGTATTAGGTTTGAGTGTTCCTCTTCCCTACCTTCTTTATGGCTCATAGGGTAAACTGCTAGCAGAAGTGTTTCTATTTTTCCCCAGGCCTGCCGACTCACCATCTCACATGCTACCTTCAGCTTCCACACAGAGGTGGCATTTCTGCTGATGTTTAGCAGATGAGTATGGATTCCTGAGCCAGAGAAAAACTAATGATATCCTTGTATTAGAAACTGTATAAGCTCCGTACATATTTTTTCATCATTTATTTCTCACACACACGCAAAATGCCTGTTCTAATGGAATAAGAGACTTTCCCTTAGCGTAGTGACAGCATGTGACAAAGAGGAGAGAACTACCCAAAGAGACATTCAGGAGATAGGCTTGGTGGTGGGAGAAGGGAGTGGGGGAATGGAATAGGAGAAGGAAGAAATTAAGGGTCCAGGTTTTCTGGCTTGAGCGAAGTGATGACAGATTTACATGTGGGAAACACATGAAGAGGGGTGGGTTCTTGGTTAAAAGGTGAGAAAGTTAATAAACTAATATTTGGATATGTTGAATTCAAGATACCTTTGGGACATCCAAGAGGTTATGTTGACATTTTAAAATATAGATCTCGAGTATAATAGACAGCTGAGGACGTAGTTATACATCTGGGAAGAGTTTGCAGAAAAGTACATTAGAAAGTTGGGATATCAAGGTGGCCATGCACATTTTATCTAGTTTTCTTGTATAATCTTCATGGAAACCACTCAATATATAATTTTGAGTGAATGAATATATAAGTGAATCAGTGGGTGAATTAAAATAATATTGTTAGAGAGAGGAGTTATGCTGCCGTGAATGAATAATTATTCATTATTTTTAATGAAGGAATCTTTCAGTATTTAATCATTAATTATACTTGTAATATCCTATTCTCACTCATTCAGCAAGTTCAATTCTTTTAACAGTTTTGAGTCCTTAACTTGTCTGACAATTCTGCCTCAATCGGAAATTTCCACACTGCTGCTTAACAAACCACTCCAAAATTATTGTCTTAAAATAATAATTACTTATTTTTGCACAGCTTCTTTCACATTGGTTGGGCTTCAGTTGGCCTACCCGGGCTCATCTGGGCTTGACTTCAGGCTGCATACGGTCTCTCACCCTCCTTCAGAACGGCAGAGGCTTGAGAGGCAAAGCCCACCCTTCAAGCGTATTCCAAAACTGCTTGCATCATGTCTCATGTTATCTAAAAACGTCAAATAAATGGGCTGAAATTTAAGGGGCAGAGAAGTCCATTCCCTATGTAGAATCATGGAAGGGGACTGAATATTTTTCAACAAATTCCTATCTACCACGTTTGCCAAAGTCAATACCTGAAGTTTTATGGTTTTCCCACCATGTTAGGTCAGTAAATTTCCTAATGGATACTTTCCCTTGAATGTACGACATCATTTCTAAAGGGCATCACTTTCCATATTCCTGACAAAGGACTTTCTTCACCTTACAGTCTCCATATTGTATATGAGCGCTGAGGCTAGGATGCAAAAAGCTTTATATATTTTCAGAGCAATCAGTCACTAAATATTTCTAAATTTCCCTATGATATTTCTCTTCTGTTTCTCCTTTTCTGCTCCATTCCAGCTGTCCCCAGTGTACTGATCCCCCATTCCCACTTCCTGGAATATTTAGATTTATATATTTAGATTCAAGTCATCCCCTAGTCGATCAAGCCTACTAATGTGTATTTTCATAACGTCAAATACCTACTCAGACATTGGTTGACTATTTCTTTAACACAGCAAATGCCTACTGAGCCATCCTCAAGGCCAGGTATGTTGACATGTAAAAGGTGAACCAGGAGGGAAGGACTTTTGGCCCTCATACTAGTGGGCTCAGAGAGAAAGGAAAGATAAAGCTAACCTGAGAGATAGCTGAGAAAAACTTAGATAATAGTGAGTACAGTGCAGCAAAGTGTGGGGAACAATTTGACAGACCATAACAGGGTGTCTTGTTTAGAATGGTGGCTAGGAAGGCTTCTCTGAAGAGGTGACATTCAAGTTAATACTTGAAAGGCCAAAAAAGTGACAAACATGACAGAGATTGGTGGGAAGAACATTCTAGGCAGTGAACAGCTGGTGCAGAGATCTCAGGGCGGCAAGAATGGCTTTGGCAAGGCTGAGAAACAAGCAGGACCAGTGTAGTTGGGCCATTGAGACGGGAAAAAAATGGCTTGATTTATGGCATTAAAGAAGGCAGAGAGAAAGCCACGTAAGGGCTTGTGGCCAAGGAAATAAGATTTAGATTCCTTTCTAAGAATTATGGAAACACACTGGAGACACTTAGAGATAGGAACTTACATTTTTTAAAAAGTACATTTTGGCTGTGTTTTGGAGAACGGATTGCATAGAAGTTGCCAAGAATGGAAGAAGAAACCAAAATTATGTGGCTGAGGTAGCACTGCAAGAAAAAAATATATCAAGTTTTATAAATATATATATTTACTGAAGGGGTGAAATGAAGAGTTGTATTTAGGTATATTAAGTTAGAATGTTCTGATTAGACACATCCCCTTGGAGCTGTCAAATAAGTGCTTGATTCAAAGGCCTGGAAATCTGTCAAGAAATCAGGGCTATAAATTATAGTTTTAGCAATCATACAAATACTGTGTTATCATTTAATTTCAAGGTATGAAGACATTTTGGATTAAGATTCAGGTCAGTGATGATGCTAAAGGGAACTCCTAGACAATTAACTTCCAACTAATGCAGAGCTCTTTGCTGGTCTTCTCCTGTATGCAGAGATAGTTAAAACATCCAAAAAAAACAAAAAAAAACAAAAAACATAGATAAGACAAGGAACAGCTGCCTGTCCAGGTTTAACAGTTCTTGAGTCTGGCCATTCACTGCTTAACTAAATGGGTTTCCTGCTACTGCTCTACCCGAACTGGCCACTCTGGGCAATCAAATCTTCCTATGACTGAGGTGGCCTTTCTCACATCCAGCTAAATTCTCCTACCTATTCCTTTACTTAAAATCCTACTTCTGTCCTTCTCAGTGTCTTCCAGTTTTACTGATTCTTCAGGGTCTTATGCACATTAGTTCATGAAACCTTCCATTTCCCTTAGCCCACATTGATATCTCACCATATTTTTTTCTTCATCATAAAATTCAACACTCTTTTATTGTCTTGCATCTATTTAACTGTCCTTGAGTCCTCAGGTGGTTTTTCTTTCCTGTCAGACCATACCGTCTTTGTGGGTTCTCATATCCTATTTATGAAAACATATTAATGAGAAAAATAGAAGCTTTGAAATTAGAGAGCTATAAGCTCAGCTTCCAGCTCCATGCTTTATCAACTTCGGAAGTTGAGCTAATTATTTAGTGTCTCTAAGCTCTCAGTTCCCTTCCATATTGGTTTTACCGCATAAGGATATGAAATGTAATATGCAAAAACCTCTCTTACAATGCTCTGCACACTGAAAATTCCCAATAAATATTAGATGATTTTACTTTCTTCTCCTTTGCACGTTAGCATCTACCTAAGTATCAGAATTGCAGTAGGAGCCACCACCTGCTATGAGGAGAAAAGAAGAAAAATATAGTTATAAATTTCTACACCAAAAATTTTTTGTTTGTTTGTTTTTCCATTCTCAATGCCCCACTGTGACTCACTTGATTTTCTGAAATGTCCTTCTTAATCAAAGTGCTGTGTGGCCTTCAATTTTGCAAATTGAAGTGGATTGAAATTAGTTTTGTCAGAGAATTTCATGACACCCTCAACCCCCTCCTGGAAATAATTGGAGACACCCTGGGGTATCACAGACCAGGGCTCAGGAATCACTGCTCTATGTGTTGCCTCACTTGTGCTTTTATGAGGACTAAATTGACAGCAGCAGTTCATTAGTGGAGCGTGATTGAATGTGCATGGTTTGCTGATAAACTTGTGAGCACTTGGGGAACCATGAAAAATGCTTTCCTCACCTCCAAAAAGGTTGAGCAGAAAAGGTCAAAGTGTAGGGATGTGTGTGTGTGTGTTTAATAAAAATTGATTAAAAATAAGATGCCTTAGACATCTACTTCAAATAAGAAGTTAATCAGTCAGGACAGCCATTTATTTAGAGATTGCCTCAGTACTTTTTGTTTCTTCCTATCTTGTACTTTCTAAAACTTAAAAAAAAAATCACACCCCTTACTGCATGTTTGATGCCTATAGGCTGCACATAATTCAAAGAAGGAAGGAATTAAAACAAAAAAAAGAAAGAAAGAAAGAAAAGGAGGAGGAGGAGGAAGAAGGTGAAGAGAGTACCATGTAGTATTTACTCCCATAAACTAAGGAGGACACTTCTCATTATTAGACTTGTGGGTGGGTCAAAAAATGATGCAGTTTAGCTCTGACTGGGACACCTGCCCATCGCAGATTTCTGAGGAAGAGCTCTCTCTCTAAAGCCCACTGGCACATACAAAGGGTGGAGTCTCATAGTGTTTATTAACGACATATGTATTAGAGTTGCTTATTAGAATTTGTATTTAGTACTATTGCCTTTTGCAGGAGTTGCATTTGGAAATAGGACATCTTGTTTCTCAGCATACCCCGTCAGGGAAGGCACAGGGCAGAACTACTCCACATTCTCTGAGCATTTAAAGGTTATTCTATAGCTGTGGCCACACTCCTTCACACATGATCTGCACACTAATTCCTTGGCCCAGAGGGCTCACAACAAGGGGAGATCTCATTAGGAAGTCCTTTGACATTCCCTTTCTTTCTTCTTTTCTTCTATTCACTTCATCCCGAGAAAAGCATGTGCCCCACCCGATCGATCTGCATCCTTCGGCCTGCAGCCTAAACTCCTGGAAGCCAGCCACACAGGAAATGTGGATTCAGGGGAAGAAGCCTCCTTTCAAGCCCCAGGGACCCTTTCAGTACTAATTAGCACAGAGAAGGTCGCAGGCAGACTTCAAGTCCTGAAGCAGGAACGGCAGGTCAAGGGCCAATGCTGCAGGGGAACCCCCTCCTGTGTTCTCTGAAATAGTTTTGATCTTAATATTTTCTCTCCAGTCTTCCCCATGAGGACTCTCATGCAAGTCAGAACATGAGAATAAAATATGGTTTGAAAAACTTTCATTGTAACAAATGTGTATAACGTAACATCTTATGCAATATTACTAATAGCAAATAGTTATGGATTACCAAATCAGAGAAAAGCACTTGCACTCTATCTGTATTCTTCAATTTGATTTTTGTGGCAATTCATAGATGTTATTGGTGCCATTTTAACTTAAGGAAACAATGGCTCATGATAATAAATAAATTGTTCAAAGTCAGGTCTTAAATCTCAACCTGTATTATGTATGTCACAGCATGTGCCCTTTCTACCATTCTAGGCTGCAATCTAGGTAGGTAGGTAGGTAGGTAGGTAGGTAGATATTAGATAGATAGATATGGATGCCTTTATGCTTACAAGTACAAGAGCATTATGAGGATCAGCTTTAAGAGATCCCTGTGATCCAGGGGAAGGTCTTATGTAAGGAGAGTCTTCCCGGAAGTCAGAATGTATGGTTTTTGGGAGGAGATCTCTTCACTGTGGATCAGCTCTCTGCCTACCCCTAAGGATAAACCTTATTGATAATGTTGGCACCCATATGAGCTCTGAATTGATTCCCATCTGCTATGCATCCTTGGCTAGTGATTTGTTCCTTGGTTTGGTCTGCTTTCCTTCTAGCAAGCAACATGTAATTAAACTTGGGAGCATGACTTTAATCCCATTCCCCAGGGCCCCAGTCTTTCTTTCCCAAATGCATTTAACCACAGAAAATATCAAAGTTAAGTAGGTCTGGGAAGGGGGAAAAAAGCATGCAGCAGGGAGGCTGGGTTCTAGGGTTCTGGGTAGTCTTCTGCAATGTCAAAAAGCTAACAGTGAGTGAGAGGTTAGGGTATGGCTAGAATAGAGGAGGCTCAATAATAGTGAGTACGTGGCTCTCTCCAAACAGGGAGGCTGGGAGGTCAGATGAAAAAATCCACAGGGCACAGACTGCCCCCACCCCTATCATTGGAAAAGTCAAAGTGCCTCCCAGTTTCAGGTTCGGCGCTTTAGTGAGTATCTATTGGCTATTTTTGGTCAATGTTGCCTTCTCAGTGCCTCCCTTCTTCCTCCCAAAACAGAAGCCATGCAGGTTTTGTGACCACTGATACCTGTGCTCACTCACTTGAATTTTAGTGTTTGTGGTGATACTCTGTCACCTAGTTTTATTCTAAATGTTATCTATCAACTTTGGTTTTGTAATCTAGTTGTTCTCTCTTTATGTGGTATTTGGAGAGTTTGAAACTTATTTTTGTTCACCCCATGATTTCCACTGGGCTTTTCAGTGGCATGGGACTCCTTGTTTTTTATTGCTGATCCAGACCATTTACTTTCCTTCCTCCCCTATAACCTGAGTTTCTTTAAAACACATAAAATCAGATCATTCTATGTACTTTCCCTTCATTAGCTCTCTGGTCACTTATTTTCACTCATTAAAAATTTTAGCCAATAGATCCCTATCTATTATTTACCACTGTTAGTTATTATTCTTAGAAAATACAACATTCACATGAACCGTTTATTCAACAATCTGGTCTCATGAGTCCCTGAACTCACTTATATTAGCCTACCATTTCCTACCTCAGGGTTACATTCTAGTGATCATATCTGAGACATGAATAATCACTGCATCATTTGCAAAATCTTTATTTCAGGTACAGCCCTCTGCTCTTAATACTTTACATCTCTCTATCTCACTGCTCTATTATCATTAATCCAAAAAGTTCTTTGATCTTCTTGAGACTTCCAATTCATCTACAACGATATATATATATATTTTTTTTTTGGTGGAACATACCCTTTATGTTTTCATTCTCGTCCTTAATTAAATTAGACAACATAGCCTATCATTACTTACTCCTCTGACTATACCACTGCTGGAATATAATAAGAATTTTATGAAGGTTAAACCATATATTGTCCAATGTTTCTAGAGGGAATTCCATATTTAGAGGCCAGAGGTGGAAGAAGGAGGCACTTTTAGGAGAATAAGAATGAATATTTCAAAGGTTAAATGATATGGAAGAAGTGTTAGGTTGAACAAGTACACAGAGGCCAGGTGACAAGAACTCTTTAAAAGCCATGCCAGTTTTTTGTTTGTTTTGTTTAGTCTTAGATAATAAGGTACCATTGGAAGCAGGCAACATGTCTGTGACATTCTGGGTTGTCCTTGCTAGGGCTGCTGCAACAAACTACCATGGACTTGAATGCCAATTTATTGCCTTACTGTGCTGGGCTGGGAGTCTGAGAGGAAGCTGTCAGCAGGACCACACCCTCTCTGCAGCTGCTAGAAAGGATCTGTTCAAAGACTGCCTCCTACTTGCTGGTATTTCCTTAACTTATGGCAGCATAACTCCAATTTTACTTGACATCTCCCTAGTGGATGTGTCTCTGTGTCCAAATTTCCCCTTCTTATAAGGACATGAACTACATTGGATTAGGGGCCTGCCTTACTCCAGTATGAACTCAATTACATCTGCAATGACCCTATTTCTATATAAGGTCATGTTCTGGGGCACTGGGGGCAATGACTTCAATCTTTGAATTTTGGGATATACAATTCAACCCATTATATGGGTGTTCATCAAAAATATATTTGACATAAGTGTGAATTCAAATGCCACCTCACTAGGAAATATGATTGCTATGGAATGGATGACAAAACAAACAAACAGAAAAGAACAACAACAAGGGGCTCTTTGTAGATTTTCTCTTTCTGCAAATGGCCTGATGAGGAGAGGGAGTAAGTCTTCCAACGCGGTCGGCCGCCCACACTCACTGCTCCCCCGGGAGAGCCACATCGGAGAGAATGATCAGCACAGAGCAAGGATGGAGGCGGCGCTGCCGCATTTCCGTGGGCGAGACTCACAAAGGCCTGCGTTTTCCTATCAGGTAGTGCTCACCAAAGTTAGGCCAAGAGAAGTCAAAGTAATTTAGATTCAATCTTCTCTCAGAAATGAAATGAACAGAAGTTTTATTAAAAGGAAATGAAGAGGAAATTGAACTTTCATATTTCATTGTGCAATTGTGATGACACAAAACAATATTCGTGAACGGAAGTTTGAAAGATTGTTATTTATATGTCTTTTCTCCCCCCTCTCATTCACCTACACTCTACTTGCTTCTTGTCAAAACAGGGGTCAAGGCTTTTTTTTTTTTTTACCCTTAAGAGCTGAGTCATGGTAATAGCATGGCTGTCCTAAGCTAATGTGCTCTGTATTATTTAAATTTTTTACATATTTTAAGCATAACACATTTATATAGAACAAATTTAGTGGAAGCTAGACTAGAAGTCCTAACTTATTTTTCATATCATCATTAGGTATGACTTAGATAAAAATATATATATATTTTGGCCTTTTTAATTTTTGGGGGGGAAGAGTGTCTATAGTAAGTAAAATCGTAAAGGGATTAGAAATGGCTTCAGCACACTTTCCTGTTGAGAAATCAGAGCATGTGTTTCTACGGTTTCCTTGCTACTTAGCCGTGTCATTCTGTGCAAAGACAGTGTGACTGAAAGAAGGCTGCTATGACTGAATTATTTAAGGGGAGCGGGGTGAGTGCTACTTTCCTCACCTAAGCCACTCAGGGCACTAAAACGTTGACTTCGATGGTCAGGTGGGCCCTCAAGGTGAGGAACCTGTAATGCAATCTTCCGGATTGCTTAATATAAGACTTTATGCACGTGTAATATATCTGTGAGGATAGCTAAAGGCATGTTAACAAATGGGCACTCTCTCCATACCTGAATATCAGCCCCCTTTCTCACCCTCGCTACTGTGTCCAGAGATCTGCCTCCTGGCCCTGCCCACTATGGAGCTGGCGAAAATTCTTAACCAATGGCTGCGGAGGGGTGTATCACCAGGCTGGGCTGTGACAGCAATGGCTTAACACAGCAAATACTTCTCACCCGTCCTGCCTGTCCCACGCTGGTGAGGAGGGGGCTTTGCTACATGAAGCCTCTCAGGGACCCAGGTTGACAGAAGTGCCTCTGCTTCGTAGCTGGACCTTGTCACCACAGCAAAGGATGAGACACTGGAGATTTGTGCATGGCATTTTGCTGTCATAGCTCCCAAATGACACACATCAGTCTTGATTACATTGATGGCCCAGAATTAGTTAAGAAGCTTAGACATCTTAGAAATGGTCAGTGAATTGTAAGAGGGGTGCAGGTTGCCTCATTACACACGAAGGCCCGCCTCGCACGGCCCTTGATCTCTATAGGCTGAAGTTTGTGAGCTGGAGTGCCGCTGGTGGCTGTGTTTTTAGTGGCTGGCAGTGCTGGGAAGGGGTGAACAGAAGCCCATTCAAGCTGGACCACCATGTGGGGTGAGGCCAGAGGTTAGGGGAGAAAAAATGAGGAAGAGCCTGCAGTCTGAAAGAGTTAGGAATTGGGAAGGTTATTCAAGAGTCAGATCATTTCCTTGGCTCTTTCACTTGTAAATTTGTTACATCTTCAATCCTCTGTCCTTTTTATTGTAATATTTAAATCCAGAGGCTCTATAGGAAAATGAGGCTACCAAGGAGGAAGACTAGATTCTTTGAGGGAATTATCAAAGAACTAATGTTGAGAAGAACTGTGACAGGTGACCCGTGTGGTCTTCTGACTAATGAAAGGGTTATTTCTGATAAGCGCGGCGCTGCCTCAGGACAAGCTCTCCAAAAGCTCAAGGAGGAGCTAGAAAAGAAGAAAGAATTTGCATTAAAGCAGAAGAAAGAGATTGAGGTTTCAATACACAGGCTTCTGCCCTTGAATATGATACATGCTGAAACTGATTAGCAGCAGGAAGAACTACATTCCTAGAGAGAAGAGGTCCTGAAATTAAGAACTGGGTATATGTCCTTACACATCATTTAGTCCATCTCCTTAGTTTTATTGCTGCAATATCAACACCAGAAGAATACAATACACTTCATAGAATGCTAATAGGTATTCCTGGAAAATAGTGTTCTGTGGATGATTAGTTAAGGAAACTCTGCTTAAAGTTAAGGAGGTGTGTGTGTGGAAGGGCTTCTTTCAGTCTTTAATAAGACAATACAGAGTTACTCTCCAAGAGAAGGGGTAGATTAAAGAACATTTCCTCAAGACTGACCACGGTACATGATTTTTGTCAAAATACTCTCTCTGGCAAAATGTAGAAATACCAAAATAAACAGCCATTTCTTCTGAAGAATTTAAACACTGATGTTCTTATTAGAAAGGAGCTACATCGTAGAGCTTTTTCTCCCCCTTGACTTCATCAGTGTCAGCAGTTCCAAAATCAGGTCCAGAGAGAGTTTTCTTAGAGGTAATCTCACCTTTGACACTTGTCAGCTCTTTGCTTTCTGGGTCTTGGTGCTCCCAGTGGGAATGTAAACCTCACTGAAAGTGCAGCCTCAACCTAGCCTTTTTCTATTCTCGGTTTTGTCACCCACCCGGGGAGACTTTCCTCCCTCTGCCGCAGTGGGTGCAGTGGAATCCCAGAAGCCAATTAGCTGTACTTCCTCCAGATGAAACCTCTGGCTCTTGGATATTCATTGGATGTTTGAAAAAGCCCATGATTACAAAACCTAAATAAATAAGAACTACCCCGGGCTTTGTAAATATAGGAAAATAGCCATCTCAGGAAAACAGCCCCACTTTTCAGCCTCACAATTCCTCGCTCGCACGCGGTGCCAGGCCCTGACGGAAGACAGTGGATGGACACAGGGGGGCCTGCCGTTTTCAAGTTAAGGGTACGTGAAAACCCAGAACGAGCATCAAATCCCTCCCAATCGTTCAGTTCCTTGCATCGTTTTGAAAAGTAGAAAACTTCAAGAGAAACTGCTGTTCTGACTTGCTCACTTAGTGAATTCATCGTTGAGCCATGGAAGGAATCAAATGTTTGAGCTAAAATTAAAATTCAATAAAGGTCAGCTCTCTAGTCTACGAAGAAACCAGAGCAGGAGAACAGGTGAGTGGATCCCACCAAGCTGGGCTATAGCAGTTAATAATAAAGATGTCCAAGGCAGGGCAGGAAGCAACAAACGGCTTCTGTGAACAAAATGGTGAAACTGCTTGAATAAAGGGGGAACGAGGGAAATGCACATCTTTTGTTAACGTAATTAAATATCTTTCTTGCTGGGATTATTGCTAGAGTATTTATCCAGAGTACTTCCATTTCTATTAAAGGAGCCTGGCTTTTAATCATGGTAAGTCAGATTATATATTCGCATTAGGGACTTTCAAATATATTTTAATAAAGAGTTTACAGGAATGAATTCTGAATCTATTTGCAGACTCGAACTACAACATAGAATATTTTGTATTTATTGGAAAGTAGAAAACCTGGCTGGAATGTGAATGTCAACACATCTTACTGGGGTCCATTTGGATTTCTTAACAGAAGCCACAAAGTCACTTTTCCCAACATTTAAGCAATGGATTGCAGTTGATAGATTTTTGCTCCTTGGCTTCAGTTTTGAATGCAGGGGTATGAATCAAAAGCTGTACGCAAGCACAAACACATAGACGACACACGTGTGGTACAGCATGATTTTAAGTCGCCTGGAAATTCCTTTGTGAATGTCATTTTGACCCAAATTATACACCCTATATTGAAATATAGTGAGGAATTAACAAGCTACATTTTTAAGAGCATACATATTTTTGAGAAATAGACATATTCTTAAGAATATTGAGAATAATGACACTAGTAATAAACCTACATTTTCCCATTCTAACCCTTCTGTGTCTATAAAGCGAGCATTACTGTTTGCAGATTTAAAAAAAAATGAGGCGTTATATAAACTTTCTTTGAAAATTCGTAAGTATCTGCTAAGGCTTTAAATCTGCCCATGGATAGGATTTTTCATTGCGTGGGTGTGTAAATAAATAAATACCACATGCAGCCAAGCTGCCTACCGCTTCCCGCCAGACCGAAAACGAGGGCCGCGGTGTGTGTGGAGTGTTGGGCTGATGCAGGTTAGTGCCCGCGGCCCGCAGAGCGGGGCCTGTTTGTTTTCTCGTACGTCGTGTGCACACAGACATTTAATGTTGGGCTAAGTGTCAGTTCATTTGACCAAGGATACTGAGAGGAAGCTGCGAGGCCAACAGGAGCCAGGGGTGTCCAGCCCTGGCCCTCAGAGTGCCGTGCTGGGGCGTAGGGAGCCAGAGAGGCCCAGCTGCTGGTTCACTAGAGCTTTTTCCACCTTGGTCTTCCTCCCCAGTCCTGGCGTTCCTGGGGAGCCGGACGTGGGGTTGGCCCCCCCAGGAGGGCACGTGTCCTGGAGTGCCATCTCTACCGTGCCATGCAGAGCCCCGGGATCCACCGCCCTGTGTGGCGAGTCCTCTACTCAGTCCATGGGCACTTCTCTCCTTCCTCTGGAAGAAAACGCCATGAGGCAAGGATGGCTTTTCCTTTGGTTTTTATGGCTAAATCCCTAGTACTTGGAGGATTGCCTGACCGAGTAGAGATTCAGTGAATTCTAACCAAATGAAGGAAACACCACCTCAACAGATAACTCTTTCCACGACCAAGCTCCCTCCACACGGAATGCGCCAGAACATGCTGGGGCCTTCAGGCCCATCCCCTCGTCATCCTCCCCACCCCCCACTCAGATTTTAGCTGCTTCCGGTGTAACAGACAGAAATAGAACCCTTTAGCCTGGCCCAAGTCTGAACTTAAAAATAATAGTACTCCCGTCAAGAGCACATAATTTTAACGTTTTCTCTGTCCTCAGACCGTAATTTTTTCCTTTTTCAAACTTCTACCAGTAAGAAACAGTTGAACAGATTAAATTTCTCCTTTCAAAAGCATTATTGCAATTTGAGCTTGAAATAGTGACCAAAAACAAAAGGTGGAAATATATTTCTGGATTTTTCATGTCTCTTTTTTCTCCTTATAAAAGTAATACATTTGTATCATAGAAATTATAGAGTAAAAAGATAAACATCCCCCACAGTTACACCTTCCAGACATTTTTATATGGCTGGGCTGAATGCCCTTCCCTGCCTTGCCAAAGCACACGCACACACAGGCCACTCTGTAAGCCCTTCTGTATTTGCTTTTTGTTCCACCCCTCAAAAATATTTTACTATACACATCTTCTCCTAGAAGCTCCACGCCATGTCATCTGAAGAAGGTGTGATATGAACCTGCCTGTTCTAAATATTATAAAACGCTGAACGTAATATTACAGAACGTGGTCAATGCCCACGAGCCAGAGCAGTAAACCTGTGAGCAGGCAGATGAAAGGGGAAGCACGAGGTAGTCGTGGGAGGCAGGTCCAGACGAAGACCATTACCTTCACGGTTTCACCCGTTCTGAGTTACCTGGCGGTCACAGATCTGTTAAGCAGAACTGTTAGGTGCCATCGAAATATATTATAAATTCAGAAATTTGTTTTCTTGTTTGGAAAGGTAAACTCACAAACCATTATGAATCGGTGGGTCGCAGATGGAATGTTCTTGATTACTTTTTAAAATCTTTCAGGGTCATTCTACATGATTTCATGCTAAATAACATCCCCTTTCAGTCCATTTCACACTTATAAAAATTGCCTGATAAACAGGCATTTTCCCCTTCAATTTATCTGAAAACAACTTCTTATATTCTGAGTGCTTTGGTTTGTTTAGGTAAACTCACTTGTATATGACCATAATGGATAGTAAAAATGATGGAATTAAGGGCAAGCTTTACTGGTGGAAAAATAACTAAAAAAGGAAAGTTACTGGCAATTTAAAGCCTAAGTTATCACTTGAAAAACACCATTCAGGGGCTACAACTTGGGACAAAGAGAACACAGGGTTCAGGCTTCCGAAAGAGCCTGTTTCTTTCAGGGGGTCAGAGGCAATATTATAAGGTCCTTATTAGCATGCGCACCAGGACCGGCCAGAAGTAGATCTTGCGCCTGTCACTTAACAGCTGTGTAAGTGCTGGCACTAGCACCTGCACATATCCAGCGCACGGTAGGCATTTGATAATGGTAACAGCATTTCTGTCTGCCACATCAGGTTGTTCCCCACTCACAGCTTTTCCTGTGGTTGTGTCTTTCATTCCCTTCCACAAATTCAGCTTGCTAATATCCTGGCAAAAGCTTTGCTTCCCTTGTGACATTTTTGTCTGTATTTCTTACCCTGCCATTTATTCTTTTATTCACTCATTCATTTATTCATTCATGAGCTCATTTTTTTTTTCATCACCGATTTACTGAGGATCTACTCTGCTCAAGGTACAGATAGTTTGTGAAAACCACAAAAGAAATATCTGCCTTCTTAAAACCACTAGCAATCACATGATCATATCATAAGGGTTAAGGTAGTGAACTTTGAGGACGCTCCGAGAATGCTGGGGAAAGACACAACCCGCAGCACTGAGAGTCAGAGGGTCCTCCGGAAGAAATGACTTTGAGAGAAAGACCTGAAGATAAACAGGAGTTGGACAAATCGAGACTGTATGGAAGAGTCACAGTGGTGAGAATATCGTTGGAAGATGGAATAGCGTGTACAGAGACATGTGTTAGGGTTTTCCAGGTAAACAAAATGAGTTTCCCCTCCGCCTCCCAGGAAAAAAGAATAGAAGCCAGTAGAATTTTGTCCTGTGATTTCCCAGCTGATCAGAAGGTTGAAAGAGCAAAAATGAGGAAGTCAGCAAGTATTTATTCTACTTTCACTATGACTATATATTTGTCAAAGTTCAATGTTTTATTAAACAGGTGATAGCTAGATTTATTACTTTTAAGTACTTAAAAAGAAGGTACATGGGCCTCCATGGAACACTTGTGCCAGGCCCCACAAACTTTAGGGGTGAGCCTGGAGCCTGCACTGGAATTTTCCCAGGCCAGTACCCATTAGACTATCTCATGAGTACCTTGTGTTTTTCATTTTCTGTCACTAGATTGTAGGATAATCTATTCTCCAATGATAAGCCAATAACTAGCCCATAATAGATCCTTAACAGATGAGAGTTGAAGGAAAGAATGAATGAAGTACCTCATAAAAAGCCTTCATGTCCTTCCTTAGCATTTGCAGGTATGAAGTACCCCTATTTATAGGGTGATTATATCATGGATTTAAAAAATATCTTAAAACTCATATCTTCTCACAACAATAATCTCATTTTTTTCCACTATCAGTCTCACTAGTATATATGAACATTTCTTTCTGCATTTTCTACAAATTCCCTCATGATACCACAGGAAGAAAAGAAGGGGGGAGAAAGGAAGAGATGCTGCCAATGCTGGGAGCATATATTCTCTCAGAATTTACCTACATCTTTTTTGTGATATAATTTTCAAGTTCCAGCTGTGCTTTGACAGTTTGAAATAGATATTTTTTCCTAATTCGTGAGAGAGTCCCTCAATTGGTAGAGGTATGTCTCTACTTGTTAACGTCTTTTCTATTTTGTAAAGCCGTTGGCTTGGTCACAATATAGAAGGTGAGCATATTAAAGTAAACACATGCTGTTCAAAACACAGGATTTTAGAACATTGCTTTTATTCGAAACCGCTGGTTTCTCAATCACACGCTCTGCCATTCCGTATTGCCTATTAACTGAACCTGGAGTGTGGCCGAGAGATGGGCTCGTGGGGTAAATAAAACATGGCTGGAACAAACCTAAAAGATGACGAGGCCTGTGTGAAAAAAGTCCAGCCACTGCTAATATCACGAAAATGGTTTGTGCGATATCTATGTCGTCTGGCAGCCAAGGAGAGTGGACTAGAATGCACCTGCATGAACAATGATGACTTCACTCTACCAGTCAGTGGCAGCAGTAGATGCCATTGAGTGAGCATGTGTACTGTGTGGCCGTCACGTTCAAAATGAGTGAGCAAGCAGAGCAATGGATCTCCATCAAATTTTAGATTAAGCTTGAACAATCCTCTGCAGAAACTATTTGGATGATTCAGAAAGTCACACCTATGGGCAACTGGTGACTGGCAGTTTCCTCGTGACAACATGCCTTCTCATGCATGATGTCTCATGCAGAATTTTTTGGCAAAACATTGAATCACCCAGAGGACTCACACCTCTTACAGCCCAGATTTGGTGCTCTTTGACTTCTGGCTTTTCCCCAAATGAAAATCACCTTTGAAAGGGAAGAGATTTCAGACTATCGATGACATTGCGGAAAACATGACAGGGCAGCTGATGGTGGTTGGGAGAATGGTGTGAGGTCCCAAGGTGCCTTTTTTGAAGGGGACTGGGGCACCATTGTCCTATGCACAATGTTGCTTGTATCTTGTATCTTCTTTAAGAATAATGTTTCTATTTTTCATATTGCATGGCTGGAAACGCTCTGGACAGAGCTTGTATAGGGTCAATTGATTCAGGTTTCTATACACAACTCCAACATAACTGGCAAAAAATAAATTTTTCTACCTCTTTCAGTGCATAAAATAAAGATTTTGAAAGTTAGTCCAGAAAAAATAGTTATTTGTCATTTTTTAATTCCTATTCTATTTTAAGAAGCATAGACCGTGGCAATTAGAGGTTCTTTCCTTCGATGATTACAAAATCTTGACTTCTGGGTAATGGTCAACACCCCACTTGGAGACTTTTAAAATTGTAGGTGCAAGCAGATAGATTTGGTAATAGAAATGGATTTAGTTAACTTATTCTGCATGTGAGAAGGATGGGGGGAGATGGGGAATTTCTTTACAAGGGGCCAGGGGTGAGGAAGACTAAATAAGGCTAAATCCTGGAAGATACCACATAGGAGAGCCACAGTAGCCTAGAAGAAGGGACCTACAGAAAAGGGAGAAACGGCTAGAAGGGATTTTCAAGCGAGATGTACATTGTGAGAGATGAACTCCCTCCCCAACCTGTTCTGTGACCCTTATTCATAACGACACCTGCCCATCAGTATTCTTGGGAAAGGGACGGCTGGGGAGAAGTGGCTGAAGTGCAATAGGAGGTGAAAGAAATATAAACATACTGAAAAAGGTGAAGCTCCATAAATAGAAAATAACTATTTGAGTGTATGCATATGTGTGTATATGGGTGTTTTCCAGTCCGGGTGCCACCTGAGAAACCTGACAGTGCACTGCCCGGTCTTTGTGTGGCCCTAGGCGAGCCTGAATATTGAGTTGGAGGGAAGCAGACGATTCACACGAAGCATTTCCTAAAGGTCAGCTGTGTGTTCGACTCAGGATCACACCATACATTATGTCTCTTTTCTAGGTTTCTAGATTTTGTTTATTCATCCAGGAATGCTTGGAGAGAGCCCTTCTAAAAATAGGTCTCCACAGGCATAAACGTACCTCCCCTAGAATAAAACTGGGGCTCTTTATTATTTCAGAGGTAACTGACATTGTCACAATGAGGAAAATTCTGGATTTGATGTCATGTTTCAGTAAAAATAAACCTAAATGAAATATGTAAGTATTTCAGCAGTTCAGGAACATAATGTGTAGAAAGGTACCGGGCTTACGTTATCTTAGAAAATAGTCTTATGATTAGTGGCTGTCTCATTTACTCAACACCAGAATGTTAGTTATCATGTTATATTTCAACGACCTTTTATCAAATATTATTTATAAGGTCCTGGGGTCTATTAGTCACCTCCACTACGGCATCTCAAATTCAACGTGTTTAAAGCAGACCTTACAACTTACATACATTTTTTCAAATATGGCATTTCTTTCCTTTGACTTCTGAGATCTTTGCAATGGACTCATCCATAGTTTTCTGTAAAGGCACTCAGATGTCTCAGAGAGCCCAGTGGCAAGATCACAGTTTAATTTCAGGAAAACCTGGGTCCCAGGATAACAACACCATCAGGTCTCTTGTCCCATCTCTATCTCACTGTGTTTTCTGGGCGATCTATCATTCAATTTACCGAAGCCTTTCCCCCTTCCACATGTTAGTACATGGCAAACAAAGATCCCAAGATTACAGCTCCCCAATTCAAAAACATTTTGGGCTGACAGATTTGGTATTTTCATTGATTTCAAATATCTAGGAAAGGAGCTGACACCTGAATCATTTGCTGACCTTTGAGCCAGAGATTGGGTCTACTTATATCAACATGGTAAGAAAATGTGGCTATTCCTAGAGAAAGCAGAGCTCTGGGCAAATAACATCACAGGTACCCACTCCAGGGGTTTAAAAAGATGAAGAGGACCAAGCCCTGACTCAAGCTGGTCAGGATGGGATGGACAGATGAGGTGCTTCTCTCTGGGCATATTTAAATCCATTTTCAAATCCAATAAGATATTTGATCTAATCGTAACTTTTCATGCCTTTTGTGCCATTAATTTGCGATTTTACATTTTAAAATATTAATCCCAATTTTAGCATTTAGGGTTGGTTACATTTAATATGAATTCCTTAGTAGCCATATTTGTGGGAAAAACTCAAAGTCAGATTAGTCTTTAATATGTGTTTTCAGGTAATTGAGTCACATTGGCATGGTTTCACTTCTCCCATTTAAACTTACTTCTCTTTGTGATTCTTCTGAACCATTCTCCGTTTAATGGAATTGCTCCAATTAAATTTTCCAAAGCACCGCGAATGTCACTGTCTAGGTATACAAAAAATTTGGAACGGAATTAAAATTCTTCTGGGGAAGCACAGCCAGCAGCCTCTCTTGCAGTATCTACCTCCCTTCTTCTGTTACACCTGGGCTGCTTTATTTATCTGGCAGAGTCCTTCCCTGCCAGAAATGCATTTAGCATATTTACTCCTCTAATTACCGCAGCACACTCTTCTCAGAGGAGCCTGCAGGGGAGCCCCTTCGCTAAAAGCCGGAGGAGGAGAGGAGCGAGCTACTGCCCAACGCTCCTTGAGTGCAGCTCCTCATGGGCTCTGTGGGGCAGAGGACCAACCAAGTGCCGAGGTTGCCAAGGCAAGAGCACTGGGCAGAGTGTCAAAGGATCAGGGAGTCTGGAGAAACTGTAACAGTAATACGTGGGTGATGTGTTCAGAATCATTTTTCAAAACACTTTTTATGTTTGAGAGGTAGATGAAGTGGGATAGAAAGCCTAGTGACCATAGGATTTACCAAGCACTTCCTGATTTTCTTCTCCATGTCATTAAATAGTTTTATGATATGCTTTTATAAAAACCATTTACCATTGGTACTTTTTTTAGGGCAGGTTCATGTGGTAGAAACTAATTTTTCTTTCAGACCCTTTTCTGTCTCATCTTTTCCCCTGGTTTTATTGATTACCCCTTCCATGCAATATTGTGAATGGTCCTCTCCCAATTAATTCCAAGTTTCTTAATGTCTCAATATTCTCAGAGAATAAATAAATAGTCTTTTCACAGGAAATAAAGTGAAAACATTTAAATGCTTTAAAAGTATGCTATACTTAAAAAAATAAAGATCCTTGAAAAGTCGAAAGATTTTACATTTCAAGTGTTTATATATGGTATGATACTTGAGACAGAATCATATAAACATTTTTTAAAAATATGCATGTCAAGGAAGTCAGAGTTTTCATTAAAGAATACAAAGAGTAGTCTGTCAATCACTAAATTTGTTGTTGTTACTGACCCAAAATGGGTTAATTCATAAGTTGCCCATGACTTTCTCTTAAGTATCATATTTAAACCTCCTTTAATTCAGCATTCGTAAATTTTTCTGATTCATTTTTGGCTTATGTTATACATTAATGTGCCTATTGGCACATTCTTTTGTGATAATTGCATTTTTGTTTCTTATGTCTTCAAAAACACATACATTGATAGTATCATTTTAAGTAATAAAGAAAAATTCAGAGTTTGTGTGTGTTTTTCACTTGTGACTCAATATTATAATTTTATTTTTTTCCTTGGTTTAATTACATACCATGTAAAATGGAGGACGTTTTCTGTAAGATCAGCTGGAAGCTTTTCAAGTAGTATGAGCATAAAATCTCGATGGTCCACAAACTTCTCAAACCAGCTTCTCTTAGCTTTGAAGTCTATGGCCTGTATTGAGAGGTCTGTTTCTATTTTCTTCTATCACAGTGCTTACTAGGTGACTGGAAATGATCTATTTAGAAACTGATTGTCATTTCAGTCTTGCATCATGATATAATTTGGTGAAACACATTTTAAATGGCAATGCAAAAATTAAGTTCCAATTAAAAGCCAGCCCCTGGGGCGCCACACACGGGCTGCGTCTTTGCTCAGTCAGGCAGATGGTCCCGCAATGAGACACCTACACAGAGCGCTTGCGCCTGTTTGTGTCCTGTCAACATCAACTCCTCAGCCCCCGGCTTTTGATATCGATGGGAAGATTTATTCTCATTTTAAAGGTATTCAACATTGAAAACATGCATCAGAATCAAAAAGAAAATTCTACAAGTATAGGTTTTCAAAGAAGGAAAAAAGACATTGAAACCAAATAGACTCATCATTTAATTTCTAACATGAATACGATGAGGGCCAGGTAGACCCCAAAAAGCTTATTAGTTACTAAATATGACACACCAATTTAGGGGTGGAGCCTACCCCTAAATGACAATAGCTCATTTTACTTGTCATTTGGATCTTCTATCTACCATGACTATCAGCTGTGCAAGTATAAGCGAATATGCCAATTGAAGAAATGATAAAATCACCTAGAGACAAACATACAAGGGATTCATCCTCACTAGGCATTTTTTTCATTTATTTGGAGTGGGAGAGGGTTAGTCTCAGAGGCAAAATAATAAGAGTTGAAATGAACTGTGCTGGACAATCACCAGGGGAAAATGTTAAATTTCGTCAGACCCATAATTCTAGGAAAAGGAGAAATTGGGATTTCTCTGAGGTACATCAGGTTCTAGAATTTTAAGAAGAAAATGAATTATATTCCACAAAGCACTAATTAATCTATACAATAAAAATTTTAACAATAATCGAGTTCTACTTAATATCTCTTCAATTGGCAAACTTTAAAGAATTAACATCTAATTGGTGAAGATGTTCTATTCAAAAGAGCCTACCTTATTGGCAGGCAATTTGGCATACAAAATCGAAAATATCTTGACCCAATGAATTAAATTCTGGGACAGTGTACTAAAAATAATTGCAAAAGAAGTACCAATAATATGCGCATTAAATTTTACTTTGCATCACTCCTTATAATCATCAAAACAGAATAGAATAGCTAAAATGCCTGAGAAGAGGACTTCTTAAATAAGTTACTATTTGTCTTCAAAAGAGAAAGTAATGTAGGCATTCACAATAGTAACTGTGAAGTTAGGAAAAAGAAGAACAGTTCTTTTTTGTATAATGGTAAGCCAAAAAGGCATAAGGCAAAATTATCATGGTATAAAACATGCTTTTGTGTTGAGAAGCAGGAAAGAAATATTTATAAATGCAAACACTGACTTTAAGATCTGGGGATTTTTCTCTCTCGCTGTCTCTTTGAATTTCTAATGATGTCAATAAATGTAGCCCAAATCCCCTGACTCATTTCCACTTGCAGAGTTCAGCCCATTCTCAAAGACCTCCCTTGGTGTTCTGGGAGACACCCAGAATGCCACACAAGTCCTCTGCAAAGCATGCCCACTTGTCTCCCTCTTTCCTAAATGACCTTGGCTGTCTACAAAAGAATCGGCAAATCCTCCTTGACGTGGCTGCGGCTGCCTGCACCTTCCCAAGAGCACACTGCCTCTTATAGGAGCTAACTCCCTATTGGCTAAAACGCTGCCAGACCCTTAGGTAGCAAACTAGGCCCTCAATCTCCTGGGTCAGGGAGGTCCTCGGGGTTTTGTGCAAGCACTGACAGACCTTTAGAAAAAGTGGAGAGACCTCTCTCCTCTGAAGTCCTCCATTCTCCCTGCAGGCCCTGCCTGTGAAATGTCCTCCCTGACAGTCTCCCTCCCATGTGCTCTTCCATCCTCCTCTACAAACTGCAGGAGGAGCAGAAGCCAGGACATTTTTATTCCCTGAATTCCTCTAGAGTCTATGAGGAATCAGGAATTCAACAGAGGCGCAGCAAATATTTATTGAATGAAGGAATGAATGAATGAATGCATACATGAATGAAGCTAGGCTAGCTGCCAGCTCACCAGGATGCCTGTACCAACCAGGCTGAATGAGTGAGTCCCGGCTCCACCAGGTCCAGGGGTGTGCATGTCAGCATTGCATGGATGGCAGTCGCCATGAGAAATGCATTTAGGTTGCCTGTTTAGGCCTATTTTTAATGACACAGAGCAATTCAGTCCACAAAGCTCTGGAACATCCATAGGCCCCTCTGTGCTCCTCCTTGCTTTAAAGAGGTTTGTAGCTCAGTGAGGTGCTGTTGAAGAGACTGGTACTGCACTCTGCTGCCTCAGGGAAACTCTATCACATCTCTGTTTTGTCATGTTGCCCACACTTCTTATAGAATACCCTCTTCTAGAACAGTTACATTGTGATCTATAATAAGAAATATACATTTGGTCTTCATCCTCATTTCTGGCATGGAACTTCTAAAATCTTGGAATTGCCTAAGTGACATGAACCACAAAGGTGTCTTTTGTTATAATAATGAGGTGACTTTTAGCAACACCTAAAGATGGGGACTGTTTACTGTGTGATTAGAGGGTTGGAAACTTCAGTTTTATGCCCTAGCCTCCAAGAAGGAGAGAAGGGCTGAGGTTAAATCGATTTTGCTGATGGCCAATGACTTATCAAACATGCCAAGTTAATAAAGCAATTTAGAGGTGAAAAAAAAAAAAGCAGTTTTGAAGTGCATCTCCATAAACCCCTAAGAACTGCCCTTGGAGAACTTCCAGACTGTGGAACACAAGGAGGTGCTGGGAGACTGGCACGCTGGAGAAGGCATGGAGGCTTCAGGTCCTTTCCTCATCCCCTCTCCTCTGCGTTTCTTCCATCTGGCTGTTCCTCAGTTCTGTCCCTTTACAATAGACCAGTGATCTAGAGAGCAAAGGGCTTTCCTGAGTTCTGTGAGCTGTTCTTGAGGCAGGATAAAGAGAAGTTAGAGAGGCTCCCCATGAGTGGAATGCAGAAGTAGGAGTGGATGTCACGGGCTGATAAGCCACTAGGTCCTCTCACCAGAGCCCCCACCTCCAGGCACGATCAAAGGGAAACAAACAGCTAATGGCAGGAGGTTCCTGTGGGGGTCACAGAAGTGAACAGCAATGAGGACTGGCTAAAACCAGGTCAATCCAAGGCGGAGGAAAAACTGGCCAATGACTGACCCCAAGGCTCATTATACCATCATTATAATACCTGACACCACAGGCTGGGGGGCAGGGGTGCGAACCCAATGACACTCTAGAGTGAAGCATATTAGAAGACCCCCTTCCAACCAGAAGGTGGAGTCATAATTTGGTGCCACAGAGTTCAGAAACAACCCACCCTTCGAAACACATGAAATCCCGAAGAACTGACTGCTCACACACGCAACTCACTAGCAAGTTTGTTTGCATCTACTGGGATGTGTACTTTCGCGTTTTTCGCAGAGGTGCGCCCTAGCCTCTTTTTCTCTATCTGAATAAAACTTGCTTTCTTGCTCACACAGACGCTTTTTTGAACGCTTTCCTGTTCGAGTCAAGGACCTGCCGGTCCCTAACTGGGCTGGGGCAGGGCCCGCCCAGAGTACAGAACCAGTCCAGTGACATTCTGACAAATGAATCAAAGTCGTGGAGGGGACCTGGGAACCTCTGGCGTATAGCCAACTGGTCAGAAGTACAAGTGGCTGGAGTGCATGGGGTCATCTTGTAGGACTGAACACTTAACTTGCGGAATCTGACTCTGTCTCTAGGTGGGCAGTGGCATAATTTGAATTAAATTATAGGACACCCAGCTGGTGTCCTGAGCATTGCTTGGTGGTGTGTTGGGGGAAAGAATCGGGGTAAGAAACCACCACTCACACTACAAATGTTGAAACTGGGTCTCAGAACAACAACAGTAAGCACCTAGAACAGAGAAAATACTTAATCAAGTTTTTTAGTATTTCAACTGTATATCTATTGTTTGAGAAAGGAAAAATAAAATTCCACAATCTCTTTCTTATATTTAGGACATTCTCAGGAAAATAAGACTTCCATTCCTCTTTCTACAAACAGTGTTTTAACAACGTAATTCATGAGAAAAATGTAAAGCCATATTCTATCTTCCCTTTATCTTCAGAGAGATGCAAACGCTTCTAGAAAAACAATTAATTAAAATGCCTTCTGTAAAACACAACCTGTTTTATCTTAAAATTATCATCTGTATAACTATAGTTCTTCCTTATATTTCCATATTTTTACATTACAAACAACCTTGAAAATATACTATTATATTTGCTCTTTTACTCTTCATTTATTCAGTCATTTATACAATAGTTATTGAACACTTAATAAATGTGTGGCACTCTCTTAACAACTGAAGACTCAGAATGGATGAGAAAGATGTAACCATAAAGCAGGGGCAAGGGCAGCGGCAGGGAATAACCATATAAAGCTATGTAGACAAATACGTTATCACAGTTGTGTACAGTTGTGTAAGTACCACAGAAAAAAAGTGCAGGGTCCAGTGAGACACCAATGTGTTTACACATCCATACTCTTTGAGATGAAACGTAAGTGATGGCAAGGAGTAACCTAGATGAAGAGTCTGGCCTAAGCCACCTCTTCAGAAGAAATGAAACATCCATTGCTCCAGAAATAGAGATTTGGTTAGTTTAGGAAACAAAGAGGAAGGCTAGTGTAGTGGGCATTGTAGTGAGAGAAAGCAGGGCGACTTGAAGTGATACCAGTGAGAAAAGTTGGCACCAGATTATTCAGAGCTACAGAAACCAAATTAACAACTTAAACTTCACTCTAAAAAAGAAAATTGGAAGACATTAGTGATTTTCAAGCAAGAAAATGATGTCATCAGATTTGCAGTTCAGAAATGGTGCCTCTGGCCACTGTATAAAAGATAGATTAAGGGGAGGGGACAAGAGTTTGCCCAGGTGCCCAGTTGGAATGCCATCACAGAAACCCCTCCAGTGGATAGATGATTGTGACATGAGGATGGAGAACAAAGGAAATGTCTGACATTTATTTTGGAAGCAGAACCTCTAAAAATGGTGATTTCTAATACTAGCAAACTAAGAACCATTAATCTCATTTCAAGGAGAAGGAAACTGGTCCTCAGAAAAATGTGTTCTAAGGGCTCATAAATCAAGGGTCCACTATTTGGTAGTCCTTGTAGTTAAAATTAAATTTACATTTTAAAAGCCTTTAAGAGAGATAGTTGACTCAGTAGAGTTGTTCACCAAATACTTCTTCTTCTCCCAACTGAATACTTAGAGCCTTTCCCTCATAATGACAGGTTCAGTCTTGTACTTGGCTTTGGCCAAGGAAATAGGCACATAAAAGCCACCTGCCACTTCTGGATGGACGCTTTAAGAGAAAGTGCATTATTTATCTTGTTCTGTTTCCTTTCAATGACTCTAGATGGGGGCTGTTCCACCAGCTTGGCTCTCAGAGTAAAGACAACATGGAGCAGATTCCCAGCCAATGCTGGGCATGGAGTAGGAACAAGTGATTCACATGTTATTCTAAACCACTGAAGATTTTGGAGTAGTTACTGCAGCAAACCATTGTTATTCTGATTGTTTCAATATATATCATTATTCTCATCTTATCTTTTGAAAATTGATGGTGCCAAGAAGGTTCAATAAGTCACAGAGAGGGAAATAGAACCCGTCTATCGGACATCAGAAAGAATATTTTCCCTGCCATAATTATAAGCACCATCTCTAAATATTGCAAATATAAATACCCTGAAATGAACTCAATGACTACATGAAGAAAACTATAGGAGCTGAAGACAAACAGTAGAATTATTTCAACACTTTGAGGACTTGCTGCATGGATTGTAACCAAGAAGGGAGAGAGGAAATGAAAATGCTCAGTTGGAAAAAGGAGTTATAACATCTATGTTAACACTGGTTACATCAAAGGATTATTAAAGCTGGGGATGTATTTAAGGTTGGAGTTAATAAAAGGGTGTCAGTGTGTAAGTATATAAAGTTTGAGACAATCAGATTAAAAAAAGGGAAAAAAACCCACTTTATCAAGAGAGACACATGTAGATACACATAATAATGGGTTCTGGAAATAATAGCCACAGGAGTCATAAAAATTACTCTAACTTTAAAACTTGTCAAAACAATTCCACCGCTTCGGAACGGAATTTTACAGCATATGTCAGTGTCAGCTGCGTGGCAGTAAAGAATCCTCTCAGTGCAAGTGGGTTTAAATGGCTCCTGCTGCCCTCCGCAGCTCTCCTTTCCTTAAGAGTGGTTGTTAGAGAAGATCAACATATGGCAAATTTGGCAGAAAAACATCATTAGTGAAAAACACCCACAACTGCAGAAAGTTGAGTTTTAAAAATGACAAAAAACCTGAGGGCTCTGCTGGTGCAGGGGTCTGGAAATGCTCTTTCTCTGTGCCTGAGGGGACCCCAAGCTCAGCCCCTCGTCAGCATTCATCCTCCAACTGATCCGCCGAGCGCCGCCACCGTGGCCGGCTCAGAGCACGTGTGACATTCGACCATCAGACCAGAGTTGCTGGCTCTCCCCGAAAGGAGCCTTTCTTTGCTCCACGTCCTCCTGAGGGTGTAAGAAGGGTGCTTCTCTCGTCACCTTCCCACAATAAGAGGAGAACAGGGCCAGTCTCAGGAAAAGCCAATGGGGAATAGAGAGAAACTGGATCTGGGGAGGTAAGAGCCCTCGCACCGAGTCGCATCCTCAACCTGGGCTTGTCTGCTAAGGAAGCAAATAAAAATTCTCTCTTTTTGTAAGCTTGCTCCGGTGAGTTTGCTGGGACGGCTGTTGGCACAGTAGCATTTTAGGGGAGAGACGGTCACTTGTGACTAAGAGTCGTTACTGATAAAGTACCCTCAACCTTGATTAACTCTCAGGGGAATAGTCTATGCTCGACTATTCAAAATCCAAATCATCAATGAAAATCACTTGATCATCTATTCCATAAACATTTTTAGAGTTCCTCCTTTCTTATAGGAAGAGAATTGGGGAGGGTTACACAGAGGCTTAGCTCTCAGTTGGCTCTCCATTGACCTGGTAAAGAAAAATGAACAGATAATTCCAAGGTAAGGCAGCCAGGGCAGAGACGTGGAGTCCATGGGAGCAAAGACCCGGGCAGTTCCCCAAGCCTGTGGACAATGGCGGTGTCCTGGAGAAACTGAAGCCTCACGTCCGCTTCCGGGCGCAGGAACCAGCTGCTGTGTGGGAGTGCAACCTGGGGACCTGCCGTCACCTCAGCCCAGAGGGCAGCGGCTCCCTGAATTCTCCATGGGGGAAATTCTCTGCTGAGGGGGGATCTGAGGCTCCCAGCACGGCTCTTTCCCCCTCCCATGCACTTGTGATGGAGCTCAAAGCTCCACCCGGAAGCTTGTTATTTCTGGAAAGGGCTTCCCCACATCATCAAGGACAATCCTTTCTTCTTTGTCCCAGTATCTCTCCTTTCCGTTTTTACAGATTTCCTCAAAGACTCTGTTCCTCCTCTGTTGTGAATCACGTGCCCACTTCCCCTTCCCCTGGGGCATGGATGTTACAGGCCTACCCAAGGCCACTGAGGCTCAAGGCCAAACAGGGCACCCTTGGGGCCTTCTTGGAGAAGTTCAAGGTCTCTTCAAATAAAGGTGATACTTTAAACAATAAGTGAGAAATCCAATGCTTTTAGAATGCAATTTAGGCTGGGAAAAGGGAATTAAAACCAAATGTTTTAAAGTGCAGTTATACTTATGAGATTTTTGTTCTTTAAATGTGTTATCTGCTAAAAGCTCACATGTATACATTACAAAAAAAGATAGGGGAAAAGGAAAAAGACCTAGAAAAAATAATTTTATTTTAGTAAATATTTTAAAAAATCAGTAGATTTTAAAATCAACTATTGCTTGACATTGCTTGGTAAATAAAACATATTTAAAAGTAATTAAACATATATTAACACATTTGTTCTCACCACAATATTATTTACTGCAAGAGTAGTATTACAAAATTACCTGTATAAATATATTTATCATATTATATAAATATTTAGTGAGACCAAAACTTTTATAATGTTAATAAATAAAATAATATTTTAAGGCTATTTCATGTTATCATTTATTGCATTTAGAGTATGTTTTATACTGTATTTCACTTATATATAATATATTCTTCATAAATAAATATATATGCATTTTTGTTAGCATTTAAAATATCTTGCTGTTCAGTGTGTGATTAAAAATATAATATTAGAACCAATGATAGATTATAAGGAAAGTGAGGCAAAAATCCTTTATGTCTTAGTCATTCCTTCACCTGTAGGTTTTACCAGCTTGTCTCACACATTCTAAGTGGATAACAAATATTTGTATATTAATGCATAGATAGTAGAATTCATTATTCATAGGTAACATTAGAAATTAATATTTTCTAGGTAACATTTGTAGGTAACATTTTGTTACCCAGAAAATATTATTATTAGAAAATCATTTTTCTAGGTAATATTTTGATGCTTAGTATGTGTTATGTTGCTGTTTGTTTGCATGTCCTATCACCACCTACACTCTTCTAGTACTTTTTAAGCACTGAAAAATTGTTTGATGAATGAATAAATGAACAACAAAATGTACAAGCACTAGTATACCTCTGCTCACATTTCCTGTATGACAGACAGAGCTGCATTTCATCATAAACATGTCTGTTGCCTATTGCAAAAGACAGGGATGTGATTTCTCTGTTACATTTTAGCCATGCAGAGCTGCTCTATTTCCTGATGATTTTTGTGTCTGGTGACATGGAGGTATGGATTTGGAAAGCTTGGCAGTTTGAGGGAAACTCATCAACAGAATTTGTTGCAGGGCAGAAGGAATTTTTTATCTAGTAAAAAATCATTTATGATGTGTGCTTAACTGCAGTGCTCCAGAATTGCAATCACAGGCTACTGGGAATAGATGTAGAAAATGCTTCTGGGGTTCAGGGGACAAGCAGCAAGAATGAGGGACTGGACCATGTGGTGAACAGTATTTAAGATGCATGGCACACTTTTTAAAAATTTACTTGCAGTGACTCAGAGGCAAACACATGATTGAAGGCTAGTTTTTAATGTGAGGCATTAAATGAAATGCTTCCCTCAGGGACTTTAAATGGACATCTAAGAGAATAGTAACTGTTAGATCTTTTATGATGATTTTGCTTGCTTTTAAATCATTTTAGGTGGGGTGGAAATTTTTTTATGACATTGTCTAATCATGACACAGCTAGAACAAATATTTAGTAATGTGAATTGCATTAGCATATTTAAAACAAAGTCATGAGGCCCATGCAATAAAGAATTAACAATATACATCATTTTAACATAACCAATTTTCTACCTCGGGATTATTTTTATGTTGAACAAAGCAAAAGATAAGTTCTTCAATAAACTTGAGGGATTTCATATTTGTATCTGCATGAACTTAGGGATGAGGAATGCTCATTTCCTCTCCTGTAGTATGAAAGAAAGATATTCCCTAAACATTCTCATCTTCTTGTTCACCTGTTGGTCCTCTCTGAGAAGACAGAATCACCTTGATGGTAGTTGTAGTCACTGATCCACCTTTCTCTGGTGGGTGATGGCAATCAATCCAAATTCCCAAAGCAGGGAGTTTGGTTTATAGCTGTGCTCTTGCCTTCCCTGACAACAGACAACTGGGAGACAGAGATCCTAGGGCTTCTGACCTGCATCCCAAATAACCCAGAGCCTGGATTAGTGTGTGCGCGTGCATGTGTGTGTGTGTGTGTGTGGCGGGTGAAGGGGAGGTGCCCAGGTGATAAAAGTAGAGGAAATATTAAAATGCTCAATGTTTTTTGTATTTATAAATTAAGGCTTCCAATCTGGCATTTGTTGGACATAACATGAATATGTAGGGATCCATCTGAGTGCATTGTTTGCTCACATTAGTTTTTGCCTAATTCAGGAGGAAAAACAAAAGGGTATTATGTATTGTCTGCATTCAACTCCATCAGTTTTCTTTACATCTGACAATTTCTGTTCTGCAGCTAAACCAAATCACTTGTATTGCCCATGTATTCCCGTCTCTTGCAACATGATACCTTTGCACAGATTGATATTCAATTCTCCCTTCTGTTAGCTAGAAAACAATTATTTAACTTCCAGAACTTTATGTATATTTGCTTTAGAACAAAAGTCCAGATCAGACAGCCCAGTTTTTCTTGAAATAGAGACTGTCAAGCAACCCTGAGCCCAAATTCCTCTAAGAAAAAATTCTACAAACCACATCCCACAGGTCAAATCTGACCCATCCCATGTTCTGCGTATGAAGTGTTATTGGAACATAGTCACAACCCTTCACTTATGTATTATTTATGACTAAATTTACAGTATAATAACAGAGTAGAGTGAGTAGTTATAACAGAGACCATATAGCTAACAAAGCCTATAATACTATCTAGTCCTTTACAGAGAATGTTTACCAATCCCTGTTTAAGGCAACAACTGTCTGAACTCAAATAGCAAATACCCCCTTTAAAAAGAGGCTGTGTTCCATAGTTTACCATAAGCCCTATCAATACCTAGTGTGTTGCATCTTGAGCATGTCTTTCATTTATGGTCCCAGCCTAGCTCCTATTGGCATTGGAATATATGAGATCTTTCCTATAAAAGATTTACTTGATGACCACATCAGGGATGGACAGAGCTCTACAATATTTGTTTAGTTCTTTTTTTTTATCACTTACAGTGAGGGGCAAAAAGTAGGTTTACAGTGTCTGTACAGAAAATAATACAATTAATAAGAAATAATATAAGAATAGACTCTGCTCCAGGTAGCCACAACTGTAAACCTACTTTTGCTCCACATGTATATTCCTCTGCAGACTTCCTATCTTCTCATTCATTGTAGATAGGTTTTCCTTTACATTCTTGAGCTTATACATTATAATTCCTGTAAAATCCTTGTCTGTAAATTCTAATGCCTGGACCATCTTAGGCTCAGTCTCCATTGACTGCTTTTTTTTTGACAAGTGTTTTATTTTCCTATTTCTTTGTGTGTTCAGTAACCTGGGATCACATACTAGATACGGTAAACAATATTTTGTAGGGGGCTCTAAAGAGTATTGTTTTATGTTTTATGGTAGAAAATTAACTTGAATTAACTTAAACTTTTATTTTCTGCAAGAGAAGTTAAATATTTAGTTCAGCTTTTTAAAATGTATTTTGGGGTCACCCAAATATTTGTCTTTAGTTTTGCTATCTAATTTTGTCCACCCAGAAAGTTTCAGGCTTAGGTACACTGTCAGTTTTAAAACTATAGAAATGCAAAACTGTTGAGTGCTATTCTGTTTTTCAAAGTGCAACCATACATTTGATTTTGTAAGTAACTTCAGTTTCTTTACATTTAATTTCTCTACTCGGACAAGAATTTTTTTTGGTTTGTTTGTTATCAATACCCCCCTCCCCAAATATGAAATGACCTATAGACAAAACACACATGTTCAAACTGGGAGGATGTTGTGAATTATTTAGATATAAAATGGGAGTTTGAAATTATTTAAAAAAATTGTTTCAATTGTCTCAGTGCCCAGGTTATATTCTGAAGAAGAAAAGATGAAAACAAGTAAAGGCGTTATTAGTTGCCAGATGTAGCAAATAAAAATGCAGAATGCCCAGTTAAATTTTAATTTCAGATAAACAACAAATGACATTTTAATATATCCTATGCAAATATGGATAGTATATACTTATACTGAAAATATTTATTTTTGTTATCTAACATTTGAATTTGACTAGGTTCCCAAATTTTATTGGGCAATACTATATTGGCCACAATAGACCCGCCGAACTTCCAGAACAACTTCCAAATTACTGAGGTATTAGGCAGTGAGGAAATAATATTCTGTCTACACACACTTGCCTCTCATGAAACTTTCACTGATAGACTATGTCCACCAACTGCATGGCAGAGGGTGAAAGAACACCGAAAAACACACTGATTAGATGTCATCAAACCACTTTGCCCTATGCTCTTACCTCCCTAAAGGTCGAGAGTAACTTTTAGGAAAAAACCTCTCTCTAGAGTGTGAGGTTGCAAATAACCCTTCTTATAATATGCCCTATTTTTAATTATGGTTTTATCTATAGAGATAAGATTATCACTCAACATTTTTAGAGAGAAAAAGAAGAAAAGAAAATACGTGGAAAATAATTCTGTATGATTTTTATACATCTCTCTCCTACCCACCATGCTGAGAAAACACACACACACACACACACACACAGTTTCAGGGAAGCTTCTCTAATAAGAATGAGTAAATAGGGACAAATAGTTGCACTCAGTAGAGTCAGGGGATTATAATGCTAGAGATAAGGGTGAAGAGAAGTCAAAATATAAAAGAAAACAGAAACAGAAGGATAAAAAACTATAAAAGTTGATGCTGAGATAGCAAGAGTATGATGGGGTATAAGGCTGGGTTCAACTATTAATTCAAAGGTAGGTTCGATAATGTATTTACACGTAACATGGGAGAAAATTAATAGTTTAGGGGAACAATGGAAGAAAATACAATGCTCACTCTCCATTACTTTCTTCTTTACAGACATATCCATGGTGCATTATGTTACGTGCCAAAGATTCCTGAGATATACCAAGGGACTGGGGCTATTTAGTCTCAACCAATAATAAGTAGTTCTATTACTTATTGACGATATTTTTCTTGGTTAAGTCTCTTTTTTTCTAACATGTGAAGAAGGATTATAAGTGGGGTGCATCCAATTGTCTCAGGGAAAGGATGTTGCTAGCTTCTCAGAGGGAGAAAGCTCAGTGAAGCTTTATATTTCCAATAAAGTTATCTGATTCCTTCCTGCCAGGAGAAACTCCAACATGCACAGCATATATCACTGCTGCAAGTTTTCTTCAAGCACAGAAGTACAAGCGGGTGGATGAACATTCTTCTGGACTAAATTCAACATTATGGTTCCTGCAAAATTGACCATAAGTAAGACACATGGAGAGTACTTGAGGCTGTAAAATTGAGGAAGAATTTGCTGAGCAATGGCTGTAGATACTGCTTATGCAACTGGCATCTGCTTGAAAAACTGGATAACGATAAAAGCTACAGAAAATTGCTAAGTCTGAAGCTCATGATGGAAAGGAATTGAATATGTTGCCCACGTCACAACCCCATCCCTACGAGGTTAAAAAGATCTGGGAAGGCAACAACTCTTCGAAATCACACATGGCTGAGACAATGGTAAATAAATGGAAAGAGAGTCAAGCCACTTTAAAACTTTAAAGGTTTTAGTTCTTACCTTTAAAAAGCAGGACGTAGAGAAATGAATTCAACAGTTTTTGCCGAATGGAGCTGTCTTCTGAAATACGATTTCATGCATTTACCTACAAGTTGCATGACCGAGAACATGATTGACTATCTCTGATCTTCAATGTCCTTACCTGTAAAACAAAGATAAGCCTAGAATTACTGTGAGGGTTAGTAAAATGATGAATGAAAAAAAGTAGATGATGGGTAAGCAGCATCAGTAAATGTTGTCCTCTTTAATCCACTCAATATTAGAGCTGAAATATCTTTTGTAATATTGTGTTAATTGATAAGTTAATATACTCACTATATTCTTTGCTATTCTCTATAACAGACAATGATATTTTACATGCACTTCACATTTTTATGGGAAAATTTAATAACTTCTAGATGTTTGAAGAGATTACCTTGAAGGATTTTTTGATTTAGATTGTTTTCATGATGTTCTTACATTGATTGTTAGGTAAACCGGGAACATCAGTCCTTTTGTTCACATTTTTCATTAGAAATTGAACACTGTGTGGTAAAATCAAAAGCTACACTTAACTTTGGCAATTTGGAATATAATATTTTTCAACTTGGGGACTTATTCATTTTCCTTGAAATGAAGGTTAAAAATAATATATGATGTGGCTTACCAATATCACTCAGGATTTGGGAAACTTGTTGACTTCTAACCATCTTTTATTTAATTTTAATTTTGAAATTTTCTAAGGCTAGATTTGATTGTACTTTCTTTCCTAATTCCCCAACAATACAATAAATGAAAAAAATTGAATCCGGAAAGTTTAACATGATTTCACAATGAATAATATTCCAGCTCAGAACGCCCCTGGTGATGTGGTCACTAGATAAGAGATGCTTCTCACTGAAGTGTTGCTATTATTTCCTTTCCTCTCCGCAAACTGATGTACAATCTCTTTATTTCCCTTTATCATTATTTTTTTAGTGCACTGATGGTTTCAATGTAAAGGTAGTTTCTATGCCAGTCGTTTTGTCAGAGGCCTCCGAGTAACCCTAATCTTGCCCTTGTCAGGGTCTCTATGTCTCTATATCTATCTCTATCTATGTCTATGGTAGGTATACACTACTCATGAGTAATATAGCTAGTTTTAAAGTAAACTAATAAGTTTCCCTGTGTGTTTTAGTCCATACAACTCTATGCCTTATAATGAGCTATATTTGCAGGGTTTCAACATATTCCCGGAATTTTTGTTTATAAACTCAAGAAGAGTTTAGCAGCTACAGTTTTTATTTAGGAGCATATATACCAGTATCCTGTTACTGTGTTTGTCATGTATAAGCTAGTTTGGAATGTTGGTCCAGTGGATTTCAGCTTAAAGAATTTTGACAATTAGAAAGTAGGTTGCTTAAATGAATTAGCAATTACAATAAAGAAATAAATCCCATTTCAGTATACAGTTTAATTATTTATAAAACGGAAAATTTTGTTTAGTAAATCATTTTTCTGAAGTTTCACTTCAAAACTAGATTTCATAGTATTTTTAGTTAAAAAGATCTATCTCATGGAGCAAGTAGGATATACTTTACTGTCTCCACTGAAAAGGAATCTGGGATTCAGATTAGCCGCGTCATTTATCTACAGGTGCACAGCGACAGGCTGTGGGCGAGCGATTTAGGGGGAGAGTGTCAGAGATCACACCTGCCACCCCTCCAGGTGTAGCAGGCGTTTCCATTGCCCTGTTCTTTCTCATTGCTCTGATTCCGGGGTGCGGCGGGCAGAAAGTGGAGAAACCCTTTATTTACAATCCCAGTGACATAGTCAGCGACTCTAGCAGAAGTTACAGCAGCCCTCTGACATATAATCCAAACAGAAATTTATTGTAGAATTTAAGAAAAAGGGTAATTGATTTTGCTGAAAGATGTTTTATGTCGAAGCAGAGGGACACTGTAATTCCGGGAGTCCCAACACCACTGCTCCAACGGCAGTGACGCTCCAGGAATTCAATGAAAACAGAGCTACAACTGCTTTGACTTAAACATGCGAGAAAACTGAAGATGCAGCAAGTTCCTCACAGGGGAGCAGCAGATCCACAAGTTGCTTAGGGGGCGGAAAACCGTGCTGATGATGTGACTCTTCCCCAGAGCTGACAGGAACCAAAAGTGTGACTGCAGCAATGACAAGCTGTCACTTGACTACAGGAAATTGGGAACCAAAGTAGCACTTTGACCCCCCAAATAAAAAGCTCACAGAAGGAGGTTAGTCATAGAGTGGGCAGCGCCCCCTCAGCAGACAGACTGAGTGAGAAACTAGACAAACAGGATCTCTGAGTCAGACAGAGCTGTTTGCATCCCAGCTCCGTCAAGTGCTAGGTGACTGAGGCACAGCTCAAGGCTCCGTTTCCAATGGGAACTGTAGCACCAGTTTCACAGGTTGAGTCGGGGACTGCATCACCCAGATCGCTGTCAAAGCTGCTGCGTAGCTCCTGTTGGCAGCCTGTAAAAGGCTGCAGTAGCTTTTTCTTATTATCATCACCATCACCACCACCACCTCCTCAAACATGTGAACTCTACGAGATTGCCCTTCGTCTTTCAGGACGAAAAGTTAAATTCAGACATAAGAATTCACTTCTTCATCTCTTCAATAAGAAGATGGAAAACATACTTCATAATGACTCATGTTTATTGAAGATTTTAAGAGGACCGTACTATTCTCATACAGCACGGGGGGGAAAAAAATCCAAGGCTTTGTGTTTTTCTAAAATAAAAGATTCTTCATCAGCCATCTTAATTACTCACAATCTTTTTCTTCTTTTGATATATTTTGTTTTTTAAATTCCTAATATTCTGAATGTAAGTATTAACCAAGTTTCCCTAAGAGTTTATTCGCCCTGCTTCAAATAAATTTCTTTTTTACTTAATTACATGTCTCCTTCCTCTCTTTGACTGCCATAGTTTCTTCCCTCAGCCCCGCTGCAGCACAAATGTTAAACCCTAAGAGGTTTAAGACCCTTTCTCAGGTCTCTGTGACAACTATAACTAAGCCATACCCCTGCCTCGAGCTAATTACAGTCTACAAAATAAACCTCTTTGCAAAAATAAGTCCAATAAATGGGAAAATGTTTCATCACAGACTAAGGTTTTGCCAATGCCTGGCATCTTGCCTGAGAGTAGTTTAGGAAAAGCTTAAAACACATGGTGACTTTGAGTGTTAGGAGAAAGTGGAATTTCACATTAGCGGTTCTTGTTTTTTCCTTTTGTGTTCTTTTCTATTCTTTCTTTAAAAATAAAATGTATTTTATTGTAATTACAAAAGTAACTTGTGCAGGGAATTAGAATAGAACAAAAGAGCTAAGAGAAAAAGAAATAGCAGCCATAATTTCTCCTCCTTTCCCTTCTCTCCTCTGCTTTTCTGTCTTCTTTCATTTTCTTTCCCACTTTTTCTCTGTCCTCTTTCTTTGCCTTTACTTCTCCTGCTCTGTCTTTTTTTCCTATTTGTTTCTCTCTTTTTCTTTCTTTCCTCTGAGATATTTTTAGGCTTCCCTATGTGTCTGGAATTCTCACAAAGAGGAGTGAGATGTGGGTCTTCCCCATCATCTTTGGACTTCAGTGGGGGCTTTCATTCTGAGGACAAATGTGTTTCTTCAGTTCAAAAATTTTTTCTTCTATAGTATTATTCCATTTTTTTCTTGTAATGAAGGAACATTTATTTGAAATTCAGCAATTGTTCCAGTTTGTTCTCCTTATTGTTTTAAGTGACACTGCATTTGATCCATTTTATTCTATTTTTAAATAAAATGTGGTCTCATTGTTAGATTTTATTTACTTGTCTGCACACTTATATACCTAATTGTCTGAAATCATGCTCACCTTAATGTAAAGATTAGCCATTTTTTAAAATTTGCAATTTCATTTTAACATTCTTTATCTTTATTATTCTTTATTTATTCCCCTTACATTATTATTACTACTATTATTATTTTGCATTTGAGACCTCAGTAGGTAGATACTAAAATTCAAAATCTGTCTTTCTTGTCTCTTAACTTCCATTTTATTTAGGCCTAGGCATTCTTTTATGTAATTCTTCCCTGGGAACCCATTTGCCCATTTCTGGGGGGATAACAAGACTTTTAATTTTAGGATGTTTTATGTCCTGGTTGTTCCTTTAACATGGTGGCCTGTGTTTCCTCTATGAACACACTCATGCGCTAAATCACTCAGTTAATTATTTTAAAATCGATGTATATATTTATATCTGTACTCAGGTGGAAACCCTACTTTTGCTAATGTGTAAGTGGGGTGTTTAGCCTGTCAGGCTTCAGTTCAGATTAATCACTGTTATTTGCCCTCTACTCCCAATACCTCATTCACAACAATACCCACCACTATTGGCACTATTTACAAAATGGCAACTTTTCTTTGCTAGCACAGGTCAGCATCCTTCTGTCTTCTTCATAAGTTCTTGTGGACAATAGCCACCCTTTTAAAATGGATTCTCTTTGTTTTCTTCACGGAGCTGTGGATTCTCCTTCCAATATGCTTGGCTTTTCCCTTACATGTACCTCAGCAGATCTTCCCCCAGGCAGGATGCTCATACTAAGTTTTTATTTTTGGTTAAAAATTGTTTATTCTCATTTACAAAAGGGATATGTTTCTTTCACCAGATCAGAGACTGATTATAGTTACTATAATAAAAGAGCAAAAAAAAAAAGAAGTATGAATTATAAAATCCGCCTTCCTAATTAGTGCCTTTGGGGAGGGTTTTACTGACTGACGAAAAAGAATTTTATAGACTTTCTTGACCACAATATTATATAAAAAAATAAATGGGAGAGTACAGCTTTCTTTGGTATCATTCAAATATATCATCCTTTACTTAGTTTATAGACAGAATTCAAAGGGCATTGTTTATGAATGATGGCTTTTTTCCCCTAGAATTTATATATATAACATATTTTCCTTACAGCATATTGATCAAGGACATGTTACATTGCCTGTACCACATAACACTTGAATTGTGAATAAACAAAAAATAAATATATTCTTAAATCAGGTATTCAAGTGTTTATGCCATGACATAGAGATACAGGCATAGCACCATAAGGGATCTTATTCCCAAAAAAGTCTAAAGGATGATTGTATCATTTAAATGACTGAAAACACACCTGAAAATAAACCACAAAGAGGAGCTTTAAAACATGATATCTGGCTCCCATTGTCCCAGTTTCTGATTTAATTGTTCCAGAGTCTAGTGCAAGTGTCAGAAGTGTGTGTGTGTATGGCGGGGGAGGGTGGGGTCTTCTGATGAGTTAAAGACAGAAACCACTGCAGAAGACCAATGGCAACAGGAAATCACAGAGATGAGACTGATTGGGCTGTAGAGCCAGGGAATGCTTTGGTTGAGATGGATTCCATGAACAGGAGTTAGAAGGATGACTTTGATAAGAGGACAGGCAGAAAAAGAATACTTCTTTTGGCTGAATTAAAATAGTTAATTCAAATTTAAAATATTCTAGTTTTGGGATGGATTAATGTATTAATCTGCCCAGGCTGCCATCACAAAATACCACATACTGGGTGCCTTAAGCAGCATAATTTTATTTTATCAGAGTTCTCGGGGCTAGAAGTTCGTGATCAAGGTGCCAGCCAATTTGGTTCCATGTGAGGACTCTCCCTTGGGGTTGTAAATGGCTGAAATTTTACTGTGTGTTCACACGGTTTTTTCCTAGGTGTGTGTGTGGAGGGGTGGGGGAGTGAGAGAGAGATTTCTCTGGGGTCTCTTCTTATAAGGGCACTAATCTTATCAGATTAGGGCCCCACTCTTATGACCTCATTTAACCTTAATTACTTCCTTATTGGCCTCATCTCCACATACTGTCACATTGGGACATAGGACTTCAACATGTGAATTTTGGAAGGACACAAACTTTCAGTCCATAACAATTACCCCAAAATGTGTGATGGCTTGTGCTGAATCTTTTCTACTGTTTTTATCTTTTCTATTACCTTCATTTCCAAGATTGTTATTTTGGTCTTCAAGTTTCTTTTCTTTTTCCTCCAAATAATCACCGAATGCTTACTCTGGCACAGGTGTTTTGCCAGGCACTAGACACTCTTAGATGAAGATGGTATGATTTCACTGTGCTCAAGGTGTTTACTCTGCAGTAGTAAAACACCCCGAGGCACACTCCCTGCAGCATAGCCTTCCTGGGTCTCCTGGGAGCCTCTCTGAACATCACATCCACAGGGCAGGGTAACCTCTTTACTCTTTTCTTAATAGCAAAATCCAATGACTGTATCACATTTTAATTACAAAGTTTGCTCACCCATGGTGGCCTTCATCTCCATGGCAGTCATTGGCTCTAGGATGGCATTTTCATGGGTGGCACCATGAAAACCTTGTCAGGATACTGACAGGATCATCACCTGCCTCCATGGAGGCATCTTTTTAGAACGTCAGATGCCCAATTCAAGGGACCTCAGCAATGGGATGGGTGATTCAAAGGAACACTTCACTGGGTCAAGGGGAAGGAAACTTTCAGAGATCCTGAGATTCAGAGCTCAAGAGAGCGAATAACCCCTGTGAGATCACCAAATATAGACCACTCATTTGAGAGTAATGATTCTGGTGCGATATATGGAAAGGGACCAATATTAGCATTACCATGCTCGTGAGTAATGAAGTCAAGACATGGACCTGAGTATTCCTACACTTAATCCAGTGCTGTTGGACTACATTAAGAGATTTTGTGATTAAAACTGAACACACACACACACACACACACACACACACACAGACAGCTACTGAACTCTTAAAATAAAGACGACGAAAAAAGGACAAAATAAAATTCAGCAGTTATTTGCCTTTTAAGTTTATGAGTGACCTGAGCTAGAATATAGCATCAATGTGGGAAAACTATTTCCATCACCCTTAAATACTGCTCTTGGCTTTTTAAAATATTATTTCATGGTGGCGACTGTAAAGATTAAAATAAAAACCTGTTTTTTTGTTTTGTTTTACATTGCCTGAAGGAAAATTGAGACCATACGGTGGAAGAGAGAGAAGCAGAATCATTTTCAGTGGTGTTTTAATTCAGTTTCTTAAGACCTTGAGAAGGCAGATCCTCACTAGCTCTGTGTGCTCAGATGATTCCGGCAGCTCAATAGGTTTAGTTGTCAACAGCCAGGCTCTCCTATTTCTTTGGTTAATGAGGTGAATCCCCTGATGAGTACGTGGGATAACAAACTATTCTCTGACCATCTGACTATAACTTTGACACTGAGTGATAAGTATAGTCATTCCAGAATAAACCAAGGGTTAAATCTCTCAAATCGAACATTTCCTCTTTTATCTAAGTATTTTTTTAAAGGAAGGATGGCTTTGTGTGTGTGTGGAATTATCCACATAATTGCTTCAATTTTTCACATCATGATTGTGAAATATTACCTTGTAATTCTTACATTAACTTGTCCTATTGCTGAACTAACATTCAAATACTTCTTACAGTATAAGGCAGACTATGGCATTAGCAGGTTAAATTAACATGCAATTAGAAAGAGTAATAATTCTCATTCTGTCAGGAAGAGTGTAATAGAGATGGTATCATATGAGAACATGAATTTGGAAAGGAATTTTTAAAAAAAAAGACTCCTACTTCTCTAGCAATCCTATTGCATTAGTCTTTACCACATTGCTAAACACTGCTTTCGCTTGCCACTTTAATAGTGGCAAACTCTGAGGTCTGACATGAAATAGGCTATTTCGTCTGAGATGGTTTAAGCTGGCCTAAGGAGTGACAGGAGAATATAGCAAGCAGTCAGTGCTAATGACAGCATACCATTTTTATAGACTAAAGGTCGAGCAATGAATTTCAATTAGAGAGTGTCAGGACGCTCAAATGCAGGCACCTGATAACAAATCAGAAGCTCGCAGTTTCTGTAAGGCTTCTGTGGAATTTCAATAAAGCTCTGAGCCGCCGTTAGCGCAGCCTTTGTTATTTATTTATTTTTTATTTTTTTTGCTTTTTTCCCCCCTTTGCCAGAAGCTAAGAGATGTAATCTTTTCTGAGCAACTCCATCTATAGCACCCTTCAGCCATCATGTTGCAATGGCTAAATGAAGCGTGCTCTCCTAACATACGGGTCTCCCCTGTGGCTCCTCTTCCAACGTGTCTGGGAGTGACGTGGAGAGTAGGCATAGATTTTCATCGGCAACGTTTAAATGATGTTTTCCAAAAATGTATTACTAGCTCAGCAATAGTGAAGGCTTCGTGATGACCTGGTAGGGCCATTTCCTGCCAAATATTTGAACAGGTTGCAGGAAAAAAGAAAAAAGTAATTGTAAGGGGAAAAAAAAAGTAATTGTAAGGGACCACACTACTCACTTGAAATTGAACAAGATTTATGCTCAAAAAGTAGTAAATATCACTGATTCTATTAAGTTCACTTTCTGTATTGCTTGGGGGAAATGGTTAGGAAAGGCAAAATGAGAGCAATCAATGTATTCCATCTTATTATATTGAAATAAATGATAAATGGGTTGAGCTTACCATCCATTTCACTTAATATTTTTTATTATAACATGCCCAAAAGACAACTTTTGATTTCCTTCCCTGAACTTACTTTACCTGCAGTTTCTTAACGAGGTTGTAGGCAGCTCCTTTCAGATGCTAATGCCAACAGAAACGAATTTTTTTTGGACTCACATTTTTTTCTCTGATACCCCATAGACCGACTAGCAAGAAATCCAGTTGGCTCTGGCTTCAAAGAGTAACAAGAACCACACAATGTTTCCCACCTACACCGCCACCACAGGGGCGCCGAGCACCATGTGAACATGCGCAGGTTTCTGCAGGAGCTGCTGCTAGACAGGCCCCTCTGCTCCTGCTTTTGCTGGCTCCTACCCCTGGTCTCTTTTCAACAGAGTAAAACAAAGCAATGATCCTTGAAACATTATTCTTTGAACAAAAGATCAGCCACTGATCTTTTGAATATTTATTATATATATTGAGAGAGAAAGAGCGAGAAAGGGGGGACTATGGAATCCACATTTCCCTCTAGTTTCTTGAACTTATTAATTATATTCATTTTAAAATCACAGTACATGAACCATCTGTATTCAATCTTTTTTTTCACTTTTAATTGTTCAAACACCTTTGTCTCCACTTTCCCATTGTTCAATCATTTGATACTGTTTTTTTTTTTAAGTGCCTTGTGATTTTTTAATGGAATGCCTTATATTTGGAATGAGCAAGTGTAGAGCCCCTGGTGGTCTCATCTACACCAAAGAGTACACTTCCTTTTCTGGCGTGCGGACAGAGCGCTGCCTGTGTACTTTGATGCTGTCCTGGGGCGCTTCTGGCTGTCTTCAGGCTGGTTTATTTCAACTGTTCTCTTATTCAGAGGGCGGGTGGTATCTGCCGGTTCCTTTGACACTTGTAGTGTTGAACTCCAGCCACTGATGACTGTGGACATTTCTGCCCAGGTTTTCAGTCTCCCAGGTGCTGTTTTATTCTGGGTTTCTTGGTCTTGTCTTGTGCTTAAGCCCTTTGGGATTTGGCCAGTTTTTCAAAGACATACGATACACAGGATTTTGGGGGCACACATCTGTCCAGTTCCCTCCTCTCAAGGATTTTGTCTTTTAATCCCAGTTCATTTGGCAGCTCAGGACCCTGTTCTCTCTTCAGTCAGCAAGCCTGAGCTCTCTGTTCGAGTTCTGTGTCTTCCCTTGGCAGAAAGCTGCAGGGAAGAGATGGGCGGAGGTGGGCTCCAGTGGCTGCCTTTGTCTTCCAAGCATTTTAGCCCTGTAAGCTCTGCCTGTAGTGGTTCTCTTACATGTTCAGGTAGGCTTGTTTGAAAATTGAATTGTACGCAGTGTATATAGTTAATTCCAGTAGTAAGTTCCAATTCAAGTCACTCCTTCATAGCCAGTCCTAGATATTCATTCAGCTCTTTAAAATTTTACTCTCTTAGGTTTTAATAATTTTTGCCTATTTTATTGACTTTCACTATTCATGTCCCTCTCTTTTTCTCCCACCCCAATTTAGAAACCACACTTATCTAAGAAGTTAGAGATTAAATCCACTATATAGACTCTCAGCATTTTTGTTGGTTTATACCTTTCCACCTTATTAACTCTAAGTCCAGAACTCTCCATTGCATTAACAATGCACAGCGTATAAAAATTGACAATAAAATCATGAGCTTTCCTCCAAATTCGCACACACACACAAAAAACTAAACAAATAACCAAAATTGTTCTCACTCTATCTCATTTTCTCATCTACTGATCTTTCCTCCTCATTTGAGGATATGTCAGTAAGAAAATGAAAGTGTTAGAGAGCTATAAGATAGGCCAGGGAGGTTTAAAATATCCACAGACATGAATCTTCTGACCCAATCTTTCCAAACTGAATGTGTGAATATATTTCCTGTTAAACTTATCTCAACAATGTTAGTTTATTTTCAGATAGGCAAGTTAAGTTACAACGTAACAAAATAAAGCTGAGACTAACCTCTTCATCTTAATGTTGTCCTTGTTTTTTTTTCTTTTTTTAAAAAAGTATCTTCTTATAAAATTCTGTCTGCTACCTCATTTTTTCAATGTTTTCTGCACATTTTAATATCTAATCTCTACTGGAAGTCCAATAGCAAATTACAAAGAGTCTCTCATTGCATAATCAATTTGCATGCATTTCTAATTTCATAAAAATTTCCATATTTTGAATCTCATATTTCTTCAGGTCCCAGGTTCTTAAAAGTACATATTAAAGTATATACTCTTAAATTACATAAATGATTGCTGGTAGTTTCAGAAGCTATATATCTGACATGCTTCCTATATTACGTTGGCTTTTAAAAACTCAAAGTCCTATTTTGTGTTCAAGTGAAACTTCTAGTATCAGTCTAAATTTCTGATATAAAAATTTCCCTCTTCCTTCCAAATTATTACATAACTCTTCCTCTTCGACACTTATTCAGAATTTGCATGGATAATGAGTTTTAATGAGAATTTAATTCATGATAGCTTTCATGAGCTAAAGTATATGTAACAATATATAAGTACAAAACCAGATACTTTAAAACCTTGAAATTCCAAAGTACTTTGCCCTAGTTGGTGTGACTCAGTGGACTGAGCACCAGCCTGCAAACCAAAAGGTCACCGGTTCAATTCCCAGGATAGGGCACTTGCCTGTGTGGCAGGCCAGGTCCCCAGTAGGGGGTGCACGAGATGCAACCACACATTGATGTTTCTCTCTCTCTTTCTCCCTCACTTCACTTCTCTAAAAATAAATAAATAAAATATTTTAAATAAAGGATGGTAAAATATTTCCTTAAAAAAATAAATTCCAAAGTACTTGAAAATTTTGTTATGGGACTTTTTACTTAATTTGGTGGGTGGCCAAAAACAAACGGTAACCATTACATGCAGCTCTGACCTTGTGCAGAAGTGAAATAATCACCTGGGAATACTGTACCCAAAGTAATTATTAACTAGTAGCTTTTGCCTTTCTCTCAGTTTCTGCCTGACTTGGTTATTCATATTTTCCTTTGCAATTTGCCTTGCTTTATGTCCCCTGGTAACTCATATTTTGTTCTTTCATTTCCATAATTGCAATCTAGCTTGCACAGGCCCCAAAATGCATGCTTGTAAATTGTGTGTGCATATCTGTTTTGAAACTTTCAGTATTTTCAATCTCAAATAACTTCACAGGGACCACAGGTAACTCTGTTTCTTTCCTACTTTCTTCATTTTAAATGTTCTCAGGTAAAGCGGTCCTTAGGCCTAAACATTTTCAACAAACAATCCTAGGCATAGAGAACATTTCCGTGTTTGTTCTTAATGTCATGTAATTCAAATCTGTCAGTTATATATCCTTTTAAAGATCCACAGTAAGGTTGGATGGAAAGTTGTAATCTAAATGATCTGATATTTATCTTGAAAACTTGACAAATAAATTGACAATACAAGTGGCATGGCTAGTATTGCTTGTATCTTGGATTTGAAAATTTGATTTTTTTGGTCTATGGTATGGCAAAAATATTGTATAATAGCAGATAATGATTCCCTAGATGTTCTAAGCATATTTCTATGTATACAACCTGATACGTAAAGCCTCCTTAATATTGGGGAATTTGTGTGAACATGTTTATCTGAGAAAGGATGGTGTTTAACTGGAAGAATCCTTGCTGTCTTAAAAAACAGTGGAATATTGCTGGCAATTTTAATATTTCATTCAAATGGACATTTCCTTCTCTCTTTGGTGATTGAAAATTAAAGTGTCCTAACTATAACTCTTTGAATAAAATCCTATAATTAAAATTAGAGAAATTATTTCCTCATATTTCAGTCAAATATACTACTCAGGATCGTTTCAAAAGGAACTGGGTTGCTTTTCTTTTCCCCTTTCTTATCATTTCTGGACTTAGAACCAGGCTACCTGCTTTCAAATCTCTACTCCCTGCCCCGCCACACACAGACTAAGCAAATCCTGTTTCTTTGGCATGATGGAATATTATTAAATAATAAACAATAGATTAAAACGATAAAGTCTGCCTTTACATGTATTATATTAAATTATAAGTAAAATGTATATGAAATTGTAGGGTTAAAATGTGTGTATATGTGTTATGTTTAGTACTGCGCTGTTGGCTTCTCCTTCCTGCATCAGATGGCCTAGGGCAGAGGAGGGAGGTGGTCTCATCGTCCTTGAACAATGTCAATACCCTGACTCTCCCCAGGCCTCCTCTGATGCCACCCCAATGAAGAGAGAGGGGTGCCCCATTATTGCCAGGTGGGTGTGGCAGGCTAGGCTCCCCATACAGGCTCCATTGGCACCATGTGGGTGGGCTGGACAGGGATGAAATACTGGCAACATTCTCAGCCTTCTCTGTCATCATCCTGGCACAAGGGCTCAGGCAGCTTTATGTCAGGTGCGAGTGGATGTCTAGGCTTTCCACTCTGTGGTTGGGTGAAGGTAGAACCCGTATGTGGCGGGGTGTGGAGTGTGAAACTGTAATAGAGCAATTATCTAAGTTTTCTGTGATGCTAGCTTGTCCCTTTCCTGGTCCATTGGCTAGAAGGATAGACTCTTGGGTTTTTTGTTGGTTTTGGGGGTTTTTTTTGCTCTGTGCATTGGCATTTCCAGGTTACTAGCACCGTTAACTCCATGTCTGGGATATATGAGGCAAAAATAAAACTCAGGAAAGTCACCACCATGTCATTTCTTAAGTCCTAAAATCCCTAGTCTGCTTGCCTTCTTCTTTTCACCTTTCAAAATGAATCTTCTTAATATTTGTTTTACAGACAATATTCAAAGTGTTAGTTATACTTAACAGGAGAAATAGGAAAAATACATTTCCATCTTCCTAGGAGGTCAAGTATTTAGTTTTTACATTGGAATAACCAGACACTAAGCTATCTCACTTGCCCACACTGTCCATTAACGCTCATCTGATTGTTAGCATAGGTATCTAGATATTAATAAAGGAAGGGACAAAGGGAACCCGACATTGTTATGCTTAATAAAGTGGGGAGATGAACTGGATACTGAGCCTGCTTGCTAGGAAGCCACAGCTTCTCACATCCCCCAGGGGACCTCCAAGTCCCCAAAGCAGGCACATGGATCCTTAACTGGTCATTACAGTGGGAGGAATAAAAACAGCAGGAGGAATTCCTCTGCTTGCCACATGCCCAGTAGTGGTCAGGATGGCAAGGGGAGGTGCTTCTACTATGAGGCCTGCGCAGTGGGAACAAAGATGGTGACCAGAGAGGCCAGTCTAGCCTGGGAAAAGGACTGAATCAGATAAGGGACATAAACCCTGGAAGATCTAGGAAATAGATTGGTTGTGGGGATGGACCCCTCAGAAGCCTGCAAAAGCTTGGGAAATTGATTGGTTAGCTTGAAAAGGGCACCTGGTCCTTCCTAAGCCCAAGATAATATAATCAACTTAAGAAAGCACTCTCCCTCTCTCTCTCTCTCTCTCTCTCTCTCTCTCTCAGTAATATGTGTTTGTCCCATTCATTCATGCATTTCCTCTCCATAGCAACCATGTAGCCCTAGAAGCCACCTGCAGCCTGGCACCTTCTCTAACCAAGTGTGGGCCTGGGTACAATGCCAGCTAGTAGCAGACTAAGAGCTAGTCAAATGGGAGGGCGTACTGGACTGAACCAAAGGCATAGAACCTTAGACCTTGGTCTTTGTACTAGGCTTGATGAAGACAAGATTGGACATTTCTCACAGAGGAATAGATGGAGATGGGACTTTGGGAACCTGGGGGTGGCCTTTAATTTCGACCCAAATAAATCTTACCACACCACGATCTCCCATACATGGGTCCCTGGAATGCTTTCCTTGCAACTCTACGAAAGAACATGATTTCTCCCAGCAAAATGACCACTCATGCCCTTGAAAAGCTTTCTATCTTTGGCAGCCACTCTTAATTGGAAGAGGAAGTGGTTTTGTACTGGCCTCAACCAGCCAGTGCTGTGGCTGGACCAGCTGTTGGCTGCAATGTATCCTCCAATCATAACCACCAGAAAACTTTGAGAAAAATAAATGTTTACAACTTGAGAGAGAGAAAGAATACAAATGGACTGGGGTGATGCCTCCTTTGGGGTCAAGTGTAACGGTCTAGAGTTTCCTGGACACACTCGCTCTTGGTAAATTTAAAACGTAAGAGTGAAAATTCAAAGCTCGGGAGAAAACAAAAGCCAAGTAGTCCAAATACCGAAAGCAACCAATATCTGTAAAACTAAGGAGGAAAGAAGAATCAGCTGAGGGAGGCAGTCTGGCTCTCAATCTACTCTTGTTTCTGGCCGTGTGTGTATTTGAGATTTGCTCTTTGAAGGAGATGCCCCTCTGAAGTGGATGCCTCCAAAATCGAAGCCTAAGTGAGGCGCTTGCATCACCACCACCAACAAAAAAGAAATCCTGACTCTCTGGGTTTACACTATAAGAGTGTTTTTTAAGTAATTTAAAAAATAGCAATAGCTAACAGTATATGCTAGAAGAGGGTGAATGCTCTTCTCCCTGTTAAGTTTGTTTGTGTGTAAAAGTTGCCCCGGTCACTTCCAGATATATTTCCTCTGTTTCGGCTCTCAGGATTGTAAACCTGAATCCACTTACTACTTTCTAAATTACAAAAGTTTGGTATTATCTAAAACATTTCTGTTTAAAATAATGCTGAGTAGTAAAAAGATTTCTAACTTCTATAATGTACAGAGGCATATTTTATGTTGAAATTTAAAGACCTGATTTAATAAAGTCTCTTCACTGATTTCCAAAATCAGCCAGATAAGGCATTTAAATGGGAGATATCAGCTATTACATACCAGCCTTGTTAGTCAAAACAACACAATTCAATAACTTCAAAATTTTTTTTATTATCTGTTATCTTTTAATTTCTGGGTGAGATGATTAGATAGCATAGACTGTTGGTTAAAAGTAAGATAATGAAAGTGACTGAGAGACCAAACAGTCTCCTGAATAACATTACTAAAATATTATGTAGTTTAAAAGTAATATTAGAAAATTTATGAGTTTTTTTTTTCCTATTTGTCAATAGGTTGTTTCATGGACTGAAAACTATTTCTGGAAACTACCAGTTTAAGGTTGACTATTGTTAGGAGATCCTAAAAATACCTCTTCAACCTTCTCAAAACAATATATGAGAAAATCCTGAGGGAAAAAAAGCCAAAAACTCTATTATTTAATATTATATACAAAAATTGAGAGCAACCTATTCCTAAATCTGAGATGACTTTCTACTCATTGTAAAGACAATGCAAATTAACATTAAAATAAAAGAAGAGATTTTCTCTCCATGTCTCCAGGTTAGGTGAGATTCTTTAATATCCAAGTAACATTAAGAGAGAAATAAAGGGACTTTTAGTGGTTTCTTATTGCCTGAATAATTTGTAATGCTCACAATTAAAACACTGTAGAGTGAGGTGGTTGTGGAAAATACTTACAATATTTATCTTTTGGTCCCTTGTAATTTCTACTCTGTAAGTTCAGAGTGTCAACCAGAGTGTAGAACAGAAGTTTTCTCCCCAGTTTCCAAACACAAGCAGAAAATGGGGAATCTGCAGCCCATGTTTATTGGTAAAAATTATTCATCTAGACATATCTCATTCAATAGGAATCAATAAAAGGACAAAATCCAACAAACAAAACAAAAAGGGACAAGAAAATTGATAGTTAAAAGGTGAACAGACTTTGGTAATGGTGCACTGGCAACCAAAAAATTGTGTTTGCCTTTTTTTTTTTTTAAGGGAATACAAGAAGAGAACTTCGTGAAATTATCATACAACATCATAAAGAAATAATGGGTCCAAACACAATACAACATGACCTTCTAAATTATAACAAGGGGGAGTTAATGAAGACTGAGCCATTTTTGCTCAGCTTCCACTGACATACGCATGTCATAATGATGAACAAATGCACACTGCACCAGCATTGGAAGCTAGGACTATCACCAGTCACTAATTTTCTCATCGCCAAATTAATTAATGGAAGGCTAAGAAATGAAAATGGGCCCTGGGAGAGAAATAAAGTTCTAATTTCAAGGGAAAAAACCCATGGTCCACCTTGTAGAATTTGCTTTCTGTGACAAACAAGCCTATTTTGGACACATGTCCCCATTGCTTTCTGAAATACAAAGGGAAAGATGAAACAAGTCTGAGGAACTCCTTGCAAGTGGCTTATGCTGGTAGCTGTAGTTTTTTGAGCAATGTCTGGGCAAGAAAAGTATTTCAGGTAGACTCATACTGTCCCTTGTATGCAGTCGATGAATCATACAAAGGTGGGAAAAGATGCGCCCTTGACGTAGGGAACCTACATTTTAAACACAACACACAGACACCCAGAAAGTGGACTAGTACTGTGCACTCGGAGTTGGAGAAAGATTATAACAGAGACCTATCTAGTGAGACCTCAGAGAAAGGCAGAAGCTCCATCCATCCTGCTTACAGGCTCCAACCGGATCAGATAGGTGCCCACTCAATTAAAGATGAGTAACAAGGCGCGGGAAGGCAAAGGGATCGGGGACAGCGTGAGACTTATGATGAGCTCCTGCAACAGAAATGGAAGCAGTCTTTGAAGTCACAAAAGGCTCACCTTTGACGAAAATTTACTCTACAACCAGGAATAAGTTGTGGAAAGTAAATAATTATTACAGAGCATGAAAAAAGTATTTTAATACTGAAATATTTGTTTTTACTGGAGACTGTTGGAGCATAATGCCTTGACTTTATCTGGAAAGAACACTGAAACCAATTAAATATGTTACCTCTAAAGAACTCACTTTCAGTGGGAGCCCACATTAAACCAATTCACAAGCAAACACTTTTTATTAAGGTTTGGCCACATGAAATTAGACCTATGGGATAGACAAAATTCACATAATAATATTCATTTAACACTCACGTATTGATTGCTTTCCTCCAGGTCAGGCAGTGGTAGACACTGATGGATCAACAGTGCACAGAGGACCGCGCCTGGGAGGGCAGAGCGGTGTAGCCCTAAAACCCAGGGGGCGGAAGTCTAAGCTGCCATTCTGGCTCAGTCATTCGCTCTGCCACAGTGACTGAGGGGCAATTGCTTTGTTAGAGAACTTAGTTATTAGTTCTCCATTAAAATATATGTAACAGAATTTAGCCTTAGTTATTCATTTGGGAAACAGGGGTAATTTTACTTCTAGCAGTTAATTTATATTATATTTATTTATATATCTTCATCTATATATATCTGTATGCGTTTATCCATCTATATGATTATCATATTACATCATTATACATATAAATTGTACTATACATTATATTAGTCATGTGTGTAGTTAATCATTTATAAAAAACATTTATATATTAATTCTCCATATGTATGTGCATAGAAATATGTGTACATATATCAATGTGTATATGTGTGTGTGTATATATGTGTATATATACATATATATGAGAGAGAGAAAATTTGGAATTGTATTCAGAACGTTTATGTGACAAAGAGATATGTAAAAATTGACATAATCATTAAAGATCTTACTGGCTTATAAGATAAATAAAATATTTTCTACACATTTTCAATATAAGGACTTCTGAATTTTAATGAGTACAATATTGTGGGGGATCAGAGAGTATCCCTTTGTTAGGGAAGTATGAGATAGTATCATAGGACTGGAAATATTTTTGCTCAGTAATCATTCTTTAGAATTTCTTAAATGGAAAGAAAGTAAGTAATAGGTATGGAATATTCAGGGAAGGGTGTTACTCTCCTAAGAAGCAGCCACTCAGGAGAGAAGCATTAGACATAAGGCTATAATGGGATATTAGCAGCAAACTGTAAATGCTATTATATTCATTTTTAAATAATTCGAGGTTTTGCATTCTATGCTGCAGAGTGACTAGAGGATTTAATCCATCAAGTATCAGTTCTCAGTGGTTTACGTATCATCAAATGGATTGGACACCAATTTTCTTACCTGGAAACAAATACATGCAAAGTTTTAAGAGATACACTTAACATTTCTCCTTACTCTTAAAACAATGGAGAGACATAGAAGTTTATATCTAGAAAGATCTTTAGTGATCAAGCACAACCATGGTCTTAAGCAATAAATCCTCAATAATAAAGAATATATGTAGTTGAATATTTTTCAGCTAAACATGTAATATTTGCATATTAAATATATATATTTAATGAATTGTAGGTGTTGAGCACTTGCTGTTTAAAGGTCTTGATCTAATATTGTACGTGGATCATTTTAATAATTCATGAGAGAGAAAGAGAGGTATTAAAGCAAATAATTGTTTAACACATCTTCACAGAGTGTGTGCTTTTATATACTACAAGCATAATACATGAATGATAAATGGGGAATTTAGGACTCTTAAGGAAGTAGCTGAATCAAAAATACCTAGAGCACAGAAGGCTGGGCTGGGACAAATCCTGAACTGGTCATTTCCTGATAGAGGATGCTTTAAATTTTCTAGTACCAATTCTAGATACGAATGTTATCCTTTCTTTTCTTTTCTTTCTTTTTTTTACACTGAAATACATTTTCAGGCCCATGGTAGATTTTCAGATTCAATAAGGAAGTTTCTTTTTCCCCCCCTATAAATTCACGTTCCCATAGCTAACTTTCAATAGTGGTTTTCCCCCTTTTATCATTGTGTAAAGTCAGTGCCAGATCCTCCAGATTCTAATGTTGTTGTAGGTGTGCTCTTTCCTTTGAGGGATCATTGGTCAGCAAGAAATGTCCACTTCTGTTTCTAGCAGCTGGGACAGACATCATGACAAATGTGAGAAGTGGAAGAAGTATGCTTAGGTGACAAAGAGAAATAAATTGGCGGGGGTTACTTTAGGACTTACTAGTCTCCATTCATTTCCCAAGCTGACAAAATGTTATTTGAATCGTTATTTTTCTTCCCTCCATCCATTCTCCCTTACTTGCTCTTACTCTTGCTTGAGTTCATCAGACACCTGTACACCCCCTGCCAAGTGGCCAGAGCTGTATTAGATATGGTGGGTGATGATAAGTATACTGTCTGTAATGGACCGGGTAGACACAAGAATAAGAATCAGTTTCTCTGTAACTATGTAAAAAAATCAGCAACAGACTGGCTTTCTCCTTCTTACCTTGAGAAACTGAACTTCTTCCAACATCACATATCCTGAGTTTGTCTACCAGGCACTGCTTTTACAGCCCCCACAGAATTCATCTCTTTGAAATGTCTCTATTTTGCCTAATTACCACTATGATTCTTCTTCCTTGTTCTAAAAAAATAGAGGCTGTTTTTCTGTGACCATCAAATGGGCAGCTTTATAACAGAATACTATCCCATTCTCCCTGAATCTAAATGTCCCAGCCCATGATTTTACTTTTCTCTTTAATGAACAAGGTTATCCAAAGCTAAGGGACTGTATTACATTAAGTCAATATGTAGTTAAGGAACGAAGTGAAATGGAAGACATAGAACATGAAGAATAGGAATTCCTTATGTCCTTGTGTGTCTTTGGAAGGTCAGAAAATTTCCCTAGATCTTTGTTTCTTCATCTGAAATAAGGGTAACCAGTGTCTTTACCATGGACATCAATTGAGAAAATCTTGTAAAAGCACAATTCCACTTTGCATCCCCAGCCTCTAATGGGGCCATTGTTATGCATACATGTTAAAAACACTGTTAAATAAATGAGCAAAGAAACACTTTGAAAAGTATAAAATACTGTACAGTACACACATAATGAATTAATATTACATTATTTATTTAAATATTGTATATAGAGGGGTGTTCAGAATAACTGGTAAATAAATGGCTTCTCGCACCTTTCTTTTCAGTGTTGTAAAACAGGTATTAAATCAGTTCAAGGGTAAGAATTCTATTACGCACTGAGGATTGAAATTCTGGGATCTGATATTCATGCATGGAGGTTTCCACACTAGCCAGGGGCATGGCACCTTCATGCATCAAAATAATGGAACAATGCTGACAATAATGAAGATGAATGGCTTGATTTTAGGCACTGATAGACTTGTATTTTCAACCGTGAAAATGTAGGTGATCCAAAATGTAAGCCAATGCTGCCTGAAAATTGTTCAATAATTACACATCTAATTATATAGGAAACTACTGTATATTCTTAGTAAGGTAGATTAAATGTTTTTAAATGTTATCCAAATGAATTGTAGATAGTGCAATCATTTTGGGTAGTATCAATGATAAACAAAGCAAGAAAAATGTTGATGTTCACTTTCCATTTCTGATTTATTTTTCGGACTCTGTGAAAGTAAATCTGTTCATGAGCACCCTGCAATAACCGATTGATTTTCACCATCAAACACTTGAACCGTAGAAAACACAATCTTATCAACTCCTAAGTGACTAAAGTGGGTAAGATATTAGCCTGTACTATTTAAAGATAACTGTTTGGCCAATGCAGCTTATATGGGGAGATTCCAAATGTCCTTTATACTTTCCCTAGCTGTGTAGGGTTCTAAACAATTCTAAATACACTATATATTTATGTCCTGTATAAAGTTGATATTAACTCAAAGTCTCAATGTCTAAAATTGTCAAAGATACAAAAAGGAAAAAAAATCACAATGTAAAAATCATCTCTATTGTACCACTGCCCAGTGAGCCACCATCGCGACGTTGGCGTCTGCTTCTGGTTTCCTTTTTCCTCGGTTTGTGTCAATGTGTGTGGGGGGAGTTAAAACATGGGGGATGGATCATATTTCAAGTATCTTTTTTTTGTTGTTTTTTACAAATTGTTTAATAAGAATATAATTTGCACATTTCCATGTCATCATATTGTTCTGGTAATATTTCAATGTTATTTATATAATATATTATTATATGTATATACCTGCATTTGCCAATATTAAATTATTTGCACATTTCACTAATATATGTAATTGTGGTGAACATGCCAATGAGTCTAAGTGTGTAAGTGAGCAATTTATCATGATTTCCAACAGAAGATGGAATTGAGGGTTAACTCAATAAAGAAGGTAACCAAAATACACTGCTTTTTAAAAAAAAATTTCTTAAGGTAACAGCCAAGTGCTAGAAGCAACTTAAGTACCCATCAATAAATGAGTGGATAAAAAACTATGGTACATTTACACAACGGAATGCTACACAGCAGAAAGAAAGAAAGAGCTACTACCCTTTGTGACAGCGTGGATGGAACTGGAGAGCATTATGCTAAGCAAAATAAGCCAGGCAGTGAAAGACAAATACCATATGATCTCACCTACAAGGGGAACCTAATAAACAAACAAACAAGAAAGAAAAATATAACCAGCAACACTGAAAGAAAAAAGAAGCCAACAGTAATGAGAGGGAAGGAGGGAGGGAAATAATAGAGAAAAGAATGGGAACAGTCAAATCAAGGAACATGTATGAAGGACCCATGGAAAAAGCCAAAGTGGGGAAGGACTGAGGAGGGGGAGGTGGGGGTAGTTGGGGCAGGGAAACGCGGCGCTTCTGGAAACAGCAAAAGGCAGTAAAATGGAAACAAATGTATTTGAACGATAAAAAATATTTTTTTTAAGGCATCCTAAACATCTCTCAGATCTGTTCACTTCTGTTCTTGAGCAAACACTTTCCCCTCCTCATCCAAGCTACCACTTTTCAGTGCCTAACCCACCTTACAGCCTCCGTCTGGCTTTCTGGCATTCATCATCTTGAACCCTTCTCCTTGCAAGAGCCAGAACAAATGTAAAAAAAAAAAATACTAACAAACAAAATGTGGTTAAGTCACCCCCTTGGTTGAAATTCTTAATCTGCTGCCTTTCAAATACTTTTAGGACAAAGACGCAACTTGTCCTCAAGGCGCACAGACTGCGCTCTGGGCCTGCTCGTGTGTCCAGCTTCATCCCCCATCTATCCACTCCTGCTCTTTTAACTTTTAACTACACCAGCCATCTTTTAGTTCTTTTTTCATTTTTTCTCCCCCAGGCCTTCAAGCCTGCTTCACTTCTGCCTCATTTCCCCTTTGCTACCTGACCTACTTATCTACTTATATTTTGCTTGTTTTTTAGAAGCCACTTCCAAATTCTCTTCCAGAAGCTTTACCTGATCCTCAGTGCAGATCGAGTCCCTAGGATAGTAGCGGTCAGAGTTCACTGCATTTCCACCTGTGAAACTTATCCTGTACAACTTCGTATTACTATTTCTCCGTAGTGTTTGAATACCCGCTATTTTTCCCAGTGAGAATGGGAACACTATGACATCAAGAAACTCATTGATTTGAAGGTTATGGCACCTGTAGTGCAAAAACACGGTGCATGATTAATGAGTGGCATTATTTTATTTCAACACTATTTCCTACAAATAGAATACACAGGTAGGTAGATAGCGATTTCCCTTAGGTTATAAAAAGTGCACTGAAAGTTATCAATCCATTGTGACTGAGACCATCTCAATAAAGGGTAGAAGGATACAAGATAAATTTAATATGTTGAAATAAAAGGACAACTGATCTTAAATCAGTGAGGCATTTGATTTCAGTGAACAAAGCACTGAACTTGGGTCAAAGGTTGTGTGATTTGCGGGCCAGTAACATCTGGTGTACAATCTTTTCTCTTGGTAAAGAGCAGGAGGAGAGGGAACCAGCATTTATTGAGAACTTCCTGTTTGACAAATTTTCCAAAATGCTCTCCATCTGTTAGACCATTTTACTTAAAATTTACCTTGCAGCACCCTGCACAGTAACAGTCTCATTCCTTTACACATAAGAATCTGCAGCTCAGTGAGGATGACTACTACTTCCAAAGTCATATGGAGTAAAAGTGATGGAACTGGGTTGCAATTATGTGTATTTGACATCAAAGCAGATGCTCCTTTTAACCTTAAACCATGCCTCTGGTTGGGAATAATAGCATCTCCCTCACAGGGTTATTTTGAGATTCAAATGTGATTATATATATGTGACCACAGCAATGTGTGGCTATCAGCAGATAATTTGCCCGTATTTGATGAGTAAAATTAAACATATAGTGGATGGAATAATTGGTATGTAAGAAACACAAACTGCCATAGCTCAATCTCCTCACACCCAGGCTTCCTTCATCACAGAGACTTTCTGCCAAAATACATCAGTTTCCTCTCTCTTAATGCTCATAAAACTAATTTACATCTTTCTATAAACACTTGGCTAAAAGTCTGAACCCCTGAATACATATAGGGTAATTTGGAAAAAAAAAACCTTGCATATCTAAGACATTGTTTCACACAACTAGTAATTAAGATCTAGTAGCTGTTGAGAGGCAGTAACCTTGAAATACATTTTTGGCTCTGTGTATAACAAAAGCAACATTTTATGATTGTTCACAAAAACATGCCTGGGCTTAGGAGTTCCGGTTATTAAATGAATAAATAATGTGGCAGGCACACAGAAAAATAAAAATTTGAATAATAAACAAGAGTTGTTTGGGTATTTCAGTGATTTATTTGTAATGGTAACAGTTTAAATTAGATATTGGGATATTCATAATCATTGCATAAACTCTAGTTGAGTATTTTAGCTCTGTGCACTTAATATACTATACATTTTCAATGTAAGCCAATTTGTCTAATAAAATGATGAAAAAAAATCTACCAGTTCAATGAAGCAGCTTTGTAAAGACTGTAATTTACAGACATTAGAGTATTAAGCAATCATTTCATGCTGTTTCCTGCCTGCATATTGAAGAGCATACACATTAACCTAACAAATCTGATGCTTCAGAACAGTTCCGAAAATTTAAAAATGAAACTGAAGATTCGTTCATCTAAACAGAATACTCCCCAGGTACACAGCCAGAACAATGCAAAAGTTTAATTTGAATCTCTCACAATAGACGTGCATTTAGAAGGAAAATTAACCTGACTCAATTCAACCCAAATGGTTGAGTTTGTTAATATGTGAAGGCTGAGCTTTTTTTATATTTAAAATTTTCTTTTGTTAGTATGAAAAAAACTCTAGTTGTATGCATATTTTTTTTTCATTTTTTAAAAAAATTCCAACTTGCATGTGCGTATAAAAGATTTAGTGTTTGGGCTTCAGGAATCAGGCCTTTTTGTGCATGTGTGTGAGCATGTGAGGCAATGGGAAGACATACTTTTGTTTTGGAAAGATAGTTTTCATAAACAGAGGGCTTTTCCCAGTGTATGACTTATCACATAAAATAACTTTTATAATCCCACCAAAGGGAATCAAAGTGCGGGGGCCGGGGGAATCAGGAAATCAAAGCAAGCCTGTGTTCTCTAATCCTGAAATGACTTATATCTGCACTGGGCTTAGGACTCTAAGTATGAAAACAATGTGACCTCCAAGCTCCCCAAATTAAGTTTTGGTTGCCCTTGTTTTCATGATTTCTCAAAAACATTGAGGAAAGAGCATGGGTAAGGAAACTCAAATACAATTGGAAGGAATAAAATACTGAAAAATCAAGCATGAATCAAATGAATTGTGTTTATTAAAATTCCTACACATAATTACATGTTATGCTTAGCTTAAGAAGCAAATGAATGACCACTTATAATTATTCTCAGAATCACTTTAACTTAAGGTCTGGGTGTAGGAGACCAGGACCATGCGTGGGTAGAGGGCAATGAAATAATACATGTCTGGTAACTGAGGACAGCTCTCTGATGTGATAGCTAATGAGTAAGATGCACCCAGTGAAATTTGCAGCCATCTTCTTCAATATATTTCAGTTCAACAAGTGCTCATGAACACCATCTGTGCCCTTGGGATACAAACCTTTTAATAAGGTACTTTCTCTTCCCTGAGGATGTCTGCAAACTAATGGATGACTCCTTGACTACCGAAAATCAAATTATCATACACCTTCCACTCAGCCCAGTGTGCTATTCATTATACCAAGTTACTTCTAGCAAATAAAATGAAGGAAGCCACAGTCGGTTGCAATGTTGAACACAGTTTCAAGAGACTCAAAACAGATGTGTTTCCCAAATACTCTGTGCAAATGTCTTGAATTGTAGTTTTATGTCATGGAGAATGATCACTTGAAAGGAAATGCCTACATATGCCAAAGCCCAGTATAGACGTGCAAACAAAATTGAAAACATTTATAGTTCATAGACAATAAGAGAAATGGATTGTGGAAGATTAAAACATGTGTGTAAATGTGGCAGAGTGGAGAGATATTATTTGGTTAGGAGGAACATAAGAGTATACATGCAAATTTGAATCATTTCCTTCAATAGTCCTTAAAACAAATTAATGAATAATCTATCCCATAGGGATCTTTGTTTTCAATGTGTTTATTTTTCACTCCTCACCTGAGGATATGCTTATTGACCTTAGAGAGAGGGGAAGGGAAGGAAAGAGAAGGAGAGAAACATGAATCAGTTGCCTCCTGTACGTGCCCTGACAGACTGAACCCGCAACCTAGGCATGTGCTTTGACTGGAACCTAACCCTCAGCCTTTCGGTTTACAGGACAACGCACAAACCAACTGAGCCACACCTGCTGGGGTTTGCATAGGGATCCTTAAACTATCAGCACGATGCCCAGTGCATGATAGGCTCTCAAATACTTGTTTAAAGAAAGAATACATGAGTAAGTAGAAGGATGTTTGGATGATGGATGATGCTATAATGCTCAACAAAGTAAGATATGTTGGGGAAACTAGTTTTAGGACAGGTAAACTGTTCTGTTAATATCATCACTCAAAAATTTATACTCAGAGGGTTTACTATTTCTGAAACCCATATTTAGTAGACAAGAAGAAATTAGAAATATCACAGGACCCAGGACACCAGAAATGAATGAATGTCGTGAACTAATGGAGTCCTGGCTTCCGCGTGACCTTCTTTCAGAAGAGAACTCTCAGCTCTCTTGTCCCCTTCCCTTCACCCTGCTCAAGCAGGAGGGTTATCAGAATCTCTCCCGTCAGAACATTTGGACAGATGGCATAGGCAAAGCTCATTTCACTCTGAGGATTTGCATACGCTGTCCATTTAATAGCATTCCCTGTGTCCATAGAATCTTCAGCAGCACAGAAGAATATAAAGGCTGGAGTGTAGGAAAACAGTTGTTTAAGTGCTGTATTCCTTGTCAAAGCTACTCTCAAAGTCTGAAATCTGAGCAGGAGTTGGCAAAGGAAATGAGATCTCTGCAATTCTTTATGTGCTTGGTTTGCTTCAACTCAGACTCCTGGAAGCATCCCATCTATTTTTGAAGATAGAAGTGATAACATCAGGCAGAAAAACTGAATGAGGTCCGGAAGAAAAAAATGAAAGAAGTGGCCACTGAGAATAAACAAGACAGAACATACAACACGAAGAAATTACTTAAGGGCAAGTAGTCTTTTGCATTCTTTGCTGTAATCCCCATTCCCTAGAACAGAGCCTGACAAAGATTTTAAAAATATTGGGTGACTCATGTACAATGTACTCTCTAGCAAAGGAGGACACTGATATAATTCTAGTTACAAAATACAGATAGATAACAACCACAACTCCTTCTACATAGAGCTATTTTGCTTTACTTGTAATTTGAATAAACATTTATTCATTAGCTTACTGTGTGGTAAACTAAACACAGTTTACTCTGCAGGGTGCAGTAATTCAACACATTTTTTTTGTTGCCATTAAACATTAAATTAAAAATATTTCATTCATTGAACAGATACTGTGACTCAAACAATACACCAGGTATTTCTGGGCACTAGGGGTTAACAAATGAATAAAAAAACACAAGCTCTTCTCTTGAAGAAACTAAAATCTATTCTTCTCCTACTTCTTCTTCTTTTTATTATTATATTTTTAGGGAAGGGACTTCAGTGGGGTATTTCTAAAAGCTTTTGAAAATCATTCTCTTGGTACTTGCAATGGGAAAAGTACAGAGTACCCTCTTGCACACAATGGTACCCGAACAATTATGCAAACTACTATTGTTCAGGCACAACGGCCACTTATTTTTGTGAACATTTAAAATTAATCATTCTGAGCCAAGGTTGGTGAATTTGGTTTGTTGTCAAGCAGGGTCCCAACCCAGCAAGAATACAAAATAGTGAGACAGAATTTCTTGTGCCTCGTAAACTGTCTGTGGGAGTCATATCCAGCGATGAATCCCTACTATACTGAGTCATAGCCGCATGCTTGAAATATGTGTAAACTTCACAAGGGAATCGGTCTGAATGATTCTACTCTGCATGCACAGATTCTGGCATAAATACCAGCAACATTCATGTCTTTGGGTCCACATGTGAAAGTAGTGCTTTTCTTCTTTTCCCTGTATTTATCACCAAAGGAACTTAAAATTTATTGTGTATGTCAAAAACTGTAAGAAGAGATGCTCTTAAATGCTCTCTTTGTCCTTTTCTCTATTCATAAAAACATCATTTGAGTAATTTAGTTTTGTGTCTTGTACCTATTAGCTCAAATATCCTCTCTGGGGGGCCTCTCCAAAATAATGGATGATGCGTCCTCCATTTCTTACCTTCACTCACTTTGTCTGACACATCTTCTGTCTTGACAGCTCCCATGTCAATGGAATGACTTCAAAATAGTGACATTCGTTCACCTGTTTACTCTCTGGGTCCCTGGCTAGAATGCAAGCTTCACAAAAGCAGAAGTGCTGCCTGCCTCAGAGCCCGCTGTACTGCAGTCCCAGGCCGGAGAGCAGGACTGGCACGTGGAAGAGCCTCAATAAATATCTGGTGAATGAATGATGGAGTGAATAAAGTTTTCCTGCGTGGCAATTTTCTTTTCCTCATAGCATACAATTTATTGGGCATTATTGCATGAATAACTGTAAAATCGAATCATTGGGTCTCAACTGCATATATTTCCATGCTGAGTAAACCCATTTTCAAAACTAAAGCCAATGACTAAGTAGGGAGGCACAAGTAATATTTTAAAAGGTATCGCCTCTGAAATGCCAACCCCTGACAAAAATAACACAGAAGAAGAAAACCAACAGGCAAACATCACTTTTGAATACCAAACAAAAAATAAACGGGTAGCATATTGAATCTGGTAATTTAGTAATAGAGTCATGCACCATTACCAATTGAGGGTCAATTGAAAATTGTAAGAATGATGTGATATTTGAACATTTATAATACAGTCCTCTGAACAGGCATTAAGAAGGCATTTAATGAGTTTCAAAGGTCAACAGTCTGCTTCATCTTAACTATGGGAAACATTTCTATTATAGCTGAAATAAAGTAATGATTGTTCATGATAACCACCATGATTTAGTATTATTTTTAATGTACTACACAATAAAATTAGGAAAGAGAATAAAATAAAAGTAATACATTTTGAAGAATAACATACAGGTTTATAATCATTTTTAAATTATATATATTTATAATTATGGGGAAAACATACATAGCAAATAAAGTTTAAGTGATAAAATGACAATTTTCTTGACTATAAAATGAGTCATAAAAATGGCTTTTTTATAAGAAAAAGACATGAAAAATATAAATAAAAAGTGAAATCCTCACAATGATAAAGATCATTAAATAATTCATGCTTAACCTATCAAGAATTATGCAGAGCCTTTAGGGAATGAGAGATGTAAAGGACCATTTGAATACATAAGCTTTATTTATAAGAATACTCAAGATATGTTCATAAACAGATATGTAATGAGATTCTCATTAATTTTCTAAAAATATTTTGAGGTAAAATATTAAAAATATTAACCTAAATTTAAAAATTTAACTTAAAAGACCAACTCTGTGGAATTAGAAAAAAAAGGATTAAGAGAATAAAAAGAAGGGTGATAGCTTTTCTGAATATTTCAATGTATCATAATGTGTCAAGTAAAGCTGCATGTTAATGATACAAATAGATCAATAGAAGGTAATAAAGCCTGGTACACAACCGGTGTTTTTGCACAATTAGTATGTGAGAAAATGGCACCTTAAATAAGAGGGAGAATATGTGGATTATTTATAAATAATGTCAATATAACTATAAGTTTTTGTGGGGAGAATTAAGGTCCTATGTCACTTCATCAAAATAAATTTCAGAGGCATCAGATATTTAAACAAACAGATGGGAAACATTCATTATTTTTCTTTTTCTGCTAATGATATTTTTTCTATGCACATCATCATGAAACCAAGAAACTATAAAGGTAAAAGTTAAATCTGACAACATTAAAGTCATTTTTAAAACATGAGCTATATGTCTTTATATAAAATCAGATATAAAAAATATGACAAAGGAAGTTTTACTACTTATACTTCCTTATACTATAGAGGATGCTCCTTCAAATTCTTAAACAAAACAATAATGAAATAAAAATAGAAAAAAATAAGAATCAATAACATGATAGTATATTCAAAGAATACTTATATATAATCAAAAAAGATCATAAATTCAAATTCTGCCCTTCTCCGACTCCACCCTGCACTAAACGCAGCAGAGCAAGCATATGGAAAAAATATATGAGAAGCATTAAAAGGAGTAGGAAGCACTGAAAAACAAAGCGAACATCTGCACAGAGCAGACAGTAAGCAGAGCTAGAGCGCGTCCTCAGGGCCCTCAGGGCAGGGACTGTTCTGCTGTCAGGCAGCAGGGAATAGAGTGACCCGCACGTGGCCAGGTTGGAGTCAGACTCATGCTTGAAACCAGAGGCCAGACTGGCACATCTCTGAGCCTGAACAGATGCTGACAAAGCCTGAGATTTGCTGCTGCTTTGGCTTATGTGATACGGAAAAGAACGAGAGGACACAAGGAGCACAGGAGGCTTCCCAGGTAGGAGCCGGTCAACCCACCACAGGCAGGGAGACAGAATGTGGCATCCCACTGTCAACGAGGGGTAGGGCTGCCAGGGTTCTGGGCCCGGGGGAGACCTAGGCAAACGCCTGGGAGATACTGACAGACAGATTGATAGACAGAGATGAGAAAGTGAGTCAGAGTCAAAACAAGTCTGTAGCAAGAAGAAAAAAAAAATCAAGCACACCAGTGTAAAATATAACAAACATTAAGCCCTAGCCAGGTGGCTCAGTTGTTTGGCACACCGTCCTGCACACCAAAAGGCTGCGGGTTCGATTTGGTCCCTAGTCAGGGCACACAGGGGAGACAACCGATCCATGTTTCTCTTTCACATCAATGTCTCTGTCTCTTCCTCTCTCTCTCTCAAAATCAACAAGCATGTCTTTGGGTGAGGATTAAAAAAAAATCACAAATATTAAATCAGCAGACAAATCTTTCAAAAAATTCAGTGAGATAAAAATATAAAATAATTAAAAATCAGTGGAATTCAAGATCAGAGAAATAAAGGAAGAGGTAACACATTGATTTAAAAAACAGAACTAGGAATTACAAAAGAACAAGAAATGGGGGTCGGTATGAAAAGTCCCCTGTAAAGGCCTATAAACACTGGAGAGAGTAACCACAATGAAAGACAGACATCACATCCACACTGCGTACAGCCAGGGAGGGATTAATCAACTGTAAAGAAGGGGGCAGGAGCCCAGGATACAGGACTGAAATTAGGGGCACATGGAGAAGAGACTGAGAGGTTTCTAAAGAATTCCATTGTCCTGGAAGAGAGGGAATTAAAAGATGTGAGACTTGAAAAGTTGGTATTTATCATTTTCAGAAATGAAGGAAACATACATAATTGAAGTAAAACTTCACTCTGAGTAGAAGGAGGTTGGGTACAATTTGGTGTACATCAAAAAACACAGCAATGAGACTGTAGACACAAAGATAAAGTTAAAATATAAAGACATCAAAACAATGAAGCTTAAATTAGGGAATTTCTGAGAAGATGAAGAAGAAAAGGAGGAAAAAGCAAATAGTGTAGATGCCGTAGATCATTTTGAGAGATACAAAAAAAAGAGGCTTTCAATAAAATTGAACATCATGCTTATTAAATCTTAGCAAACTGGGAAGAAATGTGTGTTTTTCATATATTAAAATATGAAAACTCTACAACAAAGTTCATATGATTGGTAGAACTTTAGAAATATATTCATAAGTAAGAACAACATTTTTTCATTGAACTTTGTACAGGAGAGCAACAAAAAGCCATGACATAATATAAAGTAAATGAAAAGAAACAAGGAATGAGAAAGATACTCATTTTTTGCAAATTCTATCATTTCTAAGTAGAAATCAAGACAACCTGCATTAGTACAAATTAAAGTAAATCAGAGTTATTATATATAATATCAATTTAAAAAAACAATTGTGGCCCTGGCTAGCTAGCTCAGTTGGCTAGAACACTGTCCCTTAATGCCAAGGTTGAGAGTTTGATCCCCACAGGAGATGTTTTTCTCTCTCTCTCTTTCTCAAAGCAATAAAAAAATAAAAGTAGAAAATCAATTGTGTAACTATTATTGACAGCTAACCAACTAGAACATGACTTTTTCTTTGGTAACACAAAACTGAAAAATATTGGTACATATAAACTTGGGTGAGATTTTATTGAGAAATTTAGATAACAAGATTTAAAGTAATTAAACAACTAACTATGTGGATAAACAGCAAGTTCACTAACAGTATAATTCCCTTTCTTAATGAAAATCCACTCCCCCAAAATTAATCTAATAATTGGACGTAATGGAAATTAAATCTTGACAGGATTGTTCCTGAAGATGACAGGTTGTAGCTAAAGTGAACACAGAACAGCAAAGCATTGATCACACTGATATAAATTGTTAAAAATAATGTGTGTTGTGTTGTGGGTTCCTGCCCAATGTGCTAAAATTTATTAAGAAACCATAGTATATAGTTTTTGTGCAAAGACAAAAAAATAGCACAAAGATGGAATACAGAAGTCTATAGTAGTAGAGTCTAGAGAAGGACCACAGATGTATGAGAAATCAATATCTACCAAGTTGGTATTTCAAGTCTGTGGGGAAAGATGGATATTCAGTAAATGGCACAGTTAAAGAGTGACTATCTAAATGGAATGAAAAATAAAACTAGATTCTTATCCCATCCATCACTCGAAACTATTTCATAGTATGTCCAACACCTACATTTAAAAATCAAATCCTTAAAAAATCATTAGACATCCATATGAGATTTGTATGACCAAATGGTACAGAAGAAATTTCTTACAGACGCATGTGCCCACACACTCATATAAACAATAAAATGTAGATAGATATATTAAATTAAACTTCATTAAATTAAACGTCTTCCATTAAAGGAAAGACCCTATGATCAGAGTAAAAAGACTAGTAGCATAGAGGAGAAGAATATTTACAATAAATGGAACTGGAAAAAAAAACTAGTATCTACAGCCAAAGTAATATAACCATTCTTTTATAATTAGTGAGTTAATGATGACAGACTGGTAGAATATAATCATTGGGTTAAATATAGGTAAATACAGTTTGGTACAACCCATTATAAACATGAATGGGCAAATACATAACACACAATAGTCTTGTGTTTAGGATCCATAAAACAATAGATTACTATATATATATATATATATGTATATATATATATTTGATTTGTTGTTTTGTTTTGCTTTATTTTGTTTTGAAGTCAGCAGGTCACAACAAAATTTCTGGAGAGAGAGAGAAAGAGGAGGAAATAAAAAACAGCCAAGACAACTGTTCCGTTTTTGGAAGTTAGCAAGTCACAACAAAATTTCTTGAAAGAGACAGAGGGGTGGGGGGAGGGGGGAGAGAGAGAAGAAAATAAAACAATAAAAAACAACCAAGACAGTGTTTATAAGATCTAGTATATGTGTAAATCTGAAAAGAAGGAAAGATCTAACACAATGAGCCTAATGACTACGTTCTTTTCAATGACTATGTCCCTTTAACTATATTCTTCAGTTATCTCATCTGTACAATGCACTGTTAAAGGCTATTCTGTATTTTACATTCTCAGGAAGTTATGACAGCAGCCCAACATTTCTTTCTCTTTTGCAGTCTTTGGCCTAAGATCCTACATTAATTTTAATTAAGGATGGATGTAATTTATTTGGGACTGATGATTATTTAAGTTCCACTGTATAAAGAGGCAATCCATGGAAGATGAAAACTAAATAATAGCATATGTTGATTTCACTAATGATCAGGGAAATGCTCATTAAAACTACAATGAGATGCAATGCTATGCATATTAGGTTGAGATATTCAGAAACTATCAACGACATATTTTTATTTGATTACTTACAATGTCTGAAAGAATGATAGAAAATGTTTGCATTTGATAGAGCTCTGTTGATATGCAGATAACTCATATATTCACTACCACTTTCTATAAGTGTCTATGCATGTATTTTTAAGTGGTTTACACATGTTCAGTTTCTAATGATGACATATATAAATATTTTAAATATGTCCATGAAATACTGTTAAGTGGAAGATGCAAGTTGCTAAATATATGTAATTACATTCATACATGCACACACATACACACCTGTAAGGAGGGAAGAGGGAGAAGAGCAGTGAGAGCAAGGGGCAGTTAGGTGGTGAGACACATGCGGAGAGACAGACACACGGGCATCAGAGGGCGATGCAGCACAGTGACAGGCGGAGACAGACCAACACAGAGAAATGGAGGGAAACTTCTGTACGATGAACTAATTCACGGACAGAGTTTTCCCTGGGAGAGTCAGCTCCTTTCATTTGTGCTTTCTATTTTTTTTTTCTGTTGAATGCCTTTATACTAAATACATTGTTTTAGAATATATTCAAGTCTTTATAGAAAATTTTTAAAAAAATAGTGTTTCCACTTATGCTGATGTCACTTTTTAGGATATATCCTGAAATCTTTGAACACTTTCCACTCCAGAGTCAGAAAAAGAATAATTTTAAAACACTATTAAGTTTTACAATAAAAGTAATAAACACACAACTAATAAATTTAATTACACCAGTATCTCTCTTTAGACTATATCATGGAATTCCTGAATACTACTCACCCCTTAACAAATAAAATAATTGTCTTTTTTCACTTCATTTATTTTAGTCTTCATAAGCTAATTTTTTAAATGGAAAAAAAAGAAAAGAAACCTATTAAATTACTTTATTTTTTGGAGCTGTGACTGTGATAAACTGAAAAATCTTTGGTCTACTCAACAATACTAATTAGATATGTATGTAAACTTATTTATATTTGTGTTAGAGTTAGCCGCTTATTTGTTTAGCCATTACCTATCCACAACAGACATGAAGCCTCTGATGGCCATAGCTCTCCACTACAAACCCAACTACAGGCCTTGATCATATTTTTCACAAAGTACAGAGCAGGTGTCATGAAGAACAAACCTCAAGATTCAGCTACTCTGTCAGATCTGGAGGTTTTAGGTTGCAGATGGTAGTTGCAAATTATTATAGAATTTAACAATAATTATCAGCAATAGGAAACTTTCTCAACAATCCTCCATCTTATTAGTTTCTGTGTACTGTCCCTGATGAATCATTATTCATAGCGGTCCTTTACCCAAAACACTGAACTGGCTTCCCTGAACTATAAGACTGTATGTTTTAAAAACTAAATAAACATCAAACATACACTTTATGCCTTCTATTTTTTTCCCCAGGAAATGGGCTTTCTGAATACTGGCTTGTTCTTCCTCTTACACAACATAACTTCACTGATGCTGAATGTGATTTGACAACTAAGAAGAACTCTAAACATGTCCTATGATAGATTCTTGTTTAACTGTGTTCTGGATGATAAAAGTCTGAGGGAATAAGGACAATGGCGTGACAAGAAACTGAAGATCAGTTACAAGGACATCCTGTGACCAGGGCCATTGGGAGCTCTCTGGCTGAGAAAGTGGGAAACAAGGAAACCAACGGTGAGTCCATCGGATGTGCTCCCACTCGAGGAGGCCCCACACTTGCCCTAAATTTCTGAATTATTTATTAAGACAAACCAGAACAATCCGATCTGACAGCGGGTGTGTACGTGTGGGAGGAAGGGTCTGCACTTGCCATTCCGAAGCCCTTCTGTGTAACAAAGACAACAGAAGCGGCAGGCACTAATATTTCCAAATGTATATAATTTACAAATGTATAAAGTCTGATACTCTCAGAAACAAGAAACTTATTCAAGGGCACAGAAGTAATGATGATTTACATAAACAACTTCAGAAGAGACACTAAAAAACAGATGAAAGAAACTGCATCAAGATTGCTGAGAAACTTAAAGAATACTCATAAGAATTTAGAAAAAGTAGCTTTTCTATAGTCTTAAGATAATTTTGAGAAGATTTCATTATATACGAAGATGCCTGGGAGAAAGGCTGTATAGAGGTCAGGGGTCACACAAAAATGCGAACATAACTCTCTCCCAAAACACATTTAAAGGAAATTAGATAATGTAATTAAAGTATATACATGTTTTACTTAAATGATGTTAATTCATTTACTAAGAAGTTTACACATTTAACATTCTGTGATTTGGACCCTATTAAAAAGTATATTAAACCAAAGTAAAATATTCTCGGAATCATTTTGGCAACAGAAGAATAATTTAGACATGGCTAATTGAGAGCACAAATCATCCCCTTTAAACTGTGTTAAGTACACAAAATTGTAAATTAAATTGAGAATGGATCTGAGCTTTTCTGATCATCATTCTTGATAAAGTTAAAGTTGAATAAAGATTCAATTTTAAAGAGACTCTTTTGAAGCAAACAAAACAATAATTATACTAAATTATATCAATATTTCATAGATTGGACTGTCCTCATGGAAAAATTATTTTGATGAAAACTCAGTGGAAATTAGACAGTGTTGGCCATTAGATTTTAAGCATTGGATTTTTAATAATCAGAATTAATTATCTTTTTTGGTCTTGTCTCAGGTTTGCTAGGGGCAAACCTGCCATATACACACACTTTCCAGGGGGCAGGCAGTTCACGAAGGGGCCAGAACCTTACCTGCTGGCACATCATGAAGACAGTTTTTTTTTCATTTTTTTATCCTCACCTAATGACGCTTTTTTTCATTGCTTTTAGAAAGAGAGGGAGGGAGAAAGACAAACCAGTGCACCCAGACCAGGGATTATTTGCTCCTGGATCAGAGATTGAACCCATAACCTAGCTTATGTGCCCTGGCCAGGAATTGAACGCACAACTTTTCAGTTATGGGATGATGCTCCAAACCACTAAGCCACCTTGGTCAGGGCTAAGACATTCAGCTTTTACACAAGAGTGTCCTAGATTTAGATTAATGTCATTGGCAACTCCTCCCACCCCCAGTTAAATAAGGGAAGAAATGCAGAGGCAGCCTCTCCCGGAGAAGGCTGAAGACGGCTGTCGACTTTGAAATTAAGGGGCTGCTCAGGCTCTGACACCAGCCTTACCCTTCTCTGTTGCTACTCCCTCTGGAAAATCTCATCCAGTTGCATGTTGTTCAATATCTACATCCTGTTGATTCTGAAGTTTAAATCTCTATACCCCTCTTCTCCACTAACTTCCGCACTCATATACCCAACTGCCTTACTCTCTTCTCTGCTAGGAATCTTGATGTGGCCCAAACAGAACCATTTGTCCTTCCCCCAATTGCATCCCCCTCCAAGCCCCACCCTGTTTCAAAAACTGACATCATCTTTCACCCAGTGTTTCAAGACTAAAACTGACAATTTATTTTTGCTTCTTCTATTTCACCCATATTTTATATACAACTCATCGGTAAACCCCATCAGCTCCACTTGCAAATCATATGTCGAATTTGGCTGATTCTCACCATTGTCTCTGCAATTCACCCTCATCTAGTGTTAGGACTTCCGTCTGGTTTTTTATTCTCTATTCTTGCCTCATCCACAAAATGGCCAGGATGATCAGATGGCTCCTTAAAACCCACCAATGCCTTCTCATTGCAAAATAATTACAAATCACTATAAAATAACCCCAAATGTTACCAAGGTGTAGCAAAATCTTACTACATGCTGACCAGTCCCATGACCTCTATTTTCCTTCCTTCCTTCCTCCCTCCCTTCCTTCCTTCCTTCCTTCCTTCCTTCCTTCCTTCCTTCCTTCTTTTCCTTCTTTTTTTCCTTTCTTTTTCTTCCTTTCTTTCATTTTAGAATCAGCAAGTAACATCATAAAAGTATGGTATAATTATTTAGTTCTTGTTTTAAAATTTAATCTTTATTGTATTTTTTCCATTACCCTTTAGCCCCCTTATATCCCAGCTCCCCCCAGCAATCACCACACTGTTGTCCATGTCCATGAGTCCTAGACGTATTTTTTACTTCAAATTGCTCTTGACAATATACAGAAGATATATACAAAATGCATAAACACATGAATTAAATAAAATAAGAAAAAAAGAATACATATATGTGGATTGATTCTCCATGTAACACAGTACCAAGACCTGGGTGACTTAAACAAGAAGAAAAATAACATAAATAATAGTCATTCACATCTATCTCTAATGGTAGACACACACTTATTTCAGACACTATTTTAAAGGTAATTTTATATATATTTTTCAATTATAAGCATCACTTGTATCAAAATTTCTCTTAGTCTATGCATACATGAGTAACAGAATTAAATTCATCTTATATCTCCTCCTTACCTTCTTATGCCTTTGGGTAAAGGCATACTCACAAATTACATGCAGTCTGTGGAAACAGGTTTTGTCACATGCTATTCAATGTACGCATCTTTGGAATTATGGAAAGTGCCTTTAGCCTTGTAAATTGTTCCCACCTCTGGTGATGAGCAGTCTTATTTCACGTACAAGCCCATAACCATAATTCGCTTCAGGTAGTTCACAACATGAGTATAGCTGTAGACTTGATTCCTAGGCAATTGTTGTATATTTATTTTTAAGGGAAGGCTTTTCCTTTTCTTGATTTCCTTTTTAAGTCTGCTTTAAAATTCAGGCTAGGTATGGACTATGCATAACTACTGGAGTTTACTCAATCAAAAACTGAAACACATGGTCTCACTAACACAAGAACAAAGGGGAAGAATATTTGAAATCAGAGCTGTATGAAGAAATTCTCAATATATGATTGCCATGCCTATCTACCATCAAAGTGTAGATTAGATATATCTCTAAAAGCATTGAAATAAAACAGGATGCAATGATCTTAGCTGGTTTTGTCATCATTGGAAGGCACTTGAGATGTGACTTTCTGCCACTCTTGTTAGTGACAAAATGTCGATTATATCTAAATCAGAACCACTCATAGCAACACTGAATAACATGTTATCTCTGAGGGTGAATACAATTTTCTTGAACTGAACTGCCATGGTTAAAGTGTTAGCATGAGGAATTCTGACTTACATTCAGTTTGATGCCTCTTTTTCTTTGACCATTAAGTACTGATGATAAATTTATTTTTGTTAAATTTTCTCAACCTTCTTATAAATCCAACCAAAAGCCATAATGTTCATAGTATACTCTATCAGGGCTGGGAATATAAAGGTTAATATTAGTGGTTGCATTAACATTTTAATAAAGAATATACAAAAATCCTGTCATTTTCTTAGAAGTAAAATTAAGTTTTCTTCATGTGAGAACCATGAGTTGAGAAGTAGAGTTGTCAAGGGTTTCAGGATATTAATCTCTCAAGTAGTCAAACATTCTAATTTTGGATAATTGTTTGGAAATCATAATTGAATTTGAACTGTAGTTATTAACTAATGGCAAAGTTTATGATTCAGATATATTGTCAACCATTAAAATATTTGCCTGTAAAAGATAAGAAAAATAGAGGCTTGCTTGACAAGTGTTCATTCAGAAGCGCATGTTTTTAATACTGTGAACTTTTTGCAGAGAATTATATGCTAATCATGTTTATTTATAGAATTTAAAACAGTCCAACAGCATTTTGAAACAAATGCCTTACAAAAGAAATCTGTTGCCACCATGTGTAAGTTATCTCTATTTTTAAAAAAAAGTTAAAATATCCTGAATAGTCTTTTTCTTCTGGGGAAGTATGGCAATTGAGGACATCTTTCTAGACAGGCTTTATGTGTAAAGAGAGAAAGTGTGGAACATTCTTCTTTGGGTGGGTATGAGGAGCAGATTAATTACTGCAGGTGAGGCAGTTAGCCTAGAGTACAGGAACGCTTAATAAAAATTAACTGCTGTTTGGCACTGTATTGTTATCTTCTAAAATGAATTTTGTTCAAAGTTTCAGGCAATAAGATTTATGTAATGAATCATATTTGAACCCCTGCCCTATAAGGGGTGTGTGTGTGTGTATGCGTGTATGTGTGTGTGTTGAAATGCAAATGGGAAGGAGCTGCTTCATTAAAGACAAAGGCTACCTGGGTTCCACACAAAGCAGTGGGGGTGGAGTTAGAATAGGGAATTTCTACCTCAAACTTTTACTAGATTGAGACAACATGAATTCAAGAGCATCAAGGGCAGATTTCACAGTAGACTGGAGAAACAAACAATAAATACAGAGTGGGCCAGCATGGGGGCGGGGTTCAAAAAATGGAAATATATCCAAAACTGAGGGCAAGGGAGATCATATAAAGTAAAAATAAGTCCAAAACCTATCTTAGGTTGAGTTCCCCCCCAAATAAATGCTGATGTGTCCTTTTCCAGCAAGAGGTTTACTAGGAAGTAACCTCTGCACATACATCTATTCTATGGGAATGCAAGCAAGATTGGAAGAGGAGCCCTTGAGCTGAGTTGCAAGAAAGTTTTCAGCCACTCACAGCTGGTATTGTTCTTCAGAGCTGGCCCGCCTTAGAGCAAGCAGGAAGGGCCATTTACACCACCCCACTGACTAGTCCCTGGATACAACCTACTTGTTACAAGGCAGTTCTCTTCAAATGGGGGCGAGAGGTTCTCTTCAAACAGCAGCGGAGAGAATGAATCCCTCAGACCTGAGGGGGAGATCTGGCGTATATGACAGCATCCGCTACCCCAGTAAACCAAACTCCAGAGCATGATGTTATTGCCCTGTAGAGTTTAGTAGAGGATGAGATTGCAGCAAGAAGGGAAGAAGAGAGCTGTGGGATCACATGACATCATCCTCAAAATACCTTTTTCAGGTTTCTTTAAGAAAGTGTAAGTTGAGCAGACAATCTTGAAAAGGCCAGTGTTCAGAAATTCCCATTTTGATTATGGACTTTGAGTAATATCAGTATTATGAGTGGAATTTGTCAATGGAGATGTATTAATTAAACTGCTTTGAATGAGATTGCTTGTGTGCACAGCTGTTTCCAATTACATGATTATAGCTTACAAAGCCAACAATTGAAATCATGTTCTTTTTCACCATGCATGGGAGAAAGTGGCGTCCCATATAACAATAAAACAAGAGCTCGCGTTCCGCAAGAGCCTGAAAAGCAGGAGGAGGACTAGAAGTTCACCATTGAGGGAATTCATGCAGAAATGTGCTCTCTGGCATGACGCTTATTCTAAATAACAGAAGTTGTCTCAGAGCTCCTTTCGCCAGGCAGATCTTTAAATTAGCAGGGGGTCGGCTTCAGAAGCATTCAATTAGGAGAGAGTCCGCAGAAAAATGTTTCTTCCTTTTATTGGTCCATGACTTGTCAAGTCAGGTGGCCCCAAATCACTCACTAATGATACTATGTAAAGATGTCCAAGCTCCATCCCCCTTGCTTTCAATAGTTCTTCCTACGTTTTGTGGACTTAGAGGCCAGGAGAATAACTTGCGTGGCCCATGAAGCCAGAATTCAAGGGCTTAGCCCTCAGGCTCTGAGCTCAGACACATCTGGGCTTGAATCCAGTGCCTCCACGGAGTCACCCTGACTTTTAACAATTTAGCTTTTTAAAAAATAGGATAATGTACTTCAAAGAAAGTCATTGGGATGCTGACGTAAGATATTTTAGACAAATTACTTCACAGAGAGGCAGTTTCACTCTATTACCTAATGAATTAATTGTAATTTATTGAATTCCTTCTATGTGACAGAACAGTTCTGTTCATCTGCATTAATTAATTAAATCATCACATCAACTGCACACATGGGTACTGCTATTATCCTTATTTTACAGATGAAGACTTTAGGCTTAGATTATGTACAATGCTCTGCAAGCAAGTAGTGATAATAAATAGAAGTAATGACAAACAGTGAATGTTAGGTGCTGTTTTCACTCTAAATTTCAGATTTCTCATCTATAAATTTGGGAAGTATTACATACCTGACTGCTAATTAAAAAAAAAATAAATGAAATAAGTGTTTATCAAGTATTTGACCAAGGGCCTATCACAGCAATTTTTAACCTTTTTCATCTCCTGGCACACATAAAATAATTACTAAAATTCCGTGGCACACCAAAATATGTATTTTCTGCTGATCTGACAAAAAAATAGGTACAATTTTGATTATTCACACTGGACAGCTACAGCTGTGCTGGCTGTTGTCATTTTTTTATTTGACAACAAATAAAGAGGTCAGTGCCTCTTAGAGAGTCAGGTATTGCATGTTTTAAAATTTCTTGCGGTATACTCATTGAGAATCACTGGCCTATAATAATCTATTAGTCAAGGTTCCCCAGAGACACAAAATGTATAAGATACAAACGGGTATGTATATATAGAAAGAGATTTATTGTAAGGCATTGGGCTATGTGATTATGGAGGCTGACTGGTCCCAAGGTCTGCAGCCAGCAAGCTGGAGATCCAGGAGAGCTGATGCTGCGTAGTTTGATTCTGAGTCCCGAGGGTTGAGAACCGGGACTGCCAAGGGTGCAAGTTCCAGTCTGCAGACCAGCACACTTGAGGCCCAGGAAGAGCGAATGTTTTAAGTTGAGTCACAAGGTGGGGAAAGGAAAAGCCCATTGCCCAAGTGCAAAGGAAAGCTGGCAGGATTTCTCTCTTTCTTGTGGGGAAGAGTCAGTCTTTTTGTCCTGTCTAGGCCTTCAGCTGATTGGATGAGACCCATCCCTCTTAAGGCGTACAATTTACTCAGTCCATTGATTCAAACGTTAATTTCATCTAAAAGAAACTTCATAGTCACACCCAGAATAATATTAGACTATATGAGAGCATCCAGGGGCCCAGTCAGGTTGACACAAATTAAATCACCACAGTTAAATTGTCAATATATGGTGTTATAATAATTTCCATTATTAGCATTACCATTTAATTATATCAGTAATATTAGGTGACAAACATTTTGTTGAGCATTTTAATACATATCTTTTGCTTATATCATCACTCCTTCAGATTTAGTATTACTCTGTCCAGCAAAGCTATCAGTTAGACTGGAAGGGCAGATTAAGTGCTTCCCAAATAAGGAAAATTTAAAGGAGTTCATCATAACCAAGCTGTTATTATATGAAATGGTAAAGGGACTTATCTAAGAAAAAGAAGAAGATCAAAAACTATGAACAATAAAATGACAACTAACTCACAACTATCAACAACCAAACCTAAAAAACAAAAACAAAAATTAAGCAAATGACTAGAACAGGAACAGAATCAGAGAAATGGAGATCACATGGAGGGTTATCAGTAGGGAGGGGGAGAGGGGAGAATGGGGGAAAAGGTACAGTGACTAAGAAGCATAATTGGTAGGCACAAAATAGACAAAGGGAGGTTAAGAATAGTATAGGAAGTGGAGAAGTCGAAGAATTTACATGTACAACCCACGGACATGGACTAATTGGGGGGAACGTTGAGGGGAGGGGGTGCAAGGTGGAGGGGGATAAAGGGGAGAAAAAATGAGACAACTGTGCTAGTGTAGTCAATAAAATATACTTAAAAAGTGTTTCAATTATTAAATTGCAAATTGCAAAAAGCACTGTCCTGGCATCTCATCACACCTTTAGCATAAGAAAATAAAGAAAGAAAAACAACCCTAGAAAGGCTTTATCATTTAACCCTGTACTCCTCTGCTGGGTTGCGCAAAACAGAGGCCCTAAGAAGTTCTTTGATGAACATACCTTGGGAAAATCTAGGGCAGAACTCAGGGGCCTTATTCTGGGAAACAGAGTAGTCACTCTGTTATCAGAAAAAAGCATGTACTTATTTTAGCAAATGCTATTTGCTCTAATTTTTCTTGCCTCTACCTTCTACAAAGTCCGTGGGTTAGGATTTCTTCTTCAAATAGGCAGAGGTCATTATATAAAACTGACCTCTTAATGCAAGAATAGTAACATAGATAAAAGCCCACCATTTGGACAGTCAGCGTTAATGGAGGCTGGAGAAGTAATTTGGCAATTTCTTCCCCCTTTTCTAGGTAGGTGATGAATGACCGTTTCCTTTATCTTGTGTTCGGAAGTTTAATGGGCTAAGGAGAGTGCAAGATCAGAGTTATTTGTGCCTGAAATCAAGAGAAGTTTTATTCAGCCACACTTAAATAAGTGTAGTAAAAGACCTGAACAAAGCATTTCCAAATACTCCAAATTTTACTTTTCAGGGGAAATTTGAAAGTGTTTGCAAATAAATACGAGACAAAACTATATTTGTGGTTTTAAAGTGATGCCAAACTGCCTAGCATTGCAAATTATTTTAGAAATTGCTACTCATTCGGAGCTCTGTTGAATTAAATTAAAGAGTATGCAAAATTAATTATCTAAAGCTCTAATTTGGAGAAATTTCTAGATATTTTCAAAGACTATTGGAAACAATAAGATCACCACTAATGTGACTAAAACAAATAAAAATTTGATATAGTCCATCTCTCTGACAGAAAAAAAAAAAAAGACAAACAGAATAGACAATGAAAAAGAGGAGAGATCCTAAGCTCTATGTCTGAGTGCCATATTTTTTTTCATAATATTCAGGAATTCTGGAACAACTACTAGTTTATAAAGATCCCTTCCACCATTTGACCGCACATACTGAAAACAGATTCACTCTCTCTTTTTCCAATCGTTACTCTATAACAGTTGTCCCAGTTTTCCCCGCTTTGCCCTCCCCCATGGGACCCCTAGTGCAGATTCAGTCTCTTAATAATCTGATTTTAACAATCATCCTTCTTCATGGCTCCCCAGTGAAAGGTGATATCTTGATTCTTTTCCCCCTAAATTTGCTTTAAAAACACGTGACTACAGGTTGTGTTTTCTTCCTCCTTTCCAATTTCTATATTCAACACATGTTGAATGTTAGTGACTGAGTCCCCTGAATTCTCTCGAATCCACACTCTTCGCTGCACCCTAAACTTTCATCTGAATAATCTCCAAACATTGCCTGCGTGGCTCTCCCTTTTTCACAGAGCAGCAAAGAGTGACCTCTCTAATCTCAGAAATGACCTGCCTCTGCCATTTCTCTGACTAAAACCTTCCATGTTCGTTCTACAGCTGGTGGTGTGAGCCCCAAGCTTCTCCGGGCCTTCCCGAGACAGCACGCTGTCTCCGCCCCTTCCATCTCCTCGTGCCCTGCTGCACTCTGCGGCCCCCCCAGACTTCTTCCATGCTATGCAAGCAACTCACCTTGGCTCATAACCGGTCCCCCAAAATCGAATCCATTCCCTGACTCCTGCTCATGTATCTGGCCAAAGCCATTGGTTCCCTGATGACTTAGGAGGTGCCATTTCCTTCTCTGGTAGCCCAGGAATGCTCATGGCCCTTCCTCATGTGTTCTCACCATATACAGCACATTGTAACTCCGACGTTCCTCTTACTGTTTCAGCTGTCTTCCCAACTAGTCCACAAGGTCAAACTGTGACAAATTCATCATTGTAAATTAAGGCTTTATCACAAGCTCTGAACAGAGACGTGTCCAATAAATATTTGCAGAAGGAAAAAAAAATGTTTTGTTACGGGAACAATTATTAGGAACAAAACGAAGACCAATCTCTTTTCTACTTCCCTTCCCTCCCTCGTCCCCATCCCCTGCCTCCTGCCTTGCGAAATCTCATTGAACTCTGCGCATGTTACTCCTGTCTCCTTTCCTGTAACAGCTTCTTTACTGATGGACTATTTCTGAGGAGCTGGAGACGAAGGTGGACTAACAGAATAAGAAGGACAAAAGGAAGAAAGGAAAATATGGAAGATCAGCAGGAGAAGATTTAACATTCATGAAACACCTGCTATGTGCTGGACACCCTCCCAAGTTCTTCACCAGCATTTACCACTATACCTTTACATCAGCACTTCATGAGAGGCAGTTATTCTCAACTTAGAGAGAAGGAAACTGTGGCCCAGTAAGGAACACACTCACCAACAACCTTATGCCTGTCCACCTACCTCCCAAGTACACGCCGCTTATGAAACCATACACCTTGCTCTAACACACACTCAGGTCACTACACATGTACATAGCTCTTGAGTGAAATTCTTTGATCACTTTAGACCCTAAAGCCGGAGCTCAAGATTTGGGGATATTCTTCTAGAGGTGTGTCTGGAAATGCTAGGGTCAGTGAGAGCATCTCTCTTTTCCCTATCCACGCATCCCCCCAACCACATGCTGGTACTTTCACCAGAGGCTGGCCATCCTTCCTAGCAGCATTGCAGTGCCAATGAAATGGAAGAAGCTTGCTGTCCCAGGGGCATATCACTGTGCTGTCCCAGACTTTCGCACACATTACAAGTGCAAATCTGGGTCTGCAAAGCCTCTTCCTTGCCGCAGCTTTCTCCTTTTGGGGTAATCTCCTGACTGCTCCATTCAACGTTTTGCGTTTCCCCCACATCCCCACGTGTTCCCGCCTGTCACTGTCCATTACACTTCCAGCTGTCGAGGGAGGAAGCCACTGTTAGTGTGCTTGGCCTCCTCTCCAAGGGCTGCGCTGGCTTTAGGTCCTGCATCGCAGTTCTTTGTCAGACGTCGTGTTGGAACAGGGCTCGCTCACTCATTCATTTACTGGGTGCTATTTCTGGTGTGTCTGAACTTCGCCCTCTGCCCCGCTGAGACCAGCAGGGGCCTGTGCTATGCCCATTGCAGGTGAGTGGTAAATATGAAATAGTCACTGAATGAGTATAAAAATCTGTGTCACTTCCTACGACTCTTTAGGAGGGCAGCAGTTAGAGTTAGCCCTTGCCAGGTTCCTCAGATGGCCTCACCTCTCTCCTCATTTACATTGACGTTTCTGTCACATGGATGAACTTCCAGCTTCCTTTTGAGTTTACGTGGCCTGATCTAATTATTGAAATTCAGCTCGGAACCTCCCCTGTTGTAGGAATCAAGACTAGGCCCACAGGTCTTGTAGAGAAGTCCAAAAATCTGACACCTGAGGTGTCCCATCAGGTAAAAAGCTAGAGAGACAGATTAGTGTTGTGGAGCAGAAGCAAATGAATAGGGTGTGTCCCGTTTGAAAAGAACTGCCATTAACCTGGACAAGCTGTGTAGAAATAATATTTTAAGACAGCTTTGAATCTGCTGTTTTCTGTGAAATCTCTTCCTTAAAAGTTGACACATTTTATATGCATAAAATGTAGGAGATCAGGTAGCCACACCTTGACCAGCAGACCTCCATAACTTCTCAGATAAGGGTCCCCCGGGGCTTTTTCTCCTGCGGGATTGTGGGTGGGGGGTGAGGGCGGATGGCAGTGATATCTATCAGATTGCATGTTAAAAACAATTCCGGCTCAGTTGGTGGTATCGCTCATAACACAGAACCCTGGAAGCTTGCACCCCAGCCCTCTGAAGTGCCTGCTTCAGGGCTTGTTCCGGGGCCCTGCCTCAGGGGTGCGGGGGCGCGCAAGGAAGTGAGTGCACAGTGTAAGGAGATGCCGGCTGCCTTTCCTCCATCAGAGGAAAGCGTATGTTCTATGCTCTCTCAGTCAACAGTACAAAATAATTCTTTCTTTCTGCCTGGTGTATATATAGTGAGAAATGCCTCTTCTTATAAGGATAATGACAGTCTTTGAAATACTGGGGACCATGAGAGTTGACCTGCTGCTTAGCGCCAATATCACCCATTTGTAAATGGGAGATTTACTTACTGACTGAATGGCGCCTCGGTAAAGCGATTACCACGCGCGCTGGCGCGCAGAGGCCTCCCAGTCAGTGCATCACGGACCTGGAAGACGATGCTTTTATCCTTCATCTCGGGCCACTGCAAGTTTTCAGCATGCTCACCTCAATAATCTCCACGTTTATTTAAAACACACACACACACACACACACACACACACACACACACACACACACACACACACATTACTCTCATTAAAATTAATGACTGCTCTGCTTACCTACAAAAGGGAGACTTTATCACTCTGCGGCAGCAAGGGACATCACCAGATCATTTGGACTGAACGTATTAAGACATAAGCACTTACTTTCACATTTACAAAATTAATAAAATCATCAAATGCTAATTGAAAATCTTTTTACTATCATTCATGGATCTTTCCTTTTTTTTTTTTTTTGACCTATTTCACCCATAAACTCTATGTACTCATAAAAGTTTCAGCATGTAGGAAATAACGCTAAACTCCAATGTATGTAAAATATACTTTGTAGAATCCTAGAGCCCCAGAATCTTAATTGAGCAACCGTGGGCTGAAGTTTCCACTTTCATCAGATAAAATACTGGGAAGTTTAGCCTTATGACTGAATCAAAACAGGCCTCAGTTAACAGTGGGGGTGAATGGCATTAAGTATCTCACTCAAGAATATACCAACTGAGAAGATGAACACTGGGAAAATAAGGCACATGCTTGCCTGGATTGTCTGCTTTTCCTATCAGCTGAATTACAGGCAGACCAAAGCCTTACAAAATTACCAAACACCACAAAAGGCCTTTGTAAAATCAAAAGCATCACAATGTGCACTGTAGAGCAAAATGGGTTCTTTAGTGTCAAAAATTCACTTTGACTCCAATGGTACAACTTAAAAAAGATTTTGAGCCCTGGCTGGTGTGGCTCAGTGGACCGGGCATTGCTCTGTAAACCAAGTCTCAGTCAGGGCACTCGCCTGGGTTGCAGGCCAGGTCCTGGCTGGGGGCATGTGAAAGGCAACTGGTTGATGTTTCTCTTGCACATGGATGTTTTGTTTCCTTTCTTTCTCCCTCCCGTCCCCCCTAAATAAATAAATAAATAAAAATCTTTATAAAAAGATTTAGGGAAAAATGCCTAAATGTTCTGTAAAAATGAGAGAGCATTACTGTTTAACTTAGGGATAGTGCCAGTTTACAGACCATCTCTTACTGACAAAGGTAGTAGGGAAGGTCTCTCAAGGCGGAAAACCTGAAGGGCATAGGGTAGAAACAAAACACTGTTAGGAGGGAGCATAAAGCTCTAGTTACAGTCTGACCACGATAGCATGCATTTCCTTCCACATGGGGAGCTGACTCCTAAGGCCAAGAACTGATCTCGTGAATGCCATAGGTTCCACATGAGGTATGGTAATATAAAGAGTAATACCAAAAAAGAAAAAGAAAAAAAAAAGGCAAAGCCAACTGCACGTATTTGTTCAACATTAACTGAAGGTTCTGCAAGTTGTTCCTTATTGCTCCTGAAGAAAAAAATATGCAGAAAATATTTGAAATATTTTACCCTGTCACGGGGCTTAACTATAAGCCAGTGATTTAAATAAAATCATGGACGGCAGCCTTTTTATGCAGGTGTCTTTGGAAGTGCATTAAAGAATTAAAAGTCTGCATAATGAGCGAAGCATTTTAATATGTGTTATCTCTTCACGTATGAAAAGTTTTATCTTCCTTTCAGATATATGGTTTAGGGTGACTGCATTTTTGACAATGTAGCTCATAAAAATTAAAAGAACAGAAAACAACACTTGGGTTGTTCATGCTGTGTCTGAGGCTTACATTATGAAGTAGGATTACAGAGTCAGTAAACGTGCCTCAGGTCTTCCAGCAGCCTATTGAAAATGACCTGCCAAGCTGTTCATACCCCCTCAGCCTTTGGGTTACTTCTACTTACTTTAAAAGAACTGAACAAAATTTTCCTGTGCTCTCTTCAGACAGAATGTTCAATGAATACTCCAAGGGCTGTCGTGAAAATTTATTTTATATCCCTATTACCAATTAAACAATCTTGCCTCTCTAGTCCTTCTTATCCATTTAGTGTTGGAATTTGTGTTTACTTCATTTGATCTTCATTACCATTTCACTCCTCTTTAGAGAGTACTGTCTATGCACAGAGTGGTAAGTGGGCTGAGGACTTTAAATGTACTACATTGAATTCAATCCCCAATGCACTGTTATTATCTATAAATTACAGTTTAAGAAAAAGGGCTTGTGGAATTTCAGTGACTTGTCAAAGGCCATGCAGGTGTCCTGTGACCAGGCCAGGATTCTAACTCAGAGGGTTCACTATCGTATTATAATCATCAAACTCGCTAAGACACTATTCCTGACACACACACACAAAATAAAGTTATATGATGTGATAGAGAAGCTAACTATACCTACGCTGGCCTTCATACTACAATATAAAATGCATCGAATCAACAAGGTGCATACCTTAAATCTACACGGCCATGAAAGCAAATGGATGCAACATCGTTCATTCTGCCTTGCTAACTCTAATTAAACCATATAATTTTACTGGGTCCTGAGATGTTATATTTAGGGATGAGTGAGCTAACTAGGAAAATATTCTGCTTAAGTTTTATTGCCCTTTCTGATGTTCCAATTTAATGAAGGGGAGAAAATGAAAGAAAACAAAGTCTAATGAGCACAGTAACATTTGTTGTTATTGTTATATGTTTTGTGGGAACACGTGATATAGAGCTGTGTTTCTTCCACTGAGGTCCTCGACCTGCAGCATCTGCACCACTGGAGAGTGTTAAGACTGAGAAACATGGCGCATGGGGCTTGGCAAACTAAACTTAGAAATCGCAGGTATAATCATTCCTAGCTCCTAGGTCCTAATTAGAGGAACTAGCCCCAGCAATCTTGTACCAGCCTTTTTGTCTTCTGTTTTCTTTACATTGAGTGTGGGGGTGAGAAGGCAAGGCTGCCGACTCTGGCCAGCCCCCTTTGAAGCACAGCCTGAGAAGATGCTCTTGGACCCGTGTTCATGACCACGTTTGCAGAATGCTCCTGGACATTACCACCTGTGTATGCAGTAGGCACTCAATAAACATTGTTGACTGATTTGACAGACACCCTAGACTGACAATACAAATTGTTCCAGGAAGTTTATTTTCTGCTACTGGGTTAAAATAATACCCTGTCAGAACAGGAAATGCAACATTTGCGCCTTCAGAGTTTAATAATGGACTGTCAGAACACGCTTTCTCCTTCCCCACACAACTGTATAATCTCTCTCCAGTTGCTTTGGGATATTCATTCACAATTATCTTTTGGTTATTACTGGGTGAGCAAAACCCATGTACCTCTTGTTTTCCTTTATTACTGTGTTGTTTTCTCACATAAACAAACAGGAAAACAACCCAAAAGCACAGAAGGCAGCATCTGGATGATGTTCTTTGTGGACGGGTCGCATTGCTTTTGTGATTGTGGCAAGTGCTACCCTGCGATGCTGGAGTGGCTACGGGGAGCACATGCGTTTTACCTACACAAGTGAGGACTTTTATTTTCCTGTCTTCCTCAAGGAGAAGGCGGTGCTCTCACTGTTCAGCAGGGTGAGGTCCAGAGGAGAACAATTTGTAAAAAACCTCTGTCTGACAAGAGCCCTCTTTACCTTTGCCTCTTTGGTAGTTCACAAAACTATCACCCCTGGCCAGGATGCAAACCACTTCAGGCTCTATGCAGAACATGTGTAGATATGAGGTGACTTGGTGCCTGCAAGGAAGCCAATTGTCAGGGACTTTTCAACTGCAGCTCATGGGTGATGGAAGCATTAACTCATTGGTGTTAAGACGTTCTGGTGATGGGTAATATTGTTTTATTTCAGAGCATCAATATTGCAAATGCATACTCTACATGTAAGACTGGTTAATGCGTGCTTAATCTATTTGAAAGATACTGCAGGCTATTGATTTCTCTTCTCCTTCCAGAACATAAAAGCCGTGTACCATGTGTCATTGGGCAATGGACGTAACTTATGCCTCTCTTTGCTCATCTGTATCAGGTACAGGACTAAAAGCTCACAGCATGGTTCGTTTATTTTGTAATCACGTATTGAGTGCACAGTGAAGGTCAAATCACAAGTGAAGAATGAGGATGGAAAGGAACAAGGAGGCAGAAGGAGTGCACGGGACCGGGGGCAGAGGGGAGATACTCAGTGTCAAATGGGCAGACGGTCTAAGGAGCACGTACTTAGAATGAAGGGTCTGAGAACAACAAGAGGCATGGGTGCCAGGTGGTGGGCCCACACAGAACAAATAGCTCCACCTGAGGGTATCAGAGAGTCACAGAGGGAGCAGAAGCTGAGTTACTGATGAGGAAAGCACAGAAGTGGGAGGTCTAAGAGAAGGAAGGGTGAACACTTCGTGAGGAGAGTCTAAACATCTTCACAAGGGTGGAAGCAAAGGAGGCTCTTGTTGGGCCCTGTGCTGCATACAGGAGAGTGACAGCAGACAAGGTTGGGGAACGTATTGTGCATCACCGCACCTCCGCCTTTTGCTTTTTTCCCAATGCAAATGGATAGAAAGAAATATATCAAAATGTTAACAGTGCTTATCTCTTCTTGGTAAGAATATAAGTCAATTTTATTTTATACTTCATACTGTTTGGTATTTTCCCAGTGTCCTGTTGTGAACATGCATTGTTCTCTAATCGGAATAACATGTCATTTACATTACATCTATCACACAGGGTCATGGTGCAGATTAAACGTGACTATGGATCCATTAATATAAACAATATTTGCATGCCTACTCTATGCAATCCACTCTGGTCATTTTAACACCTAACAAGAGACAAGGGACAGTGCCCATTCTCTTGAAACCTGTTGTTTTTACAGTGGAGACAGAAACACGACCAGACAAAAAGCATCTCAGGTGGCATGGAAGCACTAAAGATTGTCTCCAGCTTCAGGCCAGGGCTCACTATGGGAAAGGACAGCCACCCAGGCTGCCGTTGAAGGGCAGGCAACAGAGGGCCATCTGGAATGAGAAAGCAGCACGTGCAGACGCAGGGCCATGCACAGGTCAATTTGTAAAGTGTAGAAGAATAAATCTTTCAAAAAACATTAAAAATAAAATAGGCAGAGGGAGGTGGCATGCCTAAAATTTTGCTTCAATGATATTTTTAACCATTCTTTTAATTTGCATATATATATGATATCATAAAATATTAGGCAACAAGGGTGGAAAGAAGAGAATAATTTAGTGCATGTGTAGGTACAGTGTGTTGGATGTCCAATTCTGCCTATTTGGCTCAGTAATTTTCTAGGAGGTCGTGTTATCCTATTTTGTTCAGGGTTACAGAGGCTTTGTATCTAGAGAAGAATTACTCCTAATAGTACAGTCTTAGCTGAGCTCTTGAGTAATTTTAATGTATGTATTAATTCCAGTTATGCGATTCATGAAACCTCTCTAAATCGTACTGGTTCATATATAAAATGGGACAATATTATCGTATAGTATTTTTGTAAGGACAGCATGACATAAAAATAAAACACTATGCACAGAGTCTGATACCTCCTGAAGGCTCAATAAAAATTAGCTTTCATTATTGTTGATGCAAAGCCATAAGGTAAAAGGGCCACATGTTAAAGAAGCCACATGTTAAAGCCAATTCTTTGTTCATTCTATTACATGCATCCCTAATAAACTTTAGAGGTGGTTTAGTCCCTCTCTAATTTAGAAGCGAACAAAAAGAGGGAACCAGTTCCATATATACACTGAATATCCAAATGCCTCATTTTTCACTAAACGGAATGATCATTGCACAGAGCCAGCACTGTGCTGGGTTTATCTGAAACTTAGACCATACCCTCAAACTTGAATCACCAGTAGGGCCAGCTAAATCCCAGATTGCTGGACTCCACCTCTAAAATTTCTGATTCAATAGGTAGGGATGGGAGTGGATGATTTGCATTTCTAACAGGTTCTCATGTGAAGCTAACACTGTTGGTCCAGGGAGGCACTGGAGAGCCTCTGGTCAAGGGCAATCAGGCATAGTCTCAGCTCCACCTGTTGAACAGATGTGACTGAGGCTGGTGTTGATGTGACCTGTGGTTGAACTGCATACAACGCCTTCACATTTGGGCTCTGATGTACACTGACTTCTGTTTGTGAGTGGATATTCCAGGCTAGAATGTAAATTCCCCAACCCCCCTGCCACTGGTGGGTCTGGCTCTTGTTTAAATGTGTGCAAAGTCCATAAACTCTTATTAGGGATGTGGTGGGCTGTTTCTCTATTTCCCCTGAACAAGCAAGTGGCCAAGAAAAATCAAGTGGAAAAAAAAGCTACCTACAGTCAATCTTAACTTGCTTATACAGAGGAATTCAATACAAATTGGGGATATTTGCAGAAAAATTAATTTTTTAGATCTCTCTTAAAAGCAAGCCAGATGTACTTTATTATGTTTGGCTTTCATTCAACATGTCACTGTGAGAATTCCAAGTTTTTCCCCTGACACCTAACTGTCGCTCCAGACTGTCCTTTGTTATATACTAACACATCATAGACAAGAAATCCTTATATACCCTGACTGTCCAAATACCTCATTTTTCACTAGCACATGCTTATTTTTGTTATAATGCAACCACTGTCTGGCAGTAGCTTTTAAAGACTCTGATGCCATGGGGGAGGAAATCCCTATCTAACTTAAAAAAACACAGCCATTCAAGACACATCATTCCCAGTCTACAAAGGTGGTGCATTTTTGGTTGTTTTTATGTTTTTGTAAAAAAAAAAATACATGTAGAAGCCATGTATCCTAGCAATCACTTATAAAACCAAGAGTTTCTTCCAAAGGAAACTGTTTTTGGATTTTTTGAGCAATTACAAACATCCCTTTCCATGGATTAATTTCCTGTACTCTTACAACAAACAAAAAGGTTGCCACCAAACACTGATATATAAATAGAGGGTAAGGATTTATACCATTTTATTTTATTGAACAAATAGGTATTGCTATCTCTGTCATAGAAAAGAGAAAATGAGAGAAGAAGAGAGAGTTACTACAATATTATTTCTATAAAATATACTTATGTTTACTTTATTCCCTCTGTAGACTCGGGTCTTATCAAAAACCTGAAAAATAGTGGACTATTAAAAATACTCATTAGAAAATGAATAAATAAATGACTAGTTTTAGAACTTTAGATGAATAATTCCCTTCAGACTTTTTTTTTAAAGACAGTAGGTGTCTCAGTGTTTGTAGTATTTTTCTCATTATACCCTTTGTTTGCAGTGTCTATCGCTTCCCTACTGTGGGCTAAGGAATGTCCTTGGTACTGAGGACATAACAGTGAGAACACATGGATTCTGAACCCCACAGAGCTTCCAGAGCAGTGAGAAAGGCAGACAGAAACCCGAGTCCCTGCATCTACTTACTGCACGGACGTGAGTGTTCATATGCTCAGGGTGGCGGACAGAGATTTTACTCAGTGAGACCCTGGAAAGCTCCCCTGAGGAAGGGCTCCGAACAGCTACCTGAAGGAAGAGAACGAGGTAACAAGGCAAAGAAGAGGGCGACAGCAATCAAGGCGGATAAAGAAGGCCCTGCAAAGGTCTAGAGGCAGAGAAAGCATGATTCTTCAGGAATCAATACAACTTGCCTTTTGATTTTGATATAAAGTCAGTTATATTATGATATCCACTGCAAACATAGAGAAGGGCTTGGGTATCTTATGCTTATTAATTGTGTAAATCATACAACAGGAGGATTTTTTTTCATTGCCCTTGCAAAGGAAGAGGTCATACCTCAAGGTGCATGGCTGCAACAGTCTCTGTCATGGCTCACAGTTGCTGGCTAAGCTAGTGGAGTGCACACATAGAGAATGTATTTGGGAGTTAAACCCTTAATCTTACACTCCTGCATAGGAAACCCGCCATGCAATCTCACGTAAAACCCATTCCATAGGTGATCTGATTTATCTTTCCAGCTACGGAACAGGGGTGGAAGCAATTGCTAATGAGAGCACGTTGGTGAGAGTCCACACGGTGCTTATAATGGTCAGCAGGCAGACCTCCAGGCCACTTGCACTGACCTGATCAAAGCCATGGGTACCACTGGGAGGCTGTGCTCGTACTTCTACTCCATAAATTTAGCAGACCAAGAAGTTTATTACTTCCCTGAGACAAGCTGATGATGGAATGGCTGGTTGAGTTAGTGCCTCAGCTCTTTCGATCTATTTCCAATCACTGTTGGAGGAACCAACACTGTAACGTGTTCATTTTTATTCAGTTCATGTTACTAAGATGATATGATAATGCTCCTAGAAGACGGTGTGTTGGGCTTTTAGCAAAATCTCAAAGGGCTGGTGAGATGGGTCTAGGAGACAGGAGGAAGTGGCAGGAACATTAACTCCAGATTCTTTTGGAAAGATGCAAACCAATCAACAGGCTTTGAGAACCTGACCCTTGGTCAGGTCATGCCTAAATTTTAGATCCTGTTATTGCAGGGATTTTTTAAAAGTGCAATTGTAGTATCACACTAAGCAGTCAAGGATCTAGTGAGAGCTACCTTAATTCAAGCCAAAATCTGGAAAAAAAAAAAAAACCAACTACAAACTGGGAATAGCTTTTGTGAATTTGTATTATTAGATCTGATTATATAGCTTAAAGCCCCAGCTGGATTTTAACTCATTAACCTTTGTCTATAAGAAAAGAAGGAAACATTTAGGACTCAGAAGTACAGAACAGTGGTTAAGACTGCATTTTCTCATGGCCCATCTGTGTCTAAATTCAAACTGTGCCACTTACTGACTGGGAAGTTAAATAATCCCCTGAACCTCAGCTACTATATATATAAAATAAAGAAAATGGCACCGTATACCTCAAAGCATGGGAATGAGGACCAAATAATAAAGTACTGCCCATAAAGTATTTCACACAATTTCTAGCACAGTTGTAGCACTCATCACCCTCATTAAGATGATATAGGACTTTTTCAGTTGATCCCATGAGCTGGAGCAGCAGTTCTCCACAACGGTGCCTAATCCGCTAGGGTTTGGCCGAACAGCGAAGAGGTCAGAGTCACCCGTGCGCTGGGCATGCCTGGCTCCCCCACACCTCAGAATGTAAGCCGTATGAGCATCCCACGGTGCCCTCTACCAGCACACAACCCTGCGCTGCATGCCACTCACTGTGTAAGGGGGGGTCGAAGGGTGTCAGGGCAGTGGCCAGATCCCGTTTTGGACCAAAGAACGGTTGGCCTGACCGACTCACGGACCGAGGTTCTATCACAGAAATCATTGTGAAAGGAATGAGAGTCTGATCCAAGGCCACAGCAGTGGGGTAGAGACAGGGGTGGCTTAAAAACATAATTAGAGAATCCTTTAGCGTCAGCGGTAAACTGCATTTGGGAGCTTTGAAAGAACAATTATTCTGATGTCTTACTTTAAATTTGTATTCCCTCTTTTTTACCCCTTTAATTCTCCTTCATGTTTTCATTCTTTCTATGTCTTCCTTGGTTTGGGATACCCATGCTCTCAACTCCCCAAGATGGAGAAATGCTAAAATAGAATTACTAGTGATTTGTCAGTGCGGTGTTGGGGGGAAATGTGTGTGTGTGTGTGTGTGTGTGTGTGTGTGTGTGAGAGAGAGAGAGAGAGAGAGAGAGGGAGGAAAGAACAGACTACATGGAGGAGAGTCTCTGAACCCAGGAAGTCTGTGTGAGAGGCTCACGCTCTTGTGCTCAGCACATTCTGGCCGGGCCCCGGACACCTGGTAGAGGATGGTGGATATTCCCCCGAGTCCTGGGATTCTAAGAGAACCACAGCATGCCACCTTGTGTGACTACACCAACAGCACCCTAGGGACCAGTGCTCAGGATGGAAAGACCAGGCTGTAGGCCACCCAGCTGGGCTGAAGCTATCATGCTTGCCCTGATACTGACATGGTTTGAAGCACTGATGCCTTTTCAGGCCATAAACTAATTTAAGTTTGAAAGCAACCTACAGGTAAAAAGGCAACACTCAGTCACTTTCTTGGGTTGTCATGTTTAGAACTTCACAACTGTCTGCCTACGGTATCCCCCAGTTTCTGCCAGGGTGCCAGCTCATCTGCCAAGCACACAAGGCACCAACATACCAGATCGGGGCTTTTGAACCTATGTACGAGGAAGGCGTCTCTGATAAAGCCAGCTCCCATCGGCGGAGGATCTTCCCATGACAGCTGCTTTAACATGAAGGGTTCAATGTGCTGTCCCCACTGATAGAGAAATGAAGGTCACTTTTGAGGGCGCAGGGGCGCTGGCCAGGCATCAGGGAATGGGACTATAAGGGCTCCAGGCAGTCGGGGCATCAGTTCTCAGGCGCGGAGGGCAGTGGAGACGGAACACAGCAAAACGAGGCAGAGGCACCTGCGAACGTCTCCCGCTATTTCACGAGTGACCTCATTTGACTCTCCTCCCCGCTGCTGACGCATCCTTTCATTTAAAATTGCACGTAGTGCTAAACAAATGGGTCTCTTCAGAGCCACTTAGCAGAACTAATCAGTGCACCAGCCTGGTTTCAAAACGGAGGGCCCATTGCGCGGCAGAGGAGAGCGATTAGTTTCTTACCCTCCATCAGAGGTAAGGGTCACCGGCGACTCGGGAAGAATTGGTGCTCTGTTCCTTCATTCAAGGTAAGAAATTGCACCCCTGCCACACTGAAATCTCATTCTTCCGCCTGAAAACTCATTTCCTTTCAGCGTTTTCCTTCCGGGCTTCCCCCACGCCAGCCAGAAGCCGTGTTCGGCCCCCGCGCACGCAGGAAGTTAATGTGCTCTCTCCCTCTGCCAGGGACAGTTTGCTCCTCGAGGGCAAATTGCTGGGTGGTGAGAAGCCCAGGAGCGAGAAACACACGTTTTAATAAACCTTCACTGAGTCTCATTCTAATCAAGGGCAGAATGGAGCGACTCTGCTCTCCACCCACAGTAATTAGGGCTCATAAGCTAGTGGCGACGGCCTGGGCGTGGGATGGAAAAGGGAAGGCGGTGGAGCACGCAGTTTCCACTTCGGTTTGCAAACATTGAATTTTGCCCTGTTAAAAGGAGATTTCTAAGCCAAACCTCCCTGTTTAATGGCCATGTGAGAAGCTCCAATTTTTTTAATCTGTTCTAATTCCCCATTACCACAGCAATAGCAGGGAGCAGGTACACTAATAGCAAACCCAACTACACCTCCCCACAGTCATTAAGTGGATCCCAGTGCACCAAGAGATTTGGAGCTGTGATCTCATTTTACTCCCGCAACAATCCTGAATACTGGGAGATGTTGTCCCCATTTTACAGATGATGAAACTGAGGCTCCAAAGGGCTAAGTAGCGTGTTGCCAAAAGTCAAACCACAGTAGCTCAGGGACAAGGACTGGAACCAGATTTCCTGGCTTCAGGGCCCTTGGGCCCCACCACATGCATTTATAGTTTTAGAGCCAATGACCTGGCCCTTTCTTGTCGTAGAGCTATTGCACCTTCCCGCATCCTAGGGACATCGGGGCAGGAAGTCTTTGAAGGGAGCTCTGTCCTGCACGCAAGCAAGAGGAAGACTATGTGCCAACAGCCTCAGGCCACATCCCCCAGGCCCTTCGAAAGCTGGGGAGGGGGGCAGGGAGCCGAGTGGTAGTAGGACCTTCTTCTCTTACTGTGGCTGGCTAACACTGAGAAATGTCTTTATTCATAAAGAGACGCTGGCATTAACAGTTTCGTATTTGTAACGAGTGCCTAAATGCATTTTTTTCCCAAGAGACTTACTATAGTGAAGTTTTCAACTACATTTTGGTCATGAACACAGATTAATATCTTATTACTGTTCCTCTGTGAGAATCACATGCCAGTTTCTGATGGGATTTTTATGAGGCATTTTCCACACCAGCCCTTGTCCATACTCCTGAGTACCTAGTTGTGCATCAATAAGTACAATTTCACCCAGGCAGGGAGCACTAAGCTAATTGCTCAAATGCCTTTAAACAGTGACAGAAGAAAAGTCCATTCAACCCTGTTAAGGACAGGGAAATCATTACACCTTCAAAAGCAATAACTAATTAAAAATGAGACACCGTTAAAAAGCCAAGCTCGCTACCTTTAGTGCAACGTGTACAAAGAAAAGATGTGCCTGTTAAAGAGTATCTGCCTCTTTTGTATTCATCCACTTGAGTTTACAAATCCAAATTATCAAGGATTTATAAATTCAATTTAACAAAAGAACTCAGCTCAGAATTACGTTGCTAAAATCTGGCAGCAAACATATGTCTACTGAAATTTAATTCCTGTAGGGAGAGTCAAAATCCTGGACAGTCAAGAAAATTCTCTATACACACTCACCTATGTTTTCAGAAAAGTGAGGATCCTTGGCAGAGAAGGACCAGGGAAATGGAACAATGAAGGCAAGTCTATACATTTACTAGAATGTTGTAGGGCTCTGAGTCAAGCAACAGGGAAAATGTGGAGCTCTGATTTTGCTCAGTGAATGGGCTGCGTAAGGGTTTACTGGATAAACAAAAACTTAACAAATGGTACCATACCTTGTGAATGAATAATGGGGTATGCAAGGATATGCTCAATTGGGGCCTTAATCTTTCATTCCATTACATGATTGACAGCAATATGTAGTTATTTATCTGGAGGTAAAAATGAAGATTAATCAGCAGTTACCCTAAATTTCTCTAAACTTCTCCCACGACACACCTTGCTGTGAAAGGGAGAAAAGTTCTCTATTATTTTTTCTATTTTATATCTTTTCACTTTTTAACATCTTCATTGAAGCTGTCAGAAAAGATTTCAAATATGAGAGAAGAATTTTATAGAGAAAAAATAAATTTCGCCAGGGATTTTGTTTCATCACATTTATATAAGATGCTTTAAGATTCCAGAAGCTGCTATTACTTAAATGAAAGAATAGAAAGTTTGGCTTTTGTTTGTGCTTTTATAAAACAAGATAAATATATATGTTCATAGTAGAAATCTGTGAGATATAGGAAAGGAAAAAGGAATAAATTACCAATAATTTCACAAATCTTTAAAACCACTGGTACTGTTGTAGTGATTCCATTCCAGTGATTATATGGAAACTTCACATATTTATGTGTATTATTAGGCATACTGAGTTTTAAATATTTTTGATCTTTCTGTCTCAGTCTCAATAAATATAGTTGTTAATGAAATCACAATATTTTATAGAAAGGCTAACAAATCATTTATGTTGAATATTTCAAGCAACTTCTAAACTTTTGTCAATATATTAAGTATAATAAATATCCTCTTATATAGAGATTTTCAATTTTATTTTGGGTAAATTCCTAGAGGAAAATCACTGAGTAAAATGGCCTTCATTTTTAAAGTTCTAAATGCACAGACCAAATGAATTTTCAAATTGAGTATGACTCTCACTGGTAGAATCCCTTTCCCTGCTTTCCTCTCTCTCTCCTTCCCTCCCTTTTTTCCTTTCGTCTTCTCTTTTTTTAATCCTCACCCAAGGACATACTTATTGATTTCAGGGAGGGGGGAGGTGGGAGGGGGAAATGAAGGTAAGGGGAGAGACGGGGAGGGGGAGGGAGAGAGATATCAGTTGTCTTTCATATGCACCCAGACTGGGACCAAACCCACAACCCAGACATGTATCCTGACTGGGAATCAAACCTATGACCTCTCAGTTTATGGGAAGATGCTGTGACCCATTTAGCCACACCAGCCAGGGACCCTTTTTCCTTTCTTCCTTCCTTCCTTCCCTTCTTTCCTTCCTTTCATCAGAAGAAACCAGGGTCACAGTTTCCCCAGGAAATGGCAATGCTATCCCTTTTGGGAGGCACATGGCCATTTTGGAATATAATGCTATCATTAGCTACTAAGCGCATAATGGAAACATTGCCATGGTCCCATGAAGAATATTTTCCAGAGCGCCTCAATCTGGAAATGCCTTGAAATCCCATAGCAAGACAATTTCCAGTTCCAGCACAAATTTCATTTAAGAATTCTGCTGGTGTTGTGGTGCTATATCTTTTTATGACTCTTCAATTTTCAGAGGCATGGATTAGCAAAATATAAGTAAAATTTGTTGCATGCTCCCTAACAGCTATTGTGTTCAGGACTTTGTGTGTATTGCTTCATTTACTGTATATGGCAGAGTTATGGGAAATACTAGTATTTTGTTCTCATTTTAAAGATGAGAAAATAAAAAATCGGAATTGTTAATAATTGCCCTGGGTCATGTTTCTTGTTTAGTGTGCTCACAATTTCATGGGCTAGGGATTGAGGCATGGTAGACTAGGAGCAGCTTGTCCTCCTAAATAACAGCTCTCAGCTAGGGTGGCTTGAAAAGTCAAGATGTCTAGGACAGTTAGTTTCCTTGGGGTCTTATGGTTAGGACCTTTCTTCTGGCCGTCAGCTGAGTTCACATCATTTCTACTAGCTCAGACGTGTCCAACATTGCTTCCTAATTTACATGTCTGCCGTCGGGGCAAGGGTGAGTGCTGCAGCCAGGAATACCCAGGCCTATCTTGCTCTTTCTTCATGTGGCCTTTCCCCACGGCTTGCTTGGTCTTCCTCACAAGACGGCAGTCTCAGAATGGTCCGCCTTCTTATATGCGGCTGGCGTCTCCAGAGTGAAAATTCCAAGAGGCTTATGATGTAGCCTCAGAGGTCACACAACCTTATTTTTGCCATATTTTATTGGCCAAAAGGGAGTCACAGGCCCAGTCCAGAAAAAAAAAGGATAGGGGATTTAGACCTTTACCTCTTGACCAGAAACATGTCAAGTAATTTGTGGCCATTTCAATCTCTTTTATAAGATTTTTGGACTCAAAAACCCATACTTCTCAACACCAAACTGGGGTAAAGACATGGTTGATTATTTTTCGATAGAGAGAAGTTTCCAAAATTGCCAGCTTTCCTTATACAGTGACCAAGTACAAAGTGGTGTTCTGTGGAAAACAGGGGGATTCAGGGCAGACCTTTATTGCCCCAACTCTATTTTGCATGTTGTATCTCCTGAGAGAGAAGTGTTAGGGTGACACTGTCAGCTTCTCTGCCCTCCTCAATTCTCTCTCTCTCAATTTCTCTCCGTCCCACTAGATGATGGAAACCTGTTTGGTGACAGCTCATGAGTAGTTTTAGTCTTTGGCTCCTTCAGGACCTGCCTGCCCGCTGGCCGAAGATAAGAGTTTTCTCCTCCCCAACGCAGTCAGTGTATGAGCCCAAGGAGAGCCGTAGGTGGGGGCCGCCATGTGTGGGTGGAGTCTGCTTTGCCTGTGATCGGCAAGGAAAATTGAAGCCAAGGTGGAACTTCCACATGTCTAGGTATAAGCCAGTACTTATATTTTGCTGCATGTCTGACCTTTGTGTCTCTTTTTAAATTGACTTGGGGTCTGAAACACAGAGTGATATGAGCAATTGGCCCCCTCAGATTCCAGTAAGAACTAGCATGGTGTTAGCCTCCATCTCTCTTGGGGAATACCCAAATTGAATGCATTGGGGTTTATAATAATGCTTTTTTTTTGTATTTTGCAAATAGAATAAACAAGCATATAATGTTTTATAAATACAGTATACTACTGTGTCTTTTTAAAATTACTTTGTTTTATTTGTTCATTTTCATACTGTATTATTCAAACTTTCCAGAATGGTGTTAAAAATGATACTGGTACAAACCTGATTTTTATTTTTGTTCCAAGTGTCAATATAGTATTACTATTATGGAGTTAATATGTATCTATCCTGTTACATAAAAAAGAACCTATGTGAGAAATACATTCCCCATCTCAGATGACCATGGGCGTTTTTTGGGCCTTTTTTCATATTTTACCTACGACCAGATGGCTATTTTGGGGCTGAGTTAGAAATTTCAAAGTACTCTTGGTTGGGGCAGTGGCAAACTCCACTTGATGGGGATGGAATCGTTATATCTGCAAATGAGAAGGGTTCTCACCTGTTTCCTTCATGTGAATATATTTATTTTCATGAATGAGATTGTGCTATAGTTCCTTTGTGCGTTTCCTCTCTTTGTCAGCTTTTAGTATCATCATTTTGCTAAAATGAACCTGATAGCTTTCCGCTGAAAATAACTGCTTGGATTAGATTCTTTAAACATATTAAATTGATGCGTTAATTTTGGTGACTTTTTTTGCTGGTCACAGATTACTTTAGTCAGAAGGTCAAGTAGTAGAAAAATGGAGTCTGTAAAATATTTAAATATACAGCTAATGGGCTGGGGAATATGTGTTCGGAAACAGACACAGGGAGTCCCTCTTGCATATAAACATTTCACTGAGGAAGGAGAGTTTATATATTTGTTGTTGGTTTTGTAAGAGGAAAACAGAAATCAATGCCATTCCATTCTGAAGGGATTTTGGCCACACAAGCCTCATTTGAAGATATAGCAAGTTAGACCAAACACAGGCTGAATACAAATACCCCATTTACCATGTATATCAGAAATTAACAGCATTTAGAGTCTTCATGACAATAGCATAACTGGCTTGTCTTTAATGAACTTAAGGATAGAAGAAGAATTAAATCCAAGCCCAAAATGACTCCTTCAGCAGACATTCAGAGAATGACGGATAATGAGGTCAGACACAAAGCTAGGCACTGGGTCACAGGCAGGAGAAAAAAGATGATGATTATGTTTTTAATAAAGTAATCAAATGGTTATTGAGCTCTCAAAAAGGTTCATAATGCTTACTCACCAAGATAATCAGAGTAATGATCCACCTCATAATATGTATACAAAAATTTAGAGAGAACTACGGTCAGATATATCTCTATCTTACTTTTCTTTTTCCTGCCACGTTAGCTGAGAGAGAGAGTGAGAGAGAGAGAGAGAGAGACAGAGAGAGAGACAGAGAGAGAGTCAAAAGTCATGAAAAAGTCAAATCTAAGGTATCACACTACAATATTCTTATGTGGAACCTAATCAACAAAGCAAACAAATGGGCAAAATAGAACCAGAGACTTGAAAATAAAGAACAAACTGACAGTGACTGGGCAGAGGGAGGGAGATCACAGGGGAAAGAAGGGGAGGGGACAAGCAAAGGAACATGAATAGAGGACTCGTGGGCATGGTCAATGGGAGGGTTGGTTGTGGGAGTGGGGGGAAAAGGGTGGGCGAGAGTAATGTGGCAAAAGGCGGGACGACAGTAACCGAACAACAATAAAAAACAAACAATATTCTTATGTGGCTGCCATCTTATCTGCAGTTCCATATAACAACATATCAGGTTTAATAAATGAGAGTAGTAAAGAAAAATCTAATAAAAAATATGCCTACTCTGCAAACCTAGCAATCACCATTGTCTGTACTTTGAAATCCCATTCATACTTCTAAATCAAATTCAAATGTCCACCTCCCTTTATGGGAAGTTTGAAAAACTCAGATTCCAGTTAACATGTCTTGGTCATCTACTATAAGCCTATTGCTCTGTTAGATTCTCTACAAATGCCTTCTAATTTGGTCATCAGAACACTTCTTTACACCAACATTGTCTATCACTAAATAGTTCAGGAAACATAGGCAAAGAAAGGTAATTACATTGCTTAAAGTCATCAACTAGTCAATAACTAGTTGATATATTAAAATCTACATTTCCTTGACTGAAAAGTAATCCCTATTCATTCCAAATACAAAGCAGTATTTCCTTTGAACTTTCATACAAGCGTTTTGGCCTGCCCTAAAAATGGTTAACACGTTACCTTGTCTTATATATCAACACAGGTCTTGGCATTTTCAAAACTCTATTAAATTTGACTTAGAATTATTTGTATATATTAGCGGGAAACTAGGCAAGTGTCACATTCAGTAATTCCTAAAGCACACACAATTGGGCATATTTGCAAATGGCAAGAGACAAGGACACCTTTGAATTTGTGCCTGCCAGACAGATTAGAGGAATAAATAAAATGTTCCCACTTCAAAAATATCTTATACCTAAGAGAATACAGGTTTTTCTTGCAACCCTCTGATGTTTGTCTATCTTTGGAGACCTTATTTTCCTTTAAAGCCTTAATTTGAAAATTCCCTCCAAGAGGAAGTTACTGCAAGCAGGCAAGACAGATGGGGTACTTGTCCATGAATGTGCCACTCGCCTTACAGTTACCGACAGTGTTATATTAAGCGTTAGTCCAGATATTTACTAAAGCATGTGGATCACATTGGGTGATAAGACCCATTTAGACATCTCTTAGCTAAAGAAAAAAAGAATCCCCATTAGGCCCTAAAAGCAACCCCAGGAGATGACAATTACAAGCAAACAGGGTCATTTATTTTTGTGTTTATATTTTTAACGGAAAGAAATACATTAACTACGAAGGGAGACCTCGACAGAGTGTGTAGGAGCTAAAAGAACCATTTATTCTCTCATCTACAAACCAAGCCATGCGTCAAAAAGACTAAGGCATGAGTCAACCATCACTACACAAAGGCAGGGCAGGAGAGCTGCAGAGTACGAAGCTCTTCGGAAGGAATGACTCTGAGTCTGATATGCATGAAACAATAGCAAAATAGCTTCCAAGACTAGTTCAGAAATGGACAAATGTTCATTCAGAGCAAGTGCAAGGCACTCTGCTAGGTCTTATGGGAGCTAAGGATGGAAAGGTAAATCAACCTCTAACTCCAGACTTAAGCTAAGGAGATACTGCGATTCAGTGAGCAGCAACTCTGTATCCCAGTCAGGGAGATGATGGGCACACACGAAAAATCCACATTTCTTGAATATTAACAAGAAATTTATGCATAAATTTTGTTGAATTAATGGCAGGATGGGTAGAAGAAAAAGTGTCCAAATGTATAAACTACTGCTTTAAAAAGAGAAGTACCACAATAATGCAGAAAGGTCAATGAGAGAGAGGGAGGGAGAAATGTGGGAGATTGGAGAGCAGAAGTCACATGTGGTAGCATGAGTGACCTATAAGATGGGGCAAAAGTAGGTTTCCAGTTGTGAGTATGCAAAACAGTTTATTCTTGCATCATTATTTATTAATTATTATATTATTCTCTATTGGAACAACTGGTAATCTACTTTTGCCTCATCCTGTACTTCCTTTGTAGGAACCTGAAACATTCTATTGGAGGGCCTAACTTGGAAGTAGGGACCCAAAAGGTAGAAATGCAGAACTGAGTGGAAAAATTCAGGAAACCATGAAATACATGATTATATACATGAAGGCGCACCTGTTCCAGTGTGGCTGCTTCATAAAAAGGCTTATGGAAAATATAACAGAACACTTTAAGAGCACTGTCAGGTGGCGAAAGAGCCAGCACTAGGCATAATTCGTGAGTCCTCTTGCAAGTAGAAGCACCACACTGCCTACACCAAGCTTGGGGCCACACGCCTGTACTCAGCCTCTGCCTGGAAATCTTGCACACATGGACAACCAGAGCAGTAAAGGAGATGTGTGAGTATCTGGGGGACTGTCAGACAGAGGTCCCACACTTACGCTTGGGGTTGAAGTGAATATGGGGAAGACTCTCCTGGCTCAAAGAGTGGAGCCATGCCTCTGTTCCCAGTGATAAATCAAGTTCCTATAGGCGGTGAGTTCTTGGGTCACATAGACTTAGTGTTATGTTCTGATCCTTCCTCTGCTGTGGAGTAGCTGGGTGGTTTTGAGAAATATATTGACTATATATATGGAGAGAGATAATATAAAATAAATATATTGAGAATATGTTCTTTCTATATATATTATCATTATATCTATATATAATCTATATATCTATATATAGCCTACACATATACAGAGAATGCATAAACAGTGCTCAGAATTGTGTTTAGAAAGTATCAAGTACTCAATAATTGTTATTATTTTAGCAATATTTTTTAAGAGAGCAAAACATACACATTTGGTCAACTGGCAATATTTTACTCTTTCGCTTGTAATATTATATAAGCCTAAAATTCTGTCGCATAAATCTTAAATTTTATTTTTGTCAAAAATACCATTATGAGAGAGATTTTAAAATCTCCCCTAGGAGATGCCCTTTGTTTTTCTATATCTATAACTTAGATTCTTTTAAGAAGTTTCATAAGCAAGAAAGCACAAATAAGTTTCATACACACACACACACACACACACACACACATATGGAGAGAGAGAAAGAGAGAGAGAGATTGATCTGCTTGTCTAGGAAATATTTGTTTCTTCATGGTTCCCGAGGAGATAAGGATTGGGCACTTACATATATATATATACACACACACACACATATATGTATATGTAAATATATGTGTGCATACATATATACATATATGTGTATATGCATACATGCAATATATGTAAATACATCTGTATACACATATGAACAGTTCATTAAAGTCAGATCAGTTTTGATCTGAAACAATGGTGCCAATGGTGTCAGACAATATAGCAATTGATGCCATCGCTTAGAATATCTAAAGAAGATGTAGCAATTTCAATCTCTATTTTGACATACTTAGTATATTCCACATACTTTATTGAGGGCTTAGGATACTCTATCCAGCCAAGAAAAAGTAAAGCCATAAATGAATAAATACTTGAAATATTCTATAAAATATTATCCCTAACTACTAGAGGTTAATTGAGGGGGGAAAGGAGATAAAGGGAAAAGTGTAAGATTTTATAACAGTTAAAGATAATGACACACAATAAATATTTATTATTATAAGCCCTGTTATCTTATTATTATGCTTTCTGCTTTAAATGATAAATTTTCCATAAAGTAAATTTTGAGAAAATAACATAGTATTTTATATTTACTCACTTTTTTTTTAATGTCCAGGTAATAAGAGATGAATAAATTTTTTAAAAACTTTATTAGAAACTTGAATATCTGACACAAGCATATTAAGACAGAGGAAAAATAAGCATGATTTAGGAGAAGGTATATTCCTGCCTTCAAAAAATTAACATTACTTGAGTTTTATTTTTGTGGATGTACAGAAAAAGATTATCCAAAAATGTGGAAAAAAATATTGAAAAAGGTTTTCAAGGTTACAAGTAAGACAAAAGCATGAAACTGATTTTAAATACTTGATAATATTTTAAAAATCCAAATTAGATTTAAGGGGATAAGAAGAACAAAACATGTGGTGATGTTAAATATGATGATGATTTTAAGATTATAATAGTAATGGCTAATCATTAAGAGCTTCAGGTATGCTATTCTGTGTATTAAGTGATTAACATGTATCATGCCATTTCATTCTCTTAACAACCCTGTAAGGTAGGTGGACTTATTAACATCATTCAAGTGAAAAGGTTGCAAAAGAGTTGAAATTCATCCCAGGTTTCATTAACAGAGTTGGATCAAAACACATCTCTGATTCCAAAGCCTGCTTGGCTAAGGCCAAGCTATACTGTCCCCTATTTTATAAGTGCATTGAAGGAAGTCAAATCTATAAATCAAATGTTAATTTTGGAAAATAAAATATGACATTTATTTTTATAAAAATGTAAAGATAATCACCATTAATAATAAAATCAAGCTGTATAAAGTATCTTCAAACTCATGAAGAAGTAAACAGCAACCATGAAGGACATATAATAAAACATAATTAATGAAAAAAGTATGATAGTCAAAGGTAAAACGTCACATGAGCAATGAAAACTGAAATGATAGTGGTATATTAATTATAATGCATTTAAGCAAATATAAATTAGTTAATATCTTCTAAAATCCAAGACTCTAAAATATGGTAAAATTTTTGTAAGATGTAACAAAAATGTGCAGGCATTAACAAGTTACAGGAAAATTTTTAGGCAATTGCAATAAGGGAAAAGTTCTGCAAAAGTATTTTTGCAAAAAAAAAAATCAAAGGATAAATGATTAAACATAAACATTATTTTATAAAACTTATAGAAATCCAGTGACAATATAATATTTATAAAATTTTATTTACCATTCTTAAATAGAATCCAGGTAGATTTTAAAATTAAAACTCTAAATAACAGGTTAAATTGATAGAAATAAATTTCTTAGAAATTTTAATGTCTCTATATAGTTTTGACAAAATAATAAATTATAAGAGTGATAAAACTATACATTTTTAAATAGAATATTTTTTATTTTTTTAGATATACTTTTATATATAATGTTTTCAAATGGGTTTTTGATAATTATTTAATGATAAAGATTTGAGATTCATAGTTTTTATACTGGAAAATAGGAGTGCTAAATATTTTCAATAAAAACAAAAAGAAAATAGAGTAGGTATATGTTGTAATTTAAAGAAGTAGTTATTTCCATAATTGTGAATTGTTTATGTTTATGATAGGGAAAAATGCAGGTCTTTCTAAATAGAAGAAAATTCTCCAATCCATCATATTTTTCATTATTAATACAGGAACATGTCCTGCCTCTTTTAAAATTGTGAGACATTAGCTTAAATTTTTAAACATAATCTAATATGGGATAATTGAGGATAAAATTATAATGAAGGCAATCTAAAAGTAGCTGAGGTTATAAATATTATCAACTCCCTGATATAAAAGGATCACCTTTTCAATTTTGTCCTTCATAGAAAGAAAAGCCAAGTAAGTTTATTGTTTTTGTTGCCTAAGGGAAATGTTAGAATGTATTTGTTCTTTTGTTCTCTACAAGTTAATAGAAATTAAGATCTTTCTTGTGCTCTACAGGTATTATGAAGTTGTAGACTATTCAATAAGCAAATGTATGATTTTGAATTTTATTATCAATTAATGATCTATGAAATCTAGGGTGAGAATATTTCATAAATGTTCCGATTTATAACTTTAGGAAAGTCAGAACTTCTTACATAATTTGTATACAACTTTAATCCTAATCACTAACTGATTTAATATCATCCCAATGAATTTTGACAAGTTTTATAGAAGGTTATACACCAGGTCAAACTCTAATGATCCAAGGTAATGCTTACTTATTCAGGCAAATATGATTTATCTAATTCTCTTTCCTCAGTGGATTTGTAAATCTTTTGCAGATTACAAATTATCCATATTTAACTTCATGGTCAAAGTATGGAAACCTACAATCTTGGCATTTTCTGGCATTTTACAATAAAAAGGTATCTACCACCACCCTTTGTCTTAGAAATACTCATTAAGACAGACTGTATGTCTTTGTCTCTTGTATGATCAATACAATTCATAATGTTGGTGAGAAATTATCTTCTCTCCACAAATATTTTTCTAGGGTTTACCAAGTGCTAGAATAACTGGATTATATATTGCATCAGTCTTCTGGGAGTAAGAATGCAGGGAGGAAACCCACAGGTTACTGCTCCTACAAAGCAACATGTCTCATATTGAGCAATGTGAGGGACGTAGAGGTGCTCTGAGGAGGTGCACTAGATATGGAGGTAGGAAGGGTCATGATTTAGCAGGTCATGTTGACCTAAAGTTGGTTTCTAACACCTGGGCAGCAAGGTTGCCTCTCGAATTTTTTATCTTCTCACAGATTCCTATACTCTGCATTGTTCCTTGGCCCTAGCTTCCTTCTACCATAAACTAGCTGTTTTACACAGTGGGCGCCATCTGACTGGATAAGCTCAAGTGTACATATCTGGACCCATCCGTTTTGAGAATAGAAAACACAAGGCCTTCCGATTACGGTGGATCAAAGCCTTCCTGTGTGAACCACTCCCGAATTTTTAAGGGTTTGTTTTTATCTGGTGCGCTTTTTTGCCCTCCACCTACCACCTCTTGCTCTCACTGGCCTCTGTAAACATTTAGTTGGCTTTCATTTATGTTACAGTTTTGAATTAAAATCCAGACTAAAGATAATCCCATAATGTGCATTCCATTGCTTTGATGAACTTTTTGCAATGTCGTGAAGGGCCCGTTTCACGTAAGTTTTAAGTTCTTGAATGTGTAATTCATAACTGATAGTAGAAAAAAATGTACATTTGTCTACTACGACCTGTACAAAGAAAGGAATGAAGGATGCTATGTAAACTGGTAGACATTTAAATGGTGGTGGCAGTCATAGCAACTATCTAAGGTTGATTTTGTGTTGGACTCTGTGGTAGACACTTACAAAATATTTACTTTCAAAATAACCCTTTAAGGTTACTGATATTTTTAACCATCCTTTTACAGAATGAGGATATTTAGGCAAAGATTAAGTACATCTTCCAAGGTGCTAAAAAAGTTAGGCTTTGCGAAGGCCCAGGTCTGTGTGATTGCAATACCTGATGTTCCTATCCCCCTGCAAGGCCAGTCCTGCCCCCTGTTTGCTTATTCAGTAAAATGGATGAGGAAACAGGAGTGCAAACAAAGTGTATGTCTCTGTCAATGCTCCTAGGCTGCCTGCTCAGGCGCATAGTGGTTACCTGCAAATGCCAAACTGAAGATGTTGCCCTACCACACCCTTCCTCTCCAGAAGGACAAACTGGACCTTCTACCAGGCATCTGTTCTGGCCACTGTCCCTTCTCCTCTTTCCTGGTTCGTGCATCATTCTTCCAGGCTATATCCTCTTATTATTTACTTCTATGTCCCGCCTTCACATGACAGGGCAGGCAGTTTTGTGGCTCTGAACTCCAGTCCCACACTCCCCAGCAGAGACCCCACGGCACTTCTCAAATAGGTGCACTCGCTACCCAGCACGGCCCTTCCTTTTGTCCTCTAGACAATGCCAGTAACAAGCAGGGCTGATGGATGAATTCAGAGAACATAAAAATAGCAGCAGTTTCCATTCGCTTCTTTTCATTTTGAACAAGTTATCTGAAATCCTTCTTCCTAAACATTTAAAATATACCTACATCCACAGAACAAATCCAGCTCGGCTTGATGCGGGAAAAAATGAAAGGTGTGCCGCATGTCTTACAATAACTAGGCAACCTGTCACTGCTGTATTCACTCTTTGAATCTATGGAGCAAATGACCTCTTTAAGTAAAGCTTCAGATTCCCCAAAGTGAAGTGCTCCCATGGGAGAGCAATCATCGAATTCCCTGAAGTGACATCTCCTAGATCTGCCGACAAGGGAGGGTGACAAGTGGTTTAATTACTGAATGGGCCCTCCTTCCCTAAGGTCTCTGTGAAATTGTATGAAGCGATTCTCTTCAAATTTATTTTGAAATGTGTCATCGCTGCACACCTTTTTATTATTTTCACAGAAGCAGAGAGATGGTTTCTTTTCCAAATGTATTTATTTGGGTAAGATCCTGGCAGCTTTTTCTCTCTTTCTTTCTTTTAAAAGATCAACTTTGTTGCTCATTTCCTTTGGAAAAAACAAAACTCACCAATCATATTTAGAGCCAAGCTTGCCTGCTTGTAAGCAGAAAGCGTGGTTATTCTTTATGATTGAGTATCGGTTTCACTCGAACATTCTTGGTGCTCTAGGTGACTGTTTTGTCTCACTTTCTCCCTCCCTTCTTCTGTGGGCTGTCTCTCTCCCTCCCTCCCTTCTTCTGTCCTTTCCTCTCTTGCATTTTTTCTTTCTGCATTCAACATATTTATTTTGTATATACTCTGATTCAAAAACGGAAGAAAATGTTAGGTATACTAATAATAGCTCATGTAAAACAGATTCTATGAATTGTATACCAACTTATATTTAATATACAAAACAACCATATGAACTCAGTATTATTATTGTTTCTATTTAAGAGATAAGGCATTTGATAAAATCCAGCACCCATTTATGATAAATGGGAATAGAGCGAACATACCTAAACATAATAAAGACCATATATGATGAACCCACTGCCAGCACCATACTCAATGGGCAAAAGCTACAAGTGTTCCCCTGAAGACTGGGAACAAAACAGAAAGGTTTGCTTTCACCTCCCTTATTCAACATAGTACTTGAAATCCTACACATAGTAATCAGACAAGAAGAAGGAATAAAAGACATCCAAACTGGAAAGGAAGAAGTAAAACTGTCACTATTTGCCAATGGTGTGATACTGTACATGGAGAATCCTAAAGATTCCACCAAGAAACTAATAGAACTGATAAATGAGTTCAGTAAAATACCAGGATATAAAATAAATATCCAGATATCAGTTGCATTTTCATGTGCCAATAATGAACTATCTGAAATGGAAATTAAGAAAACAATCCCATTCATAATTGCTCCAGAAAGAATAAAATACTAGGAATAAACCTAACCAAGGATGCAAAAGACCTGTACTCAGGAAATTATAAGACACTAAAGAAAGAAACTGAATAAGATACAAATAGGTGGAGTACATACCGTGTTCATGGATAGGAAGAATTAACATCATTAAAATGTCCATACTACCCAAAGCAATCTGTAGATTCAATGCAATTCCTATCAAGATAACAATGATGAATTTCACAGAAATAGAACAAATATTTCAAAAATTTACATGGAACCACAAAGGGCCCAGAATAGCGACAGCAATCTTGAGAAAGAAGAACAAAGTTGGATGAATCATACTACCTAATATCAAACTATACTGTAAGGCCACAGTAATCTAAACAGCATGGTACTGGCATAAAAACAGACATGTAGATCAATAGAATAGAATAATGAGCACAGAAATAAACCCATAACTTTATAGTCAATATTTGACAACGGAAGAAAGCACATACAATGGGCTACAGATAGTTTATCCACTAACTAGTTTTGGGAAAATTGGACAGATAACTTGCAGAAAAATGAAACTACACCACCTTCTTATGCTACAAGGAAGAATAAAATCAAAGTGGATTAAATAACTTAAATGTTAGACTCCAGACCATAAAAATCCTAGAAGAAAATATAGGCAGTAAAATCTCAGACATTGCTCATAGCAATATTTTTTTCACATCTCTCCTCAGACTAGGAAATCAAAAGAAAAAATAAACAAATGTGGCTACATCTAACTAAAAAGGTTTTGCACAGCAAAGAAAACCACTGAATGAGAGATTATATTTGCTAATGATACATCTGATAAGGGGTTAATATCCAAAATGTATAAGGAATTTAGAAAACTCAACACCAAAAAAACACAAACAATCTAATTTAAAAATGAGCAAAGGGCCTGAAAGGGCACTTATCCAAAAGAGGACATACAGCTAGCCAATAGATATATGAAAAGATGCTCAACATCACTAATTATCAGAGAAATACAAATTAAAACCACAATGAGATATCGCCTCACACATGTCAGAATGGGTCCCGTCAATAAATCCTGTGGAGGATGTGGAGAAAGGGGAACCCTTTTACACTGTTGGTGTGAATGCAAACTGGTGTAGCCACTGTGGAAAGCAGTATGGAGTTATCTCAGGAAGTTAAAAATGGAACTGCCTTATGACCCAGTGATTCTACTTCTGGGAATTTATCTGGGAAAAATAAAACAATTCAAAAGAATATAAGCACCCCTATGTTCACTGCAGCATTATTTACAATAGCCAAGATTTGGAAGCAGCCCAAGTGCCCATCAGTAGATGACTGGATAAAAAAAGCTGTGGTACATTAACACAATGAAATACTATTTGGCTGTAAAAAAAGAAAAAAGAATTACCCTTTGTGAACAGTAAGGATGGACCTGGAGAACAGAAGGCTGAGTGAAATAAGCCAGTCAGAGAAAGACAAATACCATATGATTTCACCCATATGTGGACTCTAATGAACAAACAACTAACAAGCAACAATGAGACAGACTCATAGATGCAGAGCAGGCGACAGCTCTGCGAGGGGGCGTGTCGGCGTGGAGGGGTCAAGCAAAAAAAGAGAGGGCTGATGGACAGCAGAGTGATGATGCGGGTGGGCGCAGAGACACAAGAGAGTATAAGGAGATAAATGGTAATGGAAAAATACAGTAAAAATAAATTTAAGAAAGAAGTCAGGAAATTGAAACATTACGACATTTAATAAATTGTCTACGTTTGTGTGGCTGAGAAGAAGCAGAGTGGGGACCTGACCCCCGGACCGTTGACGACAGAGGCTGCAGCCGTAAACTTCGCACCCTTTTGCTAGCACAGATGCTCCTTAAGGTACGACAGGGTTACGTTCTGATAAACCAATGGTAAGGTGAAAACGCTGTATGTCAAGAGAAGTATTTACTACACCAAACTTCCCAAACATCATAGCTTCTCCTAGCCTCCATCAACCAAATGTGCTCGGAACACTTACTTTAGCCTGCAGCTGGGCAAAATTGCCTAACACAAAGGCTATATTATAATAAAGTACTGAATATCTCATGTAATTGATTGAAAACAGTATTCAAAAAATGTTGGCAGCATGGTCCCGTGTGGAGTATCATTTGTTTTCCTGTGTGATCATGCGGCTGGCTGGGAACTGCGGTCACCGCCACCTCCCTGCATCACCATATCCCTGGCGTGGGGAAGGATCCAAGTCCAAATTCAAAATATGGTTTCTACTGAACATGTATCACTTTCGCACCATCGTACAGTCAAAGAATTGTAAGTTGAACTATTGTAAGTTGGGGACCACTTGTACATACTAATATCTAAGAAAAAAATTAAAAAACCCTGATAAATAGCTTTTCTAGTTTTCTCAAATAACTTTCATAACTAGGTTTATCAATTAAAATACAGGACACTTGGCTGACTTTGAATTTCAGATAAATGATAAAATTTTATAATGTGTGTCCCAAATATTGCATGGAACATACTTATACTGAAATTATCTTCAACATTTATATGAAAATACAAGTTTAACAGTATGTTCTATTTTGTTTCCTTTTTTGGTACAATCTGATAGCCCTACTCATGGTAGTTGTGAAAGGCAACTTTTATTTTCATGTTACACATATTTTTATATTATTTATTATTTGTATTACATGCATTCCTTAGAAAGGGTGAGGCTCAACATTCCCATGACTATATACCTAGCAAGAGGCAGAGTAAAATTCCTATCTCTGGCTGCAACACACTGTGCCACGGTAATAAATCCAGCTTTGGAGAGACATAATTGAATGGTTCCACCTACAGACACATAACAGCATTTTATATACAAAACTGATGACATTACACTGCTACATTGTTGTGGAAATGATCATTGCCATTTTCCAAAACATTTCCAAAGTGCTCCATTAAAAGACTACAGTGATCCCCACCTCCAGAAATTCAAAGATTTCTTCTCGTAAGTGAATGGGAGAGAAGAATTTATAGCTACTGAAGTTTACTATTTAAAATGCTGAAATAAAAAAAAAAAATCCAGCCTATACTTTGTAGAGGTTGGAAAGGTTCACATCGGGGAGTAAATAAACACACAGGTCCTTCCCTCCTTCCCAGTCACTTAAATTCAAGTTCAATGAGAGGAATGATATCCTATGCTGTAGTCTCCTCACTAGCTCTACAGGAATCTCCTGAATTATTTAAATATTCCTATTTTTCAATAAACCCCTACTCCTTTGTCATACTCCTTTCTATCAATACAGTCACTAACCTAGAAAATAAAAGGACAGGTTTTCAAAAGATTACTTGCCCTATTACTTGGAGTGGAAATATGGTCCTCAAAGAAGTTCGATATCCAGGCCCTTGGAAGAAATGCCATACATTTTGGAAGCAGACTATAAGACAAATATTTTTTTTCTGTCTTATAATGTCATCTCTCATAAGGAGATTACGACATGACACAGCTACACTTGAACTAATTTGAACCAACTAAAATTTCTTTAGAGTGTATATTACTACCTAAAAGGACTCTGTTTCTAGATATGTTTACTTGTTTATTTCCTGCTTCTTCAGCACATGGGCTCTCCAAGAGGGTAGCTGACAGATGAGCAACATACATTTCTGGATCCCCAAATTATAGAACAGTAACAGTATACAACAGCCTCTTAAAAATGGAATAAATTCATCAATTAATGAATGAATGGTGTTAGAGAATTTTGAGAACCATGAGCCGTGGGAAGGTGGTCGTGTGACCTCGATGTACCCAAGAAAAGGAGAGCAGAGACAGGTGCTACTCTCTAGAGCAGCACTGCCCGGTAGAAGCTTATGTGGTGCTAGGACTGGTCCACATTTGTGCTTTCCAGTAGGGTAACCACGAGCCATATGTGGCTGTTGACTATTTGAAATGAGGAAAAGTTTTAATGTATTTCAAATTAATTAAAATTTAATGTAAAAAGCTACATATGAAAAATGGCTTCCATACTGGACAGCATAGCTTTAGGCTTGAGAACCATTTCTAACTTACCCTCCATTACTCCCACACCCATCCCCTCCAAAAGGAACTAGCCTTTTTGTTTTATAAAACTCCATTCTCTGAGTCCCATATTTCAGATAACTGATTCTCCCATCGTAAGTGGTCCTTAGTCCATGGTCCATGTTCGAAGGCCTCTCCTGATGATGAGGTGTTCGAGAGGCTTTAATAATACCCCTCTCTGCCCAACATCATCTGAATCCCCCCTCTGTGCTGTTGTCCTATCAATCCTTTGTCCTTCTCTCTAGACCACAATTCTTCGAGCAGAGTGATTGGACATTGCTTATCATCCAATCGGGATCTAATATGCAGCATGCAGTAGTTGTTTGGTATATGTTAAGTGAATAACTAACTGGAAGAAGAGGGTGAACAGCGGGACAGCCCACCAGGAGCCCCATCTGTGTCTTTGTCCCCATGATTGGCACCCGCAATTCTGCCTCATCCACAAGACATCCTACTTGCTGACTCCAGTTTCTTCAAGACCGCCAAGCTCTTGTCTTATAACTCTACTCTTTTTATCAGGAAGAGTTCTCTGTATCCTCATAAAGGAGACCATTCCTGTGAGGAACATCTGTTTGTTTAAAAAAACATCATCTCAAACCTAGCACATCTCAGAAATTATTCTCTAGGCTGGACATGTGTACTTAATGAGATGTACAAGGGTCTAGCTCTCAGTAAGCTTACTTTCTAGTGGGGGAGAAAGATGATTGTAAAATAATTATAGACATGATTTCTGATAATGGCAAATACACTGGAGAAACAAAATTGGATGAGGTGAGGAGTAGGGGAAAGACAATGTCAACAAGTACGTAGAGGGTTCTAAGGTAGTTGCAACCATGGGAAACAAATGGGGTTATCCCTGGTTATATGCTAAGCCCAGATGGCTCTTGGGAGTAAACCCTCCACCCTTGTATAATCTTTTTAATCCTTCCTGTACCTTCCATAAATAGTCTCATTCCCCTTCCTTCTGGTGGCATTTGTGTCCCTATTGTACCTTCCAGGTCCCTTAGGCATTCTGTTCATGACACAGTTTTTAAAAATCCCTTCATTCTTGTTTTAACACAATGTCCTTGACTTGTCATACCCTTGGAGCCATTGCTCTTTGAACAAGAAGGGTTTCTTCATTCCAGGCTTAAGTTGCTTGATTTTGACTTGTCAACTAAAGCTAGCACAGCTGAGGATTGAATGTTCTCACATAAGCACGCACACACTGTCCTGAAATCGGCAAAACACCAGGTTGAGAACTTCCTTCCTTTAACTTTGCTGGCAGAAGTCTACAAATCCTACTGCAAGCAGACTGAGTTTCCCCATTCTTTTCCAGTCCACCCTGTTATTTCAACCTTTTATTTTTTTTTTCCCTCAACAGCTGCAGTTAGTCTTATGACTGTTTCTTTTATTAAAAGCCTATACTTAACAAAACCTGGGTTTTTTCTTTTTTCTAATTAGCATGTTGCATACAATTTGGAGGAATGCTGTGGTTAAGGCATGTGTCTTTTATAAAGAACATGTTTTATATTGTAAACTGCTTATTTTGCTAATTTCCTTTAAGGACTTTAAAAAATAATTTTCACAGCACAGCAGATCAAAAGGAGTTGTTCTTCTCGAGGAAATGAGAGTGTGTGAAAAGGAGAGAGGGTACATGCTAGTCGGCCAATGTCTCCCTTCATTAAGCCTGAACAAATTTTAGGTTTGGTTTATTACTCATCTGCCTTGTTTCCTCACAAAAGCAGTCTTTATTCGGCTTGAAGAACAGGGAATTTCATTTCTATTTCTTGAAGCTATTTTGACAATGATCAGTAGCCTTTTCTGAGTGGTTTGTACACACCTCTTTCTCTGAGAGTTAAAGTGTTGGAAAGGTGGTACAGCATTAAAACATCCTGGAAAATCCCTGTTACATCCAGAGACACCCTTAAGGTTTGCAAAGAGGCTCTGTCATTAATTATTTGTGAGCCAAACAAGCGAAAAGGCAAAATAACAGAGCTGTTAAGAGCTTGGACTCTGGGTCTGGGCTGCCTGAGTTCAAATCCTAGCTCTGCTGCTTATCACAGAGCCTTAGGCAAGGCGGGGAACCTTGTTGGATTTTGCTTCCCCATCTGTAAAAAGGGAATTTTCAAAATCGAAATGTGGAAACTGGAAACCTCATAAAGTTACTAAGAGGATCAAACTAGTTATATATAGAAAATGCTGAGAACGATGCTCAACACATTATAAGCGCCAGGTAAGGGCTATGTTTTACAACTATTCAAACCTATAATCAGCACTGTGTCAGCTTCTGTACGTATGGGGTGTGCAAACTGAAGAAAGAGCTAATGAAAGGTAAATGTCAGTGTTGTGCAGAGCCAATTTATTCATGTGCATCACTTATAAAACCTGACGCCCTCTCTCATGACTTAGGTGTCCCTGGGGAAATCTGGCACTTTCTGAGTGTCAGTCATGAAGTGAGCGAGCAGCGCAGGTAGGACACCAGTGCTGCATGCACACCAGCATTCCACTCGCCTGCTCTTCTCACCCCCAGTCCACAGCAGCCATTATTAATAAAGCAGGCACTCTCTCTGCAAAGCTGAGGTATAGTTACAGGCCCCTTTGCAACTTTCTGACCCAGTCAAGTTGGCAAAATCTCTCTGTAGAACCTGGCCCAGATTTTCTCTAAGGTTCCCTCCAGCTTCAAAATTCTATGCGTCTCAGGTTATAATTAGGGCTTGAAAACACAGTTCCAGTTGATCTCATGGAAAATGATCTCACAGGGGTTTATACGGTTGCCTGGTAGACTTTACTAGTGCTGTCGGATCCAAGCCTATGAGGCTGGCATTCAAGGTCATCTTGGCATTGAAACTTTGCTTCTCCCTTTGTTCTGCCATATGTAACTTTTTCCCTTCAGATTATGAATGACAAATATTGAACTTCTGGAATAACTCCATTAATGGAGGCTTTCTGCTTTCTGAAGTGTGACATTACACCTTTGGATAAGTCTATTAAAGCCTTCTTTCTTGTAATACACCCAATTAACTTCTTTTGCTCCTTAATCTGTCTGCCAGGTTAATATCAACTGTGACTGAATTTCCTGAGGTTACACATAGTTGTAGCCAGGTCTGCTTTGCTGCTCTCTCTCTTTTTTTTTTTTTTTTGTTTTGGTCACCAAATTTACCATCCAGGGCCCTTTTAAATATTCACCCAATGGTACAGATTTTTAAATCCTCCATGATTTCAGTTGCCCTACTTTCAGTACCATTTAAATTGTTGATTGATGTCCTTTAAAGCTTTCACCTCATACTCTCTCTTTTCTGTACTTGGTAAGTATCATTGTTTATCTTTTTGCCTTACACTGACATAGATTGCTTTGGGGCAGTAATACTGTGTCATCCACCTGCTTTCTTAAAAGAACAGTTCAAACTGACCTCTGAGGACATTTGCAAAATGTCCGTTTGTCTACAAGAAACATGAAGCCAATTTAGCAGAAGCGTCTGTTAGTGGGGTGTATTGTCCTTGAACCAATTGCAGGCACCTATTCCTTCTCACAGGGCCCTTCCGGACTCAGTGCTCACTTGCTGCAGTGAAATATTATGACGGTTCATGGTGGGGCTCCAGGCCCGCCTATACTCTGTTTCCCCCTTCTCTTGGGAACTGCCAGTAGAACTAGGGTTATTCATACATGTAAAGAACAGTGTCGTCCAGCAATAAGTTAATAGTAATACTACTAACAGGGTGCTTCTCGTTCTACTGGTATGACTAACCACCACAGAGTCCTCTCCCAATGCCACATTCTCATTAAGAGCTTTACACGGATATTCTTATTTAATTTCTCATTAATTCTGTGAGGCGAATATCCTTATTCTCCTCTACAACAAAACAAAATAAAATCCAGAAGTAAAACAAGTTTAGAATTTAACCCGTAGTTATTTGGCAGGGTGAATATTGTGGGTAACTTTTTGCTGAAAAGGAGACAACGTTAAAGGTCAAGGTTGTACAATATTGGCAAGCAGCTCAAGTACGTAATATAAAGTTTGGTCTGACCTCAGAGTCTGAGCTCTAAAGAGCTTCTAGCCACTACAGTCGCATTCTTTCTTTACTGCTAGACTACTTAAAACTGCAGAAAGGGAGGAGAGATGAGGAAAATTTCAGGCTTTCATGCTTGAGTCTTTGGGAGGCTCATGGTGCTCAGCTAACACAGTGGGTAGAGTAAGATTTAGACGTCACTGAACTTTTCAGAGCACATACGGCAGAAGGGCCTGCACCCTCACAGAGGAGATGAGTTGCACTCACTTTTGTTTCCCATTTCCTGGTTCGCTGTAGGAGAGAATTCTCTCTGTGTTGCCACCTGGAGGTCTGTGCACATGTTGTTTGGAACAGTCTTCAAAGTTCGTGCATAATCATAGTCCCGTACATTTGTATATGCCTTCTGTGTAATTATACTGACTTTGTGAGAATTCAGGCTTATTCTAGGAATAGAAGAAAACTCTGTGTGCAAAGATACACTTCCCAGACACTCACATTACAATTTTAATCAGTTTTAAAACAGTTGAACTGTCTAAAAGATTTTCAACATGGTTGAACCTGCAACATTTTAGGTGGTATCAGCAATGAAACCTGCATATCTCTCTTCTCCCCCCAACCCTGTGTGTATGTGTGTATATTTAGGTTTGAATAAGTATCACCCTGTGTGATGTTTGCAGCACTTTCTAAAAAACGCCTTATCTTTCAAAATAAATCACAAGCAGAGACATCCAACGGGGTGATGAGTTTGGCGATAAACACGAACTCTTTCACTTTAACAGGAAAGTCAGTTTGCCAACAACAGAAACCTGAAGACCATTAGGACACGAGAGACAATTTCCAAGAAGTACTGCAAGGTTATTTGGGCTTGCTGGATTCCCTGGGTTGGACGGGCTTTTCCAGCGACCTTCAGGAGAGTGACCTTAATCATGAGGAAGGCATCAGCATTGCTAACTGATGTTGTTGATGATGATGTCAGGACAGCTTGGTGTTATTGATGAGAGGAATGAGAGAGAAGGCACTACAGGGAAACCACTACTGCATCATACCAATAAAAGGACCTCTTTTGCATTACTGCCAAGTCCCCACGTAAGTTTCTCCTTCTGAGATGAGCCCATACATTGATTTTTTCACTCTGGTTTCTCATTAACTTCACCAATAAAACAAAGCCAAGCTTTAATGGTGATTTCATTGACCCAGTCTTGTTTTGTCACCACTAACTGGCATTTATTGAGGTCCTGCATGAAAAAAACTGAGCTAGACATTCTGTACGACCGACAAGTTAAACAGAAAAGAAGTTATGATATCCAAAAACCAGAGAAACAAGTGTGGAAATGCTGAGGTTTGCAATCACTCAACTCAGGTTCAAAGCTCAGCTCTGCCATCACTTATTGGTCCCAGAAAGACTCTCTGGGTCTCCCCTTGTGCACTTATCAAATGAGCAAAATTATACCCTTCTCACAGGATGGCTGTGAAGATTTAGGAAAATTATCACCATCACGTGTCTTGTTCCATGCCTGGCAGATTATGTGTTCTCAGTAAATGCTCACTCTCCCACTTCCTTTTTAAAAATGAGTTTACTTTTTACCAATGTGTGAGAGAGAATGGATACAAAAAAATGAAAACCAAGCCAAATGCTGAAAAAAATCTCACTTTTAAATATTAAAACTATAATATAACAAATATACAGAAAAAGGAAGTAAATGAAAATATGAGGATTACTCTAAGGTATCAGAACCATCGACTTTGGGAACATGGAAGTTATATGTAAAAGTATTCCATTTTTAATTTATATTTGACAACCCAATGAATCAAATTATTGACTTAAATCACAGCTCAGAATACTCTCTCTGAGAATTAAATGATGCGTGCGTGAGTGCCTGCGTGTGTGGGTGTGTGTTTAATGCCAGGAATCAATTACAGTGTAAGCAGGTCTGAGATTCAAGAACACAGCTAACGTCTGAGCCAATCATCAGACCATACGTAAAAAGATTTACTACCCTGTACTGTGCTGGAAAAACGGGTTTCGTGATGGTGACAGTAGCGGTGGCCTTTCGTTTATTTTCTTCTTTTCCTTTAGTAATTTTAAGGACTCTGCTTGTTCAGTATGACTGTTGTCATCTTGACAAACAGATTTAGGGTATACGTCACCTAATAATCTGCTCCAATCTTATTCTGAGAACATAAATAGACAAAACTGTCAACCTAAAGTCTAATAACTTTAATAGTGATCAGTATTGTCCTAAGAGTGGCTGTGTGTGCATATATTATGATTTTTATCAGTATCATTTGACACGTAAGCAATCTGGAAATCAGAACAGGAGTATTGGCCAAGATCACACAGCCAAATCATCTCATGATATTTCTATACATTCTCCTGCTTTTGCTCTCATTTTTAGCACAATTTATTCCATGACCACTATCTGTAACAAGCATGATTTCATCAGTCATAGATTTATTCACAAGTAATTGTAATAGCTTAAAATGTAATGCATTACTTCCAATTTGATTATCACCAATGAGATTACAGCATACTAATTAAGTACATACAAGGGTATGTTTGAATTTTTTAGGTATCACTTGTGTGTCCAAACTCTAAGAAGCAGATATAACCAAAGACCTTCAGCCTTCAAACCATTGACCTTCTCTCCCATTTCCTAACCAACTGGACACCAAACCTGGCCATTTAATACCATTTTAATGCAAATGTCAATCACAACATAATGTAACATCACCTCATTTATTGAGTTCTTACTCTGTGAACCTAGTATTAGGGAATTTACTTCAGTTATCTTGAATTTACCAGATGAAACTAAAAGAGAAACTGCAATCTCTCTGTAAATGCCAGATGAAGATATTTAAAGGCTCACAGAAATTAATAACCTACCAAAGGATGAAGTGCCAATGGAGAAATAGGTCTTAAACTCACATTTCTGGACTTCAAAACACATGTATTGTCTTTCCTTTACTGCATCCTGCTACACAGTAGATGTACCTCTTCTTGGCAGTCATGCTAAAATTCCAAATCTGGATTTCCTTTTTTTTTTTTTTTGACCTGCCATCATCGGAGTGGCCTAGACATTTTCTGTCCCTTTCACTGCCTTTCAGCAGTTGACAGTTAATAGTCCACAAATAATCTTGTGATGCTAAAGGGCATTACTGTTTGTAAGAAGCATACTTAATCTCCTTTAAAAATGGTATTAATAAATAAAAATAAACACATCTCAATTTAGGTCATATTTGTGTGTATCTGTTTTTCCTAAAAAAGTAGTATGACTATAGGTTCCTTTTTTTCTTTTTTGTTGTTCCTAAAGGACATTTTAAATCCTACGAATGTTCAAAATTTAAAATGTACTAAAATATTTATCATGCCTGACAAAATCTTACAGTTGAACCTAAGGTTTATTTTATTTTATTTTATTTTATTATCATTCAGGTTACCAGACAATTCCACAGAGATGAGAAAAGTACACAAAGCAAGAGCTACAGGCAGTTTTCAATCCTTATTCAGAGCTAAATCTTTGTAAGGGATACTTTTGCTTTTTGATAGTTGCACTAGCAGTTTAGTTGAATCTTTATCTAAATAGAAATTTAGTAGTGCTTATTTCATGCTCATATAGTCAGATTTTTGGTCCAATTTGTTTGTAATGAGTTAGAGTAACTGATATGCTAATCACTGTTAGTTAATTAAAAGTGGAGTTTCCATTTACAAAATGCATTAAATTGCAGGGCATATAGCATGCTAGATGACCTGATTCACATATCTGAACTCCTAAAATGGGAAGGAAGTGGTAGAAAATCTATTTGATATGTGGCCAAGAGTGTTGCTCAGTTCCTTTGAGAAGTATATTAGGCCTGATGATCAGAAGGCCTGGGTTCTACTCTCCATTCTACTGCTGTTTTGCTCTGATGCTTGACTTTGTCTTTTAAATCCTCGAAGACTCAAGTTGTTTTTTGTCTTTTTTTTTTTAAGAGTGACGGATGAACGAGGGGTTAAATAATGCCTAGGCCCGCTTTCTTGTCATTCTATGGCCAAGAATCAAAAGCAATTCAGGGGTTGACTCTCTGTTCGGCCACTTTTCTAGCTCTGATCTTGGGGAAAATATCTCATCTCTCTGATCCTCATGAAGTAGTTGGGAAGATATGAGGAAAAGAGTGGTACTCCCATGACACTGGTCCTCCGCCAAAGGCCGTGATGAAGATGCAGAAAATGGAGATGAAGATGACATGATGGCTGAGGAGAATCCCAGGAGGGGGCTCAGCAGGATGAGCTGGAGGAGAGAAAAGGGGGACTCAAAAGGCAGAAAGGAAGAAGTGCTAGAGTTTATGGATTTCACTGATGCTATCAAATTATTTTAAATTCCTGAAAATACATTTTAAAAAAATGAATAAAAATTCATAAATACAGGGTACATAATCGAGGGGACCTTTTTCCACAACGTCACGTGCAAGGTTTTATGAGCCAGTTAATCAAACACTTGCTAACTAAGTATTTCACCCAGTTTTGGGAAAGATCAGTTAAACAACATGATCAACAGAAAGTAGGGTCTCCCAGAACTTTCAGAACGTTAGTGTATACAGTGATTCCTCAGGCTATTTCCTAGAAATTTATTTTCAGTTTTTGTGGGAAGGGTTGTGGAGGTAGAGCTTTGGAGGTTATACAGGCCTAGTACTCAAGGGAACAAACCTTAGCAAATTTTACAATGATGAAAATAAGTAAAGGCTCGGATCCTAGAAACCTCATCAGAATCTTACTCCTGTCACTTAACTATGTCACGACCAAACTAACCCTTCCTTGCAAGATTGTTTTGAGGACTAGGATCAATACAGGTAATAACATAGGCATGAGAGAGAGAGACTCACGAAGCTATGGCAATAATATAATAGATTGCAGGTGCACCAGCAAACCATCACCTCCTTGTTGTTGTAGCACAAAACAGAGGGAATTGTGCATATGTACCCATTCTTGCACTTGACATCCTTTTCTTAGAAAACATCAAAGCCTGACTTGCTCATGTGGAACACTGTGGAAGCAATGTTTTGTTGATTGCTTCCTTCTTGAACCAGAATTAGAGGAAAATGGGATGAAAAGCTAAGGGGAGTCTGATGCCCCAAAAGAAGAAGTCAGAAATAAGATTGAAGGGGTGGGCAGAATACACATCTTGAGGTTCATGCTCTTAGCAGCTAACCAACTCTTTCTAGAGGATGGGTGTCATTTGCAGTGAAGCTTCTGCCAACCGTTGAAAATATAAGAGTAGCTGGATGTGTCCCTGAAACAAACCAATGAGGAGAGGCCTTTTCCTGCAGGGGCCATGATTAAAACTAGAACCATTTTCACAGATAATCCAATTTATAAATCACCGTAATAAAACGGCCATCATGACAGCAGCTCAGTGACATTTTTTCACAAGCTCCGCTGTATCCAGGCAACCAAAATGTCTTAACTCAGATGAAAAGAAAGACAGGCTGGGGGTCCAGGAGTTGGGGCGCAGGATCCCACTGCCCATCCTCTTTTCCCAGGAGAGGAGGTTTGGGCTGATGGCTGAAGAAGCTTCATAGGACTCTGATTACTACTGTTTGCTCTACCATTGCCATGTCAGAGTCAATGGACATCAGGAATTTAGGTGTTTCTCAATTCTTTCCTAATTCTAGCAACTGATAAATGGGAAACTCGGAGGTCCGTTATATCCACATCCAATTCTGATCCAGAACTTGCTGTGAGAGACTCAACTGATCAGCAGGAGCCGGAGAGAAACGAACAGATGGCAGGAATCCAGGTGCACTCTCCTCAGCTGCTTACATGTGTAATTGCAAATCGACAGTGGCTGTGATATTATTGAGAAGGGGTTTGAATAAGCAACGTTACAGCAACAATCATGTGCTGCGTTAGAAATGTATGCCCCTCTCCCCCAGAGGAGAGACAAGCATTCTTTTTTAACTCCTTTGGGGTTTTTCTATGCAATCCAGCCTTGCAAACTTCCAACAACTGGGCTGTCATGACTCAACAGAGACTTAAAACTTTTAAATAAAGATTTAGGTTTTATGAGCCAGTTAATCAAACACTTGCTAACTAAGTATTTCACCCAAGTTTTGAGAAAGATCAGTTAAACAACATGATCAATAGGAAGTAGGGCCTCTTGCCTTTTTCTTTGCTTTTTTTAAAAAAGCACTATAGCGCAAATAAATTTGTATGAATCCCATTAAAGGGCCTGCTTTCATGGAAAGACCACATATCATGGATTGTTAAGCACAGATTTTAAAATATTTATGTCTCTGTGTGCACATATACACATCTGTTAAATAAGATTCATCTTCACCATCTGTCAATGGAGAATAATCATCTTCGTTCAACTAAATGAGATTAGGGTGAACGTACAAAGGGCAAAGCACAGCACTACGTTCAGGGAAACTTTTTAATAGCAGTGCCGCTGCTACGAAAGATGGTGCCAATGCATCTCGTAACCCTCTCCACTTTGTAAACCTTCATTGAGGAATAATGGAAAACTATAATTGTATATATTTAAAGTGTACAAAGTGGTTATTTAATATATGTTGTGGAATGATTGCCAAGATCAAGATAATGAACACATTCATCACCTCCCATAGTTCACTTTTTTGTCTGGGTGGTGAGAATATTTAGGGTCTACTGTTGTGTGTAAATTCCAAGTGTGCTTTCACGGGTAAGAGCTAGATCTATGATTCTTGGTAGGAAGCTGGACCTCGGGCAGCCAACAGCTGCCTTGCCTTAGTACAGGGAGAACTTCAAGTACCTGGGGGCAGCCACCAACCAGTAAGTGACAAATACACCCAGTTGTCTTGCTGTCTGAGATAATTCCACTTTTCTCAGGGGGTCAGTTTACCTACACACCTGAGTGTAATCCATGCCTGGCACTCCCCGGTAGGACTGAGCCAATATTTTCCTCCCCAGAACTTTGATACTACACCCTTGGACGGTCTCTTTTCTTCCCACTTCCTACTCTCCTACTATGCTTTTCAGAAAAGTCTTCCCGGTTACATTACGTGCCCACTAATCCTTCTCCCTGAGAGTGTTTTCATCAAAAACCCAGGCTAGTACACTTTGAAAAAGAGGTGGAAGCAGTTAGGATCTGAATGTGGATTTGACTCAAGAGAAGCCCCCGAAGACTTGTATTTCATGTATAAGAATCATCAAGTAGCCAGAAACACAGTCCAGGTGAAAGTATCACACAGGAGATGACGAGAGGGTTAAAGACCATGAGCTGGGTAGAAATAACTACATTGATTAAAACATTAATAATTCACAATTGCACTAACATCCAGAGTGGTTGAGGCTTTGTGTGAGGTGCTGCACGAGAGCTTTAATGCATTTTCCCCGTCATTCGGTGTATTCAGCATTGAGGGAGAAACTATTATTTTTCCAATTTTACAGATGTGGAAACAGAGGCTTAACCAAGCTTTGTAAGTAACCTAAGGCCATGTAGCTGTGAACTTGAGTTTGCATCTATACTTATCTAACTCTTGAAATTATAAACCTAAACACTGTATTATAGTACTTGCTTATCAGGCGAAAGTTATTCCTGAAGAAAAAAAAAATCCAGATAAGATTAGGGACCATGGCTGATATGATCAAGCTGATGTGATCACTAGCTGCTGCAAATGCCACATTTCAATGCACATCTCTGTGTCCCTTGCACATTTCCTCAAGGACATGGGCACAGCAGGGAGGATTCATGTCCACTGTGGTAGAGGATGACTTTCGTTTTTTGCTCTCCATAAATCTACCTTTCCCGCTTCCCACCACCGCACACATAGCTACCTCCCGCTCCACTGCCTGCCCTTCCAAACCGCAGCTCTGTTAAGTGGCGTACTCCAGGTCACGAAGCCAACAAAGGCAAGTTTGGTGTCTAACCTGTATCTTCTGACTTGAGCCCAGGTCGGTCTCTTTCCAACAATATCATGCTGATTCACTGTCTCATACCTAAACCCTGGGCAAAGTCAGAACTGGTTTGGTATTAGACTGCTCTCCAAACACAAGTTTCCAGTGGAGATGCCAAAACCAATCCTCCGTAAACCTCAGCTTTCTAGAGGAATGTTGAGACTCAGCCACTTTCACCATCTGCCTGCCAACCTTCTGCCCTTTAGAGTCAGCCTTATTTTCAAATGCTAATTTACAGGGCTTCAAGTAGGTTTTAACCAAAAATTATTAATAAGCACTTCTCAAGCTCAAGTGTAACTGGCCCCATAAAAGACACAAAATTGTGTATTCCATGTATTCAAATGTGTCTTAAAGGAACTATTTGCTTTTCTTGGGTGTTCTGCCAAGTTTATGGCTGTGTGTACTCTGGAGACTGGGAATCTGAAGGAAAGGGGTTTTTGACCCATGGACACATCTCTCTCAGCGCATCTACAGTCAGGGAGGCATTAGTGTCAATCATTTGATTTAACTAGGATCATAAACATAGTTTTTGTCCTCCTGGGCTGAGCTCTGAGCACATCAGAAGGGTAAAGAGTAATGTGTACACAACATGGACACCCCAGGCATTTGCTTTTCCTCCGTGTGTGCAGAATCATTGAGACAACCCTGGTTTCTACTCTGCCATCTCATTTCCCTGACGTGGGGGGGTCATTCTACATAGATCTCAGAGGAATTTGCCCAGATGATGCCCCTTGCTTACAACCAATTTCCTTTCACTAGCGGGCTGATCATTTGTCATGTTGGATTCAGATCTGCTTCTTTCTCTTTACTCGCTCTACTCTGACCTTTGAAAACTACATTCACCAAGCCGACTTCTGGTTCTATTTAGGCACTGGAATGCCCTGGCAGAAAATGGCAGGATCAGGCAGAGGAAGAGGCCAGACAGCTTCTCTCCTCTCTCTGCTGGGGGAGGCGCTGCTGAGGGTGGGGATTCATTTTCCATGACTGCAAGTCCTCTCAGACAGGAGTCTCCGGCGCTGAGAGTGAAAGCCACCACTAGGTGGAGCCATATCCTGGGCACTGGTACCTAACATTTGTCCCTTTTGTTCCTGGGGATAGCAGCAACTTCTAGTTATTGCTACTGTTTCAACTGTCTCATTACCCCACTTTTGGCCTTTTAGCTTTTCTGACATCTTTGTACATAGTGCCCCCATCAAATTCCTCTATTGAATGACCTGTTGTGGGCTCATTTCCCAATTGGTAAAACTGCTTTTAGCTATTTGCCCTTTTATCAGAGTTAGTATGTGCAGTTATTCTTAACCTCAGTGTTTCCTTCAAATGCACATAGCAGACTGTCCATCTCCCAAAATGCCCTATATTCTTATATTCAGAGTATTTGTGATTCACCTCTATACACATTTACAAGGGCTTTTCATCCCTTATGCACATAAGTGTGACTTAAAGAATTTTCAAAACTTGTCAACAAGACCTCACTTATTGGATAAGAATCCTCAAGAATGTAGAGTTGAAGTCTGAGCAGACAAGAGAAATGGCCCTAAGAGTCTAAGCACACATTCATGAGGGCACTTCAGGAATGAACCCAGGCTCTGCCCTTGGTTTGCACATGGTTCCTGCGAATGTAGGTGCCTGAGTTCATAGTAGATTAAGGAAGAATAGTGGGAATACCAACTGCCACTGGTATGCAGAGATATTACTAATTAATTTTAAATAGTCAAATTTTTATTTTTATTTTATAATTAAAAAAAATTTCAATTACATTATGTTGGCATACATTATTAGTTTCAGGTGTGCAACCCAGTGATTTGACATTGTACAAATTACTAAGTGATCATCCTGATAAATCTAGTAGTCATCTGACACCATAATTAGTTATTACAATATTGACTATATTCCCTAAGCTGTACTTTATATCCCCATGACTATTATTTAACTACCAATTTGTATTTATTCCCTTCACCTTTTCATCCATCCCCCCAATCCCACTCTTATCTGACAGCCATCAAAATATTCCCTGTATCTATGAGTTTGTTCATGCTCTCCTTGTTCATTTGTTTTTTTAGATTCAATTATTGGTAGATATATATTTATTGCCATTTTATTATTCATATTTTTTATCTTGTCACCTTCTTCTTCTTAAGACTTTTTAAACATTTTGTTATACTGGTTTGGTGGTGATAAACTTTAGCTTTTTCTTGTCTGGGAAGCTCTTTATATGTCTTTCAATTGTAAATGATAGTTTTGCTAGGTAGAGTAATCTTGGTTGTAGGTCCTTGCTTTCCATCACTTTTTATATTTCTTGCCAATCCCTGTGCGCCTGCAGAATTTCTGTTGAGAAATTGGCTGACAGTCTTATGGGAGCTCCCTTGTAGGTAACTAATTGTTTTTCTCTTGCTCCTTTTAAGATTCTCTCTTTGTCTTTAACCTCTAGAATTTTAATTATGATGTTTTGCTGTGCCCTCTTTGGGTTCATCTTCTTTGGGGCTCTGCACTTTCTGGACTTATATGTCTATCTCCTTCACCAGATTAGAGAAGTTTTCCATCATTATTTTTTCACATAAGTTTTCAATTCCTTGCTTTCTCTTTTCCTTCTGGTGCCTTCATGATGAAAATGCAAATGCAAATGTTGGTACTCTTGAAGTTGTTCCAGAGGCTCTTTATGCTATCTTTGTTTACTTGGATTCTTTTTTCTTTTTTTGCTCTTCTGGTTGGGTGTTTTCTCTTTCCTTATCTTCCAAATCTCTGCTTTGAGTGTCTGCTTCATTTATGCTACTCTTCAGTCCCTGCAATATATCCTTCATTTCAGTTAATGTATTGTTCATTTCAGACTGGTTCTTCTTTATGGTTTCTATTTCCTTTTTAATGCTGTTTATGTTCTCCTTAGGTTCCTTGAGCATCCTTATAACCAGGGTTTTGAACTCTACATCTAGTATATTGCTTGTCTCTATTTTGTTTAGCTCTTTTTTTTCTGGAGTTTTGTGTTCTGCTTTTGCTTTCATTTGGGACATGTTACTTTGTCTCCTTATTTTTGCAGACTCCCTGTGTTTGTTTCTATGTATTAAGTAGAGCTGCTATGTCCCCTGGGCTTGGTAGAGTGGCCTATATAGTAGATATTCTGCAGGGTCCAGTGGCACAGCCTCCCATCACCCAAGCTGTGCCCTCCATGTGGGCTAAGTACACTCTCCTCTTGTAGCTGAGCCTTGATGGAATAGATTGTCTGTGATGAAAAAAATGGTAACTGGAAACAGAACTTTAAAATTAATTTTAATATTTCCAAGTAAAACAAGTTAGAGCTTTCTGATGTAGCAGAAAATACAACTGCTCATATATGGGAATCAAAATCTAGTACCATGAGGGACAACAACAACAACAACAAAACTAGTGTATATGTAATGCTAGGAATCACTTTAGGGATTAAATATGCATTATTTCAATATTGGGGAACTAACAAAACAATTGGCATGCATTATCCCCACCATTTTACAGTGAAGAAAACAAAACCCTTACAGCAAAATGTCTTTGCTGGTGTCACATGACCATGGCAAGGGAAAGGGCGGGAATGTAAAGCATGGTGGGCCTCACTCAGAATCCCACGGCCTGGCCAATGCTCCAGGCCAGGAAATGTTCGTTTATAACTATAAACCTCAGATTCTTTTGTTTTCACATGAACAGTTGAAACTTTCAAGTACTCACATTTTAAGAAAATGGTGAAGCATCTAACATACTGTAGAAAAACTGTCGGCTACCATGAAGAGAAATGAAGTGTTTTGAGAACTGACTGTTGGAAACTTGACACGGCGCAGAAAAGGAGGAAATGTGGAAGAGCTCAGATGCAGGCAGTGCTGCTGAACCTGACTGCACTTCACGTTGCAATCCAATCTCCATTAGTTCTTGGTGACCGTTTATACACCAGTGGCTAAGCCCTAGCTCTCACCCCTCTCCCTCGCCCTCTCCCTTCCCAGGAGTACCCGCATTGTCTAGGATGATCAGACACAGAGCAGCTTTAGTCATACAAACACCAATCACTTCCTCTGCTGGTAACTGAAATTTAATCAGACCAACAAACTAAACCAAAGTCAGAGAAAGAGGATTATTTGATGCGCTTAACAAGAAACCTTTATGCAACTGTTCCATCAGTCAGAATAATAGGATGCTATTTTTACTTCATCTTGGCTCTCCACAGAAAACTATAAAAGGCTTAGGATCAGTGCCTATTGTCACTAGATGGTCTTTCACGCTGTGTCAGGACTCACTGCTGTGTCCGTGTGACCTAAGAAAGGCACTGGCATGCCTGCTCCAAACAACTCTGTATTCATTTCTTCTTCTGTTGAGATACATTGAGAGCCCTACAGCTTAATGTCCTGCTTTCCTCTTTCTCTTTACCCTGTGATGCCAAGTGAGAGCCTCTATCCTCACTGGGAAGTGCAGTGTTTATTTATGAAATTCAACATTTACCGAACATTTGTCCCATGCTAATTGTAGCGCTAGGTGCCATGAAGATAAAAGGAATGAGTTATAGACACACCTTTCAGAAATTTACAGAAAAGAAAGGGGGGATATGTTCAAGCCAAAATTCTCAAAATTTTCTGACTCCTCAACTCCTCACTGGACGATCACTGAGCTCTTCCATTTCTATATAGTATCATTTTAATCTACTTATTTGTTCTTATACCTTCTGGTCTGGGCTAGAACCAGTCCTCCTCTGAACTATGGCCATCACTCTTATGATCTACTGTTTGTTGTGATAAACTTTTAAATTGAATTATAAAACACAAAACGAACATGAATAGAAACTGTACAACTCCATGAATCAGTGTAAAAATGTGAACTTATAGCTGTAACACTTCTGCCCCAATCAAGAAATGAAATATCACCACTGCTCAGAAGCTGTGTCTTCAAAAATTATTTCCACTCCCCTCCCCTAAGAGATCCAGCAACCTGACTTCAAACACTACAGATCTGGATTCAAAATTTATATAAATGGAATCATACAGTATGAGTTCTTTTATGTCTGGCTTCTTTTAATGCTTTGTCAGATAGATTCCTCAGCATTGTATGTTGTGGTAATTTGTTTATTCTCCTTGCTGCAAAATATTCCATTATATGATTATACCATCATTAATGATCCACTCTACTCTCAATGAGCATTTGGAGATAGTACAAATAATGTTGCTATAAACTTCTTGCACATCTCTTTGGGTTCCTATACACATTCATTTTTGTTGGGCAATACAGCTAAGGGTAGGATTAATGACTAAACTGGTGAAATGCATGTTCAGCTTGAGTAGTAGGGACAATCAATGTTTAGTATTTACAATCCCATTAACAGTTTACGAGTGACTTTTAACATCCATTTTTGCTACACAAGAGAATCTCTTTTATTTACTTGCTAAAATGCAAATGTGATCATGTGATGCCCCTGTTTAATTTCTTTCAATAGCTGCTTTTTGCCTTTAGGATAATGTTCAAAATTCACTGGTACCCAAAAAGCTACAGAATCTGTTCTCACCTACATCTCCAGACTAATCTTGTACCTTTTTGCCTTTGGTGTTCTCCACCTTTACCACATTAAACCACTTGCAGTTTAACATGCTTGCTTATTCTCACTCACCTCTGAGCTCAAATGCATCCTCCATGAAAGTTTTTTCCAGACCTACCTGTCTCATATTACTTCCTCTTTCTTCTTCTCCTCCTAACAAGACCTGTCACATAGTTCTAATGTAAATTTCCCTCATGACACAAGTCAGTGCCAAACTGGCATCAGTTTTTCATTTATTTACCTGTTTGCTCTCTTTCTTCCTCACTAGAATTTAAGCACCAAAAGCATGAGAATTTCCCAACTTGTTCACTTCTAAGTTTGCAGTATCTAACAGTACTCAGCATCAAGTGGGCACTCAATAAATGTTTGCAAAGTGTGTGGATATGTGAGTGAAGGAATATTATTAGCATATTTGTATATTTACCCTCTCCCCTCAAACTGGTTCCCACTTCTATAACTGGTAACTTGTACTCATTCATGAAGTCCCAGCTTAAATGCCATTTCCATAAGGACACTTTCGTTGACTTGATAAGCTAAGTTAGTAAACTCATGTGTACATTAAGATAACCACTCCTGAGCTACCACTTTATACTCTTAAAAGATCAATGAATATTTGTAATTTTTGTTGCTACTATCTTTATTCACCCCTATCTTGTAAACTCTAAAAGGGCCTGGATATGTGCTTTTTTTTTTAACCACCAAATTTCTGATGCCCGGTAGAGCTCTATTCAGTAGGAAGGCATACATAGTGGCCTTCCTAATTCACAAAGGCAAATACTCAAACTTCAAACATCCAGTCAAAACACACACACACACACACACACACACACGCACGCACGCACACGTGCGCGCGCACAACTGCCCAGCCTCTCTTGTAAGGCTACAAATCTAGCGTTATGCACACAGGAAGTAGGGATGGAGTGGGGATATACTCATAAAGGTAACAGCATATACCCTAAGCTTTACACACTATGGCAGATGTTCACAGGCACAGCTGCTGCAGGAGAGGGAACGGCCATGCAAAGCTGTGGGAAGGGAAAGGAGACAATCTGTATGGGCAATTGTGACAAGGCAAACCTAAGTGCTTTGTCTCGTTTTGATTATTTCTTGTAATCACATATATTTTCCTTAAAGACAATGCTTTATCACTATCTTCTCCAGAAGCACCAATTAACAGTATGAAATCATTTTCAAAAACTGTATAAGACACCCTCTGTGCTGCCAGAGCACCTAGTTATGTATTCCAAGACATGTTCCAGAATGGGCAATTGGAATGGTGGGAAATGGCTTAGGCAAAAAGCAAACAATGCAAGGATACTGGGAAAACATGTGCATACATACAGGTGCACAATGGATGTTTCTTTTCACACGTCAAGCTATTTTGTATGAAAGAATAAAGCATAATGTTAGGTATTATTTACTTAGCATTTGTATGTCATTCACTGTCCTAAAACTATCACCCACCTACCTACCTATCTACATTTGGGGGTGGTGAATATGGCCTAAGTGGATACCTGTTCAATTGATCACATCTTAACCTGGAAGAATATGCATATATTTTTTCTGATGTTAGTATCATCTTCATTACCACGACATTTATTGAGAGTCTAGTATATGTCAGCCCTAAAGTAGTCCACTAGCACTCGGGGATAGAATGCAAGTGCTGGGGAGACCCATGAGATGATTTAACCAGAAAAACAGGTGGATGATGATGAGAAGGAGTAGGAGGAACTGCCGATTCATGATAGGACTGTAGAAATGAAGAGTCTCTACCAGACGGAACAAGGGATGGTGGCAGAGGAGACAGAAGCCCTCCCTCAGGAAACCACTGAAACACTGACATTCCTCCTCAAGCAAGAGGGGCCAATCAGACTTGCTTTCTGGGAAATTTGGAATTATGACTGAGGGCCCAGCAATGAGCTTGGCTTTCCTTGCCTAATGGTGACAATTTAACATAGAAAAAAAAAATGTGCTGTACACTTGAAGCAACGGAGAAAAGCAATTTGCACAAGCGAGAAAATGGTACAGATTTAGAGATAAGCAGAGAAGAAAAGAATAAAGATTTAGGATTATCTGGATTTTTTATGGCTTATCCAATTCTCTTTTAGGGGAGGCCCTGGATACCCCTGTGTTTCTGGAGAAATCCCAATAGTTATCCAAAAAAGTAAACCCCGTATGGGTCCTCCATAAAAGATGACATTTTTTATGAGGAGACTGCACTTCAATTTTATTTCTGAATGTTCTCTATGATCTCCATGGCTAATGGTAGAATATCTGTCAAAATTATTTGTTAAATAAATGAACTCATAAAAGAAAGAAGTGAGAGAAGAGAGGGAGAGAGATGAGAAAGAGAGGGAGGGTAGGAGAGAGAAAAGGAGGGAAGGAAGTGGTGAAGGGAGAAAATAAGGCAGGAAGGAATGATTGATTTAGGAGAATGCTATTAACTAGGTTAAGTCCATGAACTAAAGAAGAGTTTAGGAACTCAGTCCAGACTTGGTACCCAAATGTCAGTTAAGATAATCCAGAATTTGGTAAGTAAAGCCAGGTCCCCAGATCTTCCCTATAAGGAAGCAACTTAATTTTCATGCTTTATCACAGGGTGTCCAACCCATAGCTTGCAGGCTGCATGTGGCCCAGGGTGGCTATGAATTCGGCCCAACACAAAATTGTAAATTTACTTAAAACCCTTTTTTTTCCCTCATCTATTTTCATCAGTGTTTGTGTATTTAGTGTGTGACCCGAGACAACTCTTCTTTTTCCAGAGTGGCCCAGAGACGCCACAACGTTGGCCACCCCTGCTCTAGAGTCTATAGATTCACAAAGTGGGTGGGAGTGTGTTGGAAACATTTAACACCTTCCTGCCTTTGTCAGCATTGTCTCAGGGACCACGAGGTCGGAGCCAGCAAAGTCTTATGGAAGGCAAAGAAAGGCACACCAAGGTAGACCTGTATTTCTGGCTGGGTTAAGGCATTCTCTATTTCTCTATTAGAGTCAGGATTTAACCAATTTAATAAGGCATCTAGTTTGCCCTCTCTCTCTCTTCCTCCTTCATTCAAACAGAGATCAAGAGCCAAAGAAACATCAAACAAGCCTATAGCAGACACCCCAAATAAATTAGCTCTTCTTTTGGAGAATGGCATCTTTTGTTGTCTCTCAGAAAATAGTGCTCGAGATGGGGTGTACAAATTGGCTGTGGAAGCTCAGTGCTCTCCCTGGAGCTTACCTTTATTTCTGAATGTTTAGTCTAGCATTTCTGACACGCCGTGTCTTGAGAGGGAAACTAAATTTCCTTCTCCGCTGAAAATGAGAAAGAGGAACTATTGATATTATAAACTCCTTTCAGGATGGGCCTAAAAACATGTAATCTTTTTTTTTCTCATGTCTAGCACAAGCCACAATAGACCATTTTATAGAATTCATACAAAGTGTGTTTCAGAACCCAGTGGTATTTTATGGAATTAATGTCCGACATGTGAAAAGAACTCTATCTCATAATATGAAAAGCCAGATACTCATATACAACTTAGCAAAACTACTCTTTTCTGCCTGTTCTTCTCATATATATATATATATATACACGTATATACGTATATACGTATATATATGTATTAAACAGTATTTTAACTAATAATAGCAGGTCCACTGCTAACCTACTTGACAGAAGCCTGAGTATTTGTGTGTATGTATATTTTGCACAAAGTGGTGCTCTGTATATTGTCTGTGCTATCTAAAGTCTGAGGAAAAATAAAGTCTATTTAAATTGGTGCCTAATCAAAGCATAGATTTTAATGGGATGGGTTTGACTTCGAGGTACCAGTACTCAAAAGATGGCTAAAAACATTGATTCAGAAGCCTGTTCAAACCCAGTAACATTCACCCTTTACCACTAGCCAGGTATGAAATGTTGGGTAAGATACTTACCTCCCTGTACTCCAGCTTTCTGATATATTTTATGTGTTAATATATGCAACTATTTAGAATACTTTCTGCCACTCTTTCATTTTAGAAATAAGTTTTATATTGTAACAATTATTATAGGCTAAAAAAAACCATACTCATGCCTTTCAATTTTCCTCCCACCCCTCAGAAATTAAGAAGTCTAGGTCTATAATGAATTTTATTGGAGACATAACAAGCAACGAGACCACTGAACTAGATACTAACGTTATAAAGGTGAAAACACAAAACCAAACCCAGCCTTCACAGAAAAGTCTAATGGGTCCCTAGTGTGACAGGCATTTGGAGGAGTACTTTTCCTTAAATCTTTACCTGAGGATATGCTTATTGATTGTTGAGAGAGGGAGAGAAAGAGATGCGAGAGAGAAACATCCATCAGTTGCCTCCCACAGGCACCCAGACCTGGGGTCAAACCCACAACCTAGGCATGTGCCCTGACTCGGAATCAAACCTGCAATTTTTCTGGTGTAAGGGGTGATGTTCCAACCACTGAGCCACCTGGCCAGGGCAGAGAGACCCCTCGAAATGCCTTGCTAGGGTCCAGGCTAAGATGACAAGATCTGAACCAGCATTTTCCACAATGAGGTATCCAAACCACTGGCAGGTCATGGAGTAAGTAACAGGGTTCAGAAGAGGTTAAAAATAACACCATTTCAGTAATGAGTTTCCCTTTTCAGTATTATTTCTGTCCTCCAGGTGACATAAGGTAGGAAGTCTCCATTTGGTGATGGCCCTTCACAGCTCTCTGAAATCTGCTAACCTCCTCTCAGGAGCAAAGCTGCCCTCCAAGCGATGGTTTCTAACCAGAATTAACCGCCCCCCCCCGCCCCCGTTTTTAGACTTGTACTACTTGAAGGTTATCTTCATTCTATTCTGAGCTAGTTTTCCATTCATGATAGGAACCTAAGGTTTCTTTTTAAATAAATGCATTTAAGCTTGTGACTTTAGATGGATATGCCACATGGGTACAGAAAACATTTAAAAAGGTGATAGTCAGCAGCCAAAATCAGGTGTGCGCCAGACAGCCAAGATGGAAGAACATAGGAGATGAAGGTTTAGAAAGTAGAATAAGCAGGAGCTGGCGATCTGTGTACAAAGAAAAATTGCAAATGATCAAGTGGTCAAGTGATCCTGAGCCCAGTCAAACCTCCAGCTGGCGGCAGGCATCTGAAGAGTGGACTTCACCAGCATCCACTCTTGCAGGATTAACACCGGCACCACCCGCAGCTGAGGCACATCAAAAACAGCCCATGCTCTCCAGGCAAATGGTATCTCCATATAATTCTGTGTTTTTCTTGGCCAGATTTTAGGGGGGCTTTGTAGAATCAATGCCCTTCTCCTGGATCTGGTGAATTAATTCATTGTTCTCACTATTCAAAATGATGGGGTTTGCCATATTATTTAACAGATTGCCCTTGAAATGTGGAAGGACTCTAGTTTAGAGTTAGGAAAATAAATGCACAAAGCATGTGATACTTAATCCCCCCAAATGTAACTTTCCGCCCAACAGAACATGGTTATTTTATTTGTGAAGACTTCCTGATAGCTCTCCTCTCTCTTCTTTGCTGCTAGAATAGACTGGTTCATTTCAGGAAGTCACTAGACTCTATGAGTGATGCCGCTTACTAACCATAGTGACTTGGGGGAATAGGAATATACATTAACAAGACACAGTGAGTTTTAAGTTCTGCAGGAAAATATATCTAATCTATATACCTCACAGGGTTGTTGAGTTTATCTAACAAAATTACATGAGAGAATAGTCCCCAGTAATTTTTGGTGAAGATAAATGAACAAAAAAGGATTTCCTGTTGTGTGGTACTTATTCTACAATGTTTCAGGGACACGAACGCTCGTACTTTCTTGTGACGAAATCCACAATCACCAAACTGCAATGTCCTCTCCTTTAGACAGACTTTTATTGCTTTCAAGACAGTGAATTAAACCTTCCTTTGTACTCATAGCTGTGTATGTGTATCTATATACTATACAAAGAGCTTCTCAACCTGGGCACGGTGGACATTTGGGGCTGGAGAACTTGTTGCTTCAGGGAGCTGTCCTGTGCATTGTAGGATGTTTAGCAGCATCCCTATTCTCTACCCACTAGATGCTAGTAGCACTATTTAGAGGTGACAACTAAACATGTCTCCAGGTACTGCTGAATATTTTGCCTGGTAGGGCAAAATAGTCCCTGGTTGAGAGCTGCTGCTATAGAATTATGCGGCATTTCTCTTGCACTGAACTGTTTGCCTTTATTTCTGTCGACATCAATACATTAGAAATCATCTATATGGCACTCAGCACTAAGGCCTATGCACAGTGTATGCTATTTTTATGGATTTCTAGACAACACACTGTATGGATAGGCACCAAGTCCTATTCATCTTCTCCCTGCATTGTAAGCACATACCTAGCAAAGGGTTGGTATATAGAAATCTCAATAACATTTCCTCAGTGATTAAATAATGAATGATCTCTTCAAAGGCAGCACCTAAATAATTTTCAACTCTGCATCTCTAGTATCAAACACAATGTAGGGCACGTAAGGATTCTCAATGAATGTTTTAGAGATGAATCAGTAAATGAATGGATAGAAGGATGAATCGAGAAAGACAGTCTCACATTCATACAGCCAGACAGCCTCACGTGTGTACTTCCCTAATCTTCCCCTGGAGTTACTATGACTACAAACATCTGAGCTGCCAACTTTCTGCCTGAAACTCAAAATAAGATTCCAGGTGAGGAAGCGTCCTTGGCAGAGACCCAGCAGACCCAGCAGCAGCTCACAGGAGGAAATCGGCACCGACTTAAGTGGAAATCAGACTCATCCTAGCTGAACTAATCTGTGACTAGAAAAAAAAAAAATCATTGCAAGGCACCCTGGTTAGGCAGGGGCAGGACAGACTGAGATCAGGTGATTCAATGCCCGGCAGTTTCACAGAGGCAGTGTCCAGAATAAGTTTTAATGGAGCCACTGCTTCTATAAAGCTATAGAAGATGACTCCCTTTTGAGTCAGGGGCAGAACATCTTAGACCCCTCAAAAGGGTATTTTAAGAGAGAGGAACCGATGTGGGCCACCCTGGCGCTTCCTCTGTTTGGTCCTCTCTCACAGGGAAATCTGGCACTGGATGGACCTGGCGTCTGTTAGGACGTTTATCAGCCTCAGGATCTTGGCTGGCCTGCACGGAAGACAGAGGGTCTAAGTCTTCTGGAAAGGAACCTTTTACCACCATCTGCTGAGCGTCAAGCTCACATCTGCAGGGGCAATTTCATTTGGGATTCCAAGAGTTCCTTTCGTGTCTCTGTTTCGGAAGGTCTTCATATTAAGACCTCCTTGTTCCCTACCCTGCTAGATCATAATCAAAGTTTAAGATGTCCATTACGCAAAATACTCTAAAAATCATTTCCTAAGCTCATAGCACCTCTTACATTTATCCAGATTCTTTCTAATGGTAATTTTATTTGTATTTATTTTATTATTTTCATTAGATTTAAATTCCTTAAGGGTAGGAATAGTGTCTGAATATTACTACTACTGCTGCTGCTGCTGCTGCTGCTGCTAGAGAAGAAGAGAAGAAAAAAATTAAAAGATTTGTTGAACATTACTATAACGCAGTCAATACCCTAAGCATTTTACAAAAAATGATTGCAGTTAATTCTCAACACAAATTTATGAATCAGATCCAACTATGCATTTTTATGCCTTTGGTGTCTTCTGATATTGCAGATATGTGCTGGCATAGAGGTGATCGCTAAGTACTGTTGCATTGAATTTATATAAACAGAGGTGGCAAAAGTTGGATAAAGAAGAAGCACAGGAAGACAAAAGAATAAGCAAATAAGTACCATAGATTGGGGTTCAGTGTTCACTGGACCTGAAGTATGAAGACCTGGATGTGAACCTCAGTTTTGTATCCTGTTCAGAAATTTATTTTATTATCTGAGTCTCTATTTTCTTTTTTAAAGGTTGTAGGTTCTATCTTTCCAACAGAATTGTTAAAAGAATATGAAAATCAGTAGGGACCTAGTCTTTCCTGTTATTGATTTCACTTTATCAGTTTTAAACACCATAAAGAAAGGAAAAAAAAAACTGAAGTAAAATGAAGGCGGCATCCAGATCAAAGCTGGTTATTTCCCTCCCTGACCCTAATCCCAGATTCTGGTGGGATTAAGGGAAATTTATTGCTCTTGATTCCTCCCAAAAGACTTAGCTTTTAAGTTCAGTTTTAACACAGTATTTTTACATTTCCGAGCCCATTTGCTCAAGTCAATGACCCGCACTTTATATTTGTCACATTTATAATGATGGCGTGAAACTAAGTATAGTTAGTTAAAACTCAGGGAGCTTATCCGAAATTCTGACTGTGAAACCCTTTGCTATCTTGATCCAGTTCAGAGGTACTAATTTAAGTTTTATTACATGGACAAGATGGTGGGAATCATATGATTCCTTGGTTGAATAGTCACAAAGAATATGTATCTTCTTTACTAAACTTATAAACTTTAAACAGACTTTTTTTGATAACTTGGAAAATTGTGTTTTTCCCTCAATACTTAACATCTTATGAGGTAGTTTGGATGAGTTTTATTAACTCCCAAGTCCTCAAAACTTATTACACTTAGTAACTAAATTCTGGATGATATATTTACCATCAATAAATCATCACAATATATTTTAATTTGTTTTCCAACAGTATGGTTCCATGAAGTTCTATGATTTATATTCCATAAATTTTTTCGCACAACAATTTGAGAACATTTTCACAATATTTTATATTTAGAGAGAAAACAATTCTGGTTAAAATGTCCTAAATAAGCCCCATTAACAAAAGATCCGTGGGTGGATAACAGATTTTCTATTTCTAGGTACTGATCAATTTGCTTCAAGTGAGTACATTTTTGTCATATCTAAGGAATGCGTGGATTCTACATAAATAATCCAGTTGACAAATATTACTATAGTGTATTCTTTTTTGCCATAAAATAATGCAAAACTTGTGAAGAAGTAGCATCCTTCATATCCTTTATATTATAAATAAAATCATGCATAACCTTATTAAATTAAGTTATACAGGATAAAATTAAGTTACACAGGATAAAACTATAATATTACAATTATAATATTCTCCTTAGCATATTTGTGTTTCATAAAGTCACATAAGAATAGGATCAAATAGTGCATTTAAATTGCTCATGACGGGTACATATGAAATGCCTAATAGATGTTCCCAATTGTTATTATCATGCTTGTTATTAACTTATTGACTCAAAAACATTGTTGAGGATTTATATAGGTCTAATATTCTTTAAGCTGAAAACACAGTGGCTGTAAGTTAAGCAACGTACTTGGTCTGTGGAGGTTGCATTGTAATGGAGAATGATATTAATAAATTAATAAGCAATAATAAATAGTGCAGCGATAAATATAATGACTAAAAGAAGGGGAGGTGCGGAGAAGAGTGGAGACTCCGGGGCGTGAGGCCAGCTTAGACTGGCTCTTAGGAATGACTGCCTGAAAAGTAGCGTTCGGGCAGTTGCGTGAATAGAAACAAGACTCTCTTCTGGAGGAGATCTGGGGGCAGGAGGATCCCAGAAGACAAAAGACAGCAAGAAAGAGAGTTTCCAGGACAGGAACTGGCTTTTTCCCCCAAGGATTAATAAGAATGCCAGGGTGTCTTGAATGAACAAAAGAAAGATAGGAAAAGGTTTGGGAAGAGGAAAAGGTTTGGGAAGATAAACATGGGCCCCACCAAGTAGGGACTTGCAGGCTGTGGTAGACATTGCTATGTTATAAAACATAGCACAAATGATGAAAAACCTTTGATGGATTTAAAAAGGGCCCTGGCTGTTGTGGGGAGAAATGCAGGGGCGGCATGGAGAGAAGAGTGAAAGAGAGACAAGTTGCAGCTAATTACACTATTTTGGGTGGAAGAAGATGTGAAGTACCAATGCATCAAAGCGGACTCCCAACATTCTAGTTTTAGCAATTGCAATAAAATGGCATTATTCACTGAAATGAGGGAGACCAGCAAAGAAACAGGTTTGGGACTTGGGGATAGGGAATAAAAGTTTTGCTTTCTGTCAGGCTGCTGTTCAGGTGTTTATACAGTACCTGAGTGGAGATTTCAAAAGCCTATTTGAATGAATAAATCTGGATCTTAGCAAAGATGTCAGGGATGGATATATAAAATCGGAGTCGTCAGCGCCGAGACGGTATGTGAAGACATGGGCGCTGTACAGCGAAGCTGTTAATGAAAATGAAGGTGATTCACTGTGGTGATTTAAAAAAAATCACAGCCTGTCTTGAAGGACAACATTTATATCACCCCTCACAGTCCCCAGGTGCAAAAACCATTTTGTGAGGTAGATCCTAGGTTATCACTAGCTGGCTGTCACTAGCTGGGCTATTCACTCTTGTCTACCGTTCAATCAAATTCCCGCTTGTCTAAAGCCTTTCAAATGACTTTGGATATGTGAGGTTGCTTGTGGATGCTTAAATTACTAAATGCCTTATACTCCGATGGGTTTACTCTACTTTCAAAGATTTTTCAACGTTCATTCAAAATCGATTTTAACAACAACAAAAAGCCCCTGAATCTTGAAGATATCAAAAATTTTTCATTAAAATAAGCTTTAAAATACCACATGCTCTTAAATCACAGTATGTCACATTATCAAAGCGAATTATCATCGTGTATTCAACACACACACACACACACACACACACACACACTGTGAGTACAGATGGAGTCTGAGGACCTGGATGGCATCCTTCTTACATAGCAGCCTTTTCCACAGAATTTGGGGGAATCTGTTTCGTGCAGTTTGGGGAAGGTGCTAATTAATAGACTATCCGTGACCCCATCCCCAGAGATCCTTATTCAGTATCTGAAAGGACACATTTTAAGCACCCAGGTTCCCCACTGTGGCGGTGCTTCTAGGATCATGCTTTGAGAGCACAAATCTTCATCTCCCAGGAAGGTCACCAGACCGAACATTTTCTTCTGATTTATTTGCATATAATGAGATATTAAGACATTTTCCCCTATGGACAGGACCCAAGATCTTACCAAATATACTGGATCACATGGCACACTGTCCAGATCTCCCTTGAGGACAAAGGGACTTATTCCCCAGGTAACAGTATTGCTGTCAGCTGACAGCCCTCAGCTATCAAGCCTCTTGGAGAAGTGCCTGAGATGAAGACAGTTGTCTTGCCAAGATCACATCCTCTTTCCAGGGGGCAGCCTGTATCAAATGACTTTTTAATACAGGAGCACGAAAGCCACCTCCCCACAGTTTAGGACAATATGGGAGAGAGTGCACCAAAAAAAAGTCCTGTATACAGATCTCCATTTCAGTATGTGTTTCTGGGAACCCAAATTAAGACAGAAACTAACTGATAAACAACCATTGTTCCTATTTGTTGAAAACAGCTTGTTTTCTCAAATATAAAAAGTAGAGAAGGTCTGAGCGAGTTCTAACTATGTCCTGCAGAAAGCTGAGCATTAAAGACGTAGGGACTGAATTCTACCATCAATATGCTCTGGCAAGCCCATTCTGAGAATGAGGAAGAAATATCAGTTAAGGACATCACATATGTCAATTATGATCCTTATGCATATGGATGAGAACTGTGAGAACATGAGTCAATGGCGGGGGGGGTGCATATAGTGAGAGGATTTGGCACTTCCTCATGCAGAGTTTCTACTGGCCTGTGTCCTGACACTTCTTGCATAGAGAGAGCCATTAGATTCAAGAGCATGAGATCGGGCAGACAAAAATTCCCGCTGTAGAACTGCACAGGGTCCTTGATCTGTATGATTGTCACAGCAGCAGTAGTTAGGGTTTACTAGCTCTGAGAACAGGATAATATCAGGGATATGGTTGCATTACTTGAGAGAGTTCATGTCTACTTCTACCCTTCTATGCTGAGGCTTGAAATTCCACTATTTGAAATTTAAGAGAGCAAGGAGGAATAAAGTCTAAAGCTCTTATTAGAAGTTAACTGTAACATGAAGTGAACTTATTCTTAGACACAGTAGGGGATATCACAATAAAACCTATGTTTCCTGACCAATGTAGAGAGAGAGCTCCAAATCCCAGGGGGCACCCAAAGGTTCATGTTTTGAAAATGTTCCATTCACGTCTTGCCTACCCCTTCCACACCTTTTTGATTTACAATGGGGAATAGACACAATTCCCCTCTTTCAGCTTTTCACTTTTCTGTCCAGTAAAAATATATAGCAATGGAAGCCACATGATTACAGGAGATGGTAGGAAATAATGGAAACTGCAAAGGAGCAATCAAGATTGTTCACCAAGAACGGATTCTTTCACCATGTTTCACTGTGCATGTGATAAGCCAATGCAACCCTGATAAAGGATTACGTCATCAACAAGGGGCAATCGGAACTTTGCTGTCCATTTAGTTTTCCCATCCGTGTTGAAGATTAGGGGCATATGAACCCTACACTGACTTGCCTTTGGATGGAAATTGCTACCAAGCAAGGGCTGTAACTTCGGGCCAGGCAAGTGCATCTGGCTTTGGGGCATTTTGGAGAGGGACTCAGCTCTGAACTGTCAGCATGTAATATTCCCAGCAGCTGGAGGAATGAGCGCCTCAATTCAGAAGAGGTCACCTGGGCAGCACGCCGCAGCTGCCCTACAGTTTCTGTTGCAATTGCTTTCCCCATTACCAAAAAAATATGTTTGGGTTTGTTATCAGAACTTTTCATAAAGTATGAGTTTGGAAGGAGCATTTTCTAGCTACTTCATTTCTGATCAGGGGAACTATGGCAGTGGTATGGACTGAATTGTGTTTCCCCCCAAATTCAAGTGTTGAAGTCCTAGCCCCTAAGGGGACTGTATTTGGAAGTAAATTGTGGGCATATGGGTGAAGCCCTAATTCGATGGCACTGTTGTCTTAATAAGGAGAAGAAGAGACACCTGGGAGGCACAGGCACAGAGAAAAAGCCATGTGAAGACACAGAAAGAAGATTGCGACCTGCCAACCAGAGAGGGAGGCCTCAGCAGAAACCAACCCTGCCGACACTCTCATATTGGACTTCCAGGCTCTAGAAACCCAAGAAAAGAATTTTCTGTTATTGAAGCCACCAAGTCTTAGGTATTTTGTTATGGCAATCCAAGCAGATCAAAATGGGAAAAAAGAAGGTGAACCAAGTGTTTTCATTTATCAGCAAGCTGAAGATTCAATCATTAATACAAGGGCTATTGTTCCAGATTTGGATTTCTGACCTGGTATCTGGACAACACAGGAACATAATGTTTTCTTCAGCTACATTCCAGTTCAGTTAAAAATATCTATGAGATGAAGATTTAAAAGATTTGACTCTAAAATAAAATGTCATGCCATGGTTCATATAGTTAGTATATCTGAATGAATGTTTATATGTCTATATAATCAAAATAGATATCTTTTCATTATGAAATAGCATTTGAGTATTTGTGTCAGCATGTGTTTTTATAGACATGTTTTATATATAAATATATTCACATATGTATACATAGACATTGTACTTTTTACATGGCTCTACCATTAATGCTGTCATTCACTATGCATGTTTAAAACATAGTATGCCTACTAATAATGTGAATCTGAACAAAGACTCAATCATCTGTCCAGATATATGTGATGTAGCTTAAGAGAAAAGAATCATAACATTTCCCATATTGAAGATGTTGGACACCACCTATTTAGTCATTTTATAGCCGGTCTTGATCTCCTCAGGACCAAGTCCTGCTCTGAAGCCAGGCAATTCTTCCAAAATGCTAATCGATTGACATTACTTCCTTGCCTAAGTCTCCTTTCAGGCCTTCAGGAGAATGCCTAGGAACGGTGCACAAGTCCTTCCCTGAGCTATTTTGTGTCTGTGTCTCAAACCCATCTGCTTATCTTGATAGCTCTATCTGCTCCATCCCTGCTGAAACACCTGTGGTTCTTACTCGGATTCATGTAGCCCCCTCTTTCTTCCCATCAGTGAAATCTGACTCTGGCCCATCCTCCTCAGAGACAGCCACACATCCATGAGGCAATGGTGCTGTGCTCAGAGGCTCTGCCATGACACTCTGTTGCCCGACTAATGCTCCCTGCCCCCAATGCCCTGCAATGGTATGGTCTGCTTGTCTTTTCCCTCATGAGTTGGAGGGCATCATGAAAAACATAAAGAAAACTTTATCTGTCAGTCCTCAATAACTTCATAGTACTTTGCATTCAGTAGGTTCACAAAACAGGCCTAGTGACTTGAATTGAAGGATGAATAGAAAAATGCATGTGCGTGTGTATTTTTTCACATGGAAGATATCAGTGTTTTGCCATATAATTACATTATTTTCAAAGAATGACTACTGAATTCAAAACAAATAACTTTGTTTCCTTATGATAAAGTATGCCCTCTTTTTCTCTACACGTTCTTACTTCACACTATTTTGAATTTTAGTAAAGATTTAAGCAGTTATATAGTCACTAGAGGTCACTCTTACAATTTTGAATCTTATGAACCTGTGTAGGTTGTTTTCATTAGAACAATTTAATTTTAACTCTACATTTCCCTCCATGACATATATAAAGGTTTTAATGGTGATCCCTGATTTAGTTAAGTAAATTACCTAAATGCTGTGTTTACCTTTCCGGTTGTGAAATATCATTCGATGGATTTCCTGTACGTGTTTAAGAGAAGCTGCATGGTAAGTGAAAACCTGATAGCGAAGCACATATTAATTTGAAAACAAATTGCTATTTTATCAATTATGCTCTCACTAGAAAATTTCACATTATTATTATTATCATGGCAACTGTTACAGGTTTTAACAAAGGTTGTTTATGGACAGCCTTGTTCTCGTAAAAGCCAGCGATTTGCCCCCTGGATCCTCAGCTAAATTACCTGCAGAAATGCAGATACAACACTTGGCTCTTCACACCACCAAGTGTCAGCAGGATTCTCAATCACAGGCAGGCTGAATGGGAACCAACAGACATTTGCAAATGACAGGCAGGTGGCAAAAAGAGAAACAAATCTCTTTTTAACTGATCTGTGATCATCTCTATGTTCGCACCCACTCCTAACCCTTCCCAGTAATTAGTGCATCACAATCAATCATGGCTTCAGACAGGCACCCACTCAGGTGTCTTTTGTTTGATTTCCTGTCTCCCAGGAGCAAGAATGTAAGGGGTTAGGAAAGGACCGAGAAGGGCGGGAGGCTGGGCAAACAGGCCGGAGGCTGTGCACAAGGTAGGTTACCCCCTCTCTTGGCACCTGTAGTCTGCTGACCAGGAGCCTAGGGCATATTCTCAGTGGGGATAAGCCTAGGTGTGGGGAAAAATTGTGTTTTAAAAAACAAATTTGATCATGAAGGAAAATTGATAATAATGACTATAGGCTTTAAAGTCAGACTGTGAGATTGTAATCTCATTTCAGCTACTTAAAGGCAGCAGACCTTGAGAAAGTTGGAAGCATCAATTTTCCCAATTTGTAATGGGAACATAAGGATAAAACTTGACTTTCTATAGATATAAGTAGAGATTGAGAGATACGTATGCATTCATACATGCACATATATACACACATATATACATACATGAGTGCACACATGCACACACACACCTCTGCAATTCTAAATGCCTGGCCAAAAGCAATGTTCAAAAAGTCCTCCTTCTGTATTTTGCTAGCTGAGGAGAGTGTATCTCCTTAATCAAAAATCAGAAAATATTGACCTAATATACAATTGGGGGGCAAGACGGGATGTTTGAAATTGTATCTGAAAACCCAGGACATTTAGTCACCATAATAGGGCTAAACTTGACTTCCACTCATTCAATTTCTTTGAAAGGCATCATAACCATTTATTGATTTTTCCAAATGAAAAATTAAAGGAAAACATGTGCCAGTGGAATGTGAAGTCAGGCCGTCCAACATCAGCTACAAACTTGGGCAATGGGCCTCCCAGACTCTCTTAGTGGGCTTTGCGGTGCCAAACAAAACGAAGACACCCACAGGGGAGAGGCCTCCTCACTCCAGGATAAGGGCACAGCTGAAGGGCTGTGTTCAGTAAGGCCACACATGAGGTGGTCACTGCAGTTCCTAATGCCCCATACTAGGGCTCACATTCTCTCCAGCCATGTGTCCCACAGCTTCAGCCTGCAGGACAGAGAAGAGCTGCAGGGAAAGCCACAAAACACAGACAGGGCTACTGAAAGACTTTAGTGGCCAGTACTGAGAATAAACCTCCATGAGCAGCTTCAGAGAAGGAGATGCAAGGGTATCTACTGGTCCTTCCTCCAACATATTTGCCTAAGAAGTAAGAAGAAACACTATTGCTGTCAATACTTAAGATTCAAAGAGACAAACAACCTACCTGGAAAGTTTATCATTTATATGTCTTTCTATGACCTCAAGGATTTCGGACAAAGGATGCTGGCATTTTGGAAATGACCACAACAGTGCTTCTCGGGCAGGGAGGAGCCACCTGACTTTGCAGTGCAGAGGTCTGGCATCGCTTACATTCCTTAACCTAGGACAACTTTTCTGTTGTTTCAAATGGAACAACAGCACCTACTTCTACAAGTTTGGTAAAAATAAAAAATGAACCAAAATGAGAATGCACTTAAAGGAGTTAGCACACTGCCTGGTAAGTGCCTAATAAATAGTGACTGCTTGAATTATTAGCATCACCATCATCAATATTACAATAGCAAAAAAAGAAAAAAAGAAGGAAAGAAAGAAGGAAAGAAATAAAAAGACAAAGGATAGGATGCATTCCTACTGCTTTTAGTTTATTTCATGAGGAGTTGCAGAGATTGATCTTTCTGTCTGCAATTCTAATAGCTGCCACTGAGAGAAGGACAAGGTGGAATCAAGCCTCCTCTTATTTCTTTTTGTACTATTTAAGAGCTTTTGCACAAAGAAGAGTTGTAAACCAAAGTTTCTGAGTCAACAAGGATGATATAAACATGGTACCTACTGCCCTGTGTTTCCAGAAAGCTGTGGTCTCTAGAGGCAGAGGAAGGGAAAGGGTCCTCTGAAATTCCTTAGAAAGGGGAGGACCCAACTTCCTAGCCCTTTTGATGTTCTTAAAGGATGCTTACTCTGCACGAGAATCACTTCACTGGGAGGATGAAGTGTGCCTCAAGGTGCTGCCAAAAAGGGAGGTGTCCTCCCACAAAACAAGAGCAAAGGCACAAATAGGGTAATGTCTTATATCTTAGTTTTTACTCTTGAATTGATGCAGAGCTGACCACATAAACAAACTGAGTTGAATATTCGTCAGTTGGGAGCATTAGAAGTTATCTGCACTTCCCCCAAATATCTATCCCATCTGTCAGCATCCACATGTATCCACATATGTCCTAAAAGCCCTAGTTAAACTACAAGCTCTTTAAAGAAAAGACAAGTATAAAATATTTTCGTTGAAAATAGGGCAGAAAGGCTTTGAAAGAAAATGTGAGCACCAGGGACTGATTTCCCCCAATTCATTAATAAATTTGACTAATTCATCTACCTTTTTCCCTCATTGATTATTTTAAAGGACCCGTTATTTACCTTGATACGAGCTAGATACCGATGTTGGGAATACATCGTGGATAAAACGTCATTTCTGAACTCAGGGAATTTCCATGTAAGAGGAGGAGATACACTTGCAGTCAAGCAGCTGCTTCCACAACGTTCATCATGGATGACTTATGAGACTACTGCACTAAGTGTAGCAGGGGGACCGGAAATGCCAGTGATCATCCTCTCCCTGGAACTGCGAAGGCACAGAACAGGTGGCTTTTCAATGGAACCTTGAAGAATGAATAGTTGTTCACCAGACGGACAATTTCGCACTGGGCTGAGGTTGACTGGGTTTTTATTAAACAGTTACATTAACGGAACAATAAAATGTACCTTCATTGACTTTTCACATTGCAGGCTTTGTTTCTTTACTATTCTGATAAATTTGGGAATCAATCAGAATTAGACAATTCTATAAATGGAAAGCATCATATTCTTAAAGCGAAAGTATAATCACTAGCATTATATGGGACCTAATATGAGCTGCATTGCATCAAGTGTTTACATGCATTTTCTCCCTTCACCTGGACCAGGACAACAGGAAGCAGCAGCAATAGCATCCCCATTCTACAGACGAGGTGGGCAGGATTCAGTCAGGAACAGCGGATTTCTCAAAATCATGTCAGACTGAAACCCGAAATCACGGCTGGTTTTCTGATTCTGGAATCTATGTTCCTAGTGATTATGCAAAACTTCCCCATTTCCATATTACCCAGTGATTACTATTCGGAAGACGGGCCACTGACCAGCATTATCAAAATCCCCTAAGAACATGTTAGAAATGAAGGTTCTCAGGACCCATTCCGGATTTCCCAAGGAAGACTCAGCATTTAAGCAAGATCTCAGGCGATTCATAACAATGCTTGAAAAGCAGCGGCTTAGTCCAGTCCTTTCCACCACAAATCTCATGAATGGTATTCTCCACCCCCTTCAGAGAGGGCCAGGAGGCTATTTCATCGGGCAGTTCCCCTGGCTTATTTGCCCATGAAACCTGCCATCCTGCTACACAGTAGGTCCCCCCTGTACAGAGAGCCGCTCCCTTCCGAAAAAAATGGGACACGCATCCCCTTGCCGTTTCATATGTCAGTTTGTCACATAAGTGGGTCCAAATATGAATATATGGAAACACGTATTCTTTATTTTCATCTAATTATTTCAATTTGTTGGACTATCATAGTAAGGATATCATTCAAGTCCACCTCCCCCCACCCTTAACTTCCGGTCTCTCTCGTATGGGCCAGTTGTACCTCAAGATTGTCCCTCATAAAATCAAATCCTATGAAATGGACCAGCTCATGCAGACACTTTCTTCCTGAGGGAGAACAGTTAGACCATCACCCTCTGTGCTCTGAATATGCTGGGGCTGTTTTTAACTGAATGACACCAAACATCTACAGCATATTAAGCAAGTGACGCAGCTCCGATGCCAGATGCTGCTCTCAGACACCAGAACTGGTAACCCCCAGAGACAGAGCCTCCCATTCTCTCTATTCATGGTGAGATTTGGGGATGCAGGCCTCATACATACACTTTCACACCTGGCCAGAGTGTGTAAAGTCACATATACGAAATTCCCTTTCCTCCTAAAACGGTATCAGTAATTTTCTTCTTGGGGACCTTTAAACACAGGGTCAGGTGGCAGTGAGGCCTGCTTGAGTGTGGTTGGTAGGGAAATAATATGGGTGGAATAATTCATAGTTTTAATTTGAACATTTCACCTAAAATGTCATAGGGTGGGCTTGAGTGTGATATGATGTTACAGAACTACATGCTGATGATTTTGTAATAAAAGATTTTGTAATAAAAAGGGACGTTACTTGTGCCAGACCCTGTATTTTGAACATTTACTGAGGAATCAGAAACCTTCGTTTTGGATTATTTAGGCAGTATTCATTTAAGAAAAAAAAAACAACCCAATAACAGGAGAAACTTAACCTTCACTTTAAAATTAAAAAAAAAAAAAGTTCAATGAGTATCTAGGCCCTGGGGAAGCGAAGATGAGTAAACAAATCCTTGCTTTATAAGACGTCACAGACTCAAGAAAGAAAGACAGGAAAGTAAAAGTATAATCACAGTGAGTACAGTTCTTTGGGAAACAGAGAGTAATACGTGAGTAATTGCCTCAGGAAGGAGAAGAGAACTTCACAGAGAAAGGGCATGTGAACTGTTTTACAAGGATGACTGTGCTCGTCAAAAACAAGAAGTGGTTGCAGGTAGAGGAGCAGGCCGTCAACGGTCGGAGAGAAGAGCCTTGTGACAGAGCACTCAGAGAACACCGAAGGGTTAGTCAGCTGGAGTCAGGAGAAGGGAGGGGAGAAGCAAGAAATGCTGCTTCCAACTTATATCTTAAGAAGACCTTGTGTGATGAACCATAACGTCTGAGTTTAATCCTCGGAGCACTGAAGAGTAATGCAAGAGTCTTCTTAAATACAGAACATATCATGATCTGATTCAAATTGGACAACAGATTTGAAGGGGAGGGAAACTGAAGCTCCAAAGTCCCCTTGGAGGTGGTACTGCCGTCCAGACTCCAGTTGTTGAAAGTTCTGTCTGACCAATGTCTATAAAATGTATCACCCGGATATAACAGGCCAAAGAACTTTAACAACACTAAAGCTTTGCCAACACAGCTGTTTGACTCCTACACAAAACAAGTGCTTAAAGCTCTTAGAAATTGTAAGGGAATTAATTTCAGTTCCCTCATGGTGAGGGGAACAATCCTTAAGCACATTTTCTACTGAGCATTTTACTGGATGAACAAACCAGAAAGCCTGAGAGTACACATTGTTAATGAAATGTATAAATATCCTACCCATTCAGAAGAAATCTGTACAGTAAATCCAAGAAATGAGGGAAATGGCTTTGAGAATAAACTTAATGAAAGGAAAGTCAGGTCACATCCAGAAGGAAATAAAAACATGTACACCTCTGTGTATTCGAACCAAGAAATCATTTAAGCAATAGGGAGTGGACCATGATAAACCCTACAGCCTTTTACAGGATGCTAATGAATCCAAATCACTTCACCTTTTTCCAAGTGTGTTCCCACCCAGTGTCTCATTTAAACCACATCGCACCTCTAATAGGTTCTGCCGTTGTCCACATTTAACTGGATAAGAACAATTTATGTTCTAGGAGTTGAATAACTAATTTAATTATGAAGTCTCTCTGTGTTACAGCAAAGGCTGAAACAAACTTCTCTTACCATGAGCCACAGAAATTGCCTTTTTTTTTTTTTTTTGTTAAAATGTTTAAATATTGGCAACCTTGTATGGTTCAACATAATAAATTCCAAGTGCAGTGCACTAGAATTTCCAATCAACAATATGCTATTTTATACAGGTTCCCTGGTTGCAAAAGCAAATTAATTCAAAATGTCAAGTGAAATGTCAAGGAAAATGGTTCTGTATCTTCGTTCAGCTGGGCACCAAACTGACCCATGTTTGTCACTGAAATGGATATTAAACTAGAGGAAGAGCTATTTGCAGTCCATCCCTTCTGTCATTTTTGTAAGAGTCACCATAAATACTCGTTTTATTTGTATATTGCTTCTCTAAAATATTATAAACCATGATACTGCATGGAAGACATAATGTATTATACATATGATACCCACAAACACACATACAACTATTATTTTTGTTCTAGTTCAAAATACCCTTTTTATTAAAATGTAGCATTTCAGGAGCTATATTTTAACTACAGGTTTCTGGGGGAAAAATAAGAGAAAGATGTTCAGCTATGCAATTGTAAAGATGAGTCTGTGCCCCGTGAATCACGATAGTTGGTGGGAAAAATGATATAAGGTCCCTTGCCAGGAGGACCCAATCAAGAATTCTTTGAATCATGTCCTTTTGGTCACAAGGTAAAGGCTGCAGATTTTTTAAGGACCTGCACTTTGTTCTTTGCTTCTAATTGAAAGAATGTGTCTACAGTGAGTATAAAGAATCCTCATTATCTGCACGTCCACCTCAGCCCTTGAGGAAGGTTGTTCCACTAGCGACCTTTCACAGGTTTTGTTTCATCAGCACACTTTCTAGAGGCTGCTTGCGGTGACCAAAGCTACCCACAAGGGCACAGTCTTTGCAAAAGTCTTAAAGCCTAGCCAAGGACCCACTGGATATTTGCACTTACATCACCAAGCTGTGATCAGTCAGAAGCAATTGCCAAAACTTCCGATTTGAGACACTTCCAAACATCCAGAGGTATTTTCTTTTATGTTGGAGTGAAGTGTGCCTTCAATAACTAATAGATCTTTTGGTGCCCAGAAATCACAAATAAACATTTTCTCTCTCTTACACATGGCACCAGATGTCCAACATCAGTCTTACACCCTACAGCCGAAAATCTGTCTCAGTTCTTCCATCTGTTCCTCAGATGACACGATGTGGGATTCTCTCAACAATGTGATCATGTCTTTCTGATGTCCCATGAAACTTTTAAAAGTAGTAATCAAAAGTGCCTTCTTCCCCACCTAAAATGAAACCCAAGCCATGTTATTCTCCTGCTTAAAAACCTCAAGTGGTGGTGGTGGTGGTGGTGGTGGTGGTTTTTTATAACTGTCCAGATAAATGACAGGCTTTGCCTGTCACAGAGTTGCCACCATGAGATCTCGGCCAGCCTCGCCGACTTATTTAGGTCATGCCCTGCTGCTGTGGCCCTATGGGCGAACTTTGTTTTCTTTTGGCCTCTGCGCAGGCTGTGCCCCTAACATGTTCACGTGGAGAAGCCCTCTGAGACTCAGCTCAAGGCTGTCTTCTCAAACAAGTTTTGAGCGAGGCTGGTGAGGGGGCTGTTCCAGTGTCCCAGGGTAGCGGCGCCTCTCTCCGTGTTTGGCGTTTATCACACTGACATGCATTTGGGAGTTTCTTTTCCTGTCTCCCTCCCAAATACGCACAGCTGGACCACTGCAGCGGTGCCTTTCAGGGAAGACACTGTCCCCTACAGTGTATCATCTGGGCTATACTTGCAGCCCAAATCTGTCTCGCTAGTACCATAAAGAACAATATTTTTAATGTAGCATTATGGATATGTGATTTTTGCTTTTATTAAACTGTTAGCTTGAATGTGATTGATACTTATGCTGGTTGATTGGTACTAGCTCTGTTCTTCATTTCCTGCTTAAAGTCACCAAGTTGCATTAGGGAACCGTAATAATGAATAAGAAGAATAAGAAGAACCAATATTTATTGATGTACTTTTCTAAGCACTTTATAAGTAATAATTCATTTTGTCCTTGCAATAAACTATGACTTAGGTTTATATTTCATATTTTTACAGTTGAGGAAACGGAGGCTCAGAAAAGTTGAGTGGTTTGCCTGAGGTCACAGTGTTACTCCAAGAGGAGATTGTGTGCCGTGGAAACCTGTTGAGGATGATTTGATAATCATTCACTACAGTGGAAGATGTAAGGGAGGGTTTAAAAATATGGGCTTCTCCCAGTCAGGGCACAGGCCTGGGTTCCAGGCCAGGTCCCCAGTGGGGGCTGCACAAGAGGCAACCACACATTGATGTTTCTCTCCCTCTCTCCCTCTCTCCCCCTCTCTAAAAAATAAATAAATAAAACCTTTTAAAAAATAAATAAAACCTTTTAAAAAATAAATAAAAATATGGGCTTTGGTGCTAACACACCTAATTCAGGCCGACTCTCCCGTTTGCGGGCTGTGCGGCCTTATAATAAAACACCTAAACTCCTTGACCTTCAGTGTCCCTTTGTTTAAGTGGATATTTTAATTGTTTCAACCTCACAGGAAGCATACCAAGTCCCAGAATAGCTAAATATCTTGCAGAGTCAACTGGTAGATGAAGTAAAACCTAGCTATCTTGATTTATAGATTCATTTCCATTTTAACATGATAGCTTTTATCTGGAAGCCAGATTTGAAAGACCTTAAAACACTTAGCTAAGGAACTGACATTTTCTAATCATGTGAGCTGTGATCCAGTACACAGAACACACCAGCTCTCTGTAGGGGCTCAGCCCAGGTGTTTAAGATAGTTAATGAGTTAACTGAAAACTCAGTGGGGATCCTCATTTGTTAGTACATTTTTCTGAAAGCGCACGCAGTCTGAGGGTGGCATATCAATCTTCAGACCCATCACGAGAAAGCGCAGGTTGAGAAGTGAGGAACACTCCTGGGGTCAGACAGACGTTTCTCCCTGCTCCACACTGCGTGCTGCTGCATGAGGAGATGAGGCATCGCCAACGCCACAAGGAGACGCCGCGCTCCTATCTCTGTGCTTTCTCCCTGACCTGCATTCTGCATAGTAAGCCCTTGGTCTTCATTATGATCTGGAAAGTAATGAGCCACACACAGCACAAGGAGCCTTATAAAAAAGGGGCATATGGTTTATCTGTAACCCCACACCGAGTTCTGTTCACCTGCAGGGCAGCATCAGCTTTGAAACTGTAGTTTGTGGGCAAATAGTCATTTCATAGGCAGCACACCCCAATGATCTCATTTTAGTAAGCACGCGACATTTCTCATTGGTCTGATGGAGATAATTAGACGATGTGCTCATAGAACTTGGTCTTATTGAAAATAAACTGAAATCCTATTTCTGTGTATTACACAAAAAGTACTGTTTTTCATTAGTGCAATCTGTCATTGTTTTTCTAATGATGTTTTCTATGCATACAATTCAAGATCTTAAAATTAAAATATTCATCTTACAAATATCTCGCATATCTATCAATAGCTAATACAACTGGCTCTCGAGCATATTACCAGTACTGTTGCATATGTTACTTCAATTGCCACAATAATTCCATGAGAGAGCATCATCATTTCCATTCTCAAATAAATTAACTAAGCAGGAGAGGGAGAGTAATTTACCTAAGGTCGCATAGCTAAAAAAATTCTCTTAACCTTTAGACTTACATTTACCTTCACATATTTGCCTCACTGTCAATGTGAAATGTGGACTACTTCTTTATCTCTTTTTTTTTTCTTTTTGGATGGACATTGTCAATAGAATGGCCATGATTTTCTTAGGTTTTCTGAGATGTTAAACATTCTGGTGATGCTCAGGAGTAACTTGCATAAGAATTTAACCAGAAGGGACCAGAGTCTTTAGAATTGATCATTAAGGAAGTGAGGAAGCCAGAATTCTTATCTCTCTGTTTAGGTCTTACTGGAAACATGTTACTGCCATGAGAGCCTGGCTTAAACCCAGCATTCTTTCTGTATTAAATAAGGGTCCTAATTCCCGCCGTCTCTATCCCCAAAGGTATGATGAAGACTTGCTGAAATCCTGACTGTTTCAACATCTGGCCTGGGGGGCCTGGAGTTTCAGGAGGGAACTGAAGGTGACCAGTGCCTGGCCCACAACTGCCCTACTCCAAACGGCAGATAGCTGCTCTTCTATTTGTCTTACATGTTGGTGTTTGAAGCCTTGAAAAAAGGCATTTCCTGTAAGTGGAACCTAATCAACAAAACAAACAAGCAAGAAAAATATAACCCGAAACATTGAAAGAAAAAACAAACTGACAGTCATGAGAGGGAAGGAGCGAGACAGGAAATAGAAATAGAAACAGGAAATAGAAGGTGGAGGGTCAAGTCAAGGAACAGGTATGCAGGACCCACGGACAAAGCCAAAGTGGGGAGGGACTCGGGGGGGGAGGAGGGGCAGGGGAAAGTGATGGCAGGAAAATGGAGACAAATGTATCTGAACAATAAAATAATAAACAAAAAAATAAAATAAAATCTGGCTTTTAAGGGGGAAAAAGGCCTTTTCTTAAGAGAATAAAAGTATTGAAACAATTGAGATAATGTATGCAAAAACATACTTTACGGTATACAGTAAGGGATTTTTATTACTTCCCAAGAATTGTCATAAAAAAGGTCATATTTTCATTCATAGGGAAGCAGGACAGTAATAGAAATATGCTTGTTTTGAGATTAGAAAGTCCAGTGCTTACCTTCCATTGTAGTCAGGATTCTGCAGAGAAACAGAATTAATAGGATAGAGATACCTGTATCTTGACCTAGATCTAGATTTATTTTTTTATCATAAAGAACTGGCTTCCAGGAACATGGAGGCTGAGAAATCTCAAGACCTGCCGATCTGTCTCTGGAGACCCAGAAGAGCCAAGGATGTAGTTTCAGTTCAAGTCAGAGGCGGGAAAGAACCAGTGTCCCTGCTTAAAGCAGTCAGACAGGAGGAGATATTTTTTCTTTTTCAGAAAATGTTTATTGTATTTTTCCATTACCACTCATCTCGCCTTATACTCCCCCTCCCCACAATGGTGTGGCAATTACCACACCATTGTCTGTGTCCATGAGTCCTTTTTCCTGTGTGCTTGATCCCTCTGCCCTCTAATCTTCCCCACCCCGCATTCGCTGCCATCCTGCTCTCTATTTTTTCTCATAGGAAGGTCAGCTTCCCTGTTCTGCTCAGGCCCTCCACTGCCTGGATAAGGCCCACCCATATTAGGGAGCACTCTCTGCTTTACTCAGTTTACGACACGTTATACTTACCCAAAAACATGCTCACAGACATATCCAAAATAATGTGTGGCCACGGCACCCACGGCCGAGTCAAGTTGACATGAAATTAAACATCATGGCTTCCTATTCTGCCGTGTACTAAGAGTGGGTGGATAAATCAGTGTTCAATCATCAATACAATGGGAGTGAGAAACCATCCCACATAGGGCTGTGTTGAAGATGCATTGTATCACTGTCTATGAAGTGCTTTTATTGCATGAATTATATGGTTTTATTCTGCATCCACACAAATGCTCCCTCATCTATAAAATAGGAACCATCTTGGCCATATCTATATGACATGAGAGGTAATAAATATAAAATAATTATGAATGATGCAAGAAAGACTTAAAATGTAGTTAGTCTATTTATAATTTTTACAACCCTATAAGGCAAGTATTAGTATCTCTATTTAATAGGCACAGAAACTGAAATTCAAAAAGTTTAATATTGGGTTGGTCAAGAAGCCTGTTATGTTTTCACCATCCAATAGCTCTAGTAGTGCTTAGTTATCATTAACTTCATCTGAAACAATTTTGTTAGATTGTAGTGTGACAGCTGTCATATCAGCGTGCATTAAAAAAACAACTTACCAAAACTGAATTTTTGTGCAGCCATTTTAATACTGAATATGGAAGATGATTTTGGGCATATTATGCTTTATTATTTCAAGAAAGGTAAAAAGGCAATTGAAATTCAAAAATCATTGTGGGCAGTGTATGGAGAAGGAGCTGTTACTGATCGAACGTATCAAAACTGGTTTGCAAAGTTTCTTGGTACTATTGACATTTTGGCCGAATGATTCTTTGCTATAGGGCTGCCTTATGCATTGCAAGATACTTAGCAGCACCGCTGGCCTCTATGCACTAGAAGCCAATAGCAGGAGATATACTCAAAATATCCAAATCAATAAGCTGATTGGTGAAAATGAAAAATGTGTCTTTTATGGAAAAAACATACGGACTTTTTGGCCAACCCAGTATTTTGCCCAAATTTTTCTTAATCATTCTGATCTCAAAGTCCATGCTCACAGTCATTTGCTCATTGGTTCTACATGCCTCTGCTTTTCAGAAACAATCAATTCCTTCATTCTCTTATGATTCCACCAAGTTTTGTCTTTATGTTAGAATGAAATGCCCTAAGTTCCTCCATTAACTTATTATCTGACATATCCTGTATGAGCTCTGGACTATGCATTTTATTAACAATATAGGAGAGTTTAAAACTACTGCTTTATTATTTTTTCCTCCAGAAATGGGGGCATATTTACAGGCTTGTTAGAATAATGGCAAGGGTGTGTGGCAGACCTCAGGGATGCTGAGGTGCAGCCTCAGCTCTGTCACTCACTGGCTGTGTAACCGTGGACAAGCCAATTTACTTCTCTGGGCCTCAGTTTCCTCATTCATCAGAAGCAGGGATTCAATTAGTGGAATATGTTTTGAATCCTCTGAGACAAGAAGTAAGACATATGCTTACTGAAAGCCTCACTTTAGCTTGTGTGTGGAGGTGGCTCACAAGGACCTAATTGGGGAAGAGGCTCAATTTTTTGCTGTGCTGGAATCAATTGCACCAGAAGGAAGAGGGCATGTAAACAAGGGCCTACCGTGCTTATTTTCCTAACAAAATATCCCAAAGTGTGAGAATTCAGAGGTTTGAGCTCTGTTGGCAATCAATAAAACATGAATGCATCTCTCCGAATGCATTTTCCTTGTCCCCTTCAGGTTCCCTGTAATGAGGAGATAATGAGCTATAGACATAGCCCGGGGTGCTTGGGAGCTTCTGCTAACATCTACTTTGTTAGAAGAACTTCTGTCGCTAAAAGGCAAAACCTTTTCAAGGGACATTCTGACAGCTGTGTCACAAGCTGAGCTGAATGTCATGGTACTTTCTCAGGGATGTGAGGGTACCTACCGGGGTCCCTCTCATGGGCACTGCTCCATTCTCATTGGGTAAAATATGTTTTGTATTTGCTTCAGTGAGTGTTTATTTTTTAAAACCAAATCATGAGAAAATGTTTTTACTAGAGAAGTGCAGGACTCAACTTTATAAAGTAAAGCCCCCTAAAGTCACTATTTTATCTCAGGTATATTCCTGATATTTTTTATTTTTCTTACCTGTTTCACTGTCTTTTGGGACAGTTTTCCTTAGTATCCTCAACCACTGTATCTTGGGCATCTTATAGGCCCAGACTGTGGTTGAGGAATGTCCCCAGCTCCTTGGGTGGTAAAAGATTTCATCTCTTCTTCTTAAACTCATCAGCTATGACTATCTCAGGTAAAAAAAATATTATGAAAAAATACAAAAGCAGTCATGGTATACCGTGTCCATGGATAGGAAGAATTAACATCATGCTACCCAAAGCAATCTATAGATTTAACATAATTCTTATCAAGGTACCAATGGCATATTTCACAGAACTAGAACAAATATTCCATATGGAATCACCTAAGACCCCAAATAGCCGCAGCAATCCTGAGAAAGAACAAAGTTGGAGGAATCATGCTATTTAATATCAAACTATACTTTAAGACCATAGTATTCAAAACGGCAGGTTACTAGTGTAAAAACAACATATGGATCAATGGAACAGTATAGAGATCCCAGAAATAAACCCACATCTTTATGATCCATTAATATTTGACAAAGGAGGCAAGAATGTACAATAAGGTAAAGCTAGTCTATTCAATAAATGGTATTGGGAAAACTGGACAGATACATTAAAAGAAATGAAATTGGACACCTTTTTACACCATACACAAAAATGAACTCAAAATAGATTAAAGACTTAAATGTTAGCCTTGACACCATAAAAATACTAGAAGGAAACACAAGCAGTAAAATATTGGACATTTCTTGTAGCAATATTATTTTCTGACATGTCTCCATGTGCAAGGGAAACAAAAGAAAAATAAAACAAATGGGACTACATTAAACTAAAAAGATATTGCACAGCAAAGGAAACCATCAACAAAATAAAAGACAACACACTGGATGAGAGAACAAATTTGCCAATAATACACCTGATAACATTTGATAAGGGGTTAATATCCAAAATTTATAAAGAACTTACAAAACTCAATACCAAAAAAACCCCCCAAACCAAACCCCCCCAAAAAATCCAATTAAAAATGGGCACAGGACCCGAAGAGACACTTTTTCAAAGAGGACATACAGATGGCCAATAGGCATATGAAAAGATGCTCAATGTCATCAGAGAAATGCAACTTAAAACCACAATGAGATACCTCCTCCTACCTGTCAGAATGGCGATCATCAATAAATCAACAAACAACAAGTGCTGGAGAAGAAGTGGCAAAAGGAGAACCTTTTTTGCACTGTAGGTGGGAAAAGACAGTGTTTCACTGTCTTTTGGGACAGTTTTCCTTAGTATCCTCAACCACTGTATCTAGGGCATCTTATATGCCCAGACTATGGTTGAGGAATGTCCCCAGCTCCTTGGGTGGTAAAAGATTTCATCTCTTCTTCTTAAACTCATCAGCTATGACTATCTCAGGTAAAAAAAATATTATGAAAAAATACAAAAGCAGTCATGGTATACCGTGTCCATGCAGATTGGTGCAGCCACTGTGGAAAACAGTATGGAGCTATGTCAAAAAATTAAAAATGGAACCGCCTTATGAACCAGCAATTCCACATCTGGGAACATATCCAAAGAAACTTGAAACACTAATTTGAAAGAACACCCCTATGTTCATGGCAGCATTACCCCAAGTGTCCATCAGCAGATGAGTGGATATAAAAACTATGGTACATTTACATAATGGAACACCACTGAGTCATTAAAAAGAGGGGAATCTTACATTTAGCAACAACGTGGAAGGACCTGGAGAGTCCTCTGCAAGGTGAAAGAAGTCAGTCGCAGACAGACAAATATCATGTGATTTCCCTTATATGTGGAATCTAATGAAGAAATAAACTAACAAGCAAAATAGAAACAGGCTCATAGATACAGAGAACAGTTTGACAGCTATCAGAGGGGAGAAGGGTTGAGGGTCTGGGTGAAAAAGGTAAAGGGATTAAGAAAAAAGCCTCATAGACACAACAGTATGGTGACTGCTGATTACCAGAAGGGAGGGGGTGGGACAGGCAGAAGAGGGTGAAGGGAAGGTAAATGGTGATGGAAAGAGACTTGACTTTGGGCGGTGAGCACACGATACAACATACAGATGACATACTACAGAATTGTACACCTGAAACCTATATAACTTTATTAACCAATGTTACCTGAGTAAATACAATAAGTATTTAAAAACTGCCAAAGCAGCCATGGATTTCAGGTGGAGACGGGACTGTGGTTAGTTAGAAATGATTTCTGTTGTTCTGAGAGGAAGAGCTGTTGTGCTGACTACTTGTTATGGGTGTAGTAGAAGAATCTCCCTCAGCATAACATGGAAAGGGAATGGGATGACTGGGGGCGGGGGGGGGGGGCGGGGACCAGAGTAACAAGCATGGGGAAGAAACCAAAGGCGAAGACATGTTAAATAGCGTTATCTGTTATGTCTCCTGTAGAGGCAGATGGGCCCGCACACAAAATTTAGTTTGGAGGTTAAGATAGGTTGATGGCATCACATGCACACACACATCTAAAGGGTATAAAAAGGTTGATAATTACATTATTGATTAGACTAGGAATTTCACACATGTCCAAAGTGACCTGAGGCAGCAAGAAAGGAGGCTGGTTCTGGTTCCACTGTTGTTAGGCGATGAGGCTGGGCTGAGAGTTCCAGGAAAGCAGGGACTCCTACGGTCTGAATTTCACACAAACATCAAAGTACCAAGTGAGATTCCTCATTACACTATTCCTACTTCACAGAATGGAATTTTAAATTGAGATGAAGAATCCAGTCTCGGAGGTCAGATACCATGGGTTTAAATCTTGGCTTGACTACGCATAAACTTGTGACTTCAGGCAAGGTGCTTAACTGCTTCATAGCTGGCTTGGTCCCTTTGTAAATGGGGACAGCATCGGGGCCCATCCAGGAGGGCAGATGAAGAGCAGGGATGTTGCACACAAGGTTTCAGTGCTGGAATAGACATAGCAATGCAACACTGCCATTGCGTCACTGTTGTCCTTTGTAAATACTATAGGTTTGCTACAACCGCTAGTCCCATTGCTATTTTACCTGATTTTTCCCAATATAATAAAGTTCCAGATCTACCCCTTCGCTGTGTCTTTGTCTTCACACCTGCAGTTCAGGGGGTTCAGACGGGCCAGGTCCCTTATCCTTTCGGCTCTGTTGCCCTCCGCTGCCTCGGGGGGCTCTGACTTGCTGACACACGCCTCTTTCTTCACTGCCCACGGAGTGGCCTGTGGTGCTCGTGCGCTAGAGGCAGCGCTCTGGTTGCCCACTGTTTAGAGTTGAACAAAACAAACTCTGTTTTCTCTTCGAACTCATGTCTCAAGTTTCGTGGTATTTTAGCAGATGGAGGAACTTGGTTTTCCAACTGCACACCCTAGAAGAAATTTGCCTGAACATAAGAACTTTCTTATACAGATTCAATACAAGTGAGGTTAAATGATTAAAAATAAAGCTTGGCTCAGATTTATTTTTAATCATTTAACCTCACTTGTTTTATTTTTAACTAACACCTGCCATTTTCCCAAACATCCTCCAAGTCACAAGAATAAGACCTTCATTAAGGAAGACTTCTCCTTCCTTGAGTTTCCTAATGGATTTTATTCTGCTTCTCAACACAAGGATCTTGTGTTATACTCATATGTGTTTGTCTGCATGGTTGATAATTCAAGCTTTCTAAATGACTAGTATCATAAATTGGTTATCTGTTAAACATTTAGTTTTTAGCCCTTGGATTTTCTGATTCACTGGGTTTTAGGTTGGGGCTTGGGAAAAAATATTTTATCAGTCACTCAAGGATATTGATGAAACACTGGTCCATTTTGCCTACAGATTTTCAATTGCATGTGATTTGTGTTTTCACTACTAGAATAGGGAAGGTATTTTGTCTTTAGTAAAACACCAATGTTCCGTTAGTTCATTCTTTGACTCATTGGGATTTTCTGGAGTAAAATGATAATAACCACAAAAATAGTTATGATTCATTACATACTTACCACGTATTCCACTCTGTGGAAAATTAAAAAAAATTCTCATTGAAATTTATCGTATTCCATTCTTTATGTATATCACTAAATCTTACAAAAATGTACTCAATCAGAACGTGGATCTCCAGGTCACACATGAAAACGAGGCTCAGACTGGGGGCTGCAAATGTCTCAGTGTGCAGTTGAAAGGTAACCAAATCCATCTTTATATCCAGGTCTGCCTGACGGCCTAGCTCCTGTGACTTGTGAAGTGGATTGGCCATATTTATCTAACCACTGCTGCTTGCCCTAGTTAACATTCTCCTTGAACGACCTGCAAGGTTCTTAGCTTCTCACTGACATAAATGTCTCTGACGCTCCCAGTTTAAAAATTGCAATATACACATAAATAATTCAAGCAAACAACTTGCTATAGTAGAGTGCATTAGGGCTAAAATAACCCTCCCCTTTCTGACTAGTTTAGAAAACCATCATCATTTTCTAGAAATACTCTCTGGGCTTCATGTGGTGCATGGTACATTGAATTTGTTAGCATTTTGCCAGCTCTGCCATTCAAAAGAAAAAAATGCACTCTGGAATTGCTGCAAAATCAGCGTAAATGTAGATTTAATTGGCTTTGCCTCACAGATAACCTTCTTCATGCCAGCTTTATTGCAATGGTTGGAAAACAGCCTATCTTTTTCATCAATATACTGGTTGTTTCTGTTAACAACATTCCTAGTCAAAATGTGAGAGAACGTATTCACTGACAGGCTAAGGCCTGGCTGGGTTGTCTTTAAGACTGAACCGTTTCATCCTCCAAAGGCTTCTCTTGATAAATGGATGGATGGACAGATTGATAGATCAATCTGCTTTTATCTCCCAACATCAACCCATAACAATTTCTCCTCTCACTTTGATCATTCTCTCCAATTACACTCTCATCTCTGAGGAATTCAAGCATCCTAAGCTCTTCCTGGCTTCAGGCTTTCACGCACACATTGCCTGTGTCAGGGTACGCCTGTGCCCTCGTGTTCCTGTTCCTCTTATCCTTTAAAGCTCTCTAAATGTCACCTACTTAAGGAAAGCATTCTTGGGAATCTATCTAGGATGGCCTACTCTCCATTGTTTTTAATCTGTTCTTCTCATTTGTTTCATTTGCCACAAGCAAGGTCTGGTTTTTGGTTTTTTTTCCCCTGTAAACAGCCAGATAGTAAATAAAACAGGACACTGGCAGGATTCAGCTGGCAGGTAGACTCTGCTGGCCCCCTTGCTTCATAGCCCTGATTACAGTTTATAATTGGAACATTAATTTTGTTTTATACTGATTTATACTCAGTATGCCCATTAACTAAAAGCTTCATGAGAACAGCAGTCATAGTTTACTTGTTCTTCATTGTATGGGCATTGAACAGTAGATGCTCAATTGATATTTACTGAAAGAATGAGTTAACTCATAGTTTCGCTTGGTTTAAATATTTAGCATTACTACTTACCTATATCCTGCAAGATAGGTCCTAAATCCTTATTATGCACTCCCATGAACTCCTGACCTGATAAAATCTGTAGGTTCAACCTTCACTACCACCTTTACTGTCCTGGGACAAGAGTTAGAGATTAGTCATCCGTTTACTCCTTCGTTTAGCATTCTGTGCACAGTAAACCATGGGCTAGGCACTTTGCGAGGCACCAGGCCACTCTCTCATGGAGTATGAAATCTGGTGTTGTCTCAAAGCACATGGGTGTTTACTTCTCTGTGTTTTGCATACTGTTCAGCATGAACTTCCTTTACCTTTATGTTCCTGCTATCAGGTTCACTGAGTAACCTCCCACTGGTGCACCCCAATTTAATTAGGTGATCATTCTGAGGCTCTCTTGACTCACTTCCCCATTCTCTGTGTCATTCTTCATGACACTCATTTCATGTGTTCACCACAGCGCTTACCTCATCGGTCATAGTGACTTCTCTAATGGCCTGTCTCTTTCACTCAGCAACAATGTTCATGAGCCAAAGGGACAAGTCTGACTTTCTTTTTTTCTTTTTCTTTTTCTTTTGTAATGCAAAGGCCAAGCATAATGCCTGGAACACAGAAAGCACCAAATAAATGTTTGAGGGATGAGTCAGCTCTGACATCTTACCCAGAGACTTACGGAGTGTTAAATATTTGTAGACTGAATTCAGAGGAATTTTATTACAATACTAAAAAATTACTGTTTGGAATGTTATCAAATATGCTTTCCTAAAAGTCAAATATTTGTGAGTTAAAATCCCAATAAGTTAACTGATTTGGAGTATATTATTATCTTTTAGTTATATAAACAGTTAAAATGAAATGGTATTGAAACCCAGCCATTTGGAGTAACCAGTGAAGACTTGACCAGCACGGAAAGTTCCTTAAGGATAAAGTTACACAGGGGTGACCCCCCATGGATCAGTGAGTCTCCCGAGTGCCTTGTTCTTTTATTTTCAATACATATTATAGGGTTATCTGCATTGGATCAAATATTTCAATGTCTTTTAATATGCTTGTATGAAGATTTTAGTTCTAAACATGCAAAACTATAAAACATTTAAAAGTCAAAATGATCCTTTAGAAAGCCATATATATATATATATATATACACACATATATATGTATATGTATATATAATGGCTTTCAAATATTTGTGTTGGAAACGTGCCACTTTTGTACAAAATAACTGTGGACCCATGTAAATCATCTCAGCTTTAGAATATCAAGGACTTTTGCCAATGAAATGATAGAGTTTCCTGGAAAGTACAGGCTGGTTTTTAACGTAAGTGACAGAGGGCTTCCAAGCGCTAGGAGAGCCTTCCTAAATGAAGGATTTTCATGCACACTCACTGAATTTGTGGAAAAGCATTCCAAAAAGACAAGTGCTATAAAGCCTGTAAAGCAAGTGGCAGGGCTGAAATTTTGCTAACTTTCCATTATCTCTTTTCACTTTTCCCAGAACATATGTTTCACAATCGTTTTATTAGCAAGTGGAGAAGTGCCACTGTCCAAAATCTGTGGTGTGATTAGTGTTATTGAATGGCAGGTTTTGTGTTACTCATGTTTGCTTCATGCCTTCCCAAACCATCTGCTTCCTCGTGCTCTGTCTTATTCTGATAATAAGAAACAGGGACAGCCGAGGTATATAATGCCACTACGATTCTAATGACTCCTTCAATTTTGGGCTTGGGTTTCTGTTTAGGACACGAGGCTTAGTAATAATTCATTCATTCGACTCAAATTTGCCGAGTGTTTACTCCGCACTGGGTATTGGACAAGAACCTGTGGTTACTGAGATATGTAATGAGTTATCTCCGTCCCCAGAGGTCTAGTCAGGGACACAGGCAAACAATGCGGCGAGATAAGGGACAAGGTAGAGTTAGGACAGGAGTGTGACGGCATCAGGAAGGTGGAGGCATTCGGTCTACAAAGGCCCTGGAGTCGTGACACATTTAACTGCAAGCGTAAGAATCAAAAAGCTATCAGAGTCATGCAAACCAAATCACCTACCTTGACCACGGTGTCCCAGAAAATGAGAGAGAGTTGGTTTTTGAGAAGTTTTACTTTGGTTTGGCTGAAATACGGGGCATGCACGGGGAAATCAGGCGGAACGAGACAGCGCACCTTGGTAACCACTGTTAGCTAGTCCACCCACACTGAGCCCTCAGCATGTGCCATATCCTGTGCACCCTTTCTTGCATGTGGTCCTTCCAACAAATTACGAGACTGAAGCCATTTGACTGTTTTCCTTATTTTACAGATTAGAAAACTGAGTTTCAGTGAGTTTATGTGGCATATTGATCCGGTGCCCCCACAGAACACTCAGACCGGGTAGCTATAGAGCTATTGGGGTTATTAATAAAGCCATCCCCAGGGCTTACACCAGAGGTGCTCAACGTGCTGTCCTAGGCCAGGCTTATCAGCATCGCTAAAGAATGGGTAGGAAATGCAGATTCTCAGGCCATGTCCCAGAGCTACTGAATCCAAAACTGGGGAGACGAGGCTCAGCACCCCCCACTCTAACAAGCCCTCCAGGTGACTGATGCAGGCTGACGTTCAAGAACCACAGGCCTTGGGAAACGGCAATAGATGGGGCAGGCTCTGGGGCTGGTCACACCCGGGTGGCGCTGTGCCCTGAGTTCTGGGAAAGGAGGTGGCAGCTATCAGAGACACTGATGCTGTTAAGCCTTCCTGAAATGTCCTCTTCCTTGAAAATTTCGCCAACTGTGGTTTCCATGACGTAATTGTTTTCATGATCATTCTTGAAGATAAACAAAAGGTTTCATGGATTCAGTAAATAAAGACCAGGGATTAAATTTCAATTTGGCAAGTTACCAGCTATGTAACCTTAGACAATCTCCTTATATACCCTAAGCCTATTTTTTCATATGTTCCATGAGTTTAATATTAGTGCCTACTTCATAGTATTTTTGTAAAATTTAAATGATTTAATATTTAGAAAAAGTTTAGAACTGCCTGTACTTAATGTTATATATTACCTGTTATTTATTTATTTTTTGAAGTGAAATTTTTTTTATTTTTTCAAATACATTTGTCTCTGCCTTCCCCCCACCACTTTCCCCTGTCCCCTCCCCCTTCCCTCCCTCAATTCTTCCCCTTTGGTTTTGTCCATGAGACCTTGCTACATGTTCCCCAACCCTCCCCTTCCCTTCCTTTTCCCCCGTCCCCCCCCCCCCCCGCCTCCATCCCTCTTGTCTCTGTTCGTTTCTTTTCCTTTCAGTGTTGCTGGTCTTATTTTCCTTGCATCTTTGCATTGTTGGTTAGGTTCCACTTATAGGTGAGATCATATGGTATTTGTCTTTCGCCCCCTGGCTTATTTTGCTTAGCATAATGCTCTTGAGTTCCATCCATGCTGTCACGAAGTTTAGTAGTTCTTTTTTTCTTTCTGCTGTGTAGCATTCCATTGTGTAAATGTACCACAGTTTTTTGATCCAATCATCTACTGATGGGCATTTAGGTTGCTTCCAACACTTGGCTATCGTAAATTGTGCTGCTATGAACATTGGGGTGCATAGGTTCTTTTGAATTGGCGTTTTGGAATTCTTAGGGTATAGTCCCAGCAGAAAGAACAAGAAATGGAAAAAAGACTCAAAAAGAATGAAGAGGCATTTATATTACCTCTTATTAATAGTATTTGATTGCTACTTTTGTTACTATCATTATTACTGTTCCTTTTTTTTTTTTTTTTCCAGGGCTCTCCTTCCTTTGTTGACATTTTACTTGAATTTGATTTTTCCTTTGGTTGATTCTTGACTTTTCATTTTATATATATATCTTAGTTTACCTTTTACTAACTAGTATCTATCTCATGGTAACTTTCAATCTATATCGTGAGTTCCACTTACCTTTTAAATTGTTATCTTTTACATATAACAGTATACAAGACGTCTTACATAGCTCATAACACACAGAGAATCAAAACAACTGTAAAATCACCCATGGAACCAACAACAAACAAATAATAGTAAGAATTGCCATTCATTTCCCTGCCCCTGTGACAGAAACCTGGGAAGCTCCTCAGACTCTTCCCTGTGCCTACAACTAATCCGCCTGCAGATCGTAACAAATTAGACCATTTGCCATCTTTATTCCTGGAACCTGAGTTCTTATTTCAGCTGAACTAGCACAAAATCTTTAAATACCTTCCTTTTGAAAGACATCACCCATCTCTGCCTTTCTCCACCTTCCACCCAACTTGTCAGAGTGCTTTTTCTCAACCCAAAACAGAATGCAAACAATAAATAAATAAAAAAATACTGCAATACATAATAAAAATGACTGCTTAACTTCCCTACTTAGAACTCGTTTGGGGTCCATATTATTGGGTTGGCTAAAAAGTTCATTTGGTTTTTTTTCTGTAACATGGCTCTGTGGCATTTCTTTTCAACTTCATTCAAAACAATTTTGTTCAATTGTATTGTGACAGCTGTCATATCTGTGTATTTTTTAAAATCAAAATTGGTGAATTTTTGTGTAGCCATTTTAATATTGAAGATAGAAGAAAATAGATAACATTTTTGGCATATTAGACTCCATTATTTCAGGTAAAAACACAACTGAAACGCACAAAAATTTCTTTGCAGTATGTGGAGAAAGTGCTGTGACTGATCAAACGCATCAAAAGTGCTTTGTGAAGCTTTATGCTGGAGATTTCTCATTGGACAATACTCCACAGTTGGGTAGACCAGTTGAAGTCAACAGTGATCAGTTTGAGATATTAATTGAGATCAATGTTCTACCATGTGGGAGATAGCCGACATACTCAAAATATCCAAATCAATAAGGTATTGGTGCAAATGAAAAATGTGTCTTTAATTTTATGGAAAAGAGCTAAATGGACTTTTGGGCCAACCCAATACTTGAAGGATATAGTCTACACAGAGGGCCCTTCTCGATCCCTACCTACTCTTGTGTAGAGGCTGCCTGGTATAACGGTGGTAAGTGGGGCTCCCAAGTCACCTTGACTCGATTCAAAACATGCCTTCACCTCTTCCTGCTCATCACCCTGGGTGTGTGTGAGGGGCATCTCTTGTTTATTTTTCCTGCTCTACACCTAGTCCTTTACTTGCTCTGTTCCAGGGAGGCTGATATGCCTGAACCTCATCAGTTAGCTCTCCTTGGAATTGGCCACCAAAAGCTATCACCAGGAACTCTTGGAATTGGCCACTAAAAGCCACCATCAGGACCTCTTGTAGGATAGCAAGAGAGGGTCCGTCTCCTATTGGATTGTCAAAGGTTGACAGGGCCTGTCAACACAAGGCCACAGCCCCTGTCACACAGACCTCTCAAGGCTGCTGCTTCTGAGCTTTGGTATCTGCCTTCTCTTTTTCCGGACCTAAAGTGACAGCACTTTGCCCTGTGTTATACGCCCCCCTTTAGTTTGGGTAACTAGGATCGAGCCCTTTCTTATACTCTGTCTAATAACTTCATCTGTGCGTTAGAATAATGCTTATAACCTCTTCCCGCAACTGGATGATCTATTTCGCATTTGCAATGTGTCTTAGGCACTACATTTCTTATTCTATACCCTAGTTCCTACAGCTCATCATTGGTCTTGACCTGTTCCATAAGGCTCCCCTGACAGTCAGCTCAATTCAGCTGTGTAATAATGACCCCTTGCCTTCTTGGCCTTGACCTGTTACCTCCTCTGAGATACATGGGCAAGGGTTTCGGTCTCAAGGTCCCCACTGTTGGTTGTCTGAAGTATTTAAATGCCAATACAGTCAAGTTATAGCAGTAAGAAATCTTCATTTATGGAGTACTTTTTTCTTTTAATCAATCATTACAATTCTGTTATTTTTAAAGATGATTCTAACTATATATAGGTATTTTTCCCTTGAACTCTTCTTAAGGAAGCTAATTTTTTTTTCTCTCTCTTTTTTTTTTTTTTTTTTGGCAATTTCTTTCTCTCTTCCAATCAATGTCTTAGTCACCTTCCCCAGAGAATTTTGGAAGGAAGGGATTCACCCCGTTGCACTTGAAGAAAAGCCTATTCTATTTTCTGCAGGTATATTGGCTCTTTTCATACATATTATATCATTTAATCTCAGAAAAAGTCCCTTTGAAACCGCTATCACTAGCATCCTAATTTTACAAATGATAAAAGTGATGGAGATCTTATGAAATTTCTCCACAGCCACAGAATCAGTCAGAATTCTAAGTTTTCTCTGTTAAAGGCCAAAAGTAGGTAAAAATATATATATATATATTTTAATGTTTCTGTTTAAGTGTATGATTGTTCAATGTGAATACAAGCTAAAATATTTCAAACTAGTAAGTAGCTTTACATTTCAAAGATAAAATCCTAAAGCATCTGGCTCAAGTACAGTATATACTAAAGGGTAAAAACTCCGTGTGTTTAAAATACTAAATTCTGTGTTCAGTTATGGAGAGTTTAGAGCTTATATGTCCAATGTGGCCTTTTTTTGTGAGTGAGATTTGAAGGCCTGATGTTGCTTTTTTCCCCCCAAATTCCAAATTTCTCTGGTCAGCCTGGGGCAGGCACCCACCAAGGAAATGCCTTTGGCGCATGCCCTCCGAAGGTGGGTGGCTAAATGGTGGGTGTTTTCGAGGTGCAGGGCTCATCCCTAACAGGACTGGCCCACCCCATAGGGCTGGGGTTCTATTTCTCTCCATGCTAAAGTAGCAGTTCTTCTTTTACAGGTAGCAATCTTTTATAGATAGAGATCTATCCTGAAATCCCTCTGGCTAAATTTTGTGGCTTCAAGTATTTTTCCTGTCTACAGAAATCATCCCGTGACAGAAATGGATGTTCCGCTCTATGACTGAGGCCTTGCTCTGAGGAGCTGCTACTTACAACCATGGGACCTCACCATTTAACCGACTGTGAATTAGCCCATGAGAGGGATGGTTCCAAAATCATGGAAGATACTGGGAGCTGATGAGGCCAGGAGATGGGGGGAGGGGGAATAACCTATTTTTTTTTTAACATGTATTTTATTTTATTTAGCATATTTTACACTTAGTTTTTTTTACTGTTGTTCAAGCACAGTTATCTCCATTTTCCCACCTCCCTACCCCCCACCCTCCAATTACACATACTTAACAGCACCCTATCTTTCCCATAAAAACAGATGTGTCCCCAATGAATCCAAAGTGATTCCATCCAGCTAATCATTAACTCCCCATTTTCTTTGTCACCTTGCGTGTGTCAGTTGTCTCTTTTTTCTGTTTATCCATACACACTCTTCATTCTTGCTTTCTCTGAACCTAAAACTTATTTGCTTCTTCTGGTTCAGTAACAACAAAACTCACAAAACGATTATTTTTTTAACCCTGAATCCTAGCTGCTTCTGCCTCATCTCTTCGCTTTGTTTACTGCCAGCTTCTTCAAAGCACAGCTGAAAACTGGACATTTCTGCTTCTTCTTTGGATGCCTATCATCCTCCATGGAGCTTATGCCTTTCAATACCCTCCTGGAGCCCCTCGGAATCTGTCCCTCCATGCGGACACGGCACATCGAGAGCCCCTTGAATTTCTGGTCTGTAGCAGGACGAAATCTGTATGTGAGAGCCACACTGCTCTAGGACGGGCGATTAGAATGCCATGCTCCTCGGACTGAGAGGGATGGTCTAGGGGGATCTGGACTTTGTGATGGCAATATTTTGAGCCCTGCCTTTTGTGTTGCATTACATTTCTGGCAACAAAAGCTCTCGCTGAGAAAACTGGGAGACTCGTTTGAGCTACAGGGATTCTATCATCCCCATTCACTTCCTGTACCTTGTATCTGTCATATCATGTATTCTCCTGGGACACAAGCTATTCTTTTTCACCTTAACTGTAACATTACATCTGAACTCCATTAAGGAGAGCCCGAAATAAAACCAGGTCGCTGAAAATAAATTACATTAATTACAAACTACATCTAGAAAGGAAAACACCTAAGGAAAAAATAATGAACTTATTCCTTTCTGTGATGAAAGCATAACATATGCCTTATTTTATTTGGCTTCCAAGAAAAGTGGGGACAAGTAAGAGAGCAAAAGTGGCCACAGTGTAATCCCTTATGACCAGAACACTCCATTTCATTTCTCACCACAGTTCTTAATTTCTATTCTCAATTGTACTTCCCCAAGTTCTATTTTCTTACTCTCATTTTGTTTTTTTAATATTATTTTATTGTATGCCTTTCTGTTACAGCTTACTTTAAATCTTTGGGGATATAAGACAATGCAAACTAAATGCGTAATTGCTAAATAGGACGTATTGACAGTTTTATGCCTCTGAACTATAAATGGACGGTGACTTACTGCAGGACCCTCTGGTTAAAAGGATGAGGTAGTCTTATGAGGAGCATTTGTAAGAGGAGATATCCTGGGATGGATGTGGTGCTCATAGCATCAGAATAGTACAGACACAGAATAAAAATAGTCATGAGGTTGAGGTATTTACGGCCATATTTTTAACAGAGCAGCTCTGATGTTAAAACTAAGCATAAGGTGAAGAAAAATCAATACATTTTCTTGCAATAATTTGTTTTTATTTATTTTCCTGTCGGGCTGTAGGAGGGGACTATTTTTAGTGCTTTAAGTCACACGGAGGGACCTTCAGTGCCAGCCCCCAAAGGGGGCTGTAGTGTGGAAGCGCCTTAGGGTCGCTGCCCTCTCATGGACTCCAACGGGCTCTCCTTCTGGGAGGAAAAATACCACCTAACTTCAGAGGCCCACACAAGTGTAGCTGTCACTGGGGTTGAAACGTAGAGCCCATTCCATTCTCTATCCCAGGCTTATCTCTGAAAAGGCAGGCGAATGGCTGCAAAAGTCAGGATCCACCTGAACTCTGGAATTAAAATTGTGTACAGCTGCCTGGCACAGCAATTAATCTGAAACCATTACTTATCCTTAACTGCCTGAGTATGCATTCAATTAGTCAGGAACTTAGAAAGAGGAATGCTGTTAGCACCATTGAAAGCTCCTCCCCAATTCCATCGGCAGAACCTGAGCGTTTCATTTGAATACGGCCACGGACCTCTGGAATGTTTCCACAGGAAGCAGTCCCACGGTCTGAGTAAGAAGGCTCATGGGGAACAAGCACAGGAGTTTTGCAATTTCAAATAGAAAATAGAAGATCAAAGTTCTTGCCAACATTACCAGATCAACAAACACAGAAGGAGGTGCTCCAGGGGTGGGTTGCTTGTGATGGCAAAACTAGAAACAAATCCTGAAACTATGAGAAAGCGGATTTCAAATCAATGAAAGAGAACGAACTCGGTGTCCTGTGATAGGTTGATATTGAGGTCACCCTCCCTGGCGGATGACCCCAAATCAGGGACACCAGAGAACAGCAGCAGATGTCATTGAAAGGGGGCTGGGGGCAGAGCGGCTCACGGTGCCCGTGACATTCTCCCCTCGACTGTCCTGGAGATTAGAATTATTTAATAACCTAAAAGGTTAAATATCATTTTATCATTTATTCCGAGATAGAATGAGTGAGGTCAAAGGAAAACGGTTTTCCTTGTTTGGGCAGCGCCCCTCATGGCTGGGTTTTAATTGACTCCATGATGTAAACTGAAACTAACTTGCAGTTTAATGCCAGTCGTTCTCATTAAAGAATTATCAGAATCTTGGCGGAACATTTGGCTTATTCAATGAACAAATTGACAACAAAAAGAAAGGCATGGCTCTAGGGCGAGGAGAATGTGCCACGTTTTCAGTACTCTTTGGCCAGGTCAGAAAATCCTCCACCCATCTTACAACTAACTATGTTTCCAACATATTCTAGACATTGTGATGTGGTGGGTACTATTCTATGCATTTAATTTAGAGACAATAGCGTCCTATCCTTTTCCTTAGCAACTTAATACAGCTGACGGAGAGTCCTCCTATGTGCAAACACAAAATTTCTGCAGGAAATTATAAGTGCTCAAATTGTACGTGCAGAAGAGGCAGTGCCTTTTCCTCACTGTATCTCGGTTACCCCTTCTGAAAACTGAGAGTGCTGATCCTTTAAGAATCCTTTCCAGGTCTGAAGTATCACTAGTACTTAATCATGAGTGACCTTGAGCTACCGCTGACCCTCTCACAAGAAGGTGGGCTTCCAAAGACATCAATCGAATCCCACTGCAGCCTCAAGCCCCTGCCAGAACTACAAATCTCCACTGGTGTCATTAACTTCTGTGTGTTTACAACGGTAAACATCTTACCCCAACAGTTGACTTGTGTCTGCTTTTTAAACAATTGCAACAGATGGTTGACACTTGAACAGAATATATAATTAGCAATGCAATCTAACACTTCATTCTTATTTGTTCTTTCTTAAAGGGGAGAAGCTGTGCCTTATGCCATTGGGTCGAATCTGTTAATCAGAAGCAGTGCTATAAACATTCTGAGGAGAGATGGGTTGTGGGAGGATTCCTAATCCCAGCCTTTTGGGAACATTAAAAAAAAAAGCCAGGAGGGGGTGGAGAGAGAAATTTCAGTGCTTTTTAAAAACTCATGCCTTGTGCTCGCTTTGGCTGCATATATATTAAAATTGAAACAATGCAGAGATTAGCATGGCCTCTGAGCAAGGATGACACCCAAATGCATGAAGCATTTTATAACATTTGATCATTTCAGCGATATTTACAACAGCCAAGATCTGGAAACAGCCAAGGGCCCATCAGTAGTTGAGTTTGGAGTTTGGATAAAGAAGCTGTGGTACATTTACACAATGGACTACTACATGGCCATAAAACAAAAGGAACTCTTTGTACAGCATGGATGGACTTGGAGATTATCATGCTAAGTGAAATAAGCCAGTCAGAGAAAGACAAACACCATGTGATCTCACTTATATGTGGAGTCCAATGAACAAAACAAACTAATGAACAAAAAAGAGACATAGGCATAGATACATGCTATAGACAGCAATACCTGTTAGACATACATGTATAGACAGCTATTAGACAGCTGGATGAAAGAAGGTGAAGGGATAAAGCAAAAAATATACATATATATACACATACACTTACACATACATATAGTCACAGACAGCAGTGTGGGCACAGCCAGAGAAAAGCGGGTGGTGGGCAAAGTGAAGATAAAAGGGGGCAGAAAGAGATTTGCTTTGGGTGATGGGTGCACAGTAGAGTGTGCAGATGATGCTTTGTTGAGTTGTACACTTGAAACTGATAAAGAAAAGATTAAGAAATAAATAAAAACTCATGTCTCATTCTCATTTGTGTTGCCAATGAGAAAAGTTATTGTATGTTTTCCCTCATTTCTTCCACCTCACCCTCCTTAGCCTCAGTTTCTTCACCTGGGTTACCAAGATGCAGTATTCCTGACTCAGAGGCAGCTCTGAATAGTAAATGAAATAACATCTGGAAATGCCTAACATAGAGCTCGGCACATAGTAGACACTCCAATAATATCAGGTGTTTTTTGCTTTTTTTTAATATAGACAAATTTAGGTAACACTAAACAGACATCAATTCCTACTTGTTTGCAAATATCAGTTTTAATACAGATGAGTTTAGATAACACTAAATAGACATTGGTTCCTACTTGTTTGGCACTGTTTCTTTGACTCAGGTTACCACCCAGCACCTACACTCAACCAGTGACCTTCCCCAAACGCATATTTCAGGAACAAGCCTCCATTAGCATTTCCCTCTTTTTATGGCATCTCCTCTGCAAACTTTGCTTCTTCATGCTCTTAACCAAGGCAGCTGCTAGGCTGGCATAAGTTCCTGAAAGCTCCACAATTATTCCACACTCCTTTAATTAACCATTCCTCTTCCCCGTGTGAATCTATTCCACATTTCACCCCACTCTCTGGATCAAGAAATTTTACATCTATTGTAATATGCTACTCCTTCCAAAGTTTAAATTTATAGGACTACTGTACCTGACTTGATATCTGTATGATATAATTAATGGGGATTTTGATAGTCAACAATCTCAAGCTTGTCAGAGAACTATTCTGTTCCAGAGAACAGGTCAAAGGTCAAAGAGTGCGCAAGGCAAAGAGTTATCAAAAAATGGAGGTTGGTATATCAAAAGAAAATAATCCCATTTAACTCAAATACTAAAGCCATCAATGACCCTAGATCAGAGATAATACTGCACCTATTCTGGAAAAGATTACATATCACCAATGATCACATTTATAGTTGGTAATTCAGTAAACTTTATACAACTCAAGAAGGGAATGGTTCATTCCTTTGAGGAATTTAAAGTCCTTAGGGAAATGGCGTCAAGTATAATCTAGAATAATTTACAAAACCTAAAGAAAAAATAGGTGATATAAAATATATAGAAAATTAATTGGAACGGTCTTAAGAATTCAGTCACCTTAGAGAAGAATGGAACACTTATTGAGCTCTCTGCTAACTAATTCACATGCTTCACATACAAGACATACGGTAACGTGCAGGTGTCTTGGCACAGAAGGTGGCATTGTAGTGAACCCCTAGCAGCCCGACTACAATCATCTCAACCACTTTGAGAAGCATTTGTGTTTTTCAGGTGAAGAGAATCAGGCTCTAAATATTTGGGCAGCCAGGCAAACTCCACAAAAAGAGAATATAGTTAAATCGAGATTCCAAGTGAAACTTCTGGACATTAAATCTCTTCTTTTTCTCTGCCATGCTGCGTGACTTGCCACTGAAGCTGGGAGGACTTTCCTTTCGGAGAACGCCCCATTATTCATTCACACCCTGTCTTGGCAGGTGCAAACACGATTCCATTACAGGCAGAGGATGCTCAATATCTACTTCCAAGTCATACTCAAGCCCAGTGTGAGAATTTTACTGCACTTCAAATGCATTTACTCATTCAACAAATATTTAATGAGCAGCCTACAATGTGTCAGGAACCATTCAAGGCACTGCAAGTACTATGGGGAAGAAAACAGACATTTTTCTCTAAGACAAATACATGGAGTGAGCTGGACTCTCTCTCTTTATTAAAAATCTTTGACTCAGAATAATAGCTCCATTGCTGGTCATATTGATTTTACTCATCTTTTCTAATTGCAGACTCTATCAGATTCAGTGTGTACTGAAGTACAATAATAAATAAAACAAAAATTTTGCCATCGTTTGTTAAAATATAATCTAAATGGAAAATTAAAAAATGTATAAGACATAAAGTCAAAATATCCTACAATCTGAGACAGCGTCCTAGGACAAAAACCTTCAAGAGGTTTATACATTTCCTATATTAATTAAATACCTTCCTACGCATATTTACAATTATAAACCATTGTATATACTGTTTTATGGTCTATTTAAAAGTAATTTTAAATACGCACATATCAGAGTGAATGAAGCTCTCATGTGGCTGTGACCTGTCTCTTCTAACTAGATTGAAGGTACTGCGGCCCCCCAGGAAGCTGCCTCCTGCTCATCCTTGCCAATACCCTCTCCAGGGGGAACTGCGACAACGCTGCGGGCTATCACCATATACTTATTCTGCCTGCTCTTGCACTTTACCAAATTTGAATTAGGCAGGATGGACTCTTTCCTGACTGGCTTCTTCTGCATAACAAATATTTCATTCTGCATAAAGTTCAATTTACAAAAACAGGCATAATCACCTTTCTTTAACTCAGATATCCTTATTGTATAGTTGTGGAAACTGAGGCCCAAATCAACATCTGACATTACATAATCTGTGAATAGCAAAGGCAGACAGAGCTCTTTGAAAAGAAACATGACGATGTTCCCTTTGGGGAACAGAAGCCGAGAAGCTTGAATTCTATATATCCACATAATACAAAGCTTGCTTGTCCTGAGTCTGCTCTGGACTTTTTCCACTGAGCTTCAGAGTCTCTCAACCTTTTTCAAGTTTATGTCTGAAATAAAGCAGCATGCAAAAGTTTTCTGCACTGAGGAAAACACTGTTCTTTGAATATTGTGTTATATTTTCCATTATAGGAACATCAGAGAGAAACATCTGGCCAACAAATTGTCAGGGAGAAATAAAGAAAGGCGTAAATAAATAAATAAAGGGGAATGCATGTGATTCCATGAACAAAAAAAGAAGGGTTCTTAAAGCACTGAGGCCAATGCATCACATCAGAAAGAGAAAAGAACATTTTGTCCCAAGATTCAAAAAAATAATAATAAAGACAAATACAAACGTCATCAAAGTTCGTAGGTGTTTTAAGCTTTATTCCAAGTGGGGAAAAAAGAGGTCTTCCAACTTTGTTGGACACTTTCTTTAGGCAAGAAAGATGATATTTATTTACAACCACATTTTTAATAATCCTGTTCTAGATGTTTACATTTATATAATAAAATGACCAAGACCCAAGACCAAGGAAAGAGAAATAGCCTTCCAAGGTCACACAGTCTGTTATCAGCACTGCCAGAACTAGACTTGTATTTTCTGACACTATCATTCTCCCATGCCTTTCCTCACAGAATAACCTGGGGTGACATATTGAATGACTGTAGATAGTGAATGACAGAGAATCGATAGTTAAAAGAACACAAAAGTAAAATAAAGCACTGTTCAAAAACATACAGCAACCATAACTACACAGAAGACATCTCCTGCAATCCTGATAGCAGCTTTTTGCTTGCGGGAGGTGGTTCAAAGGGACCTGCTGCACCCTACCACCGGGGAAATAGCTTCCTGCGCACTGGAGGCAAATGGCCCATACCCTGGCGTCTCCTTGTCTGTGTCTTTTGGACTCAACACTGTAACTGTTTTCCACTCAGCTTTGGAGAACCCGGAAGTTCAAAATGGAGGGATTTAGGGAAAATTAAATGGACATCAGTTCCTACTTTCATAGCTTTGACTTTTGGTACTTGGGGCAAGCTGCATTATGATCACAAAGCAAGTGTGAATAAATGTTGAATGAATGAATGGGTGCATTCCCAGCTTCTAAGTAGAAAATCATTTCTACTTGGGGACATCGGGCCTCAGGAATTTGTTTTTGAATCCCAAACTCGTAAACAATAAAATCCCTTGTTATCTTCTCTCTCTGTGTGTGTCTGTAAGTGTCTGCCTGTAAACTCATCATACTTAATTCAAAATATAATTTGGGGGGACTACTGTAGACCAGTTATTATTATTCCAGGTTCTAGGAATCAAACAGGGGAAGACCACTTCTCTACCCATGCAGAAAACTCAGGTAAATTTAAGAAAGAGATGTGGAAGGACCTAGAGGACACTAAGAAGTGCTTCGAGCTGTGTTCAGAGGTGAGACCTGAAGGATGAATACTCACTGTGCCGGCAGAGAAGCGGGGTGCAGAGTGGACAGTGGTTAGTTGAGGGGCTTTTTCAAATCAGTGGATCTGCAAGTGTGAAGGGCACATGGCTCACACAAAGGTTGGGGAGAAGATAATGCTTTTATGCCTACAGAGTGTCTTCATTTGCAACGACAGGAAGAAGGACATAAAATCTGAGAGTAAGGAGAAGATAAACTGTATAGGAGAGAAAAGTGATAAAGTATGAGAGTAAGCAGTACCAAATCATACTTGGTTTTGTACAGTTAGTTTAACAGCTTATACTGTGTCAACAGGTTTGAAGGTTATTGGATGGTTTTAAGTAGTGGAGTGTTTTATTCAGGTTGGTTTTAAGAATGATTATTCTGCTGTGTGAAAAAATGGCTGGATGGGCAGCATCGAAAGGAGATCCGTTTCCTCATCTAAGACGTTAGCACAGTCGGAGGCTTGCTGAGCTTGTTGGAAATGGGCCTGGTACCATCTGGTATGCTGGGGCAGGTAGAATTTGAGATGGCGCCAAATATAGAGCCTGGCACAAAGTATAGATGCAAAATATCTTAGTTTCTCCTCACTCATTTTAAGAATGGTATATAAATGAAATCATGCAATATGAAACCTTCTAAAATTGCCATTTTGGGGCATGATGCCCTTAAAAGCCACCCAACTTGTTACATTTATCTGTCGTTTGTTCCCTTTGATTGCTGAGTAATATTCCCTTGTATGGATGTACCGTTGTGCGTTTAGCCAGACTTCTCAGAACTTTTATTCGATTTTACAAATTTTTTCTATTACTACCATCATCAAATGCTTATACTTTTCACAGAAAGTATAGTTAATCACCCCTACCCCTACCCCCTCATCCTTCATGTAAATGCTTCTAACCAAGTTCTTTTCTACAATCTATGTCCTGTAACCCAAAAAGTTCAACCGTGCCAAGTGGAATGGCTGTGCATCTAACTTGGCCCTCCAGCATCACTCAGCTGGCCACCAGCAACATCTCTTTCCCAGCAGGAAGGGTGCAATGTTTCTAGAACCTTGGCAAGAGCTGGAATTGTACAGGTTCACAAACTAATTTTGGTAAATTTTCCTAAGTCACTCTTTTACCATTTGCTCACATTAACCTTTTACTTCAGGTTCTCTCTCTCTCTCTCTCTCTCTCTCTCTCTCTCTCTCTCGGCAACAAGCTTTCAGATGCTCTCGAATTCTTTTTTCTTTTTTCTAAACCATGCATAACTCAGTGAGTCTGAGAGTCTGCTCTTTGGGGTATAATATTTTTAAAGGAAAATCATAGAGCTACGGCAAGAACTGAATTTAACAAATCGATCCACATGGTTTTGCTGATGACTTGGAGGGGCAGGGAGGAGACGGTTGTGGTGTAAGAGGGAAAGGCATCAACACCATTTTCTAACTCTAAGTGGTGGGGCTGGCACTTTTTTCCCAGTACAATAGAGATTCAAACACACAATAGGAATCCCCACAATGCTAAATAAAGGAGCACTTTGTTCCTTTTCTTTTTTGCTTTTTTTTTTTTTTCCCTCTTATCCTGAGATTCGGGCAAAGAATTTAAAAAAAAAAAAAGTAATGGTCTCACTCGGTGAAAGCAAAGTGCTTTCACCATTAGGAGTACAAAAAGGAGATGTTCCAGGACTTTTGTATATTCTGCAAGGAACACCTGTTTCCAGAAATGGCACACTTAACCTTCTCAAAGTTTCATTTTCCTGCATTATCAAGGTGCGATCTTGCGCTTTTGTTACCGAACACAGCTCCCACGGAACTGCACTGCCTGTCTGCACTGACCCTGGAGCTCAGGGCGGAGGCGGCAGCCGGGATGCTGGTAAAGAAGGAGCCAGTGTATTTCATGCTTCTTATAATCAGTTTCTTTCAGGTGCTTCTTCGGGGACTGCCGGAGCCTTTCACAGCGCTTCTGCTCCTGCTCGAGGAAAAGAAATGTGATCTCACAGTCTCCTTGTAGTTCTCCTTCAAGGAAATGATTATCTTGTACTGAAAACCAAAACGAATCCTAGGGCAGGGCTGAAAAGTAAGCATTCTTGGCCTGTTTTCAATTCCTCCGATCACCAGCCACAACTGGAAATTGTTAAGCAGTCTCTCTCATGGTTTCCTTCTGTTTTCACTATTTCGGTTTCCCTTATGTGAATCATTTTTCACTGCAGTAAAAAAGTGCCAGAGAGAACGGGAACCCATTGCCAGGGGATATAATAACACGGGGTCTCTGCTGAGTCCTCTGACTCAGAGCATTAGTCGGTTGGATTTCTGGCTGGAAAGGGATTTTTAAAAAGAAGAAAAACTGAAAATAGCCCTCATGCTGGTCAGGATTTAACTAGGAACAGAAGTGTGCGTTTCTTCCAGGAATGTCAGGGGACATTTTCACAAGATCTTGCCCAAGAACTTTTCCCTTGGGATCTCCGACTTTTAAGTTTGAGGTCAAGATTAAAATAGGTGTTTTATATTCTCTTCATGTCTGTGAAGTGCATTCTATCCCATGATAGGATAGGAGAGAAACAAAACCAAGCAATTGCCCAATGCTCTCTATAAGTGGAGAGGGGAAGTTGGGCTTAGTAAGAACAACTGGGTCTGGAAGAGAGGCAGGCCTGCTCTATGTGCTTCTCACTGTGTTGTGAGTCAGCTGTTGACTCGCAGAGAAGCCCCATTCTGATGTGGCTACTGTGGTAACATCATGTGCGTGGAATATCCAGTCCAGTGCTTGGCACATGGGGTGAAGTATAAATTTTAAAATGTAATTTATCAGAAAAAAATTTAAATGTAGTACAGGCCTTAAAAAGAGTCTATTCAGTGCCCTCCATTTAAATAGGAAATTTAAAGCCTGGACACATGAATTTACTACCACAGAAAGCAAATTAAAAGACTTCTGATGTGGTTGCTATACGTAGACTAGTTTTCACTTAGATGTACAGCTTCTATGTGCACACTTTTATAGTACATAGATACTCAGTATGTATAATAATAGTTTTAGAATAAATTTGGTATATAACTAGTAATACAAAACCACAAACTACCCAAGCGAAAATAAAACAGATTCTGCTATATCCAAACCTAAGATTGAACTCAACATGAGGACACAACATAAATTCACTTATCTTTATTATACTCAGCCTACATCTGATTTTGTTACCCAATAAATGCTATGCTGGAACTGTTATGTAACATCCTGAATTCAGCTGTTGTTCTAGCAGTTGACATTAAAACTTCTTCAACCATCCTTAAGATGAAATAACAAATGGGTTTTACTTCCTTTGGATTTCTGGCAGTGACTGCAAACTTATGTAACATATGTCTAGAAAGACAAGTTTTAGAAGGGAGCAGAAAAATGAGGATAACTTTTTAAGAGCATTCCTACACTTACCTCGCAGCGCCTGGACTGACAGGCCCACTGGCTGAGGGGAACTGGGCGACACCTTGCCCACGACCTCAGCAGCGAGCGAGGGGAGGGGCGCAGGTGGGAATCAAGATTCACAGGGATTGAAGGAGATATAAATGTTCACTCATGCCCAGTATTAAAGATATGATTTAACCTTCGAAAAGAGTTCAATGCCCTGATCTATAAACAAACTCCTGGGGCGGCCCCAAATTGTGTTGCTGAAACAAAACAGCATTTTTAGCTTTGCAGAACGCTTTTACAGCTTAAGTAGACTGGTGGTAAGCAGATCCTTTTTTTTCCCTTTTAAATAAATTTTTAAGTTACAGTACAATATTGTTAACTACATGCACATGGTGTACAGCAAATCTCCAGAATGTTTTCATCTTGCATGATGGGAAAATCCATGCCCTCTAAACAGCAACTTCCTTTTCCCCATCTTCCAAGCCCCGGCGTCCTCCATTACCCTTTAAGCTTCTAAGATTTTGACTACTTTAGATAAATTATGTAAGTGGAGTCATGCAGAATCCAAAAGAATTGAAATCAGAATCTCAAAGGGGTGTTTATAGTATGTTCATGGCAGCATGAACATCTTATAGCCAAGAGATATAAACAAACTAAAAGCCTTGCAATAGATTAATGAACAAAAATAGATGGTATATACTACAATAAATACTATTGAGCCTGAAAAATGCTTTTTATATTTTACAACCTGGATAAAACTTGAATAAATTATGCCAAGTGAAAGAAGCCAGTCACAGAAGGAAAAATACTGCAGGAGATGTTTTATGTGGTATATTTAAGAGCTGTAATCTACTTTCCCTGATTAAATTAAGATTTTTGAAAAAGATGTTCCTGATAAGTACTACATTCATTTGGACAGCCAAACCTAAAGACTGTATGTCATTAATTAAAATAGAATTTTACTCAGAATAATTATCTAAGTACTGGATTTCTTATAAAGGATTTGAGATTAACTCCATACAATATTTAACAAATATTACCAGGAAGAAACATGTTCTATGTTCTATTAGTCTTATGTAATGTAAGCAAGAACTTTTGCTCTTGGGATTTCAATTTCTTACTGTTAAAAAAAGGTGAAGTTTGTGAATCTCTAAAGAGATCCTGATAGTTCTACAAGTCTATAGAAGTCAAACTGGCATGAAGTTAAGAAATTTTGTAAAGGATCTGGAGCCAGAAAAGCTGATCGTGAATTTTGACGAGGTCACTAAATTGTTTTGTAGTCTGGTTTCATAGCCTTGGTTTCCATATCTATAAAATAATACTGATACCATCTGCCTTCCAGGTATTTTTTATGTAAATAGCATGATGCTGTATAAATGAATGCATTCTTCACTTTCTAAACATATGAGCATCTTCCAATGCTATTACTGCTGGTCAGCATGATGTATGCATCTTAAGGACATAGAATACATCGTTTAACATGATTTCTACCAAGGTTGTGAAGGTACTGGTTCCTTTTCACCACAGACTGGGAGTAAATCTAAAGTTGTCTGGGAGGAACCTGGAATTTGAGAATTGAATGACAGGCCCTGGAATTTGATACTTAAAAAGGCTGGGATACTCAGTAAGGGCTACACAAGAGGCAATTTATGATTCAAGACACTTAATGAATAAGAAACATTGTAAATTTCTATAATAGAAAATATTTCTAAATGGTATTTATTTTGAAAACATATTCCTATACAGATATGCAATGACAATACTGATTTCAAGAATTGATCAAAGAAGACAGATGACTTTTTCTCAAATACCAGTGATGTGCTGGTATTTTGCCAAGCTGATTTACATATATGAATTTTTATAATATTTCTGATAATTCTATCAGATTTGTATTCCAATTTTAAAGACAAAGGGACTGAGATGCTAAGAAGGCTTAAAATATCCAGACTGACAGAAAAATGTCTGTGCCCAAAGGACTGATTGATTGATTCTGTCTCTCCATCCACCCATCCAACCAGCCAGCCAGCCATGTATCTGCATGTATGTATGTATCTATTTCTTATTGTATCTTTATATAAGTCAAGAAAATATAATCCAAATCTTGTTTTTATATTGGTAAACTTTGGTCAAATAATGGAGTGCACTCAATATAAGTGAAAGCCAACTTCAGAATCATGACTACTGTACAAAATAAAGAAAAAAAAAGAAGATTGAAGGGAATAAGAAATATGATATAATTTGTGGTTCTAGGAACGGCTAGTATTTCTATGAAAATTCTTTACCATAATAATAAGTCCATTATATGATTGTATAACTCCATTGAAGGAGTGGAGAAAATGGGGAAAGTAGAGTTCAGTGTACCTTTGAATTACATTTTAACATTTGATTCACACTTCATTATGATGAATTAGTTTGTAGGAATCCCTCAGAAAGAAAATATCTTAGGAAAACGCTGGAAGCCTTAGCAGTAATTTTTTTTTTTTGCATTATTTTGTAGTTAATGGCTTTTGAAAGAAAAGAGAGCTTGATCACATGAAGGGCATGTTATTGTTTGTTATCTTTGCCATCGTCAAGATTTGTCCAGCAAAGTAAAAACAAGGTAGATACATAAAAACCTATGTGGGGAATATTCAGGGAACATGCACGACTCAGCATGAAGGCCTATGCACCCCAGTTCTGGCCTCTTTTATGATGCCCACTTACTCTGAGTCCTTTCACCTCCCCTTGGAACACGGGTCCTCAGAACTCACCGTGCATCTCCAGTAAAACCAGATCCCCCCTCAACGGTCGCCAAATGCCTCCAGAAATGCGGCTGTGCCCCTAAACTTTCTACTGATTCCTCTTTAAGCCAGTCCACCTGACTTCTCCCATAATCCTACTCTGTCCTGACCACACGATTCGAACTCTCCCATTCGGTCCCATTGTTAACGGCCTTTTGTCAGGAGTCTACCGAACTACTCTTTCTCCTCAGCCCAGCATGGTGCTTTGTACCTCATGGAGTCCTCAGCAGGCCGCTGCTCAGCCTTGCACTCCATGAAAGAGGTGTCATTATTTTTTCATTACATGAAAGGCCCGCATAAAAATGAAAGCTTAGAGAAACTGTCCAGTGTCATACAATTAACTAGTGAGTATGAGTGCAAGTTGGGCTCCATGCTTGTCACATGCCCGCCTTTGTCTCAAAAATCCAGATGCAATGGAAAGGGCACTTCAGGATATGTACCTGCCAGGGGGAAAGCTGGAAGAGCCTGTTATTGCAATGACATTTGCATACTTTCTCCCATCTAAGTGAATGCTCAAATGGCCTATTTTTCCTGTCCTATAAGGCATAAGCCGCCATTTGAGAAGGGATTGGAATCGCAGCAAAAAATGTTTGAAAGATGTTCATGGGTTTTGTGGTGCTTTCAGAATAGTTTTTCCTGATTTATTGGGCCTTTTCCTAGTACAAAGAAAAAGTTCTACGTTGTTTCCTCTTAGAATAACACTAAAAATGTTTTCCTGATGCTCCCGGCCTTTCCACATTCCGCTGTGATGACGGCTCTCTCACAGAGTTCACGGAATTTAAGGCAGATGAAACCTAGTCTCACCTCCTCTCTGCCCGCACAAAGTTTCTTCCTGTAAACTAGACTAAATTAAAGGAAGAGGACTGCTTTATTTTTCCCAGCTAATGTGATTCAAGATGTATATTATTTTCTTAGAAGAGTCATCATAGCTTATTTTGTCAAGTATAACATCTGGGAAAACCAATATTAATGCAAATAAATTACAGTTTTCTTAAGTATGTTCTGAAGTCCAGGTCATTATAAGTGCTTTCTGTTTTTATTTACTCTTAATATTCATCACAAACCTATGAGTAGTACTAGTATCAACATTTTATAATAAAAACACTGAAGATAAAAGTGATAACTACCATCAGTCTAGTCACTTGTGAGTCAGGGTTAGAATCAAGATGAAGTGCATAATATCCAGTTCTCTTCAAAGTTCACTGAGCAATTCGTGTGTCTGCTTTGATATTCTTACAGCACTATACTAAAAAAGAAGAACATTTACTCAAAAATACAATGTAGCCTAGTAGCATATTGTAGGAAAGAAGAGTAAACTATGAAGCCAGATTGTCTGGGTTCAAATCCTACCTCCATTATTTAAACCTACATAACTTTTCAAGTTACTAAACATCTCTTTGCTTCAGTTTCCTCATTTGTGAAGTAGGGGCAGTGATAGTGTCCACCGACTCAGTAATTATGAAGATTAAACTAACAGTGGCAAGTGCAGTAGAGTTATGTACCATGTGTTTGTTCTCATACTGTGCCCCATGCACTCCCTGCGCAAGAGACCATCTTACTGTAGCGTTTCAAGAAAGGATATAACTTCGTTAACTGAAAACCAAGAGTCAACACCCTAAATCCTGCTGCCCACATATATACACACATTCAGAATAACAAGAAACAATGGAACATGTGCACACTGTCTTTTGTTGACTTCTCTGGGGGGGGCAGTTTGCTTATAGAGATAGAAGGATAAATGTAGAAATATATATATTTCTCTATATATTTTTCAGTATACTCTCTCTATGCACATATACATATATACATACACATACACATATGTGTATACGCACATATTTGGTTGGAGATTTTTAAGTAGATACGTGGTTTGCAGCCATCAGCGCAGGAGTAGAGAGTACCTCCCAGACTGTAAGCATTACACAAGCCAGATTCTGAATTGTGGAAGAAGAGGGACTCTTTCAAATTGCCCTCTTTACTTCTCCGAGTTTTTGGAAGTCTTAAGGAATTTGGCAGCTTGTCAAATCTTGAAGGTCAGGCTGACAGCAATGGACAGGGTCAATTTCTTTCTGATTTCCCAAGGAGATTCACTGATGTACTTTATTTTTAGTGTGTGATTAGGTCTCTCACATTAATAACAGGATGCAGACCATCTGCAGTGCTGATTATTAGTCTGTCTTAGAAAAATGAGGGGGATTTATTTTACTAGTATTGAAGAACTGATTTGAAATTCACTAGCAATTCATTTTTCTCAGTTTATACATTAGATTATGGAGCACTGAATTTGAAATCAGGCTGGACCCTTAGTGCAGGGGGCAGGGAATCTGCTAAGAAAATAACTAAGTAGCTTAAAATATATAAAAAAAAGAAATTTCTTAATTATAATTATGTTGACATTATTTCCTGAGATTCTATCAACTGACTTAATGTTACATTGTTTCCTTGAAGAACATTCAAACAGAACCTCTCTATAAATATTAATGAAGATGCAGTGGAACAAGTACCAGTTTTAGAATCAGACCAACATAAGTTCAAATCTTAGTATTTGCTTTTACTAAGATCCAGATCATGAACAACTTATTTATTTAACCTCCCTTATTCTCAGTTTCCTCACTTGTAGAAATGAGAAATACAAGTTTGGGCTTACAGATAACTTCTCAGCTTTATAGCTACCATTCACTTCTTAGCCCACTCTTGTTTCTGATAATGCCCCTGGCCGGGGGGGCGGGGCGTGGGTAGGGGGTATGGGGGGATGTGTGTGTGTGTGTGTGTGTGTGTGTACCCTTGTACTTAATGAAGAATAATGATATGCTGATCAAGAGAGAATAATGTAGAGAAATCTTTTTTAATAAGATGGGAAACTTAAAGGTAAGGCATCGTGCACTGCTCAGTAGATAAATTTACTTTATTGTACAAGGGATAAATGATGCGGTTTCTGAGAAATGTACATTATAAGTTTTTTATATAGGCATGCATAGAATACATTCTGTTTCTGAGGCATACAAAGAAACAAACAAAATCTCTGGAGACCGAAACATGGTAAATTGAAAAATAGAAAAGAGCCAGTTTGGTATTGTTGCTAACAAGAGAAGTACCACACTGAAGTTCTGGAGGAGTCCTCATGGGAAGAAAACAAAATCTTATGTGGAAAAGGGACATTAGATTTTGTCCTCGCCTCTTGTTTCTTCCACTGGTCTCACTGTGTCCTCAGAAAATATCACAAGCATTTGTGGACATTCATGAGTCCTACTTGCTGGCACCACTGTGGGCGGAAACCCTCGGCTTAGGGTCACGGAGCCAGTCCTTTCGGGTTTGGGGGTGGCTGGTGAAGCCCAAAGGGCTGGAGGCTTCCGCAGGTCTCCCCACGCTCGGCCAGCAGGAGGGAGGACACAGCCTTGCCCTGGCACTTGGAATAGGGAGCGTCCAGGGAACTGCATGGGACACAGGACGAATACCTTTGTTGCATTTATGTGCTGTCAATGAGAAGTGAACTTGGGCTCTATGAAAGGTCTATTCAGTGAGAAAGTCCAGGAAAAAGATGGGAGGAGTGTTTTAGGTAGACCAAAAGGAAAATGGTCATCCAAACCAAAAGTTACGATGCGTCTGTCCTCTTTGCCTGACCGAACCTCATTACAGTTGCCTTTTAGAGTCAATTATACATCAAGTGTCTTTTATGCCCTGGCTGAGACCGTCATCTTGTGTTTATTTTAAATCCTTCCAGAAATATTTCATGAGGAAGCCAATTCCACCAGAACACTTGGGTATTTTGTGTTATAAATGTTGAAACCCAACGTGCCTCTTTCTGTCTTTTCCCTTTTGCACTTCATTTTTCTAAAAAAGAAGACTGAAACTCTCCCTCCCTGATTCTTTGTTACTTAGTACTCATTAGCTTGTCAGCAGTTCTTCCTCTTTAAAAATACTGCATTTTAATTCATTCCTGGAGGCTATGCTACCCAAGAGAAAACATTTGCAAGAGCACTACAATATCTGAACCCAAATTTTTAATCTTAACTGCTACTGTTGACATAGTTTTCAGTCAGGACTAATATCCTCTGGTAGAAACAATCATTATTAATATTTTCATTAATCCAGGTCATGTTAACTACTGACAGTTCTAGAAATTTATCTCATGTGAACTCCCTTATGTCCATTGGAACATTAAATGGTGACAGCTGAATTATGATCCATTTTAATTCTTCCAGGTATAATGGCATTTACTTAAATAAAATTATAGCCTATCTCTCTACTTAGATATTCACCATAGTTTAACTTCTCTAAATTCTGGTAGTTTTCTTGTAATAACAAATTACAGATGAAGATAATAAATTAGTAACAGGTAAAAGAAAAGAAGATAAAAATAAAAAGAGTGTTGCCAATACCAGTAACAGCTAACAACTGTAAAGCATGTACTATATGTTAAGCACTTGGTTAAACAACCCATATTCAATACTTAATTCAATATTCACAGATAGCACACAAATAGTATATTAATTAGAAGTGTCAATTTTATTCCCATGTTCCAGAGAAGAAAATGGAAATCAGGGAAGCTAAGTGATAGCCTAAGATTTTGATAACAATACAATGCACATGTGTTTCATGTGTAGAAGTGGGCGGACCTGTCTTTCAGACAGGAATCTATGTTGTGTCATTTCATACCATGTGCTTTAACCTTTACTCTGGACTCTGAGCTTTCCCTGGGTCTTTATATCACTTATTCGAGATTTCAATCCTGGGCAGAAGTCCTGGGCACCCACTTCCCAGATACTCTGGGAAGTTTCTTCCCATGACACATGTAGGGGCAGTATAACCAAAAACATTCCAAGAAATGGGTTAAGTCCTAGAGAATTGTCTTTATTAAGTAACTTTTGTTCAAATATACAATAATGTTTTTACTTGATCCCAAAGCTCTGAGTGTTATGTACATTTATACACACCCTGGCTGAGATTAAAATACCCATTAGTTAATCATTTTAACAACACTGGCCTAGAAAATATTGCTTATTTTTTGTCATGGAAGAAAAAAATTGCAGAAAAGTTGGATGCTTACAATCCTGCTGATGATGTCAATTGTTCCTTTAACATAATGACATAGTTCAAATTATTACTGTCTTCTGTCAAATAATAATATGCTTGCATATTTGGTCAGACGATGAATTACTACCACATGCTTTTATTTTCTGATTTTCCCTGTTGTTCAGTGACAGTTGGCCCCATTGTTCCCCCAGTTCTCTCCCCAACCCTGCTCCCCCCACATGCAAACCTCCTCCCCCCCCTCCGTTGTCATTGTCCAGGACCTTTATACATGTTCCTTGACTTGGCCCATTTTTATCACATACTTTTAAATAAATACTGATTATTCAGTACCCACTTATTTTGTATGATTTCATATTTTACCATGGGTATTAAAATTCTGGCCAATCCTGAGTTAAAAATTAATAAAAGCTGGGCATTTTAACCTCAACCGGAGCTGTGAGTAAAACTCAAACTTTGGGACCGAAACAATATTCTGAAAGTCAATGACAAGAACTGTAACTTAATCATGTTTTTTCCAGCAAAGCAGTGAAAATAGATATTTTCCTGGATGGAAATATTTGGCAACATACACTGCTATTTTGCCTCATCTTTTGGAGATAAAATATTTGTATCAAGTTTTTGTGTGTAACAACAAAAAACAACCCGCTTACTCAAGAGGAAAGTAAATTTAATAAGAGGATGTAGCTCCTCCACAGGAAAGCAAGAAGACCAGAGAAGCCGGGTCTGCAGTGACTGTGGACTCTATCGCTGCTTCCGCCTCTGCCTCTCATATCAAGTACTGGGTGCTGCTGCCCCCACTTCACAGTGAATTTTGGATGCAAGATGCTGAGGCTTGGGCAAAAACACGGTGTGCCGTCATGTGACCATGTTCTAGCTACTAAAACTTGGAGGAGAGAGTATCGGGCTTTTTTGTTTCTGAGGTAGGAAGAACAGAAGTAAAAACAGGTGGCATTTTTTTCCTGGGGAAAGAACTGAATAGGATCGGTCATTTTTACTGATTACAGTGAATAAGTACTTTTACCATTTGAATAAATTATTGGGGTGGGGAGAGAACAATAAAATCAGGCCAGAAAACCTGTGTTCATACGTAGTCTTTGCTACTGATTAACTTTGGGATCAAAGTCATAACCACTACTCAGTAAAAATGAAACTGGTCAAACTACAGAGCACTTTTCAAGTAGAAGTGTCTTCAAATTTTAGTTGGTGAGCTAAATGAATGAGGCAGATTTGTCACAAAAGATTTTGAGTCTCTTTTCACTTATATTCCTGGGCCCTGCCAGGCAGACAGAAAGCAAAAGCACATTTTTATATTAATCATGAGCTTCCTTTCCACAAGCTTGACATTTAAAGTCTTAAAAAAGATTTTTCAGTTTTCTCTGAAAACTGAAACCATAACAAATTCCACATTATAGCTGTTGCCATCGCTTTCCCCCAGCTGCTAATGCATCTAATAAAATCTTGCAGGTATTGCAAAAGAAACAATACATGATTTAAAAGATATAGAAAGTTCTTGTACAAGTGATCAATTAAATGAAAACAATAACAACGTTTCTGGAAAACATACCAGAAATGAGTATGAATGAAGTTAAATATATTTGTCTTATTTTTCATTGACTTTTAAAGAGAGGGAGGGAGGGGGAGCAAGGGAGGAGGGGGACAGAAAGAGAGAGAGAGAAACATTGATACGCTGCTCCACTTATTCATACACTCCTTGGTTGATTTTTGTATGCACCCTGAGGAGGAGGTGAGATTACAAACTTTGCATACGGGGATGGCACTCTAACAGCTACCAAGCCAAAACCTGCTTGTCTTATTTTTAAAAAATAACACTTGGTTGTTTACGGGTTTTCAAAAATGTCCCTTACAAAATAGTTATAGTTTCTTTTCTATTAATATAAAAATAATAATTACAACCACCAACATTAACTTGCTTTTGCTGAATCAAACTTGTCATAAATGATTTGTTTTGGTCTTTATACTGATACAACAATTAGTGCCGTCCACCTAATATTGGCACCTTTAAATTAACCTAAATTATGCACATCCCCAGTAGCCTGTTGGTAAAAATAAAGGGCAAGCCTTGAGTCTTGCCATTCTAAACAAACAAACAGGCAAGAGGAACACTTTTCAGAGCAATGCCTCTTTGTTTCTAAGGCATTAACTGAACCACTAGACCTGGTTTCATTTATTTTTCCCCCTTCTGCCCTTTGGATATTGTCTCCATCTTAATTTTCATGGATTTGCCTTAAAGGTCTCTATAGCTCAGGTTCAAATGTTTTCTTTTTTTCTTTTCCTACACTGACAAACAAATCCCAGAAATATATAAGCTCTAATTCCAACGAAGCAACCGTACCATCATTCCCAGGGTCGAGGTAGGTGGATATCACTATCTACACTGGAGACACACAGTAACAGACACCCAGTGGGTGCATGTCACTTGCTACAGTATAACTTTTCTGCTATTTTTATATACAATCTGCCTAAAAATCCCCCAAATGAATATAAATGTAGAAAAAAACCTTGTGTTTATAATTCCTTCATCTAAAGTTTTATTGTACATTATTTTAAAATGACATAAAATATTTAAAAATTATTTAAGGGTTAACTTAAATAACCTAAAGTTATTTTTAATGCAAAGGATGGTAACCTTAGTTTAGTCATTTTTGGATCATTTTTTTCTTGAGCTTTTGTCATAACCTACAAGTTAATCAAGCTAACTCTTGTATCTCCCTATCCCATAAATTCTTTCCACTTTAAAAAAAATAAATAAGGATGTGAAAATATCTCTACAACATCCCCCCACCCCCAATTTTGGATGAATGCTTAGTCACTGCCTTTGCACATATTGTTTCCATGGCAGAAAATACCCCCGATCCAGATACCTTTTCCAAGATCCAAGTTAGACATTACTTCTTCTATGAAAATTTCTGTATATATCAAAATGCAGTGACTGCAAGGGATAAAATATTCAAACCCAACAAGGTTTAGCAAAAACAAGTTATCTGATTTTGTCAGATAAAGTTGAACACCTTATCCTCTATACCCCGTTTGACCTTGAACTCTATCTTGATTTTATTTTCCAAGAAGAGGATTTGTTTGTTTGTTTGTTTGTTTGTTTTCCCAATGGAGTTTGAGGCCACAAGTCAGGGTCTGGTATAAAATAAGAATTCCATAAGTGTTGTTTGAGTGAGTTTTATATCCAAATGGTCTTGCAACCAAAGAAAGGAATGAGAAAGGAACTGGGCCTCTACAACATAATTTTTGGTTCACTATCATTAGATAACTGCATTAACCTGCATAAAACTTCAACAAGCTGAATATTTAACTTGTGGAAGTTGGAGAAAAAGACATATGGGGGGAGGAAGAGAGAGTGGGGAGACAGAGAGAGAGAGAGACACAGATGCTTGGACAAACTTTAGAATGAAGAAATTTCTGTGTTCTGAACTTATAAGATGACGGGAATGCTCCTCATGAAGTACAGTTTTCTATAAAAATAGGCTCATATTGATTTTGATGACTTATTTTTTTATACCTCAAAGCATCTGGTGAATAGTATTGTTGAATTAAAGCTTCGTGCCTGAATCCAGACAGTAACTGAAGTTCAGTGGGTGAGCCAGACCTCTTCTGAGTCAAGAATTCTCTATTACAAATCTCAAAATAACATTCATCAGAGGTCTTGTGACACATTTTTTTTTCCAATTTCAGTTCTACATTTTCTGGTTAGATTAAATAAGGAAACAGGCAAGCAAAACCTATCACGGTATTTATCAGACAATATAATGCACCTTTATATTGTGAGAATAGTTAGACTACTTTTAAGTTACGGTATACACATGCATATCCTGAATTTGCATATTACATTTTCCCTAAAAGTAGAAGATTTATTCTTTTGAAGACTAGATGTGTATAAAAAATATTAAAATTATTTTGGCAGTGATATAATAGCAGTTTCCCTATTTTAACACAAATCACAACATACAACAATATTAGTAAATACTTAAATTTTCAAGTATTTAAGTTATAGAAAAATACTGGTTTTATTTTCCCTCACAGAATATAGCTGTAACACCTGGATGGAATAAATGCAGCAGCTATTTGAGAACTCTGAAAACTAAAGAGTAGCAGACAGATTGAGGAAAAAGATGAAAATTTAAAATAAGTGCTGAGATTATCCTTTGTTCCCCTCTGACGTCTCAGCTTGGATGCAAAGCAGACCCCAACTGAGAAGCTGGCTTTAGCCCAGAGACAGGTGAAAAGAAAGTCCTTGAGTTCTCACATGAGGATCAGGAAAGACCTTTCTGAATGCTCACAGAGAGTGGAAGAAATCTCCTGTCTTCTATTATTTCTCTTTTCTCCTCCCTCTTGTCTCCAAGACAGCCCACAGCCACCTAAAGTTCTCAGGGAGGGAAACCTCCTCTCCTACTAGAGGAACTTTGTTTTCAAGAGGGTGGCATGAACCTTCTGATCATTTTTGTTTCTCCTTTTTCTTGCCACTTGGCCTGAAATGCAGGTGCATTTACAGAAAGTATTTAGCAGAAAAGGGTAAACAAAGCCCCAGCTTTCTGATTTAAGGATTGAAAGAAGAGCCCTGGGGAACCATGAAGTATAGGGAATATCATGAAGAATGAGCAATTCAGAACAGAGAAGCCACGCCATGGTTTAGGAACTCCTGGAATCATCCATGAGCTGCATTCCTGAGACTTGAAGAATCAGATTACAGGACCATAGTTCCCAGACTGGCCACTGGGTAGTGCTCATGGGGAACAGTTTTGAATGCCTCTGCAGAATTTCTGAAAACAAAACTAACATTTTAAACACTAATTCTATTTCTTTACTAATTATAGGACTAGTTAAATTATTCTTTTATCCTTAGAGATTTAGATGGTTTGTGGTATTTTAGGAAATGGTCCATGACATGCAAATGGTTAAATTTATGTGCATATCATTTTGTAGTCCCTTAAAATTCTATAGCATCTGCCCCAGCTGGTGTGGCTCAGTGGACTGAGCGCTGGCCTGTTAACCAAAGGGTAACCAGTTCCATTCCTAGTCAGGGCACATGCCCAGAATGTGGGCTAGGTCTCCAGTAGGGGGCATGGGAGAGGGAACCCCACACTGATGTTTCCCTCCCTCTCTTTTTCCCTCCCTTCCTCTCTCTCTAAAATAAATAAATAAAGTCTTTTAAAAAATAAAAATAAAATTCTGTAATGTCTCTGGGGTCTGTAGTGATATCTTTTTGTTCATTCCTAATACTTTCCACAGCTTTACTGAGATACAGTTGATATACAAAAAAATAAAAATAAAACTGCACATATATAATGCATGCATTTTGATGAGTTTGGACAACCTTGAGACCATCACCACAACCAAAATAATAAACACATCCATTGCTTCCAAAAGATTCCTTGTGTCCCTTTGTTTTGCTGTGTTTTCTTTTTCTGGCAAGGACACGCCCTAGGGTTTACCCTTTTAACAAATTTTTAGGTGTACAGCAGATCTCTACGACTTACTCACTTTGCAAAACTGAAGTTTTATACTCGTTGAATAACAACTCCCTATTCCCCTGTCCCCTGGCACCGCATCCATTTTCTGCTTCTGTAAGTTTGACTATTTTGGATATTTCATATAAGTAACATCATACATCATTTGTCCTTCTGTGATTGACTTCTGTGGCTATTTCAGTGATTATGTCTTTCAGGTCCATCTATGTTGTCACAAATGGTAGAATCTTCTCTTTTAGGGCTGAGAAATACCTGGGTCGTTTCCACATCTTGGTTATTATAAATAATGCTTCAGTAAACAGGGAAGTGCAGATTGTCTCTTTGAGATCCTGATTTCAATTCTCAAGAAAATCCCAATGACACTTCTTACAGAAACAGAAACAGATACACTGAAATTCATGTGAAACCACAAAAGATCCAGAATATTCAAAGTGATCTTGATGAAGGTAGGTATTACTGGGAGACATCTTAGAAGCTACTGCTGAATACGGTAACAAGAACTAAACACATCAATAAAAATAAATAAATAACTGAACCCCAAACAGAAGGCATTAAAAAATGAGATACTGAGGTCCCAGGCATGGGTGGTAACTTAAAGACGCAGACCGTTCTCTCCTTCCCCCTCTCTGCGTCGCTCCTTCATAAAATACAGTGTCAGTGCTTTACAGAACTGTAGTGAAGTCTAACGTAAATATGACCTCTGAGATTTCTCTGTGACTCTTCTTACACAGCAAAGAGGCTATTTCCCCCATCCGCGGCACAACAGAAATAGTAGCATTAGCACTTCGCTTTCTGATTTCAGTATGGGGGTTAGCTCAGCTCCACTTTCTTCCATTCGATAGAAAAACTGCCTTCCAGGTTATTTTTACTTCCCTCCAAGCCCTGGTTCTGTGTCAGGGAAAACACACTGTACCCCTGGGAGAGAGGGCGCAGGACAGAGGTACTGAAATCCAAGTAACTTATCTTTGCTACATGCAAGCAGGGCCAAAAGACTTCTGCAGGGTCAGTGAAACTGCCGCCGAGAGCCACATGACTATCAATTCCAAGAAGACATAAGCATAGCTCCATCCTACTGTTTATTTCCAGCAGGCACTGGACAAAGACTAGGCCATGGAACCATTTCTTAGGAATAGTGTGGATTTTCTGCAAATGCAATCTCATTTTCAAGGATTATTGTGTCTCTACATTGGAAAAAAAAAAAATTCCACCTCCCAAGTGCTCACTCCATGTCATAAATGGTGGTAAGGTTCTTTTTATATTCATTGTATCTCATGAAATATTCATTATCACTCCGTAATTCCTGCTTCCGGGGTGAGATGCAGAGTATGAGGTTGTTATTCTACAATTTGCCCACATTAGCTAGGGCAGGGCTGAGCTATGCTTCCCATCTTAGGTCTGTTTAATGCCAAAGCCTGAATTTTCCATGAGTTAACTCTATGTAGAGAGACTTAAAGTTCATATTTTTAACAACAGACCATGCTAATAGATAATTCACACTATTAAATACATTTTATAAATATCTATTATTTTCAGACATTGAGTTATTAACTGAGAATACAAACTGAAGTAAAGACTTCAATATCATTTTTGGGAAGTTCATAGGCCACTGGAAATGGTCAACTTATGAACAAATATTGTAATACAATGTATTAAGAACTAAGAAAATATGATGAAATTGTTATAGGGGTATTAAAATTTGGACGAAGCTTTTTAAAAAAAAATCCTCAACTGAGGATATGTTTACTGATTTTAGAGAGAGAGGAAGAGAAGGAGAGGGAGGGAGAGAAAGGGAGAAGGAGAGAAACAGCGATGTGAGGGAAGCATGGATTGGCTGCCTCCTGTATCCACCCTGACCAGGGATAGAACCCACAACCTAAGTAAGTACCCTGACCAGAAATTGAACCTACAACATTTTAGTGTATGGGATGATGCTCCTATCAACTGAGTCACCTGGCCAGGGCTAAAATTTGGACAAAGCTTTATGGACAAAACAAGCCTACTTAATAGGCATCCCCCAAAACCTTTGACTTTTTGTGTTTTGTTGATATATTCAGGGGCACAGGTCATTTGGTGGGAAAATCTTAGTATATTTTAGGGAATAATTGGTTTCTGATACATCATGTTATTAAATGAATAAATAACTGAACAAGTAAATCTATATGGTTATAGTTCTAGCAATTATTTGAGAGGTGAATCATGCAGTAATACAAATTAATTATAATTATTCATGTGCCTGGCTTACCCTAAAATAATAACTGTGATAAGATCTTTTAAAGATATTTGATTAATATCTAAATACAAGTAGCTCTTAATATGCTAATTAGATGTCAATTGTTTTGTAAAAATAAATACAAACATTTGTAATGGTAATTGAGGTTGAATTTGATGTGATTATTAATTCTAGTTTTCAAACACGTTAATTGCTTAGCTGAGGAAAACTCCTGTTCAAGATTCAAGAGGTCCCATTAACCCATCTTCGCTTGCTGATAACGTGCTTCCCATAAGATGGGCCAGTTTTGAGTGTATTTACTGTTTGCTGCTGGATATGTTTAATGGCTTGTTTCTGAAGAGGTAACTGAGTAGATGGCCATCTAGAGAATAAAGAGTTTTGGAGGAAGTAAAATAAAAGGTAATTGAGCAAAGGAGTTTTAAATCTACTATCACTAAAACACTCATTAGAGAAGAATGATAACTTTTATACATCTTTTCACAGCCTCCAGGTATTGCTGATCTTCCATGATCATATTTCTAACTTCCCATTTCCAACTGGAATTAACCATTTGCTTTTCTGAACTTTCATGGCAGCTTATTCCAGACTCAGATATAGGCTTGTCAGATTCCACCTCCTGAGTCCTTCCAGGTCTCAGAAACTTAGGCCTGCTTATATTCTTCAGTGAGGAAGAAAAAAAGGTATTTTGGTTATGTGCTTTTAAGTATGTACCTCAATCTTACATAGGGAAAGGAAATATCCTCTGTTAAAAGAGGTGCTTTTCCCTCCAACTATCTTTAGTATCAAATGAAACTGAGTTCTAACAATGATTACGTTATCAATCTCACCAAACATAAAAGGACCTCTGAATGGGTTAGCAAGCCCCGCCTACTGTTTTCAAACTCAGTTATAAGATTATATATAAACTCTCCTTTCTTTTTTTTGTGCCAACATCCTTTAGCTGTCCAAGTCTGAATTTCCAACAAAGACATTATCCTTTCTTTCCTCCTTGCATTGCTTAGTTTTTCAAAGAGCAGTATAGGTAAGAGCTTATATTGAAGTCCTATTGAAGAAAACCTGTCTCACCTATATATTATGTGTGAAATTAGGTAAGTGAAAATAATGTCTTAAAACAACATTTACCCATCTATGAAGTGAAGATGATGCAAGCCTTAATTCAGAGTAATGGTAGGATTAATGGGTGTAAAGTCCTTCATCCAAAATTTAGTACGTAATAATGAAGGTTAATACTTAATTAACCTTTACCATATTCTGTACACATTACTAATTGCTTGACCTGTGTTAAAGAAAAATGTACTCCCCTCAACAAATTCCTTTCTAAGATGTGGAAACTAAAGCACATAGGGGTCCAATGGCTTACGCAAAATCATAATGCCAGGAAGGGGCAAGCCTAAAGCTCACACTCAAAGGCTTTGGCCCCAGATTCTTGCTTTCCCCTTCGTATGCCCTGCCACTTTCAAGAGTGCACCTGTAGATGTACTTCCAACAATTAATTATTGGCTTTTCCTCCCAACACCTCCAACAGTACTCTCTCTATTATAACGGTTGTGTCATAACAGAAATGGAAACTGAGGCCTGCAGAGTTGTCATTGTCTTATGTCTATTGAAGGACACACCTGTAATTTGAACTCAGGTCTCTGTCTCCCTTGGCCCATCTCCCAGAAATTGTATGCTGTTAAACTCCAAACCCAGATGAGCCTTGAGTGAAATTGTGAATCTGACATAGTACTAGAAGAGCATTTAATTTACCTAATTATGTCAAATAAAATGCTATATTTTAATGATCTTAAAGTTATTTTTATTTTGCATTGGAATCTTTTCTGTATTGGGTATTTTTGTTGTTTTTTCCCTGTACCAGAAGATACATAACTATGGAATCCAACGAAGAAGTTTATTTTCACACATTGATAACTTAAAGTCAAGCACACACATTGTGCTCACAGAGAGTATCTAATGTAATGCACAAATAGCTGTTCTAGATAAACTGATATAGACGTTTGTACTCCGAGAAAGTAACTGAGGATTTCACTGTTTCTGGCTCCCTCCACTTAGTTCCATCCTTTACTTTTTCTCCCAGTCAAGTAAGCTGACCTCCTTGCTCAGCGTAGACATGGCCACAATCAGCATGTGGCACCATGATAATTCTTTTAGCCCTTTTCTCAGGCACTTACAATTACTTAGCAATATGCTTTGTAATTAATTCACTACCTCCCTCTTTCTACCTGACCTTTCCTTTCCCAGGAGTTAATTCACTTTACCACTTAGTAAGTGGACTCATAATTCACATTTACCCCTAACCCCACCGGCAAATAAAGCACTTCTTTCCCTAGATAAAAGCACTTCAAACATTATTTTGCAAGAACTTTTCATCATGTGGCCAAGAGAACTGACTGCCTTAAAACTTTTTAAGAGCGTCCTAAACATATTTAACATGATCATGTTAACATTATACTTCTATTAGTATTAATATTGTATTTAACATCAGCAACTATCTCTTAGAAGTAAAACACAGTTCCATGTGCCACTGGTGTTGGGTTCTATGTTAGGCATTCCACTCATGCTCTCCATCTACCCTTCAAAATCCCTCGCTGGAACACTAATTACCGCACTCCTTTTACTGACGAAGGCAAGAGAAGTTCAGTTGTCCACTGAGTGTGGCAGGCACTGGCGGAGCCCCACCCATATCCCCTCCATACTCACGGCTCCCGGATGTGCTAATGGGGTCTCACTGTATCTCCCCACCTGAAGGAGTGTTCTCACCTGTTCATTGGGTAAGACCAGAAGTGACAAGGAGTTGGGGTCTTGGGAGTATGATTCAGACACTGACTGAAGGAAGTTGAAAAAATATGTATATCTCCAGCTTCGTTCCCTTTGGAAGGGCATTGCTGAGGTCTGCTCTACACTGTCTCTTAAGAGTTCCCCAGTGGAACTGAGACTCAGCTGCAGTTAACCATAACCTGCTGAATAACAACATTTTTTGCTGACTCCTTCCTAGCTTCTCTTGATCACATTCCTATCGGTACTTCCTGAATCTCCTTTGCTCAAATCCTTTTCTCAGTGTCTGCTTCCAATAGACCCCAATCTAAAAGGTAGAATTCAGATGCAAACCCAGGTCTGCCTGTCAACAAAGCCCATATCCTCCAGGGTTCCCCCGTGACGGTGCAGCACCCGTGTGCTGGAGATGCTCCAAGTGGCACAGAATCGGCATGAGAAGAAATGCTGCAACCTGAGAAAGTATAAGATAAAGTATCTCCTGATAGGGAAATGGTGTCTTGGAATTACTTTTTCTTTTTTTTTTCCTCAATAGGCTTGGGTCAGATTCTTGTCCTTAATGAAAGAAAGAAAGAAAGAAGGAAGGAAGGAAGGAAGGAAGGAAGGGAGGGAGGGAGGGAGGGAGGGAGGGAGGGAGGGAGGGAGGAAGGAAGGAAGGAAGGAAGGGAGGGAAGAAAGAAAGAAATGTCCTTCCCTTAAGCAGACGTTGGAAGGGCTGCCGTTGAAGATGTAAAAGGGATATGAATATAGTTCCTAATTTCTTATTTTCTTAGGTAACCTTTGTGGAGAGGCACTCAGATATGTGCCAACAGAGCCTTAGTGGCTCTCTGCTGTGCACTGAAGCCCATAACACAAGAGGAAATGGTCCTGCTGGACTATTTAAAGAAGAACTGAGCCAGCAGCAATGAAACTTTACTAACATTGCTAAAGGAACATTCACTGGAAGCCAACACTGCTTTTAAACTCTATGAGTTTGGTGGCAAAATACAGACATACAAGTATGTAGACACAGAAACACAGAAATAGAAATAGAGATACAGGGAGTTGAGGGTGGTTTGTTTTTTTTTTTCCCCTGTTAGTCATTCAGAACTGAGGACCTGCTCTCACAAGTTTCAAATTACATTTTAAAAACATCTTCAGAGCATATTTAAAATAGATAATTCAAAGAGTAACAGATAACACCACTATTTCTTTAGAATATCTGTATCCTGACTGTATGCTTCTCAACATCTAATACATTTAGGCCATAGTAGGAAACTTAGAGCAGAAAATACAGGAATCCTATTTTTAATTGAGTCAGAGAGAGAAAAACAATGTCAGCTGAGCCCGAGTCTACATGGAGAAGCTGTTTGGGTGGAAACAGATTGTTGAAGAAGGAAGAGTTATGATGTGAGGAGTCCGGGGCTAATGAGTCTGTAAAGAACAACATTAAGACTCTTGGCCTCAGAGTCAAAAGGATTTGAGAAAAGGAAGTACAAACAAATGATCAAAAAGATGGATTTGAAGACTAAGTCCCAAATTCAAAGTTTGGCAGTGTCATTTATATACAAACTCTATAGCCTTGATCAAATTTGCTAACCTCCTTGCATTTACTTTCTTATTTGAAAATAGATATAATAATATATAATAATACTACTCTTACAAGTAAAATCCTAGAAAAGTAAGTGATTTATAAAAATCTCTTCCTTTCATCATTTTCCCCTGTGGAGAATCAGACTCATTCATTACTCATGCTATAATTAAAATTATTATTAATCTTAATAGCAATAGTTAATATTTTATATTTCATAATATGCTTTCACTTAGACTAAAGGCTATATCTTATTTGGTATGAAAATAGAACAGAACTAACCAGAGAAGCAGCATTATTACATTCTTATGGAGCATCTGCTCTGTGTTAAAATGTTCTCAATTGACCTGGCCCAACAAGTAAATTGAAAAATGATCTGATAGCTACAAGAGCTGATATATAAGATTTTTCAGTTAAAATTTAAGTAAAACAGAGTAAAACTAAACAATATGTACTTAACCAGCATCATTCAGGGAATGACCGGAAAGCTGCACATGGCATTAATATAACCTTTCCCTTTTCTGGTTTGCGTGGTATGTTAAAGGAAATATGCAATCATTAAAATAAAGATTCTGAAAATAGAACAACAGTTCATATTTTTATTTCCTGTAATTTTTTTTGTGTTAGAACACACATATACAGTTCACTTTACACCGTATAATAAAAAGTGTTTCTCATAACTGAGTAATGGACAGTCGGTGCCAAAGAGGAAAAATAATTCTCCCAAATCACTAAAAATATTTCCTTTGGACACTAGGAACCTACCATTTGAGAAAGAATGCCTCTAGAAAGTGAAATCTTATTTGATTAAACCATTTTCAACTGTATATTATGACTCTGTAAGAAATGCTCTGCATTTATAGCAACAAAGTATTTTAGGTAGGTAGTAACAAAATAAACATCCACACATGGAGACTTCTCATAGAATGTAAAGGCCATCCTATGTTGAATATTTTCTTGTTTTCATTGTTTAAAAATAATACACAAAACTAAGCCATTTTATCAAAAACTTTTGTTATTTTCGATTGTTTCTATAAAATATGCTCCTAGTAATATGAACACATGATTCAAAGACTACCATATTTACTTTACAGAGATATGGGCTAGTGCCTGTTGTTCCAATCTTTGGTATTTTATCAGTATCCTTTTCCTTTAGGTCATAAGGCCATACTGTTGTAATTACCAAGTGTCAAAAGTAAACAACTCAGTGTGCAATGTTCAAATTAGTCATTTCTGTTTACGAGAGGGGACCCAAAATAACCCTGGAATTACCTCCGATAGGGTGTGCCCCTTTAGCACAAGCTTCTGTCACTAGGTGAGTGTTCTAGGAACCCGACAGCTGGTGTTGATGTGAGAGACTGAGTTTGGCTTCACTGATTTTTTTTTCTTTTTTTTTCTCTCTCTTTTTTTTTGGATTTATGAGCGCACCAGCCCACACCCTGCTGAGTGTTCACTAGTTTTTGACCAAAAGCACCAAGACTCCTGTGCCCCACCCTCCCTATTCATCAGATATCGCCCTGAGCAACTTTTGTTTTTGTTTGTTTCCCAGGATGAAGAAAGCCCTTAAAGGGAAACATTTTGCTACTGTGAAAGGGGTGGAACAAAAAACTGCAGAAGCACTAAAAGGTATCAAAACTGATGAATTCAAAAACTGTTTTGAGCAGTGGAAAAAACATCTCAGTAGGTGTATTGCATCGCATGGAGAATACTTGGGAGGTGACTGAAGTTTTAACACGTCAGGATAAATACACGATTTTTTAATAAATCAATTCCAGGGTGTTTTTCAGTCCCCCCATGTATCCTAGAGATCAATAAACCTCAGGACCTTCTTTGAGGCTTCAAGACCAGAGCACTCCAGAGATGAAACCCTGGCTCAGCGGTTCTTCGTGACACCCCTCCCATAGCGTCGGGAGTTCTGTGACTCTGGGTTAAACCGTTTCCCACGAGCTCTTCTAATGCTCGTAAGTCACGTGATCGGGTTGACTTCCTTAAGACCCGCTCAAGTACCTGCCTAGCCTTTTACTGAGCTTCATGCCAGATGCTGAGACCACTAAAGAGCCACTTCAGATTTGTTCATTTAGGTTCCTGGCTTGAAAATTGTGCAGTTTAACCACTGGCATATAGAACAATTTTTGAAATGAATTTCTGGTAGAAATCCTGGGATGCAGCCCTGGCTCTGTGACTGAATAGCTATTTGAAGTTAAGCAAACCTCTGCTTCAATAAGCCCTGGCTTCCATATTTGGGACACAGGAATAATTGAAAGCTATGCCTACCCTATGAAATTTTACACATATCAACACACTGTTAGGTCCTTAATAACAAAGAGCAGGTCAAATTCACCTTGGAATCACCAGTGCTGAGTTATGGCCATTACAAATATTTAAGGTTAGTTCCATTGGTAATTTCGTCAAAAAAATGCATGTTATCATTATATGCCAGGTATTGTTTGAGGCACTGAAGATATACCAGTGAACACAAGAGAAAAATAGCACAGCCCTAATAGAATTACTCTCTAACTTTCTAGTGAGAGATCTTTTTAAAGATAGAGGAGCATTTAATATATGTATATAAGCATAATAGGATTATGAATATATTTGAATATAATAGAACACAGGGTGGCAAAAATAGGTTTACAAGTTGTTATATTATTATTGTTATTATTATTATACCATTTTTCATATGACCAACTGTAAACCTACTTTTGCCTAATAATATATTATATATTAGACAATATAGTTAAAGGTAAATCTTTTGGACAGTAATAGGTAATTTTTCTATTAAATAATATTTAATTGCAATACATTTGTTAAGTACAGAAAATTTATGATAATATCTTTTAGCTAGAAAAAATCCTAGGCAATTGGACTGATAAACATTCATTCATTTTATTAGCAAATATCTTCACATACCAAGGGATTCATTATTTCAATATTTAGCATGTCTTTAACATCTCTTTTCTTATCTTTTAAAGATTTTATTTCTTTATTTTTAGAGAGAGGAGAGGGGAAGGAGAAAGGGAGAGGAACATTGATGAGAGAGGAAAACATCGATCAGTTGCCTCTTGCACGCCCTGAACCTGGAACCTGGTCCACAACCCAGGTATGTGCCGTGACTGGAATCAAACTGGTGACCTTTCATTTGCAGGATGACAAACAACCCAATGAGCCACACCAGTCAGGACAATTATCTTTTTCTCTTATCTTTTCTCATTGAAATAGAAATTTAATGGGAAATGTTGTACAGAAAATGTCCTTTGGTCTTTCTGTTACCTGTGCTCATGGGGGTGCAAGAAAGATATTTTTAGGAATAAAAAAGAAAAGTACCTCTATGGTCTTGTACTTAAATGGCCATAACTGGAAACACTGTAATACAGTGTGTGTATGTATACTCATATATATGGATATCATACATATGATTAAACTATACATTTCTTTCAACACACCATACAGAAAAAGAGTGGAAGTTGTAAAGAACAGATTTCAGTTCATTATATTAACAACACCTTCAACTGTGTGTGTAAACGTGGGTGCAGGCACACAAGAAAATGGGATAGGCCACGCCAGATGCTATGCGTTCACTGAGAAGGTTGTGAGCATGGAAGAGCTCCTCACTGGGTGAGGCTGCTATTAACAGGCTTTTAAAGTCAGCCCAGTGGAGCTTGACATGACCACCATCTCTGGCTCGTCCAGTTCAAAACTTCCAGCCCTATCAAATGGAACACTTACGGGGTAAAGGCCAGTAGTTGGTGCTAGAGAGAAAAGTTCATCCACACAGACAATTCAACTCCCATTTACTGAGCACTCACAGCACCTGGCACTGAGGCTGCAGCGATGAGGAGAGTTCCCCCCAGTCTGTAATGAGATGATAGTCAGTCAGAGACTCAGATTATATAGGAGAGGGCTAATGATTAAGACTGAAAGGAAAACAAGGATTTGAGCCCTAGACTCATCCTTGATTAATAAATGATCTTGACTCTTTTCTCTATTTCTCAAAGCTTCAGGTTTGCCAAATCACAGAAGGCACAAGCATTCACCGAGGCTATAAGACTGGGGCAGCTTCATGGATAGCTCTATTTGTCTAAATCTGCTTTTCTGATGAATTTCCAGCTTGAGTCTTGAAGTAGCACCATTTAGAGAGAAACATTGCATTCTATGCTTCATTAGTCAGACAACCTAAAATCATTATATATCAGCAAAAAGAAACCATGTGATTTTTCCCAGGATCTCCAACTCTGCATAAGGCATTGATTTCCTATGTGTTAACTCATCACTCAGAAATACAGGGAACCTACTTACAGTGGACACAGGTGATGGCAGGAGACATTATTTTAAGTCTTTGGGGAAGTCACGTACTGAACTAGGTTTTTCCTATGTAGTGAAACAACCAACCAACCCTAAAATAAGTGTAGTTTTATTAGAAATAACAGAAATTTAACAGACTATATCCAATTTCTGTCCATTACTTAATTATATTGTAGAATTATGCAAAAATTTATTGGCATGTCCTATAATCAGCATTTTTATCTTAAAATGAGTATATCTGTTAAATTAGATAATCACAGTCAAAAAGCTCTTTTATATCTGTATTTACATATACATATGTACATGTATACATATATACATGTATAATTTTTTCTTTGGCAGTTACCATAGTATTTGGCACACAACAGGCATTCAAATAAGTACTTTTTAAAGATTTTATTTATTTTTAGAGAAAGGGAAAGGAAGAGAGGGAGAGAAACATCAATGTATGGTGCCTCTTGCACACCCCCTACTGGAGACCTGGCCTGCAACTCAGGCATGTGCCCTGAATGGGAACCAAGCCAGTGACCCTTTCATTTGCACCCAATCCACTGAGCCACACTATCCAGGACCAAAATAAGTTTTGAATGAATGCATACAGTTACTAAAGACTGTAATTAAACATTCCACTCAATTCTTACTTCCAACAAGCAATTTTAGGTTTTGTACACAGGCAGAGGAATATTCAATCTACTGATTGTTTTCTTGTGCCAGGGAAATTAGTCCTTTCTATGCCATTAGGCTAGAAATTTATCTTGTAAATACATTAAAGCTGAAGATACTTTAGTAATTGATAAAACATTACATTAATGTTAATTTTACAGATAAAAAAACAGAGGCTTTTATAAGTTTGGTAACTGAAAATCACAGAATTGTACTTGAGAACAAACCTTCCCACCACCTTTTTTACACAAATGGATAAACAAGGGCCAGGAAGTTTAGGTGTCTTACCTGAGTTTTCCCATGGATGGAGAGAATGTCTTGGACATAAATACAGAAGATGATATTACTGATGATTGTGTCGATCGCAAGGAAAAATATCTCATAGATTGCATCTCTATCTATCTGATAAACTGGGAAGTTTTTTTGTTACCAAGAACACTGTACATCTGAGATCTTAGAAAATTCACTCTCTAGTCCACTTTAAATACTAAAATATTTGTTCCTGAAAAAAAAATCTGTTTTTTTGAGATGTAACAGCTGTAAATTTTCTTGAATTCTAATTCTGCATGAAGCATGCTGCTAAGTGTTTTTGCACACATTCTGTCATTTAATTTCCCTTATAGCCCAATGACATAAGGATTATTATTGACATTTTCCTGAATAACCAAATAATTTCAAAAAAGAAAATCTGATGCTTTAAAATAGCATACGTAAAATCATATTGTGGCAAAATAGAGCACTGGTATTTGAATCAAGGAAGTCTTGACTCCAAAATCTGCAGAGTCTTTTTTTTTTTAAAAATGAGAATGCTTCATTGTCTCCCAGCATGCACTTGTAATCAATGGTCTATGACTCAGAAGGAATTAAAATGTGGGATTTGTTGCTGTTGCTGCTAAAGTGTGTTTGTGCTATTATAAGGCAAATCAAAGAGGAAAGAGACAGCTGAACATATAACTAAGGCATGTCGCCAAGAAAATTCTGTTAGCATACCAAGTGTCGGAGAGCCCAGGAACATAAAAGCACTTGTCTGTGGCCATAAAGTTTTCCTTTATCAATCTATGTAGCAAGAAGGAGACATTAAATACTCCTACATCTTAGAAAGAATAAATCATGAGGTGAGCAGGAAGTTTTCAGGGCCTAATTTATGTATCCAAGAAGTTAATGCACCGCCCCCCTCCCTTAAGATATTGGAATCTGTTAATGGGAACTTTCTTCTGTAATTCTAGAGAAAGCTGCTTTGAGAGCTTTTAATGCCAAGACTTCTATGAGTGCCCAAGGAAGCTTTCAACTCAAAGTTAAAAAGCCTGAACAAGGTTCTGACCCTAAGTGTTTCAGGTAGGTATGCAAATGTCTCTTGAAACCTAAGAAAAGTAGGGAAGAGAATGTATGCAATGACCCAGGCACCAGACTCCAGGCACCATTCACCTGGGAGTAGCCATGGTACTGGAAGTGGAACATAGAGAACAATCTAAGGAAAATTACTCAGGTATTTGTGTTGGTATTTGCTATAGGCCATGCTCATCTCATTGATAAATTCCATGTCCTACTACATTGACTGTAATGATCATTTTGACGTTTCTGTTTGCTCATTTCAAATATTCTTTTTTTATTGTTGCGCAATTACAGTTTTCTAGAAATGAATCAAGGCATTTCTTCCATGTCCTGTATTAACACAAAAAGCCAGTGGGATTCTGATGGTAACGTCCCATATTACAGAACTTTAAAAAACATTATCCACCTGATGATGTGTTTCTGCTCTGGCTCTATTTAGATCTTCAAACTTCCCCTTTAATAACCTGATGCAGCTCTTTCCCCAAATTATCCTGTTTCTCATACCCTTGATCTTATAATGGTCTTTTCCTTAAATTAGTATTTATACTAACTGCAGTCAATTCTCAGTCTTCCCTTAGGCAGCTGATTTAAACACACATTTCAATGATAGTGCTTACAGCTATTCTGAGAACATGAACTATAGCCTGCCCCTGCTAACCACTGTACGCAAACACAGGGTTCTGGAATACGAAGTCTGTCCTCCTTCATCTTCTGCTTTCCCAATAAGACATCAGGAGCCCCATACCGCTTCCCTTTCCCCAGCACTGCGTCTTAACTCTCATTTTGTGTTCTGTTTCTATGAGCCCTAGTGTAGTCCCTAAATTCTAAGAGGTAAGACAAGAGCCTTTAGGTCCAGCATTATTTTGCAAAAGGCCCATTCTCCCCATTGTTTAGCATTTGATTCTATAAATATTGTCTTTGCTTCATTTTCAGCATTTTTCTCAATTATCATATCTTTGGATTTCCTGTTAAGCTATTTTTATATCTATCTCAGTGGGTGCTAAAAAAAAAAAAAAAAAGGAAAAATAGTCTCACAGTGGGCAACATAAAATTAGAAAACATGGCCAGATAGAACTCAGTTTTAATACCTTTATAGGATGTGGTTCATAGTGCTCACTGCACAACTGTGCAGGCAAAAATCTCAAAGCCAGGAGCACATACATCAGCAATAATTTCATGGAAGCAGGCTCTGCCTGGTATGTACAGAGTCTTACATTACTTTATCAAGCTGTCTTTGTGTAATTAGTCTGTCTGCAATGCCTGGTGTATAAATTAAGCATCTAATTTATCTTGACTGGCCTCCAGATCACTTGATCAGTCCATTCTGCCTGTGTGGCTCTTTAGTGAATGCCAAGTGTGGAGCAGGGCCCTCTGGCAACAGAGAGTGAGAAGCAGCAGAAACTCCCTCAGAGGTCAGAGGCAATTTCAAATTTACTCATCAATGACACCCGGGCGTAGTATGTGCTGTTCCTTCCACTGACAGCAATCTTCGCAAGGGGCATAATTGATGTCCCTCGTGGCAGGTTACTTTGTATCATGGTTGGTAAATAATAAATAACTATAACTCAGGCTGTAAAGTCAGGCTTACTAAATGAAATCAAATTAAAAGTAAATTTTTCCTCCCAATTCAACACCATTTCTCATAAGCCACTTATCAATACCACTGCAATCTGTACAACTGTAAGAGACAAGTTACATAGCTATTCAATCCTGATAAAAACAAAATAACTCCTGTAGCCATAATCATTCCTCAAGAGCATTTAATTTGTTGGCTCTTGCATTATTGCTATCAAAACAAAATCCGGCAGCTTTATTGGAATACATAAATCTCTTTGATTTAAGGGTACTTTATCTCTCTTTTCCTCCGATGAATCTGAAATGGTACAGAGTTAAATTTTTATGGAGTGATTTCTAGGGGGAAAGGCTGACATAATTTTTTGCATGGGACACTGTGTTCTGCTGACAACTCAGAAAGTTTGAAGAAAATGTTTAGCTCACTAGACAGTTTTTGTCAGAGTGTCTTCTCTCTTCTCTTGTTGGGAATGTACACCCAGCACAGAGTGTGTTCCCTTTTACATATAAAAGTAAAGACAAGGCACATTCGTGTGGATGCGTGGCCTCCTTTGCATCTGAATGGGTGTCCAGTGAGCGAGCCAGAAGCCTGGATTCAGGAAATAATACTCTTCACATCACCATCATGTGACTTCCTTTCCACAACTGAGAACTCATTCTGCTTTCAAAACATCCCATGCAAGTACATGACCACCATGCTTTGCAGGGAATGTATGAGAAGGCCTGTTTTTCTAACTCTCCTAGAGGATGTATGATTCAAGTGACACATATCCGAGGGTCCATGGCTCTACCAATGAGAAGGACTTCAGCAGACACTACATTTTAACTCTGGCATTATCTGATTTACATTAATATAGCAATCCTTTGTGCTTTTTTTATTTTTGTTTTTGGAAATGTAGTTTTTCTTACAAAGAACAAAAAATAGCCTGGCTCTAAATATACTCTGATTACAAGTCCACTTGTTGGATGTTTGGAACCATAGGACTAAGAAGATTTTTCTGAATAAAAATGTGCCTACGTTTATGCTGTTTGACCTTCAAATAATTAAAGCTTCCCTTTCTGGAGTAAGGTTGTATAGAATTGCAGTATATGCGGGAGGGATGAAACCATGTAGGGTGATTTGGGGTACCAAGTAGTCATAAGGTGGTCACTTCTTTTCCCAAGCAAATGCCTCAACAAAGAATGGCTGTCACCATGGCTATCATCAACTTATCAAACTGCAGACATGTCAAAGCTGCTTTAGAGCCAGTACCCGGAATCAAAGAACACTGAGTTAGAAGACCCGTTTTAAGCCATTAAGTCTAAGGATCTACTATTAAAACAGAGCCCATGACAGACAAGCGACCTCCCAAAGGCCATACAATCAGTTTACAGTAAAAGAAAGGCTAAAACATTTAACTTGTCTCTTTCATTTTATCTTGTGTTTCTCATTTATTTGTTATGTCAGGCACTATGTAAGGGCTTGAGATTCAAAGATAAGTGAAAACAGCTATGCTCTGTGTTTGAGCACACTATAGTCTATTGTAGGAATCAAATAGTAATCAAATAATGACTCAAGAAAAACTAATTTGTACAGAATAACAGTGGAGAAATATATAAAGAGAGATGGGTAAGAACAGGATGGTATTTCAAGTACATGAAAGAAAAAGAAGCAGAGCATGATAATCAATAGCTTGTGTTTTTGTCATAGGCTTTCTTGTAAGCATCTCAGACATAGCCCTTCCAACAAGCCTTCTGTGACTTTCTAAAGGTGACTTAGGAACAATATTCTCAACTGCCTCATTTGTGTATTTCCTCCACTACCAGTTTGGACTGAAATGATCTGCCTTTTTCCATTAAAGCATGAGCTTATTAATGGCAAGTGATTGGCTCTTTCTCATTATTTGATCATTTTACAGTACCAGGATCATATTTTTATATTCAGCAGGAAGGAAAAATAAAAGAATAATGAACAGTAGAATAGGAAGAAGAAAAAGTTGTCCGAAGGAGACAGTGAATCACACAACCCATTTCTTGGGCCATCTAATTTCAGCACATCTGTGGTGGACAAGTTTGCAAACTCCCAACATTCCATCTCAAGACACTCTGTGACCACTGTTAGGCTTTCTCCAATGTCAACTAACTGCTCTGGTGGAATAGGCCCAGCCTGACACTGCCTGAGGGGGAGAGAGGAGGTTTCTTAACACCTCTAGAGGTAATTCATACCCAATAAGCTACAGGAGCTATTTGATAAATGCCTCATATTTTGACCATTTGAAGAAACATTTTGAGGAACGCACTACATGGCTCCACAACGGGTTCTCCACACTGGACTGAGCCCCAGTTTTCATGATGGTAAAGTTGCTCAATAGTGCACCCTTTACTGGCTTTCTTTCCTTCCATTGATCAATTTCTATTTCCCAAGTCTTCTCCCTGAGGTAACTTTCCATAAAACTGCTTGTACCCAAATCTGTTTCTCAGGCACTAGGGGAGGAAAGAAGCCACATAAGATACTGTTTTAAGTGAGAAAAGGCAGTAATTAATATCAGATCTGGCAAAAGGTTCACGTAAGTCTGTTATTAAGAGAATAGTTGCATTGATTGGATGCTAATAATATTTCAAAATGCAGGTTAAATTGCATTGTTGAGGGATTGTAACAGAAGGTATAGATTAAGATATGAGGAACTATGTATTATGAAAGTCTACTGTTGTTCCTCAAGGCTTAATTAAGCCTTGCTGGTACTCCAGACCTCCAGATGAGAGTTCTCCAGGGTGGGTATCTGGCATGGATCTTAATACAAGACAAAAACAAACAAGTAAATATTTCCATCAGAGATTTAGATGTGCAACAGGATTAATAAACACTTGGGTAGCTATCACTAAAAACAAACACAAAAAGTTTCTGGGAGAAATACACTAGAGGTTCACAAAGCAGCACTGGACAGCTCTTATGACCATAGTGTTCAAAAAGAAAAAAAAATAAAGTAAGATCTATAGTAAAATACTATTTGTGTAAATTAAAAATATATACACATAAACAAGTTTAACAAGTATACACTGAAAAAGTATGTACAACAAACAATTAGAATCACTGTCAGTAAAAGAGAAGGAGAAGGAACAAAGGAGAAAATTGACCAGACTAGATAGGGGTCTTGCACAGACCAATACATGTTATACCAAGAACTAATGAGTATGGTTAACTCTGCATTTTATATCAATGCTCCCCTCCCAAAAATAGTTGTTGAAACTGGAAAGATACATTTATCACAGTTTATGTTGCGTGGTTCAAATATGTGTACCTACACTGGTAGGTGCACATTCAAAAAGGAAAATTGGAAAGCCATAGCCCAGTGGGCTATCATGGCTAAATGACCATTGTCAATAATCAATAATTAGTATAAGATCAAATCATCTTCTGGCTATCTAAGGCAACCAACTGTATTGATGGTTAGTCCCTGCTCTTCTGTCAAGTAAATCAGTGGGAATCAGAGCGAATGCAGAACCAGGACTAAACAGATAAGAAAAGATGGTAAGGTAAGATAAACTAAGTGAATACATTTCTCTGGAAAATATCTGAGACTGCAATCATGTAGCAAGACAGGTCTGATGGAATACACTATTCTGCATGGGAGGTTTCCAGGAAGAGATGGCACCACGCAGGATATAGAATACAATGGTGTATACTCCCATGCACCTGAGTTTAGTATCTGCTCAGAGTTTACAATCCATTCCCTCCTTCCCCAAGTATAAAGATTTTAACAGAGAGTGTCACATTTAAGTAGGGAAATTTTATTGTAGTATCTGATAACATATGTGGCTTCCTACCTATTCTATCAATAATTATATTTTTAACAACATTACTTTTTTCTTGACAAAAATAAGGAATACAATTACCAAAGTAAAAACCTTTTCAATATTTCAACTAGCTATGAATAGCCATTGCATGATAAAAATGATAAAGACGGCTATATATTATTTTAAGATATAGGTATTTCATATATGGAATTATATTATGTATGTAGTTAAATAAGTAGATAATTCTTCTCATTTCATTAGACTATCCTCTTTTTTGGCTTTGGCTAATAGTTTAGAAATGACATTTAAAAAAAAGGGGGTGTAATGAAATTTAAATATGACTTAATTTATTTGGAACCACGCAGTTTCAATTTATAGTGTTAGAGATATCTGCATGCAGGTCACATTCTTATATTTATTATCTCCAAAATTTTTACATATTTTCAACCATTTTAAAAATGGTTTCAGAGGAATACCTGTCATTGTGTTTTCTTAAAAAGATTATTATATTCAAAATTATTTAACCCAGATTCTCAACTAAGATTCCAAATAATGATTTGATACTTTCTCCCAATCTCAGAAAAGCGTTCATTATTAATGTGAAATTATTTGGAACCAATTTTGAACAAATAAAATACAAAAATTTCCACAGATGTAGCCATTTTTCTACCAACCAAATTTCTAAGAAATATGAACTATGATATGCTACCTTTATTATACAGTTACCCTAAAATAATATGCAAGAGCTGCACTTTTGATTTTAACTAGAATGTGGAAATAAAATATACAGTATTACATGATATAATTCAATTAAGGAGGAATTGGCTGTTTGGGCATAGTTTGCTCTGAGTCTCTTTCTGTTACTAGTTCAACTGTACTAGAGTCTCTCTTGCTCATTACCCTGGGGCCAAGTCAAACATCAAGACATGCACGGTCAATTTCTTAGGAACTTTATGGCATCCAAGTACAATCTGGTAATGTAGGCTGTGCATTACAGTTCACAGAAAGTCACCTCTTTCTGCAGTAGCAATAACACTGAAGGGGGAAAGTGCCACTTCAGTTGCAATTAAACCAGGCTTCCATGCATAGCTTAACATTAAGCAGAGCCATGTGTAGAATTGCAGAGAAAGCAAAAAAGAAGTGACTGTGAAATATGCTGATTTGGCTACAAAGAAGTTGGGTCAATTTTCACATGCACAACAGCTTCCATTAGTTAAGAACTTGGACTAGTGACTCCTCCAGAACTTATTATGTTGTGGCTCAGCTACCAGGGAAGAAATGTCTCAGGCTGAAATTGAGCTGGGTTCTGGTTCACAGAGGCTGCTTAGCCTTTCTGGGGCTCAGATCTCTCCTCTGAGGAAATGCCCCATGTGATGATTGTCACCATTAAGTGAGATGGAGCCTCAGGAACACTTAGGAGAGAGTTCTGCACATGGCAAGTGTTCAACAGCTGCCAGCGATTATGATCCAAAACATTTATACATCAATAAATAAGAGCCTATAATCTGTGGATATATTTGGGATGCACTAGGGCTAAGTTTGCAAATTTCCTCAACACCCAGCAAAAGGAAAAAAATTCTCTTAAAATTTGCCTTTCCCTTAGGCCCTATGCAGTTTGATCTTGCTCTGATAAAATGAAACCAAGAACAGTTCTGAGGTTGCCATACTAGAGTAATGAGCAAAGAAACTATGTATGTTCTAAATTGACAGAGACTAGGCCTTTCTTTCTGATTGTATAAACTGACACTGAATATATTATTCAGTTTAGAATACATTATTATTTGACTATTCCAGTGTAGTTGCTTATATAGAAAGACCAGAAGAATACTGTAATTTTTATTTGTTACATAAAATTTCAATTACTTAGGCTGGAGGCTTTCAACCAAAATGTGTAAAGGATGTCAAAATATATAAATAATTGTGGAAAAAATTTATTTTTATTTTGAAAGAATTACTTTTATTCTCTGATCTTCCCTCCCCTCCCTCACAATTTTTTCCTTGTATTAGTGGCAGTTGCCTTAACAGCTTAGCTCCTCTTTATGAAGTGTGAGATATTAGATACACAGATCTTGTCTCATTTAGCCTTTATATCTCCAGGGCCGGAATAAAACATACTAGGAACTCAGTACTTGTTTGGAAAATGAAAGAGAATAAGAGCTAATATTAGATATATCATGATGCTTCCCAGCACTTTGCATAGCACTTCGCTTTAGTGGATCAGAGGAAGTGTTGGGACATTAACGGATACTGGTGTGTCAGAGGGATAATATAAGATGCTTTCAGTAGAAAGTGTGACTAATTTTATTAAAGTGCTAACTAATAAAACAGAATCTGTAACATAAAAGTGTTATTAAAGAGCAAAAAATTTGTGAATTATTAGGAGTCTCACTGTTCTAATGGGCTATAAATCTATAATCTTGGCAAAGGGTAGCATGTCTTTCTACTTGAGCTCTAGGATGTATGCTCTAATCTAGGGTTAACATAAGAGTTATATGGCAGTATGTAGAAGGGCATTGTATGGTTCATCTGTTAAACTAAAGCTTGCAGGCAGTGGTAAAACTTACTTAGAGTGATATGCATTTATTAATCTAATGGAAGTCACTATTTAAATATTTTCTGAATGAATGAATCAATAAATTAAGCAATAAATATTTGTTAATTTAATAGTTACTAGGAAATCTACTTTGGGTAAGTAAGCGCACTCCAAAGTCCTGAAAAGCTCAGAAACATTTAATCACTTGTTCAAATTTACAAAATAAAAATTAAGACTCATATCTTGACATCTCAACCTTAAGGGACCCTACTAACTGATACTCTTGAATTGTTTAAAAGTTGTTCATTGCCTGAGAGAATTCAGTGTCAATGAGCATTAAAAGTCTCTCCTTAGTGTTAAAATCAGACAGATATTTTGAATAATGGCATTGCCCTAGTAATCATGAAGCAACATTCTCCATGGAATCAGTCAGAGAGGTGGTTTTATTAGCAAAAATCAGTGGCAAAGCTCTGTTCCCCTGGAGTGGCATTTGTTGCAGTCATTTTATGCTTTAACAAGACAACTTGAATTTTACAACTTTGTATTCCCCCACTTCCCTCAATTCTTTCTTGACCTTGGAAATGTCTCCAAATATTTTCCCAAAAAGGAACTGCCCCAGGGACAAATAGCCATTGTCTATGAAATAGAGACAGAGACAGAGACAGGGATAGGGATAGGGTTGATTTAGACAGAGATTGAAATAGAATTATCATTTTCATTGCAGAATTGATAAAGGCATTTCAAAGAACATTAAAACACACAGAGATGTATGCTATGTAAATGCAAGGAGTCTTCAGAAATTGGTTTAAAATTGTTTCATTTGTGCTGGAGAAGAGGAACTTAAAATATTAGGTCTGTCCGGAAGAAGTCCAGCCATGGTTAATATAACGAGAATGGTTTGCATGCCATTCATATAACCTGGCAGCCAGGGAGAGTGGACTAGAACGCGTGTGCACGAACAATGATGACTTCACTGTACTAGTCAGTGGGGGCAGTAGACATCATTGAGTGAGCATGTGTACCATATGACCATCACATTCAAAATAAGATGTATTGGGATAAATTGGTTACCCACTTAGAAAAAAATGAAGTTGAAGCCTATACCTTATACAACATTTAATTCAAACTGGATTGAAGACTTAAATGTGAAAAAGAAAACTTTAAAACTTCTAGAAGGAAATAGTAAAATATATTGTGACCTTCGAATGGGAAGTGATTACTTTTGTGTGTGTGTGTGCCAATAAAATTTCATTTTTTAAAAATGAAAAAAAAAATGACTAAGCGAGCAGAATGACAAAGCTGCATTAAATTTTGCATTAAGCTTGAACATTCCTCTCCAGAAACTATTAGCAAGATGCAGAAGGCCGCAGCCATGGGCACCTGGTGATGGGAGGCTTCATCGGGACAACACAACCACTCACACATCACATCTCACGGAGAGTTTTTTGGTGAAACATCAAATCACCCAGCTGACTCAGTCCCCTCTCGCCCAGGTTTGGCGCCCTGCGACTTTGGGGTTTTCCCTTTGAAAGGGAAGAGATTTCAGACTGTCAATAAGATTCAGGAAAATATGTTGGGGCAGCTGATGGTGACCGGGAGAACTGCGTAAGGTCCCAAAGTGCCTACTTTGAAGGGGACTGAGGATTCGTTATCCTATCTATGGTACAATGTTTCTTGTATCTCCGTCAATAAATGTCTCTATTTTTCATATTACATGGCTGGATACCTTCAAGACAGACCTCTGATAACTTTGAAATCTTCTCTTGCACTGTTCATCACATTTTTAAAAAGTATTAGTAATCTTTCCAATTTCAAATGTAAGGATATAGAGTCATGCTGTGGCAGACTTACAAATCATAGACAGTCTTGTAAATCATAGACAGTCTTGCATCTTTTTCCATTTTATAGTTAAACTGAGTGTAAATCTGCATGAACTCAAGTTAGGAAAACATACAGATAATGATTAAGAACATAATGAAGTTGCTATCTCATAATCATGATCTTCACTTGCTTCCAGACACCATCCCCAAAACCTCTTCTAAGGGTTGTGGTTGCTTTCACTGAATATTGAAATCATTTTATAAAGGGTTGGGAAATAATTGTAAGGCAAGTATAATGTGTTCACACATAATGTCTTGTAGTGCAAATGCTAATTGATTTCTATGTGACTGCCTTGCTAATAACCATGATTAATGTTTTAAAATTTCACAAGTGCCATCATTTACATAAGATAACCCACACACATATGATAATAGCTCTGATCAATTTATGTAAAAACACATTTATTAGCTTTGGCTATGGAAGCAGAGGAGTGATATCAACATTTGTTAATTTTCCCATCTTTGTCGCACATATTGACTTCTATTTGATTCCTGAGTCTCTTATTAATAGATCCTCACTTATTACATAGTCAAACTATTGCTAATGGCTAAACTGTCTCTGCCAATAAAAAAAGTTTAATTAGGAGTTGATCTAAATCAATGTGTCAAGTCACTGTGACTTTTCTAAATGTCAATTTTATTTAGACTTGTAGAAAAAAAATTAGAATGCATAACCTAAGTGACAGAATTGGCATCAACAGGGCCTGCTCTATCCATGATGCACACCCTTCCTGACACCCTAACCCATACATTTTCTACTATATCTTCTAGCCTTCTGGCTAGCCAATGCATGATTACATAATTCAGAAATCTATTAAATAACAGCAGATGTTGTTAATGATTATATGGCAAGTCACAGTCCTAAGAACTCCTTACATGGACTCCTTATGAATCTTACAATAAGCCCGTGAGGTGGCAATGAGAATGCCCACATTGTGCACATGAAGTAACTGGGGCTACGGGGAACTTGGTAAGTCAGTGAATGATGAAGCATTGATACAAAGTCCCCAACGGCCCGAGTAGTGGCTCTGAAAAAAGAAGTAATTAATCTATAAAGACTAAACATGTGAGTACAACATTATATTTTTCTTGTTACAGAAATACTCCCTCATTTATGGAAGCTAATCAGTGTGTATCAGTTGGGGGTAAAATTTAATATCTAATGTTATTCAGAAGGCTAGCTCATATTCAATGAGTTATGCATACCACAAAGCTCAAAGCTGTGTTTTGATCTGGACAACTCAAATTCTTTGACTGACCATTATATACTGAACTTTATTTTTTCTATTTTTTTTTTTTACTTAATTGAAGCCCAGTATCTTTGGTGAAAAGATAATAATAGTTCCAAACTACTGAGGATGAACCAGCTCAATTATTACTCAATACTATACTGAGTTGAAAATAAATGGGCTAGTAAGAATGGTTAGAAGAGAAATGAATTTGAAAGTAAGAGCATTGGCTGAACAAATAGAGGAAATTATCCTGAATAATTTGGGACAGAAAATATTTTAAATTGGGGACATAAAGGGGGCATAAAAATCCAACTTTAAAAACATCTTTGGTGTTATAGAGACCCTCTGCTTTGCAAAGGATTTTCTTACTTGTAACAATGAATAAACATTATTGAGTAACTGTTTTTCTGTTACTAGAAAAATTTTTCAAACTGTTCTTAGCAACTCTGAGAGGTGGGTATGGACAACTATGATGACAACCTTGAGATTAAAGAGTCATTTTTATGAGCAGATGGACCTTATTAGGAATTCTTTAGGAAACAGGAAAAGGAAACTACATACCACCTTGGAAAAATACTACATATTATATAAAATATATATAATACAGTTTATCACTCTTCCTACATATAAATATATATGTATCATGTCTTTAATCTCATTGCAGCAGTAAAACTTACATTATATTGACATTTTATAATTGACATTTTAACAATTACCAAAGGGGAAGAGCTGAGGGAGGGAAGGTGGGAGGGGGCAAGGGAAAGAGTTGGGGGGGAGGCAGAGACAAATGTATTTAAAAAGTAAATAAATTTAAAAAAAAAAGAAACCAAGTAAACAAATTGGATTGAGACTGCAAAAAAAAAAAAAAATAAAATAAAATAAAATAAAATATTTTTACATCCATTTAACAATTAAAAGAAATTGAAAGAGGAGGGACCAGCATTTAAACCCAAGATAGCAAACACCATGTCCTTTTCCAAAACACCAGAAAAAATTGAAGATTTATTGTGGGAACGCCAAATTAAGTACTTCTAAAGTCACTTTTAACTCTGCGAGTCTCTGACTTTCCAGCAGAACAGGCTCCAATTGTACAGTCATTGTAAATGACCCCCCAGAGAAGTTCAAATATATACAGCTGAACCGAGACAAGGGGAGGGGTCTGGAAGTTCTAAATGGGAACGCATCCTTCACTTCAATGACGCCATCCACTCTCCAATGATGGGCCGTCCCCCTTCCCCTCCCTCATCTAAAATAACTGCTTCAGAAGTTAATAAAACGGATCTCTTAAAGAGAGGCAATCGAACAAATGCCACTGGTCCTCATTTTCTTTAATTTCGCAGTAGGACTTGACATTACTGACCACCTCTTTCTTGCCCTGAAGGTGGTCATATTAGGTTAGAATAGTAATAAGAGTATGAATGTTCTAGTGGTAAAGGATATTGGATATGATTGTTTTACAAATGCCACATCAACATTGTTTCTATCCCTCCTCCACTTTACTTGTTCTCACTCTGAGAAGCCAATTAACATCTCTAATCCTCAGTTTTGCCTTTGAAAAATGTGAACAACAATAGTGCTTGCTTTATGAGGTTGTTGCAAAGAATAAATGAGACACCATATATTAACTAGTTTACACACACACCGGTTTATATTAAGCCTTTTGCATACATTAACTTTTTTTTTGTTGTTTGTAAAAGGGGAATAGAATGAAAAGCAAGCTTAAAAATCCCTTAAGGCTTTGAAAGAGAAAGATCTTGGAGGGTAGTGTGGATCTCCACGACAGAATGTGCTAATACAATGTCTGGAACATAGTAGACCAAGAGAAAATGTTGCATGTTCTCAGAGGAAACACGGTCTGAGGGCAGTTTGATGGGCTTGCTGGCTTTATATGAGCAGAGATGGTAGAGAAATTATTTGGGTAACAATCACTATTTATACATAGTTTCTCCTATCTTCTGTTGAACATGAAGGTGTAGCCTCAAAAGACACTTCCACTTTGAGCCTCCCCTAAGTCTGATATAATGAGGTGCAGCTTTTTAAATGTTATGTTCATATTTCATCCATCAATTTGCCTTTTAGCAGATTGGCTGTCAGTTGAGTGTAATTTAAAGGTGCAAGAAGACTTCTTTTATGAGTGAAAAGATTCATAATTCTTAGCTGTTATTATCACAGCAGATCACTCTGAATAAAATCTGGAAATATTTATTGGTACAAAATAGATATAATCATAAAGATTTTGTGAAGTTATATTGAACAGATGTCTACTTGAGATTATTTATTTAGACTGACTTATCTGTCCCATCTATCTCAGTCTATGTCACTACCTTAATTCAAATATTTATTATTTTCACTTATTTAATGACAACTAACACCCACGTTTTTCTTACAATCTCTCTTTTTCATCATGCATTGCATTGCTTTTTTTCTTGAGCACAGTGCCAATCACCTCATTCCCTGTGTTGAAAATATCATTTGTCTACTGTTTCAAATATCTCATTCTGCCGTTCCAGACTTTCCAAATTATAACCAACAGCCCTACCATTTGGTCATATTTTTTTTTACCAAATGCCCACACAAATCCTGTATTCTAGATCCACATCCAATACGACAGCCACTAGCCTCAAATGGTATAAAGCATTTGAAATGTGGCTAGTCAAAATAGAGATGTGCTGTGAGTGTAAAATATACATCAGATTTGAATAATTTAGCATAAAAATATAAATGTCTAAAGAATCATTTTGTATTGATTGCATATTAAAATGTTAATATTTTACATATATTAGGTAGGCTAAAATATATTATTAAAATTAAGTGCACCTGTTTCGTTTTAATTTTCTAATGAAGCTACTAGAAATGTAAAATTGCATATGTGAATGACATAATATTTTAGACAAAGCTTTCTTAGAGAAAAAGAACTAATGGTTGTAAACCAGACAAATTTCATGTTTGTTCCTACTCTTAGGCTTTATAATATTGTCTGAATACTTTAAACACACATTTATTGGGCACCTACCAGTATTCAGACATTTTTCTAAAAATATTAGGAATACTGGGGTAATAAGGATGGACAAGTTCCCCCTCTTAGAGCTCAATTTTCATGGCATCTATGGAACATAAAGCAAAAAACATAATCATAATTTTAAATTGTGATAAGTGGCATGTGAATGAATGATGTAACAGATTATTTCTAAGGAGTGGGATTAATTTACAGTTTACCAAAGAAAATATCTAGGAATATGTAACATTTGAAATGGAGATGAGAAGAATAAGAGTGTCAGAAACAGCATATTTCTAATCTCTCTCTCTCTCTCTCTCTCTCACACACACACACACACACACACACACACAATTAGTTTTAATGAAAAGGTGTATATTATGATTGACTGGTAATGACTTGGGAAAGCTTTTATTAGTCACATCTACCAGGTTTCAAAAGAGGTGAATTGCATACATTGCATCATGCATTTCTCCAAGCAGATCTGTAATTATGCACCGCATATAAAGAAACTATACAAAAAACTATTTAATAATAAATACATTAGTAAGTGAGGTTCTGCTCCAAAAATTAAAACTCTATGTTGGACATCAAGAGAGGAAAAGCATGACCTGGAAATTTAGTCTATATAGCAAGCAAAGAAAATTGTACCTAGACTAAAAAATAATTAGGTCTGCAGACTTTAATAAGTCATTTCTTCATTATCATATAGGTACATGAAAATTTTATAATTGCATTCAATTTTTTTAATTGACCCCAACTATAGTAAATTTAGCCAACTGTCTTTTCATCAGTTTACACCTAGATGTCTGGTTGATTCTCGAAACGTCTGTGAAGGCAGATAGTCTCCTTCTGTTTTCCAAAAGGATGTACAGATCAGGACAGGATCCAGACCAACAGATGTAAAATAAAAGGAAATCTACAAGTAGTGTGTGCAGGTGAAGGTAGTGTCCTTGGGTCTGTAACACACTGTAGCAGATATGCCCTGAGTGACTTTTTCCATTACTCCCATAATTGTCAGATTTCTCTCAAGGACAAAATCCAATGACATTGGTTTTTTATGACATGAAGAATTATTGCTGCCATCCCTAAAAAAGCTCCCCCACTAAACTGTTGGACAGAACTTTCTGGGCAATTAGTTCTACCTTCCCCAGAGAAACAAAGGTGAGTCACAGAAAATTTTGAAATGCATTCATGGCATTTATAAGAATTCGTTTTAACTTGAATATCATTCTTTTCATAAGATAAAAATAATTATTATATTTAATCACATAAACTTCTTTAGTACAACTTACTACATAGTCATACTTCATTAGGGCAGATAAATAAACATTTTACAATGTTACTAAAAAGCAATACACTTACTTTATTAATCTAGCAAACTTTTAGCACTTCAATGTATCAGACGTTGTGCTAGATAATAGAGACTATAAGTTATGAGAGGCATGTCATTAAAGATGTAAGATGAGGAGAGTACAGGGTACAGGAAATAAAACAAATTCATTAAAATACAAAGGAGGGAAGTCCTATAAAAATATCACAAGCAAATATTTTGGAAATATAGAAGATAAATGTATTTATTTTGCCTGGGACATTCCAAGAAAACTTTTCTGTGGAGGCAACCAGTAAGTTTATCCGGATACATTAGTAAGGCTTTACCAAGATTTTACTCAAGGGCCTTCCAATACAGCATTGATAAATTGTTAGCTCAAAGACTGTTTAAAAAACAAACAAAACAAAACACACCAATGACAGCAGATGAATCCGCCTGGGTTATTTGTGAGACTGGTAAGCAAGCCTGATGAACAGTGATGAGGAGCTCAACTGAAAGGGGCCGTGAGGTTGCTGTTAAGGTCACTTAGTAGTTATTGTGCATTACTGTTCCCCAGACACTTCTGGCAGCCCTTTGAAATCATAGGCATGATTATTTTACTTAAGAAAATTTTAGGGAATGTTGTTAAGTTGCTTATTATTGACAACAGCATGCAATTCATATGTCTTAGTGCCCAAAATTATTTAGAAAGGGATCATTTCACCAAGATTCAAAAAAGTATTAATATGTCAGTCTCAGACATCTCCAAATTATGCCCTTCCCTATTTTTCCCTTAAAATTCACATAACTAAAGGAAGAGACAGTCTTTCTGATGCTTCTTGTCTATGAACCTCAGCCAAGCCTTTGCCAGTCTGGAGTTCTTTAAGAATTTGCAATATAAATGAGCCGAAGGTGGCCTCTGCATTGGTCCCTAGGTTGTTTATTTCTTCAAAGCAGACTGAGACCCATTAGCTCAAAAGCATGCAGGCATCAAATTCAAATTTTTACACACTCAATGTTTAACACATAACCCAAAATAAGTCTGACAGAAAAAGTCAGGGACCATATGATTTCACTCATACATGGGACATAAAACTGAAAGCAACAATGAACAAGATAAACAAACAAAAATTCATAGACAATAGTATGACGGTTACCAGAGGGTGGGGAGTGGGGGTGTAGTAAATAGCAAAGGGTGTCAAAAGCAGAATAATGGAAGGACATTTGATTTTGGGTGATAGGCATACAATGCAATACACAAATGATGTAAAATGGTATTGTACACTTTAAACTTATATAATTTTATTTACCAATGTCACCCCGATTAATTCAATTAAAAAAAAAAACTAAAAAAAAAACCCCAAATAAACAAAGTTGTAGCCACTTAACTCCTGCTTGCTTTGCATACCTCGCCCAGCATTGCTGGCCATTGATAAAATAGTCTTATGGTTATAAGAGTCCAAACAACTCCTTCAGAACTTGTTGACACAGGCTTCCCTCCTTGCAGCTGAGCAATAGCATCGAGACACATAGGTCTGTTTCACATCTCAGCTCCCTGCTGCCTCAGAAGTTCCCTCACTCTCCTCCCCATAAGCCTCTGGATAGTCACAGGATGTAGTCATATCCAAGCACCACTTAATAAGCTTGTTGCATGTTACTGTTTCTCATGGTCCTAACTGCTCCCTAAGTCTCCTGAGCATCCTGCATAATCTCAGCTTTTAACTCACCAACACCAGTAAGTTTATCACTGAGTTTGGATGAGTCCAAGTTCTTTCAATGATACTTCTCAGTAGGATGAAATTTCTATCAAAGAACTGTGGAAGGTTTGGTAGTATTATGAGGCAACTGAAAAAGTAATAGGGAACATATTCTGCACAATTTTGCTAAGAATGGCTGATGTTGAGTTTTGACATTTTCTTCCCCTTTTACATTATTTATCTTTCAATATTAAATATCACATAATTAATATTGTTCATAAGCACCATAATACATGTGTGTGTGCAAATACATATTTACTCAACAGTGAGTAAGAGGGATGGGCTGGAGAGAGAGTTATACATCAGGCTGAGTGCAGTGACAGCTATTAAAAAAAGGTGTAAAAGGGGAATAAATATATTTGGAACTAATTAAACTGTGAAATTATTATGGGATCAAGTCAGGATGCAATAGACAAAAATTTTCTAATTCCAAATATTATTTTCTGGCAGAAGGGCCTGTGCCAATCCTAAGGGAAGGCCACTATTCAGAAGAGTAATTTAACTCAACATTTTAAACCTATTTAATACTGTCACTCTACTATTTTACAACACTTGTCTGAAGATTCCACAGGAAGGTGTCAGCGGCTGACAAATGAAATGAGCCAAAAGGTGGCTGTCTAGCTTTTCCCATGTTGACAGACTGGGCTAAAGAATCACAATACAGGGTTTGAATTAATTCAGTACTTCTAAATGCCCGGATGATTCTGCATAAGGAAAATAAAGGTATTTTCCCTTGACACAAAAGACTGTCAAAGATTTTGATTAATTTTTAAGGTTTACCATCAGTTCTTTTTCTGGAAACTGTTCTATTCCCCCTCTAATCGCGTTACCTATATGTATTTACTTCTTTGACAAGATATCTCACAGGTGACAAACTAGGACTTAGGAATTCATCTGAGATCACATCTATAAAAACAGGATCCAAATATCATGACTTTCTAAATCCATTGCTGTTTGAAGAAGCACAAGATCCCAATTTCCTGCCAGTAACTTCACCATGTCAAGTCAAATGGGCCTGTTGTTCCTGGTTGTACAAACCCAATAAATCCTCTCAAAAATTTAACATACAGTGACACAATTAGTGGGGAAGAGGCCAGCAAAATGGATGATCCTGACAAACTACCTGGGCCTTTCCCAATTTATGCTTTATTTGTGCTTTTCTTTTTAGCTTGCTCCTCAGCTCTCTTCAATCCCTCCTCCTCAAAAAATAGCCATCCATCTCTCCATGTATCATTCTGGACTTCTGTTTCCTTTTGGCAAGTTCTCAGGTTGTTTCATTTCCTATTCTACGGAAAATCACTCTTAAGCCTTTGGATAAAAGCAGATGTATGCTTTTACATATATATAAATATTACATATATAAATAAAATGGAAGGAGGGAAGGAAGGCAGGCAGGCAGGCAAGCAGGCAAAACCTAGGGTTAGGAATATAACCTGAAGGCACTGTGGGAAATGATACCATTTTATGGCTTTAGGGTTTTTTTCCCTATATTTTTGTATAAAACAAATTTATATAAAATAAATGCTTTAAAACATAGTTTATAATTTCATAGAGGTGGGAGAGACAGAATCTATATTCTTTGTCTCATAATGGACATGACTAATTTAATGGACAATACTCCTCTCTCCATTGTAATCAGATGGTTACAATATCCCCCTTCACAGATACGTTGGGAAGTTCTATTAGAATATTGAAGTGAACAGAAGAGTGGCTTCAATGTAGGTTGGAAAAAAGGTTGCATTTTGATACTCCTGTGATGACTAAATGCTCTCTTGCTGCTTTCCCAGAACACATATACACACACATATGCAAGTATGTGCCCAAACACATCACAAACTCTGTACTTCATCTAAGAAAGCTCCCCCTAGAAGATCTAATATTCTTTGACTCAACTGACATGGGAGATTTTAAAAAAAGCAAAAAATACAGGTTGCTTTCTTGAGCTTTAGCAAAGGCAGCCAAGTAGACAGGGGTAGAGAGAGCACCTCTCTAAGAATCACCCACCATATTTTAAATTTAAATAAGGAGGCTCTAAAGTAAACAAGAGTGTAGTTAATAAAGTGGTGATAAGCACTGGCGCTTGAAATTATGGGTCACTTTTTTAATTGAATTTTTAGGGTGACATTGGTTAATAAAATTATATAGGTTTCCAGTATATAATTTTATAATATGTCATCTTTATATTATATTGTATGGTCAACACCCCAAGTCAAGTCTACTTCCATCACCATCTATAACCGCTTTACTCTCTTCCACTTTCCTCTGGTAAGCATCACATTCTTGTCTGCGTTTATGAGGTTTTTTTTGTTGTTTTGTTTTGTTTTTGATTTTGCTTAATTCCTTTACCTTTTTCACCCAGCTCCCCAAACCCTCTCCCTTCTGAAAGCTGCCAATCTGTTCTCTTTATCAATGGGTATGTTTTTGTTTTGTTTGCTAGTTTATTTTCTTCTTTAGATTCCATATATATCAGTGATCATATATGGTAACATGTTACCAAATTATGGGTCAGTTTTGATTAAACGTTGCTCACAGAAAATAAGCTCTGGCTTTTGGTTGTATAGTCCCTGCTGTCATGTGCAAGAATTTAAATGCCAGCACTTATTAAAACTATCCTGAACAGCAACCGTGAATGACCTTGGGATGATTCATTAAATTAAAAAAAAAAAAGACCTACAATTCTCCTCAAAAATAATTAAAGCTCCACCAATTGACAGGGTTGTTGAATTTATTTTAGTATTCTCCTATGTTTGGGAGGCACAGTACAGCTTAGTGGAAATACCAACAAATTTAGAATTCAAGTATCTAAACCTGATCATATATTAACTATGATTTAGCACAAGTGAATCTATATCCCTAAGCCTCGATTTCCTCATTTTAAATATGGGCATTAAAACACAGAGCTACAAGGATTGCTGTGGGCATTAAATATGATAATTTATGTAAAAGAACCAAGTCTCCTGCTTGGAATGCATTCAATGTGAAGCAGAATTTGTTCTTTGTAGTAATCTGAATTTCTACCCCAGCATCTGGTATGCAATGAGTACTTAATAAATGGCAGTATTATTATTACTTTTTTAGTTATTTATGACTATACTTACTTTGTTAATTTTTCCAATACTATTATTCTATCTCTCCATTCAGGATCAGGCAATGGGTTGAGGATTTTTATGAATGCTATTATAAAGCCCCAAGAAGAAATTGCTTTTGCTCTTGATTCATTTTACTTTTTACATATTTTTATTGATTTTTATGTTGAAATTCTCCTTTCAATACACTTTAGCTATAATCCTTGTTTACGGGACCCAAGGCCCCAGCATCTGATAATAAGTTGCTTATTAAAAGGTGACATGATTTTTTTATTAGAAAATCAAAATCAATAAATCATGTTTGTTCTTAGCAGCGGTTAAATGAACAAATCTACAAAATCAGTTTTTTACCTTGTTATGAGGTTTATATTTTCAGCAGTATAATGGAATATTTTTCAGCCTTCAATTGTTCGTATAGGCTGGAAAACTTTATTGATCTAAGTCCAGAGCTGACAAGATGCCATTTCAGAATACTGGGGGTAGTGACAAGTGCAGTATCTTCTGGGAGAACTGGGGGCTGCCAGGCACAGGCAGAAATCTTGCCAGGAGGTGACAAATCCAAGATTTTGGAGAGAACTTCAGACCCTGTGTGTAGTACAGCACTGGGAGCGAGACAGGATAGTGAGAAGCCAGGAAAATTCCTTAGCAAGCCGAACAGGGAAACAGATGACGGCTGAACACAATGGCGAGCAAATTACAGCCAGGTGCAGAGGGTCGCCAGGGTGGAAGGCCCCATGTGCCTGGCAGGGGGCAAAACTGGGAAAATAAGGATCTCAACCCTAGGGTAAGCTCCTCTCCCCTGGCCTTTCCTCTCTGGATCTGCTATGAATCAGGTTACATTTGGACAAGAAGAACTTGATGTTCTCATAACATAACATCTAGGACAGAGGTCCCCAACCTCTGGTCCTCACACTGGTCCCGACCTGGGCCTGTTCAGAACTGGGCTGCACAGCAGGAGGTCAGTTGTGTTTCTTTGCCAGGCCCAGAAAAGCTCCAAAACCAGGTGGGATGCCAGAGCCAACTGCAGTAACTGAAGATCCCCTGCCCTGTCACTGGTCAGTCAGTGGAGACCAGGACCCTGAGAAGGCACAGCTGGCAAACTGATGAACATTCTGCTGAAATCCTCCCCTGAGACCTCTCCTAAGATTTCTGCTTGTAAGAAGGAGAAAAATTCAAGGCAGAGGACCCAGCGCTCGCTCTCCATCTGAGGGGGTGCAGCCCATGCCATGCCCTTTTCCTTCTTCTTCCTCCAAGTCTTTCGTCACAGGCGCACATCTCCTAAACTGTAAGGCAGCAGGCAGCTGGCAGCTTGTCCCTGACCCTGTCCCCAAGGCCCCCTTTTCTCTGACTTCCCAGTGGGCTAAGGCAGCCCAGCCTGGGCTCTCCTGTTGCTTCTTCTGTGCTAGACCCTTTCTTGTTTCTTTGTCCCCAGCTTCAACAAATGTATCCTCATAGCTACAGGGACTCGTGTTGTGCAACCTTTTCCTACATGAAGCCAAGAGACCACACACTGCAGGGCCAGGTCCCCGTCTGGTAACAGGGGCATCTTTGTTGGGGCGAGGGGGCAGGAGCCCTGTTATATGTTCACCCACTGCAACACTCTAATTAATTTTATCATTTATTTATTCATGAAATATGTATTAATTGTCTGCTATGTCCCAGGCATCACTTAGGTGTTGTCATAGAAATCTTTGGTCCCTTCCCTCATGAAGTTGTTTTTTTTGTTGTTTTTTTTTGTTTGTTTGTTTGTTTTTGTCTGCAAGGGAGATACACACATATAAAGATAATAAAGTACAAATGGCAGTAAGGCCATTGGAAAGGAAAAGGAAGGGGTGGCTCAGCTAGGTCACTGAGAAAGTAGTATGATACATGGTACACAGCAGGTGCTCAATGCATGTCTGTTTAATGAATAAATTCAACAGTGAGTAATTTATTCCCTTAGATACAGAGGCTTAGGAAAGCAGAACTTTCTTTTTGTTTCTATCTCTTTTACCAAGTCCCACATTTGGGGTTGTTAATAAAGATTTAAGAAGCACTGACCTGTTATTACATTAGGGGAAGTTAATGTTACTTGATCAATGAAGCTAAACAACGGACCCCTGAATTCTTTTAGAGAAAAAAAATCTTACATGGGTCAAGTTACATTTGGACAAGAACTTGAGGTTCGTATAATCCGCACAGGAAGGGGCATTAGTCTGGGAAAGAGTACAGTGGAAGGGTTAACTTGGGACGGGCATGCGCCTCTGATAGCATCAGAACACTGAACCTGTAGGAGGCATGGCAAATCCCCGCCGACGGGGCTAGCGGTCATATGTGTGGTTCTCATCTGGTGGGATCAGCAGGTAAGTTCATTACAAGCACAGGATAGGGGGCACGCGCTCTGAGGTCCCCGAGGAGGAATCTCCCAGATGTGGGTATAGGGCCACGTTCCAACTACCAGGGAAGATGTGCAGTTGCAATAGGAAAGAAATAAAATAAAATAAAATAAAACAAGACACTCAGAAAGAACAAAGGATTGAGAATTAGCAAAAACCAAAGTCAACTTAAATCTCATTTTATCCCAATCCCTTCATGAATTTGAACATGTTGGTTGATATTTGTGAGTGACAAGATCTAAATTTATAAAGTGAAAATGACATTAACAACTCTCTGATCAACTCAGTTCAATTTAGTGCCTTCACTACTATTAGGAGGGTAAGATATGCAAACATATTATATACTTAATACAATTGTATACTATATTAAAATATAGCCTATCACAAAGACAGTTTAAAAAAATATATATGTATACACACATACATGTGTAGGTGCTACCTTAGTTGGATAAATCTCTATCATTAAGGTCAATAACCATGTCCTATGTTCCTATTTTTTCTCCTTTTACACATTTTAACTTAAATGCTCCACCCACAGTATAACTGAAGTAAAAATTGGATGGACGTGAATAGCGTAGAAATTTTAGTAACAAATCTGCATCTAGATTTCTGTGTTATTTCATCTACTAGAACACTTTGTTTATAACAGAGGAAAAAGAGTGTACTCTTTTTAAAATTAGTGCCAGGTCTGCAGATTTGGGTGGAGATAATGAACAGTAATTAGGGAGGGCATTGGAAATGTTTTGTGGCAGGATTTCCACCATTTCAGCTCTGCTCAGATTCCGTCACCGCCGGGTCCTAGAACCAGTGATGGTCCCGGGTTTTATTCTTAGAACCTTCCATGAGTCACTTTTTCCACTTTCTGGAGACAGAACACTTGAGTAAGAGACTTATTCCTCTTGCTGCAGTTGTTTCACACAGTATGGGATTATTTGGCTTGGTATTTCTGCGTATCTCACATCAGTTACTGTATTTTAAATTCAGTGCTAGTCAATTCCCACAGAAACTGATGTTATGCCTCTCAAATAATACAAACAAATCCAAAGAGCACATGATTACCCCCTGAAACAAGAGGCACAAGCCATGGACTATGCCCATGTTCACAGTCCAGGTATTTCTGGGTGACTGTCAGGGAGGACAGTATTTCCCATATCTCCATTGACCTCAAGGGCAGGAGAAATATTTTATTCACAGAAGCTGTGCGAATTGGTCTCCATCCAGCTGTAGGCACCAAACATGATAGACGATAACAATGATAGTTAAATGCCTTAGAGATGAAGTGGCAGAGACTGCGCTGTGTGGGACCCACATACAGAGGCAGGGCATCACTCAAAAGACCCACCTGACATAGTTAGGCGTCCGAACCCCTGCCGTACTGGGAGCATGTGAGACATCAGCAGTTTTCCTGGAGTGAAAAAGTAGGCGCGCCCTTGAGAGGAGCCACGTTCATAGTGTATGCCGATACAATGGATACGGTGGGCCAGTCAACGGAGAATGGGATACACGATCAGCGTGCGGGAAAGTGGTAACTCCTACTTGAAAGGGCTTGTGAGACTGGTTGGGAGGGTTGGAGATGTACAGTTTGTATTATGCGAGGCTTTCCCTAAACTCTTCCGGCTCCTGAGAAAATATTTCCTGCGGGGCCCCTGTCTATATAAACCATTTAAACCACCCAAGCTCTAGTAGGCAAATCTCAGATGAGCCTGTGAAATTCTGCCCTGACAAACAAGAGTAACCTTCTCACTAGACTGTGCTTTGGGGCCTTGGGGCTCTCAGACAACTCCAGAGCCTAAGTCCCGGGTATCATCAGGCCATCTGGTAACCCCCACCAGAGTGAGTTTGTAGAAGGTGCTTGGGAGAGCTGGAGAGTGCCTTGAAGCGAGTGAATAAATAGAGACCGAAGCCCACATGGGGTGTGTTCTGGGCTCAGGTCACCTCCTGCCCAGTGATTACGGAGGCTTTAAGTTCCCTGGCAGGGGGTGGGAGGTTCTGAGAAAATGTAAGATACTTCAATGTAAGGGACAAGGTGATGCCGGTGGCAAGAATTGGCTAAGAATGTCCCAGTCTGAGTTCTTATTCTGAGGACATACGTATCATAAGGCACTTTTCAAGCAACAACTTTACGTTTCTTTCAATGGATGTCAGAATACTAGTGAGAGTAGCCACTGTAGCAGTAGAAATAACAATTGGCTAACATTAATAAAGTGGAAATATTAACCGCTTTGGGTTAGGTAATGCATGTGCTTTATCTGCATTTATGAATTTAGTATTCTCAACACTGTGAAGTATCTTTTTACAGATAACAGGCTCAGAGAGATAAATTAGCTTCTCCAAAATCACATAAAATAAGCAGTAAAGCTGGAACTCAAGTCCACATCTCTAAGAACCAGTGCCATTAGCCATTATCCTATATGGCACACTTAGAAAGAAATACACTGAACACACCAGGGCATCAAAGAACATCTAGACCTTGAGAAAAATAGATGCGTGGCGATCCTGTCCTCAGGTGTGCCTTTTATTGCATCGCACCTCTTGCTGAGCTGCAACATCACCTTCGGTGCTAAAGCCATTGGCAATAGAATTTCCTTAAATAGGACATGGGGTTCTTTGTTTTTTTGGGTTTTTTTTGCTTTAAACAATTGAAACATGGCTCCCTCAGTCTTTACTTTGATCCAAATGTTCCTCTGGCAAACGTCTAACGGTCTCTAAGAGCCCACTCAGCGGGACATTATAACTACCAGGAACTACTGAATTCTGTGTAAGAGGTGAGGGTTTCTTATTTATCCTCCACCATTGTCTTAGCATTTTTCCAACACTCATCAAACTGAATTTTTATTCTCAGCTTGTATATATCTGTGATTTCCGCTGGAGTTAAAGTTTCTTGCGGGCAAAGCTTAGGTTTTATTTTTCTATGTGTAGGACAAGTCTCTTTTCCTCTCTGGAACTCACTCTCTTCATCTGGAACATGAACAATGTTTTTTGTTCCTGGCAGCTTTGGAGGTTATAAAAACCAGCCTGAGACAACAGACAAAAAATTGGCATGCTAACAATTAAAATACTGCATATGTGAAGAGGAATATATTCCAGTTCCTAGGGTATGGTAGACATTTAGTCAATGTCAGGTGATGATAATGCAAATTGGAACCTAAGCAACATGTTTTACCTGAGAAGGTTAGTCTTTATTCAGTCATTCAGATTCTATCAAGACCTACATATAGCAGTTCTATCAAAAAGCATGTATACAATACAAAATCATCAGGAATAAGTAAAACTTTGTTCTGTTGGTTCATTGAGGAAACAATTATTCAAAATTCATAAGTTCCTGCTTGGATTGTTCCTAAACAGTAAAGACTTTGCATCCATGGATTCCTCTTTCTAGTTTTGTACTACACAGCTCATGTTGGCGTGTGTGCATTTATCCATTCACCATCTACTATGTGATAGACAGGAGTCTGCGTCCTGAGGAAACATTTAAAGATCTGGAACTGCCCTACCTACCACTGCTCAGTTGAGGAAATAGATTGAAAAACGAAACTATAACAACAAAACAACAGGTAATAAGGGGCCAAGGTGTATTCACATGGGGTTGAATGGTAGAAAAAAATAGAAGCATTGGTTCAAAAAGCATGGTAGCAGGATGATAAGCAAAACTTCACTGGGGAAAAACAAGTTACTTGGGCCTTACAAGTCGTTAGAAAGGCATTGGATGATTTGAGGCTTTCCAGCCTGTGAAAGCAAGGGCGGCAGGAGAGTTCGTATGGGTCACCTCACCTTTAGGAATGGCAGCATTGCGCGAACTCAGGGTTTAGCATCTTAAGGAGTTGTTACAAAGTCAGACTAAGGAGAGCTTCTCGTGCCCTTCTACGGTGGTCGTCTTTATCCCATGAACAAAGCGGAGGCCTAGCAGAGTTCTCAGCAGAATTATAGGAGCAAGCAAAGTGTTAGATCGTTATTTTTTTGAGAGTAGAAGGGGGCAACTGTAGAGCTAGAAGCAGATAAAGAGGCTAATACACCTGGGGCTTAAAGAAACAAAACACAAATTGAGGCTCTAGAAGGACTTTAACTTCTGAATTAATTTAGTAGTTCTTTCTGTTTAATAACAATACTGTTCCTATACATTTATTTTATGGAGGAATCATTTTCTAAGAAAATCTTATAATTTGTCCCATGCCAGCTCTGATAACCTGGGGCTAGTTGCCTGCATCACTGATTTAAGGACTCAAAGGCTGTATCTAGGCTCCAGGGCAAAGAAAATGTAACTAAGTGGTAATGGGTGTTATGGCCAAGGTAAAGGGAATGGTGGCAGCGTGAACCGCACATTAGATAATACCTATTTTCCATGTGTATTCAATATCATACGTGTTGGCCATGAGGTGGGTATATCAGATTTCTGTTTGTTTGTTCCTTTGCTTCCTGTCCTGTTTTCACCTTATTCATACATGCCTAATTACCTTCTAGAAATTTAGGTATCTTAAAAATATAGCTTAGAAACCACTATTTCAGTTTAAATATCCTTTTTTTAAGTGGTTGAGGAACTACTTTCTGATGATTGAGCTGCAACAGCTATGTTCATGAAGAATGAACTCATAAAGGCATTCTTTTGCAACAAAAGATACAAGGGGAAGAATTCTCACCCTAACAGTTTTAAGAGCATAGCTTCTGACTAATGAAATACCTTACAATTTCTAATTGGTTTAGATGTTCCTAGTCCATCTTAGGTGAATAATATTTCAAAACTTTTGGTAATTTTCCTTTAACAGGCTTTTAAACTTAATGTTTCTGGCTTGCTTCAGGGCAACATCTTTTAATTGCTCTAAATTATCAGTGATGTCTGTAGCGCTTTTCACTGAACATGGACTGATTTCAATTAATTTTCTCATGCTTTTGCATAAAAGCAGTCTTTTTCAATTTGCCTAATTGGATCACACAACCTCTTGGAGCTGCGGAATGACAGTCCTTGAAAGGCTGGGGAAGGAGACACAATCAAGGTTGTTTACTTCCTAATGTTTCCATTTGGAATTTTCAGTTGTGGTTGATCAAATAAGACCATTGGCTGAGAATGTGAGTTACAGAATTAAAATAGATTATCCAACAAGTGAGCCCTTGGAATCCCCCAGGATTAAATTTGAACTCCACAGAAATGACCAAAGGGAATTTGTTTAAAGCCTCTTCAACTACCCCTCTCAAAATCAGAACAGCGACTCTCTTCCATTTTCATTTGCCTGTGCATACAATAGAAGTGAGAGACACTCAGTGTCTGTATCCATGTACCTATAAAAAGATACATAGGCTAATTCAAAATTAAAGGGCTACCAATTAAACTAAAAGATAAGACACCATTTCTTCCACTTATTTATAAGGGAATCCTCTTGGGTGAACGTGTTGTAAACATCAACATTAATTTATTTAGACTTGGCAACTCTACTTACAGGAATTAACTCGAGAGCTATTCTAATGTAAAGAAATATATATTAATAACCTCATACAAATTATTAATTTCTATGTTTTGTTAAAGGCAAGAGTCTGTGTATTGGTTTGCTAGGGCTGCCATAACAAACTACCACAAACTGAGTTGCTTAAATAACATAAATTAATTCTCTCACAGTTGTGAAGGCTACAAGTCCAAGATCAAGGGGTCTACAGGTTTGGGTTCTTCGGAGGTCCCTCTCTTTAACTGGCACATGATTGCCTTCTCCCTGTGTCCTTATAGGGTCTTTCCTCCTCAGGTGCTCCTGGTTGTCTTTTTGTGTGTCCGAACTTGTCAGGTTGGATTAGGGATCACTCTGATGACCTCATTTTAAACTAATTGCCATTTTAAAGTCTCTGTCTGTAAATACAGTAACATTACAAAGGTACCAGGGATTTGGACTTCAATACATGAACTTTGGGAGAACACAATTCAGCCCATAACAGACTGTAAGTGTCCTAATGGGTCATCAACAGGGTACTACTTAAATAAATAATGGTGCATCTATACAATAAGTACTATACACTTATAACAAATAAACTATATATGCTGATTTGAAACACCTTTCAAAATGCAGTAAATAAGAAAAGTGAAGTGTAAAAAAGCAAAACATACTAATATACTAAAAAAGACACGGAGTCCGACAGACACACACCCTCATCACAGGAAGGATGGATAAAGGATGTGTTCATTTGTAGAAAGGATGTATCTTGTGGCTTAGGTGTGGCAGAGGAGACTATTTTGTACTGTTACTTTTAACAAAGTATTCATTCTTTTTAGAAGGCAGAGAAAGAAAAATAACGCCTAAGAGAAGGAATGAATCTAAGACTTGCCGCTTGTGCAAAAATTGATGCTGATACCTTTAACTAAGAAAATGAATGCAGAAATTAAAAAATAAAGTAAATAAATGTGTGAAAGTCACCAGCCATGACACTGAAGCTCTTCTTTCTAAAGACCTTTGCCGTGATTGTTAGAGTGTCATCCTTCTGGTATTTCAAGTAATTAAATCTTCTTCAGTAAGGTCATGCCCATGTAATATTGAACTCCATAGTAACGTCAGTCCTATTATATTGAGCTGCCAATGTGTTACTCCACTTGTGAGACCCTATTCCGCTAGACTACACTACAGACACATTAAAGTATGAGTGGAATAGTAAATTGACCATCACTCCACTACAGAATATGTCATCTATCTCCATTATAATGCAGTATGGTTTTCTTAGGGGCCTGGAAAACTTTTCAGTATTGTTAATAAGTTTCTGCTGTCTCCTTGATGTTGGTATTTAATTTAATTATCAGGGTTGAATGGACTTGGTGCAGCTGAGTGGCTGCTCACTACTCTGCGGAACTGGAACAGTCCACAAACAAATTAGTTCTCCAGATGCGGAGACTTATAAACAACTGCGGCGGTGCCGTCTGTAGGTGTGAAGGGGAGACAGGCATTGTGAGCAACAACTGATTGTTTTCTGACATGGTGGGAAAGGGCATTTGGATGCAGAGAACAGTTTGATTTCATTTTGCATTTAGAAAAATACCCCTCAAATTATTTTCTATATTTAACCTAGTGCCTAATAAGTCACTAATGCAGTAATTTAGCTCCACTCTTGTGTCCATTCTCCAACCCATGGCCAGTGCCCGTATTCATATAGTTCCTTACTGATCTTCTCTTTTCCAGACTTGCCTATGGAAATCCTGCCACTAGATATAAACTTATAATAAATAAACCAATTAGGCCATTCCTTTGCTCAAAATTACTCTGAGGCTTCCTGTTGATTAAAGGAAGAAAACTTAACTCTTACGACAGCTACCACGGACACCTGACAGCCTGGTTCATATCTCCCTCCATCATCCTCCACCCCCTGCATTTCCGCCTTTACAGGCTATATTCCCGCGGTACTGAAATAGTCTCAGTGCCCTGCACGGGCCACTGAAATGTCCTAAAGGGATTGTGTGTCAACCTAAATATCCAACAAACTCCCTCCCGTACAGAGACTAGGTGTTTACTCATTTATTTTTTCTCTTAAAGTTATGACGCTAAAATATAATCGTGCGTATCCGTAACTTAAATTAAAAAACAAACAAACAAACAAACTTGTAACATGTTACCAAAAGGATACCTTTCATGAAAGGAAACCTACATACGGTGGCAGAGTAGGTCACGTTTGGGTTCGCATCATTATACTGTTAGCAACCTGCTTAATGTCACCTCTTGTCATACCGCATACCAGATAGCGGGGCTGGCATTCAAGTCTTGGGACACCGGAAAACAAAGTGAGGGAACCATTGCATAATTTGGAGTATAATGACCTCATAGTTTATTGGTTAGGGTTTGATTAATGGTTTCTGCAGGTACAGAGAGTTGTTTTGTTTAATTTTTAAACTAAAAATAATATTGGCTCCCAAATATTGACAATCCAAACACAGGATACTATTCCAGGAACTTCAGGTGCACCTTCCAGGAATTAACCAGAAAGAAAACCATTTTAAACAGAGGAAGCTGCTTCATTCCGGACTTCTGAACCCAACTTTGGTGTTCAGAAGACACTGAGCAGGAGGGTCAGACTGCTTAGACACCAAGCGCTTTGAGGACCTGTCAGAGGAGTAAGAGATTTTACCTTCCAGGAAATACAGGGGTGTTGAAGTATACTCTGGAAAACACCAGAAATAGAAAACTTCGTTAAAAAACAAAAAGAGCAGCTAGTAATGAATTGGATCACAGCAGGGTTTTTCAAACTTGGCATTACTGACATTTGAGATGAGAGAATTTCTTCATCGGTGGGGACAGCGGGCGGGTGGCTGTCCTGCACATTTTAGGGTGTTTAATAGCAACCCTATTCTGTCCACTAGATGCCAATAACACCCCATCTCTAGTTCTGACAACTCATTGCCAAATTCTTCCACCAAGGCAAAATCTCTGGGAGGGTCTGCCAATTGAGAGACTCTATGAGTCGGTGATTCCTCTCTGATTCCAAAGATACATATATTCAAATTTGGTATAATGTTCAGGATTTGTTTCAAATTAATAATGGCTTTCTTATACTATTCTCTCTTTTCTGTTGTTTGTTAAATTCCATAATAAAAACTGGCAATCATTTTTAATCCATTTATAAAACCAAGTCTTGACAACTGCAAAATGATTGATTCAGAACAGAATGTACTTTATGTAATCCTCGACAAAGTAACACCAATATAATTAGCAATAAAAACGGGTAAAAAGATTTTGAGTGCTAATTTTCTGATTTGCATAAAAGGGAGTCAATTCATACTGCCTTATACATGTAAGGAAGATAATGATTACCCTCTCAATGGTTTTTAATAATATATTTTATTAATTTCTTAGGGGCGTTTTAATACATTGCATTCCTTAATGTGAAAAAGTCCTAAGTTTAACAATAATTTTAGCTTTTTTTCAGATATTCTCTTCAATTCCAATAGAACAAATGAAATACATTTATTCAAAATATCAATAAAAGTAGAAAGATTCTGTTTACAAACATCTGTTCATCTTTGCATCCCTCCATCAATAAAGCCAGCCATGCATCTGCCACCTGTTTTCCTTTTTGTCTTTCTAATCATCCATCTATCATTTATCTTTGCATCCATTCATTCATTTTTCTGTTCGTATGTAAGTACAGAGTGGTCTGTAGAATGACTAATTTGTATTGCTATCATTGTCATCATCAAATTTAAATGCTAGTAAAGTCTGAATTATAGTATTTGGTGCTATCTTTTGCCTTCTTTCTGCTTTGTGAATTACTTGAAATATTAAATGACCATAAATGATTTTAATATTAAAATGATTATGCTTTAAATGGGAAAACACATCAGACAGAAGAAAACAGGAGTTTATGCAGGATGTTGAGAATCTGGATTACAAGGATTATTACTGTTTTGTCAAGTATGGAAAAAATAACATTTCTTGAAAGGAGAGAGAGAGGTCCTCAAGTGCAATCAAAATGTTTAAAGAAAATAGGAATTTTAAACATCTTGTAGATTTACCACAACATCCAACACTGTCCTGGGTTTTGCATAATGCCCACAGAAACATATAAAAAAGAAAACATATACAACTTCTCTCTCAGCCTGTCCCCAAATCCTATTTTTCCAGAAACACACTTGCACACTCTCATCCTTCCCCACAGCTCCCCATTCCATACAGTCTTGACTTTGCAACTTGAAACATTTACGTCTTCTTTCCCCATTTAGGTTTGCTCTTCCTGATCCATTTTTATTTCCTCATTCTGAGTAAGTTTAGAGAGTTAAAGCAGGTAAATAATTTAAGATTATCGCTCAGACCACGCTTTCCCAATCTGGTATTTCAAACAGGCTGGTGCCATTCCCCTTAGCATGGACATTTTGAATATAGGAGGTACAAATCACTGAGAAAGAGAGTGTAGGAATAGAGAAATGGATATATATTTTACACATTTATTATGCATGTTGTAGCTCACAGTCAAAGCGATTTAAGGCAGCCGCTGTGGCTAACTAATAGGCATAGAAAAAAATGCTACTGTAATATTAGAAATCCCCATTTTGAGGGATTATCACTTTTTTTAGCATTGTCCTGCGTCAGCTAAGCTGTGGACCTGTGGAGGATCCTCTATGAGTTTATTCAATCACTTAAACAAAAGAGGATAGTTTTTTAAAGGGAGTTGATACTTAATTCATATTCTTTTTACAAATGGCCTGCCATCTGAGGTCTATTTAACAGAGAGACCTCAAGTTGTGTGACATCTGATGGCTTCCTTCCTTCATTTTACCGTGGGACCAAGTTTTCCCTTATTCCTATTTCTTTTGGGTGTTTCTGTTGGCTTTTATTGGGTAGAAGTGACGTGGTCCAACAATGCTGCTTCCATCTTTTACAAAGCTTTGGGTGTGAACAAAACAGAGGAATAAATATGCGATCTTGGTTTTATAGAAATACATAGAGAAGTCAGATCAATGTGTTATATGCAAACCCTTCTTAACACATTTGTGTCCTCTCCAGAGGGAGAATTATTTTGCTCAAAGCATGATTGGTATATCATAGATAGGAAAACATTGTGGTGTTAGGGTTCCTCCTTTTATGGATACTACCTTTTCAGAGCAACTTACTTTTTAAAATGCAATACCTAAAGCATAGGTTAGAAAAAAACAGTAAAATAAAAAAAACGAGGAAACAAAAACCTTCCTGAATGAGAAAACAGTGGGATTCAGTGCCTTCTATAGACAGGAGAAAGAGTGGAGGAGGAAAATTTGAAAAGAGAAGAAACAGATGAGTATGTTGGAAGTCTGGAGCTGATAGGTGTACAAGACCAGTAAAAATTTTTCAAGGCGGGTGGTCTCAAAATGTTTATAACAGAAATATTTAATAATTTTTGGGTTTTTTTTTTACATTTTTAATCTTGTGCTATGACCAGGTTATAATGTCCCCAAAACCTTCAATAAAATGTTCTTACACACAAAAGGCCCGACAGCTCAAGTACTGGAGGTAAGAGAGTGGCTTTCCTGAGGTTTAGTGCAGTTTTAAAATGGGACAGCATGTACAGAAAAATACGAAGTTTCCTAATTCAGAAGAAGAAAGAAACTGAAGGCAGGGCTGTGGAGGGAAAAGCCAATCAAACCCGTGAATGGTCCAACGGAGAGGCTTCCGCCTTCCTCTGAATGTCATATGGCAGCTTTGCCCTCGCCAATGTCTGAATTATACACAAAGCATCATTATAGATAGTTTCTAAATGTAAACGAGAGAAAAGCTAGGTCAACACAGTGTACCAGAAACACTGCTGGATGAGATTTAGAAAATGGGGATTTTAGTTGCGACTCTGCCACCAATTGTCTCCAGACTTTGACAAAGTTACTCATCTTCTGTGATCTCCAGCTGTAAAATGGGGATATCCAGGCATTCTCTCAAGTCTTTTGAATTTCTAAAGAAGTTCTAACATGTGTCAATTGCTTTCAATTCTTCCTTATGTTTTTAATCCTGAGGGCATGCGTGTTGATTTTTAAAGAGACACGAAGGGAAGCAGAGAGAGAGGGAGAGAAACTTTGATGTGAGAGAAAAACATCAATCAGTTGCCTCTCACAGGTGCTTGGACCTGGAACCAAACCTGCAACCTAGGCATGTTCCCTGACCAGGAATTGAACCTGTGACCTTTCCGTTTATGGGGGGATGCTCCAACCAACTGAGCCACACCAGCCAGAGCTCAACTGTATTTAATTCTTAAAATGACATCATTAATCATTCACAGGTTAGTCCTCCTTCTCAACATTATCTTTGTACAGCTTTTTTTGCGTATAGTATAATATTCATAATAACAGAGTGGTCATGAAACACGCATTGTGAAGAAATAGTTGCTCTATATTTTTCACTCACAATAGCAATGGATCAGACTATGAGGATAATCCCTAAATGAATAAGTCTGGCAAACAGCATTTAACTTTGTACAATGCATTATGTCATAGCCATCGAATATACGTGGGCGTGAGTGAGTTTTTTGGAAAAACAGCCAGGCTCTGCGTCAGGGAGCTAACTAGCTTGCCTCCAGTTTAAAAACCTCTTCTCACTAGGACACCTAATCTTGATGTTATCTTTCCTCCTTTGTAGCTCCAACTCTCTATTAACGTGGAGCTTCTGCAGGCTAGCTCAGCAAATTCTGATCATTTAAAAAGCATCAATCTCCTAGCTGGATTTACCTTTCCTTCAAAGACTATAATTTGATTGTTTTCATGCTGTGAATTGATAGATGGCACATTTAGAGCGGTACTGTGATTCTGAGTACAAGTGGAAAACTCTAATGGTCCTGTCTTGTCTGATATGAGAAAACTATTAATTATCTTGCTCTCCTTTCTATTGTTTTCTATATGTTTTCCCCTGGATTTATGAGAAACTTAAACATGGTAAACAGATACAACGTTTGTATCTAGGCTAGGTCATTGTTTGTCAGAAGGCAGTACTGTGTGTTGGTCAAGGCAAGGGAACAAAGAAGTTGGTATTAAATAAATATAGGTTATTTCTGGTTCTGATATATGTGACCTTGGGTAAAATGCTTGGCTTCTTCAAACCCTGTTTCTGTAGCAGCAAATCATACACAATTATGGCATTTGCCTCATGGTATAGTTTTGAAGATCAGATTAGACTATACACACACACACACACACACACACACACACACACACACACACAGTGTTCAGAGAAGTGCCTGTCACAGCATAACCCTCAGTTAATCCCAGTTATTGTTATTTTTTCTGTCTTTATGTGAATGCCATCATTCTATACAGATGAATTATAGGGGATCATCAACATTTTGTATATATAGAGATCTTTCAACATGTACTACTTTCCCTTGGGAATAGACAACTTACTTCTTTTCCCCTAGTCATCCAGCTGCTCCAAGCTAAGTCAGGAACTTATTTCTTAGAGTCAATTACATGCTTGATGTTAAATAATATGTTAGTTGATTGTCCAACATGGCAGGTTTAAAAAAGTGTTTATTTACCTGACCAAATTCTCGTATGTATCAGTTATTATGACATGTAGGTCTTTCCAAATACATCTCCTCTAGTGAATCCAAATCCAACCAATATTCACTCAGTCATCATCTGAATTTCTTCTCCTTAACTGTATAGAGTATTTAATATAATGCCTATATGCTGTTATTAAAAGGGTTCAGCTCCTTTCACAAGTTAATCTGTCCTCTCAGGTAGTATTTCTCTGTTGCATAAATTCTTATTTTTGTTAATTATATTTATTGCATTTTAATGCAACTATAACCTATACAAAGTTGTTTAACCTTGGTGTTCTTCAAGATCATGAGCAATGCTCTATTACCCTTGAATCACCGATGCCCGCGCCCAGCTTCTCCTAGTTGCTACATAAATGATAGCTTAATATGTACACCACAATTGAAATAAACCTTGCTATAAAAATCTTTAAAAACATCAAGTCTTAGGGTTTCAATCCAATCCACTACCTTCTTCTAGGCTCTTTATGTTTTTCATAGTATGAATAAAACAAGACACTGCAAATGCATTTTGTTTGAGGAGGAAATCAACATGACTGTGTGTGTAATTGGTTAGGTCCAAAAAATTCCATGAATGTGATTCACCATGGCTGGTAAAGATGCTCCCACCAAATAAAACAAAATAAAATTACTGAACCATAGAATACTTGAGCAGGAAGGTACCATAAACTTTCCTCTTTCCAATATTTCCCATGTTAATTGTATCAGGATCAAGTACTATTGGGTTAGAGAATATTCCTATGGGGCTAAAGAATTTACATTTAAACTTTCACTCTGTGATTCCTTATGTAAAATAAGTTAGAGAACTTCTTATCTTATTCTACATACTCATGAAACAAATGAAGACATAAATGAGACCCAGAAATGAGAAGATATTTACCTTTTCTCATCTCTATTACTATTTGAAGTGGTAACACTTGGCCAATGAGAATTATAAAACTGTTCCATCTTGTCAAGTCAATTGCTTTTCTTGAGACAATTTCTTTTTTAATAGTCACCTATATTGTACTGTGTGTTCATCACACCAAGTCAAGCCTCCTTCCATCACCCCTTTACCCTTTTCTACCTTCCCTCACTCCCCTTTTCCTCTGGTAATTGCCAGACTATTGTCTGTGTCAATCAGTTTTTTTCCCCTTTGTTTAATTCCTTCAACTTTATCACCTGTCTCCCCAAACCCCCTTTCCTCTGACTGCTGACAGTCTGTTCTCCGTATCTATAAACCATGTCAATCGTTTAATGTGAGATGACCTGTCAGATCACATGGTCTGTACCCCAGATGTCAGGAAAGACTCCCCACTCCTTTCCCAGGATGTCAAACAAATAACACAATTCAGCATCCTGTAATTAATAGACCTTGGGTTGCCTTAGAATCAATGTCTTTAAGGGTAAGACACACACACACACATGCACACATACACTTTAAAGTATGGGAATAAAACATAGCATTTGTTATTGGGTTACATCTTCTCCTTATCAGTCAGACCAATTTGTTCATAAATCTTTCGATAATTGGCTCTGCTTATGTCCTATCTCTGTGAAATCCAGCTCTCAGCAGAGATGCTTTGTACAATGTGACCCTCCTGAGGACATTTCTCTGAGTTTTGCTCTTACATTTTCTTTACAACTTTTCATCCTAAAAATAATTAGAAGGCCTGACAGCTAGTCAGAAAATGTAGACTTGAAGTTATATTTAAAGGAACAGCTCTTTTGACTGCAAAGTTTAAACAGCTCACCATAAACTGATCAGTACTGAATGTACCTTTAGAATTTCGACTTCTTCTTGGACTTGTCTCCAGGAAATCTAAACCAGAGAGCACAGAAGACACTGCCTTCCTTCAAGATCCTATTCATTTTTTTGGTAGCCATTTTTCAAAATCACATGTGCCATTTACCACCTTTCTTCCCTCTGCCCCTCCCCACTCCGCTCCTTCATTCACTCCTCTTTGTCTCTTTCTTCATCTTTCTTTTTATTTTTTTCAGAGCTCCCTATACCTTTAAGAGGGAAGTTTAAACTTCTATTTTTTTTTCTGCTTTTATTGAGGGGAAATTTAGAAAATACATGGTAACTACTGTTAGGTAAACCACTTAGTTGCATTTAGAACCTTCACAATGTTGTACAAACACCACCTCTATCTACTTTCAAATATCCCTCTTACCTCAAAAGAAAACCCCATGCCCACTGAGGAATTACCCATCACTCCTCCCGTTACCCCAGGTCCTGGAAAATGCCAGTTTGTTTTCTGGACTCTATTATAGATCTTTCATATCCACATAGTACATACTAGAGAGGACCTTTTATGCCTAGCTTCCTTTACTTAGAATAATAATCTGGACATCCTTTTTGTGGCTGAATCCATACATCCACTTTCTGTACATGCCACAACTTATCTATTCAGCTGCTAGTGCACATTTGAGTTGTTCTTACCTTAGGACTACTGCAAACAGTACTGATATGAACATGTATATACATCTGTTTGGGTACCTCTTTTCAATACTTCAAAGTATACACCTAGGACTGGAATTGCCGGGTTCCATGGTAATTTTAGGCTTATGTTTATTTTTTTTGAAGAACCACCAAACAGTTTTCCACAGTAAATGAACCATTTTATAGTCCCACCAGCAAAGTACAAGTGTTCTAATTTCTCTGCATTCTCTCTAACACTTTGTTATTGTTTTTTCCTATGTTAGCCCTCATATTGCGTGTAAAAGGTTATCTCATTTTATTTTTACAATGCATTTCCCTAATGACTAATGATGCTGAGCATATTTTGATCAAACTTTTCATTTTTATTAAAGACTTTTAGGACCTCCTCCTGAACATTTTCCAATTCACCTCTCATCTCTCCCCTAGGTTCTGTACAGTATTTTGTATCCCTCTTTACTTGCAGTTTCCTCAATGGGCCATGTTATTTTACACCTCTGTATGTTATTTTCTCACCTGGAACATATTTATTTATTTTTCCTCTGACAGTTATTAAAGACTCATCTCAGAAGTCAAATCATGTTACATGTTCTTCAAGTTTGGACTCATTTTCTCTCCTGTCAATCATGATATTGCCCTTTACATCATTATATCGAATTTTTATGCTTTCTATATTGTTTTTATGTTTTTCTCTATTACATTTTAAACTTCCAAAAAGTCATGACCTCAGCTTTATGTAACCACACTTCCCAAATTTGGTAATGACACTGTCATCTTTAACACTCCAACTGTTTTATGTAACCCGCAGAGAATTTCAAGGATCTGAACACACCCGAAAATGCTCTCACTGTTCTAGCCCCAAACCCTTTATCCTTTTCTACCTTAACCCTATGCCCATTTTTCTTCCTCCTTCTGCGTCCTTCCCTCCCTCCTCCCTCTCTCTCTCCTTTCCTTCCTTGGTTCTTATAACTTCCCCTGTCCTCCCTCTTTCTCCTTTCCTCTCAGCTCTCGTCTTGCAGCCTCTCACCACTCACTGCTGCCATCTCACTCAGTGGCCTCTCTCCCCTCCCTCCCTTCCCCCTTCCCTCCTCAACAGATGCTTCATTTCTTTCAGTGTCTCGGATGTTCCTGGCCCTCTGCTGTTCGCCCACTGTCTTTCCTAAACTAAGAACGCCCTCCCACACCCCATCTTCTACATAGTTCACTGCTCAGCGCCCTTCCCACCTCAGTGTGTGTTACCTCGGGGATGCCTCCCTGGAAACTCAAGGCTAGATTGAGTTCCTTTTAATATTTTCTCTCATAGCTCTGCCTCAATTTCATTTTCTCTTTAAGGGTCTCTCTTGAAAAAAATCCGGAAGTCCGGCTGCAGCCAAATCACAAAGAGCTACACAGTTTTCTCCCCTACAAGGCCAAGGGGTTGTGGAACCCAGGGCGCGACCCTTGACACACTGAGATAAAACAATAATCAAATGATAAAATGCACTTCAAAACCTTCTCTGCTTGGGTAAAAGGTATAGTAAAAATGCCAGGTCATATTATCATTACCTCCTGACTCTGTTCTTCCGATTACTTTTCACACACGTACAGCAAAGGTAGTGCTTCCCCAACGGCAATATTGGGAGTGCACCATTAATTCAACAACAAGGTTAAAATTCTAACTTTGATTCATTTGGCCTCTAGTAAACCTATCACCAACTATTTATGCAGCCTCTAAAGAGAAATGAGAAGAAACGTAGTCACTGAAGACAGAGTTAAAGGTTTATCAAATAGCTTTTGAAAAACAGTTTTTCTCTCAGAAGTCATTCATTTAGCTTATGGGATTCTTATGGTATATACATTAAGAAGTACGTGCCGAAACTATAAAGCAAACAACAAGAGAGAGCCTTGTACCCAGAGTCTGGGAAGCAGTAATCTGAACACAGACAAAGAAGACCCGAGGAGGACACTCAGTTCGCTGTCCTTCCCGCTCCCTGTGTGCTGCCCGAGGTCTGCGGCTGCAGCCACGGCAGAGGCGGCCTTAGGTTCTTCCGTAGATCCAGTGTCCTTCCAAAAAATCGTTTTCCCTGCACTGGCTATTCCTGCCCCAACCGTCATGTGGTGCATTAGAAGGTAATAAAAAGCAAGACAAAGAAAAATTAAGTGTTTTTCTGTCCCTGATGCAGTTAATTCAGGTTTATTATTTTTTCCAGCCTATTGGTTTACCCCAAAACAAAAGCACTCTCCTCTCAGTGACAGTGGCTGCAGAAAACTACAGCACCTCATGGAGGCCAATCCGCCTCCCAGTTTATGCTAAAGCTGCCTAAAGAAGGAAGTGCTTAAGCACATTCACCGCTTGTATGAGGACCCCAGACCTCGCAGTGAGCCTGTGTGGTAGAAATCACTCTATTTTCACCAGTCAGTAAAGAGAGGTTATATAATAACACAAGGTTTACACAACTTCTGTCACACTTCTAAATGCGAGAATATATTTTATTTGTTGAACAAATTCTAAGGTTATTATTCTGAAAAGAATCGTGGATAGTGAACGTGATGGTAGAACTTTAAACAGAAAAAAAATGTGACAGGAGTCTTTGACTACATGTTTATTTCTGGCCCACTTAAACAGCATCTTCAATATGAAGAAAGTCACCAATACTTAAGTCACATATTATATGCTACTGACAAAAATAACTAAAATAAACTTATACCAGGAGCATCACTTTAATATCCAATGGTGTATTATTTGGGGAGTTGCTGTTAAGTGTCTCTCTTTGCAGTAAATGTCAGAAAATCTTCACTTTCCCATATCACTTGGAGGCACCTTTGAGAAGAGTGGCTCTTAAACTTAATGTTTAGGAAAATGTTTCTAAGGTTAAATTTCATTCCATAAAGATAACTCGTCAACAATTCACCAAAACACTTGAGTCAGTTTCTTTTGTATGCAGCAGTGTAATGCTCACTTAAAAAACAAAAACAACTTCCTGACAATGTGTTTGGATCCATTGTAATGCAAATACATGCAAAACTGGGTGGCTGTATTTTCATTGGATGAAAACAATGCAAAGTGCACACTGTGTCTAAATGTTTAATGTAAACATTTATACTGAGTATCTGTGCAGATCAACAGCTGCTCACACAAAAGCAGTGAATCTAATGGATTTCACACTTGAAGTCTCCAATCAAAATGGAGTTCACATTCACCACTCATGGATTACTCAACCAGCCTTTGTGACAAAATGATTATCTACTTTTAATCATGTTCCAAGAAGCAATCAAACCAAAGTAACTTAGCTCACATTTCCAGACCAAGTGAAGTGCAGGGCAATTAATTTTATTCCCCAAACAAAATCCAGTTAGTGCTATTGATACGAAGTAATGTCGTGCTATCGTAATGCAATTATGTTATGTGTGCCCATTCCAACTGCATCTAAATTTTCTACTCCTGTTCTATGTACATTCAAAGCATTGTAATTAAGGGCACTTGTAAACCCTTGTGGGTCATGTATTGAACATCTCCCTTTATGAGCAATCAAGAACTTCATGAATCAAATTGATTTGTGATTTAGCAGAAATTTGAATCTTACTTGAGGAGGCTAGTGTGTGGCAGTCAGTCACTCAGCACAGGTATAAAGAGCATATGTATGTGTCCCAATTTAGCTATACCATCCTCTACTCTTCATTGTACATGCAATAACCTTTAAGAAGTGATGGGAATTGAGTTTCTTCATGAAAAATGAGTGTCAACTGTAACTGCCAGTAATAAAAGTCACGAGGAAATAAAGATTATTTTTATACGGAATGGTACTCCAACAAAAATACTAGCATCTCCTCCTCACCTCTCCCCCACTACAACCATGGCGGAATTATAAACTACGGTAGTATTAAATTGGTGATTCCTAAAGGTAGTAGAGTGTATTCTTCCTAGTTGGCAAAGCTGTAATAAATGTGCTTATTAAAGGTATAATTATTTCATTTAATATAACATTTCCTTTGAGGATGATTTTTAGATCTTGCTATTATGGCTAGTCTAGGGAGGAGGAAATTAAGTTAGACTATTACAGAGGGACAGCACACTAACTCTTTTGTGTCCTCTGAGTACCTTTTCAGTAAGACAATATGTTCTAAGTGTTAATCTTATTCACCTGGGTCTCACCTACATTTCATCTATTCAAGAGGCAGAAAACATTATATTTAGGTTTTCTATCCCAAACTAATTACTTTATCTTTTTTTCTTATTTGATCTAAGAAAAACCTGTTTTCTTATTTGATCTAAGAAAAAATCTTTATTAGAATAAGTATTAAAGAAAACAGTTATTCTTATTAATAAACATATACAACTTTATAACACCTTTCTTCACCCCCTGGAAAATAAGAAATCCCAAAGCTACCCTGATGCCGATATTCTTTCTTTCATGGCCTTACATAATTTTGACAAAGTATCCTTATAAAAGCTACTATATTTTCATGTTCAATTCCCAGGTTCACTTCCAAGCTACCATTTATAATGCTGACCATATATCTCTCCTAGAGTACCATCTTTTTATGATGGAATTTCCCACTTCACAAATTTTAATGACCCCAAATGTTGGCTTTCAGGGATTCAAAGAGTTTGCTGTTACTTGCCTTGTTTTAAATAAAAATCAACCTCTTTGAATTATTTAAGCTAAAATGTCCCCAAATCTGAAATGACAGAAGGTCTGAAACTATAATTTATTAAGTACCCCCTTTTGTGCCAGGTGCATCACAGGTACCCCCTTATATAATCTTCCCAATAACCCTAGAAGAGGAGGAGGAAAATGAAACACAGCCAAACAACCCGCAAGTGCCAAAATTTGGGGTTGAACTAGTCCCTTAGACTCCAAAAGTGTGTGTGTGTGTGTGTGTGTCTATAGAGCTAAATAATAAATAAATAAATAAATAAATAAATAAATAAATAAAAGCAGGTCTGGGGATTTATGAATAAGATGAATGGTTGCTGGGGCGAAGGACCTGGATGTTTTATTCCCCCTCCCTGTACAAGGAAGGCCCTGTGGGTTGCTACTGTGACAACGGCTGCAACCCCAGACCAGAGAAACACAAAGCTTTGACTACCATTGCAGCCCAAATCAAGCCCAGTTCTACCGTGTCTCTTTGAGCATAGGCCTCAGGTGACTGGCCGATTCTTGACTGCCAGTATCTAGAAGATCTGCCCCCAAAAGTTTCCTCCACCCAACATGCACACACTATTGAGAGCAACGAATACGGCTTGAGAGGGTCACTACATACTGCTATTTTGAATAGATATCTGCTACTGACTTCTTATAGCGTATTATGACTAATCAGATTCTTGTCTAAACATGGTAACATGAAAGAAAACAATGTCATACTACTCATTCATTATTTCATTTTCACAAATATTTGAGTTGATACCATGTGGTAGGAATTTTTCAAGAGCTTGGAGTTATAAAGGTGAAACACACGCACTGAACCCAAATAATCCATCACCACAGTCAAGAACAATAATTCTGATCAATAATCAAAATCAAGAATCCTTCAAGTATTAGGGGTTCAACAAAACACCTCAACATTTATCCACTGCTTACACGTTTATAAATATTAGACAATATAAATACACACTGAATGGAAATAAAATGAAAAATGAAACTTCATCTATCAGATGGAAAAGTGTGGTTATTTTCTCTCAATGTTTCAAATTGCAAAAATAATTATATATTTACCTTTTGAAAAAAACAATGCCAGTTACAGCAATACACTGCATTCTGCCTTCCTGGTAGAGTGCACCACCTCTCACAATTCTTAATAGGCTCCACCCACATTATCATTCATATTTTTGTCCAGCTTAAACAGGTATTTTGAAAATAAAATTGTATATAATTAAGCTATACAACATAATTTGATGTGCATATATATTGTGAGGGTTGGTATAATCCAAGTGAAACGGTGATTATTTTTTGCAGTCTAAGGGTATCTGTTCCCCTCTCCCTTGCATCCTGGGATTTTCACAAAGACATTCTTGTCTGTGGACAACTGCGAGTTGCTCTTTCTGTACAGGGGACTATAACCAGGGGCCTCCTATTCCACCATCTTGTTGACATACCACCCAAAAAGTGTATTTCGGTTGGACACATAGCCAGGGCAGACATTATCATTGTGATGGAAATACACAGAAGTAATAGTGGCCAAAACACAGGAAAGGCAGCAGTAGCAGTAATAGCGTACATAGATCAGTATCTTTTTCCGGAAGTGTGCAAAACTCATTCTTTTCAAGCAACTAAGCAACCCTCAAATGAGAAGCAAGTAACATTTAGCCCAGTTCTTTAAAAACATAACAGAAACAATGAAGACATGACTGATCCTGTTCACCAACCTGTTAAGAAAAATGAAGGAAGATGCCTTCTTCCACTGTGAACTTGGCAGGGCTCATCAGCTCGAGACAACCTGACAGCAGAGTGACCGCCACCAGGTCACGTCAGATTTGCAGACCGCCTCATTCACACACTGGCTCCACAGCAGTTATGAGGAGTGCGTTACTGGGAGCAGTCGGCTACTCCCTTCCTCTTTTCAGCCTTAATCATTGAACAGTGAACAGACATAATTTTAAAGGTTTCTTTAAGATGGAGAGAGAACTGACCTTCTACTAAGTAATAATAAAATTACTTTGGACCAAATAAGAGAATAAACTGAAGCTTAAAGGTAACTTACAGGCCCAGCAAAGGTGGAGTTCCTCTCTCCTGTAATTTGGAAACAAAGTCCCTGAGACTTGACCGAAGCACCACCTACCTGTCTTTTATTTCTTCCAGCTCTGCTCCCACAGTGTAAACCCCGTGGTGGAAAAGGCAGTCTTTCAACAGATCACACACAGCAGCCATTTCAAAGTACTGCAAGGAAAAGAAAGGCATGTTAGTGGCAAAGCATTTCAGACACCTTCAGAATTTTATATTTGTAAGACATTACTCTAGGTAAAGTATACAAACTTGTTATTTCCAATTTTTTAAGAGTTAGGAATAAGAATTTTTAGATTTCTTTAAGTGGTTTAACTACTCTAGATTTGAAGAGGTGTTTGGTTATGACATCTTAAAGTAAATCTTTCTTCTTTCATGGCAAAAGTAACAGTAATAATTGACTAAAAACCTAGTACGTGTCTGGACTTTATATATGAGTTTTCTCTTCCAGTCTCATGGTCACTGTTTGAGGTGCACATTATTTTAAAGAAAAATTGCATCCAGGGAGGTGACCTGAGTATTAAGAACATGTCACCAGTACGTCTTGCAGGTGAGATATAAAATCAGTTGCCTCTGACTCTAAGCTGAACAGGCTTCCAACCATATCGTGCTGCCAGAGACAGATTTAAATGTGTGCTGGAGGGGAGAACTAAAATGAGTGTCAGGTTTGGGAGGAAAGGGATGTTACGTTTTAGAGGGACTGCTTTTCAGATGGATATCTAATTGGAAATGTCAATGATACACTCGGGTCTATGGCTCTGGTTGCTGCTACTTGCATTTTACTAGACCATCTTCAACCAAAGCCAGCTCTATTATTTCTAAAATAAACTGAATTTCTGTCAATATTTTTCTTTATTTTTATCAGACGCAACTAATAACTACTAGTTTTCTTTTATCTCCTTGGGAGAATTATGGCTTAGAAGAGGTAACTGGATTGGCCTTTTTAAACCTTAATTCATTACTTTATGACTGAATATGCAGATACCAGTACAGTTCAGCTTAAATCAGTGTATTTAGTAAATTGTGTATATCCGTGAGGGAAGCTGCAAAGAGATAATCTATGAAAATTTATGTAGGGAAACCTCATCTGTTATTGTTAACACACTTGAATAAAGTCTAAAACCATGAATTTAGAAACACTAAAACAGTTAATACAATTATTTAAGAACATAATTTACTCAACAACAAAACCTGATTTAAAAAATAGGCAAAGAATTTCAATAGAAATTTCTCTAAAGAAGAAAGACAAATGGCCAACAGGCATATGAAAACCTTCTCAAAATAACTAATTAGAAAAGCCACAATGAGATGGCACTTTACTCAAGTAGTATGGCTATTATTAACAATCACATACCTACACACACATACACACAAAACCCAGGAAATAACATGTCAACAAGGACACGAACGATTTCGAATTTTTGTACGTTGCTGGGAGGAAGGCAGAAGCAGTAGAAAACAGTGTGGCAGTTTCTTTAAAAAATTAAACATATAAATATCATATGTTCTAGCAATTTCATTTCTGGGTATATACCCAAAAGAATTGAAAGCAGGGATTAGAACAGATATTTGTTCACCCACGTTCACTGCAACATTATTTACATTCGTCAAAAGATGGAAACAACTGAAATATCCATTGGCAGATGAATGGATGAACAAAATGTGGTATATACAGATAATGGAATATTATGCACCCATAAAAGTAATGAAATTCTGACACATGCTAAGACATGATGAACCTTGACAATATAGTGCTAACTGAAACAAACCAGTTACAAAAGGACAAACCCTGCATGATTCTGCCACATAAGCTCCGCGGAGAAGTCGATTTTATACAGAGGGAAAGTACGGTGGTGTTTGTCAGAGACCAGGGAGAGAGGAATGAGGGATTGTTATTTAATGGTTGTAGAGGTTCAGGTGTCCAAGACAAGCAATGTTCTGGAGAACAGTGGTGGTAACAGCTGCACAGCAAGGTGGGTGGACCTGAAGCCACCAAACTGTCCACCTAAAAATCATTAAGACGAGAAATTTTATGTGATGCCTTTTTCCATGATTAAATTTTTAAAAAAATAATTGTATAGTATTTTCTTATGGATTAAATTAAAAAACAAAAATCTCACTTTGGCAGAGGGCAAGTGTATGGCATCAACACTCTTAGTGTAATCAGCAATAGCCAATGATAGCAATACATAAGAAGTTCACATTGTCCTGCAAAAAGTGTTTGTGTGTTATTTTTATATATATGTATATATTCATATATATCAAAAGTATTATGATGCAACAATCTCAACTTACAAGCACAGACAGCTCAGATGGAGAGTTATAAACCCAGAGATCCCTTTTCCCACTAACAAAAGCACAGCAATTAGATGCTGAGATTAGAACTCACTAAGACTTAAGACTTGGGTGCAGGGAAAAAAAGGAGTAAAATAAAGTCAATTTATAAACAATATTGTTATGTTTGTAATTTATATAAATATTTCAGAAGATATTTAGAAAAAGCCCCTTGGTAATGAGTTCCAATACATCAGAGCAGAAACAAACACATATGTTCACAGTGTCTCAAAGAATAATAGAAGTAAATTATTACAAAATGAGAAAAAGATTGATTGGACTGATATTTTTTGGAACTGCTGTTTCTTTTTGGTTAATTCCATTTATTACACGAAGTTGCTTAAAACTTCTTAAAAGTCTGTTTACTATTAGCTTGTTAAATATTGTCATAAATGTTTTAGAGTTTGGTTATTGCTTTCTTCAGATCCATAACCTTGCTTTAATAACCCACATATATTCACATCCACTTAGCAGACACATTACATTGTGTCATTAAGTTACATAATGAGGATAATTGCTTTACTTCCTACTGATCCTCTCCTCTGTCTAAGTCATCAGAAAAGAACATATTCTTAGAGCTTTACAGTCTGAAAGCCCACAGGCACCTGAAGGGATCAAGCCAGGTTAGAGTCACCATCTCTCTCTCAACATCTTAATTATTTATTACGTACCTCTAGGCAGGTCAGAGATTTTCTGGAGACACTGCCAATCTGACTTGAATCAGAAAAATAACCCCCGTGTTCACCTGTCGGTTACAGGAGGCCAAATACCTAAGCGCTGCTAAGAGCTCCTAGGAGCTTTACACCCCCCGAGGATGCAAATGGGATTTCCTGATTCAAATTTGCATATAAAAAGTCAACTCACTTCCCAAAAAAAGAGTCATCTTTGATTAGATGCTTCAAACCCTTTAGATTTAACTCATTGCTCTACTTTCTGATTCTTTTGGATGTCTAGTTCTGCCCGTCTTCACTTAGTAGGTCCTCAAGAGACCCAAGGTAAAAGATAATGTTAAACTCAAATGATTGTTCTGGTCTTCAGTTGCACCCAGGGATTAGATGTCAACAGATCTTGAAACTTTTGGCAAAATGATAATTTGGGAGCATCAATGACTTCCCAACCCTTCACATACACCTTACTCTCCCTGAGTGAATTTCCAAAACAGCCAATTGAATGGAACACCTGCACTCACTATTTGTTACTTGTTAAAATTAATCTTTCCTTTAAGGTGTAAATCATTTGCATGAAAGACATGAAATGTCCAGTGGGGATTCCAGGAATGACTGTGTTGGGGGATGAAATAAGAATATTATTGAAGAGCTTGGTTAGTGTTTCAAGTAAAGGAAAGTAGCTGGGTTCTCAGAAGACCTGTGAAGACGATGAGACTGTGGACAAGACTTTTAAGCTCTCTCCGTCTCTCTTCGCCCATCTGCAATATGTAAATCTAAAAGTGTTTCCGTAAATCTCTTCATTCAGCATTCAGTGCAGTAGGAGGTGTGCCCAATGTCTGAGTGTATATGACCAAGACTGGCCTGTCACCCAGGTGACAATCTAGACACAGAAGTCATTGGTTTCTTTTTTTTTTTTTTCTTTCATTGTTAGAGAGAGAAGAAGGGAGGGAGAAAGAAAGGGAGAGAAATATCAATGTGTGGTTGCCTGTCATGTGCCCCCTACTGGGGATCTGGCCTGCAACTCAGGCATGTGCCCTGACTGGGAATTGAACTGGTGACGCTTTTGTTCACAGGCTGGCACTTAGTCTACTGAGCCACATCAGCCAGGGCCAGAAGTCATTGATTTCTAATGTGCCATATCTGAGGAATTTGCTGTACATGAATAGTCCTGCAGAACACAGGGAATCTCTGATCTAGGGCTGTTTGGAATAGCTGATTTCTCCTTTGACTAAAGAAATTGAAGTTTTTATTCTTTAAGCAATTTGTTCTGGTCAACATGTTCTGACAAAGTATGTACCTGACAATGCTTTCTTTTCCATTGTCGTGCTATGACCAAGTCAGCAGGAAAACTTCCCTTCAGTATTTCCATACTTAACCGAAAAATTCAAGGTATCTGATTTTGTCATAGCCACATGCCCACCATGTAGGGCAAAGATATTCATTTGTGATCACTTTAATCAAAGATGGTGCTTTTAATTTTTATTCTTCAGACACTTCCCTTTCTGTGAATATTAACTGGAGTTAGGCATATTTTTTCTTTCCAAACTGTAAATATGATCTTATTGTGTTTGTTCTGGAAATCCCTTTGTTACTACTCAATTATCACTGCAATGTTTTTCAAATCCTGTCTTGGGAAACTCCTCTGGCAGTACCAGCCAGAAAAGTGAGTTGGGAATAGACCTTTAGTTTTTTGCGTTTCCCTCCCCCTCCCCCGCCCCTCAACACACCCAACAAGAAAACTGCAGTTTTAATCTGATTTTGCTTACTGAATTTCTAAAGAAAAATTTTATTGGGTTTCAGAATGAATCGAAAACAGATTCAAACATTAGATTTCGTCTCCTTGACATGGAACATAAGTTCCATTATCAACTTACTCTAGACATCTTGTCAGGTCTGCCTCTCCCCACTTCTCCCAGTAGCCATCTGCACAGCATTCCTTGCAGGTCCCTGAACATGCCACACTTTCAAAAACCCGATTTATGTTTCCTCTGTTTCTCATACAATAGTTCTTTCCTGTGGTGTACTACTGACTCCTAGTCACCTCCAAGGACTCAAACATTTTGAGGCTATATTCAGGGCCTCTTTGCTGCGTTTCCACGGAATTCTGTGGATAATTTCACCTAACTCAAACTGCAGTGTACTATAATTGCATTCAAAGAGACTGAAGAGCTCTTTTTCCCATGTAAGAACCCTGTGAGGGCAGATATCATGTTTGCTGTGTGTGTGTAATTCCTAGTACCTAACTCCTTGCTGGGTACGTGATATACGCTAGTGCCTGTACATAAAATAGATAGAAATATAAAATGCTTTTTGAACTTTATTTCAATAGGTAGCTACTGGAATTTGCAGTGGGACATGACACCACCTTGGCGCAGACAGGCACTAAATGAGCCACCTCCAAGCTAGCGAACCCCCTGCTGACTACTCAGGCATAATGCAGAAGGGGGGAGGGGCAACATAAGATTGTAAAAGCCAGTCACGAGGGATAAAGTGTTGGAGGAGGTCAAAGAGTGGCTGTGGCTGCTGGTTGACCCTGGAAATCAGAGGTTCCTCATTCCCTGCCCTGTCCTTGAACATGGTCCAGGGCCAGTCCGGGACCATTTTGAAGACACAGCCCAGAGAGTGATCTGGTATTGAGGCCACCTGCAGTAAGCACGTGGCCCAACCCTGCTTGGGCCTCTATATAGGCTTTTACGGTGCTTAGGCCGGCACGGAGACCTACTTGTCCTATGGCACCCGAGCCAAGCCGCGTATGCAGTTCCTTTGCGTATTAAAACCCGCCACCTGCCCACCTGGACTGGCGTGCCGCTGTCTGCAGTCTCTCCTTGTTCTCGGGGTAGGAAGACAAGCGTACAAACCAACAAGCGGCAGAGGCCGGATCCAGGCGCCGGAGCAGCTGTGGAGCCTTGACTGTTGGCACGAACTCCTGAAGCGGAAGAGCCTGGCGGTGGCCAGGCTGCTCAGAATCCTGCCAGGACCAGGTACTTGAGCAGCCGCGGGTCTGGCTGCTAACGTCTGCCTCATGAGACAAGCAGGTGCTAGAAGCGAGCATGCGCATTGGTGGTGGAAGTTGGTTGAAGAATTCCGCCGGACCCCGGGACTTGAGCAGCTGTGGGTCTGATTCTTGGCACGTGACTTGCAAGCCCACAGGTGCCGCTCGTTGCAGGCCTGCTCAGGTGGGGGAGGCAGCTTACGGAATCCTGCCAGGGTCGGGCACTTGAGCAGCTGCGGAGGAGAACAGGGAGCAGGTAGGGACTCAGGCAGCTGGCGTCTGTCTGCACGGCCACGCAAAAACCTGTGGGTCCCTCGGCGGCAAAGCTGCAGGGTTTTGTGTTGGCTGTGCTGGACATTGGTTTCCTTGGCGGTGAAAACTGCTGATGTTCTCCGCAGAGCTGTTCCTTGAGGTCCACAATGACGTCCCCAGAAATGAAAGCTGTGGATTGTCCACCGAGACGGCAAGGGCTGTTGAGGTCCTCGGGGGCTGTTGGGACTTGGAGCTGTGGTCACAGCCAGCCACTGGTGCCGCGTGGCCGAGATCAGTGGCCTCTGCTTGCTTCCTGCTTTTAGACTGTCTGGAATCTCAGCCACGCCAGTCTCGGGTGGCGTGAAACCGAAGCAGGTCCTGTACGCAGAGCCCCGAAAGGCTGGGGAAGCTGTGCCCTTCTGGTTCACGCTCTTATTCCAGTGAGAACTCTCCGGATTGGGGGTTCTTCCTCGGCGCCAAGCAGAGCCAGTCTAGGGAATGGGATGATGCAGGCAAATCGAAAACAAAACAAACAAACAAAAAACATGAAAAACAAAACAAAACACCTTACAGACACAGACAATGTGATTACCAGAGGGAAAGGGGGCGGGGGGAGGTAGAAGAGGGTGAAGGGGATAAATGCTGATGGAAGGAGACAGAGTGGTGAACAACACAGTGTACAGATAATGTATTATAGAATTGTGCACCTGAAACATAACTTTATTAACTGTCACCCCTATAAATCCAACAAAAAACAAAAGGGGGGGGGAAAGGTAATGTTCTTCCTACCGTTTTTGTGCAATACAGGAAGCAAGCTCTGGTTTGCTTCCTGTGAACAAAGAACCAGGTGACATGCCAAGGGCGGTTACCCCCCAAAGCAAGGTGTGTTTAAAGCAAGTGAGAAGTATCACGGGGAATAACTTCCGAAGCAGTGGCTCCCTGCACGGAAAGCCTCTGCGCTTTTATCCTGTCAGATTGATACACATTCATGCTGGCTATTTTTGTGATAGCATGTGTAGCATGTAAGGAGTGGTGTGCAGGCCACGCTTCTTCATGCACCACACATTTGGGAAATGTCCTTTAAACCCTCCCAGAGGCGAGCATTTTACTACAGTAAGGAACTCTTGGTTACCTTAAGTTCCAAATGGCTGCCTCAACCGGTTTGAGCCCGATCACCCAAAAACCCCTCAGCAGTTTCTGACCGTGGTGTTCTGGAGGCCCAATCTTTCCCTGGGTAATTTACTAGCAGCACAGTTAGTGGGAAATTTAGTTTCTTTTCCAACTTAGCTTAGCAGGGCAGTATAATCAGGGGTTTTGCTCCCTGGTACCGCTGCACCTGCTCAAGTGGACGCCTGAGCTGGCCCGGAGCCGTTCGCACCTGCGGGTAGCTGTCCAAGCGCTATTCTTCGTAGGGGGCTGAGGCTCTGGTCGCTGGCTGCACGGTCCTAATCATGTCACTCCTACTCACTAACAAGTGAGTTTCAGGACAAGCTTTTCTACAGCTACGAAAACATCCTGCGGTAATTTTGATTGGAATTCAGTTAATCTGCAAGAATAGTTGGGAGACATGATGTATTTACCAGGTAGTCTTCAAATCTGTGAACACAGTACGCGTCTGTGTTTATCATTTATTCTTTCATCATGTGCAGCAGTTTTCAGAAGACAGCTCATATATATACACATACCTGGAGCTAATTTAAATATTATTTTTAAAATGTCAAAAGTTTTATAACATTCTTTTTTAATTGTTTTGCATTTCTAGTACATAATAATACAGTAGATTTTTCTGTGCTGACCTTACATCCTACAACCTTTATAAATTCCCTTTTTAGTTCTGCAAGGTTTTATTTAATTATTTATTGTTTGGTTTTGTGTTTAGGAGCCTTGGGACTTTTTCTACTTAGAGGATCCTGTCATCTTCAAGTAAGGACAGTTTTATTTATTACGTCTTTCAGATCTGCATGCCTTTGATTTTATTATCTTGTCATCTTGCACTGACTAGAGCTTCTTGTTTAATAGGAATGGTATGTTTAATAGGATTGGTGTGAGTTTTCACACTTGCCTTGTTCCTAAACTTAGAGGAAAAGCATTTAGTCTTTCGCCATTAAGTATGAAGTTAGGTGTAGGTTTTTTGTTTATTTATTTTGTTGGTAGATGCCCTTTATTAAATTAAGTTCTTATCTATCTCTAATTTACAGAGAATTTTTATTAGCAGTGAATGTTGAATTTTGTCACATGCATTTTTTGTCATAAATTGATATGGTCCTATATCTTCTCTTTATTTTTACTTTTTTTAAATTTAAGTTTATTGGAGTGACATTGGTTAATAAGATTATATAGGATTCAAGTATACATTTCTATGATACATGTTCTGTATATTGCAGTAAATTTTCTTCTTTAGACTGTGACTGTGGTGGAATATGTTTATATATTTTCAAATATTAAACAAACCGTGCATTTTCATGATAAACCACACATAGTTAATTAGTCTTTCTATATTATGTTGAATCCTATTTGGTAATATGTTGTTGAAGGTTTTTGACTTTTAATGTATTATATGGAACACCTGCTTTACATGACCAGTGTTCTAAAGGCAAGAATTGACACAAAGGCTCCAACAAGGTAGGTGATAATGGTTACTAGTTTAATTTCATTGTGACCAGAGAACAAAATATGTATGACTTCTAATTTTTAAAATATGTTAAGATTTGTTTTATGATCCTGGATATGGTCTGTCCTGGTATATGTCCCATGTACACTTGAATGTATATTCTGCTATTGTTCAACGGAACGTTTTATAAATGACATTTAGATCTGGTTGAATAACGATGTTCAGTTTTTCTACATTCTTGCTTATTTTGTGAGTATTAATTCATATTAATCTAGATTTTTACTGAATAAGAGTGTCAAAGTCTTTGATTATTGTGAACTTACCTGTTCTTTCATTTCTCTTAGTTTTGCCTTGTGCATTCAGAAGCTCTGTAGTAAGATACAGTAACACTGAAGATTAAGTTTTCTCAATGAATTAACCTTTTATTATTTTGTAATGTCACTCTTTATCCCTAGTTATTTTCTTTGACTGGAAATTTACTTTGATATTAATATGGCCACTCCAGATTTATTTTGATTAGCATTTATGTGGTATGCCTTTCCCCACTCCAGATTTTACCTTTAGTTTACTTATATTACTATATTTGGAGTGAATTTCTTATAGGCAAATATGGTTGGGTCATATATTTTTTAAATACATTCTCATAGTCTCTATTTCTAATTGGTATGTTTAAATACTTTACATTTAATAAAATTGTTGGTATGTTTGGATTAAGTACACAAGTGTATTACTTGTTTTATTTGCCCCTTGGTTTTTGTTGTTGTTGTTGTTTCTACTTTTCTATCTTTGTTGACAGATTTTTAACATTTTTAGTATTCCTATTTTATATTTGACTATACTTTTTAGGGTACTTTTATGGATTACTCCAGATAATGCAATATAGATTCTTAATGTTTTTACATTAACATTAGTATCAACATTTTATCACTTCAAGGGGGATATAGAAACCTCACCATCACATAATTCCTTTACCTTCTTTACATTATATTGTAGTTTCTTATAAATTTAAGTGACATACATTAAACACCTCATCAAGCAATATAATAATTTTTTGCTTTCAATTGCCAAATGCTTTAAAGATCTCAGGAAAGAATATTCTTTTATTTTCTATCAAGATATTAACTATTTCTGTTGCTTTTACTCTATTCCCAGTATGTCGAGTCTTTTTCTGATATCATTTGCTTCCATCAAAAGAATTTCTTTTAGTGATTATTTTACCAGCCTGTTGCCTTAGCCACTTGGCCACGTCATCCCACTTAGTGATTATTTGAAAGCAAGTTGGCTATCAACACATTCTGTTAGTTTTATTTCATCTGAGAATGTCTTGTTTCAACTTCATTTCTGAAATATAATTTGGCTGGATATGGAATTCTGGGTTGCCCTTTTTTCTCCCTTTTAGCTCTACAAACATAGTGCACTACCTTTTCTCATCTCCAAGGTTTTGATGAGAAATTGTTAGTCTGTGGAACTATAGTTCCCTAAGAGTGTGCTCTCTTCTATGATTGTTTTGTTTTTAGTTTTCAGCAGTTTGAATGTGTTTCAAGGAATGAATTTTTTGGAGGACTTGTGCTATTTAAATTTCACTTAGTCATGTGTAATATATATTAATTGTATATATAAACATATGTATATCTGTATGCATGCATACATATGAGTATGTGTGTATATAAATATATTTGTATTTAAACATATATTTTATTATTAGAAATGAGTTTATTTCTCTATGACATTAATCCTTTTTTCTTCTTTTTTTTGTTTTTCTGGAACTTTGATTACACAAATATTTTACCTTTTGGTATTAACCTATGGATTTGTGGGGGACTTTTTATTTGGGGAAAAGAGAAAAAATATTACAAATATACTTTGAAAACAAAATTTTACAATTAATATGGAGATTTGCTGAATTGAAAGAATCAATTAATATCAAGTAGAAACAAGAAAAGAAACACTGACATGTAGAATTAAAGAATAAAGTAGACATCCCTAGGATAGAACCAGGATAGAAGTATATAGAAAATACTCATTTGATCATTTAATCTTACTGATAGCTTTTGTCATTTTATAAGTAAATGTTCACAGTGTTATCTGCTGCTGCCATAGGTGAGTCATTCTTGCAAAAATAGTAAATATTAATAAGTTTAGACATGTGCATTTAAAGCAAATTCTATGAGCTATGCTTTAAGACATATCTTTTAGTGGTAGATATGTAAAGTGACAACTTCATTGCATATGTACATGAAGTGTTATTATTTTTTTTAGGATTTTCCATTGTTTGGGTATTCACTGTATGCTATTGATCTTTGAAAGAAGAGATGCATACAGAATATTTGAGTGTTTCTGTGGAATACTTCAACATGAAATTAGAAATTGATCTGAAATAGAAAAAGAAATATAGATTTCAGTGGCAAAAAAAATCAGGACATGTAGTCAAAATATTTTTATTATTAAAAATATGCTTATAAGAAACATCATATATATCATCACATATTGACTTGCATAAGTTTGAATTTATAACATGAATTCATAAATGAATTATTAATTCATAATGCATTAATAATAATAAATGAATTCATAACAGCACAGCCAACATCAATTCAAAATAAAAGAAAATTTTCTGTTTGGAAAATTTGTTGTGAAACAAAGATTAAGTCTACAGGATAGGACAATTAACTTTTGTAAATTTTAAGCTTTCACTTTTAAAGATATAACTTTTAAATAGGAAATACCTCTGCACTTATATTTTAATTTTAAATTATTCTAATTGGGATTTATTAGTTTTAACCTTCCACTCTTTTTAATGTTTCTATTATCAAATATCTCCTTATCAGGCAGACTTTATTTTGCATACTATTTAAATATATAATGTTGTCATAACACATTTGTTTATAGAAATAACCACCCATCTATTTTATATACATTTTTTAACAAAATCCTTCCTGAAATATATAATCCTATCATAAAAATTAACTGTTAATTTTTAGGTGTTCATTATTATTTTAACACATATTTAAAAGTACTGAAAATATAGAATTATTTATATTTTCAAAAATTCCTGAGAATTTCTGGTAATTCCAATTTCTGATCAGATTCCAAAGGATAATATCTTTTGGGAATTTGGAATGACTAGGTAGGTCCACAGTCTCCCTCTAGATTCCCAAGAGTTCTTAAGGAGGAGAGTATAAAAACAACAGAATCAGGTACTCCTAAGGACTGAATATTTTGGATGTACAATCTTAATTCTCATTTCATCTGCATGCGCATTGAGGAAGTACTCCACGTGTAAACATGGTTTTATTTTTATGTTTGAAAACCTCATCCTTATTTCAGGGCAGCTTTTTTTTCTGTGGCTTTTGAGGTTTATGTTTTTGCTAACTGTTAACATTTCAAAAGTGAGAGACTATTTATTTACATTATGACCCATTTGTCTGACGGAAGTCTGACAGTTGTAATAAGTCTGTTGAGCCTTTAGAGATTTTAAAAAGAGGGGAAAAAAAAGACTTTCATTCTGACAAATTAGCAGTGGGAATCCTTGCCTTGATTTCTGAACTTGTTTGTTCTTTGAGTTTTTTATGTACCAACTGGAAAACCTACTTTACATGAAAGGAGATTTAGGAGCAAGAGTTAGTACAAAGCTCTGAAAGGCTTATGAGACCAGGAGACACAAGTGAAGTGAAATGTGTTTAACTTGTTGCTAAAAGGTTTCCTTCTAATTCATTTAATAGCTTGATGAATGAATCTCCTCTTCTAATTCATCTGATGTCTTATATAGGTTCTGAGTGTGAAATCCCTGTAGGGAAACAGAATATATACCACCTACAATGCAGTAAATTGGGAGAGAAGTAGAATCTGGTTTGTGACCTTAACAGGACAATTTTTTTTCTTTTCCTGAACATTTGATTTCCTGCCTCCTACCCTCTAAGGAGCAGGAAATTTTAGAGAAATTAGAGAGAGAGAAGGAGAGGAGCCAATTCTCTTCTTATCTCTGTGTTCAGACTCTCCAATCAGAGGAGAAATCAATGGAATGACAAAGTCCTCAGAGAGAAGGGGAGCTATGTATTTGAGATCTTGATTTCAGAATTTTCAGGTAAATATCCAGAAGTGGGTTTCTAAATAATCTGGTAGTTTTTGGTCTTTTGAGGAACTCCATACTGTTTTCCATAGCGACTGTATCATTTTACTTACCTGCTAAGTGTAGAAGGATTTCAATTTCTTTATATCCTCAACAGCTCTGGTATGGCTTCTATTGTTGCTGCTGCTGCTGCTGTTGTTTATAATAGCCATTCTAACAGGTGTGAGGTGGCATCTCATTGTGGTTTTTATTTACATTTCATTAGTGATGTTGAGGCTCTTTTCATATACCTGTTGATCCTTTATATAGTGCCTTTAAACTCCTGTGTTCGTCAAGGGATTATTTTCAATACCCAAGAAGTGGAAACAATCTAAAATTCTACTTACAGATGACTGGAGAAAGGAAATGGGGTATGTACAATGAAATATTATTTGGCCTTAAAACAGAAGATAATCCTACGACATGCAACGTCATGGATGAACCTTGAGAATATTATGTTAAGTGAAATAAACTAGTTACAGAAGGACAATACTGCATGATTCCACTTATACAATGTTTCCAAAATAGGCATATTCAGAGCTGCAAAGAGTAGAATGGGGATGGCCAGGGGCCATGGGAAAGGGAGAAATGCAGGGTTGTGCCGTTGTAATTAAGCAAGATGAATAAGCTCTAGAGATCTCAGGTACTGCGTTGTGCCTATAGTTAAAAATACTGTGTTTATACTGAAAACTTTGTTAAGAAGGTAGATCTCATGTTAAAGGTTCTTACTACAATAATAAAATAAGACCTAACTCAGAGGCAAGAGAGCTCCATGTGTATCAGAGTGTGCTATCTGAGCATTTTGCAAGTAGGAGTACCTCAGTATTTTGGGGGTGTTACAGAATAAGAGAGAAGAGGAAATTTTACCACATAACATTGTGACATATATAATAGACAACCTGTGACATGTATAATAGATATACTTTGAGGTAATGTTTAAACTGAAAAACTTCTGATGGCTTTATTATTTAACACCATTGCATAATATCTGTCTACTTTTGTAAGGACACGTAATATCTGTCTACCTCTGTGAGGATTGTGTTGATTTAGTATCGTATCCAAATACTTCCCCTCTCCTCTGGAAAAATACGAATAAACCTCAGTCCCTTTTTTTGCAATTTTAAAAAGTTAGTTCCTACTGATTTTTTAGGGCTTGTATTATTGTCACTTCCAGGAAGGCATTTTCTCTTGTTAATTCCTTCACACTAGTGTTAGCTATTTCTTTTGTGTGCATCAATTAAGCCTTAATCTTTATCAAAACAGTGCTGTGCAATTCCATAATCAGTGATTTCTGCAGTTTTATACTCCGTTCTAATACTGAGAATCAGCACAGAATCTAGATGGATATATTTCCTAAAAATGTATTTTCAATGAATAGACCAATAAATAAACTAACCAGTTAAGATAGTTAAGACAAGTGTTGTGGAAGACTATTTATAGTTTAGTATCCATTTTTAAGGAGAAGACTCTAATGTGGAGGAAATATTGTCACTTTGAGAATAAAAACGGAAGTAATAGCGGTACAAGTGAGGCAATATTCTCACTCAATTTCCTACTTAAAGTCTCACCCAAATTGAGAAAAGTCTCAAGAAATTTATGAGAACTGGTCGAATGAGGTAATGTTTAGGAACGAGCTCTGTTTAAGAGATAAAGTCCTTGGTATCTAAAGGGACCTACACATTAGAGTAGCTAGTAGGTATATCCAAAGCAAAACAGGCCATGATTTTTTCGTATATTTTGGATGTGGCTTATATCCATCAAGACCTTTCTTACATCTGTACTCTTTCTAGGAATAAAAGAGAATACCTGTACTCTTTCTAATTCTATGGTATGTGTTTCACACCTTACACATAGTCTTTTCTAATCATTTGTCACAGGCATCTTTTCTTCCCTCCATAATGCTCTATCAATTGTTAAATACTATATTTTATATCTTTCATGTCTTACTTTAATTTTATTTCATCCATAACACTAAAGCAACACTTACCAAAATAGAATTTTATTGTTGGACATATAATTCCATGCCCTGATCACAATCGCCAATACACTTAAATTTTACAACAACTTCTATTTGATGGCATCACATATGACAAAATTTATTTTTTTAATTCCTGATTTCATATAAAATTATATTTTACCATTGTAAAGTAAAAAGACAGTAAGACCCGGTCTACTTATTAGTTTAAATATAAGAAGCTGTTTTCTCCTAAATAGAAGACAAAAAAAGAGAGGAAAATATATATTCTTATTATTTTCCACTGGTTCTATTTACTTAATTTCACGCACTTAGTATTTTTCATTCTTTGTGTTCATTGTAATTAGCTGAACAAGAGATTTTAAATAATGCATTATAATAAAACAATTATATAAAAGTTCTTCTTAAAATTAACTGGCAGTCTAATGTAGTATTTCTCAAACTTTGTCGCTAGATATGTAATGAAAAACAACCGATGATTTAAAAACAGAAGTTTTGAAAATGCTGGACTAAACAAAGTCAAAAGTCAAATTCAATGGTGAGATTTTTCAAAAACACTGGTGTGCAACAATCCTAAATAAGGGTATACTAGGCATCACTTTATGAAACTAATTTTACTATCTGTCTTCTCTCCCTCTCTCCCACCCCATTCCCCTCTCTCTTTGACCTGCTATATTTTGTTTTTAATTTCTAACATTATGCATGGATATTGTTTAGGTACTTTGTCTAGTCAGTTGAAAAGCAAGATATCTAATACGTAAATTGTATGTTTGCATTATGTGAAGGCAGACTAACATCTTTGCATTCCAAGGAATGAAGATTTCTCTGTGGTTTGAATGTAGACAAATGGCATAAAACATGACTAATACATCATAGGCACGACATCTATATACAGGATTCAAAGGAAAATTCCACCACCAAACTCTCAGTCTGCATCACCAGATACATGCTACACACAACCTCATCTTTCACATTAAATTTATATTTCTTTTATAGTTTATTTGCTTTAATTAATCCATTTCAGTTTTAAAGCTTTATAGTGAGTGTAAGGATTTCATACCTCAAATAATTCTCATGTAGTTAAATAATTTTGTAGTGTTTTGAATCAACTCACAGGACTTACTGTTCTTTCCTTCTGTAAACAATAGTTTTATTACTCTGGTTTTAGAAATGTTGTCACATGGTGGGGAGCATCAAAAGCTGCTTTTGTTCAGTGGTGTTTTGGTTTTCTAACTGTTGACTTAGCGTTAATATGTCATTTGCATTAGTTAAACTCGTGTCAGGAATAAAAGTAAGTTAATAATTATAATCCCAAAATAAATTAGCCCCTAAAAAGTTTTACTCATCAAAAGACAAACCCGATTCCGCTTAAGACCATCAAGATTCTTAAGTATAGAGCTATGATCACAGAACGTGTATAAATTTTGCAGTTTCTGGCTGAATGTTACATATGATTTAAACCATTCCTCTGTGCATCCCCAAATTAAAATAGCATATATTTAATGTATATTTTCAAAAATATTATTATGGACTTAAATATTTTCAGAGACTTATAATCCATATCAGAGTGGGCTACATATATTTGGGGAACAGAATAGGAATACCTATTCTGCCATTTTGTGACCCTGGACAAACATCAAAAATGTAAATAAGGACATTTTTTCAAGTAACTTCTCTAAGATTGCATAAAATGATGCTTACTGAGTGATATTTTTTTTTTCTGTCACCAAGTACTCCCTATACAAATTTAATCATTACAATAAGACATGGTTACCATTTTCATTATTCATTTTATAAATTTCAACCTGAAATCTCTTTTCTCTGAGAAGGGAATTTAATAATATGCATCAGGGAAGAAATTTATAAACTCCAAGTCTTATCTAAGTGTATCTTAAGAGGAAAATGTTTTTTGTTTTTTATGAGGCTGTATCTCTTTATGCTTTTATGGCATAAATGTAGTTTTCCAGATCAAATGTCTTTTCGATAAATTTGATATTCAAATAAATATTAACATAATTCACATACAGTGCACACTGAGAAGGTCATGGTTGAAAATTCAAGAGAACTTTTTCAGGATAACGCTCAAATGAGTTCATTGTCATAGGCTACATTTTTCTTTGCATTTGAATTAGAGTTTTCTCAAAACTAAAAATTATTCTGACTTATGTTTTGTGGAAATTTCTTATTCTGTGGAATATAGTGTCTGTAAAGCTTGCAAAATGGGGATAAAACATGGAGAATTACCAACTACTCAACACCTTCAGCATTTTATGTGTCCTATACCTTTTCCCTTTGCGTTGGTCATGATTAACTCATGCACTCATCTACCCTTCTGCTCCACATTCTGGCAATAAAGGAATGGCATTATAGACAGACTCCTACATGTACTCACTTCTTCATGGTTTTCATTCCTATTTAAGCAAATCAGTATATCTTCGGTTGTTTATGATATTATCATCCTTGTGAGGGAGGAGAAAAATTGCTTGTGGCTGTGTCCTTTTAGGCACTACAATTATTCTGTCATCAGAAGAACCCCAAGTAAAAGGTATCACCATGCTTATTTTATAGTCGAGGTAACTGGCTTAGAAAGTTGAAGGGAAGATCACTAGCCATGCAGTGATTGAGTGGTAGCTCTGGGTCTGTTCGCAGACTCCGTCCTTTTAAAAGCCAGGCTCCTGCCTGGTGCAGCCTTCTCACATACACTGCCTCTCAGTTTCTTCTCTGTTTTGAAAATTCAAATTTAGTGCCTTTTTTAAAACCTATTTTACTGAGGTTAAAAAGATTCCTTTTAATTTATATCCCTTTCTCCTCCCTTTGACTTAACACAAAGCCTTCCAGGCTCTGGCAAACCTCTCAGCACATGTGACCATGGCCTTGCTAGTTGAATCCTGTCTGTGTGCGTTATTCTCAATGATTAAAAAATTTGGCCTAAATGAATGCACCTCCATGCAGACTTCCTCCTCTAAGATTTCTCTCTGTTTTCTCTCTGGAGCTTCTAAGCTCCTGAGGAGGCGCTGCCGGAGGTCAGGCTGCACAGGAAGGTTTCCTGCACTGACAGGTCTGCCGGCAGAGAGAATACTCAGACAAAAGCCAAAAGAATATAGCTGATGGTTGCAGCAAGGAAATTTTTCAAGCCCACACCTAGAAATTTACAAACTTGAGGAATTTGCCATTCTATTCAGCGGTCATACTTTGAGCTTTCAATATATGTCAGGCAGTAGAAAGAGAACGTAAGATTAAAAATCAGGGAATGAAACCACCGGTTCTTAGGTACTAAGCATGTGACAAGCACTGCAGTATATAGACCTTGTTTAAGCTTTGCATTCTACCAGTGTTTTTAAATTACTGTTTATGGTGAGGGTTAGTTTTGTTCCAAATTGGCTAAGTCATAAAGTGCCCGTACATTTGGTCAAATACTCTGTGTTATGAGGGTGTTTCCGGATGAGGCTAACATTTGAGTTGATCAACTGAGTAAGAAGATTGTACTTTCTAATGTGGGTGGGCCTCATTCAATCCACTGAAGAACAAAAAGACTGACTCTCCCCGGCCAGTACGGGGGCGGGGATGACTCCTGCCTTGCTGTCTTCAAGCTGGGATATCAGCGCTGGTCTGCTTTCAGGTCAAACTGAAATATCAGCTCTTTCAGGGTCTGGAGCTGCTGGTCTTTGGACTGGAACTTACACCATCAGCTCTCCTGGGTCTCCAGCTGGCTGATGGGAGCTCTGGGGACTTGTCAGATTCCATAACCACATGAGCCGAGTCCTTACAATAAATCAGTAAGTGCAGGAAGAAAGAGAAGAAGGGAAGGAAGTAGAGAAGGAGGGAGGGAGGAAGGGAGGGAGGGAGGGAGTTCTTTGGTTCTGTTTCTCTGAATAATCTTGACAAAAAGACATATGTTTGTATGCTAAGGACAGGACATTTCAAGGCATATAGAATATTCCATTTTCTCATTCATTCTTTCATGATTTTACCCATTACTGTGTGCACCAGCAGTTTCTAACTGAGACATGGGGACCTCCAACGGGACACCTTTTTAAAAAAATCTAAGGCCACCTAAATTTTGAGCCCTTACCAATTCTGTCTCTACTCCTAATTAATCAGAAATATTCTGGGAGATTGAGCATTTGCAATTTCTATCTGTTGCCATTGATCAATATTTCAAACCGTACTCATTTATTGCCATGACTATGGTTTTGTCACAACCAAGTGTCATCTGCCATACTGACTTGATATTTTAATAAGCTAACCAATTTATCCTAAAGTGCATGCACTGAAGAGGCTTGACTATGTTGGTATTTTAATGGAAAAGTGGTATCACTTGCTATAAAGACAAGATAAAAATAAATCTAAGGAAACAAGAGAATACTCCTAAATTCTAATAAGTAAATTCTAATGCTCCCAAGGCTCTGAACCTGCGTCAACATCCTCTTTGTTTCAAGTGGAAATTAGCAGGTTTTAAGAGTTTTGAAGCTTTTGCCTTGATGCAGTCAGCATGGCTGAAAGGTAGTTCAAAGAGAAGAAACTTATTACATACTTAAATCAGTGTTAAAGAGGTTTATTTTTTACTCCCCATAATTATCTCTAGTAAACTGTGATATATGGACTGCACTTTGAAGAACATTGTTATTGCTTGATCATTTCCATCTTTAATGGTAAATTTTACCTTTTGACCGTTCCATTCCTGACCTCATCATTCCCTTCCTCATGACAACTTTTCTGCTTAAAGCCATTTTCTTGGACAAACTGTACTGTTTTAAATAACCGCCTCCCCCCGGCTCCATAAAGTTAATTAAACTATTGTTACATTAGAATCACCTGGACCTCTCTTTAAATTTCACCATCTGAAATTCATTCTTTTTTTTCTTTCAATTTTATTTTATATTGGCTTCAGGTGTACAGATAGTGGTTCGATAATCATATACTTTACATAATGTTCTCCTGCATATTTCTGGCACTGTGCATAGCTATCACGATATCATTGACTGTATTGCCTATGCTTTCCTTACTTCCTTGTGACTTTTTTTGTAACTATCAATTTGTGCTTCTTAGTCTTTTCACCTCCTTCAGCCCAGTACCCGATGCCCCTCCCATCTGGCAATGCCCAGCTCCCTCTCTGTGTCTATGCGTCTGTTTCCATTTTGTCTATTTTTTTCTTTAGAGTTCACATATAAGTGGAATCATATGGTATTTGACTGACTTGTTTCCCTGAGCATAATACTCTCTACGTCTATCCAGGCTGTTGAAAATAGTAAGATTTCATTCTTTTTTATGGCTGAGTAATATGCTCTCCCCCCCCACCCCACTCTCTCCCTATCATCTATCTATACCATAGCTTTTTTATTCACTCATCCACTGATGGGCATTTGCGTTGCTTCCATAGCTTGGCTATGGTAAATAATGCAGCATTCTCAATGGAATGGATGATCTCTAGAGTTAGAATCTAGAAACATGTGTTTTTAAAGACAGCCTCCATCCTCAAGCCTGGAACCAATCTGAACTGAGGCAAGCAACCTAAGCCCAATAACCTGGGGTCTATTGCTTCTAGCGTCCATCAGTGATCAACAGGTATTGACCACGTTTAACCAATATTGAGTAGTTCAAAGAAATGAAAATGTGCCATTGAGGTACCTCAAGAAGTGTTAGCAGAAAAGAAGTTTTGGCATGTGCAATCAAGAATTTAGAGGAAACTGTCTCCTTCCCTGTGCTTTCAAACTAAAACTGAGCAAAGGATGGAGACAGGAACATTTCACTACAATATAAGCAAAACAAAATTTCTGAATTAGTAGAGTGGCTCAATGATCTATTTACTCATTCTAACAATTCTTGTTTATCACTATTTCCCAAGGCAGGGATTGGGGATGTACTGATAAAATGGACAGAGGGCTTCCCTCCAGAAACTTGCATCCAATAGGAATGACATAATACTGCCCATTCACAGTAATCAGCAGTGACTGAATGAACCCATGCCCTGGGGGACCAAGCCTGTTCTATAGGTAAAAAAGGTCAGACCTGATGGCACCTCAGGCCTCTTTGATCTCTAAAATCCCTAGACCTATTACTCAGTTGTTGTAGAGGTACACTATATGCGGGGGTGGGGGGGTGTACATACAATATATGTGTATATATTGTACACATGTATCTATTTGAAAGTCATCACATGCATTCTCCTTATAGTTTTCAACAAGCCCCATTTATTCCTCCTTTTATACCAAAGAGAAGAGTGTGTAAGGATGTGGAAAAGGCAATGCTTTTTCCTCTCATTCTGCTGTTGTTCCAATTATAACTCTTGGTTACTCTATTTTTAGGAAAAGGAAGTGCCTTAGCTTTGCTTTGGCTCTGTCAGTTCTTCCTTATTATTTGCAGTGAATGGAGTAATTTTCAGTTAGTGTGTTAGGGATCGATTGCAATTTCAGGGACCTGTCTCTGCCATTCACATTGCCTGGGGCTGAGCCTGAGGCATAATTGTGAAGGTGAACGTGGTCTTGCTGCCCTCTTCCCACTTTGTCCGTGGATGTCTAAAGCCCCTAGCCTGTGGTCACTTACTTCCTCTGTGCTCCCTCTGGCTCATTTTCAAAGGGCCGAGTTTCAATTGTGAAACACTGATTGTCCCCTTTTTAAAAGAGTATTTGTTGATTCTATATGACCAGCAATGTGCCAACCAAAGAACACATGAAAAGACAGCCTTTTTCCCTCCCGAAGTTTACTGTTACATAGCAATTGCAGTACTTGCAAGAATTTGGGTGGGGGAAGTGCCCAGGAGGCCAACAGAGGGGAATGATCTTTAATTGATGGGGACATTTGATTTTGGCCTTGAAATATTGCTTTGCAAAAGTGATGTCAGATAGAGGGAAAAAGTGAAGCGAAGGAATAAAGGAGCCATACGTGATGCATGCATACACTCTGGTTAATGGAATATGTGATGGGAAGAAGGAAGTTATATACAGATATGGATGGATAAAGATAAATCACTAAATGATTCCGAGATGGTCTTTTCTCTTAACATGGGACATTTAAATAAGAGTAAACCTTTTGATAATGAGATGATCATGTTAACTCATATATTGAGAAATAGAGCCTTTTGATTTAAATACTGAATATCAGTTGTCTGATTATAAAAGCAACATAAAATTATTAATATGCATTTTCCTCTTTTTGTGCTAGAGGCACCCTAGCTAGAGACTTTCTTTTTTTTAAAGTGAGAAAGTCAGTTTTGTATGTTTGTAATAGAGGGATGAATATATAAGATTTAAGTAACAAATATAATCAAACTATAGGCATCTTTAAATTCTAAATAGCAGAATATTATCAAGCAGCTCATGAGAAGCTTGTTGCTTGCAGCACACTGCTGTATTTATTTATTTTAAAACATCTATAACATTTTTGTTACAAAGAAAATATGTAGCAACCATAGGAAATTTGAAACCATAGAAAAGTACGTAAGAGAATGAGTCATCCAAAGTCCATTTACTCAAAGATAGTAATTATATAATTCATGAGTTTCCCTCCAAGGAAATATGAATATATAACCCCCAACACATTTTGATATCAACAGAGTTGGTATCATACTGCATGTACTTTTGTGTACTGATTTTTTAATTGACTTGGTCTGTTAACTAGAGTATAAAATCAGAATGTTCTGAACAATGTTAAATTTTAAGACTGATCGCAGTTTTCCTGTGGTGTCTGAGTGATGTACTTTTCCATTGCTGTACAATATATTTGCACAGAGATATAGGGATGTATATAGATGGATAGATTTATTTTTCTTTCATTTCGCATTGGTCACTGAATAAGGCGAGGCCTACTGGTTGGAGTTTGCCCACAATCTCATTCTGTGGAATGCCCATGGAGTTCCACAGCTGGAAGTAGGTTGTTGTCTATAGATATGAGCCCACTTCCCAGTACGGTACTTGTTTCAATCTACTGTAGACCTGCTAGACTGAAGATATACAGTCTTGCCCTGAATGTAAGGTTTGCAGACAAGCTGGCAGGTGGAATACCTGATAACAACAGTCTCCTGCAGGAATGCCTACCAGGAGCCTTTCTGATACCCTGTATCTACAGCCTGTCCTTGTGGCTGCTACTTACTAGCCAGCTGTTTTCCCGTTGTTCTAGATCAGGACTAAAAGTAGCAATTAAGATTTTGATATATGTGAAAAAGGAAGATCCCTCTCAGGCAGTCTTAGCTGAAAATCACATGCACTGGGGGAAGAATCACTGCACACATGATAAATATATTATTTCTGAACCGAGGTTTAAAAAAAATCGATGAAGAGATGAAGGGATTCCCTAATATATCTGACTGGTGGGTTTCTGTGATTTGTTGCACAGCAAATGGGAGCTGCCAATTTCTCAGTTTGGCTCCAGTTCTTGTTCTTTCCAGTCCTGACAGTTTCTGGCAATAAGTAAGCCTGATGTTCAATATCGTTTTGATTTTTTTTTTCCTGCAGATGTGGCTTAGCAGCTAAAATGTATAACCATGACCCCCTGTAATGGAGCTAGCCTTTCTATATGGATATTTCAGGTATTCTTTCTCATCCGAATCCTTCCATATTTCTTGCTGTTTCCTCAGCCTGGCCATGAAACGCACCCTCTATTTTAGGGACTGGCTGCAGGCCCTTTTCTTTGTGTCTGGTTTCTCTCTCTTTAAATCATTTTGACATTTATGCTTATGAGAGAATCTCTTTGGTTTTCTGACTTTACCTTTATCCATGGATGCTGTGAGGCCTTTTAGATCTACATTGTATCTATAGCTACTTAGAACTGTATATCAGAGTTTTTTGGTTGCCTGGAAAAAGAGATTGGGATTTGATTTTTATGGTTTCTAATTATTTCAGGAGGAAATTTGGAGAGGCTGAGCTAGCAACTCTTGGTTGCTCAGATGCCAATTAAAACTGGCAATGATTCCAATGAAGGCTTTTTTTGTGGAAAGTAATGAATGATTGGTACTATACTTAAAGATAATAAAAAGTTGGCTGCCATGTATGGAAAGCTTTAAAGGAGAATGGAATTAGGGAAAATCAGTTTAAAAATCTCCATAAAACTCTAAGCCAGAGGTAATGAAGGCCTGAAATAGGATAGTTTTGTGACAACAGGAAAACTGACATTATTTGGTTCTGTCTCAGAGGCAGGCAAAGAAGTAAGTTAGGAAACAAACTGTTGTCTTTAGTCGAGTTGGGAAAAAAATGATAGTGGGCAACTTAGTTAAACATGGTGAGCTTCAATTTTCTTTTTAATGATCTTTTCTTTCTTTTCTAAAAAGGAATTAAATATTAAAAATAATATTACCTGCATAAAGAATATTGGGATTATTAAATCAAATTATGTATTAGAAACTTCTGGCATACAGTAGGTATGAGAGAAATATTAGCCCTCTTTCTTGTCATTTTTAGAATTATTTATTTATACTCAACTGGGTTTATGTGGCTATTTTTATATTTATCTAGCCATGCATTAGAACAGATCTTTCTGCTGTTTTAATTGTATTAAGGTGGATGAATAGTGTTACTCTTGCTTTGTAACCTTGCTCCTGAATGAGAAATAAATGATGAACCTCCCTATCTCTAGACCCTGCGGGCATTATCTCTGGTTTTCAGAATTGCACATCTTTCCCATGTATGTTTTCCAGCCGATATGTCTCACCGCGATAACTCAATGTTAACTGCAGCATTTGTATCGCGGTATCACTGAGGCTTCCTATCATTCGCCATGGCTGAAACAACCTGACATGAAATATAACACTATAACATGTCAGGTGGAAAATTTAAACATTGCTTTTTCCCAAGGAAGAATAGAATCTTTATATTTTAAACCACAGTATTTCAACAGGGGGGAAAAAGTTATGATATGATATTGATTCTTCTGGGGAGCTGAGTTAGCAAAAATCCCTTTCTACTTAAGACTTGTTCATTTCCCCCTTTTGACACAAGAACAATTCTAAACAAGCTGTTTCATGGCTAACTAAAATCCTTTAAAAAGTATCCCAGGAAATCATTCTAGTGAGTACCAAACCAAATAAAATTGTGTATAAAGGTCTTACTAATTTCTGCTCTTGTATTTTCCCGGTAAAGTCTAAGTAATCAAGGGAATACAGTTCCTTCCCATTCATTCATTCGTTCATTCATTTTTGATTTATATTGTTCAGCTGCAGTTGCCCTGCCTTTTCCCCCTTGCTTACCCCTACCTTGCCCTCCCACTCCCACGGTGAATACCGCGCGTTGCCCATGCCAAGGTCTCCCCTGTTCCTGTTCGTCTGCTCGCACCCACTCTCCTTCCCATTTGAACTACAGAAAAGCAGAGTTCAAAGTAAAGCATTGAATGCTCATCACGATAAATCTTGTGCCCACTCGACACCATACACAGTCACACTATTATTAACTCATCCCCTGTGCTGTAGTTTACATCCCCGTGACAAATTTACATTCCCAATTTGTATTTTTTTAGCCCCTTCACTTTTATTAGTATGATCACTTAGTAAGTTATATAATGTCTAATCATTGGGGTGTGCACCTGAAACTAATATAATATTGTATGCCAACAATATTGTAATTAAAATATAAAAGATGATTTTTAAAAGTTTCAAAATAACCAGTGGTGCCGGATGAAAATTTAAAATAAAATAATAATTTTTCATAAAGTAGAAAAAAAGAAGACCCCTGGAATGATTAATTCAATCACTCAGGTATGCTGAGCCTGGTCATCTACATGGACTAAGAGACCACACTTGAAAAGAATGAAGATTAGTCAATAATTATCATCAATTTTGTACATTTACTCTTTTGTATGAGTATGAGTCACACTAATTCCAGGAATCAGTTACCAAGTTTCTGTCTCAAAGTGTGCTCAGGTATACCTGAGGAAGGGAAGAAAAACAAATAAGTCTCTGAAAATGTTATAAGGAAAGAAGGTTCAAAATCTGGCAGCTACTTGAAGATATGAAGACAAGAAAAAATAAAAATTACATTAAGAAGGGGAAAGGTCAAGTCAAGGAACATGTATGCACAGGACCCATAGACAAGGACTATGGTAGGGAATTGAATGTGGGAGGGGGGTGGGCAAGGCAGGGGACATATTATATTTACTGCTTTGAATTTGCCCAGTCAACTAATGTTGTAGAACAGGGTTTTGGGGGGTCCCCAATGGGAAGCCAATGACAGGAGGAGGAAGGAGGATTTAAATACAGCTTTGTGCTGAGGCTACTTCCTGGGGTGCTTGGTCCCCTCAGAGCTCACTGTATCATCTTTGAAGACTCTGTTCAAAAATGTCACCTTCCCAGAGCATTCCCTACCCCCTCCCCTCAGTATAAAAATATATATGACCTCATGCCTGTAACTGGAAGTAATATTCAATAATGGAAAATATTTGTTGAGCACTTCATTTTGTGCACTAGGCATTGTGCTACCTCTTTACATTAATGCCTTTAAGAATCTCATGAGAAAGACATCATTGCTATGCCTATTTTACTGATAAGGAATTGAATGCTTAAAGATGTCATATAGTTTTCCATATGTTACAAAGCTTGTCTTGGGTTCTTCTCGGAGAAGATGAATGTGCTTTGCCCAGTTGATGCATACACTAAGCTCATTCCAGAATATTAATAGAGTCTGTTAATCTTTTTGTTATAACCTCCCCAATTCTCTGGAAATATTTGTCAAATGCAGAATATTAATAAATAAAATACAAAGTACTGAATAATTAAACCCACAAAGACCTGATTTATCTTTAATGCTTTTAATAATATATTTAAAAAGAAAAAGTTTTGATGACATATGTTCGGGACAGCATATGAAGAGATGAACAAGCTGTTCCTTCTTATTGTTTATTCTTAGAGGCTGTTGGTGGGGAAGCAAAATGCCAAGGACTGAGATACTGTGGGCATGATTGCTGGGTGCATGTGTTTGGTAGTATATTTTTCATCCTCTGCTAAGTGTTATTTTTGTTCCCTGTTCAAAAGTCTTCTCAGTTGTGCCTTTTAAACAAAAGAGAACATTTTTAATTTTGAGGATTTGGATTGTCTATTGAAATTTCACTAGACCAATACTTTCAAAGTCCTTTATCATCAGGTTCAAAGGAATTAAACTTATGGTACCCTTACTGTACAGTGCGAATCTCTCCCTAAAGAGTTATCATAATAGAAGCATGAGACAAAAATAAATGAGCTATCAAGCCATAAAAAGACATGGATGGAACTTAAGTCATATTACCAAAGTGAAAGAGACCAATCTGAAGGGGCTGCATAATTTCAGCTACATAATAATCTGGAAAAGGCAAAACTATGGGGACAGTAAAACGGTCAGTGATTTGGGGCCGGGGAGGATGATTAGCTGTAGTACCGGCGATTTTTTAGGGCAGTGAAACTATTCTGTTGGTAATATAAGGTCGATACCTGTCCATATCATATATATTTATGAAGCTCATATGATGTACCACACAAAAAGAATGAACTGTTATGGAAGCTATGAACTTTGGTTGATCATGACGTGTCAATGTTTGGTCATTCACTGTAACAAATGTACCATGCTGGTGTGGAATGTTGATGGAGGAAGAAAGGGTGTGTATGTGTGTGGGTGTGTGGGGATGTGTGTGTGTGTGTGTAAAGAGGAGTCGGGGGGGGGTCCTGGATTACAGGAGTATAATAGATTGTGGGTAGAACGTTGGGCTTTTTCCTATGAAAACCCAGATAAGGGAACTGAGACAGAGGATGACTAAACAGGATTTCCAATTTTCATCTATTTATGCAACGTTTTAAAAGGAGCGTCATTTGAACAGCAACATAAACCGTGAAATACACAGGAAGTAAGGATCCTCAAGCGATCTGCTGAGCAGGCTATTTAAATAGAAAAGAACTGAGGAATAATACAACGGGGCCTGGAGCCAAGGCACTGGTAGTGATGATGGGGTCGGGGGGAGAATGTATTTAGATATTCCTGTGGAAAAAACCAGTTGGACATGGCACGAAGCTGGTGACTCCATGTCTGTCGTGTGACTTGTGACCTGAAAATGCAAGGGTTTAGAAGGAACTGAGGTGCTTTGTGTTAGGAGATGAAATGAAGGTTAGAAAGTTGGAGATAGGGGTCCTATGGGGGCAATTAAGAAGAAACTGTTAGACCACGGTAATTGCTTCAGCCAAGTGAAGACAGGGCGAGTGAGACCGTCTTCTGGGATTGCCACAGGCATCCATGACCGTAACGATTGGCATGAGTAGGCATGATTTGAGGTCTAGTAGTCTAGTATCAATCACGATTTGGAAGTTGGGGGAGGTAACACTTTATGAGTGCCTCAGTGGAATGGACAGTGGGTTGTTATTTTGGACCTGTGTAAAATCACATAAAACTCATAGCAATAGGGGTGGGCTGTCATTCTTTCCTTCAATAAGTGTTTATTTAATGTATCTTGGGTTTCAGATAGAATAATTATCATTGGATAATTGTCTTTTACTTTTAAATGTGAACATCTATGCTCAGAGAGGGGAACAAACGAGTAACTTGCAGACGCTGGATGAATCTGGCTGTGTTTACTGCCCAAGTCAGTACACTTTTTTCTGTACCACATTGCTTTCAAGGTGTTATACCTAAGAACACGCCTGATTTTGAACTGGCTAGTTGCATTTGGGTGGGTGTTTAGCGTGGGCTCTGCCCTCTAATTAGGATCGCCTGTATAGAGAAGACCAGCGTTGAGCTTCTGAAGTTTTCTAATCAGGCGTACATACACGAAACAAGCTATCTAGGTGGTACAATGACAGACGCAGGGAAAACCTCATTCATACAAATGCATCACCCTCTGAGGCCGAGTGTAATGGTAAAGGTGGCTGCGGAAGGGCGGAGACGATTGTCATACCCAAGGCACGTGCAACCGGAGTGCGGGCTAGTCCTTGACAGCCGTGATGCTTTCAGGAGGGAGGAGGACTCAGCTGACATTTGTCACGATGCCAGGGAGCTCTCCTTGGTTTCACAGTGTTTGTATGTCAACAGTGGAGACAGAGGGGCTTGAAGGCAGTGCAAGGTTCTTGCCTTCCTCCCTGCCTCCTCTCCTTCCTCCCTGCTTACCTCCCTTCCTTTATTCTCTTTTATATCTTCTACAAACACTAATTTATCATTTATGATGTTCTTGGAGTATAATAAAGAGAGGGGCATGGCATTGCCACCACGAAGCTTGCATTCTTGTGCAGAATGTCAAAAGATAAAAATAATGTAATTAGTGCTAAATGATACATAAATTAAAAACAAAACAGAACAAACAAACAAAAAAACATGGGACCAAGCTGGAAGATTCACTTCAAATAGGGAGTTTTGGGGTTTTTTTTTTTTTTGAGCAAAAAGCAAAGATTTGAGAGTTGATAATAAAACCTAGACTTAAAGGATGAAAACATGTAACTTTTCACATGTGCAAGGTTTCTAAATCTTAAGAAGAGGAACCCACAACCACCCAGTTGCTCAAACCTGAAACAATGGCTCCTGTGTTCCTTCCTTCCTTCGTGAAATCCATCACAGAGTCACTAGCAGTCCAGGAGACAAGGAGAAAAATAAAAACCTCTATGCATACTTAGGGGGGGGGAAAGGGATTTAGCCAAGAATTGGTTACATTAGTGATAGATAAAAAGAAAGCCAAAGAAAAGATTATGTCAGTGACCAGAATCCAGGAAGCCGCTACTGTGCTTAGACTGGTGGGCAAAATGCTGGGATTGTCCAGCAGGGGCGGAAACCGTGAGAACACACAGCTGCCTCCGAGGATGGAGCCGGGAGGTGGGGCAGGATCGCCTGGAACTCCATCTGCGTCCTGTTTCTTTCCTTCCAAACCTCGCCCTTGCCTGTGCCTGCTGAGGCAGCCACAGCTCCATCCTCACAGTAAAAAGCAGAGCCGGGTGAGACTGAAGAATGGATCTGAGGGCCAACAAGTCCTGGTCTCTCACAGAGTTTTGTTTCAAAATGTTATCTGAGAGTAGTTCGCGTCTGTCCATTTCTACACTCTGATCTGGTCATCATTCCCCTACAACAACCTTCTAACTCCCTACCTTAGTTCAGTCTAATTCCCTCACAGAGCAGTCACAAGAAATGAACAAGTCAGTGAATGAGTGAAAGAATGAATGAAGGAATGGCATCCTTGAAATATGAGGGGATGTAAGCGGGGAGCGAGGGTCAGTGCTCTGTATGAGCTCCTGACTTACCAATTTGCCTCTGGGGAGATCACCAGTTTTTCTGAACCTCCAGTTCTTATTGATAAAACACACATGGCAACTCTCACATAGCGATGATAGAAGTAAAAAGTTCTTAGGTAGGTGAAAATATTTAATAGACTGAAAATACAACGTGCCACTGTGGAAAAGTCAAGAACCATTGGCCCTAGGGGTACCTATGTGTTTGAATCCTCACTCTGCTATTTACTATTTGGGTTATTGCTTGACCTTGCAGAGCTTCAGCTTTCTCTTGTTTACCATTTTTCCCTCACTACTTTTGAATCTGATCGGCCTCCGGACTTGCTGTGACAGAACGTGGTGGGAGAGGAATTGTGCTACTTCTGGGACGATCCCTCAGAGGAGCACAGCCCTGAGAGTGCCCAGAGGGAGCGTGTCTGGCCAGCTGGAGGGGACAAGGGGAAGCAAGAGGCCACGCCAAGGGGAAAGGAGGTGCCTGGGCAGCAGTACGAAGGACCAAACATGCAAAAGAGAATCTAGAACCTTCTAGAATAGCCAACCGTCTAGATGAATACAATATAAGAATGAATCCAGGTGAAACTAGTGGAGGATCTCCCAAGCACCCCACATAAATAAGATTCATGATTTGTTATTTGTAGCCACCCAGCTTCGGGGTGATTTGTTATACAAAAATAGTTAACTAAAATATTAATAGTACATATGTTAACAAATGGTATGACTTCTTATTAAGAAATGGCAAATAAAAACATTCTTAATTATCAATTAAATTATTAATGCTACTATTGATGTAATATTGTATTATAAACTCTGAAAATAATTGAAAGCATCATTATATTTTAAGAGCCATTTCAAGTGCATATGGATTAAATTATGACTTCAGTGTTATATTGAGGGCAGGATCTAATTGCAATTCATATTTCTTAGCCTCCTTTTGCCTCCACTATTTAGCATGTTATCTCATTTATAGTAGGAACTCATACACATTATTTAACTTAAAGGAATATAGGAAATGTGCCCTTCTTAGAAATTAAAATCTATTTTCTTTCCAACATTGGCAAACATTTTATAAACTATCCTTTGACTTTAAGTCTACTAAGGAAGAATTCACATGGCATAAGCCGTTTCGTTGATGTAAGGTACAAAGACCAGGACAGGCAATTGAATACTGGTTTGAAGGACAAAGTTTGCTCCTGTTCGCCCTGTGAACACCTCTGTTCTTCTATGGAAGAAAGCTCTTGAAAGTCTCCAGTAGAGTCAAACTTAGAGTGCTCCGATCGGAAGCGAGCTTCTTGTCTCTATCTATGACTCAGATTATTCCTTTGCCTATTAAATTACAAGAGACAGTTCCAACTGGATCCATCAACATATTTATAACTCAGTCACACAATTTTCCTCCAGGCGGACAACTCGGCAAGCATGCTTCGAGCCTGGCTGCGACCTGCAAAGATGAGAACAGGGGATAGTCACGGCAGTTTTTACACAGGACGGCATGTCTAAGTCCTAAATGTAGTGGGAGAATTCTAATCTCCCAGCACACCACAAGTCACCGCTTCCACCAAAGGAAAGAACGGGTATGGCAAGTCAGGATTTCCTGAAGAGTCTGAACATCACTTTGTCTGCCGCCCTTAGATCTCCTCAAGAAGTGTATGATCTTTGGTAACAACAGTGCGAATGTCCCTTGAACTCTGTGAAAGAAAGGAGCATTTTCATTTATTAATGACATGGCACGGTCTCTAGCACATATCCTATACCACTCTGCTATGTGCTTGAGACACGCTATCTTATTAATCAATAAGATAGATTTGATTTTCCTTATGTGAGAAAACTTCGGTTATGGCAAGAGAGCATACTCAGAGCACAGATTCATCTCCTATAATTTATTTATAGGTTTGTTTCCAAGGGAAATTAAGTAGATATATTTGTGTGTATATTTATACATACATACATATAACTTAAAGTGCTCTTATCTAAAAGAAGTTATTTGTGCACATCTATAAAATATATATACATATACATATATATATATGTAGTTTTTATTTAGCATTTGACAGAAAATTGACCTCAAAGTGGTCTAAGTAAAAAGGCAATGTGTGTAGTCATATAACTCAACATTGAGGGGTACAGCTATAACACGGTGATGTCATTAGGAAACTCTAATTCTCTGGCCCTCTCTGAACCTCAAACAGTCCTCCCCTATTAAGTCCAAGATTTTCATCCTTCACCTAGAAATTCTAGTGCAAAATAACTCATTTCCCAGTGAATTCCATTGAAACACTTAATTTGGGTCTCATTGGTCTGCTATAAGGTATTCAGCAATGTCTAAACTAATTGCTATTGCCAAGAGGATGGATTTAACTCAGAAACTCAACCTGGATCATGTGCCCTACAGCAAAATTCTAGTAAACACCCTGTATTAGTTCTTATAATGTATCAGTGCTAATCTTCTGATTTTAATTATGCTATGACTATGTAAGCTGTTTATATTGGGGAAGCTAGATGAAGACTATGTAGAAACTCTATGTTTTCAAAACTCTTTTTAATTAATCTAAACGTATTTCAAAAACTACTTTAGAAGATTGGACATTGAACCTAGTATATTATAGGACAATGAAGACTTTAAATGTAAATACTGGTGAAAAGCTTCACCTATTAATTTCCTTCCATCATCAGGATGAGAACCTGTGGCCCTGGCTGGTGTGGCTCCGTGGATTGAGTGCCAGCCTGCAAAGCGAAGGGTTGCTGGTTTGATTCCCAGTCAGGGCACATGCCTGTGTTGTGGGCCAGGCTCCCAGGAGGGGCTGAGTGAGAGGCAACCACACATTGATGTTTCTATACCTCTCTTTCTCCCTCCCTTCCTCTCTCTCTAAAAATAAATAAATGAAACCTTTTAAAAAAAAAGATTAGAACCTTTGCATTCGTGGTGGGTCATCCCAGCTTACAGTTGCTTGCTTCTCTGGGTTCACAGACCACTTCTTTTTTTCTATAGATACTATTGATTTCAGGAGCATGTTTTATTGTTTGCATGTTTACATAATTTATCTCCCCACCTAGATTATGAGAATCATGAGGGTGAGGTCTGTAGGTTATTCATCTTGAAAATCTCACAGTCAAGCAGAGAGCCTAACACAGACCAGAAACTCATTAAATATTAGTGGAATACATGAGCAGGAGCATGCTAATTTGTTAATTCACACCAACAGCTGGGACCATGGGCTATTTTTCACTAGCTAAAGGATTGACTTTTATATAAATATTTATATAAAAATTTTAGTGTGTAATGTTCATGTAATTCTTCTTTTGTAGATATAAATGCCCAATACCAAGTTATAGCTAGAAAAAACATTATGAATCTGTTTATAAAAAAAAATGGAAAAAATGCTAAAATAATTGCTGCCTCTACTGTGGGGGTTGTAGGGGATGAGATAAGGCATTGAGTTTATTTATGCATTTTTCTACCAATATTTATTAAGTTCCTAAATGCTGTTTTAGGAATGGCCTCTACCATCCCATTTAAGAGATTAGTGAATTCATTTGAAGAAGCAGCCAGTTCAGTGAGGGAGAAAATCACCTTAAAGTGTAGCATATTGAAAGTGAAGTCATAGTTCCTCCACCTGACCCCCTGCTATTGTCTCCTGCTGTCTCTGGAATGAACCAGTTTTCCATCAGCTTTGGTGTTGTCGTATGACACACATCCATCAGCAAGCATGCACTGAGCTCCTGCTGAGGGCAAGTGTCCTGGGATAAAATGATATTGGATCTTAAAAATGCTCCCTTGCTAGATATGTCTTATTGCTGATTTCTGTAGACCCTATATTTTGGCACTTTTCTCCAAATTAAAATTTTTTAAGGTGGACTAAATATAAGTATGTACTAGGCAATGCAAGTGTAGCTTTTAGGAAATAATATATACTCAAATCTATTCCAGGGAAATGCATTCACATGTCTTATGGTAAATATAATAAAAGCCCAGAGGTCTTTGTACCTGACGAAATTCAGGAAGAAGGAATAAGGTATTCATCTGCCTGGGGCTGACCAAGTGCTGGAGGCTGGGGGTCTAGTGGACTGACCGTCCTCTGCATCAGCATCAGGAAAGTCAGAGAGTGTTTCTGAACAGACAGAAGACGTTATGAGGATAAAGTTCTATGGAGTTTCTAATAATAACTAATCATCTAGAGATTACTATTCAATCTACTGGAACTAAAAAACTGCCCTAACTTCAACTTTCAGTCTACTGAACTGCATTCCTAAAGGTTCGTATGTTGAATTCCCAATTCCTGATGAGAGAGTATTTGGATATGGAGCCTTGGGGAAACAATTCCATTCAGATGAGGTCATGAGGGTGGAGCCCCCATGATGGTATTTGGAAGAGAGCACTGGAGAACTTGCTCCCCGCCTCTCTCCCCATCCTGTGAGGGCACAGCAAGAAGGGGCTGTCTACCAGCCAGAAAGAGAGTCCCCACCACAAACTGACAGTGTCGACACCTGGATCTCAGACTTCCAGCCTCCAGAACTGTGAGAAAATACATTTCTGCTGCTTATGATATTTCGTTAGGGCAGCCTGTGCTGACTAAGATGTTACCTTTTTCTCTCCCCAAGTTTAGTGAGAGTTGGTAGAGCTGTGAACACATTCGGATGAACTGGCAAATATTTTTTCATTGGACCCTTCTTGATTCTGAAGGACTAGGTATTTGGCGTGATGGGGGGCTTTAAGATATTGGGCAACCTGGAAGTAATCGGTATTCAGAGAAAACTTCTGCGGGTACTCGTGGTAATTTATACTTCAGAAAACCCTTTATTTAAGGACAATATCAGCTGCAGGAAATAACGGCTGATCTAGGACTGAAACATGGTGACAGAAAGGGAATATTATAGCTTACTTTCAGGTCTGACCAGAAAAGCCTAAATGTAAATGCTTTGTATGTACAGATCTGCATGTCCAAAGTACTTCATTCAAATGGTCCACATGGTTGACTTAAGATGATTGAACTAAGAAATTTGTACTCATGGGGTGTTTATTTCTTCCTGTGGAATCTCTAAAGACCAGTGTTGAATCCATTGTTAGATATACCAGGAAGGACTTGACCACGCCCTAACAAGGCCTGAAATGTAAGACCACTAGGAAAGCTCATAATCCTCAAAGAATATTATTATTACAATATGAGGTTTAGTAACTATTTAGGGACTAAATTTCTGATAACGCACCGTATAGACAATCTTAAGTGATTCATAATCTCTTAGTGATACTTTCTCAAGTATGCTTTCTCAATTTTTGTCTTTTAAGAACTTTTTCAACTTCCCCATCTTTTCCTGTCTTATTTCCAAACACTAAAGACTGTGAGACTAAGTACTGTGGTTCATATAAAATGCAATACATGACCTTTGTATTCGAAGGACTTCTATTTAATGGGGAAAAAATAACATGAATATAAAATTAAATATTTAAGCAATTCAAAGGAAAGACCAATGACTCTTTGCATTTATCCCTGGAGGGACAGAGATTGGACCATGATATTTTGCAGACTGAAATGAGAATGAAGAATACAGCAACTGGTTAAGATCTATTGATCACTAGCAAATAGAATATTTTTGGGAGAGGAGGCAGCTACTTCAGGCAAGGTTTCCCTACTCCCACACAAAAGAACAATGAAGTTCAATTGCAGTGAGGCTGGAAATAATTTTTCATAACTAAAACAGTATAAGCAGAATGTATTGACCCTGAAAATATAATGATATGTGTTTTAGGGATACTGAATTAGCAGCAGTCTATGGCAGAATGGGCGTGGCAGGTGGGAAGAGTTGGAGGCACAGAAAAAAATGATGTTGGAGGATTTGGATGGTCTCAAGAAACAGCTTTCCTCCCTCACCAAGGCTTTATTGCTTAAAGAATTCACAGCAGGAACTGGTAATTGGATGGAAATTAAAGAATCGTTTTATTAGTCTAGATTAGAGATGGCAAGGCAGGTGTTCCTTGTTTCAACCTTGACCTCTGTGATGCTCAAATCCATACATGCCTTTTTGGTTCTCTTTTATTACCTTTTACATCCTAAAACAAACCATACTTCTCCCAGCTACTGTGCCCGTACACATTTGTACATAAGTCTCCTCTCTCTGGAGCTCTTTCTCTCTCCCTCCTATCGTGAATTCATGCCCAGCTTTCACATTTCGGCTCAAATGTAACTACCTCACGGTGTCTTCTCTACCATCCTCATATTTAGGCAGGCTTATTCTCTGCTCTTCCTTTTGTCTAGTAACATGTCTCCATTTATACTTACACAATTATTTGTTACCGTGTTGACTGATGTTTATGTGGTTCTACTAAAATATAGGCTGTTTGGAACATGGGTAATATCTGTGAATACTGGGGATGCAGTGATGCACATAAACAAAGTATTTGTGCCATTTTCGATATTGAGTAAATGTTCACTGACTTTATGGATGAATAAGTTCTAAAATAACCAGCCCATAGCCAAAAAGTAGTGATGCCTAGACCTAAAAGTAGGTCTCTCTGAAGAGACGAAAAATCCCAAAACATTTTTCAAACAGCATGAGATGATTTACATATCTTGCCAAAAAAAAAACAAAAACAAAAAAACAAAACCCCACAGGATTAAGCCTACTTTGGTGCTCCTAAGACAAACTACCCCATACCAAGATTTAAAATACCCTTAAAGAAATAGGTCACAGCAAAAGTAATATTTTACTCCCAATTCAGACAATGTCAACTTTCTGACATAGAAGTTTGAAATAGAGACGCATCAGGGCAATGCTTGGAAGCCCTCACGTGCTGAGAATTCTTTGGGTTGCCTGCTCTCTGCACAGATGAGCACCATGAGCCTGCTGGAAGGGGTTCAAAGAACAGCCCACAGCAGCACTCGCGTCTGCTATAGTGACTGACGTTGGCTTCAGCCTGGAATCCAAAGGCGACAGCTGACAAGGAAGGGAGGAAGGGAAGGCAGAGGTGAGATCTGAATAGTTGCAAAAACCCAGGATAGCAGAAGGCAGACATCTTCCAGAGTCATCGAGAGTTTGTAACATGTTGCACCAGAGATCATTCTAACAGAGTAACAGCTGGTGATGGGTGCAGCCAGCCCTGAAGAATACCCGTCTCCCCACCACTAAGGTCTGAAATAGTATGAATGACGAGAATGGGTGTGTCTTTTGATATCTCATTTGTTCATCTCAGTAGCAAGGATTATTATGATAAAAGATTAAATAAGACATTAAATAATGCTTGCTATATACATCAGACATTATTCTAGGTGTTTTGCTTATGTTAACTAATTTAATAACGCAATAGTCCTATTATATGGTGCAATTATCAGCTCCCCCATTCAGGTGAGAAATTGAGGCACAATCATTAAAATAATTTTGCCCAAAGTCACCCAGCTAGCATTTAAAAGTCTAGTTCCTAGAGCAGCTACCTGACTCTGACACTACACTGTCTCTGTAGGATAGTATCATGGTGAGCATTTATTGAATGTTTACTATGCGAGTTTCACACACCTAACAGCTGTCAGGTGGGGCCCTCAATTCTAGCTCAGGAAGAATTTTTCCAGTGTGACTTTTCAGAGAGAATTGAGGCAGAGTGGGCTGATTTATTGAGAAAGAGTTATTGAGAATTTCCAGTGTATAATGATAAGATGCTAAGTGATGAGCACACATAGAAAGATGAGTATCCTGCCTATAATGAGCTTACAGTTTAAGGAGTAGGGGTTGGCAGAATAATGGTAAGAAACAGGATGAACATTCATTGGCCACCTACCTTGTTCCAAGCCCTGAGCAAGTCATGATGGGCTTTGTAAGGTTGACACCATTCCTGAGGGAAAGGTCTAATTCTAACCCCATCTTCTAGTATCGTGTAGTTTTTATTATATACATGTTATAGACAGGGAAGGAGGTGGGGAGCCTGCCTTTGCAGAGCTGTTTAGTTGAGAAAGCTGAAGAGCTACTATAGACCAAGTTCCCACTGTCACTGAGTGGCAGGGACCGTGCCAAGTCTATGCCACTTGGCCACAGCTTCTCTGTGTCAGACTCTAGCCTGATTCATATCTTTAATCCTGGTCTTTTCACCGTAAGCATGTGTGAGGGACTGAGCATTGATAAAAAAATATAACCGAAAAAACTTTAGAGAGCAATCCATTGAGTGTGATTCACGAAAAACATCAAGAGTACTCAATAATTGATACAAATGACCAGGTGCTTGTTCCAATTTTTATTTCTATTTAAAACAATTTTTTGCAGAGTATCCTTTAAAAAGGCAGATGCAAACAGATTGAAGGAAAAAAAAAACAGGAAAACATATTTGCATAAAATGCAAAAAGCACAGGATTTTGCACTGTTTCAGATGCCTTTGTAGGCAAAAATAGTTCTTTTTAAGAATGATTATGCATATGCAGCACTGTGTGGTATGGATTTTTCTCTTGGCAATGAGATCAGTAACTCAGTAGGGTGGTGCTGAGCTCCCTCGTCCCCTCTGCGGACCATGTTCTCCTTGACTTCCTGTTCTGTGTGTAGGTGACTCCGGCAGTATTCAGATGAAACCCTCTGACCAGAGCTCCAGGAAGGCGATGGCCAGAACTCCCCTCGTTCCCCATGGCTTGCAAGATAAGACCCCAAATCTGCCTTAATCCTACAGCTCTGAACTGGCTCCACTCCCCGATTACCTGGCCTCCTTCCTTCTCACCGCCATTGCCACGTAGCCCTCACTCTAGGCACCAGGACCTGTGTTTTTGTTTGTTCAGGATTCAACCCCTTTTCAGATGCTGTTTCTTATTCTTGGTATATATGTATTTTCATACCTCTCTCTTTAACAAATATATACTTGTCCTTCAAGACCCCAAATTCCTGCTCCAGGAGAGAATGGCTTCACAAAGGTGCCAGTGAAGTATATGGTAGGTGAAAAATGCCTTCTTTTGCAATCACCTAATTTCTGATAAAGTTCAAGATTTTATTATTGTAAATATTATCTTTCAAGCTAAATTTCTTTTCATAAGTGGAACATAATGTGTATATATGTGTAACAATTGTTTGTTCACTATTTGGGTCAAGGTTGGGTTTCTCCTTCTTATGCTCCACTTGTAAACATCTGCGTCTTAAAATGTACTTTCAGATGATATATATATATATATATATATCTTGAGAGGGAGTGAGAGAATCTTGTTTAGATTTTCTTGGCAAAGTCAGCTGAGGCCCTGCTGGGCTTCAGCAAGAATTTGCCATGGTTCTTCTAAACAATGATGTTTCAGTGGCAGTAGCTGTGTGTGCCTATTGATAACTCTCTGCCCAATAGAACTCAAAAATGACTAGAGGGATAAGGGAGGAAAGACGGGGAAGGGCCTAGTTAAAGGACAGGTATAAGTGACCCATGGACATACACAACAGGGGGGGATTGACTGTGGAAGCCTTGGGGTGTGCAGGTCAGAGGAGAGCAACAGGGGAAAGTTGGGGCAACTGTAATAGGACAACAATAAACAAAAAAACAAACAAACATTTTTAAAAAAGAATGAAGAGAGGTGATTTTTTTCCATTTTAGTTTGAAACCCTCCATGGTTCTTCTCTACTACCTAAATGAATATATGAGGAAACAAATTCCCAAATCTCCTTCATGACCTGTTTTTCTCTATCTGCAAATGCTATCTGACTGCATATTTCATAATGTAGCACCCAACCTTTACTCCTGTTTACTCCTAGAATTTGGCTTCATAATATCTATAATGAAGTGGAAGAAGAGGAGGAGCAGAGGGTGTTTGTGGGCTGGGTAAAGAGATTATGTTGTACTTTCTGGTTGGTGGACCACAAATCTCTTCAACCTCTGATTTCTTCTCAGTTGAGTCTCTCCACACTGTAACTCATGGTAATTCCCATGGTAATAAAGATATTTGGGCAACTTGCATACTTCACATTATTGTTGTAAATTTGAATCACTCTTCTTTTCATGGGCATTTTATTATAAAGCTGATAGACAACAGGAGTGAATCAGCCTTAACTAACTGATCAGTGAGTAGTCATGTGACTCATATCTTAGCATTTAATTCTTTTAATTTATCAATACCTCCCATTGAACCCCCAGGTCAGGCACTCTGTATGTAATAGGTGCTCAATATAAAGCTGATCAATGAATTGATCATTCCAATGCACATGTGGGTAATATGGAATATGCTAAATTAAATTTTCTCTTACTTAATTAACCAAGCTGCAAATTTAAGTATAATCCTGTCTCCATGGCAATATCTCAAAATAGAAGGGCCATTAAGTCTGCTGACATGTGTAATCTTTAACTTGACTTAGTATTCCAACCCCACATTTCTCAGATGGGTTTAGTTGATTAACTGAAACTACATGGGATTATTTGCCTCTCTGTCTGGCAGAATTCATAACTGGGTAGCCTCCTCATATATCAGTTTAGGCTTTAGTGGGATTAGGAGAAAAATTGCTTTTTTTGAGGAAAGAGACTTAATATTTTATATTAAGAAAGTATGCAGATGATTAAATGTACAACTTAATTGAAATAGTTTGTATGCATTGGATATTTGAATTTCTTATTCCAGACTATCTAGCGTACTATAGTTTTTCATTCATTCTCTCATATGTACTAACCGCTGGAGAAAACCCAAGAACAATCTCAAAAGTTGTGTCAGTAGAATTAATACTGTAATCTTTTTGCTTCTTATTAATGTTCATCTTAGCATAAAAAATTTAATTTAAAAATATTTTACCCTGTCAGTACTTTAAAATTATGTAGGAACATACAGATGCCTATATTCTCTTGACTGGGTACCGGAAGTATCAGGGAGATGACTTTGTAAACTATGTGATTGTCTAACTACTCTGCCATACACCTGAAACTACCACAAAATAATATTGAATACAAACTGGAGAAGGGGAAGGGGGATAACAAGGGGAAGAAGGGGAACGGTCAAGTCAAGGAGCACGTATAAAGGACCCATGGACAAAGACAGCAGGGAGGAGGATTGAATGTGGAATGTGGGGAGTGTGTAGGGCGGGGGAGAGTTATGTGGGGAAAATGGGGGCAACTGCAATTGAACAACAATAAAAAATTTTAAAAAAAGAAAAAATTATATAGGAAGGCCCTCTGGCAGAAGCACACACAGTTTAAAATGAATGAAGCTGTTTTGGAATTGATTCATCATCATCCTCATGGTCATCATTTTAAGAAGTGAAGAGGAGAAATAAAATTTCTCTTCCTCAGTTGGCTAGTTTTTCTGCCAGAAGAGCAAGCATCCATTTTGGGTTTAAATAATGCCCAATAACTGACTGTATTATGTAACTGGTACACTGAGTCATTATTTTTATTGAAGGTACTTAGATGGATCACTTAGATTGCCCTTCAGAAAAAGACTTGCTGTCTATATGCATGGGGGGTGGTATCTGAGACACTTCCCTTGGTAGCATTTCCCGCCGCTGTTTCTCCCACAGTGCTCTAGCCTGGACCACACTCTCTCACGTGGCCTCTACCCGGTCACCCAGTAAGGCAGTGGGTGAAAGGTCTGACCACCCCCCCTCCATAGGGGACTCTCAGACAGGCAAGCTTCGACCCAGACTTCCTCAGTGGGTTGCCAGGAACTTCGTCAGGTCTGCCTTGCAGCCCCACCGACCCCCGACTCATGCTTCTCCCGTTTCAGGTCACAGGATGATGTCCCCGATGAACCCTTTACACTCTTAACTCTGTTTCAGTGCTGGCTTCCCGGAGAATCCAACCTTTGGGCAGTGTGTTAGGAAGATCAATTATAAGGTAGATCAAGTGGGTGAAACTTCACCCGTTCGGCTTTTCTTTCCGTCTACCCTTATACGGCAATACACAGCGATGCTCTCTGAGATTTTAAGAAGCCATTGGCTAGTACGATTTGGATGTGGAAAGAAGGAGAATTCCTTTCTTTTTAGGGTTAAAATTAGGCCAGCTGCTCACTTGCAAAGGGCATCATGCTAGAGTTTGGAGAATAAGCCTATCTAATAATGTTAATAAAACAGTGCCATAATTTCTAGCTTTGTCCTTTGTGCTTACCTCTCTGTTTTCATAGTAAGAAGATGAGGATAAGCCAAGACAGAAATGAGGCCTCCCTGGTCCCCTTGCTTATTGGCTTTTTTAACAATAGCATAAAGTCACTATAATCTTGAGTGCTGTACATTAAAAATTTTCACATCCTGTGTATGCATATCATGCCTTAATATGAATTCATCATCATTTAGGATCTCCCCTACAACCATTTGATTATGCAGAGCAGGCTCACCTAAGACTTTGTAGCTCAGGGAGTGAAGACAGCCTGACTAAGTTTTCGTCACAATCATTATCATGATCTCTTACTGAGTATTTTGTATGTGGCGGATATTGTGATGGATGTTTTATATGAATTACCTAATTTACAATAGCTCCAGGACCTTGATATCATGACTGCCTACTTCCAGATATGCAAACTAAGCCTCGAGGGTCTAAGTAACACGTCTAAGGTCACACTGTCAAAAATAGCAGTTTTGCTCTGCTCATCAGGTCTGACAAATGGATTCATTTTGCCTGAATCCAAGACCATTGCTCTTTTTCTTTCATGTAAGAGTTCTATTAATAGGAGCACAAGAGAGACTTTATAACACTTGGAACAGATTTTGTTCTTTTTTCTCTCTAACATATCTTCCTGGCATGTAGGAATAACACAGATTTCATAGCACAGAATGTATTTTCACTTCTCGGATTCATCAGACATGTTTATTTCCTTTTTCTTCCCTTTGCTTTTTCTGATTAAGAATGCAGAAGTTACCCTGATTTTCTTTGTCAGGCCTATATTTTTTTCTAGTGTAACTGTCCTTGCCAGGTAATACACATTTTATAATTTGTGAGGTTATATTTTAATTAAACTATTACAGTGTTGCTGAGGGGCAAGAGCATGGGCATGCGTGTGGCAGACGTGGCGTGCCATCCTGCCGCTTAGGCTGATACTCCATCTGACATGTTCCTTGTTGTGTGTAAGACTTGGAGGAGAACACCTGTTTTACATGTTCTTTATAAAGGTTCAAATGAGAGCATCCGCTCACCTTTTATTTTATTTATTTGCTAGTGACTGGAAAGACAGACATTAAATGGAACAAAAAAGACCCACAGGGTATTAGGGAGCATAAAGATACATAGTGACGAACTGGGCATGGGCAGGGGGTTAGACAGGCGAGTTTTCTGCAAGGCTTGATCCTTGAGTTCAGGTTCTAAGTATGAGGAAACATGGCTGAGGAAAGAATAAAGCAATGAGGACAGAGAGTATCAGTGAAAGCAGAGCAGAGGGAGCAGTAAAAGCAAACAAAATAAAGTACTAGAGGAAAAAAACCACGCCGAGTTTGTTTTAGTTAATAGTTCAGGAGTAGTTACTTCTTGTGCGATATAAGTTTTGGGGCAGAGGTAGATGGACTGATGCTATTTGCACTTTCATTTGTGTGTATTAAATATTTAAAGATGAGAAAGGTGCTTAGTGCTTACAGAATGATAGTTCTCAATGTTATTTCTCTGAGACCTGTTTTTACGTGTTTTCTCCTTTTCTCTTCTTTGTCCCCTCCTCTATGACCTACCTACTTTACTGTCAGTACCAGAGTCCGCCCCTTTGAACTAACATCCATTCGTTTGGATTCTAAGCAATGAACCAAAGAAATGTACCCAGCTTTCCCCCCAAGATTTTCCACACAGCCTCTCTGTTTTTTAAGTTCTACTGACTGCCTCCTTAATGTCTTTCAGGTGTGATCATGGCTTAGGAAGTGACATTATAAGTGACTTAAAATCATCATCTGTTTGGAAAGTTCTGGGCGGAGTGGAAACAGAGTGGGGAAACTTGTTTATTTTAAAAGAATAAAAGACATATAACAAAAATTAAAATTATTGAAAACAAAGTAATTAAATAATAAATTAATGTATATAAATAAAGCTGAAAAGTCACTTAGAAAATACTTTGGTTCTTTTTTCTACATTCTTTATTTTTATTTTATTGTTGAATTTATTTGAGCTACTTAGAAACAGACCTGTGAAGAGAATTTTGTGAGAATATTTAGAATAAATTTATCTATTGAAGTGATGTTCTAAAGAGAGATTCGAGGGCACAGAATCATGTTTTTACATGCCATCACTCAAATAATTTTAAAGGAATCTGCTATGTGAAAATGGAGTTACATTTCCTGTATGCTAGATATGTTCATGTGGCAAAAATAACTTAGCAAAATAATATTAGGAATCACTCATTTATTTTTTGTTCCTTCGTTCATCGATTCAATCACTGATTTTACAATGTGTATTAATTAAGCACCTACTAGTAGTCAGGATTTGTGTTAGCTCTTCAGCATATGAAGGAGACAGGTAATCATGTTTACCAGAACTTAACATTTTTGATGGGAAGGCAGAGTCTAAACAAATGAATTCAATCAATCGGACATATAGTACCTAAGGAGAGGTCATTATTTGCTGCCCTGGGAGCAGACAAATGAGCTACAATCTGCATAGTAAACATCAGTATTAAAGGACGAACACAGATACCCTGGGTGGGCCCACAGGAGCAGCGTGAGTCGTGATGCAGAGCCTCAGGAGTGCATCACGTGAAATTCAGTGGCTAAGATTCGGGGCTATGGAGTCAGAGGAATGATTTAAAAACTTTTTTCTATTATTTATCTGTAGTATCTCACCCTCAGTGAGCACTTAATATGTACTTGGAATTGGGTAAGAAATCGATCGGATCACGTTCATGTTCATGGTGGCCCTATGACTTAACATCAAGTTACAGATGCTACATCAGGCATATGTAGTTTGCGACAGGCTCCGGTTGCAATAGAAAGCTCTTTGCATAAGTGAGAGTCCTCATGACCCTGGCCATGAGTAAGGCTCTCCATTAGGTACCTTAACAACACCAGTAACAACGACGGCAATGTCAACACAAATGGCCACCGAAAATCGACCATGTTTTACAGAGGGCAATGCTTTAATCAGTACTAAAACTTAGAAATGATTATTTTTATTTGACAGGCGGAGGAGCCTGGACATAGGTCATTGATATCATTGCCCAACAACACAGCTAGGTAGTGATAAAACAAATACAGGGTCCACGTTTCTCCTAGAGGCCATACATATCCAACCTCATCACAGCACTCCTTTCCTTAGAAACAGGTCGGCCTCCTCAGTGACCAGCTGTTTTCGCCTCCAGCACTGTTGCCTGAAGATCCAGATATGCCTAGAGTGGCAGTGAAGAAATCCTGCAATTATTAGAAACAACCCTCTGAAAAATAGCACGAGGCCCTGGAATGATAGTCTCGGGGTGCTTATCCAGGCCCTCGGGGGAGGCCCCCGGCAGGAAGCTGCATCCAAGAGCACATTGATTTGATCACCACCATTATTCAGTGAGAAATCGCTCCTCTAAAGCCCCTCTAGTTACGCTGTATCTGGGGGCATGCTTAGAAAACTCCCGTACATCTCCTTATCCGCCCACCTGTCAACTCCTTGAGTGGGACAAAGATGCTATCTTTTCCCCTCAAAATAGGCATTGAAGTACATGTCAGGTGCATTTGGTCTCTGTTCTTCAGCTGCAAAATCTAATAATCATAATTAGATTTTTTTCTGGATCAATTACCTTATTGGAGCTTTAGTAAATGAATGTTAGGAAATTTAACTAATGATAACTGATATATGACAAATGAGGGTAGTAAGTGTTACAGTTGCTACTACTTATCAAGCCTTTACTGTATACCACCAGCATTGTCTCATTGACTATCGATGATATATCTAAGGGTACTATTACTTTATCACTTAAATTGGAAAGCCAGTGTAGCATTTGCCGTAGTCCCTTCAGGCTGCTCTACGAGGAAACCGTAGACCGGGAGGCTTATAGACAACAAAAATCTATTTCTTACAGTTCTGGAGGATGGGGATGTGGTGGGGGCTTGCTCCCTCCTTCATAGAAGATAGTCTTCTTGCTGTATCCTCACCTGGTAGAGGGGACAGAGGAGTATTCTGCGATCTCTTGTATATAAGAACACTAGCCTTATTTATGAGGGACCTACCCTCATGACCTCATCCCCTCCCAAAGTGCCCCCTTCCAAACATCGTAAGATCTGAGATTAGGTTTCAGTGTAGGAATTTGTAGGACACAGGGGTTCAGTCCACAGCAAGCCTCCCTACTCGAAGGTGACTCCAATCAGTCATGGATGTGTTCAATCTGATCTCCTTGAGTGCAGGCAGAACCTGTGACTTGCCAAAGATGAAGGAAAATTTTCAGATGTAATTAAGGTCCCAAAACATTTTATTTTGAGTTAATCAAAAGGGAAATCATCCTGAGTGGTCTGATCTAATCAAGTGAGTCTTATAAAAGAGTGCCATCTGTTTAGCATGTGAGGAAGACACGTTACCTTCCTTGCGAGAACTTAGCATTTTAGATGGGAAGGCAGATTCCAAACAAACAATTATAAGTGAGCGTGTGGCCGTGCAGCACCTCAGCAGAGGCAGAGTCTGGTCTCGGGAGCATGCGCTGCATGGAGAATGTCAGTCCCAAAGGACGAATACACACCTTCCGGGTGGGGTGCAAATGAGGACCTTGAGACTCGATGTGGAACTCAGTGCATTCAAGTGCCCAAGACTGGGTCAGGGGAGTCAGAGAGACTCTCTCACGTGCCCTGCAAAGCAAGGCGCTGTTTCTTAGAGCCCAAGGACGTGAAATCTGGCCACAGCTTAAGGGAGATAGGAAACAGGTCCTTTCCCCGTCAAGCCTCCGGTCAGAATGCAGCCAGACCAACACCTTAATCGCAGGCTTGTGAGACTCTGAACAGAGGACCCAGCTGAAATAGGCCCCGACTCTTCACTCATGGAAACTCCGAGAATATAAATGTGTGCGTTTTTCTTTTAAGTCATTTTTAAATAGAGGTAAGTGTATATAACAAAGTTAACCATTTTAAAGCGTGCAATTCAGTGGCACTTTGTACATTCACGTTTTGTGCAGCCAGTGCCACTCTATTTCCCAACGTTTTCATCACCCCAAGTCAAAACCTGGTACCCAGTAAACAGTCATTCCCCCTCCTGCTTCTTTCAACCCTTACCAACCCCTAATCTGCGTGTCTCTATATATTAAGCTATTATGGATATTTCATATAAATGGAATCATACAATATGTGACCTTTGTGTCTGGCTTCTTTTGCTTAGCATAATGTTTTCAGGGTTCATCTATGTTGCAGCATTTACCAGGACTTCATTCCGTGCTGTCACCCAGTAATGCTGTCCTGTTGCGTGGTAGCCTTCTGTTTATCCACGCATCTATCCATGACCATTTGAGTTGTTTTCACCCTTTGGCTATTGTGAATCGTGCCCTATGAATGTGTGTGTGCGTGCATTTATTTGAGTGTCTGTTTCCAGTCTGAGTACATAGCCCAGAAATAGAATCGCTGGGTTATATGGGAACTCTTTGCTCACCATTTTTAGGAGGGTCTTCCAAATTGTTATAAATGTATTTTACGTCACCAAGTCTGTGGCAATTTTTTTAAACAGTGATAGAAAAATTCTCTGAAGAATGACAGCAACAGCAAACTTGAAATAAAATGCCCATGTATATAGTAAGCATAGAAAAAAAAACAAGGGTTTGATCTCAGATCTATTATCTGTCTGACATTAGATGCAGGGATCATAAGCATGTCCCCATCAATTCATACTTTCAACAAGTTTGCTGAGTCCCTAATGTCAGTCAGGTGCTTTCAATGTGTCCTCAGCAACAACATCAGCATCCCCTGGAGCTTGTTAGAAGTGCATCTGATCAAGGCCTATGCCAGACCTTCTAAGTCAGGAGCTCTGTGGTTGGGGCCAACAACCTGTGCTTTAACGAGCCTCTGCGAGCTTCTGATGAACACTAAACTTTGAGATCCACCGCTATTGCCAAACAATAATCTAGGGATTCAAGTTAAGGAAATGATGAAAAATAAACAGCCCTGCCTCCCCCCACCGCCCCAGTTGAATGCACAGTTTTCTGGATGACAGTGACAGATAAATAGAGGGTCCCAGAGTGTAATCAGCGTCTAGAGGGAGGGTCTAAGTTATGCTGTATTAGAGTTGCAGAAGAATTAAGCCTTCTTTGGAACACGGATTTCCTCACAGAAAAGGAGGCATGCAAGAAGAGACTTGAAGAAGAAGTAGGATTTTTGCTGTTGATGGAAAAGAAAAGCATTTAAGGGAATGTAGATGTTCTGTGTGAAGTGAGAGAAGTATGAACAATGATGTCTTTGATGTCTTGGGGGAGTATAGGAGGCATATTGGAAAATATAGGGGAGGATATCACATGAAACTAATCAAGTGAGTACCAAAAAGTTTGGGCTTTGTTGCATTTAATGAACCATTAAAGAATATTTAGAAGGAGCAGTGTATACTTTGAATTTCATTTTAGAATGTTAAACTTTGGGGGAGAGAGATACCATATATTAACAGGAAGACTTTGTTGTATAATTTGCTACTTTAATGAACACCTAGTCATCAGACTTCTGTGTTCTCTTCTCTAAAATATTAGCACATGTGAAACCTTTAAAATTTTATTTATTTTTTTATTTGAGAGAGGGGAGAGGAGGGAGAAAGAGAGGGAGAGAAATATTGATGTGTGAGATAAACATCAATTGGATGCTTCATGTATGCGCCCCAACCGGGGACTGAACCCGCAACCCAGGCACGTGCCCTGGCGGGGAATCACACTGGCGACCCTTCTCTTTGGGGGACAAGGCACAACCAACTGAGCCGCACAGGTCAGGACACATGTTAACTCTTTCAACTCCATGTTAGGACTCTTTACTTAAAAATCATTTATTCATTGACACTCGTCTTTGTTGTTATTTTTTTTTAAGACAGACATACATTATACTGTAAACCATTGCTACCATTATCCAAAATATTCAACTCCCTCTTCACCTTGATTTTTTGAATTATGATCAGTTAATAATTTTTTAGTTAACGGGCATTAAATCTTTAATAGTGTTTACTATCTTTTAGGAATTGTGCTATTTCCTTGAATTATTAGAGGTAGTCCTATAAATGCCAGTGCTTCCCAAACTTTAATGTGCCTGGGAATCTGCCTGAAATGCACATTCTGACTTGTGGGTCTGGGGTTGAGCTGGAGATTCTGTCATTTCTTACAAGCTCTTAATGTGATGCTAATGTTGCTGGACTAATGACCATATTTTGAACAGCAAGCATGTAAACAACCCCAGTTTTTAAGCAGAGAAACAGGATTAAGATGGTAGTTTACCAAGACCCCAGAGCTAGCAAGTGGTTGCAACAGAATCTGAACACAGTCTGTCTGATCAGTGAGTGAAGAGGTGGCTATGGTCCCGGAGGATGCAGAGATTAGAGCCAGCAGAGTGTGGTTTTGAAGAGGAGGCTTGCCTATCATAAATGGGAGAATTTACTGAGACCTGATGAAAAATAGCATTGTTGATGACAGCCTCTCCAGGAAGTTTTTCGAAAGCTACTGAATATTTTTGGAGAGATGGAGACGGCTTCTAAAGTTTATCTCTGAACTCAAGTTACTTAATGGAATGCCACAATAAATTTTTAGAGCTAAGAATAAATAACCTTGGAAATACCTACGTCTCAAATGTTGTTTTACTGATAGAAGAACTGAAGCCCACAGAGGAGCCCTAAGGTGAAAATGTAAGTCTAGGGTCCAGCTGGGCTTTACTTATTGCTGGGGCACAGTAAGAGATTAAAACGCGAAGGCTTAAAATTTTTAGTGAAAAATACTGAACTTTCTAAAGAAGCAGACAAAAGCCCCGGGGTGTTTTCTCGTGTCCTGCAGTGGCCTGCTTTCCTGTGTGTGTGTATTTGCGTGTGGGTGTGTATGCTGCCACATTTTAAAATTATGACTTTCTCATTCTTATAGTGAAACTGCCTAAAAGTGACTTTGATAAAACATCACTAATAGCATTTCTGGGTTAATCTTGGTGCACGCTGAGGGAGACATTATGCCGGGAGATGAGTGTAGGTTGGGGTTGGGGCAAGGGGGATGACTGCCACCCTTTCGCTTGAAAATAGCCACCATAGGTGTTGCTAACATTGACAGATTTCACCACAGGGCCAAGATTTCGAATTTAAGCTTTTCTGTGTCATGTTTTTCTGGCCCGTTAACATACACAAAGAGGAAATTGGCAAGCTCGCAGAGTGTCAGGGAGCTCCTGGGTGAGTGTAAAGTGTTCACGTTGCTTTTTGAGTCAGAGGGGTCCCTACAATCTCAACAGAAACCCCAGCGCCAAAGGGAAATGGGGGATCCCCCAGTTTCCCTGTGTCATTCGAGGCGGCCAAGCTGCAAGTTATTTGGAACTTTGTCTTTTTATAAGATTTGTTATGCATAAGCAGGCAACCGTTAGCCGAGCTGTGGAGTCCGCAGCTGAGCTGTGGAACACCACAGCAGGGAGTAGTACGTCCTGCTTTGCATTTTCAGGAGCCCAGTCAGAACTCATCCCTGAGCGGAAGAAGCATATCATTTCAATTAGTTTCTAGGGGACAGCAACCTGGAGACTCATTTATTTAATACCCTGACGTCTCAAATTCTTCTTATGCTCCACAACCATGGAAGCTGAAGGAACGAGCCACTGTATCACATTCTTTTATGTATCTTCTGAGCTGCAGTGAAAAAGTGTGTGCTCATAATACATACACATAACACACACAACACATGCACATGACTCACACACACACACACACACGATTTGTTGAAAGGGTGACAGGGATCCAGGGTGTTTAAATGACCCTGACAATTTGTGTCCAGGTATTGTGAGATGTCCTTTCTTTGAAAATTGTTTGTGATATAGATAACTGGATGCAGAAAACAGAAATTCAATGATACTATTATTTTGGGAGGTGAGAGAAAAGGGGTGGGGGGAGGAAGACATCAGTATACACCTAAGTCAAATGATTCTCCATTCTCTACCCTCTATTCCATTATTTAGAAGTAAGATAATATTTGGAGAAGTTCTCAGTAAACTGGTACTAAGCAAAACTGCTAGGACTACAGCTGGGTCTCACCAGTCTTTCTGCTCTTATACGACCACAAAATTTATGACCTCAATATGCTAATGGAATTACTCCAAAAACAGGCATCGATGAGATATCCAGCATTTCACCAGCCTTGAATTTCCTTTTGAGCCGTTGTTTCTATGTATGGACTCTTCCTGTGGTTCATTATGTCTCCGTTACGTCAGCTTTTCAGACTACATCCCACGCAATAACAGTGTATCGAATGAACCGGTCACCTAGAGTCGATTTGTCAGCCTGGTGTCATAGACATCAGCAGAAGAGCCGTAATGGTGATTCCTTTCCTGGTCTTGAAAACCCATTTTTTTCTGAATGTTTCTAATGGGGTGTGTGTGTGTGTGTGTGTGTGTGTGTGTGTGTGTGTGTATCTATCCCATGGCTAAGGCTTCATATCTCAGATTCAAATACCTCACCAATGAATTAACTATCGCGCCCTAATTATTTGTCACAGATCTGACAAGACAAATCTATAGGTGACTCTTAACTGTCCAATTATTCTGTTTATTTAAGATTCTCCTTTGTGTGACCTTGGGAAAATCAATTTATCTCTGAGGCTTATTATCCCTTATCTGTAAAGTGCAGGGATTGAAAACGTTGCACTCACAAGCCTCTACATCACTATTAAATTATAGTGCTAGGAAAGCGAGGGGGGGCTGTGATGCGCGTTACCAAGGTGAATAAATAACAAACTTGGAAAGCCAGGTATCTCCAAAGACGCAGTCTGAAGCAGGTGAGATTAGGCATTTCTCAACCTCTATAATCAATAATCAAAAGTCATCAGTCAAAATGTAGCACTGTCAATAGAGTTTCCTTAATATAAAAGCTGAGTGAGACCCAGCTGTCTACTTGGCCTTTGAGGTCTAGCTGTCTAGAAGATGTCTCTCCAGCAAGTACATGGCTATGGCCACTAAGTATAAACTTCTCAGGTCATTGAGATGACACTGACAATTAATTCAGAAAAAGCCCCCTGAGAAACCCACGTATAAAGTAGAAGAGCTTCTTTGATGTGCTTCAGAGAACTCTCATTGTCAAAGAAAAACAGTGGTAGAATCAAAGGAATTTTTCAAATTTGTCCTTTGGTAAGGGAGTCTCGTCGTTGTGGTATTCACGAGCTCTGCATCTGTGTCATTGGTAATTACCAAATGTTTCTAACATGAACAGTCCGTACAGATTAGAAGATTAAATATGGCTGCCTGGCTTCACAGTCTCTCCGATCACTTGCATTTCAAGTGGGGCTATCCCCTCTCCCTCAGCCCTCCTTCACCAATCCATCCGATAAGTGACAAAACCCAACCATTGTACCTCGTGGATTCAAACTCTCAGGACAGCCCTCCTGCCAGACTCTCCTTTAGTTCTCACCAAATCTGCTTGAATTGTTGAGCAATTATTATATCTAGCCTTCTGCCTTTACCTCCATGTTAACCTCTTTATTCTGCCATATCATGTTGGCATCACATTCCTAAAAATTACATATCTGATGTCACCCCTGCCTAAAAATTTCCAATGAATATTTATAGTTCTTATCTAGGTCTATTATACATTCCTTCCAGCTCCCTCTTCTCCCTGTGTAGGCAATCCCATATCGCTGGCCTTCCGCTAACCAAGTGTTGGAGCAACACGCTCTTCACTATAAATATCATGCATTTCCATAGCGCTTTGCCTCAACACATACTGTTTCATCAGTATGTCACTTCCTTTACTTTTATGCTTGGTAAGTTTTTACTTTTTCTTTGAATCTCTTCCTTCTCTGTGAAATAGTTCTCAAGTCTCCAGGAACAATTGGGTATTCTTTGTGACACCGTAGCAGCCTATAGACTTATCTGTTACTGTTCATAATACCGACCACTGTAATGGACTGTGAAAGAGGACCCGGCCTGACCCAGTTTACAATCCCAGCACCTGCGCTGTTCCAGGAATATTTCAAGCACTAAATAAATGGTGTACGGAGAGGGATATGGAGTAGGAGAGAGCATTTGAAAGAAAAAGGAGACGCCACGTGACGGAATTGCACTTAATGAGAGGTTAATGTGCTGAGTTAGTTCTGTGTTGTCTTCCTTGTAGGATGTCCAAGGGTGTTGCCAGAGTTACCTGTGGCCAATATTTAGGAACATTGGAGAATCAGTTTTAAAAGAATATTTTCATAGCCCCTGGATATTTTCTTGTCCAAAGTCATTTTAAACTCCTCTTTCTTTCCCACCAAAGACAAACATGGTAAACTCACCAAGGCACAGAAAGTGCAGCAGGTAGTGGTAGCTGCATTAGAGGAACTATGTGAGCAACACAGGTGCAGGGAACCTGGGTCAGGAGATACAGAGAGTGAGAATCTCACAGCCACAGCTAGCATTTTGGAGAGCTCATGGGAAAGGAAACAAACTTTTTTTTTTTTTAAAGAAATCAGTCAATTAAAGGTCAATAATCAGAGAGAATTCTAACAAAACAATGTATTAGTGAGGGTTTTCCAGAAAAAAAAGAACAAATCTCTCTCTCTCTTTGTCTCTCTCTCTCTCCCCCTCTCCCTTTCTTCCCTCTTTAAATATATGCATACACACACACACACACATACACACAAACACACATGTATACCACATGATTATGGAGGCTGATAAGTCCCATGATCTGTTGTCTGTAGGCTGGAGACTCAGGTATGCCAGTGACATGGCTCCATTCTGAATTCAAAGACCTGAGAACCAGCACGTAGATTGTGTAAGTTCTAGTTAGTTCATAGACAGATGACCAACATCCCAGTTCAATCAGCAGGCAGAGAAAGCAAATCCTTCCTTCTTGCCTCTCAGCATCCCTGCTTCTGAGTCCAGGTTCCTGCTCACATATGCATGGGAGCTGCATATACAGCAAACATGTAGTGATTTATAACAATAAGGCAGATCCCACATGAGGTGCCCGGTAGCTCAAATGGGTTGCCTGCCTGAGTCAGCATTCTCTAAGGTGGGATGTCGTACCCCGTACTCTGCCATCTTCTGAGTCTGAGCTTAAAGGAGCACTGCGCTGGGAGTCAGGGAAGCTGAATTCATACCCTGGTCTTGGATGGGCCTTTCTGTGCTTCAGCTTCTGCATTTTCAAAACCTGGGATCCAAAATATTCAGACACTTCCCTGACTAGCAACAGAATAATTTCTGAAAATGCCATTCCAGTATGGAAACTTAAAATGCAAACCAGCTGAGAGGGGCATGTCTCTGGTAAACGGAGGGCTGTTTCTTGTATCCTCCCTGCTCAATCAACCCCTGCCCGAAGGGCCTCTGGCACACTCAGGGTCCCGGGATGTGGAAACACACGGGGAGTTTCTCTGAGTTGAGTCATGTGGTAACTCTCCCCCTCCTTTTCCAGTGCCTTACAATTTTAATCGCTTCTGCAGGTCATCAAATATTGGTTAGTTTCCTCTCTCTTCCAGGCAATATTCAAGGTACTTGTAGGTGGGGTGCAGAGACTAGACACAGAGAATGATTCTTAAAGCGTAATGCCAGTAAGAATCCCCTGGCAGATTTGTTAAAAATGCAGGCACCCCGGCCGGACCGCTGGAGATTCAGATGTCATAGCTGCAGAGGGAAAGTGCTGGCTGCCCCGCCTCTTCATCGAGTCCCCTCTCCTTTCGCCAACACCGCCTCTCTTTTCTTCTGAGGGGCCAGCCCGACCTTCAGCCCTGCACCTGGTCTAGAATTGACCTTGCAGTTAATTTCACCCTGGCTCACGGACGGATACATTCCCAATATGGAAAAATGTCCCGTGGAGCCGCTGGAAATAACTGCTTGCTTTTTCACTGAAATCCTCTGTCCGTTGCATGATGCGCCGTTACCTCTATGAGGTCTGGACCTCTCGCTTCCATTGCCATGGCACGTGAAGGGTTGCCCTAAGGATAAAACCACAGGCATAAGCGTCCCATCTGCACTTAGAGTGGGAAATAATATACGGGATACATTTTTGTTGAACATTTTAGGAACACATGTATGTTGCAATGAGAGGTGTACCTATATTCCCTTGAATTATTCTAAAGTGGATCTTGTACTGCTGGCTAGTATTTGATGTTGAAGTAGTAATAGAAGGGGGAAAAAAGTAAGTATGCGCTGTGGCTAAAATCCTCAAAATAGTTTATATTATGTTAGTGCTTGATACCATGCTTATGTTGAAAAAGTATGTTTGTGCCTCTCAAATGTTTTATTTTTTAACACATTTTCATATATGTTGCAGTAGAGTGTTGAACTAATGCTCATTACCACGATTGAATCCTTGAGTTCAGTTCCACTTTATATCTCATTCTGAAGAAAATTTAAGTGTAAGTAAGACTGGATTCAGAGGTCAGTCATTCCTTTAAAACAAAAAGTACAATATGATCTCTTTCGCACATGATCCAATGATATGAAATTGGCAATGGTATAATGGGCCTTGTTCTGCAACTTAAAAACATGTCCTTTTGCTCAGAGGCAAATATTGCAAAACCCTGAGAAAACCTTATTTTAAACGTATTGCCGAGATTGTGAAGAAAAATGCACTATAACTTCAATTTAACCACTTCTATTAAATCTACCAGATCTCTTTCACATTTAGCAATTTTAATTATTCAATTCCAGCACTTCTAGGTAGTCCCTGTGAATTTGTTTGAAAACAGGCCCATACTGCTACTTTCTACTTTGTGCTAAGGACTGTGACGATAAATTTAGAACTAGATTTTATTGTACCTCCGATACACTGTAAAATGCAGACCTTCCCTCTGACACCCAGGCCGTGCCACACTGTGGAGACAGAAAATAAACTGCAGATGTGTTTTCCTGTTACAGGCCTACAGTGAACATGAATTACCATTTTTGACTGATGTGTATAAGGCACTGCAGAGACATATATACAGCCGCCATCTGTAATGACCGCCCGTCACAGTTTTTGTTTACAACACACAACTGGAATTGATTGCAAGTTTGAAAGGACCAAGTTATAAGGAAATTCTTTCTCACATGATAAGTAATTTAACGGCAGCTTTACTCAGAAATATTTGGCATACAAGGGTCTTAAGAAAGGTTGGATAATTTCTCTCTCTCTCTCTCTTTTTTTTTTTTTCGCTTCCTTGACAAATTTCTACAAAATCTTTGCAAGACTTTAGTGAATTGGGGTGTCCTTTTTATGGCCCTTAAGGTTAGGTCTCATACCTCAACCCCCTTGCCAAGATTTCCCAGACATGTTCCTGAATATTCATTCCATCAAACAATGACTACAGATTTCTTGTACCCATGCAAGCTGGGCAATGCAGGAGAAAGCTATTCTTCACTGTCACACACATCACATAGACGAGACTCTGCTGGCAGTTTAAGATAAGTAATATCTGCTGGAAGAGAGTCAGAGATGTAAATCCTTTCTGTGCCTTATGTACTGCAGACTTGTTTAGCACAAGAGTGTCTCAGTGCTAGAGAAGTTGATCTCCTCCAAATGACTTACAAACTTCAAAACCACAGTGGTGGTGAGGAAACGAGGGGTGAGGAAGGTCAGGGGCAAGGGGAAATACAGAGGGTGGAGGATGGGGGAGGAGGAAGAGAGAAGAAAACTGTCTCTCTTGGTAGGAACAGTGTGAAATAGTGGATCTCACAGCAAATGTAGAGTCAGAAGTTGTCAACTCTCTTGGATGTCTCTATCGGGGAATATGGCCTTGGGTAAATCACTCTAGTCTCTAGTCCTTGGTGTCCTCATTTGTAAGGTAGGAATCTTTACCTATGATACCTTCTTTAGAAGGGTCGGAGTTCAGAGGGCACAATTAATTTTATAGATGATACAGTTTACATTGCTGCAGTTCTTTCTCTGGCCATAATTTCCCCTCCAAATAATTCATTTCTTCTTCTCTAATATTACCACATACACAGAAGAAAAATCAGAGAGATCCTTCTTGTAGTATAACAAGATGCAATATAAGTAGAAAGAGTAGTCTTGGCATTGTGAAGACTAGTTTTATTATCTCTAGGAGTTAGGCAGAAATGGCAGACAGAATGGTTAGTAGCAAAAAGACCCTGTAATCAGATAGACCTAGATTTGACATTGAATACTCCAGCCATTATTAATATAATGAGAACAGTTTGCATGACATTGATGTAACTTGGCAGCCAAGGATTGTGGACTGAGATGTGTATATGTGAACAATGATGACTCTACTGCACTAGTCATTGGAGTTGGTAGACACTGTTGAGTGAGCATATGTACTGTGTGGCCATTGCGTTCAAAATGATTGAATTGAGCAATGAATTTGCACCAAATTTTGTGTTAAGCTTGAGCATTTCCTCCATATAAACTATTCCAGTGATTCTGAAGGCCGCAGCTATGGGCAGCTGGTGATGGGCAGCTTCATTGTGACAATGTGCCCACTCATGCATCATGTTTCATTCAGAGTGTTTTGGTAAAACATCAAATCACCCAGGTGACTCAGCCCTCCTACAGCCCAGATTTGGTACCCTGTGATTTCTGGCTTTCCCCAGAACTAAAGTCACCTTTGAAAGGGAAGAGATTTCAGATCATCAATGAAATTCAAGAAAGTATATAGGGGCAGCTGATGGTGATTCCAACAAAGGATTTTTTCAAAGTGTTTTGATCAGTGGAGGAGATGCTGGGAGAACTGTCTGAGATCCCAAGCTGCCTATTTTGAAGGGGACTGAGGTGTCATTGTCATATGTATAATGTTTCTTGTATCTTCATCAACAAATGTCTATTTTTCATAGTACATGGATGGATACTTTCTGGACAGACCTTGTTAGTTACTTACCTGGTTAAACCTCATTGGAATTCCTGAGTCTCTGAGTGTTATATTAAATGGGATTATGGTTGGCCTCATGTCTGGCATAGAAATGCTCTCAAATGCTGTGTTTGATCTTCTGTTGTTTTTATTGTTCTATTTCTCTGTTCTTACCATGAGTATTATTAGCTTTTACTGAATAAATACATCTGTGCAACACTTACCCAGATAAACTCTGTAAGAGTTGTCCACGTGAGAAACAACCCAATAGCAAGTCATCACTGGCAATTTGAAATTCCTCTCTTTTGACCTGGGGCTCATGCTTGAAAGCCCATTTTGTTCTCTCTGTTCATGATATTCTTATTTATATGGGCTTCCTCTCCTAATAAGGAGGTACATGAGTATCGCATGCCTTCGTTTCAGCTATCCTGAAGGATAATTACATGTTGCTTTGAAGTGTATTATTCACCCTGACCTTATTACGTAAAATGTTTTAGTACGTGCCATCTAGTCTACATTTCAAGTTAGACAATCAGTCCCAAGTATACCCTTAAATATGGTGATATATTATGGACAAAAGGATAGGAACATGCCTTTAGTGTTTTAGTTCAGGGTTCTGCCTGTTAGAGGAATTTTGTGCTCCATGAGTGTGGACAGTCCCACTCTGAAGTAGCTACATCAAACCAGTACAGAACCAAAATACATTGTCAGAAAGTGGACTTGCTAATGTTAAAACCCAAATATAGTCAGACTTACCTACATAGTCACAAGAAGTAAAATTGCACACTTTCCCATGAGAGGGCCTGAATGTAGAAATGTTAGTAGGGCACAGAAGAAGAAAAGGATATGAAGACTGAAATAACTTTTCAGGGGTTATGTGGCAAAAGTGATTAGTCTATGTATGCTCAATTTCTTCTAAATGCATCAATCAGATTAAGTAACTTCTCCACTCGTGCAAAGCAGTGAATGAGGAGTAGAAAGAGGTCAGAAATGTGAAATGGCTGGATCCCCCTCCATGAGGGAGGAGGCATCTGTGGAGTGTTCATCTCCATCACTGTCTAGCAAGTATCTCGGAAGCAGAGCTTGTTAGCATGTTCTAAATGGATCTGAAATGTGTGAGGTCAAGCACTGGGGTAGCCAATAAACCCAATAACAAGGAAAAAGAAAGATGAAGCCATGAACTAAAAATCAGCTAGGTTAAAATAAAGAAACAGTGACATGATGATGATAATAGTAATAATTAATAATAATATGACAGCTAAGGTGAATTGCTTATTTGCTTTAAGTCAGATGCTATCATAACTAGTGAGTTCTCTAATGCAATGTACACAGTAACTATTAGAGGTACTGTGTTTTTCATATTTTAGACATGAGAAAACTGAGACTCAAAGATATTAACTTTCCTATGCTCATTCAACTACTGTGTATGAAAACCAGAATGAATAAACCCAGAAAGTGGGGAAATAAAATAAAAACATTCTGTCTCCTATATTTTTGAGTGGGTGGAGTTTGGCTTTTCCTAGATGAAATTCTGCAGAGTCTGTGGCTGGTATGTAACAGTTATCACCAAGGTGAACCAAGGCACTAGGAGCCCAGAAAGGCAGACTAGAAAAATAATCAAGAGACAGGAGGAAATCTATAAAAGTGTTGAGTTGAAAAAATCAGAAATAGATATAGCATAGGAGTGTGGAGGCAAAGATCCTGGGCCTAGAAGAGGAGAGACACTATTGGGGTTAATGGTTATACCTTTACCCCTTTCAGGATGGAAGGTGGGGGAAACTGACCACAGAGTGGCTAAATAGGAGAAAGGACCAGTGGAAACATAAAATCACACCAAAGCCAATTCTTCTAGGCACAGGGGTACTGCTCTAACGTGGACGGACACTCAGCGTAGCGAGGGTAGCTTTAGAACACCTGGCAATTTGACCTGCAAGAATAAAAAAGCCAGTTTGGGTAGTAACTTATATTTACAACTCACTTCTATTTCTTTTCCTCATAACCATCCTGTGAGATATAAAGAGCAATTAAAGTCATTTTACAGAAAAGGAAACCACAGCAAGTAAGTAAAACCCATTCTCTGATCTGAAAAATAAAAAATAAATAAAAATAATTTTAAAAAAAGATAATTGGAGTAGTCATGTGTTAGGCGCTGGCCAGCCACTGCCACTACCCGTTTCCCTGCAGAATCCTAGGGCCCAAGGCTGAACTCGGGATACTCGTGAATAATTAGGGTAACAGGACTCATTGTGAAAGGGCCACGTTTGGCGAGGATACTGCCTCGTATTTAAGTCCATTTTCCTCTCCAGGAAAAAGATGTCAACATTTTCTAGGATGATAGTTGAAGGAAAATGAGATAACAAACTTCCGTTTATTTTTTCTGGAAGGGAAACTGCAAGATTTGAAGAGTGAACAATAGTAAGAAAAGCTTCAGCAGTGACTTTGAAGCTGGGCTGGTCCATTTGGAATTGAGAATCCCAACAAAAACAATTGGACCAGCAGCCACAAGCATTCCAAGCAAGAGTGCGACATATTCTGTGACCCAAGATTTTATTCTCCATTGGGATATACAACGAGTGGGCCAAGGACTGGACCCTTGAGCAGCTCATGATCTAGTGATGTTCGTGCCAAGACATCTGGGTCCTTTTGCAGCCATCACAGATCCCTTCCAGATGTTTGCAAAATATTATCGGCAGCACCTTTTGAGAGGCTGTTAAAGAACAGGGACAGTACTTTGTTGATTCTGCTACTCCTAGATTTTCTATCATGGGGAAGCAAGATGACGCCCACGCCAAGAGGGACTGATGCAATGTGTATGCGTTACCTTGGAACTCCAGACCTCCAGTAATGTTCTCAGTTGTGTCTTTTCAATGAGTCCTTATGTCTCAGAGCTGCTTCGGGATCAAGAACAAAAAGGCAGTTGATCTCCTGAAAATATATGTTCTTAGCATCACCCTAGCTGCCTCTTCCTACAACCCCAATAACTCTTGGCTTGATGAACTTGGCCAGCACATACTTCACTTTAATTAAGGGCTGAGAGTGGAAGGAGAGGTTTCGGGGAGAGGGTGAGTGACAGGAACTATGCTAGAACTCTAGCAGCCACTAAGGCACATGGGCAGATCATGGGCAGATATGGATATTCCATAAGGAATTCTGAGAGGTGGAGGCATGAGGACCACCTTCTTTCTGAGTGGCTTTTTATCCTGTCAATTAAGCATAAATTAACATGCAGAATTGACCATTGGCCTGGGCTTCCATCCATAGGAGCATTGCCTCAGACTGGACAGCCTTGCCCTTCCCATTTACCTGACCTCTCTGTTCATTGTGAAACATCTTTAGTGACAGTTATTGAGTAAATCATTATACTTTCCTGGACTCACCACCTTCTTCAGGAAACTTTATTTATTACTGCAGCTACTTTGTTGCCACATATCCTCTGGTCCAACTATGTCATGCAACTCTTCGCCTACTGATTGGGTTATAGAATTCTCTGCTATCACTTTAGGATGTTAATAGATATTTTCTACATATATAAATGTTCGCATATATTTTCTACTAATATTTGGCATTGTTAGATATCAGGCTTCCTCTCCCACCCTCCCTGAAATGCGACATTTCTAAAAATCTTTTTGAATTAGTATCAGAAAAGTAAAATATTATTTATAAAAAAGATTGAGACATTTTGCTCCCACAAACCTCATCCATCTTATCCGTTAACCCAGGAAAAGAGACCAGCTATATTTCCTTGGCTAGGATAAAATTCTTAGATTTTCCCAGCATATAATTTTTTCAAACAACTTGAGGTGGGAACAGATTCATATTCAATACCCTTCTATAGTCATTCTATTTTACCATGTATGTGGGAAACTTATTCTGTTGTTGTTGTTTTTTTTTTTTTGTCAGTTAAATTTCCTTTGGATGTAATAACCTTTTCTCTCCTCACTACCCCACCCCTCCATACCACATAGTCTCTACACATAGCTGTTCATTTTCAACATATCTTTGAAAATGTAAATGTCATATTTGCATTTCAGTCAATGTTTAAAATACAAGGAGCTGCAAGTGAAATGATACCATAGGAGAGGGCCTTGCAGTGAATGGAAAATAGTAATAAACTCAGTGTTCTGACCTCAACTGTGGGTGTCCAACCCCATCAGCTCCCTTTCACTTGTCCTGCTAAGGGGGCGGCACGGACACAGTCCCCTCGCCGGACCCCAAACCCATCTCCCTCTGCCAGAGTTTCTGTGTGACAAGTGATCCCAGTGTTCAGACATTTGCTGCCAGCGCCGCCTCGCATTCCACACGATGAGGCCTTGTAGCAAAGGCAAAACCCAAATCTCTCTGTGGCTGTGCTGGCTTTTAAAGCTGGAAGGATAACAAGCACTTCAGTGGTGTGTTTTGATCCAGGGAGAAGACTTTCTGCTAGTTTTCAAAAACAGATACATTATGAATGGACAGTGCAGCAGTTTCTATCCTTCTCTCAGAATTAGCAGCTAACAAGTAGGTCTTGAGAAGAAAGCAGGTTACTCCATGAATGAGATTTTATAAACAAAGTGCCTGTGGAGGCAGGTAAGTGGGGGCTAAAATACTGTCTCTGTCACTTGGTGGTAGGGTGGCTTTTTGACACAGCTCATCTAAACCTCAGTGTTTTGTCTGCAGAAAGGCGCAGATGCTTTAAGCTTTTTCATAGAATCAATGGAACTTACTATATAAATGTTCCTTAAACTACAGTGGGTAATTTCTAAACATTCAATGCATTGTTATTACTTCCACTGTTATTGCACACAGTAATATTTAATAATATTAATATGCTAGTTCCTTTTTTCCTCTACTGACTTTTCTCCTCTGTGACACTCAATGGATATCTTGTTCCTTGAAAACACCGACTTTGGAGGACATGTATAGTCTTAAGCCTATATTTAGGCTCAAAAGAAAAAAAAAAGCTTCAGGGATTATACTTAATTTATTATTTCGACAAATACTGATGGGAGGCCTAATCTATGCCTCGTATTATTCTACATGTTGGGCATTCAGTAAAGAATAAGGTAGATAAATTTTCTAAAGCTTACATTCTAGGGGAAGGAAACAGAAAAATAAACCATTAAGTACATGATTAAACCAGATAATTTTATGGAGTCATAAGTTTTCTACAGAAAGTAAAACAGAAGCATATTATTATGGAGGAGATTAACTTGGAGTGTGTGGTCAGGGGTGAGAGTAGCCTCGCACTAGAGGTGGTTTTGAGTTTACTCCTGAATTCCCAGGAGGAGCCAATCATGAGAAGAGCTGAGATGCAGGGAAGGGACCCTCTGGGAAGTCAGGGCGTGCCATTAAACTGGCACTAGAGAGAAGGCCCGTGAGCAAAGGGGATGGGGAGTTGAGGGGTGGAGAGGAGTAGTAGGGGAGCAATATCGTGTCACTCTTCTTAGGCCACCATGAGGGATTTGTATCATGTGCCATATGCTTGGGGAAGTGGGGAAAGGGTGCCTTCCTCCGAATGGCAAGTCGGCTCTTAGTGATTTCCAGTTATACCATGAGGATGTCTTGGGCCAGGTAACGTCCAGTAGAACAGATGGGTAGGTCAAAATACTGTGCCTTTTGGAACTAGGGTTGACAGCCTTGGTTATGGACATGTGGAATGAGAGGAAGAATGAATTATTGGTCAGTTATTTTTAGTCATAACACGACATGAGACAGAGGGGAACTTTCAGGAATTATAAAGTTATGTCTGGGCACGGCACCGGAGCACTGCAGTTGAATGGTAACGACTCAGGTTGCCGTCGGCCAAAGGCAAATGATATGTCTCAACTTTCATCTTCTATGAAATGGGGATAATAAAACTCTATCTATTTCAAAGAGGTGTCTAGATAGTCAAATAAAATAACACCATGGTAATTTTATAGTAATATTTTATTGAGTGTTTAATATATGCAATACACTGGGCTGAGTACTTTTCGTTTACTCCTTAAACATGAAGCAAAGGACCTTCATTCCTAGTCCCACTTTACAGGTGATGGCATTCAGGTATAAAGAAATTGAAAATGCATACATGATCAAACTGGTGCATCATGGGTTTAGTCCATGTATTCTTGATTTCAGTGTGTGTGCCATTAACTAGTATCCACAATGCCTCTCAGTAATTCCTTTATGGGTTACCAAAGTTTATAGATGCAACTTATTGTTAGTATTGTTAACAGAAATGGTAAATAGGAAAAAGTATTTCAATAGGCATACTTTTAAAAATCACAGAATAAACTCTGTGGTGAAATTTCAAATTCAGCTGAAACAGAGTTAGCTTGTGATAGAAATGCAACCTGGAATGAAATTATGTGATAAGTTATCTTAATCCTTTCAATAGGAAAGAAAAGATTTAGGCTGACACCAGTGACCTTATCTGGTATTTATTTGCTATCTTTTATAGCACCAAGCATCCAGTAATAGGTCCTTAAATAGGCGTTTAATAAACCCTTATAGAATACTAAATAGGTCTCTTGGACAATAATCTGTATATTTCCACTGTATCAATTCCTAAAGGGCAAAGGCCTATCTTTTAACTTTTTTCTTGTCTTATTTTGCCTTCCCTCACAGTTTCTAGTGTAATAGAATCTCACTGAATTTGTGATTTATCAAATAAAATAAGCTCTTACTGCTAAGCCCTAATGAGAAGGAACATGAGCACAGATGGTAGAAAAGTGCCAATAAGTCACTGACTATTTCCATCACTATCCTGAGGCAAAGCAATAATTGCATTGTTAGAGCCTAGGGTACAAATCTGATCCGAAATGGGGGCTTATTCTCTTGCTTTTATTGTTAGCTTATTGTCATTTTCTAATTGGTTAAACTTTTGTTTAAAAACTTAAGCTCTCAGAGCACATGGAACCTTGACAGTTTTTCAATTTACATAATGGATTTTACGGGTAGCCGCATTTCACGTCCGGCCGTGTTGCTGAGCTTTGAAGTGGCGTGTCCTCCAGAGGGGTCAGGGTATTACTTTGGAAAGTTAGGGAACAAAGCTGAGGCACAGCTCTCCTTTCCCCTCCCCCCCTGCCAGACCAAGTCATATCTCCCTGGAATATTACCTCACTATATATTCTATGTTATCTGCATTAGTACTTTTCACTACTCGTATCTTTCCTATTTATTTATTTATTTGCAACTAACACGTGCCTTATTCTTGTGCTCTATATATTTTGAGGGTGTAGAACTGGATGTGTTGAGCTACAAACCACCCTTGCTAGAAAAGCCTCTGAGGTAACATGCTTGTTGATTAAATGAGAAGTGCACGTCCCCCTGGGCCTGCACACCCATTTTCCTACCAGAGAAGAGTCTGAGTCTTAAACAACAATGAGGCGTTTTAAGTTGAGGTATTAATGGATGTATCAGCCGCCCATTACTGCACAAGTTACCCCCACGCTCAGTGATTTGTAACAACAATCATGTTACCTTTCTCAGTGTCCGGAATATGGAAAAACTGAGGGCGGTGGTTCCAAGTGGGGGTCACTCACGCGGTGGCCCTTGGATGGGGGCTGGAGGCAGAACAGTAAGCAGCTGGAACGGGTCAGGGATGGGGGGTCATCTCTGTCCCTTCATGTCGTCCCAGGTGTTTTCCTTGTGATGTCCCCTGCGTGGGCTGGGCTGGTCTTCCTTGCAGCTTTATGGACTCAGAGCAGTTAGACTGATTCCTTGTTGGCTTAGTTGTCTAGTCAAGGTCTTCTAGAAAATCACGCAGAAGCTGCACCATCTTTATGACCTACTCTTGGAAGTGACATACTCCCCTAGCTGACTGCCCTCTAAGGTCAGTCAGAAGCAAAGGGAAGGGTTGCAGGTCCCACTTTCTGATGGGAGGAGCATCAGAGAATTTATAGACTTTTTTTAAAGTTACCGCAGTGGATTACGTAAAGTACAATTTTTTCTTTTCTGACATTTTTCTGAAATCCCTATGACTGCCCCCCTCCCCGTTCTTTTTCCCAGTCCAGTTCATCCTACTCCAGAGGACAGCAGTATGTATGCTGATAGGGCTATCCGTGTCCATCAAACCAAGACTACCTGCTTACGTGGTGGGAGGGAGGCCCCCGCAGTTTCTCTGGGCCTCTGCAGGAAAAGGAGAGGGCATTTGGAGACATGCCTGATGTCTTTCTTCCTTTCCATTTCTTTTCCTCAGTCTGGAGACTCCATGAGGCTGGGTTATTTCAGAGGAGGCACAGATGAGCAGAGTTGTCTGAGCTGGCTGGTGGAAGGGGAAAGCCCGGCTCGGAATCCCGTGGTGGGTGGGAGAAGACAGATGTGTTCACAGCTGTTCAGCTAGATAATGAGTCAGCCCCCAGTGCACGTGGATAATCTACAAGAAAGCTAATCCACTCACAGATAATCAAGAAGTGACCATATGTCACCGCTGGACTATGTGTGAAGATAGCACATAAGGAAAGAGGAAAAGCAGAAATGTGATTAAATAAACAACTCTCATAATTATGCATAATAATAGTAGCCCATTCACATAAGTGACATTTATTTTTATCAAAGCATTTTCACAAGCTCCCACTAATTTGTTTTCATGTGAAATAGACAAGGTAGTTCTCTCTAATATTTTTGTTTTGTTTTTGTTTTTGAAATGAGAGTGCTTAAAAAGGATGGGGAAGTAAAAGAGAGAGAGCAGATATTTACTGCCTACTAACTGTGTGATAGTCACTAATATTTGCCCAGAACTGCAGAAATAGTTAGTGATATGACAGACAGAATATTGGCATTTTAACTCCAGTCTATTTCTCATGGAGTACAGTATTAATTATCTATTGCAAATCCAATTAAACATGATTTTTAAGATGCCAGTGTTTTCCACCCTGTGCATCATTAAATCACGGAAATACCTGCTAACCTCACAAAACCCCTGCCTTCACTCTGCCTTGAGTTTTTTACTTGGTGGTCATCTCACGGTGCATTTACAAACGACACCTATAATTTCCTGAGTGTCATTAAGCATGCTTATGAAAAATTCAGGTTCCCAGAACCTTCTCCCTGGTGGATCTGATGTGATTAGTTGTGAGCGGGGCCAGAGATCATCACATTTAAATAAATAAGTTCAGTTCTTGGGCTCCAGGGAGCATTTTGAGAAACAATATTCCAGAGCATGGTCCTCAGCCTGAGGCAGTCTTGCCTCCTAGGACTGTTTGGCAAGGTCTTGAGATATTTTGGGTTATCATAACTGGGGAAGGGACACAGCTTGGTATCTAGTGGGTAAAGGACACGAATAAGGCAGCCTCTGACAACACAGACGGCCCAGAGTGTGTGCGCGCGCCTGTGCGTGAATATGTTTCTTATTTAGAGATAATTTTTTCTTTCAACATACACAAGCAATTTTTTTCATACTAAATAATGTGAACTTAACTTCCTTCCGTGAAAGCCTGAGTGGTATTTTATGAATTTTAACTGTGTCTAAAAAATGCTTTATTTTGTTGGAGTATTTCAACTACAGGACAGAAAATGAAAGGCATTCCTTAAATTAGTAATTATTTGTGTCTCTGGATTGAGGGAGACTCAAATTGGATAGTAAACTTGCAAATCTGAAAAGTTGGTAAAATGTGTTTTCATTACGTTAAGTAAACCATCATGTATTTGGAAAAGTCATTCTCAAGTACATCCATATGTATGTGCTTGATTAGTGCTTATTTAAGTTCTGGTACCTGGGGATATTCTCATCCCTTCTCATTTGTAATAGAAAGGCGAAGCCCAGGAAGAGGGGCAAGGTTGGGAGATTTTTGTAGAATAAGACCTCCTAGGAAGCTAAATGAGATGAAAAGGCGGTAGATGATCTCAATCCTAATTTTTTTCTACTATTAGTTATTTTTACCACCCAGACCTTTATTTTCTGAGACACCCTCATTCCATGGTTGTGCTGGGTATAACTCCTTCTGATGCCTTTCAGTAAACGATGGCAGCATCCCCATCCCTCATTGCCCCAGCTTTTACTTACCTTTTCTCCCCAAGCGTCAGGCTAATAAGCACAGAAATTCATCTGACAAGTGACAGCTTTTGTAGTTATGCGGTCTGTCATTCAAACCCTGTGAGGTTCACACAAGGGAACAACTCTTAGGTCACTTCTGAAGTTGGTTTGTTACGATAATTGATTTAATCATTCAGTCAACAGTTATTTATAGAGTGAACAGTATGTGCAGGTTTTCTTCTAGATGCTATCAGAGAAGAACAAATAACAGGGCAAAGGTCTGACCTTCTTGGGGCCTATGGTGAGCTAGGAAATAGTAGACCAAAAAGCAAAAATGTATGTTTTATGAGGGGAAATGTAGCAGAATAATGTGAAAGAAGGATGCGGAGATGTGGCTTTCCTATGTAAAACCATCAAAGGAGGTCCCAGCTGAGACAGTTATTTTCCTGTGGACACTTTTTGTGGCATGATTCTTGATTGTTCCACTCTAGCACTCTCCCAGTGTGACTCTGTTTCCATGTTCCACCAGGGCCTTAATAACAAATACAGAAGAAACCCCAGAGTCAAGCCTGGAGACCTGCCATAAGACTTCGAGGTCAGTCATGAGAAGGTGGCCGATGCAGGGCGGGGAGACCCTAATGCCGCCTTCTAATAATAATGCACCTGTTCATGTTTTCTCATCTTACGGAGGCCAGGCTCTGATTATTATGTTCTGTCTAAACAGGCAAATACGTTCAATTACTTTTTATTAGTATCCAAATTATCATGATATCATGATATAGTGAGATGAGAATTTAGAGTTAAAAAAAAAGACTTGAAATTTTGACTCTATCACTTATAATTTTTGGCATGTAACTGAGTTTTCCTGAATCCCCTATTATTCACTTGTAAAATGAAGATAATATTGACGGTGCCCATCCCCATCCCTAGCCCCAATCATTCCATACAATTGTTGCCTTTTATTAAAACTCACTGTCTTTTGTTTCTATGCTATTTCATGTCCAGGGATTTTCTTCCCCCTTCTACTTGCGAGTTATCATTCTTTCTTATAAATATGAATGAGAAGCTATTGATTTTCAATTTTTTTCTCTACTACGGATCCCTCATGTCACCTGCAGACCCAGCTGTGACTATATGTATGGGGTATGTAAATATAGAAATGTCTAGTTGGTGTCTGCCCTTGGATTTCTTACAGTAATGCCAGGCTTAACCTATTCAGAGCAGGACAGCAAATTTGATTTCCTTCAGGCTGCCATCTTTAGTCAGGTCTTAGCATATGAGCCAAGCCTTTCTAGGTACATTAGATCCCCAGCTAGTCTTTAAACCCCCAAAGCTCACGTCACCAGCTTGTGGATGACTGAAGTCGCCTTATATTCAGTGGCCCCACATTAAGAACAATATTTCATACAGAAAATCGAATCCTGTTAAAATAAAAACAGTACCAGTTAATGCTTTATCATCCCCATGACCTCGGTAACCCATGTTATCTGGGCCACATTATCATACATACCCACTTTCCTGCTCTTCTTATTGCTGCTCATTGTTCTTCAAATGTGCCATCTCCCAGGTATTTCACACCTGACATTTTCTCTGCCTGGAATCACATTTGACTCCTTCCTGTCCAATGGGACACAGCTGATTTTTCTTCAGACTAAATGCTTCTGTCCCGGTGAGGGAAGCAGAGTGGGAGCGGGGGGCTTTCCCCTCCACCTCCCCACTTGCAGTTTAGGTTGGGTTCCCCTGTTAGAAAACTCTGTTGTATTTCTTTCATATAGCTTGATACATATACAAATATTTGGTAATGCTTGTGATTTTCAGATTAATGTATATTTCCGCCATAGGAATATGTAATTGCTAAAGAGAAAGGCCAAAACTGTTCACTGTTCAATTGTACACCAAGCATGTTGGCCTGCATAATATATGGTTCAATAAATAGTTTTGATATAATAAACAAATAAGTCCTCCCAAAATCTAGTTACCTTATCCTTATGTTGAGCACCTATGAGATCTCTTATAAGATATTATCATACATACCCACTTTCCTGCTCTTCTTATTTCTGTTCATTATTCGTCAAATGCATCACCTTAGGAGAGATATCATGCACTGTGTTAGGCCCAAAAGAAATAAACATCGAAGAACATTGCTGTTGTCCTGGCTTGAAGTATATTAAATTTGCTTGCATTGTAAATGTAGGGGTGGGTGAAGGTAGTTTAAATTGCCAGCCATCATTCCTAAAAGCTAAATCATAAATGAGGGTTTGAAATAATAACAATAACAATAATAGTAAGACAAATAATATAATTAAATTATGCAGTAATTAATAAATAACAATACAAGAGTAAATTGTTTCATGGACTACAGCTGAAAGCCTACTTTTGCCCACCACTGTATTTATCGATCAAAGACATCAACTAAAATATTCAGTCATAATTAACTGGGGGAGGGGTGGGCGGGGCAGGGGAGAGCAACTGGGAAAATGATGGGACAACTGTAGTTGAACAACAATAAAAAAATAAATGTGTAAAAAATTAAAAATAATAAAAATAAGAGATATTTACACAAAATACTTCTAGAAAAAATAGAAGGAGTTTCTCAGGGCAATATTTTTTAACTATCCAAGGGCAAATCTGAGGCTTGGAGAAAATTCTTGTAGCCAAAAGAGAGCAAGACAAAGGTCACTTAGTTGTTTTAATTAAAGCTATTCACTTGAGGACAAAGGGACAAAGTCTAGAGAAGAAAGAGCCCCAGATTTCCATGCCTGCTGTCAGTGGTAGATTCCACCTGAGAATGAGAAGGGGCAATTCATATTGTAAGCTAAAAGCAAATAACTTTCATTAAGCCTGGCTCAGGGGTCCAAGCTTGGGAGACCTTTTTAATAAAAAGAGATCACATGAATGAGAAAAATTTTATTCACAGCCTCACCAGGCTATTTTTCCCCTCCTTTTGAACTGCCTTTGACAGCTTCTTCAACATATTTGAGGATGAGAGGAGATGAAAGAAAAGCAGTTCTGACCTGTGGCTCCAAGTTTATGAAATGAGAGCTGGTGATGGTGCTATGCACATTCATAGGCAACATTTCAGATTCAGAATCAGGCAATTTCATAGCCACGTGGTCTGTCATACTTCTCAATTCAAGACTAAATGTTCATCGAGAGAGAAGCTTCACTTAAAGTGCATCTAGTGAGAAATCCCTGAATGCTGCAGGTTCCTTTCTTCTACTGAGTTTCAGTCTTAGATGGAACTGTTAGATTTTCTCTCTGCTCACATTTTTACAAAGCAAACCATTCTTAGTAGTCTAATTTGGGCTAGAGACAGAGTCTTCTCTTGCATCTGAAACAGAGTAATGCAAATGTCATCTAACTTTCAGTGTCTGCCTGAAACATTATTTTTAATAGTTAAGTTGACTGCAAGGGAACTAATAAGAAAGTCATACTGAACATATTGAGCCATTAAATGCAAACATTGAGCTGTAAGGCATTTGTGTGTGCTGTTCCAAGACACATGTGCAGGCTCACAGGAGTTCCCTGGAAACAAGCAAATATACATACACGTGCACCCCCACCCCCCCACATTCTTGTGTAGACTAAATGTTTGCACACCCCCTCCAAATATGTATGCTGAAACCTAATTCCCAATGTGTTGGTATTTGGAGGAGGAGAGTCTCTGGGCGTTGACTAAGTCATGAGGGTGAAGCCCTCAGGAATGGGATTGGTGCCTTGATAAAAGCTTTGGGACACTCCCAAAGAGTGTCCTCATCCCTTTTGTCCTAAGAGATAACAGTGAGAGAGTGGCCACCTATGAACGAGGAAGCAGATCTTCCCCTGACACTGAATCTGTCTGCAGCTTGATCTTGGAATTCCTAGCCTCCAAAATCGTGAGAAATAAATCTCTGTTGTTTATGAACCACACAGTCTATGGTATTTTGTTATAGCAGCCTGAGAAGACTAAGGCATCTTTTCATTATTAAGATACATGAGTGTGTATAGTGGGAAAGCGCTGGACTTGAAAATACAGAATCTAGGATCAAATCCTAGATTTGATGAGCTGTTAACTTGTACAAGCATGGTTTTCCTCTATGTCAAGTGGAATGTTGATAAGTGAGGTATTTGTGAAAGGGCTCAAATACTTAGACCTTCCTTAAAATCTTAGGCAAATAAATAAATGTTAGTGGAACCGAAGTATGGCTGGTGAGTATGATTTTTAAAATGTCATGACCAGTTATGAGTAAAGTATTAGGAATTATATCAGTAATTCCAATAATGACAGATAATATAGTATCAGGGGCAGAAAATATCTGGTTAAATTGTGTGCTGTGGTACATCTTTTTATTTGGAAAAAAACCACAATTGCTTTATTTTCTGTTTTCCTAATCATTGCCTTTGTCATCAAATAATAAAGCATGTTATAATTTTCATGTGTCAATATTAAAGCATAAAATCTTGTTGACAGCTGGCATCGTTGTCTCAAAATGTTAGCCTGCTGGATAAATATGTACTTACGGAGACAGAGTGCATGGTCTTCCCAGAGTCATGCTTCTAAATATTACAACAGCTCTAACATACTTTCAATTAAACAAAAATTAAACTTCAGAAAATGTCACAAAAGGGTAACCTAATATTTGATCATTAATGTGCTTATGCAAAGGAATATTTACAACTGTGCATTCAGAAGCAATCGACCCCGCTTCCTAAGTTCCATGAAACTAAGGTTTAAGATAATATTTGGATAAACATCTGAGCAGAGTTTCTAGATAGTGTGTACCCTGTAGACAGTTTCTACTGATTTTGATTTTAATGAAATTCTGAGAAGTGCTTGCATTGTAGTTCTCTCTTCTTTTTTTAAGCTCAAAAAAACCGAAACACTTCATGTTTAGAATCAGTTAAGTTCTTGTCCAAGATCACAATAGATCATCTCATCCAAGACCGTCTTGTCTGAATTATTAAATAACATTAAGTGGTGAATTCATTAATCTCTTCCAAATAGATATACCTGCACCACCTGTGTGTCTAAACACTTTAAGAAATGTAGGACCGTTAGACTCACTATTAGGCTCTACATGTTAATAATTCTCTATTCTACTTAAAGTGTAGCAGACGAGTCCCTTCTCCCGCTTCTGGTGACTGAAGTGCATTGGCGCTTGCTTGGAGGAACAATGGTGACCAGGGATTGTTGTCCTTGCTCTTTGTTGTAGACCAGCATGTCGTTGTAGACAGCTAGTCTGCTATCCAGAAACATTCACTGCTTATAGTTTAATACTCCTAGTTCCTTCTGCTTTTTCTTATAGGTCTTATTTGCCAACACTTTAATCATTGTGGAGAAGAACCAATTCACATTTTCCATTTCTAATGCATTTATTTCCGTAGAGCATACTATCACATCTGGGTTTAAAACAAACCATTTATGCTGCCCTCTGTAAGAAAGAAAAAAATGAGTTATTTTATGAGAAAATATATGTCTTTTTTCTTTTTAATTGAATTTATTGGGGTGACATTGGTTTATACAATTATATAGGTTTCAGGTGTGCAGTTTTATAATAAATCATGTATCTACTGTGTTGTGTTCAGCACCCTAAGTCAGTCTCCTTCATCACCATTTATTTTGTCTTTACCCTCTTCTACACCCTGCACCCCCTCTCCTTCTGGTAATCACTATACTGTTGTCTGTGTCTATGAGGTGTTTTTGTGGTGGTGGGTATTTTTTTTTCTTTTTGCTTAATCCCCTTACCTCTCCCGTCTGACAGCTCTCAGTCATTCAGTCTGTCAGTAGATGAGTGGATCAAAAAGCAGTGGTACATTTACAAAATGGAATACTACTCAGCTGTAAGAAAGGAGGAAATCTTTGCGACAGCATGGATGGGCCTGGAGAGCATTATGCTAAGAGAAATAAGCCAGTCAGAGAAACGCAAGTACCATATGATTTCACTCGTACGTGGAATGTAATGAACAAAATAAACTAACTAACTAAATAGAAAGATACAGCTTTTAAAATAAATGGCAAAGTGTTTTGACATCATGTATATCTTTCTAGGTCTGTGTCACATCAAATGCATACAAGCCACTTCCCTCCTAGGAAGTCCCTCTTTGGTTGTGTCAATTTGGTGTTTACAACCCCAGATGTGTTCTCCCACTATGGAGTTACACCTTAGAGGTAAAAATCTAAATAAAAAGCGTATAACTAGATAGCAGAGTTTTAACTGATAGTGTCCCCTTGAGCAAACAGATTTTCAAACAACAGGTGTTACAAGTTGTACATAATCTCAAAGAATATCACCCCTCCTCTGAAACTGTATTTGTTTCTACATAGTGCAAGCCAAGCTATAGAGACATAAACTTTTGCCTTATGTGTATGTGTATGTGAATGTGCATGTGTTTAGTATAACAAATGAGGATACCTTTGTTTTACCTTTAAAAAAAGATTCGTTTGAGAGGTTTACATTGGTAGAAACTGCCATTTTTCCAATAGAAAGGTATTTATTTGTTTCTCAAACTATTTATATCACACTCTCTTCTAGGTCCTGCTGATGCTCGTGACATGAACAGATAGATAATGCAGTCTCTACCCACAGGAAGCTCACAACTGAGATCCTAATGTGCTATCACCTAGATGCCTACGCATAACAAAATTTCTTTATCACTTGACATCATTTCTTAGAAAATCAGTTTCACAGTAAAAAAAAATGGTACAAGGGACCCATCTATTGATTTAAGATGTAGAACTACCTCTGGTTTAGTAAGTAATGCTTTAGAAAAAAATGTATACATTACTTCTAATCCAGAATGAGATATTTTCTTAGGAAGATTTGATTTTGTTTTTAATATTTAAAGCTGTAGATGAATTTTTCACCTCTTATTAAAACTTTTAAAAGAGATTAACAGCTTGTAAGAGCCCCAATTAGAGTCGATTATATTTTGATTGACTTACTTCGGCATTTAAACAGCTCAAAGAATAGCACTTAAAAGTAGTTATTCCTTTATAAAGAGAAAAAAATCCCTGTCTCATGTCTGTCAGATTTACGATTTCATCATTTTCATGGAAAATGGGCATGGTGCATGACTGACTGGTTGTAAGAATTAAAATATATATATCACTGAAACCAGACATGAGACATTCTGAATGAAAAGTGAGGTAAAGATGGAAGAGAAAGAGGGGGGAACAAAATACAAAAATTACAACTTCCTACATATCTATTCCTTATATGTAGCCAGAATATTTCTCTCTTAATGTAGTTCTTTTTCTTCCTCACATTATTTTTGCAATATCTTTATAGCATATGCTGATTATCTGTCTACCATCACTGCTTATTTTTTATTGTTTCCTTGGCTATTTTTAAGTCTTTACTTTTCATATAAAATTAAGATAAGTTTATCCAGTTCTTCTTCACCATCTTGATCTTGTTGCAATTTCGATAGGAATTTCATTAAATTTATTAATTAATTTTAGAACAAATTGTCATAATATTAATTCTGTTTAAGAAACATTTCCATTTGTTGTATAGCTTTTTTCATATAGGTCTTATGACTTTCTTCTATTAAATATATTCCTATATTTAAAAAAAAGTATTGCTATTGGGAATGGATTTTTCAGTTTCCATTTTGCATATGCTTTGGTGGAGGAGAGGAAAATCGATTGTTGTATACTTGTATTATAACTAGTGGTTTACCACATTTCCTTATTAAACTTTGGTTATTATAGATATAATCATCACCAAATAGGGATACTGTGACATCTTTTTTAATGTGTATGCTAATTATTTTATTATTGCAAGTGCTAAAAACTTCAAAGTAATTCTGCATAATTAGTATATCCCTGTTTCTGGTTTGAATCATCATGATTTTAGTGTTTTACTATTTAGGAAAATAGTTGCTGCAGTATTGAGGAATCCATCTTTATTATGTTTAGGTTGTTTCTTTCTCTTCCTGTTTTACTTTAGAGTTTTAAAATTAGAAATGGTTGCCATTTTCTTCCAGTTTTATTGAGATATAATTGACCTATTACATTGTATTAGTCCAAGGTGTACAGTATAACAATTTAGTATGTGTATATATTGCAACACAGTTTCCATTATAAGTTTAGTTAATATCAGTCATCTCATATGGTTCCAGTTTTTTCTTGTAATGAGAACTTTCAAGATCTTAGAAACTTTCAGTTGTACAGTGCAGTATTGTTAACTACAGTCAGCATGGCGCATGTTACGTGCAGTTGTTAAAGATCACTTTTACACTGCTGTGAAAAAGCCCAGTCTTTCACCGTAACTAAAAATAGCATTGTGTGGATTTTTCCTTTCTATATCTTTTTCAATTCACATTTTATTGTATTTGCTTTTCTCATTCTAAAATAGATGCACACTGAATTGGGGGGCATGAATTAAGACATGGGCATTTTTCCAGAGGAGACTGAAAAAAAAAAAAGGGAGGAAAGTAGAAAGGAAACCATATCAAGAGCAATTTAAAGAGCCAGAAGGGGTAAATTTGAAGGCGAGTTGCCTCAAACAGACTGACCTTCGTCACATATTTAAATGCCTGCCGGTGCAGGAAGACACGGACCCTTTCCTTTTAAAAGACCGCCATCGCCTCCACCACAGTCACAGTTTCTGCGCCATAGTTAAGGCTTCGGAATGCTGAGGCAAGAGCAGAGTCAAACTTTGGGTCGAATGAGTCTTAACAAAGTTCGACTGAGAGAAGTAATCCAGGATTTTCTATCTGTTATTGTCACAGTGGTCACTCTGGTGCCAAGTGTTGCGTCTTATTCACAACACAGTCCCTTCCCCTGCTAAACGCTTTCTCCGCGCATTTGTCGCCAGTCGCATCTCATAGCCCTTCTCCTCCCCTGCCTGTGAGGGTAGGAGTTTTCTGCCGTTTTAGTTGTTGCTATGGCTCAGCACACAAAATAATGCTGGTTGTATAGCTGATGCTCAAAATATTTCTTGAATGAATTAATGAATTGCAGTGAGCATACCAACTGTGTGGTACATTTCAATTATAGTAAAAAAAAATTAAATAATTATAGTCAATTTAAGTATAAGATGAAATCACTTCAAATCATAGTGACTTTGTGGGCAGTAGTCATCTTCTCACAAAGATTACAGCAAAGATTTTGTACTGAATTCAAGAACTAGGATCCAGGTAACATGAAAGTGGTTGGAACAAAGGATTTTTTAAAGGCATTTCTATGCTGATATTCTTTTATTCACTTAATTTGTCCAGACTTTCATATTTGCCAAACAGCATACACGTGTGCCTGCGTGCCCACATGCATATGTACACACGCTTCTTTATTCTCCGCCAATGATTTGTTCTCATTAAAATGACTGTGGTTTTACAGAATTTTCCAAGATTAATTTTATGCACCACACAAATGTTTAAAATTTGGAGTATGACTGCCTTTGGCTTAATTATTTTAAATAATTCTGTAGCTTTTATGTAACATAATAAATGTGGACTTTATTTGCTTCTAGGGAAAAAGTTAAATTTTGCATGCATTCATAACTAACTGAAGTACAAAGTAATTAACGCTTTTCATTGGTTTCTGATAAGTGCAGCCATAACATAGCAATTAAGCCCTCAAAATCCACAATGAAGATACAGGAAATTATAGTCTTTAAATTCCAAATCAAAATTTAGAAATCTGTTTTAACTGTCTATAAAGTAGGCATGTGTGTATTAGGTAGAATAGGGAAGAAAGTTTGATTTAGTTTAAAGTTTAAATTAGAGAAAAATAAATCTATAATCAGGCAGTACTAAATAATTGTTTAAAATCTACAAGTTTGTGCGTTGAATGATTTTTACCAATAGAAATATGCCAGTAATCTTAATTAAATATAGAACTAAAGAAGCTCTTAAAACGATTTAACATGAGCACTGAGCCCTCCAGCACCCACTCAAATCCTGTTTTTCAATATATAATCAAGAATAAGGAAGTTTTACAAGTAATTGTGTAAATTAAATCTAAGTGGATGATTATAAATATTTAGTCTTTGAAAAAGTGGTGCTAAGGATTTTTTTTTTTATTGTGTTGCTTTAGTCCAATTTCAGGCAGCATCTGTATAACATAATAAACAATCCTGAGCTCTGAGTTGGACCGCCGTGGAATGTGAAGGGGGTCTCAGGACAAACATAGCTGATCTGCCCACTTGAAGGTTTCATGACTTACCCATGGATGAAGAGGGTAAAGGGCTATGGCTCCAGTTTCTCTTCATCTCTTTTTCTGCATAATGCATGATGCTAAAATTATATCATAATCGTATGCTAAAACTATAACCTTAGAAAATTAAAGCAAAATTATGAACAGTATGATACAATTATAACAATTTGAGGTATATTTTTAAAGAAAATGAATTGAGCTTTATCGTATGATGTTAATAATGATATATTAAATACATGCTAGGACTTTTATTTTTAAAGTTATTTAAGTTATTTCTGGTTTTATTACTTAAGCTCTGTGGTCTTGAACTGTGGATGGATCTCTCTGTGTTTCAGTTTCTTGCCTATGCAAGGTGGAGCAAAAGTAGGTTACAGTTGTTTGTATGGAAAATAATACAATAATTAATAAATAATACCAGAATAAACTCTGTTATGCGTGCTCACAACTATAAAGCTAATTTTGCCCTCCTCCGTATACTACCAATATTGATGGCACCTTGGGGTGTAATGAAATGAGAGTATTTTAATACAAGTACATTAGACTATTGACTGGCACCTAATATATTCTCAGTAAACTCTACAGAACATTATCTTATTCTTTATGATACCCATTTCTGTAGATGCAAATGGAGTTATTTTTCTAAATCACAAGCATGGAGCATCAGGGAATATTAGAGTGAGGACACTGTAAGTGATCTGCTTCACATTCTGAAGCTCAGCCTCAGGCTGCATTTCACACATAAGGATAAGAAAAAACTTTTCTTAACTTGATGATGTTGAATTTTATCTTTTGAACAGATTATAAACTTCTGAGTGTGATTACTAAAGGTGCCATTATATTTATATTATAAAAAGGTTATGTATATGTGGTATTATATATACCTATATACGATATGTGCATATATGCATATGTATGTGTTTATATACACACATAGTTAGGGGCTTTTCAGGAATTGTGTTTGATTGGACAGTTTCTCTTGCTTGTCTTCCCAATTAAAGAGGGAAGGAGTTGCCATGTGGGAAGGACAGAAGAGGTATAAACATGCTTTCTGAAAGTTAGTTTCTAGTAATTCATTTATATGGAATATTGAAAAGGTCAATGTAATACAGCATGCGCTCTAATTCTTAGAAAATATGAGGCATTAAAATTCTTATGCCTCATTCAAGGTTGTAATGAGAACATAACACAAATTGAACCTATTATTTTGACAGTGATAGTAATGAGAATGGGAAATGAAATAAACTTAATGTTACTACAAGTGACTTTTTATTTCAAAATTTCTGAAGTTCCTTGCTGTCTATTTTGCAAAAGGAAACCATAACATACACATAAATACTCAATTCTTTAAAATTAAAATACCCCATGAAAGAGGAGACCAATAAAATCTTAAACACTAAAATAAAAGTTTATGACAACTGTGTAAAATCAGACCCATGGAAGACCTCAATTTTTTAATGGTGATTCTTATTTTAGGAGGGCAAGTTTTCTGAAAGTTTTCAAAACAAAAGCAGCAAAGGTTACATAGAGTTATAAAAAGTAGAGCTATAAAAGTAATTAATATGTTCACTCTTGTGGTAAGTGAAGAAATAAGTTGAGAGCAGAGGCTAGAGTTTAGCTCCCTCATCTCCATCCTGTGCCTTACTCACCTCCTTTTTCAAATAAGTACTGGTTTTCTACTATTTGCCAGAAACCATTCCTTTTTATTTCATGAAATAAAATAGAATAGTAAAGTAAAATAATAAAATAAAAATTTGGCCACTTCTACAAAGAGAAAAAAAATCACCAGATAATCATGAAGATTTTCAGCTGTGGAAAGACAACAACAACCCATTCTTCTTTTGTAATGTCATTCACAACCATTAACTGTTTGGTTATGTCCAAGGCTCAGATGTTGGTTGAGTAGAGGGACGTGTGTCTGCTGGTGAATTAGACCAAGCAGGGCAACAAAGTTGGATCTCTTTATGCCCAAAGTGTACTTTGTACCACAAAAGATCTGGTTAAATGGACCTTATTGACCAAAGTAGGCTGGGCTCTAGACATGGCTAAACTGTGATGGATTTTCTTTTTTTTCCCATAAGTGTGTATTCTGTGCATTTATATTTGTACTTTGCCTTACCTCTCATTTCAACTTAAATAAGGGTGGTTGGTAAAGAGGTAAACATTTTACTTATGAATCAGGATAGATAGTACTTCCTAAGTTGTGAATAACAAAACATACTTTTTACTCTTGTACCTTTATGGTATTGTCATAATTTTATTTACTTACTCACAAATGTTGTGTCAACTGTTATAAATTTCAATTCAAAAGAGTGAGCAAAAGCATTTATGCTTCCTGGCTTCAGGGAGAGCAATGACAAGTGCAGTGATGACTATTAAAGAAGAACACTAATGGAAGTTAAATTGCACCACTGATAATGGATGCAGGAGAGTTGCAAGGAATGCTGAGACTGTATCATAGGACAATTTGTTTACTACGGTAAGGCCAACATGTAGGACAGTGCCTGGCACATAGTGGGCACTCGATAAATTTGTTCAACAAATTTGCCCTGGTCAGGAATGGCTTACCTAAGGAATCCCTGCTTGAATTCTGCTCTGGGGATGCACAGAGTTAATTTTCAAGAGGGTGGTGTAGAGAAAAGCCACTGAAAAGGCATTTTTCATCACAAATCATGCCAAGTTCAAGGAAGTAAAAGAGGGCCAATGTTTCCAAGATCTAGGGAGATTGTACATCTAATAACATCCATACTGTGTAGACACACAAATATGTATAGATTAGAGGTGGGGAGGAGAGAGAGAGGGAGGCAGAGATGGAGGCAGAGGGGGAGACAGAGAGAGCGCGCACTGGCAAAAGATAAACTCACATGGAGAGAATGATCAGAGCAAGATTTTTGCAGGGTGTTGTGGGCCATATAAACAGAGGATATCCCCAAAGCAATGGGTAGCCTTTGAAGTGTTTTAGGTGAAGGCAGGAGTAAGTGACCTCATCAGATTTATCTTCCTATTTTTAGAAATTAATCCATGGGAATAAAATTCAATCCAAACATTTAGGTGAGTTAATCGGCCACAGTGCAGTGCTGGCTGGATGTCATTCTGCCCAGTGACAGGTCCTTAAAAGTGCAGGTAAGCATCTTTGTTCCCATTTTCAACAAAGGAGGTGTTTTTAGGATTTTAGAAATATTAAAAATGTCTCAATAATTTCATAAGTAATTATCAGATTCCCACTGGTTTAGAATGTTTAGGATCAGATTTAATGGGTTAAAACTAACCTGAATCTCTACATGGAAACTTGGGTCCTAAAAAATATAGTTGAATACAAGGAGTGAAGAGCTGATGAAGAGCTTTGGGGATTAGTAGGCAGCAGATATGGAGGGACCTAGCAGGAAATAGTAAAAGGAAGCTATCTCAATCTTAGATAGACGGATATAACTTAACACTTGGAGATTTGGGGAGCGAGTACTGGATGAATATGCATGAGTGGACAGAGAAAATGGAAAATCACAGACAAACACATCCTACCAGCCTTGCTTATATTCAGTGTCAGACAGTTTGTAATTGGATCAAATCAGAACTCATAGAATTAAAATCATGGGAAGAAGACCATACAAAGGAAAATTGAATTCCATCCTACTGGGTCGTAGACAGGAAACAAATATATACTCAATTATAAACAAGAATATTCTCAAATAGTACAATTAATTATTGATTAATACATTCATTAAGAATGTTATTGAATGCCCAACATGTTCTGAGATCAGTGCTGAACTAAACATATTTCACACTCCTAAGTATGACACCCTGCTGTAATATCTGACATTTTTATATGCCTCTTCAATTAAGAGTAATACTGTTAAATAATTGAAACTAGCCTTATTTTACTAATACCCCAGAGTGTAACAAAATTATAGAAAATGAAGGGTCTAAAATAGTCTTTTTAGATAGGCCAAATCTGAACTCCACACACAGACAACTGTCCTATACTTAAGTCCCCCTCCCTGGTCAGCCTGTCATCTCATGCACTCTGGGGTAGTCCTATAAACCCACACATTCAACTTGCCACAACTCTATAATTGTTCTAAATTTGCTGCGATCTCTATTTGTGAATAAGGACTTCAGCTCTCTGTAGGATACAGCTCTTCGCTAAAACTTAACTATTTAGTGAAGGATCTCACACTTTGCCTAGCCTTCACCTGACCTCTCTTTTTTCTGGGGATGGACTATTACTCCTAGGCCTTGGTGATATAGCAGTATTTGGCCTAAAGTCATGTAGCCAACCTTGGATTATAATACAACCTTCCATCAGCTTTCCTTGCAGTCTCTTCTTTTGGGGCCCAATTCAGCATGTGAGAATACTTTGGCTATTCCCACTGGCCAGAGGAGCATCCCGAGCATTGTGCTTTGTTGGACATTGCTAATGACTGTGCTGTGTCTCACTTCCCTTATTCTTAACTTTCTCCTCTTCAATCATGATCCACATTGTGCTTCCTGGGAGCTTCAAGACTGAACTTTTTAATTCATTACATGTTGACCTCCCTACTTTAGTTGTTGCTTCTCTCTCTGACTAGCTTATTAGTGTATCCTGACCTTCTACCATAAAAAGCAAAAAGAAATATGTGTATGTATAAAAGCAACACATTTATCACAAACACGCACACGTATTACTGGAATTCAGAGGAAATTGTTTTAATTATTTTTCCTAGGGGAGCACACAGTACAATATAGAGATGATGTATTATAATATTGTACTCCTGATACAGGGAGGATAAATGGTGATGGAAGGAGACTTGATTTAGGGTGGTGAACGTACAATACAATAATATACCTGAAACCCATTTACTTTTATTAACAATGTCAACCCAATAAATTCTATTCACAAAACTAATATTTTGACTGGACGCTGGATGGCATGAGTCTAATCAGCCCCTGCCCTGGCGGAGTCATTAAGTCTCTGGGTTGAACGTTGGACAGAGGGTTGGGTGGGATGATGACTGAGATGCCGTAGAGAAAGAGATATGTTGTCATATTGACAGCTCATCTCATGATCAACTGAATAGTCTGCGTTTCGTTGATGGACTTGGCATTGGGCTAATCAGAAACAGTGCCACAGTAGTCCCCATGTCACTCTGTTGTTGAAAGTGCCCCAGTCTGCAAGGAGGGGCATCTGTATTTCAAACCTTGCTCTACGGTTCTCTGACCAGTTGCTAAACAAGCTCATTTCCTCTAGGATTCTCTGTTTCAACTGTTCAATGAGTGAGTTGGATATATACGTACGTCCAATTTCCCCACTGTGGCTATGGAAACAAACACGCTAGAAAGAATTGCCTGGACACTTCCTAGACCACTAAGTCTACATATCCAGGAGTAGAGCCAGCCAGTCAGCATTTTTGGACGGGGTCCTTGTGATTATAACAGGAAGCCCCTTTGGGGATTTACTGTACTATGACAGGGTCAATGTTGTCCAAGTCTCCATGCCCAAGGACCTCCTCCACACACTCCTTAGTCCTCATGCATATTGCAATGTGTCGATTAACCAAAATTAAAGTATTTTATTAAGATACAGTTTGTTCTTATTTTTTTTTCTTGCCTGCAGGAATGGTATTATATCTGCTTGAAAAATACCTTATTCAACTTTGCCCATCTAAGTTACATATACATGTATATATCTCTCTATAAAATTAGTATATATATATATTTACTTGGATATTCCTTTTTCCATAAAGTTAGGACTTGGTTAGAAGCATCATGCATGTATCCTCATAGAACTCTGTATGTATCAGTCATTTAATTTATAATTTAAATTAATCCAGCTATGTAGCTCTTAGTGTAATTATTTATTTCTTTGTGTCCCTCAATCTCAGAGCTATGAGGCTTATATTTAGGAGGTATTTAACACTATATCCTAAAATCCTATTAGTAGGCTCAGAATAAGTTTGTTGATGTTTTGAATTCATTATGTGTCTCTGTGTGTATGACATTTTATATGTTTATATATGCATACATGTATAATATATAAATATACATATGTATGCATATATAGGCATATATGTGTCAAGGCTAATAAAGAACTCAGCATAACTCTGATATAATTTAAGGGAAGAAAAATATGAGTTTTTAGTTTTGCCTCTTAGTGATAAAAATAATGAGTTTTTAAAAATTAAAATAAAAAAAACCTGTAAAATATTCCCCAGAGCCCTACCTGTCTCTGTCGGCCTCTAAGGTCCAGAAAGGCACAGAGTGAAGACCACTGGGTCGGCCAAGTTTCAGTGTTGTGGTGTTCTTTTTCTGTGAGTGAGTGCTTTAAATATTTTTAAGTGCAAGCTACACTGTGGGAAAATAAAAGGTGGTTGTGTTTGTTATTTTTTTTCAATTCTTGCAGTCACATAAAATAAGAGAAAGACAGTAAATATTTGTTCACTTTATTTCCTTTTAAAAATGCAGTCTGACTTGGATTCATCTGCTGTTATTTATACAGGAGAAACTAGAATGACAACATTTGCATTACAGCAACCAAGAAACATCTATGTGGGTTTTCTAATCACAGCTCTAAATGTTCACAGATGTGTTTCCAATAGAAAGATATTAATGAATCCTAACACAAACTTTAGCCTGTCTATTTTCTTTTCATTATAGAATGGCCTATATCTTTTTTCTCTGTCAAATTCACACACTGAGATGACAAAAGAACAATGAATTAATTTGAAAGCTTAGCATTCATTAAGATTTTTTTTTTAAATTTGTGGTCACTGGGGATCATACAATTCTTTTTGGATGTCCATTTCTTTCCAAGTAGAAAATTAATGCATTAACCTATTATTATAAGGAAGCTTTCCTAAGTAATTTCCTAAATCAAATGCTTAACATCAAGACCTCTTCCTTTGATTATAAGCTATTAAACTATTTCTTCCTGTTCACATTGACCTTGCTTTGTGTTCTAAAGCAGGATAGCAATTAGAGTAATAATATCTTCCTTTTGAATAGGACATTAGAGGAAGTAACCAGACAATATTGTCCTATAGAAATTTCTAAAAATGTACTTATTTACATATAAGTAAGTAAATGATAATTTTTACTTATAATAATCCAAACAGAATGCTCATCTTAATGCTATTTACGAAAGTATTATAACAAAATAAAAACCTAAAATATAAAAAGTAAATAAAATGGTAATGTGTATCTGATAAAATATGAGGAAATATGCAAATAATGGTCTGCCAACTTTGTAATAATATATAAAAATAATAATGCTGATTAAAATCTTAATATTCAGGTTTTTAGAAAACCCAGTAGACATTCATTTAGAAAATTGGAAAGTAAAGTGTAAAGACAGAGAAGAAAAGCAGACCCTATTATTAGCCTCTGTTCCACTATGCCAATATTTTAGGAAAACTTAGTGTCTTAGTTTTGTTTTAACTCAATATTCTTAAGTATGAAAATAAAAGCTAACCTGTATTAAGCTTCTTCTGTGATTTACTTACCCTGGGTGATTTATAGTGATATTTTTACTTATTCTTATGTATTTGCAGACTAAATTTATAGATGAAAAAAATGAGGTTAAGAAATCTTATAATAGTTAGTGGTGGATATAATAATCCAGTTCAATTTTTTTCTTGATTCTAAAGATTTACTTACAGTTCTGCATTGCATTCCTACATACATATGAGTAAAGCTAGAGGGATATATTATCTGACCACCTGTCTTTAACCTGGCCCCAAAATAACACATTGCTCCTTATTTGGCCATTACAGAGAACTGAAGACACACTTTCCAGTCTGTCATTGATCAGGAGACCTTTGTAACTAGTCCACATAGGACATAATAATCCAATAGAGACAACATATAAATAAAGCTTAATCATGAGTCTGTTTGGCATCAGGTAATTTGATATTGCCCAATTTTGTGCTTCTCATAGTAACATTGCATAATGTCTTACCATCTTATTTCAAGATGAAAACACTGAAAAGGACCAGCACACCTAAACTGTAAAACTGGAACTCAGGCTCAGCCTCGATGACACCATGGTCTATGGGGGACTTCCCCCGCCACCCCCCGTGGTTTCACCATGTTCAAACCGTTGAAACATAATGTGGGGCAGTGCCTTTGAAAATGGAATCCCCATATCTGAGTATCATTTTGAAAAAGGCTAGAAAAGAAAATATTTTCTGTTGTCAAGTTACAGATGAATTTAGGCCTATCTCCCAGGGGCAGTGCTCTTTAATTAGTAAGGGGCCATTAACACTACTTGCTTTCAAGACAGATAGAGACATGATAGAGCACATTGCCTAGCATTCATTTGACAGGATTTTAAGGCTTCCATGTGCACTACAAGGAATTCAAGAAAGTGAAATACAGGTATGATCTGATCTCTTAGAGATCTTACACACAATAAATAATACCTATTGTTAGTTGTATCATCTTTAGTTTACTGTAATTCTAGAAGCAGTTACTACAAACAAGTATACAGGGTCCGACAGAAGGAACACCTGCTTCAGTGTGGTTAGTAGAGTAATCACATAGGTGTAATAATTTGTAGTTTTCATTTGAACATTTCACCTAAAAATGTCATATGGAGTGCTTGAGTGTGGTATTGTTATAGAAGTACATGCTTATGATTTTGTAATAAATAGGGGCATTATTTGTGCCAGACCCTGTATATACACAATAAAATCTTGTGTACAAAATGTATGGTTAAAAGGGCAACATTTCTTCTCTAATTATTACTCTTTCAACTTCTCAAATAGATTTGTGAACTATAAGGCCTTTTAAATGACATCAAAGTGCTGGTGATAAGAGAAGACTGCCATCTGAACTTTACAAGTTTGCAGGAATAAACACAATATGCTGTCTTGACTACTGTTGCCAGGGGTGCCTTGTTCCCATGTTAAACTTCTTTCAGGATCCATTGCCTTACAACTGGGGAATAGCATTGCCAAGTGTTGTAAGCACTCCAACCCCAAGACTATACTGTAGAACATGAGTGGCCCTCATTTCTGGCAGATGCAAATAATTATAAACCAAATGTCTCTGACATACCATTAGTTGATATGGAAATGATTCTTTACAGAAGATTGAGATTGGGAAAAGCATTCAGGATGTGCAGTGGCAGATTCAGAAACAATAAATAAACACCTACTTTACAATGACAATTTAAAGGGTACAAAAATGTATTATTTAATTCTTCATTCTGTTCAGGACTGCGATAGGGGTGTGGATGGATGTGGGTAGTTAATTACTAGATTCAATCAATTTTGCACTGGACACTTTATGATATTCAATAAGTTACAGCATCATAGTTAAGACAGTAGACTTTGCAATCAGTCAAACTTCATTTGGAATCCAGGCTCCTTGACCTGAAGCAATTCAATTAACCTCTCTGAGCCTCAGTTTCTCATATATAATTGAACCATAAAAGTGTCTTTCTTACAATATTGTGATGAATCAAGAAAAAGACAAAAATGATATACTTAGAGTATTAAACTTGATGCCTGATACATAGTGAATGATGCATATATTAATGTTATTAGTGTCAGGTGTTATTTATGTCTGTGATAATAACTGGAGATGTTCTTTACTGTAGTCATGAGGAAGGAACCAAAATCTGATAACAGTCACTTAACTACATCCTGTCTGGATTTTCAGCTGCGCCTCACATATATATTACAACGAGATTTACTATGGGAGGACGTTTTGTTGTCTAGTGGTCTGTGAGTTGATAAATGTATGCATACATCTAAGCATACATATCTGGGTATGTGTATGTAGTATTACATATATTAACATATTGTATTATACAAAAACAATATTGTGATTTTATATTTACACTAAAATCATACAATGTGAATGTCCTCAAAGCTCTTCTCTTCTACTGATCTGAACTAGAAAGTCCTGTGGCTTTTCTCTTCCTTTCTAAACACTCTAAGAAGTCTGGTGGTTAGTACTTATTTTTTTGTTTTGTTTTAAGAAATAAGCAAAGGGATTGAGTGATGATCAAGCTGATGTTTTTGGTCTCAAGGAGCTTATGTTCTAGGGGGAATGAGGGGACATACACAATACCCATTTAATAATATAGTAAAGTAAATGCAGAGACTAAAAGGTTAAAGGGAGATCTTGTGAAAGAAGATGAGGGGAGATGCTTTAACGTGGCTAGTTGGGCAAAATTTTCTCAAGAAAATAATGTTTGAGATGAGGAAGATCCTGTCTTGTTCAGTTGTTCTTCTAGACACTGGTCCTGAGGACTCTGTGACAGGGAGAATGGGGAGTAGGAAAAGCACCATGTTGGCCAGGGATTGGGAGGTGTCTACAGAGCATGCAAAAAATGCAGGGAGATTGGAGAAAGATGCCGGAGTCGCTCTGATGTGCGAGGAGCATAGAAGGAGAAAAGCATTACTTCAGACCTTCACCCTTTTTATGGCATTTGAGATCTGCAAGCAAAATGTGCGAACTATTTTGGAATCCTGCGGTTTTTCTTTCTGTAATAGTGACATCGTTTAAGTCAGGAGTGCAGGACCTGGAGTTGGCTGTCTCGGTTCAGACAGTAGCAGAGTTACTTCCTATTTCTTTACCCTCATTTTCTTCAGCTCTCAATTTGGGAAAATAAAAACATCAAACTGTCTTGCCCTGAGGATAGAATGATTTAATATTTGTGAATGCTTTCAAAAACTATTTGACATACAGTTGTTAAATAATTATTAGCTATTATTTTATTGTTAGTGTATGTTAAAATATTTGTGTTGATGAATGCATTCTCTCTATAAAGTTAATTACTTTCACCAGACAGTGTCTGTGCATCAAAGAGGTCTTTCCCAGTTGGAATTCTCCTAAATTTAATTTCCCAATTTCAGAAAGCTTTTGTAAATACCATGCAACACATTCACCCGTTAGTTAAACATACGTAATTCGATCACATGAGTCAACATCATTTAGTTTATAAGTACAATTATGCAATAGCTAGTTAAAAGCTGGAGGGAGAAGAAACTAATTGATAACTTCATAAATGCAAAGAGACATAAGGAGGCTAAGGCAAAACAAAGTATTTTCAATGAGATTTTTTTAAAAATGAGATTTAAAATATTATCTCACACTTTATAAGCCCAAATTACACTTTTTATGACTGCAATGTATTCATTTTTTTATATACTTATTTAGCACCTAGTGGTTATTAGACACTGTAGAGAGAGAAGTGATACATTCATGGTTCTTATGCTCCAGGGTCATAGCTTTATCCAGAAAAAAAGACATGCATAATTAATGATGTTATAGTGTGATGAGTGCTTTCTAAAGATACGAATAAAGAGTTCTGAGAACACAGAGATAAGAGCAATTAATAAATTTCTTAGGAGGGAGGCCTGTGAGTTTGCCTTGAAAGATGAATCAGATGAAATTACCTGGTGGATAAGAAAGGGAGAAATCACCCCAGGTAGAGGGTTGGACATGCGCTAAGCCCCGGAGCACACAGACGGTGGGGGAGATACCACCAACGTGGGGGGGTAAGAGGAAGGGCCCAATCACTGAGCTTTTTCTCTGCTGTGCCAGGGACGTTGGATTTTGTTTGTTGCACTTAGGAGAGCTATTTAATGGTTTTAAGAAAGGACAGGTCATGAATAAAATCATCTATACAAAAAGTTAGTGTGGATATTCCTGTCTAGAAAGGACAGATAAACCAAGCACCGGATTATTCCTGGCAGACAATATAATTTTGAGGGGGGAGTAGTAATAATCAAGTAAGATTTGTACAGCCTTGTATAGATACTTCGTAAGATGCTTTACATGTTTTCATTCTGTCTAAACTTGATCAGAAATCTATTAAACAGGGGTCGTCGTTATTTCTATTGAACAGATGAGAAAACTGAAATTCAAATTCTCAGCATGTAACCCAAGGCCACACAGATAATAGTTATCTTTCATGTGTCTCCAATATAGATAGGGCACATTTTGAAACTCGAGTTTTGAACCACCTGAAAGTGGACCAAAATGGACATATATAGGCCTGATTATCTTTAAGGACAGATAAGATCAGAGGATGTGGCATTAGACTTGTTAGCCAGATGGGGTTACTACTGCTATAACCCAAAATTGGATGCATGATCTCACGCAGTCCCAAGAAGGCCTGGAACCGGGCAACAGGCCTGATAATCACTTAGAGCAAGTTGCCTGAGTAAGACGGCTTAAAGCACCATTGGGCACATGTAGGCTTGAAGTCCAAGAGGGAGAAATACACAAAGGCAAACCTGCCCATTCCTCATAAGTTTACCTGTGTGATTGTCACTCCAGGTGCCCCCAGAGCACAAAGGAATAGAGAATGTCCAGCAGCGTCACAACAGTGGCATTCCCTATACCTGAACAATAATGAGACGCAAGGGGACAGAGCCTTTCCCTGACTTCAACAGTCCTTGAGCCCAGTTAGTTACTCTGGATCTGAGGTTTTCCTTGTACCCCATTGACATTATTAATAATTCTGGGTCATTGACCCTCATTCTCTTCCTCCCTCACTTGCTAACAGGACATTTGCGATAAAAAGCAAGCCCAAGACTGGAGGCGAGCTGAGTCTGGGAAGAGAGAGGTCGGTTCTTGAGTGGCTGCAGACTTGCGAATAAGGACTCCTGGACGCTGCTCCAGTGTAGGCAGTAGCCTGGGTGTGCTGGGTGGAGGGCAATGCACCGTGGTCTTTCTGCAGCACAGAAAGCTGGCATCACTCAGAAAGCCTCAGTGGCATCCAGGATGGAGGCATCCAAGACTTGCTGTGCTTTTTACAGAGGGAGATTTTGATGATTCTACTTAAAAACACACACACACACAACCTTCCAACATCAGTGACTTTATTAAAATTTAAAATCTGGTGTTATGTTTCTATGTGGACTTCACATCTCGATGGACCCGGAGGGTCAAATTATAACATCAATGATGTCTCCATTTCATCACCTGGGGAGCGAATCAAATGAAGAACTACTCTTCTTCCTACAAAACTGTACCTCTGTGCATATTCCGTGCTGCCTTTGCTTAGAAAATGGTGTTCTTTTTTAACTTAGCCGCACAATGAACTTGGTGAAGTGTGCACAATAAAAGAGGTTACTAATTTGAGCTGCTTTTTTAACTAAGAATATTTTATACGACTGCACCTCCATAGTCTTTAACACACTGACATTATGTAAATTAAATATGTTAATCCTCAACTCTATGCAATCTTCTCCTATTTAAACTTTGTCCCCCTTTTGTCATGAGAGAGAAGAAAGAAAAAGAAAAAAAGATGTAAGAAAAGATTCTTGCCAAAAATAATAGCTATGTTCAGTGTTTTTCCTGGTTTCTTATTGTTTAAAATGTGCTTTTCCTGCCAAGGTCGCCTTACTGTGTATTACTGCCACATGCTAATAGACTAATTAAAATATGAACAAATAAAAAATAATTTCCTATAAACTTTTTTTCACCTTTTCTGGTGAACTTGGAGTTAGTTTCTATGAACTTGAAGTAGTCATGGTGATGTTTTTTACTTTATTGCTTTCTTGCTAGGAAAATTTCATCTCATACCCTGTCTTCAGTATGAACCCAGAACTGGTTAGTATTCCAACGAATTAAAACAAAAACGTAATTCAGGATCAAGAAGAATACATTGGGATCTCAGATGTGCAACCTCGTTCTTGCTGTCTGTTAATTTCTCTGTGCCATAGTTTTCTTTTTATAAAATGAGTATAAATTTACTTTATGTAAAAGGGGAATTGTATAAAGATGAGAGGATGGTTTTGACAAGGTTTCCTTTCATCTGCCTGTCCCTGGCATACAAAGATTACATCTGATTAATCTTTTTTCCTGATCATTTAACCTGGGTCTAGAGCATAGTATAACTTGAGAACATGTTTTGAAGACTATGGAGTTCGTTAGGTTGTGGAGGTCTGTGGTGGCCGATCTGAAATACCGCTGAGAGGAGCTTGACCAAACTATCGACTTCCTCCTGTTCTTAGTAAATTGGAGAAAGCCAACAGTAAGAAAGATGTGAGGTAAAAAATTTGATTCATGAGAGATATTCCTGTTGTCTAAATATTGCTAATTGAATTTCATAACTATTGGGTATTTAATGAGTACCCAAGAACGTACTATGGGCTGCACTGAGAAGTTACGCTTAAAAAGTCCTTACAAATTCAACAGGTCATGCAACAATTCAAATTCAGTGAATCATTAAGAAGGAAGAGACTTCACATTATCAGTCACCTCTAATACCAGCCACTGTGATAGACCCTTTCTTGGAGCAATTTAACCTGTGTTACTATCTATGAAGGATAAGGAATATTGTTTCTACTTAATTGGTGAGGAAAAAGAAAAAAACGGTATTTAGAACTCAATTTGTGTACAAAGATTTTATTTATGAGTTGTGATGGATATTATTTGCCTAAATAAAGCAGTGTCATTACCTAGGACAAAGAGGCTGATAAAATAATCGATTCAGCACCTTAGTAAGCAGCTGATATAAAGAAGCCAGAGAAGAGTGAACTGAGAGTTGTGCATGAGGATCTCCCGTGCAGGGAGAGAGATGAGTTCATGGGATCTGGGGGTTACATAATGTGCAGTTTCACAGCTCAGAAAGTCTTGGGCAAACATCTAGGGAGTGGATTCTCCTGACTATGGCCTAGGGAAGAAAGATCTTTTTTTTTTTTTTCCCCTTCATCTAACATGTCTAAATATCTTTGAGAAAGATGGGACTGGCAGATTTTATTCTACAGTGTCTGACCTTGCTCACATGTGGTGTCGTCTAGAAATTGCGTTTGGTGTCACATGATTGTGACTGCATCATTTCACCGAAGTAAAATCTCCTCTTCCAGGAACATGTTCTCTCGTAGTGCTTGGTGCGTGGGATCTTTTTCTCATCTAAGAGACGGATATATGGCCCAACTGTAAAATTAAAACAAATGTCTTTTTTTCCTAGCTTCCAGGCTATGTTTATGGGTTCCCGGAATAGTATATAAGTCTTCCTGAGAAAGGGAGAGGAAATCAAAGAGTGTCAATTTTGGGGTGCAGAAATCAAATTTAGAAGGCTCAAACTCAGACCAGTTCTTGGTATCAAAGTATAAATACCACTCCTCCTTATAACAAGTTTCAAATCGTGTTAATCCTTTTTCATGAGACATGTACCCAAAATTCACTTATTCATTCACCAAATATTTGAGTGACTACTCTTTTTTGTCACAGTGTTTCACAATGATGTTGTAGCACTAAATAAAACAGCATCGTTCATGCTTTCAAGGAGCTTGTGATCTGTTAAAAAAGGTACACAATGATCAAGGGAAGAAATAACCCATGATACAGTTACTCATTGTAATACATTCGATGGAGGAATCAAAGAACTTTGAGTGTCCCTGGCCAGGTAGTTCAGGTCTTAGATTGTTGCCCTGATATACCAAGTTTGTAGGTTTGATGTCCAGTCAGGGCACATGTGAGAATCAACTAACGAATGCACTAATAAGTGGAACAACAAGTCAATATTTCTCCCTGTCTCTTTCGGTCTGCCTTTCTCTCTGTGTTTCTCTGTCTCTGTCTCTTTCTAAAATCAACAAATAAAATGTTTTAAAAAGAAGGTTTAGTGACAGAATAATGAGAGGATCCTGCCTATATATGGGATACTATTTAAAACACAAAGCTGGGAAAATGAATCACATTTTTGACAAGGGAAGAGGAGTTTCCAGGCAGAGAGAACATAGCACAAGGTGGGAATTCCACATCTTCAGGGGAAAGGAGGTCTCCTTTGCATGGACACTTGTTGAGTTTTCAGGCCCTAGTCCACGGCTCTCTGCTCTTGCTGCATTCTCCTGGGCTATCTTTTTCATCTCTGTTGATCTGCTGTGATGCCTACATCTTTGTCTCTCCCCTAGATCTCTCCCATGATACTTTAGGGCCAGTGTGTTCAGTGTGCACCTCACCCTAGGTCTCCCTCAGGTTTCCCAAGTGACCGTGACCAAAATTAAATTCTTTATTTTCTCCTTCAGTCCTCCACCTTGTCCTCTAATCTCTGACCCCCTTCTCTAAATCATTCTCATGTTTAATTAAAAGCAGAGTCTCTCAGGTCATCCTTAGATTTTTTTTTTTTTTGTATGTATTTTCTACCTTGTTACCCTGCCGCTCTCTTCCTCTTAGTCTCCTCTGCATACATGCTACTTCCTCTCATCATCTTGTTCCTGGTCTTCTATGCTAGCTTCTTATCTGGCATTCCTTTGTACGACCTCAGAATGACTTTTCTAAATCCTAAATCTATTCTGTCTCATCCCTACTTAAACTGCTACTGATTTCTCATTGCTGCATGAGAGTTAAACATTTTATTGATGTAGAAAACCCTTATCTATCTGAAACCAGAATATTTTTCTTGAATTTTTCTCTAATACTTCACTATTCTATAATTTATTGTTATATTATGTTGTTTATTATTTTATGGTAAATATATTCTAGCCATTAAATTAAAATGAATGTCCTTTTATGGTAAATAAAATTTATTTTATGGTAAATATATTCTAGCCATTAAATTAAAATGAATGTCCTAACACCACTGGATCTTTGTACATGATGTGTATTATTTTATGGTAAATATATTCTAGCCATTAAATTAAAATGAATGTTCTAACACCACTGGATCTTTGCACATGATGTGTATTAGGCTTAGAAGCGTTATCATACTTCTCATCATACTTTGGGTCCCTTTCCATATATTAGATTGAGTACTTATAGGCTACATCTCTCATAGTAGTTAATACATTGGACTTTAATTATGGCGGCTTTCTTTTCTCACGGCCATGGCTATTTTAAGTCCAGGAATTTCCCTTTCATTGTTGCATTATTACATCTTCTAACCACCTAAACACATAGCAGAATATTCACTACAGCCTGAATTCTGGAATGAATGGGTGCATGAATTGTCAGTGAACAAATGTGTTTTTTAGGGCTACTTTCTTTCATGATTCTGATGACTTTAAAATAAATGACACAGATGTCTCTACAATAGAGACATTACAGCCTTACTTACACATCAAGTCATCATTAAATAGAACTAGTTAAGTTGAGAAGAATGTATCTCAAATCAACAAGCACATGTCTTTATGCTTAAGGGATGTTTCTTTCCAGGGTGATGAGAACATAGATAGATATTCTCTGCCTAGCTATAAAACAGGCCTCTGTATCAGACTTTGTTGATTATTCAGTAGGCTGTTATAGCAACCAGGCTACTACCAGAAAGTTCTGGAGGGATACAGAAGGAGAGGAAGCTTTGGTATGACTGACTTAACAATAGCATTAAGTCAGCTTCATTCAGAGGTACATTATATTTATGTTGAAACCATACACACAATTTACAGTTATTTTTAATCTACCACACTCTGACTTCTGTGAAAAGGAAAGCATGTTCTTACTAGTCCCCATTGGGCAATGCTAGTTCCAGGTTGGTTAGAAGGAGGGGGAAAAAAGCAGAGTGAAGAGAAAAATTCACATATTAGACTCTTGAGAGCAGTGGTTGTCGATCAGGAGTGATACGTACCCAGGGATATTTGGTGAAGTTAACACACTCTTATTTATCACAAGGTGGGTGCTACTGGCATCTAGTGGGTAGATGCCAAAGGTGCTGCTAAACAGAATATGAGGTATAGGATGCCCCCTCCCCCGAACAAAGAATAACCCAGCTCAAAATGTCAATAGTGCCAAGGTTAAGAAATTCTTCTCTATAGTCAGTGGCATTAATTGATTCTGTGACCTTAAAAGAGTCACTTATAATCTCAAGAACTCATTTAACTCATCTGTAAAAGAAAGCAGTTGAACTAGGTGGCTATTGAATTTTCTTTGATGGTTGGTTTTATATAAGACATGATCCTAACATGGCATAGAAACATGAAGACAATATGAACTAGAAAGCAACAATTAGCATAAGAATACATGGCAAACGTGAGTCTGCATTTACTTGAGTCATTTGCTTTAAAACATGAAGGTGATATAAAATGGACCCCGTAGGACTTCTTTTGCAAACTTCATCCCTGAGATTTTCACATGAGGAGAAAGACCGCAACAGAATTAAAGGGATACCAAATAGAATGTACTGTCCTGTAGAGCTTCCTTCTCTCTTTGCAGATCCACAATTACCAAAGTCTCAGTCAAAGGCACATCCATGTGAGACTACAGCATGTGTGCCACTAATAAAGACAGATGCAGGCTCATGGGAGTGGTTTGCTGAATGATTGAGAGGGAGTATTTGTGTGGACAATTTACTTTCAGTCTCAAATTTTAGTGCCATGCCCCCGTTCACCCTGCCGGCAGTGTAGTAGCTGTGACCCCAACTCATAGCTACCCTCTCCCGATACTGAGGTGCATCTTGGAATAAATGGCCTCACATTGCTGGGTCAAAAAGCACAGTGTGGGAAAGAGATAAGGGAGAGAGGACAGGGAGAAAGACCTGCTGATAGCCCCTCAATTCTTCTAACCCTACAAGTGCGAAGAAACGGATACTCCATTCGGGTTATGCATTCTGGTAGAACAAGCTATGCAAACCATCAGTTTATTATAAAAAGATCTCGAGATTTGGTGGGTCAGGTCACATCACGGGCCACTTGTCTCTGCAGCACGATGGTCTGGGGTCTTGTGGAAGCTGGCATGACTGGAGCGCCGTGTGGAATCTCTCTCTCTGCCTCTTCCCTTCCTGTATCTCCTTCCCCTATACCTCTTTTCCATGCAGTTTACTTGGGCTTTCTTACCACACAGAAGCCTCAGGGCATAGTCAGGCTACTCACATAGTGCCTTTAGGCACCAAGAGAACAAGATGGAAGTTGCCTGTCTTCGGATCTGGCATGGAGTTGGCACCATGTCACCTCTACTGTGCTGTGATTGTCCCTGCAGTTCCGGCCTTCTCACATTCACAGGGGGAGAGATCGACCCCCTCTGTCAATGGGAGAAGTGCCCAAATTTTCATGTCCATTTTTTAAAAATCAAATTTATTGAGCGACTAAGATTATATTGGTTAATAAGATAATATAGGCTTCAAGTGTACTTCTGTGATACATGATAGGTGCATATTACATTGTGTGTCCACCACCCAAAGTCAAATCATCTTTTGTTGCCATATATTTGACCATCTTTAGCCTTTACTATCCTCTCTTCCCCCTTCCCTCTGGTAACCACCATACTATTGTCTATGTCTATGAGTTTTTGATTTGTGTTTCTTACTTGTTCACTTTTTGCTTTCAGTTTTATATACCACATATGAGTGAAATCATATGGTTCTTGACTTTTTCTGTTTGACTTGTTTCACTTAACATCATATTCTCAAGACCCATCCGTGTTGTTGCAAATGGCTGTATTTTTTTTTTTTATGGCTGAGTAGTATTCTGTTGTATCTATATGCTGCATCTTCTTTTTCCAGTCATCTGCACCCCCTAACTTCAACTTAATCCTTCCATAAAAATGCCAACTGCATGTTCTAAGTGTTCTATTGGGAATCAATATTTCACAGGATTAGACAAGGGGAGAGAAAGAAGTGAAGGAAAATATAAAAAGAACAGTCAAAAAATAAAATAAAAGCAAACCATGTGAGACCTAACTTTATTGGAATCATTTAATTTTAATTTATTTTAAAATTAATATTTATGATTTGGGTTTTCTGGCTGAATTTGTTAGGCCCTTATTTCTGCTCCTACAATATCATTTATGTAAGAATTATTGTTGTAATTTTTGTCTTAATCTCCATTTAAATGACTTAGAAATTACATCCCACTCAAAATTTTCACTCAGCCAATTATTAACAACCCTAAGAAGTTCTATTAATCACTCAGAGTTTCACTGTCCTCACCTGTAAAATGAGGATAATACTAGTATTTACCTCATTGTATGGGTGACATACAATAAGTTCTGTAAAATTGCTGCTGTCAGACACATAGCAGAAATCCCATGAATATATGCTGAATTTATTTGCAGCTTCTCAAAGTAAGGGCTATATTGGCAATATCCAAGTGTTTGGGGGGAGGGGGGTGATTAAATATGTGTAAACGAAATAAACATTTTGGTGGCTTGAATGAATTGACAGGGAAAGGTATCTAATTCATCTCTTTTTATTCTATATTTTACTTTCTTGATAGCTGAAATCATCTATCCCCATGGTATAAATGATCATTTTTATGTGTATCTATAAAATTTCTCTCTCTGGTGCAGACAATTTTTTAAACTCCAGACTGGCCATGCCCAGTGCTCAATTCATGTCAAGAGGATTTTTTTGACCTTTAATTTGATCATGCAATTCAAGGAACAGAGCATAAATAGAGCAGAAAATAAAAATGTCACTAACTTCATTGGCCAAAAATGAAGATTTTTGGTATCTATACTTTCAGATGTATTTCTCTTCATATATAGCCAGAGAAGGAAAGCTAGATGGTTAAAGATACAGATGAATTGGATAGGTTTATTTAGCAAAAAGAAGAGAAAATTTAATATTATATATGACTTGAAGAAACATTACAATATGCCTTGTAAAAATGACTGGTGCACAGAAAATATTTGCTATCTTCTATAAAATTATCTAGCATGGTATATTGCACATTGAATTCTTGCTCATGCACTATGATTCTGCATTTTCATTACTTCCATGAACAATGTCTTAGTTTACAGAAAAATATTATTTTTTATTCAATGTATGTGCTGTGTACTCTTTGCTAAGCACTAGATACATACAAATAATGTATACTTTCTTCTTTTAGGAGCATATGAGGGAAAGGAGGCAGGAACAATAACAAAGTCATAGTGAGTGAACTTGTGGGGTCATATGCAAGCCTTAAGGCCAGAATGGAAGAAGGTACTGGATCGTTAATACAATGATGATGATATATGTTAATATGTTTGTTACTAACCTATTATTGTTGAACCGTAGGGTGACTAGGTAGCAAAACACTCAAGGGAACAGGCTATGGAAGCAGAATTTTGGGGATCCATTTCCAGCTCTGACAGTTATGACATTAGGCAAACTATAGCATCTAAGTCTCATTTATGCATCTGCAAACACATATGTTGTGAGAATTAAATGACATAATACACATAAAAAAACATGGAGGAGTGCCATGCATATTGAATTCTCAGATGTCAGTCAACATTAAAAGGGGAAAGGGAGGGAAATGTGGAGGGGAAAGGATGCTCAATGAAGGCCTTTTAGACTGCCGGAAAACACGAACTTGCGCATGCTGAGCACTGGGTGCTCTTGCAAGGTTTCTAGCACAGAGTGCCCCGGTCAGGATTTAGACTTAGGAAAAGGTCGAAACAAATGAAACTCATGCCCAGGCAGAGCTCGTCCCCTGGGCCTTGCAGACCTGAACGAGGTGCTCCTGCAGTCTTTGACTGGTGCCACTGAGCGCCGGCCAGAGGCTTTCCTTTCTGTCTATAAAACTTTCTATAGCTATGAGTTTGCAAGTTGTATTTTGTGTCTGAGAGACTGAAAAAGGCCTCTCACACTTCATCATTCTCCATGTGAATGTAACTACCTTGAGTATGTTTTAGAACCAGTTTTGGAAATAATCATGAGTATACGGTTCAGATTACATCAATTTATAAGCATATTTCATACAAGGTTCTGACTACTCCTAGTAATAATGATAACGGGCAATTACCCTCCATTTTTATAGATAGCCTTCAAGTATTTGTGGGAATACTTTCTGAGAAAATAAAAAACAGATACAGTTCTCTAAGTTAAAGGGGCTTATTTTATGATATACATATTGAAGTTATTCTGACCCCTGTGTTCAAGTGAGCCTTGAATGTGAAGTTCAGTAATTGTCCTGACATTTGTTGGGTCATAATATGACAGAGTTTACGAGTTGTCAGAGAATCATTGTTTACCTCACAATAATTCCTCATAAGTTATTGTTTTTATTTATTTTTTATCTTCAACTGAAGACATTTTTCCATTGCTTTGAAGAGAGAGAGGGATGGAGGGAGAGAGAGCAAGAGAGGGAGTAAAATATCAATATGAGAGAGAAAATTTGGTTGGTTGCCTTCTCATTGCACCCAGAGGATCAAACTCACCACCTGGGTATGTGCCCTGACCAGGAATCAAACCTGCGACTTTTTGGTCTACAGGATGACGCAGCAACGACCTGAGCCATACTGGCCAGGGCAACTCCTTATTAGTAATTCTTGAGATTCATCTCAGAGTTTGACCCAAGTGAAGTCAGAGCCATCTGTCCACGGGCAGCATATAGTTCAAGGGTTGGGCCAGTCAGTAACCAGCTACTGAAGTACATTGCAGGTTTGATGAGACACAAATCAAATCCAGATAATTCTGGCTGTGAATCCAAGAGGTAAGGTGTGGAGTCCATGCATGACTGAACAGGAAAAAGTGCTTCTTTCCTGTGGCACATTACAGGACTGCCAGACAAGTGTGATTAAGGCAATTTACACATGAAATTTGATTATGAATAAGAGGATTCCCCTTCTTTCCATGCAAGTTACGTGAGGGAAATTTGTGAGTGGCCTTAATTAAAAATAACTGGAAGCTGATTGGCAGTTCGGCATTCAGTTGGAAACTGGCAGCCGCTAACAGGAGAGGAGATGCAGAATTAATGACAAGTGAAAGCTTTGTCAGAAAGAATGACTGGGTGCCGGCTGTCAGTCATCCTTCCTGTGCCTCCGTAATCGACAATTCTCCTGAAGATGCAGCCTGGTGCGCTGGCTTCTGCAATATGGCAATCACCATCACACTTTTCAAACATAGATCTACAGTGATAGGGAATTTGGCAACACTATGCAGGTGTGGATAAGGCAAAGTTCAGCCTTTTTCATCACCAAACAACTCAATCTTCTCTGCATTTATTATTTCCTTTAGAAGTCACACTATGAAAATATTACCATACTCCTACTATGAGGATGAGGAGGAGGAGGAGGATGAAGGTAATAGAAATCCCCCCAGCATATTTTAAAGATCACATAATTCTTAATGGTTTTGTGTTTTAAAATCTCTGTGATAACAATGGCTTTAATATTAAAATAAAAACATATAAATATAAATAACCTGAACACCCTATCATTAACAACAAACTATTATAATAATACTATTAATGAGGATAAAACTAAACTGTATATTTATGGTGTTTTAAAGATTTTATTTATTTATTTTTAGAGAGAAGGGAAAGGAGGGAGAAAGACAGAGAAACATCCATGGAGAGAGAAACATAGATCAGTTGCCTCTTGTAAGTGCCCCAACCAGGGACCAAACCTGCAACCCAGGCATGTGCCCTGACTGGGAATCGAACTAGCAACCTTTCACTTTGTGAGATGCTGCCCAACCAGCTGAGCCACACAGGTCAGGGCTATACTAACATTTTTTATTTTAAAAATGCATACCTTTTATCTTCCGGTAAATACCACGAGATAGGTGTTACTAGTACCATGTTATGGATTAAAAAAACAAAAACAAAACAGTAGGGTTAAAAGGATTTCTAACTCTAATGAGTATATGCTCTAGATTACATTATTTTTTTTTTCCTTATTTACATCTCTCTCTCACACACACACACACACACACACACACACACACACACACAAATATCTCTTTCCACAGTCAGTTATCTCTGCTTCTGCCAACGCCCCGCCTTATACGGTTTTCTGAGATCTGGCTTCATATTACCTCTGATTTAAAAACTGATGTATGATCTTGTTAATGAAATTCAGAATGAGGGTATGAGCTGAGAGTTATATTATAAATTCAGAACAATTGAAATTTGTATATAAATAAAAACTAAAAGGTCAATTATTTCCCCCCAACATAAAGAACAGGAAGAAATAAAATGGGAGAAATTCATATGACACTGCAGTGTAATAACAGGGCTGAAGATCAGTCACACTGAAACATCAAGCATTGGGACTGAGTTTTTATTGCGTTATGTTAATACATAATGTTTCCCCAGAGATCTTCAAATCCTGTTGTGGCCTTGACATTTCTGTTGTATGGGACATATTATCATGTATGGAGTAAAACAAAATCTGGAATTTCTAGGGGCTTCTGTTACCTAGAAATGCTAGGGGAAATCTATTAAATAGGAGATGAAATAATGAACCAGTTAGTAGGTGTTTAATGAATTTGTTAAACGACTGAATGGCTGAATTAATGCAGTCCCACTAGAACATATCAATAATTTAGATACTTATTTTCTAGGTTTGAAGTAAAATTCGAAGTATCCAAAATATTTAAATAGGGTTGGTAAGACCTGGCCAGCCATGAGTATGAATATTTCTATATCACTACAGGTTAAAAAAATTAAAAAATAATTCATATAAATATAAAGTAACTAATGAAGAAATAATAACAATACTCAGAAAGAACTATTTCGGAAGAATGAAAGGTGAAGGTCGTGTATCACACCGGTCTCTCCGAGGTGTGTGGGTTAAATGCCTTTAGGGAGCCACGTCCGTCTGTACCTGCTGGAGAGGGAGCTGACATACAAACAATTTAAATGGAACTTTTCCCATTTTTTTCCTTCCACTTCACCCTTCTCCTTTGTGCTCCTTTTTCTCTTCTCCTTCATAATACTCATTTCCAAGGTTGGCAGTTTTATGTCAGTTTTACAGAAAAAGAAACTGTGTCTTAGTGCCATGAAACAACCTGCCCAAAACCTCAGGTTGTAAGGGCTACAGCCCCAAGCGGTGCCTAACTCAGTCTGCATCCCAATCACACATTCAAAAACATGTCCTCGCTTCTCAAATTCCGGCCCGTTTATCCAATTTTGTCATTTTACGGATGGAGATATCAAACTCTGGTTATTGAATTACTGAGGAGTCCAATTTAGTTTTACTTTAAGAATTGCTAACATAGCCATCTAAATATTTCACAAAGCCTACTGCCAATATATCAAAGCAGCCTTTGATAAAATGGTATATTTTTCTAACATGATTCTCCAGGGATAAAAATTTATGTGAGCCAAATCTACAGGTTTGTCATCTCTCTGTCTAGTGCCATTTCTTTCAGAAATTGCCAGGAAGAAAGGACATGATCCTTGCAGAGTAGCTTAAGCCAAATACTGAGGCCCCCATGGTACCCCGTGCAGGGGGGTCACTGAGGTCTCCCTTGAGCCTGGAGCCAAGGGCCCACAGGCTACCGGATTGAAGGAAGCAGTGCTCTTCTGAAGACACAATAATCTCTTGTCTCTGATTCTCTCTCTCTTTTTCTCCCATTCCTTTCCATAATCAATTACCTCTGTGTTGTTTTTTTTGTTGTTGTTGCCATTGTTAACTTCTGCAAACACATGAGTACGTGTGGTTGCCCCAGGCCATAAACAAAAGAACAGGATGGGTCCTCATTTGGGAGGAAGGCTTGCCTCCGATCCAATCATGTGACCATCTCCCGCTTGGCTCAGGTTGAGATGGTCTCCCGAGAAGGTGGTCAGCCCTCTAAAATGAGAGCGCAAGATCGGGGAACAAATGATTGGCTTCTCCAGGTCAAATGTTGTCAGGCATAGAGGTATGGTTAAGATAAGGAAGGACCTCAAGAGCTCATAGAATACAGGACAGATTAGCATGAAACAAAAGTATAAGTAACTGAAGTATACAGCTTAACAAGCTTCTTGTTGTGTAAATTCTTATTCTCATTCCTCAATGCTGCTTCAAATCTACTCAAGAGAATATGGCCATTGCCTTCACAGTTGTCTTCAACCCTTCTCCTGTTTCTGCCAAATGGATTCTGAGGAATAAATGAGAAAAAAAATAGCAGAATGAAGAAAAGAAAGTAGTTTAGAGGATGGGAGAAAATAAAAGGAAAACAAAGTTGAACTAAATCATATAACATGGATCGAGGGATGGGAGAGAGAGTAAGAAATGAGCAAACAGGGAGGCATTGTAAGGGAATGAAAGCCTTGGAATAGTGTAAGTATAAAGAAGCAGCATACACTGTTGCTGGGCTTACAAATTTAATATTTTTATTAGTTCTGAGCTTCTTAATGAAGGACTGGATTGTTTTTGATGGACTGGTATAATTGATACTGACATTTCTAGATCTGGGATTCATAGAATAAGGATCTGACAGAAGGAAGTGGCTATAGGTATTTTCAGATTTGAAGAAGGAACACTGGTCTGAAGGAAAGTGAAATGCTCCAAGGACTTTGTAGTCTTTAACTTGATCCTTGAACAGGCTTTGTGGACATGAACTCTAGAGGAGCTGGCTATAGTAGTTAAAGGCAAAGAGAGAAGGTGGTAGGGATGAGGTAGCATTGAATCCCTTCTGCATGCTAGAGGGCCCAGTGGACCGCCTATGCATTTAATTATTCCCAAATTCTTCTGAGGCGCTTAGCCTCATTTTTAGACAAGGAACTGAGGTAGATAATAATGCACAGCTCAATAGTGGCCAGATTTTAATTGAAATCCTTTCTAATTCAAAACCTATGGTTATCCCAGTTTACCAGCCTTTCTCTCAGATGGGAAAGAAAAACAAATTTCTTTATTGTTTTCATTTATTTTTAAGATGTAATTAGTCTCCTCAATAAACCCACACACAACAAGTGTTGGCGAGGATGTGGAGAAAAGGGAACCCTTGTGCTCTGTTAGTAGGAATGCAGACTATGGAAACCGTATATGGAAGGCACCCAGAAAATTAAAGTTGGAACTGCCTATGACCCAGCAATTCCATTTCTAAGTCTATATCTAAAGGGACCCTAGACACTAATTCAAAAGAACATAAGCACCCCTATGTTCACTGCAGTGTTATTTACAATAGCCAAGGTACGGACACAACTCAAGCACATATCAACAGACGAGTAGGTAAAAACACTGTGGTACATATCCAAATGGAATATTACTTGGCCATAAAGAGAATGAAATCTTACCGTTTCCAGCGTGGATGGACCTAGGAGGAATAATGCTCAGTGAAATACGTCCGTCAGAGACGAACAAATACCGTAAGATTTCACTAAGTGGAATTTAAAGCACAAAATAAACGAATAACATTGAAACGGATTCATAGACACAGATTGACACTGGCAAGGGGGTTGGGGGACTGGGTGAAAAAGGTGAGGGGATGAAGAAGTGCAAATCGGCAGTTACAGAGCGATCACAGGAATGTAAAATACAGCACAGGAAGCCTGGTCGATGATGTTGTAATAACTGTGTGTGGTACCATGTGAGCACTAGAAATATTGAAGGGAGCACTTTGTAGAGTATATGATTCTCTAACCACTATGCTATATATCTTAAACTAATACAAAATAATATAGAATGTAAACTGTAATTGAAAAAAAACTTAAAAAATGTAGTTAAAATTTGATATCCGTCTTGCATCGTTGCTTTCCTGCAGTGCAATGAGTCAGGAACTCTGACTTATATTTCCAGAGAGTCTACCTCTGTTGGATCATGAATCAATCATGACATGGAATGCTATCACATCCATATGTTCGTAGCTCTTGACTTTTTCATCCTAAATAGAAAGATTCTATGCTAAGCCCTATCAGTAGAAAACTTCCTCTCTCCTGTATTTGGAAATGAATATTGTTTTATAAGGGTAGAGATCTTGGTAGGGTTTCAGAATGGAAATTTTGACATGTGTTGAGACATTTATGAGTTCTTTCAGAAGTAAAAGCAAGAAGTTTAGTAATAAAGCTAGGATTTTTTTTCTGGAACATTTTGGAGAGATTACAAGAAAAAAATCTATAGAATGGAGAAAAAGCTGCAGAGAGGAATTCACCAAGGAGATCTTTTTTCAAAAGGACAAAATTCAGAGGAAATAGGTTAAAAGTCTGAGCTGCAGAGCGATGGTCTGGTTCCAAATCCTGGCTTTACAGCTTTTCAGCTGGGGACCTGAGGGAAAAGGCAATCTTCCCGAGTTTCCATTTCCTCATCTATAAAATCAGATAATACTATTTTTATTGCATAAAGTTGCACTGAGGTTTAAAAAGAGCTACAACACGTGAGGCACTTACATCCAAGGCCAGGACACGGTAAGGCCCTATTGTCATCATTAGCAAGGGTATTGTATCCATTGTCATCCTCCTCCGGTCTGACTTGTTTCCTCTGCCCATCTCCGTTTTATTTCTTCAAAGAGATTCTCAGGGAAACTGGAAGCTATGAAGTAGAGATCTCAGGAGGTCATGATCACATTTGCAGCCTCTCACTGGGGGAGAAAGCTGAGAAAAGCATGTGAAGATGGTAGGGAGGGTAGCAAAGCCAAACTGGACTTAGCTAGAATCCTGAGGATTGTGGGAAGAACAGAGGAAGGAGGGCTAGAAGGCAGGAAGGCGGGAAGGCAGGAAGGAGAGGGGAAAGAAAGGCAGAAGAAGAGAAGGGGGATGCACTTCCAACAACAGTGAAGCACTTGATTCCTTGAGAGGCTGCATGCCTTGTTAATGTTTCCCTAATGTATTATAATAAAGAATGGATGATCTTTATAATTTTCTTCCCCTCCCCCACCCCTCCCTCTTCTTCTTCTCCTCCTTCTTCTTCTTCTCCTTCTTCTTCTTCTCCTTCTTCTTCTTCTTCTTCTTCTTCTTCTTCTTCTTCTTCGTCTTCGTCTTCGTCTTCGTCTTCCTTTACTATGTTTTATGGAAAAATATAAGTAAAACATCAAACCTGTACTTTAACAAACGGTATGACTCAGGATGAGGCAAAATGTTTTTATGTTAAAAACTGGAGGGAAAACTGCATAACTTAATTTGAGTTCAGGTGGTACTCAACGCCCAGAGTCTGCTGACCGCTGACAAAGTGGGTCAGAAAAACCCTCTGCCATCCGTTACTGTTCACTTTAAATCCCTCCCCTATCCCTTACTAGCTGTGTAAGTCTATACAAATTACTCTCCTTCATGACGCGTCCGAGTTCTCCCATGTAAAATACTCACATGTAATATACCAGTATGTTTGAGCTGTGTGTAATATGCTGTAGGTCCCTGTGCGGGTTCCGGGAGCTCAGACAGGTAAAGCATACGGCAGGTTCTCCTCGGAATCCCCCTTCTGCCCCCTGGGGAGCCCAGCTCTCGGCTGCCCTCCCCAAGTCATTTTAAGGCAGTTTTGGGGCATTCAATCTGGCAAAGCAGCATTTTCCTTAGGTTCTTAGAGGGAAGGTCCCAGGGCTGCTGTGCAGCCCCAGCCCCCAGCCGAGCACTGAAGGCAAGTCCTGCTCTGCGTCAGGCAGGCCAGGCCCCTGCTCGGCCAGCGTTGCAGCTGGGCCGGGGAGCCTTTCCCTCCCTCACAGCAGGGAGAGTCCTGCCTGACCCTGGAGGACTCTCTCCCCACAGCAAGGCCACCATAACATGTAGCAGCTTTCGTTTCCACCCCTGCCTAACTCTCAAAAGAGCAGGAGCTGCGTGCTGCTTTTCCCCGGGACCAGAAACGGTACTTGGAGCGTCCCTGCCGTTGGCCCTGTACTGTAAGCTTCCAGAGCCCCATGCCCTCCAACTTTAACCAGGACATGCTGACTTATTCCCTGAAAGCCTCCGTGGGTCTGGAGTTCACACTGAGATACTTTCTTCATTGTTTCTGACTCTTCTTTTGAAATCATGAACCCAAGGATGAAGTCACTAAGGCCTTGTAAACTGCATCCTTTCATCATTTGTTATCTTTCAATTAATGAAACTTGGGCTTTTTAAAAAGCAGTCATTATATTTCACATTTCACAAACAACATATTTCCCAAATCTAGGGTATGAAATACCATAAAAATTAGGGTATTGAGTCTTTTTTTGTTTTGTTTTGTTTTTTCAGTCAGGAAACAATAACATTTCTTGAACACATGAATAAAAAAGCAATTGCTGTGCCATTTAAAAAAATAATAATAAATTTAGGTGCTTCTTAAATACTTGCTATATAAAGTGGAGACACAGTCACTATAGGATTAAACAAAATAATTACTATACCTTCAGTTGACACATGTAATTGGACAACTTTGGAATTACACCCACGCCTCCTTAATTCCAAAGACCTGCTTTTTCCACCACGGCATGAAAATGCCATCAAAACCCAGAGCGTTATATAAAGGAGTGTCCATTGCTGGAATCATGAAATGGTATAAAGGCCAGGAAAATTATAATAGAAAGTGATATTGTAATATAACTGATTGCAAGCATGACTGGACTCTCATTACTGTTACCCTTCTGAGAACTTCACAGCATGATCAAGTGGGAAAGGACCCAAAGGCTGTTTAGTCCAGAGATTAGCACTCAGATGGCCTGAGTGTGCGCAGGAACTGAGATATCTGAACATCACCAGGCGGTGCTCCAGCTTGACCCGACCTGAGGGCTGCTAATAAGCCCCAGAGCATCCGCGCTCAGAGCAGCAGCAGCAGCACCAGGGGCGTGCTGGAAATGCAGCTTCCTCGGGCCCTGTTGGAGTACCTGAGACGTGCAGGTTGGAAGCTACAAAAGAGCTATGGGGGTGTAAAATACAGCATAGGGAATACAGTCAATAATATTGTAAGAAGCATGCCTATTGCTTGCTGGGTGCTGGAAATATCAAGGGGAACACTTGTCTAACCACTATGCTATACACCTGAAACTAACACAAAATGATACTGAACGTATGCTACAACTGAAAAAAATTCACAAAAAAACAAATCTCAGGTGAGCTTTAACAACCTTCTATTCTCAGGCACTTTAGATTATCCTTAAGCCTGCTTAGGTTTGAGAACCATGACTAGAGGGAGTAAAGTATAATACACAGACAGGGGGAGAAAAAAAGAGGAGGGACTCAGTGGTCTCTGGAATGGAATGCCCTGAGGAACACAAGGTCACCGGCGGGGAACATCTCCTATCTTTTTTTCTCCTCTTAAACTCAGTAGAAGATAATACTGTAGGGTCTGTTTGTCCCGTGTAGGATCTACCCTCCACCACCCCAATATTCCATTTTGTGCTCACCTGAAAGAAACAACTGTACACAAACAAGGAAAAATAGCTGTAGTTAGCAATACATGCTATTTGTCTTGCCTTGAAAGAAAATGATGGAAGAGAAAAGAGAGTTTACAGGTTGGCTTTATTAACGATGTCAGACTTTGGGCTGACTTGGGTTTGAATACTGGCGTAGCTACGTAGGGTCATTGTTTGACCTCTCTGGGCCTCATCTGATGGGGGTACTGGCAGCTGATGGGGGTACTGGCAGCTGCAGTACCTGTGTGCCCCTCGGGGAGGACCCGGGAAATGGGCCTCACAGCTTCTGCTTCACCTTGACGTGCGCAGGTGGCGAGAAAGAGATGGGATCAGACTCAGGGGTCAGGAAGTTCATCGGGCCCTGTCAGAGCATGTCTGCGGGCTCCGCCTCCGCATAACCTTACATTGTTCTCCAGAAGAGACTTATGTGTTCTTTTACTCAAAGAACCTGAAACATGGTGAAACATGCCTTAGTCAGTAGGGGGCAAAGGGACATCTGGGAGCCCTTGAATTTAACTCATTCCATGTATCACCCAAAATGGTTGGAGGAGAGGGTACGTACCTCATGGTTTAAAACTTCTGGAGGTTGTTTGTATGGACTGTCCCTCACCCTCTAACTTGCTAACTCCCCAACCTCTCCCGTCAGTTCCTCCCTCCACTCCTACTTAAGACCACTTTCCTCCTCTTCCCCAAGGAGCTCAGTGCCTCATCGCAGAGAAGGAGAACATGCCAGCCATCTGTTCTCCCTTACTCGCGCATGCCCTGCCGCCACCAGCTTTATGAAAATGGTCGTGGAGGGTTTGCTCTTCCCAGACTCCTCAGGCTTTGAAGAGGCACACCCTGTGTGGCAGAAATAATTCAGAGGCTGCTTGTGCGGCGAGGGCTCAGCCCTCCCACAGCTGCGGTCAGGCTCTTCCTGAAATTCTTAGGGAGAGACTCATCGGCACAAGGCGACCATTTCTTTGTTCTGAAGCCAATGCATTCTACTTCTAAAGGAGGAAAGCATGTTCCTGCTCATAGTGTGAACTTTGAGCACCCTTACTTTTTGAAAAAGAATAACTCTGGCATTATCAAGTTAGTCTGGCTGCACCCCACAACTAATTGGGAAGATTTTGAGTAATGTCCATGTGTCCTCCCCTCCTGAGAACAATCAAATGAGAATCTCTGGGGGTGTGTTCTTAGCATTAGAGCTATTTAAAATGATGCCCAGCAGATTCTGCTGTGTAGCACCGGTGTGAAAGCTGCATTTGAAGAACATTAGCATATGTCCTAGTCTGACTTTTTTGGCAAAGCATGCAAAGGAAGCAGAGAAACATCCTGAATAATTTCATAATTCCAAAATAAATTCTTTCTGATCCCCAACATTTCTTAGATAGAAGGAAGAGGTGTGGTAAACAGCATACATTTTACATCAATCAAAGTTATTACATTGATTAAGTAAATTATGTATACATATTAAGGGAACTAGTACTAATACTTTGCATATAGTTGGTGCTTAATTAATTGCACATGTATCTGGCCATCTTTTCCTCTAGCTCCTTATGGAAAAGAGAAAATAAGTGAATTGGCATTGACATACTCTTGGTTCAAGGACTTTGGAGTCATTTCAGGATTAGGTTCAAATTCTTTCTGTGTCTACAGCCTTGACAGTTTCCTGGTCCGCGGAATGCTTTAATAAATCTGCTTCATAGGATTAGAGAGTTAACCCACTTGGAAATGCCAGGCTCACAGAAGGAACTCAGTAAATATTGGTGGCTCTCCCTGGTGCACCCCACTGTTAGGGCCGAGGTGACTGCTAAACTGCCTAAAAGAGCCAATGTTAAGACTTCCATTTTCTGTGGATTTAGCATCTCCCAGAATACTAACAAACATCAGTTCCCCCCCGGTTTTTTTGGTGGTGGCTCTAATTCTTGTTTATCTAAGCTGCCAGCCAGTGTTCTTAACACTGCCTAATAATCACAACCTCTGCATCCCCAGAGGCTCCGAAATGGCTACTTCTTTCCTCAAAGTTTCACTGTACAGGCTGGTAAAACAGTCTTCATGGTGGTGACCAGGCTTTTGGGAGGCATTTTATATTCAGATTTACCAAGTGACTTTCTCAAACAGCGGTCTCTATTCCAAATTAAACTTTATCTCTCTGTTAGTGAGCTTTTATTTTCCTGAAGACAACAACATTTATTTAGCTAAACAGCTTTTGCGCATCCACGCCAACCTTTGTTCTCACACTTACTCCGGTTTCCTCTCCAGCAACTGGCTCTGAACCTTGAATGCTTGTAGCCGGGCTTGCAGTGGCAGGAGGAAGTCTTATTAGCTGACTGTTGTTTTTATACACTTTAGGGCACATTTTTCTCACCTGTTAGGTTGTTCCCCACATTCTCTGCAAGGTACAACCAAGTCCCTTCACAGGATATTCAAGGCCCTGCTCTGTTTGTTGTCTGCGTCCAACTCAAATCCACATGCATCCATGTGTCGCATGGATTGCAAGAACTCTGTGCTTCCATCTCAGCCTTTCGGAATTAAAGTTATTCTTGAAGACCTGCATCATTTGCACCCAAGAGCCCTTTCTCTAGGCTCCTGGGGGGACTGTCCCCGCTTTGTCCGATTGCACTCTTATCCAGCTACAGAGGCCTCAGTGCTAATTTTGCTTCTTGGCTAAACAAGAAAGATCTGAGGCAGAGATCAAACTTGTTAGACTCAATATGGCCTGTTCTATAAAGCTTGTTGAATTGGATTTCTGCAAGTAATACAAGCTTTCCCTCAATGACATCATCACCATGGATTTCAAGTTGAATATCAGTTGAGACCACAGCACTCTACCCTCTGTAAACTTACCGATTCTTTTCCCTAATTATTTCAAGATCCTTGCTTTCAGATTTAATTTACTCTTTTTCTTCTCCTTCTAAAGATCCTGCCTTCTCACCTCTTTACACTCTTCTGCTGCTTTTGTTCTCATTAATATCACATTATTTTCTAGAGTTTTGAATTGTAATTTCTCTTCTTTATTTGCTGTTTCCTTTCCCAGGGCACTATGAGTCATTGCTGTGATTTCGATTATAGGAGCTGGTGGCCACGAAATGTGTACCTCCAGCACACACCTCTTTTCTGAATTCCAGGAAGTATTCCAGGGTCTCGAATAAAGTAGATATTTATGTAAGTGTTTTATGAATAAATGAAATGAATGAGAGCGTAAGCGTATGACTAGTCTTAGAGGGCTTTAAGGTCAGATGAAAACTCAAACTTGATATTATAGAGCAGCATCATACAGTAGAAAATAATGCTAGCCTCACAGTCAATTTTAAATGTGTTTAACAGCCACATTTAGAGAGAACAGACTAACAGCTGTCAGCGTGGAGGGGAGTTGCAGCGTGTGAGGGGTGGAGTGAGACAGGTGAAGGGACTAAGCAAAAAACCCCCCCAAAACCCAAAATGAAAACCAACAAGAACAACAAAACTCGCAGACAAAGGAGTATGGTGATTGTCTGAAGAAAAGAGGGGTTTGGGGAGCGAGAAGAGGGTAAATGGTGATGGAAGGAGGCTTGACTTGGGGTGATGAACACGCAATGCAATATACAGATGATTTATTATAGAATTATACACCTGAAACCTGTATAATTTTATAACAAATGTCTTCCCAATAAATGTGATAAAAAAGCAAAATACATAAATAAGTAAATACATAAATAAATAAAATGTCAAACCTTCCTCACTTTAAAAAAAAAAAGCAAAAGATGTAGGTAAAATCGATTTAATTATATATTTTTCTTAGCTCAATATATTATCATTTCAACTTGTGATCTGTATGGTATTATTAGTATAGTGTGTATATTCTTCCTCTCAGTCTTTGCTGTCCAGTGTGCGTGTTATGCTTGCAGCTCACCTAGATTCGAGCCCTAAGTTCGGTTCCCCACCTCACTATGTTAGCAGCGCTCACAGGCCGCCCGTGGCCTGTGTGGCTACTGTATTAGATGGCATGGCTATATGGGATGAGAAGCATCGCAGGTTCTAGAGCAGTGGCTAAATGTAAAAAAATGAGGTTTATGGAGTAACAGAAAAGCAAAGCCTATCCTTATGTAACCATCACCACAAGTCTTTTCGGTTCGCTTAAACCGATACTTAGCTATCCTTTGCCACACAACAAAGAGATTATACCAGCAGGAGAGGATGATCGCTATGAAACAGCATGAAAACTTAAGGATCATTAAAAGACTCTGCCAATGTGAGACTGATTTCTGTCATCAACTTAAATATCAAGACTTAGCGTCTTTCCCCATTCTTCCCATTTAACTTGTTTTATTACTATCCGTTGATAGGTATAGAATGTAATGCAGTAAGAGTCTGTTTTACTAAAGTTGCTTCTTTCACTTATTTTTTCACTTATTTTTCTCCTCTCAGTCATTGCTTATCATATCCTACAAGAGTTTGGACAGGAAATTGAGCACTGATATGAATTTATCTGACCTGATTGTGGAAAGTCAAATTGCAGGCTAAAGCAATAAAAGAAAGGCCCTGCCGTGTAAAGCGAGTGTGTCTCTTGCTAAGTGAGCTGCCACACAACTTTGATAAAAATAGCATTTTCTTTTGCTAAATAGTATTGGAATTGAGCCAGCATTTCAGAACCATCTGAGAGTCTTCCTGAGCTTTGGGCGTACAAGTCACAGGGACGCAAAACGCCTCTGGCCTGCAGCTTACCTCCTGGTTTTTGACCTTCGCTTTGTCCTCTGTCCCAGGTGTCAGATCAAGAAAACCAGGTAACAGCTTGAAAGAGGCAAGGTGTGTAATACAAATACAATGAAATCTCTGCCCAGATAACTGCTATCTTTTCTCCAGGGCTTTGAGCCACACCACATTGATTTTTCTTTCTTTTCTTTTCTTTTTTTTTTTTTTGGCTTCTGCCTTCTGAGAGCTGACTGCACATAGCTTTCACTAGATTTATATGACTTTTTCAAGCCACTAGGATACCAATTAACAAAGTGCTAATGCAGTACAAGACTGAGTGGCCTGAAATAGTTAATGCAGCTCTGTGAAGGCCTAAATCCTGAGAATCATTTTATCCTCTAGAAAAAGCCCGCAGACCCTCCCTGTGAGGATGAAATAAGAGGCGTTTGGGGGTTGGCTCTTCTCCTTCTCTCTCTGCTGCTCCCTTGGCATCCCTTTGAATGGAGGCCACGTCTTGTCTATTTCTGATGAACTCTGGAAAAGAGAAACAAAATGAAAAATAAGCCCCACACCTTGTACTGTCAGCGTGGGTTTTGGGGGGGGGTGTGAACTGGAAGATGAAGGAAGGCAGGCTTGTCTTCTGACTTTCTGTCAATAAAAGAAAGAATTCCACAGCTGCTTTGAATTAATCATCATGATTTTAACCTACACCATGTCCTTAGTCACAGTTCAGCTTTGCTGAGAAGAATTCTCTCTCATAAATAGTATTTTTCATGTCTGTATGGAGCTATGAATAGTCTGATCACTGTCTCTGAGGAGAAAATAACTAGGAAATAAGTAGGAGGAGAGGCGAGCAGGATTTCAGGTTAAGGGGGGCTGTTTATCATTATGTGAAGGACGATGATGCGGATATTCTTAGATGCCAGGCACAGCAGTGAAGTGAAAGTTTAAAGGAGGTTGTGTTTCCGAATACAAATAGAAAACTGACAAACGAGAGCCTTCACCCTTGCCCCTCTCTCCTGTTCCCCCTTCCACCCAAAAAAGAACAGCTTCGAAAGAGGCAGATCAATGGAGTCATTCCAGAAGAGATCAGACACCCACACTTGGGAAATAATTGACAAAATTTAAGCCTCATATGGGCGTTGCGATAAAAATGTCTCCTTTCCCTTTTAATCCTGGAATTGTGTGATTCTGTGGTTGGAGAGAGCTTTTACTGTCAGAAACCCTAAGCCAGCTTGTTTTGCAATGGGGACTCCTCTGAGGAAGAAGGCCTGTTGGCGACTCAAGGAAAACAATGTGCAGTGATCCCATGAGGAAAAGATCTGGGGGGGACAGTGCAGGGGAGGAGGGCTGAGGATATCAGTCTCTTGTCTCTGTTATCTCTGAACCAATGACAAGCTAAAGGAGAATTCTCAAGTGTCTCTCAGGAATGGCCCTGCACTGTAGGATAAAAATAACTATGTGGTGTGAAAATGACATGTTAAAACACAGAAATAGCACAATGGATGAGCCCAGCCTGCAGCTTAAACAGAACAAATTAAGGCTGGCAGAGGACAACCCTCCTTTTCTAGAGCCATCAGCATCTGCTCAGTCAGATGACCTAATAAAAACAACGCACAGATGCATCGTACGGCCTGGGGGTGTTTTCTAGGGAGTGGATTAGACAAGCTAATGCCGGCCAGACAGTCAGCGGGATGTCTGCGCTGGCCCTGGGTGGCAGGCCTGGCCAAGAGAAGCTCAGCCATGAAATGGCAAAGAGGATAGATGAGGCCTGTAATTGGCAAAAGGGAAATACAGTTGGGGCCGCAGTAAGGTTGGCTGAGTTGGGGCGATACAAATTTCAGGGTGATCTTTCCCACTCGCCTGTGGTGCTAGGATTCCATGAGGTGACTCTAGGATGGAATAAAGCAAAATAATAGTTGGGGTGAAGAGAGCTCAAGTCCCCAGTCTCCTGCGGCATTTGATTTGAAGGTAGCCTTGACAGATAGTCCGGTCTGTGCTTGACTATGTATATCAATATTCCGTGGAAACTCCCCAACTGTTCATTCAATGCCGACTCTGAGCTAGGCCTGAACAAGGAATGGGGGGTATAATTAAGAACATTTCCTGTTCGGCATGTATCTTACAACAATGGAGAAAAACGAAAATAAACCCCAGCCATCAGTTCCTAGTATAATAGTTTCAAAGAGAGGACTGAATATCACGAAAGGAACCGTATCTGAAATAAAGAAAATATGCTGGGATAAATTCCTTTGTATGCCTGGGTGGGGACGGACTGAGGTGACATTTGACTTTAGACTGAAGGGTGATGACATGTGAGCAAGTCTTTATGACCGATCTAAGCGTGTAAACCTGTGCTGGTGAAACATACTTTTTTCTTACGGAGCTCTTGTCAGCTCATCAAACATTGCACTTAGTGAGCGTGTCACTGGGTCAGATATTGTGCTAGGTTACCACGGCCTTCTTTCCTTTTGAGGGCTTGCATTGTACTCCGGGGAAGAAAACAAAAGTCAGCAAGTCCTATACATTGCAGTACCGCGTGTTAGACTCTCCTATCAGATGCAACTTTAGCACGGCTGCATGCGCGATTCACCTTTCTCTCAGAGATTTCATAGAAAAATTAACAGTTAATCGCTGTGCAACAGAATCAGGAACGATTATGGGGGGACAGCCCAGCAAGTGCAAAGACAAAGATGTGCTTGCATGGGGCAGCGAACGGTTTCGGGGCTAACGGCAAAACGTGCGGGGGATTCACTACGAAGTGGGAGCGAGAGAGAAGAGAAAGATTTTAGCTAGACAGGGAGCCAGAAGGCGTACGTCAAACGATGATGGATATGAGCAATGAAAACCTTTAGAGGGCTCTACAACATTCAAAACAGGGAAATGAAATAATAGTGATAATAATAATAATGGAGGAGGAGAAGTTGAGGGAGGAAATAATAGGTATTGAGAACGAACGCACGTCAGGCCTTTTCATAAGAACTTCATTTGTAGTACCTCACTCCTTGCAAAATCCATGTGATGAAACTGAGTCAGACTGATTTGTATTAAGGACTGAAGAACTATGTACGTTCATTTTATGTGTAAGAATCACATTAAAGATCATGTCAAGGGTGGAGTCTTGGGAACATTGCAGTAGTCCAGATAGCCATAAATATGATTACATCTACTTATAACAAAGCAAGAGTTTCATTTAGCTGGAACAGGGACAATAGAAGGAATGCATAAAAAGAAATATATTAAGATCCCACTTGCATTAAATTCAAAGTAGGAAAAGGTGCACTATATTGTTTAGATCAATGTGTATCATATTATTTATAGGTATTACAGTTCCATATAGTATGTCATTTACTGGTGGTTAAACTATAGAGAAAAAAATTAAAAGAAATGGTAATCACATAAGCCATGAGGGGTTTACTTTTACAGAAAAGTGATGAGGCTGCTACCAGATAAGAGTGTGGGGAGGTGCCCAGTGATGTTAACAATAACTGTTTCTTAACTTCAAGGATGATTACATGGAATTTCTTATTCTAATTATTTGTTAAGCTTCAGGCATGTTTATTATTCACTTTTTGGTACATTTTTAAAAACATTTTGTCATTAAAGACAAAAAAAATGTCTTTGCAGAACTGCCTCTCAAATGTGGACTTTTCAGTGGGAAATGTTTACAATTCTTGTCCCATGGTATACTACCAAGGTGCCATTGGGCAAATCGGTTCACCTTTTTACCTGTCATTTTCCTCATCTTGTAATTAAAATGGTAAAATGATGATGATTAAAATAGCAGTAACAACAATGTTAAAAACTTTTATACCATTGTGAAATCAAAAGTGATTGTGCCTGTAAAAACACCACATAGTTTAGCTGGCGCATCCTATTAAATGGATTATAATTTTTTACACTTTCTCCCTGATAATGATAATAGAGAAAGATTCAGTGAGAACTATATTGCTTCTCTCTAGCTCTTTGCTTACACTAGACCCTTACCTTTGAATTATTTTAATTAAAATATTAAATTTTTTATTTGGGCACACATAACATTTTAGAACCTGTGTTCATTGTTGGGGGTTGAATATAAGAAAAAAATTTTAGTCTTTAATAAGTTCTCTAAGAGACTTGATTTTTCCCTCCTGCCCATATACTTCCAGTCCCTGGGCCTTATCAGATCTGTCCATACTACAGTATAATTTCTGTGTAAGTATTTCTGTACAATATTATCATAGGGTCTTACAGTTTTGCAAAATTTTCAAAATAAAAATATTTTGACCACAATTAAAACCATCCTTTTAAAGGTGGTGTTAGAATAGCCATCGGCACTGCTGCCATCCGTGACGAAAACTGAATCGAGGATACATTTATTCCAAGGAGACTGAATTTAAGCATGCATTTAATTTATATTTAAAGTAAGTAGAGTGATGTGATTTACCATCTTGTCTGGCTGTAATTTAGTTAGTTCTAGCCTTCCATTATAGGAAAGGCTTCCAGGAATACCCCTAACAAGCTTTGCTGACTCCACTGACATCACAGCACAGGGGTGCAGGGATAGATGTCACATCCTAATATGAGTGTATGCTATCAATCGCAGCACTCAGAGAGTGTGGGGGAGACAGAAGATTTGAAATTTGTGGATCTAGAAGCTAGTCTATGGACTATTAAATTATTTAAAACATTATAATGTAAAATAGTAAGTACCGAATTGAAATTCTCATTAATAGCTGGTTCAGTAGCATCTCCTACCAGGCATACCAATTATTTATCGTCTAAAATAAATATATAGAACGATAGGTATACAGAAAGACAGAAAGATGATAGATTGATTATTTGATATAGATCATATGTGATATAGTTTATTATACCCTGCATTTGTAGAGTACAAATTGACAACAGAATTACATGCAGCAAAATATATGCATTTGAAATTTTATGTTGTATGCAACTCAAGTGTCAATAAAAATTTTTAAATAAATTTCAAAAACAACAGGAGAGAATTTGCGATATCTATTTCTCTAGATAAAATAATATTAAAATATATTATCTAAATAGATGTATATCGAGGTATAATGTAGAAGTGGTCAATAAGCTCATGTAAAGATGCTCATTATCCTCAGTTATGAGGGAAATGCAAAGCAAAACCATGATGAGACACTCCATCGTGTCCACTGTGGTGGTGATTATAAAAAAGACAGATAATCTCAGGTTTTTTTCAAGGATATGAAGAAATCAGAAATTTATATAGTATATACTGTTGGTGGGAATGTAAAATGATACATCAACTTTGGAAAATAGTCTGAAAGTTTCTCTAATGATTTCATTGTAGAGGTGTCATAGCAATCCCACCCAGGTTATATATCCAAGAGGAGTGAAAACATATGCACACAAAAACTTGCATGTGAGTGTTAAAAGCAGCAATATTCGTCACAACCAAAAGTAGAAATGACCCAAAGGTCTGCCGACTGATAAAATGTGATTCGATCGTACAAAGCCTGATATCCCTTCTGTTTGCAGGCTTTTGTGTGAAGGCTTGTGCGTGGGGATATTGGGGTTCATTTCCGTTCCCCGCAGGTTGCATGCAGGATTATTTCCACAGTCTTGAAGCCCCAGTCTCCGTTGGCAATGACAGACACCACCTCAAGGTGCCTGGGGCAGTTTCTCGGAAAGGCTGGCTGGACACACTTTCATTCCTGTACTTTCTGCTCTCCCCTCCTCCTAGCACCAGGCCCAGTGGCCTCTGATTCCTAAGTCAGTATCCTTTTCAGTACTGCACAGCAGAAAGCGCAATATACGTAGGTGACAGTTTTTAGCTGTGGCCGATCTGATTAATGAGGCAAGGCTGAAATTAATTTTTCCTCATGTCACATACATTTCCTGAGTCATGTAAAATTCCCCGTGTTACGCAACCATTAACATCTTCACCACCAATAACCACACTGAAATATAATGCACTTTTTCCTGAAGTAGGCATCCATCCATGTCCTGTTAGCCCTGTAAATAAAATGTGACATGATTTGATATTAACATAGACAAATTTGTCCACGTAGAGAGCTCTTTAGTCAATATTTCCTGATGGCATGTTTCATATACATATATGCAGATAGGCACGTTATGTTAAAAATAGTAATAGGTACGTCTTGACAAAAATGGAACACAGAGTAAGGAGAAATCTTTGACAGGTAATTATTGTGAATGGCAGCAATGCCATATACATTAGAAAATAATCAACCAAATAACCAAAGGCAGAATGCCTTTCCCATTTAAAATTAATTTTCCAAAGTAACTCTGTTCAGCATGCTGAAATTGTTTTCGGAGCTCAATAATAAAAATGGAAAGTGCTCTAATTCGTCTCCTTTGTGTATCTATATTTAAGAAAATCCATTTGGCCCAGACCCACAGAGCTTAACAGCAAATGTTGCATATCATCATGAATTAGAGAAAAATAAATTAGAAATCTGCTAATAGAAGTGTTTATATTAGAATTAGCTGGCCAGAAAATAATTAGATTTTTTAAAAGGTTAAAACCATAATTACTAATTTCCTTATTGCTCCATGAAAGCACTATTTTTTTTTTTAGATATCCTAAATGAAGAGTGTCAACATATATTCAATTTACTATCTGGAAGCAATTAGATAAATTTAATGTGGAGGGATCCCTAGATTATTTGATTTCCAATAATATAGGGTTGTAATAGTATCTATTTTATGAGTTTTTATACCTATTAAATGAGCTTTTACTAATGAATTACCTAAGTCAGTACCTGGGCTATTGGTAACACTTAATGCATTCATTGTTGTTATTAATATTGCAAATTGCCTTGTGAGATTATGATGTAATGCTTTCTAGTCTGGTTTACAGAATGTACAGCTCTGCAGTCTGATTTAGTTTTGCTGTTGAGTAACTTTTGGCCTTGGGCAAGTCAGCAGATCTCTCTGGAGGTGTATTATTTTCCCTTTTAATGGAGAACCTTAGTGCAGGTGAGGACCCTTCTCCACTCTCACGCTATGATTAAAGTCAACGCCTGATGTACGCCAAAATGTCCCCAGAACCAACAACATATTTGCACTTCCATAATGCCTTTGACGATCTCATACAAAAAGTGACTGGCTGTTACTTTTATTTCAGGTGTTTGGAAGAAAAAAAAATCTGTGGTTCCAGGTGCATTCCCACATCCTCTAAATCACATCTGGGTGCATTTGCAGTCAGCGAATGGCCATGCTCCGTCATTTGTTCTCTCTGTGTGAAACTGTGCCCAACACACATGGAATGAGCAGCCACTGCATCCTGGCCAGATGCTAATTATTAGTCCTATTTGGCAGGTGAGGAAACTGGGCTTTATAGAGATTAAATGAGTTGCCTGAGGACTAACAGTCTAGGAATATCAGTAGCAACATCCTTCCTTTTTGTAAATGTAATTTTAACTCATTAAAAAAATAAAATGGGATGTCAATGTTAAAATCTTCAAACCCATTCTTTCTCTTTAAATTCTACTCTTCTAGTCTTCCAGTTTATTTAAAAACAGTAACAAGAAACATAGATAGATAGATAGACCTAGATTTGTTTAGATTATATCTCTATCTATCTGTACTTGTTGTTACTGTTTTTGAATAAGCATAAAGAGAGAAAGAGGGAGAAAGCAGCAAAAGAAAGCCATCTGAAGAGGAAGAAGAAAACAGAAGGGAAGCAAAGCAAAATAGTTCTGTCTTAATTTGCTTGATGTGGGGGTCAATGCAAAATGGAGAGACAGAAGGTAAGAAAAGCAAATCAGGATGAATTCTAATCATTGCCAGAGAGAAGAAGGGTTTGGGGGCTGTGTGAAAAAATGAAGGGATTGAGAAATACAAATTGTCAGTTACAAAATACTCACAGTGATGTAACGCACGGCACAGGGCATGTGGTCAATAATACTGGAATAACTCTGTGCAGTGCCAGGTGGGTAGGAGACTTACTGGGAGGATCACTTTGTAAAATATATGATTGTCTAAGCACTATGCTATACACCCAAAATTACTACAAAATAATAATAAATGTAAAAATAGATATTTTTGCAAAAGAAACGTTCTGAAGCCAACTCAAGTCTAAAAGCAGACCCTATCGACAGACCTGGGTGTGGTTTCCAATCCCAGGGCCTTCCTGTGCCCTGATCACACTGCCTCACACACATTGTGACCGGGTGACCAGCTCAGCCCGTTAAGACCACTCCCTCCTCTAAGTCCAGCGACACCTGGGAAGAGGATGAGACGCTGGAAAGGGAGCTCGAAGCCTTGCTCACAGTGTCTGCACAACCAGATTCTCTCCGGTTCATGGCTGCAGACACTGTCATGAAATGTAAGAGGTCAAACCTCATGATCACCGTCCTCTACTTTAGGTCTGACCTACAAGGATTTCAGACATTGCTATGTGATCCCATTAGCCTACTGTTTAAAAAGCATCTTTCCATGTATGAATAGTTCTCCATTCAGACTATAATTGGGTGAAGTTAATGTGCCTTGGTTTTGTGTGTGTTTACAGTAGCACTCAGCAGTGTCTATAAGCTTAGTAGGGCCAGCAAATCCTCATGACCAGCCAGTGCCAGTCAGACAGCAAGTTTCCAGAGAAGGCATACGGAATTAGGAGGAGACAGCCCCAGTGAAGACCTCTGTTTCACTCACTGCAGTGGGCTCACTTTGAGTAACAGGAAGCGTTAGTCATTACGAAGTGTCAGTGATAACATTCATCAAAATTTAATTCATCTCTACAAGTGTATGCTTATATATTTACATTATAAATATCTACACTGTTTGGAAAACCAAATTAAGAAAACGTTTCTCGACTCCACCAGCTCTAGCCTTGGTCTTGACATTGAGACAAAGGTAGACAAAGGACCTCCTGTGATCGTCGCCTTGTTTTCAGCAGCGTGCCCAGGTCTGTGCAATACCTGAGTGTGGCAGGTTGGAATGATACGAGAGGCACCGGCGGGATATCGCACAGACCCCAGCGTGGCCCCTGTAACTTGAACTTTGCAGTCCAGTCTGCTTATTCTCTCAGTCTTTCTTATTTTCAGCATAATGAGGGAAACTGAGATTTACCTTTCCAGTGTTCCTGAAAAATTACACATTGTTTTTTATTTAAAGCATTTACACAGCGATGACATGTAGTAGGTGTTTAATTGACAGCCGCTATATTTTACCACAGTTATTATTATAGATAAACTTCATCAGATACTATACAGGTTAGTAAATATTAACCTGTATTTATGAAAATATAAATATTATTAAATATTTTATTTGGTATTTATATTATAATCTATATAGGAAATATAGTCTATAGTTTCTTTGTTGAGACATATAGATGACAAGTATGGCCTATAGTTTTTGTTGAGATGAAATTATAGCTCATCAAGTACATATAAAACCCTGTCATAGTTACTTAGTGAGTCACCTCACTTTTGATAGAAAGAATCAAACTTCCTTACATATTGCGGGGGGGGAATCAATGAATATGTGTCTTGAGGAAGAAGTTGATGGAAAGAAAGAAAAAAAATACATCAGCTGCATTTTCTGAAGAGTTGCAGTTGAAGAATACAGCACTAAAATATATTGTCTCAAGGTAGGGAAACTTCAATACATTTGTTTCTCCTCTTTAAGTTTCCTGTTTTTTGTGTTCTTTTAAAAAAATAATAACTATTATCAAAAACATCACCACCACCACCTCCTTCTTCTCAAGTTAATGCTCAGACAAGTGTGGTAGTCATTGGACTGAAATAGATGAACCTCCCATGTGAATGCAAATATCTCAGATGTGTGCAAGCTGTGGACCACATAGGAGCTATCTGGGAATTCAAGAAGGGAAAAGGCAGAGTGAGAAGAGGTACTAATATCTTTTTAGCACTTTCTTTTTTTCTGACTTTTTAGTGTTGTTTCATTATACCCTCAAAACTACTTCCACATATTATAGATATGAAACCCAAAAATCAAAGAAGTAGTAAATGGCAGAACCATGATTATTAGATAGGGCTCTGGGACTCCTGTTTTTCCCATCAGTCAGAGCTGTTGAGTGAGGGACATGGGTAGTATTATGAATAAAATAGTAAAACTAATATCTTCTGTGATGTATTGGGAAAAACTTCCTGAAAAAGGACACTGTGACCTTGGATTTCACCTTTCTCGAGACTCCTGCCTGTCTCCAAAATGGAGGCAAACACCCTAGTCTCTGGTGATATCTGTGAAATTAGAACAAAGAGATGGCTACAGCTGTGTTTTCAAAACTCTAAAGCACACTAAAAACATTATCAGAAGGAAAATAATTTGGTGAGCTTGACTTGGTGGTTGAGACTCCTTTAATAAAACTAATCACTTGGACCGGTATTCCCCCAAATTTTTCCCTAGCACTTCATGACTGAGTTCTGGAACCACAGGGACCTCTGGGGGAAAAGACCCCAAGGCTAAATCTTTTTTTTGTGTAACATATCTTATGTTTTGTGATCTATTTAATGCATATTTCCATATTTAAGATGCTGAGATTTTTGCAATAAAACAAAAAACTTTTAAATTCAATATCTTATAGTTTTATTCAATACAAATAAAAATTGTATCAATATGAACAAAATTATTGAATGAAAGTCCTAGATTCAAATTTCACCTCAACACTTACTAGCTATATTAATATATGCAACCTGTTAGAACCCTTTGTGTTGGTGTTTGCTCATCAGGTAGAGTAATCCTATTGCTGAATAGTGGATACAGATATTATATACACAGAGCCTTGTGCAATGCCTAGTACATAGTGAGTGTTCAATAAATACGACCTATACGACGTGCTCTTCTTGCCATCCTACAGAATCCCTGGGTTTGTTGCAAGAGACAGATAATTGCCTTGGAGCAAAAGCACTATTAGATACATTTGCCTTGTGTGAACAGAGTGTCAAATCCTGATTTTAGGAAGGAAAAAATTGCAAAGCTCTTTCTGTTATACTGGCAGGCACCCATCCCTTGCTGGGAAGCTACCAAGAAAGAATGCTGTAACTCAGTACTTCCACATAATTTAAATTTTTCCTTTTCATTAAGAAAAAAAAAAGAGCCTGAGGAGATGCAGCATTGTTTCTGTGTTTCACCTCTGTTTCACCTCTAATGCAGCAGGACAGAAGAAAGATCTGAAATCGCTTCTCCTGATCCCCATGGGCCGGCCCCAGGCCTTCCCTTGTCTCCCTCCCCTCGCCTCCTCCCTCCTCCCTTTCTCTGGGCTCTATATTTGGAACTCATTCATGTTTACTCCATAGCTCGGATTATCTCTTTCACTCGTGGTGGAATTCATCAACATGAAAAGGGATGAAGCGTGATCTTTCATGTCTCGTAGACACTTTATTATTTGCCTTTGGTATTTGAAGACAACAAAACAAAACAAAGCACATCCTTACAGCGTCTCCTCTGTAGTCACGGCCGCTGTCCTTCCCAGGCTGCCCTCCTGCCAACCCCTGAAACGTGTAACGGAGAAAGGCCAGGAGAGAAGTTAGCCATTTTTACTCTTTTCAGACTGGAAAGATAACCTCAAATCAACTCAGCTGCCCATGCTTTCCGGAAAACTCTGAGGAAAAATGTGTCTCCTCCGTTTCTGGTGCTCGTCGCACAGAGCCAGCAACAGAACTGGGCCAGTCATTTTGCCGAGGTAACGCAGGCCGTTAACAACGTTGCTTTTCCTTAATGATAGCATCCTGTATATAGTACAACTGTCCTCCCCGCCTTCACTCGCTGTTTCCTGGAGTGTTTATTTTACATTTACCTCCTGTGTGTCTGTGCTTGCAATAACACAGTTTAATGAACACATTTGATTAATCAGACCCCCCCGCCCCCACCCTGCTCAACCCAGACAAATGACATCAGGTAAAGATCTCAAGACTTGTTTTTTTTTTTTTTTAAATTGTTGTTATTTCATTGTTTTCATGTGCAAAGAGAGGGAGTGAGACAAGAATGTTTTCTTTTGTACTGATAGATCAAGTTCGCTACCTTTACTGCTGTTTGCTATTCATGACCTTGAATGAACAGCACATGTCTCTATATCCTAGTTTCTTTCATTGATCAATGGGGAAAATGGTAACCATTTCTTTTAAGAATAAAAATGAATATTTTAGAGACTTCTCATTCAGGTAAGAGGGCATAGAGTTACATTGTTCTTATGGCATAGATGTCTCCCTCCTCTTTGCTAAGAACAGGATAAACCCTGGAAATAACACAGGAAAGGGCAAGAGGGGAGCACTGAAAAGGTGGCAAGAAGGTGAACTGGTTTGGGATCCCAGCACCAGAAGAACAGGTTGGCCTCAGGGCCTCTTATGTCTCTCCCACCCATCAGAAGACGACTACTAATCCCTGGGACTTCCCAACCAATAGCCTCACGATAGAAGGTAGCTCAGAGAAGCTCATTTCTTTCCTGGATCCAACAAAATGCCTATAACAGCCTCAGACAAGCTCTATATCAACATGACCAGCAAGGGGATCTTTCAGCAGCTCTGTCAGCAGCAAGTGTCCAGAGAAAGCACTCTAATAATTCAGGGCCTGAGACTCCCATTCCCGCTGACAAATCCTGAGACAAAGGACAGAATTGGGAGAAGGCACCCGGTTCATTTGGGAGTCTGCCCACAGTGCTGAGACTATCTTCCTCCGCCCTCCACCCTGGACCCTCAACCTCATCCAGACATAATAGGGGTAAGGCGCAATGCATGGAGGGATCCCAGCACAGCAAGTGGCTAGAAATAGGAAACTGCACCCCTGTCTGGAGGCACTGGAGTGCTAGGGCAGAAGAGGTGAGAATCCAGTAACAACAAACTGACTATCTTGGAGGTTCTCTTTGACTCAGATGTCCCAAGATTCCCTGTCCCTCTAGAGATAACTTGGGAGCCAAGGGAGGAGGGCACTGCTAATGGGGTTCTACCACATTCTCTCCCCATGAGGAGAGCCTTAGCAGCCCAGAGTGGGGAGAGTTCATCCGTGATCACAGGTGGCACCAGCAGAGAGCAATGGGAGCCCTGCTGGCACCTGATAAACCAAGAATATCGAAACAGCATCCTAAAACCTTTGGAAACTAAGGTGCTATTTGAACCACAGTCCACAAATGCAGGCCAAGACTTGCATGCTAACCCCAAACAAGGTGACTGCCTGCTTAAAGCAAAGATTTAAACAGGACAGCGAGTCACTAAATGTTGACATTAGAGAATCACCCATCATAGAAAGAACCAGGAAAGTCACTTTTAAATGAGAAAATATAGCAAGCTGATGTTAATGCCCAGATGATCCAATGTTGGAATTCTTTGGCAAGGACTATAAAGCTTCCTTCATAAAAGTGTTATAATAATCAGTTACAAATTTTCTTGAGACAAATTAAAATGTAGAAATGACAGCAAATAAATCTTACATAAAAAAAGAACCAAATGGCTATTATAGAAGTGAAAAATGCAATAACAGAAATAATAAAAAAAGTCACTGAATGATCTCTATGGTAGAGTGGAAATAACATATAAAGGAACCAGCAAACTTGTAATCTGAAGAACAAAATAAACAACAAAAAAAAATGAACCAGTGCACTTGAGCTTGAGGCAGATCATACAGTTTACCCAATCTGAAACAACTGAGAGAAAATATACTGAAAAAAAATTGAAGAGGCCTCAGGGGCCTATGTAACAAAACCAAAAAGGCCAATATTCGTATTATTAGAGTATCAAAAGGAGAGGACAAAGAGAGAGAATGAAATCATATCTGAAGAAATAATGGCCGACAACTTCCCAAATATGAAGAAGAATACAGCATACGTATCTGAGAAGATAAGAAAACTCCCCAATAAGGTAAACACAAAGAAACCTACACCAATACCCACAATAATTAAACTTTTGGAAATGAAATGCAATGAAAAACTTTGGAAGAAGCCAAAGAGAAATAATACATTACCTATAGGAAATACCATTTCAAATGTCAGTGAATTTCTCATCTGAAACTTTAGAGTCCAAAAGGAAGTGGCACAATATTTTTTTCAAGTGGTGAAAGTCAAGAACTGTCAGCCACAAATTCAATTTCTGGTAAAAACTACCCTTTGGGAATAAACAACACATAAAGAAACTCTCAGTTGGAGAAAAGGAAAAGAATTTATTGCTAGCAGTCCTACCCTTATAGATTGGCTGAAGAAAGACCTTCAAACAGAAAGGAAATAGTAAAAGCAAGAATTGTGAAGCATCGGGGAGAATAAAAAAACAGTGGAAGGACAGATATATGAGTGCATAATATAGACTATCACTTTTCTCATGCATTTTATTAATGTTTTATGATGAAGTAGAAATCATTACATCATCTAATACTCAAGATAAATATATTTAAAAGTGGGGAAGGTAAAGGGACCTAAATGATAGTGAAATTTCCATACTTGATTTGAAGAGGTAAAATGTTGACACTAGAAGACTGTGATGTTAAATATGTATATTGTAATACTCAGCATGCACACTACGAAAACTACACAAAGAGATGCACTCGAGGACACTATAAATAAGTCAAGATGAAATCCAATACATTGATAAATTAATACCTGAGAAGGCAAGATGAAAGAGGAATGAAAACCACAGGGAACAAACCAAACCACACCAATAAAATGGTAGCTAAGAGTGCTAACATATCAGTAGTTGCCTTAAATGTAAATTATCTGAGTATGCAAATTAAACAAAAGAATGGTAGAAGAGATACAAAATATGACTTATTGTCTGCTTGTAAGAAACTAACTTCAAAATCAGTGGCATTCATCGACTGGAGGTAAATGGGTGGAGAAACAGTCAGGATGCATACAATTTTTTTAAATGGGCATTGCAATAATACTTGACGAAATAGAATTCAGAGCAAAGAAAAGCACCACACACAAACAGGGCATTGCATAATGATAAAAGGTCTGCTTACCAGGAAGACATAGAATCTTAACACGCATGCCTCAAACAACAGCACCGCAAATGCATGAAGGAGTAATAGAAAGAGCATAAGGCAGAAAAAAGCAAATCAAAAATTATTATTGCAGACTTCAATATAGCACCTATTAGAAACAGATAGAAATACTAGACAGAAAATTACTAAGCATATAAAATATCAGAACAATGCAATTAATAGGATCTAGTTGACATGTATAGAACATGCTACCCATAGATTCTAGAATTGGTTTACCCTGTATTAAGACCTACTGCATGTATCACTATCAATCAAGACAGTATAGAAGGTAGCAGAAGGGAAGGCATGTGGATTAGAATAACGGGGACTCACACAGATATGCTCGACTGAATTTTGATCAAAGTGCAGAACCAATTCAGTGTCGTTCTAACAAATGTTGCTGAAGCATTTGGGCATCCAGAGTTTAAAAAAAAGGAGAAAAGAAAAGAAAAAAAGTTACAACCTGAACATCATAAAAATTAATTCAAAATGAGTCACATACTTAAATTGAAATCTTTTAGAAAAATTTATAAATTTAAAACTTTTAGGAAAAATGTGAGAGTATCTTCAGAATCTCATGTAGGCAGAGTTCTTAGGCTTGACCCCAAAAGAAGCAACTGACATATTGGACCTCATCAAAATTTTAAAAACTTTAACTTTGCGAAACCCCTGTGAAGAAGATGGAAAGAAACTACAGACTACGAGAAAATATTTGCAAATGGCATATCTGACAAAGGACTAGTATCTAGAATATATTTTTGAAAAATCTTTCAACCCCCAACGACAAATACAATGCTTTCTAGCAATCCACTTGGAATGTGGGCAGAGGACATGAATGGACAGTTTACTGAAAAGGATGGACAGATGGCAACTAATCACATAAGAAGATGTTCAGCACCCTTAGCCATGAGAAAAATGCAAATTAGCACCATAATGACATAGAGCTACACATCCATGTCTAAAATAAAAGTAGTGACAGCATCAAATACTGGTGTGGATGCAAAGACACTGAGTCACTTACTCATCACAGGTGGGAATGTAAAAATGATACAGCAACTTTGGAAAACATTTTGGCAGCTTCTTATGAGACTAAACATTTAACTACCATACATCCCAGCAATTGCACTCTTTGGCTCTTATTCCCCCAAAATGGAAATTCATATTCACAAAAAAAGACTTGTGTACACAAAAAACGTAGTCATAGCAGTTTTATTCATAGTAGCCAAAAACTGGAATCAGTACAGATGTCTTTCAATAGATGAATGGTTACATAAACGGTGCCGCATATGCATGCCACCACTCACCAATAAAAATCAATGTGCTATGGATAAACGCAACACTTTGAATGCCTCTCTGGGGGATTACAGTGAAAAAAAAATCCCCAAGAGCCACATGCAGCATGGTTTCATTTATACGTGTTTGAATTGACACAATTTTACAAATGGAGAAGAGTTTAGTGGCTGTCAGGGAGTCTGCAGGCCTGGTTGCCGGGGCTGAGCGGACAGTGTGAGGTGAGGGTGGGATGGGTATGCTTAGCCAGCATGAAGGACCCTCGTGGGGGGAGAGCTGCTCGTTGTCTGGGCTGTGGTGGTGGACACTCAAGCCTCCATGAGGTGACAAAATGACATAGAACTAGATCACTCACAGAAACACGCGCACACACACACACACATACATGTTGCAGTGAAACGGAATATCCGGATAGTATGGGCAGGTTGTACTCATGTTAATGTCCTGGTTGTGCAATTATAGCACAGTTTTCCCTCATTAGAGGGAACAGGGCAAAGTGTACAGGGATCCCGCTACTGTTTCTTAAAACTACATGTAAATCTATGATTAGCTTGAAACAAATTTCAATTAAAAATAAAGTTTTTAAAAAGATTTCAAACAAATGGTCTCACATGCATTAGAGATTAAAAGAAAAACATGCTATGATCATGCCAGAATTTTACCTTTAGCTATAATTATGTGTTTACTAAATCACCCTTCTGCATGTTTTTCTCCTTTTTATAACCATGCGTACATTCATTTTTCTCATTCAGCAAACAGTTCTGACCAGTACAGCCATATGAATCCTGCTTTTATAAAATATAGAATTGAAAATGAATCAAAACACTTCTGGAAAAAATTACCTATTAGTAAAATTATGAAATAAGTCTAAAGTAGTACTGCGGCCTCATGTACATTTACTGCTGTGAGGAGTGGCCTGTCGCTTTCTGAACGTCACATTATTCAGAATGGCAGTGTATTCCAGCACTCGCAGCAAGTAGTTATTGGGCGCTCCGGTGTTTGGCTGTAGAACTTGATCCCTTATAAGACACTTAGGTTTAACCAACCAATATAAAAACATGCACTTTTTTAAAGAATTTGTGTAACAAATCTTATTACATACTTTCTCTTCCAAAATAAACTGCCCTACAGAATGTTTAACATGCTCAGGACTCTTCTTTATTTTATTTTTTTGTTCAATACTTTCATTTATGTTAGAGTTTCTATTAGTAGTGGCAGTAAATAATGCATTATCCTTTGAAAATGTTGTTAGAATAAGTGTACCTTATCAATAATGTACTGTGAGAAATCCATTGTTTTGATTTAAATTTTAAAACTCATTTATTATTGACCAGTTTTGGGGGAAAAATCAGATTATCTTTTACTTGAAGTGTTGAGTGCTTCATATAATATCAGTTCTGGGTCTCTGGGTAGTCAAACAGCATAGCAAGCACTGGATCAGCAGTGCTCGTGAGCTGCACGCACGCACACCCCATTCAGAGTCTGGGATTTTAAGCACGTTCTACTACAGTGACCATCTATTTTTAACACATCGTTTTCATACTGCCCCGTTGCAGAGCTAACTAAACTGCAAAGCTTGTGCTTATAAGTAAATCCATAAGCTGGGAAAACATAGGCCGGACCCCTGTATGTGCCAATTTTATCACAATCCAGTGAAACTACATAACGCCTATTTGTGAAGGAGCCATTGGTTTACTGCATTGCCGGACTAAAAGTTCATTGCAAGAAAGTACACATTGTACACATTGTTATTTTAAGAGGATCATTTGGAATAAGAGATTAGAGTTGATGTTGCTAGTAGACGAACAATATTTGTCTTTCATTGGTCATTCAGTTTAATCCAAAAAGGTAAGGGAGAAACACCGGTAGCTTAATATTTTTGATTGCTTACAATATGCATGGTACATTCCATAAATTAATTTATTGCAATAACATCTAGACGTATAGATAACTCAGTATCCAATATTTTCTTAGCTGGAATTACGCTGTTAGGACCAAAACTAGCTTTTTCAATTCACTTTCTATGTCTCTTGGTGAAATTAGTTTAATGCTTATGCCTCAGTTTCTTCATCTGCAAAATGGAAATGCAATAGATAATGACAGATGCCACCTAAAGGACTTCAGCTAATATTAAACGTGACCACAGATACCAATAAAGCTATTAGTATAGGGGCTGGCACATGGTCAGCACTCAATGTTTTCCTCAAATTATCAAGGAGTGTTTTGAAGCTCAGAGAGGCTATAAAATTTGCTCCAGATCAGACCGGAAATAGCAGAGCCAGGTCTCACACACAGATGTGTTGGGCTCCGAAGCTTTACCTATTTCCATTTTCCCTGCTTGTTCCCGCATTTGGTCAGGTGGAAAAGAAATCTCACTTCACATTCCACGTGTACCGGCTGCTTGGAGTGATGCTGATTCTTTGTCACAGCTAAATATAAACTCTGTAAACTACCAGCTGTAATTGGTATAACCACTGTGCCTCTTATTTTAAGATGTTTCAACATGCTTTGTGTACATTTTATTATGATTGCAAATTACAGATAAGGAGGTGGTAGTGGGGTATCATGAAAATTTGGAGGGATTCTTTTAGGTGAATTAGTTTGAAATATAGTTTGCAACTGTTGGTCACTGATATTATTGATAGAAAAATTTTCCTACCTTCCAGTTAAAAAAGATAAGACATGAGTTGATTGCTCTTTCTGCTTGCTTTACTCTGACAATATCAATAGAGTCTATCAACCTAGGCTCAGAGAAGATTTCAGTGTTTCTGTAAAAAAATGTGTTTAAAGATTTTACTGATTTATTTTTAGACAGAGTGGAAGGGAGGGAGAAAGAGAGGGAGAGAAACATCAATGTGTGGTTGCCTCTTGCACACCCCTTACTGGGGACCTGGGCCACAACCCAGGCATGTGCCCTGACTTGAAATCGAACCAGTGACCTTTGGTTTGCGGGCCGGCACTCGATCCACTGAGCCACACCATCCAGGGCTGATTTCAGTGTTTCTTAAAGTTAACCTATATTAGTAATCATCTGGATGCTTGATAATTCCTATACTGATACCCAAGGTTTTGACAGTATTTCTCTGGGTAGATTGGGACTCTTTGTGGTTACAAATACTTCAGGTTATGTGGATGAGGGTAGTCTGGAGACAAACTTTATCTTAACTCTGGATGCAGCTAAATGTAACAGTGATTTTCAGAAGCTCAAAACAGCATACTCAGCATTGGGGAGTGGGGCTCAGGTCCTTTGGTATTTGTTAGCATCTCTCTGGCTGAACCAAGAATTTGATTTTTCCTAATTGTATGGGATTTTCTTTATACTTTATCATTATAATCAAGGTTTCACTGGGATATTTTATCCATTTTTAGAGTAATTAAAATGTTATCTCAGATCCTAGCATCTATTTTGACCTTTTAATAGAAACATGATTAAAAGAAATTTTTAAATAGTAAATACTTTGTGAAATATTGTAGATTTAAGCAACACATTTCAATTTTCACTTAATTAGAAAATGTGTATTTGTAGCAGTGAATTTAGATTGCTCAGAACTCAGTAACTAGTATTTTTCGTGTACATGTTCATGATATAATAATTAGATATTGATTAGTCATAATGGGAGATGTTCAGGATATGTCTGTAATTCTTTGAATTCTTTATATGATGCTTGTTTACATGACATGCCCCCAAAACTCTAATCTTTCTTTCCCTCTTGAGATCAGATTGCCTACATGTCCCTTAGAATGTGGCTTTTGAGCTTGACCTGTTGCAGTTGTGACCTCAACAAGGACAACATAGCAGGACTATGTGCTCCATTGTGTTTTCATAAACTTCATAAACCATTTCTCAGTGTTTCTGTCCCAGTGATCTGAGAGTTTAGCGATGCTCACGTCCTCAGAAGAGTTTAAATGTGTATTGTGTACCCATCAAAACCTACTACAATTTTAATGCAATTAGCAGGCAAAGCAAACATAGTGGCATCACCTTATCTATTTCACTGACTCAAAACAGGCTGTTTGTTGATGCCATATGCAGAACATCAATAATCTGTGGTTCAATGCACCGCCTCAGGCGGGGGATATTGTTTTAAGCCTTTATAGTTTACTTTCCTGATTGCTTATTTGTCTAATGCGTAGCAAACCCACGCTGGAATAACCTTGTAAAGATTGCTTCCTGTGAGAGCAGCCTGGGCTTGGTTCTAGGCACTAGAATATTGACTACTTAATTAGTAGAGCATACCCAATGTCTTAGGTCAGGCTTGGAAGCAAAGCCTGAGAGAAGGTTTCTTGTGAAAGTGATTTTAAAAAAAATGCTCTCAGGAGTATAGAAGAGACAAGGGAAGACATGAGGATAGGAGAGCAGTCTAGGTGAAGACCTGGTTTCCAGGGTTTAGCTACAACCTCATATCACAGGAAATTCTGAAAATAAACTGTTTTGCAGGTGCCCCTTTGTGTGTGTGTTTATTTTACATTTGCTTTTAAATTAAGTTTATTGGAGTGACATCAGTTAATAAGATTATATAGGATTCAAGTGTACATTTCTATGATACATGATCTGTCTCTAGCATTGTGTATCCACCACCCAAAGTCAAATTATCTTCTATTACCATATATTTGTCCCACTTTATCTTCTTTTACTCCCTCATCCCCCTTCCCTCCGGTAACCACCATACTGTGGTTTGTGTCTATGAGGTTCAGTTTTATATCCCACATACGAGTGAACTCCTGTGGTTCCTAGCTTTTCCTGGCTGACTTATTTTGCTTAGCATATATTCTCAAAGGTCATCCATGTTGTGTCCAATGGCAGTATTTCATCTTTTCCTGCGGCTGGGTAGTACTCTGTTGTATATACATCCCACATCTTCTTTTTCCAATCATCTACGGAAGAACACTTTCCTTGTTTCCATGTCTTGGCCACCATGAATAATAGTGCAATGAACATAGGGGTGCATATATCTTTGCAAATAAATGTTTTCGAAATTTTCAGCTAGATACCCAGAAGAAATGTTGTTGGATCACATGCTAACTCTATTCTTAATTTTTTGAGGAACCTCCACACTGTTTTCCACAGTGGCTGAGCTGGTTTCCACTTCCACCAGTGGTGAACGAGGGTATCTTTTCCTCCACACCTGTCCTACACTTGCTATTACTTGTCCTGTTGATAATAGTCATTTTAACAGGTGCGAGGTGGCATCCCATTGTGGTTTTGATTTGCATGTCCCTAACGGCTGGTAAACCTGAGCTTCTTGTCATATATCTCTTGGCCATTTGTATGTCTTCTTGGGAGAAGTATCGGCTCAGGTCCTCTGCCCATTTTTTAACTGTATTTTTCATTTGTTCAGTGTTGAGCTGTATGAATTCTTTATATATTTTGGATATTAACCCCTGTTGGAGCTTTTGTTTGCAAATATCTTGTCCCATTCAGTGAGTTGCCTTTTTGTTTTATTGGGATTTTCTTTTGTCATACAGAAGGTTTTAGTTTGATATAGTCCCATTCATTTATTTTAGTCTTTACTCCCTTTGCCTTCGCTCAGTGCATATAGCAATCAGAGGAATTTAGGGGGTATTTTACGGTCAGGTTTTATGAATATAAGAAAAAAGAATTGGGGATGGATGACTGAAGTCATAAAAGAAAGCATCTAAAATCCAAACTACATTTTCATATGGAAAGCTTAAAATTACAATTGCAGACATTTCTCAGTCTTGTATTGCAATTGTTTAGTAATCACATATTATATTTGGAGCTTGCATCTCTAATGTATGTGGTGATGTCTATTTGTGTCTATGAAAAGCTGAAGTTTTGGAATCTGTCCTTTTTGCCTAACAGTATAGACAGCAAAATTATTATTATGGTCTTCATATAAATACCCAGTAAGTTTCTGTGGTTCTAAAAGCTGCTCTGAACAGTACCCGTCATTTTATCGGCCTTGAGAAGTGTCTGTGGACGCTGTAGGAATTTCCTGGCTCTCTCTGATAGTATATGAAAAGATGACATATTCTAGATGAAGAATAACCTGTTAGAGCAGAGAAATAATTCAACACAAATCCCTGTCCTGCTTATATGCAGAAAATTTCTTTGCGATCTTCATCAATATGGAGTTGTACAGTTTAACTCTCCTTGTCAATTATGATCTTAATTATGGTAGGTAACACTGCTATCCATCAATATATGTTCTTTACATACTTCTGAGTCCATGGGGGGAGTTGAGCATCCTACTTCTCAAAGTTATCTGTATATTCATATGATGTGGTTTCAAATCATACAACATAAGTTCAAATTACTTACATCAGTTCCAGGTGGAAGCATTTAACAGTTGGTGCTCAGCTCTCCAAACCACGTTTCCCCTGCAACAATGTTTGTGGAAACATGCACTCCAGCAGAGCAGCCAGGAGTGCCGAGACAACACGGTGAGGCCAGCTGGTCTGGAGAGTCACTGGGACCAACCATTAACGTTGCGTGAGGCAACCATTGGTTTTGACATGATGCTGGCACTTTGGGGATCCTTGCTAACCCACTACGACCAAAGCTGTCCTGACTAATGTGGAGTCCACATCCCTTAACTCTCTCATGGGCATAAATGAACATTTAGTATTGTGCCAATGTTTACAAATTAGGAGGCTGAACTGCTAGAAAGTTTCATGGTTCCTCTAAAAACAAAGAGAAAGCAAGTGGAAAAAACACTTTTTTGAAGCCTAATGTTCTCTGAGCCTAGGACAACTTTCCACCACCTGCAGGATGAAAACAAAAGGTCTTCTGCATTGCCTCATTCTGGGGGATTTAATGCTGGGGTATTTCCAGTGTACACAGGCTGCCACTGAAGACACGCAACCGCTGACCTTCATAGCGCCATAAATGCCAACAATCTTTTTCCCCCAAGGAAGATCTGAAAACCTCTCAGATTGTTTAGAAAGAAACACAGTTATTAATGCATCCATAGTTCTATAGAACTAAATATTCTGGACTCAAAATATTCAGATTCAAAATAATAACAAAATAGCAATTGCATCTCTTTGGCCAGCTCTGATTGGGTAATTGCCATCACTGTGCATCCGCCTTCTTGGCTAGTTACATGTCACATCATTTGATCTTCCTCAAAATATCAAAGCTCAGATATCGCTACTCAAAATATGACAGTTGGAAAAACAGAATCAGAAAGTTAAATGATCTGCCCAAGGTCATAGAGTTTCTATGGAAAAAGATTTAAATAAAATGTCATCTGATGTGGCCTAATGAAAGGTCAAGCTTGTACCTTAGCTTAACTACTTACTTACTGGATGATTTCAAACACGCCTCGTAACTGCTTCTTTCCTCATTTTTTTTCCATGTGAAATTAAGGATAATAATATCCTTCATAGGTTTATTGTGATATGAAATGAAATGACTCATAGGAAAACATTAGTACATTATAAGAACTCATACAAGGCAATATACTTTTATTATTATGGCAAACAATTATGGGAATACTATAAAAGTTATTATGAATCCGTGCAATGCACTTGGTTCTATTATATCATATACCATTTCTTTTAAAAGAGCGATGATTTTTAAAAAGCTATCTTACATGTAATTATGTTGTGGGCAAGTGTAAGTGAGGAGTTAACCATGCTGCTAGGTTTTTTTTTTTTTTTCCTTTGAAGTGTGTCCCTAGAAAAAAGCTGCATAGCTGGTTGGAGCAATCAAAATTAAAAATGTATATGTGAGGCTTAAATACCCAAAAAAAAAAACCTCCCAGTGAAACACATCATACTGCTTAAAATTTCAAAAGATGCAATTATCTTTTTTATTGGCAATTTCTGGATAGTTTTTGGACTTTTGGTGGATATAAAATGGTTTTAAACAGTAGTTTTTACAAGGTTATGTTAAAATTGAAATACAGAGTGTTATTTTCCTCTTTTATTATAATTTCTCCTCAAATTTCCTCCCCAAACCCCTGAGAAATGGATTCCTTCAGTCAAATTCAAGACTTTGAAATAGTGGTAGGTAAATAGAAACTCAGTACTGAAAACTGTCTGAAATAAAATAATTTTGAAATAGCCATCATGCATACTGAGCCTGATGCGGGCCTGAGCAGGTGTGCTAGTGCAGTGACCATCCAGGAAGATCGGGATGGAGGGGCCATCAGGGCAGACAGGCATCATCAGAGAAAACTAGCCAGTCTGAAGTAGGGACAAGAAGTTCCAAGATACAAAATTGTAAGCTGAATTGGATGCTGACAGTGACGGGGCTAAGCAACTTGGCTTGTGGGCTGGTGCCTGTAGTGACTCTTTCTTGACACGTGTGTTGCAGTGGTTGTGAGAGGCATAACAAGAGGAAAACATCTCCATTATTTTATGCACTCGCTTAGGAAGTATGACTTGACGGTCCATTATATTTCAAGGTCAAATGATGAAGAATAATTGGGGGTACGGTCTACTTTAAATGGGGTGATCAGAAAAGGATTTGGTGAGAAAATGGCCCTTTAAACGTACCCTATACAGGTGAGAATGAGCATGGGAAGAAAAGATAAGAGTACCCTGCCAGGTGTAACAGCCTCGCCTTCTCTCTCCATCTTCCCTTACCCATTAACAGGGACTTTGTCCCAAGAGTGATGATGATGGTAATGGCGATGGTACGAGGATGAGGGCAGTGATATTGAAGATCACAATAGGAGGCTAACGGTGACAGAACCGATACAGAAAAATTCCCATGAGGGCAGAGACGTGTGTCTATTGTTCACTGCTTTATCCTCAGCATCTATCACAGGCACAACATTGATATTCAATAAATGTTTGTTGAATGAACAGAGGCATGAATGAAAGATGATGGTAATAACTAGGAGAGGTTCAATTCAATTGAGTTGATGATAGTGTATCATGTACCTCAAAACGAGAGACTGTCAGTTTTTGTCTGTGTCAATTGCCTTTAAGGAAATGAACCATTCCACTGATACCCTATCTCAAACAATTAATTTTCACCTTATTCTGTTGAGCATTATCACCTAGTATTTAGCACATTGTTAATTATCACTTTGTAACCATTTGTAAAGTGTGAAAAAAGCCTGCTACACAGAATCCTCTCTTCCAGTAATTGTGTTTTTCTAACTCAGAGCAGCGACAAGCAGGAAAAAAAAGAAACAACAACAAACAAAAACCCAGCATTCATGGTAACTTCAAAAATAAGCTGATTACTACTGTCTTCTTAAAAAAATAAAATGCCCATAATCCCTCTATGTGTGCTGATAAAAGATAAAAAGATATACAGAGTATTGAATGCTCCATTGAGAAATCCATAATAATGTATTTTTAAAAAAGGAAGAAAGATGTACTTGCAAAATAGACTTGATTATGCATGTCAAGAATTTGTCCCAACTGATTTATCGCTATACTTAAATTTATCACTTTATTTTTAAATTTGGTTGGATTTGCGTATTAAGGTCAAGGTACCTGCGATGATGTGGGGAAGGAACATGCCCTGATTTCTTACTGTATCCTCATTCATGAGAGCTGTCTTTTCTATGTGTCTTGCTTAATACAATGACAAATCAGTTGTGTATATCTATACATCTATATCAATAGAATACTAATCTAGAATAAGAAAAATAACAACTTTGAAGTCAATAATACATACCTGGTTCAAATCCAAACTGTGCAACTGACTATCGGAGTGCCCTTGAACAAATTATATAAATGCTCTGATTCTGTTTTAACATCTGCAGTAATTGAGGGTTCAATTACACCCAGTGCAAAGCAGGTACGCCTTGGATACCAGTTGCCCAACTCTTTCTACACTCAATACAATGTCACGTCAGACCAATTGTTGAGCAGTGAGCCACACTGAAACTTATGGTTTAACTGTTCCAATAAGCTCTTACCTTTATTCTTCTTTATGCCTTTTGCATATGTAGTTTAGTGATAGATATTTTAGAAGATATATTAATGCATAAAATATGAATCTTGTCACTGGCTTATACTCTTTTAATAGATATGATTCTGTGCACCATTATGAATCAGTGGTTTATTTAAATTAAAAATAAAATTAAAATCTGAAAAACTAGCATTGTTTTTATCCCACCTCTATGTAATTCTTTGATGCAACAAGGCAACTATATTTAAATATCCTTTTCATAGATTAAAGCTATTATATAATTGTGTATGGATACAAATTTGTTATATTTTCTAAAGAATCACCTCTCCTCTCAATGTTTCCTAATGCCTTCCTAGTACCAGAAACATGTCTCCCACAACTTAATATAGAATCATAGCTACCGAGAACAGATATAAGCCAAATTTTGTTTCTTGATGTATGAAGATCAAGACATTGTAAGGACCAGAGACTCTGAGATATGCCAACATACAATTTAAAAAGTCCAGGGATAACCTGAAATGTTACTTTCCTACTGTATGATTCAAACTATAAAACATTCTGGAAAAGGCAATGATGGAGGCAGTAGAAAGATCAGCAGTTGCCAGAGGTTAGAGGGGAGGAAGGGAAAGGACGTATAGGCAGAGCACAGGAAAATCTCAGATAGTGAAAACACTCCATACAGTACCACAATGATGGCTACATGTCATTAAACATTTGTGCAGACTTGTACAAGGTACAGTACCAAAAATGAACTGTAATGTAAACTATGGACTTGGGGTGATTATGATATATCAACATAGGTTCATCAGTTTTAACTAATGTAACAGTGGTGGGGGAAGTTTATAATGAGGGAGGCTGTGCAGGTGGGACAGGGACATATGGGGAATTTTTGTGCCTTCCTCATAAACAACAGATTTGCTAGAGTACATGACCCATCACAGTTGATTTCACACTCCACCAACCAGGCAATGTTTCTAGCAGTTGGATGAGAAGGACTTCGGAGTGAGACAATGGGAGAGGGGGCGTTGGTGCAGCCTTTACTAGAGGCTGTTTCTAGCGCTGGATGCGAAAGGTGATAGGATGTGGTAGCATCTCAGGTACATGCGGGGATTTGAGAAGAAAGAAGACCTTCAGTTACTTCCAGAGGGTGCCTCATAGATCTCCCTGTCAATCCTCCTGTATGCTAAAAACAGTAGAGTAAGAAGTGCTGTGTGGGATATCTAGGCAGACAGGCCCGATGTTCCCTTATAAAGGTTGTGTGTGCAAGTTAGGTGGCTTTTGGTGTGTTCTAGAAAGGAATAAAATTGGCAGAGAGAGCCAGCAAACCAAGTGAGACATGTCACTGGCACTAGAAACAAGGAGCATTATCTGCATGGCCAGACATCTGGAAGGGGTGAAGTCATTACAGTGAATGTCAGCAAGGGTATGAACCAACCAGCATCCAAATGATCCTCCTCACTCAGCAGGAAATGGCTTCTGGGCAATTTCCGGGGAGCACAGATGAACGTCTTGGGGAAGGGGCATGCCACTCCTGAAGTGACAGGAATTACGATTCAGTCACTTATGGGATAGGAGGTCAATAATAAAACCTGTTATAAAGAAATGTACAATTGCTTTTTTAAAAATAAAGTCAGTTATCTGATATCTATACTCACCACATAACTAAAAATCTAATAAAACAATTTACAAATACAAGACAAAAATATATGCTCTATGAACTTTTGGGGTTGTAGCTCTGACATATAAGAAACTTGGGAGGTCACACTTTCATCCTAATAATAAAAAAAAGCTGAGGAATCTGAGAATCAACAACGTTTCCTAAAGTCATTGGAAAATTGAGTTCACAGATCAAACTGCCACCTCAAAATCTGGAGAAGCAAGTTAATCCAGAGAGTCGTAGTTGAGATTACCTGGAGCAGATGTTTCTGGAGTAAAAAACTGGTTGACTCAAATAAGTTTGATGAATTGCTGGAGGCTGGATGTGAGCTAGAATAAGAATGAGAAAAACCCTGGGGTTAGAGCAATCACAGAGGGACCCCCCATGTTTTGGGGAGCTTTATTTCCAGGAACTCTACTAGGTCATTAAGGTAAATATGTTGTCTTTACCAGAGCATTATCCAATGTGGAAAAGAGAAATGACCCAACTCCAGCTACCTCTAAACTTCCTGTGTCACCAAAAGAGAAATAAAAAGCTGAGTAACACGTGTGAAAGGCATAGCCCAGGGACAGAGGGCTACTGAAATATTAGGATTTAATAATAAGATTATAGAATGCTTCACCTCTCCTGCACCTTACTACTATGCCAAGAGAGCTCCAGTACAATCACAGGATCACAACAGAAAGAACTGCAAAACACAGGCCGACTTTTTCAGGGGAGTTGGCAAGAGAATACCAAAATCGAGAGAGGAAATGAATAGAAAGACAGTTGAAAAACTACGTGAAGCCTCTGGGATCTATAGCTACAACAAATATTTTTCAATAGCCCACTTTTAGTCAGATTAAAATAATTCTTCACACTAATGACTTATTTACCTTAGTTTCCATTATTTAATGCATATCTGTCTTTTAACAATAAAATTACAAGCCATGCCAAAAAGCAGGGAAAAAACCCAAAACAAAGCAAAAACACAGTCTGAATAGACAAACATCAGATTCAAACTCAGAAATGGCACAGATGTTAGAATGATCAGATAGGGAATTTTAAATAAGTACAATTAATATGTTAAGGCCTCTAATGAAAAAGTAGACAGCATGCAAGAACAGATGGTTAATGGAAGCTCAGGGATGGAAACTGAAAAATAACCAAAGGAAAATGCTAGAAATTCAAGACACTGTAACAGAAATGAAGAATTCCTGTAATGGGCTCATCAGTAGATTTTTTGCAGCAAGAACAGAACCAGTGAATTTCAAGATAGGGCCATAGAAATAAAAAGAGGAAATATAATTTAAAAAAAAGAACAACAACAAATAAACAGAACATCTAAGAACTCTGATGCAATTTCAAAATGTGCAATATACATGTATTTGGAATACAAGAAAGAGAAGAGAATGGAGCAAGAAAAATAAATGATTAAGAATTTCAAAAATTAATGTCAGATTAAATTGCATAATCAGTTACTTATGAAAACACCAACAAGGATAAAAATAACAAACAAACAAATCTACACCTAGACATATCGTAATCAAATTGCAGAAAAACAAAAAAATCTTGGAGAAGCCGGAGTGAAGGGAAAAACTAAATTACCTATTGTGGAACAAGAACATGAATTACAGTGAACTTAGCAGAAACCATTTAAGAAAGAAGAGAATGAACTGAAATATTTAAAGTATTATAAAATCACCAAACTAAAATTATCCAGTGGATGAATTTTCCTTTAAAAATAAAGGAGAAATTAAACCCTTCTCAGACAAGCAAGAACCAAGGGAACTTGTCCCCAGCAGGCATGCCCTGCTAGGAATGTTAAAAGAAGTTTTTCAGGGAAGAAAAATAATGATATCAGTCAGAAACTTAAATCTATGTAAACAAAGGGAAAGCATACAACAAAGTAAGTGAAGGATTCTATTTTCTTATTAATTTAGCAAAAAGACAATCCTTACAACATGACTGAAAAATGAAATACTTCTGTATAAGTTAAATAAAACATGTGGAAGATCTATGTTTGGAAAAACTACAAAACTCTTATAAATGTAATAAAAAATCTAAATAAATGGAAAGATACCCATTATCATAGATTAGAAGAGTCAATGTTGTTAACATGTCAATTCTTTAGAACATGATCAATAGATTCAATAAAATCCCGAGCAAACTCCCAGCAAACTATTGAGTAGATATCAAAAAGCTCATTCCAAAGTTTATATTGAAAAGATAAAAGACCTTGAGTAGCCAACATAATGCTTAAGAAGAACAAATTGGAAGACTTGCATTATCAGACTTCAAGACTCACTATAAGATGACAGTAATCAAGACAGTGTGAATGTATAGGTCAAAGGGGTAGAATGGGAAGCCCAGAGAAGTAGAGCCACAGAAGCAGAGTCAACTGATTTTTGATGAAGGAACAAAAGCAATTCAATGGAGAAATAATATTTTTCAATAAGCGGTGCTGGGCCAATTGGATATGCATATTCAAAAGAATGAATCCTAACACAGGCATTACACTTTTCACAAAAACTAACTCAAAATGGGTTATAGATTTAAATGTAAAACATGAAACTATAACATTTTTAGAGGAAAACAGGAGAATATCTAGATGACCTTGGATTTTCCCATAGCTTTTAGATATAACACTAAAAGATGGTTCATGGGAGAAAATTATACTTTATTAAAATTAGCAACTTCTGCTCAATGGAAGAGAATTGTTTTAAAAAGTCAAACTGGTAGTTTAGTATTTGCAAAACATTTTTTGATAAAGTTTTTTCTTTTTATTTCCAAATAGGTGAAGGGGGTTGAAAAGATGAAGATTCATTAACTTTAGTTAATTGTACTTATCAATATTGGTTCATTAATCACAATAAATGTGCTGTGTAAAACATTAATTATAGGGAAAACTATTAGATGTGAGTCATGTAGGAACTCTAGACAATCTTTATAATTTTTCTTCAAATCTAAAACCACTCTGAATTAAAAGTTTATTAAAAACATAATCAGCTCTAGCCACGTGGTTCCATAGGTTAGAGTATTGCCCCATACATCAAAAGGTGGAGGGTTCAATTCCTGGTCAGGCTACATGCCTACCTCAGTTGGTTGGATCTTCAGTGGGGCACATAATGGGGATAACTAATCACTGTTTCTCTTGCATTGATGTTTCTTTCTGTCCCCACACCTTCCATTCTATGAGAATGTCCTAGGGTAAAAATTTTTTTAAAAAATTAGGTTTTTACATCTACAACTTAATGTATTTGATGACATAGTTTTGCTTAAAAGTGCCATTCATTTAATAGTAAAACTATGTTCTTGCAGTTTAGTTTTATATCTTGACTGTATCTTTCCTCAATAAAACTGTTGCAGAAATTACTCTTTATTTTCATTAATGTGTTGCACAAAACTGTATTAAATAATTTAATGATTCATTTGCAAGTCAGAAAAATCAACCATTATGCTAAACTAAAACAGTGCCAACAAGCAAACTACTATAATTAGATTTTCCTATTAACTTTCTAAATTTGCTCCTTGAAGAAGTTTAAGTTACAATTGAAATTTGATGATTATTTAATTCATAAAAAGCATCATTTAGTGTGCATTTATTACACTTAATGCCAAGTACCTTTTTATTGATATATATGTATATGTAGTGAATAGAGCTGTTGCCTATTTATGTATGTATATACCCATACACACACAATATAAGAATAAATTCATTATTTGAAAGTATATATACATAATTTAGAGTAATAAAATTATAATACAATATGAAGTATTTACACTGTGACTATCAGTAATGTGTTTATATATTGAGAGGCAGAGAGAGAGAGAGAATATTTGTATGTGTATGTGTAAATAGGTGCACAGTATAGGAATAAATTCATAATTTTAATATGTTCTTCAGTTGAGAACATGGGAATGCGGTATACAGGTTTACAGATTTGGGGAAAAAATATCAATCTACTTTCATTGTACATTCCTGAGTTTAACAAGCCCTCTATGTAAAATGCCATCGTTTGGTATATAAACTAGAATGACCCATTTCAAGTCAATAAGATTATGAACTACTATTTTTAAAGCATTCATAATGTGTCTATTGCTTTGTATATATGATCTTATGTCATCCTCTTAACAATTTTTATTGAATTTATTGGGTTGACATTGATTAATGAAATTATATAGGTTTCAGGTATACAATTCTATAATACAGCATCATCTGTATACTTCATTCTGTGTTCACCACCCCAAGTCAACTCTCCTATCACCATTTATCCTCTTTTTACCTTCTGGGTCTTATTTTTACCATATTCTAGATGAGGAAATCAGAGATGTCCAAGAATTGTTCAAGAAAATATAGATAGTAGACATTGAAATCCAGGGGTTTCTGATGGCCAAGTCCAGTCTGTAATATAGTGCAATGTCTTTCAGGATCCTAAATGGCAAAACAGTCTGGCAGCTGTCTTCAGTAATACCAGTTTAGTGAGGCCTACTCCACTCTGCATGAGCTATTGGCACTCAGTGCATAGTTGCTCAGAGATTAATGACTTCTTCTTAGCTGAGTGTTAGTATCATTCCCTTCTCCCAACTCTCAGCCCATTCCAAGCTCTTCTAGAAGTGTTTTCTCCTAAGGAATAAAAAAAATGTTTTTGTTTGGCTACTTAGTGTGAAGATCAGTAGTTTTGAGAACTGAGAGTTTCATATAGTACATATCCCAAAGGAAAACCAAGTTACCAGTGTGTGCTCCTTTAAAATTCTGTGCAGTGTAGCTCTTATAACTGGAAACATGTAACAGACCCTTATATTTTAAATAGTACTTTCCTAGTAGTATTTTTAATGATAAATATAAGTCAACATCCAGTGAAAGTGATTATAATCACTAAGCATCTTTCAATCCCGCCATCATTCATATCTGTTTCAAATGAGTTCTTCACACTTATGTCAGAAAAATACTTTTAAAATGTACCAAATTATATATATGAAATATATCCATCCCTAGACAAAGAAAAAAAGAGATAGAGAGCAAGAGCAAAGCGAGAGAGAGAGAGAAAAGAAGCATGCAAGAGCAAGCACTTGTATCTGTTATGTGTTGGTTCTTTTTATCTACGATCACTTTTTTCCTTCACAATTTTTCATGAACATTTTAGGCTAGGTCATAAGTTCTCTAAACCAAGTCTATCTGATCCCAAAAACATTGTTAAACTCCAATTTACATATTTCTACCTCAATGAGTGACCATGTTAAAAGAATACTAGTATTGGCATTTTCCAAGTGCCCTTCCCCAACAATGATCTTCACTTAGAAAAGGTTTTTGAATTTGAGTATATTTTAAAATTGCAATTTTTGTAATAGGATTAATGAATTAAAAAGAGGCAGTTGTGTCCATCTTTTTATTCTTCTCCTAAAGAGGTCAGATTGCAAACATTACCTATCTATCTACTGGCTATCAAAAGTAGGACTCTAACTCGTCTTCCAACAACAAAGTGCATTGTCCTGGCAACTACAAAATAACCCCCTGTGTCCCCACTGAAGATAAGCTGGTGTAGCCAATATGAGGAACAGCCTCAGACTTTGACAGAGGAGTGTCTGCATGTTAATGATGCAACTGTAAATTCAAAGTTTATTTTAAAAATTGTGATAGAGATTTTAGACCTCAGTTTTGGGAACTAATAACCATTTATTATTCACACAGGGGTAATCAATCCCCAGACAAACTCTGAAAAACAATTTAACAAATTACAATGTTTCTGAATTAATTTACAGTGGATATAAAATGTGACAGAATCACCAACTCTATGCTGCTTTTTATTTTACTGCATACATATTGATTACAATATTCAAAGTGTAGAGGTAGATGTGGGTAACAGACTTGAATATCTCTCAGTCAAGTCACAGCATAGATTTCCATGCTGCAGGGCAAACTGGGCAAACTAGCTCAAAAGATACATTGGTCAATGTTGGGAAGCCCTTGAAAAGCAGAATGATAAATTATGACTTAATTTCTTCGGCAATTAGAAGATGTTGAAAGTTGTGGAGTAGGCAAATTATATGATTAGAGTTACATGTCAGGAAAACTAATTTTGCAAATATGTTATAGTTCCAAATATTGTTTTTTTTTCCTGCCAAAGATTGATTTTTTCTATAATCTCAGGAAAGTGGCCATTTTTCTTTAGAAAGCCACCTAGTCCCTAGTGATAAAAGTGCTTAAAAGAGGTAGTAGCTAGGATTGTTTTGATATGAATATCATTAGGACAAGAGGGAACCACTGATAGTTTTGATTCTAACTAATCAGTCAAGTGAAGAGCTACAAGGGAGAAAGGAAATGGAGGATAAAAAAGATGTCTCATTTTGATCTCAGAAGATGAGAAAATGGTGGTGGTCTTCATATGTTTAATGGTGTCTGATGGAAAAGTTCATTTAGAAAATCAGGAAATTAAGAACCTTACCCTACCCAGTAGTTGTGTTACCTTAAAAGAGTATCTACCTTCTCTCTCTATTTTTTTTTATTTTTGATGTTTCACTGTGAAATGATAGAGTTAAACAAAATTATCTCTAAATTTAATCCAGCTCTAAGTTCTATATTGTAACTGAAATAACCATTTTTATTTTATTATGGAAAATTCAATTTCTTGGATGATTACTCATTATTTGAGATCCTTATGTGAGCATAAAGTTCATTTCATACACTATTACAGAAGCAGATTCTAATTAAACCTTAGATCTCAGAAACAGCATTAAGTTCAATTTATGATAGCAACAACTTAGATTGATTGTTTTGCAATACAGTAATAAACATATTACTGCATTGTATCTCATAATTCTTTATACTTGATCTCTCTCTCTTCTTCCTGCTGGGAACCCATGGCCCCAAATAGAGACTAGTAAAGGCTCAGTGCTATGACTTTGGCGTGGGCGGGTATAGACCACTGTTTTAATACTCTAAGGACAGACTCACTCTTTGAAAGGAAACCATCTTAATGATCTGGTCCTCACTGTAGAAACTGTGTATCTCCTTTATTTTTGAGACCCAGTCTAGTCCTAGGGCAGTGAAAATACAATATCAATCAAGTTCTTTGCAGTTTGATTCACAGTCATATACACAGCACCAAGAAAATTTAGAAGAACAAGATAGAGCCTTACAATTTTACTTATTATATGAATTAATGCTGGGTCTTTGCATTGATTATTTACCCAGAGGCCAGACAATGTCTTTAATATGCTTTTTTATTTATTTACTTTTGTGCTCTGATAGTATTGCCACTGTCCCAAAGAATACCAATGTAGTCTTTGGTTTGCATAGACTTAATTCTGCACGGCGAATGTTTTCAGGTACTATGACCGTAGATACTGATAGCCTTAGACCCTTCTTTCTTAGCTTCTCTCTACAGCATACCACCCTAACCTATTTGTGGTGTTTGAGTGTTTTGTTGTTGCTGTTTTAATGGTATATTTATGTTGGTTTTGTTTAGTTTCTTCACAGGCATCCTTTAAGGCAAAATTCAAATTAATTTGACCTATATGTACTTCTCTTTGCTTTGCTTTTGAGTGCCCCTTTTTTCCAATATGCCAGCTCCTGAGAATGGAATCTAGATAAGCCACAGCCATTACAGGTCCAGAAATTCTTAATATAGCCACCTGTCACTCAGCCTGTACATTAAATAACCAACACGTTGTTTAAGGTAAAATTAAAGGAGTTTAGAAAAATAGCTCATTGACTAACTTTTGATTACTTTTGGAACTTTCATTCCAGATCTGCTAATTTTTTTCCCATTCTGAAATTAAGAAGCTTGCATAGATCTCTCTGGATTGCTTTTCAGTTTTAATTTATAAAGATGGATGGATGGATGGATATATAGACAGATAGACAGATAGATTTTCAAAATGATGTTAGAGATATTACTTATTTTGCTTCATTTTTATTGAGAGGTTCAAAAAAATCAAAGGGAAAACTCTTCTTTCTGCCATTAACTTACTCCTTTCTCCCACAGATCTGTCCATGAAATTTTTATATGAGGAAGTTTTATATTGTGTGCAAAAGCAGCCAACTTGTAAGCAAGTGAAACTTGCTTCAAGTCATTGCTCCAATATATACTCTGGGACCTTAGACACATGCCTGAACTTTCCAAGTTTCAGTCTACAAATACATTAAATGTAAATCACAATATTACTGTCCCAAAGAATAATGATTAATGATTTATAATGATATTCAGTGAGTTGTTGAATTTCACCCCATATCAGACACATGAAAATGTTTATTAAATGTAAATATAGCAATTAATCTTATGATTAGTGGAAATATTCTTTCTAGTGTGTTTGCAAATGTTCTGGGAGCACAAGGATACTCATTAGTATTACTGATGCTTTATTTGTTTTATTTAAATGTAAAGGTTTTTTTCAATTATAATTGAAATTGAATATTACATTAATTTTAGGTGCACATCATAGTGGTTAGACATTTATATAACTTATTTAGTGATTCTCCCCAATAAATCCTGTACACCCTGATACCATACTTACTAATTACAATTTTATGCAGCATTATTGACTATTTCCTATGCTGTACTTCATGTCCCATAACTGCCAATTTGTACTTAATGCCTTCACGTAGTCCCCAAGCCTTCTCCTACTGATGCTTTACTTCTTAGTCTCCTGTACAAGTCTGTAGGTGCAGTAATTCATCCTCCATAGATAGCAGTTTGTTCTTCGAAGATGTTTTCCTCAAATTTATATCTCTCAATATGCCTAGCACAGGCCCCAGCACACCATATGCATTTTTGCTTAATATCTGTTTATGACAAAATCTAGTTCACTGTACTGTGACTAAATACACACTTCATTTTTCTTTTAAACTTGATCTGCAGTGGTAAGCTTTGACAAATCCCATCACCCTGTACATTAAAGTCTGGAAAGAATAGTATAAACATCTCTCCCATGATGGAACATATGGGGCATGCTTGTATTTTGATGGACTTATATTTTTCTATAGTCTTGACATAGCCTAAAATATTTTCAAGAATATTCCAGAAGGCCATTACCAGTGTATGAGAGAGGTTGAAACCTCTTTCACAATCTAGATCTCATTTTCTTACTGTATTAATTTTAAAAGTGAGAACCAGCAAATTAAGTGACTTTCCAATGAAAATCAAGAATTCTAGTCTCCCAGGTTTAGAATGACAAAATTGCAGAATTGTGGAGGGTGAGATATTGACAGGCAGAGAGTGGCATTTATTACTTATGTCTTGTCAAGTCATGTCATTTGTAATATGAATTCACCTTCACACTGGTAACAAAAGTATTTTATTTATAGACAGGGATACATGTAGGAAGCAGTAGTGCTGAGATTTGAGCCCAAATTCTCAAAATCCTTTTCCCTTTATAATTTTCTCCCTTCAATCATGCAACTGAACCCCATCATTTTACAAGTGAGTGTCTAATCCCCAGTGTTCTGTGATTCCATGATTTGTTCAAGGTTATGCATCAAGGTAGTGGCCGAGCTGCATGCGTTTCTGAGTAAGGTGGTGTTTCTTTGCCAAACACAGTTGAAGTCTTCACCCTGATGTTTTCTTTCATAAATGGGGACCATATACATGGTCTCTGATGAAAATATTTACTTCAACTAAGAGGTAGGTTAAGTCAAGCTCTTGATACATTGTCGTAAGAATTTAGATTGGAGATCTTGTTATAGTGAGTCGGCAGAGAACACTCCAGTCGCCTAATGCCTTGGGTACTTCTTTTGATGGCTCTGGGAATATGCTACATGAACTGTGACAGTTCATTCATTTTTAAAATTTTCTTGACCCAATTTGTCTCCAAAAGAATCTTTAGTACAGTACATCTTAAGGAGGACAAGACTTAGCAGGTAGATTCTTTTAACAGGCAAACTGAGAGCACCACACAGAACACACACACACAGAGCCAGATAGGTCTGTGTTTCCCTTTGGAAAACATTGTTTCAGGCAATTTTTATACTTTAAGCATACCTTCCCATGTTTAATTCATCTACCACCAAAGGGACACACTCTAAGGTAATGAACGTCAATATAGACCTCTTCTGCAAAACATTTAGCCTAGTAAATGGTAAATTACTTTGAGCTCTAGTGATTCCACCAGTACACTTCCTAATGCAAACGCAGCATAATTGAGGGCAGATGAGACCACAGCGCATCAGTTAATATATTTCTCTGTCATGTTTGCAAGGATGTTGAGCACTAAATGATGTAAACTCTATGTAGAAAACCTTTCTGAAGCTTTTACGCTTGTCTTATGATATTTTGATGCTTGATCTCTAGCCAATACCCCAAATTAGGAAACACCAAATACAACAATGACACCAGCAGGCAGTTTTACCAGATGGCAAATTATAGAAATTCTGGGGGCTGTCTCCTAGCCACTAATGCTACCCTTTCTACTTCTTAGGATGTCATATCAGGTAAATAAATTTACTTATCTAATCTTTACTTATTCATCTCTACAGTCAGGATAATAATAATGCTTAAATAAAATCTCAATTTCCAAATGAAAAAAAGATCATATTTGTAAAGTAATTGGCATAATGCCTTGAATGATAAAAGTTCAATAAATGATACCTACTTGTACTACATCGGGCATCCTCTCCAATGCTCAAAACAATTCTAGGAGACAGAAAGTATTGTCCCCATTTTATAGATTTAAAAAAACCGAGCCTCAAGGAGGTGCTGTAATTGACAAACTATTAACTGGTCAAGTTAACTCTAGTCTGTTTTATTCCAAAGCCTGTGGTTTTCCACCCCACCAAGCATGACATTACTGTAGCATTCAGGAAGTGGTCATAGGAGATAAATAAACCTGTTAGCAAGGCACCATTAGAAAGAACAGCTCCGTCTCAGCCCTGCCAAAACTCTGACCATTGCATTTGGCAGACACGCTTCGGTTTCCAGATGGATAATGTTGAGCCAAGCCACTAATCAGGTCAGTAGGTCAACCCAAAGGAAGTGATGTGCAGCTAATATATCCTGTCAGGTCTATCAAAATGTGGTCATGCTCAAAATCTGGTGTCTACGGGGCCCTTCAAGGGGTAGTGGCAAAAGATGGGAAGTGCCTGTTTTCAAAACATCCTGTGCTAAGATCACCTTTCTCATGCTTCATGGAACAGAACTGCAGGCATTGCCACATATGAGTATTTTCACAGAGCCTGAAGAGATGAAGCCCTGCCCAGAGGGAACACTTGGAAGGATGAGTGTTATCGCCAGTGCCTGGGTGAAATGCATATCGGGAATTCACTCTCGAATAATGCAAAGCATGTTCATTATAGAAAGAGGTATAGAGACAGAAGACACCAGGCGCTTAGGGCGTGAGCCCGTAGGGTGCTGTTCCTGGCTCTTGTTCCTTATGATTTTGGGCAATTGCTTCATTCTCCTGAGTCTCGTTGCAATGACTGATTTAGCTATAAATTAATAGTTACCAAAACCAAATAGGTCCTCAGCAACATAACAGTCTTGCTTTGTTTATCTCCCTTATTGTATTGCTTTCTCATTCTCTGTGACTTTAGTAAGACTTCTCCACTCTCCTCAAAGGTCTGTGGCCTCCTTCTCTACCTCACACTCACTCCATTTTGAACACATGACCCAAAAGATCTCCTGAAAAATGTTTCTTAGTATCTGCACTTTTTATTTTTGGTACCAGATATGTCCACACTTATTCACTGAACACTGTTGCTCTGTTAAAATAAATTCCAAGTGCCTACAACAGTTTCAGTAACAGAGTAGATGTTCAATATATATATATAGTAAATGCATGAATAATAATTTTCAGGAAATAATGAGCTGGGTGGGTTGAAACAACCGATCTTTTAAATTTGGATTGAGGAAAAAAAAAAAACCTTCTTCTGATCTTACTGTCCTTTCTACAATATGGAGTATTTTATTTCTTTGATAATTCCTAACTACTCTGTGATGTAGACAGGTCAGAGGTCATGATCTCAGGTAAATGTCAGTTCAAACATCATAGGTACATTTTCAGAAAGGGTTATACAGCTGGGATTAAAACATAGGTCTTCCTTCCCTCCCTCACTTTTTTCCCCATATACTACATGATATAAATGCTCGTTATGAAGAACAGTGCCTATATTCACCAAATGCAGGGATCTCTAAAACTGAAGAAAATCTTATTCAATATTTATAGATAGCAAAAGCCAGGTCAATGAATATTGTAGCCTGACTTGTTCAGGCTAACATGTATGCCAACAATGCTAGACTTCCTCAAGGCTCAGTGACTTGAAAATAACTTCTCTTGGGGCAGATATCATGATACTGTCCTGGATATTCTGTCATGTTCGGTGCTCTGCTTTTAGTTCCACAACTAGTAGACTTGAAAGGTACGCAAGTAGGCCTTGAGTAACATTTCCTAGGTAGTAACTGTTATCTTGGTCCTCTCTCTATGGGTTCTCTTTGGCAGTATTCTTGGGTTTTCCAAAACAGAAGAAGCATTCTCTGAGGAAATGCTTACTATTTTTCCTGTGTTTTTAATGTCAACTATATCCCTCCCCCATATGTGTGTTCTCGTAATGTTATGGAAATTAAAGTGGTTTTTTTGTTTGTTTTTGTTTTTCCTTTACCACACACACAATAAAAACATTGCTGCATTTGGCAGCAGCAGTTTTACAGGGAAAGATGAGATGTAGGGAGCCTGCAGCTTACTTGACCTATGACCTTAAGAAAAATCTCTCTGAAGTAGGGCCAATCATTACGTATCTCACCTGGTTATTGTGCTTGTGTAAAAAGACAATGTATATAAACGTAATGAAAACAGTTGCATTATGCTCCGAACTTATATGTACTTATCTTAAATATATTGGGTTGGCCAAAAAGTTCATTTTTTTTTCCTGTAGATGGCTCTAGTAGTGCTTAGTTGTCTTTACCTTTATCTGAAAAAATTTTGTTAGGTTGTATTGTGACATCTGTCATATCAGCATGCATTTAAAAAAAATTCACAATTGGTGAATTTTGTGTAGTCACTGTAATATTGAAGATGGAAGAAAATAAAAATGTTAGATATTATGCTTTATTATTTCAAGAAATGTAAAAATGCAACTGAAATGGAAAAAAAAAGTTCTGTGCAGTGTATGGAGATGGTGTTGTGACTGATCAAACATGTCAGAAGTGGTTTGCCAAGTTTCTTTCAATTTCTCACTGGACAATGCTCCATGGTTGGGTCAATGAGTTGAAGTTGATAGTGACCAAATTGAGACATTATCTGAGAACCATCAACATTATACCATGAGAGAGATAGCTGACATACTGAAAATATCCAAGTCAATACAGTTAGTTGTTGGTGAAAATAAAAAATGTCTTTTATTTTATGGAAAACACTAAATGGACTTTTTACCAACCCAATACTATTTCTTAATGAGTATATATGTTTATTCTTCCATATCCAAATAGTTGTTTGCATGTACAAATCAATGTTTTATTTCTAAGAATCAAAAGTTCTTAAAAGTATTTCAAAGTTTAAAAAAAATTGAGGCAGAAATAAATCAAGAAATGAAGACTTTAATCAGTACCTTCAACCTGCACAACACACACACACACACACAGGCAGACACACACAATTTAAATTTTATCATATGTTTCTCTTTAACTTGGCTTATTCCCAAGTGTGCAGTGTAGAATCCACAGGAGGCTTGGTCAAGCTAAATGCATTGCATAAGCACCATGCCATCCAGAAGACAGAAAGAATGAGACAGAGAAGAGAAATAACATTATTTATGTCTGTTCTGTGCCAGCAAATAATTCAAAGAAAACAAGCAAATCAAAATAGGTAATGTAAAAAAATACAATAAAAATAAGTTAAAAAAAAAGAACTTAACAAAAACAAACCTTTGCCACTGGTATTTCCCCCTACTCTAAAGTGGGTGTGGAAGATTAAGTAAGTAGACAGAGGTCACCCAGCTATCAAAACAGTGGCTTCAGAATTCGAGTTAACTCACATGAGTCCGGAGTCCCAACCTTTTCCTTTGCATAATACAGAATAGACCCTTTTTGTTTCTTAACGTATATGGCTCTTACCCATATACAGAAGGATCAAGTATTAAATACCAAATGTGCACAATAGAAATTCTGTTTATTTCTCTTGCTATCTTGTCCTCCTCAGGTCCTATATTTTTTGCCTCCCTTACTCTAAAACTCCATTTTATCTTGGCTTTCTTGATTAAAACACTAACTTCTCTGTTGGTGATAATCTGAGCTGCAAGTTGGTGGCACTTCTATACCTACCTGTGACCCCGTAGTATCTCCAAACCTCTACTGATAATTCTGACCACATTGGGCTTAAGGAGAGGCAGCCTAAGTCTGCTCTGTAGCCATCTTTTGAATTTAGTAGTTTTCGATTCAAAAACAAAGAATTAAGTCCTTCATACCTCATTGTTTATGCCTCATTGTTTGTAGCCCGTAAGATGTTAACACTTATTATTAAGGGTTATCATCTGCTTTTTTTGTTGTTGTTTTGGAAGGCTTTTAAATCCTTGTCTGGTACATACGATTTCGCTCACATGTGGAATCTAATGAACAAAATAAACAAAATAGGAACTGATTAATAGACAGATAACAGACTGACAGCTGACAGAAGGGAGAGGGTGTTGCAGGGCTGGGTGAAAGGGTGTTGCAGGGCTGGGTGAAAGGGTGAAGGGCTTACCAAAAACCCCCAAGAAAACCTCATAGACACAGACAACAGTATGGTAATTACCAGCAGGGAAGGGGATGAGGGAGGAAGTGGTGATGGAAGGAAACGTGACTTGGGGCGGTGAACACACAATTCAATATACAGATGATGCATTATAGAATTGTACCCCTGAAACCTATATAACTTTATTAACCAATGTCACCCCAATAACTTTAATAAAAGTAATAAGAATCTTTGCCTGGGAACTGAGGTATTTGCACAATCACTTTATCCTATTTTAGCTTTTTATTTTTCTATTAGAAGGAAAGATTATTTGTTATAGATTCTTAGCATTTCCAGGCCAGAGAGGACTTGCGGGGGTGGGCCAGCATTTCACAGCCCACTGTAGCCTGCAGGAGGCCAGCTTGCCCCACCTCCACGTCAGAAGAGAGGGCAAAGGCAAAGAAAGCAGGAGAGAGTAAAAAAGCTCATTAGCAGCCTAGGTCTTTGCAGACAGGTTTAAAGCAAGAGCCAATTATGGGCACACATTTTCTTGGCTGATCCAAAGTTAGGCAATAAAGGCTCACCAGTTCTACCTCTCATTCGGCAAATAAAAAATATAGGAACCTAAATGCCTTGGCTAATCACACGTACGTATATTAACGGAATGAAAAATGGAATCGAGAAATTCTTCTTTATAGATAAGTGGTCTTACTACCAAGGCATCCTCAGCAAACAGTCTCATGTGGGCCTTCATTAAAGCCCTCATTTTGCAACTTTTCTAGTAATTGGATGTGCAGACTGGTGTTAAATGAGGGATACTCCTTATTTTTCTGGACCTTATTAGAATATTTCAGGTCCAAACCAGGGACTACAAATTAATACTAAGAGGTTTAATTAGTTGGACCTATTATATATCATATATATGAACTAATAGATTAAGCATAACAGAAATCTTAAGCGTAGCACTAATGATATGCCAGACACTCTCCTTAGTATACTATCTCCTTTAATCCTCCCCAAATTGCATGTAGTAACTGTTACAACTTATATAGAACTTCTTATGTACCCACATACACAAATATAGGACCTCATTAATCCTCACAACAACGCTTAAGAGGTAGGCATTATTATTTTCATCCCCATTATACAGATGAGGAGATAAAGGGTCAGAGGCACTAACTCATGGCTATTCGGGATGCACTGATTAAATGCCTCCTCTTGTAGGATATTATGTAAGCACAGGGAACATAGGATGCTTATGAAAAGATCGGTCCTACAACCTAGTGAGGGATATAGATTGTAAACATACTGCTCCCCGAGTTATTCTTCATTAGCATGAGACTGCTGTAGTGGAGTGCTGTAATGAAGGAATATACATGTACATTGGAGTATATATTGTAGTGGTGAAATCTGGTGTCTGGGAAAGGGAAACTTTTCTCTAGGACATTGTGGCAGGTTGGAAGAACTTCGCAGGCAAAGGTGGAGGAAGGAGAATAAAGCCCGTGAGTGCGGGAACTGCAGGGCGCGACATGAAAGGGGGCCGGGAGACGTTCCGGGGGGCCGGAAGTCCAGCATGCAAACTTTTGTAACTTATGTTTGTTAGTACCTCGATTTGTATATGGATTACATGTCAAAATGTTAATGTTTGGATATATTGGGTTAAATAAAACATTAAAATTGACTTCCCCTGTTTAATTTAGTTTCTTAGTGTGGCTACTGGAAAATTTATAACAACCCATGGATCTTGCTTTGTGAGTCAGAGGATGCCTTTATCTGGTGGGGGTTTCAGGCCCGAGCAAACAGCGGCAGCTGGAAGAAGTCAGTGGATGCAAAGTGGGCCTTGGACGCAGCAGCGGGGATAACCATTGGGAAACAGCAAGGGGCGAGGCAGGTCAAGGTCACACACCTAGGACTTGGGGTCTGCCACTAGCATGTTCTTGCTCCTTCAGTCCATCAGCCATCAGGGTTTCCCTCATCCCAGGAGCCTCAGAATATGTAGATTCATGTTCCTTGAGTTTGCATCTCCCAAAATGGGCCTCTCACAAAGAATGTACCGGAAACTGGAAATGGGAACTATAATTCCCCCTCTGCCAATTTCCTCAGTTCCCTGAATGAGCAAGGATTTTTTGGCCAGGAATGGGGCACTGGGAAAATAGTTTTGTGTTTTGTTTTGTTTCGTTTTGTTTCTTACTGGTTTTACCTTTCTCCTCTTTATTTATCCTTTCTTTGTGGTCTTACCACCTTTCTTTTTTTCATGTTTTTTTTCTAGTGGCAGTTCTCAGAAAAATCCCATTAAGAAGATCCCCAGGGGTCTACTCTCATATCTCTTGTACTAAATCCTACCACTTTCCAATGGAGCTAATCCTATTCCAAAGCAATGCATATATTGTTCTAGAGCTTATTACATTCTTCTTTGTGTTTCAGCTGTATTATTTTTCACCCCAGGGATAAACCAAGAAATTTACCAAACAGAAATGATATTAAATGAATGTTACAGTTATTATCATAACTAACTAACTAAATAAGATGAGAGAAAAGGAAACAGTGGGGAAATATTAGAAATACAATAAAACATTTTGTAATGTATAGGATATTGATTTTGTCTTCCTTGCTAGCGAAATCCATTCTTTTCAAAAAAGCATATGTGTTTGTGTGTGTGTGCTTGTGACTTCGAATTGAGGTGTCAAAGTGGGCAGGTGTGCTTTTCTGCCTCATTAGCAGTGAGTCAAGTGTGTTTTCTGGATTCAAAAGGGAATTTGTGTTGGAGTCTTCCTCTCTGGGTGCGTAAGGGCGAAAGTGATCCGTTTCATTTTTACTGATCCCTGTTTACCATTGTAACGAAAGCCTAGTTCAAAATTATCTTCCTTCAAAAATGTATCTAACTCATCATAGACTGTATTGCTTTGAATTTTCATAAGATTTATTGTGGAGTTTCCTATTGTTGTTTTACCAGGTGTATTTGAATGGTCCTTTGTCTGTCTGTCTATCTCTCTCTCTATCTATCTACCATGTATTGTCCATTGCTTTGTTGTTCTTTCTCTTTACCCATCCTCTCCTGTTAGTTTTTTGCATACCAAACAAAAATTTAATGGCCATTACTTTACCATATTCCCTGAACATGTCCCTGAGGCTATCAAATTTAATTTACCTAGAAAGATACTATGTAAATATACTACAGCTGCAATGTGGAAGTATGGACATGGTTTGGGATGAAAAAGAGCAGAATTAATGAAAGAGTTACCGTTTCAGACTATTTTTGATAAATAAGCAAGTACTTGCTGTTAAAATGATGGAAAGGAATCCTAGACAGAGAAATTGGAACTGAGCAAAATCTTAGCATAGTAAAAAAAGTTACATTCCATGAAATAGAAGTAGTTCAGTGGAAATGGAACATAGGATATAAGGATTTCACCATTTTGGAAATAACAGGGGTTCCATTAATATCATATTAAATATTTTAGGCCTTATCCTGTAGGTATAGATAGACACAGTAACATTTTAAACATAGCAGTATGTAATTAGCTTTGTGTTTGAGAGAGAACATCCTTATGGTAATAGAGATGCTTCCTGTGTGTGCTACTTTGTTACTTATACCTAAAAATTCTAAATACCTAAAGAATGAAACCACCTGTTGTGAATTGCTTCACTTTCCTAGCAACCTAGTATAATCCTCAGCAGATCAGAGAAATTTATTCATCTCTATCTAAAATAAATGAATAGCATCAGAGCATTTTTCTTTAATAAGTAAAATATGCACTTTGGCACAACAGAAACCAAAATGAATAACCCACTTCTACTTTTTAATAGCTGTGTATCATTTTTGAGCTTGGTGTCCTCACCTATCAAAATAACAGTGTGAACACCGAGTTCCAGGGTTACTGTGAGAAATTTGCTTGGTGCACAGAATCCCCTCAGTCACGTTTTGCGTTTCTCCGTTGATGTATATGACTATTTTCATGGATTCTTAAATTATCTCTTTCTCAGTGTACATCTTCAAAACGAACTCAGTGGAATGCTGTTAGATTTAGATTGCCATCAAAACAAAACAACCAACTACCGCAGAAAAGAATTTATTTTGAACTTTATTAGAACAGTATGTCAGCTGCAGACGAGAAAGAAAAGACTGTAGTAGAGCCACTTTAAATTCCTCACAACGCCTAATGAGAGTTTAGAGCAAGAATCAAAGCCTCACCGTACCTTAGGCTTTAAGCATAATCTAACTGACCCCGAACAAAAATTCAAATTCTGTCCTGCACAGATGGCAGAAAGCGATATTCCTGGGCTGCCGAAAGTATATGCACACGGAGACAAGAACTAGATGACTTATTAAAATTGTTCTTTTAGCATCACCTTTGATGAGGGCCTCAAGACCTTTCAAAATTAATGATGAAACTTTCAAGGACTTATCATAGAATGCGAAATGAATGTAGGATGCTGAAGTTTTGACAAGATATACTCCCAGCATGGAATATGATTTCAAATTGGATTACTACATAGAGACATAAAAACCCAAAACTGAAACAGCTAACAAGTTTGTAATCTGAGCTGGGGAGGTAAGAGCAGGGAGTCTCCAGAATATGGAAGCCCAGCCCAGTTTCTGTCCCATCCTAAGGTCATCCTTGGGAAAGCACAGTTACCCCTGGGCAAGGCCTGTTCAAAATGTCCTCCGCACACAGCTCCAGCTGAATCCAGATTTACCGGCTGCTGGGACCAGCCTGCTTTGTCTGGCTTGCCAATCCAAGCGATGCTTTCTTAATGCTTGCGTTGGCTGAATTATTTTAAAGGGTTTCAATGATATTCTAAAGTTTTTGTTTTGTTTGGTTTTAAATGAGCTCATTGTGTTTGCGGGCCAAGTGGCAATGAAAGCTGCTGCTGTTAATTTAAATAAATAAAAATCAGAGGTCAGGCAGATTTCCAAATGCTCTCTGTGAAGCAAAGCGCAGCATGAATCCCCTCACTTTTTTTTTCGTGACCTATTCTTTACAATGTTCAACTTCCATGGAAAAGTCAATCAGCCCATCTCTGATTTATTTACATGTAACACATAAGAAGAATGTTTTGTTAAGTGCTAGTTGATGTCAAAGATACATTATGAAGATCTGCGCTGGTAATTTCCAGCCTTTGCTTTTGGAAAGTGAAAAGTTGCACTTAATGTGTAATGCAAAGGTCTGAAAAGGTTGATTTCGATGCTGCACTTGAACTCCACAAACGATAATTACATCCAATCTCAGGAAATTGTTTTTCTCCATGGACATTGTTAATGCAGTTTTACGAGGTACAACAGTATCTGCACTCACACTCTTCCTTTGTCATAAAAGTAAGAGGGTAACAAGTGGGTGTTTAAAAAGGATGAAATGTTGAAATGGCAGAACTGGCTCTGGGCATAAAAATAATTTTTGAAAAAAATGTGTGTTTAAATTGGATGGTTTTACAATTTGTAGCCATTGATATTTATACATGTCCATGAGTTCAGAATCTTGGCGTGGACAAGAACAGATTGAGACCAGAAAGGTTTTTTCTTAAAGGCCAACATTAGGGTCAGTTAATCAACCTCAGTTAGTCTAGACAGGCTCAGTTATCCCCAGCTAACAAAGAACTCTACAATCTCCGTTACTAGCATTAGTTGGGTAGGTCAAAATAAGACTTCTCTCTGTTATGGCAATTCAGGGATCCAGAAGGAAAGATATTTTATCTAAACATGCTTCTACATTCCCCACAGTGGTAAAAAGGCGATCCGATGAATTGTGGCTTACCTCTTTAAAATTTTACCCAGAAGTGATGTCACTCCATAGCTCATGTCTTTGACCAAAACAAGTCACATGCACATACCCAGCTGCAAAGGAAGTGGGGAACTTAATTCACCTTTGACTAGACTGCAAAGAGACTGAAGTATTTGGTAGATTCCATGTACATCTGCCATAGTAACCGAAGTAAGACAAGACCCAAAGAGAATATGCCACCAAAAATTCTTAGCAGCCATCTAAAGTCAAAATCTAGGAAGCTATACTGAAAAGAACAGGGTTGAAGCCATCAGAGTAAAGTATGGGTCAAAACAGGGTAAAATTGCAACAAAATGGAAAGGAGATGTGTGAATCTGGGTAATTGTCTTATACAGAGAGGGGCCTCCTTTTTATCTAAAATATTTCTGCATCATTGTACAAAGATTAGTCTGCCTTACCCAAAGGTACAAGGTCAAAGCTAGTAACAAATGTGAGAGACTTTGCATCACCTTTGCAACTTTTCTAGTATTTTATAGCTGAACTTGTATCATTCAACCCATAGATTTAATTTAATTCACTATATAATTCTTTGCCCACTTAAAAAGGAAAAACAACTTTTTCTTTATAACCTATAAGAGGCGAATGCAGTTGCTAAAACTTGGTTACAGAAGTGGTGAACTCAAGTCCCTTTCTCATTTGAATGAAGTGTTCTAATAATAACCCTCGATTTTCCAAATGTAAATTCTTTGCCTTTTCTGCTTTGGAGAGTCTTCTGTATCTAGACCCTTCATTCTTTCCAACTTTTGAAACCCATCTGAGTTAAACTCTAAACCACCATGCAAAGCTCCCAGGCTCCAAAGTCAAAAGACAGGAAGTTAGGTAGCAAGACTGCCAGTTGTAACTATGAGCTGTTCTAGCTCTATTTCTTAATTTTATCAGATATACAGTGAAGATAATACTAGTTATTTTACATGGTTTTATGAATACAAAATAATCTTACAATATGGCTCAAAGACCCCTGAGACACATCTTTCCCATGAGTTAAATTAGCATGATGTAGAAATGCCAACCTGATGGTACTGATGTAAAATTAAAGGAGATAACCTACCTAAAATTTATCCCTGACAGATAGTAAATAATCAAGGCATGGTTCTCAGTTAAACATGCAGAAGTGTGTTATAAGCTGTCATGTGATACGAATGTTAGTTACAACATCACTAGGATTGTCACATTTTATTGTTGAAAAAAATCACATAACCATCTCAGGCTTCTTAGATTTGTGATAGTTACTCAAATTAAGATGCTTAAATAGTAATAACTTTAAAATTGGTACACTAATTATTAGAGAAAAAGGAACTTGTAGGTTAATGGTTTTCAGTATATTTTGGAAGTGAAAACATTTTTGCTTTCCTCAAAATGAACCAAATAAAACCCACTTTTAAAAAATTAAATCTGAAGTTCTACGTAGAAAAAATGGCTTAGTGTCTCCTGTTCTAAACAGTTTGTTATCTGTGCTAATACTATATATCATGTGCTTCATTCTTCTTTACTGTTCTGATTTACTCATGTATTTATTAATATAAATCACACTTTTTAAAGTCAAATGAGTTAATATATCTGAAAAATAATGTAACTATTTTAACATCAAATTAAAGACTAATCCTAAAACAGAAATCTTAAAGACATACTGAGCCAGTTCTCTGTCTCTTGGTCTACCTCAGTTATTGAATAAGCTTAACATTCTATACATTTTTTTTCAAATATGAATAATCCATTATGTTTCAAAGAAATCACATTTTAATTTTAAATGCTTCAGATATTATGCTCAAAACCAGGGATATGGGATCACATAAGTGTTCTAGCCCAGGAAAGCTTGCATAATTAAGTGGGAGAGATAGGCAAGCATTCAACTAAGTTTAAGAGACAAGATGCCAGCGCAATGTGCATTGCAAATGGTGTTTGAAGCAAATTGCCATGAGTGCAGGATGGAGAGAGTGATTAGTTCAGGAGGAGGGAATCACAAAAGGTTCACAAAGGCATTCCATCATCATTTGTGTGGTGTGGGTGAGGGAGCACAGGATCATTTATGTTCTTTATTTCTGACTTCCAGCTGGGCTCTAATTAATTTCCAAGGGACTTTCTCTTTGGATCAGCTCTTCCCTTCAAAGAACAACCCCCTTTCCCACCTCCCAACCTTTTCATTGTTCATGCATTGATTGCTGAGAAAGCTTTTGACCCAATGATGAGTAGTTACTCATTTCCCTGCATTTCCTGGGCACCGAGTATTTCAATTGACATTTTCTATACATTAGGGATTTAAACCAAAGCACAGACCATATTTTTTAAAAGTGGCATTGTTTTGCTTTGTTTTATTTCACTTCTATGGGTAATTAATATTTGTTCAACTGTTTCATTAATGTTTGGACAAAAGTGTTAAAGATGCAATTAAATCAATGTGTCATTTATCAGGAAAAAATGAAAATGTAAATATAAATATATATAAACGCAATGTCTTATGATCTTAGGAATGTTAGGGGAGTCAGACATGCAAACAAGTAAATAAGTACCTAATTAACCTGTAACAAAATAAAATATGAATTGAACTCAGATAAAAAAGTGATAAGGTAGAATCAAGTTCAGTCAGATTTTTTCCCCACCCCAACCTACCCCAAACATTGGGAACACATTAAGGCTTATGGAATATTAGAGTTTATAAACAAGCAATGTTTATTCAGGGCCTGTTTTTTTTAAAATAATAGCTTTTATGTCTATGTTCTTATAACTTGCAACTGCTGGAAAAACATTGGAACTCATTTAATCTTCACAGGAAATCTACACTTATATGGTTGTAAATAACCAGAGTCTATCTTATGGTACAGATTTTCCTGTACTCTCCCTGGTTAACTGCCCCTTCCTGTCTTCTTCCCCTGGGCACCTAGAAGTCTCTTTGCCTAGTTTCTTTTCCTTTTCCTCCTCCTCCTGCTTTCTTCTCTTTGTTTAGGGCCTAGGTTTCTAGCGCTCGTTTGCACATGAACTAGAAAGTCCCATTTCTTTCCCCTGGTGCTTTGAGTGGAGTTTGTGGGACCGTCAGCATGGAGCACCTAACACACCATCCTTCACTCCAATCATAGGATAAGTTCAATTAATTACTATGCTTAGTGGATATTTTTCCACCCAAGAGTGAAGATGGAGGGATTTCAAGGGTCGAAGATGGAGAGCTTCGCCTATCCTACCACATTTGTGTGCATTCTACAGGCCATTAGACAGCCATGGGAAGTTTGTTTTCAGACCTACTCTTGTATGTAATACCAGGAGAACAAGATTATGATCATATTCAATTTAAATAGTAGGATACAAAGTTGGATACAAAGTAGAACACACATATTACAGAAGCACTAGTCAAGGAAATAATCAGAAAGAAGAGCCACTGGAATAAAATACAAGTTTACTTCAGTAGATGTTCACTATTATGACCCTATGGTAAAAACTATGGGTCACTTTTTGTCTTCCTTCTCTCTCTCACACACTCATACATTACTCACAATGCCTATATAAGCAATAGCGTTATTAAAGGAATAAAATCTCTTAACAATATACGTTCTTAATTTTATAGGTAAATGTATATACAGTGATTAATTTTGCATTAAGAACATCCATTCTTTCTGGTTTCATCAAATTTACATGAGATGATACTACTTGTTTAAAATTTTTTAAGTTATTTTAAACACCCAAAACATGCACACTACCACACTTTTTCTAAGCAGCAATGATGGAAGAAAGTCAACTTGAATTGTATAAATTGCATAAAAATAAATTGCTGAGAAGGTCAAAACATTAACCAGGTATTATCAGTACCATGCTGATTAATTATGTCTACTTTCAGGAGGAAAATCAGTATTTCAACCTGGATAGGAAGGAGAATAATGACTTCAAAAGTGGGTTAAACTATGATCCAGGTAGTAGAAGACAAGATTTCCTTTTATTTTCTTTCTTAAATTCTCCTTTCAGTGGCACACAACTCCTGACAAGAAAGGCCTAAACATCTTTCTTTTTTTTTTTTTTTTTTTGTAAAGGTAAAGGAAAAAAGAATCATCTACAGAGCTGTGCTCTCCAAGTTTTCATTTGTTCAGTGCTGTCTTTTTGCCTTCCCTTGATATTATGTGTTTAGAACAGTTGAATTATGACCTTACCTTCCAGTCAGATACTGTCGAGGTGCAGAAGATAAATTGATCAACTACGGTAAACGAACGGCTCATAATTTGGTTATCTGAAGTACATCTTGCAAAAGCAGTTTGTGCAAGCAACAAAAAAATGGGGGAAAACTGACAAGAATGCTCCTTCTTCCATTTTGTTTTGGTTATTGGAGACAATTTTACCCAGTAAATGTGTTTTGCATTCTTTGAATTTATTGCTTTTTGAGCCAAATGTAGAAACAGTCTGCGTTTCCAGATTTGATGGTTTATCATCTGCAGAAAGAAAAGGATTTTTTTTAATGAAGAATGCTTTTGAGCAATAGGGTAGCATTTCTGACCCAGAGTTTGTAAAGGGAACTCTGAGTTCTCCCCAGTGTATGCCATGCACCCTCCCCAAAACCCTACGTTTAGCAACTCCTGCAGTAAATATATTTTATATGCAGGATGCATGTAATATGTTTAATGTATGTTTTATTAGATAAAAATATAATTTAATGTCTTTTGTGTTCAATTTTGTGTCACAATGATAAGCAGAAGGCCTACCTGGCACATGGTCTAAACACATAACCAGAACCCTGGACCTATTCGAGAATCAGCTGCACTACTCAACACATGGTGAGATTCGACTATGAGCCAGACACTGTGATTGACATATAAGAAAAAATAAAGGCAAAATAGAGAACACGAATAATTAGCTTTTATTGAATTGTTAACGTGTGCTGAGAATGATGTCGGGTAGCTTATATTTACTTTTTTGTTTAATTTCCAAAATAAGATTAAGCGATTGGGGACATCATTTTTTTATATATATATTTTACATATAAAGATGTTGTGTAAAGGCAGGTTCGATCATTTCTCTCATCATAGAGGATGAAAATGTTACACAATGCTGGCTTTGCATGCATCTTATGTAGTCCTTACAGTGAGTACACAGATGTTATTTTCAGATAAAACTGAAACTCACAGAATCAAAGGACACTATGATGATTTTTTTAATTTTCAAATACACATTTTTTAAATTTTTTATTGTTGTTCAATTACAGTTGTCCCCACTTTCCCCCCAATACTCCCTCCATCCTACCCACCCCCACAAACACATTCAATCCTCCCCCCACCTTCGGCTTTGTCCTTAGGTCCTTCCTACATGTTCCTTGACTTGGCCCTTCTCCTTCTTTCCCCTGATGTCCCCCTCCCCTCTGGTTACTGTTGATTTGTTCTTTATTTCCATGTCTCTAGTTCTATTTTGCTCACTAGTTTGTTTTGTTGATTAGGTTCCACTTAAGGTGATTGGTGAGATCATATGGTATTTGTCTTTCACCTCCTGGCTTATTTTACTTAGCATAATGCTCTCCAGTTCGATCCATGCTGCCATGAAGGAGCTCTTTCTTTCTTTCTGCTGCATAGTATTCCATTGTGTAAATGTACCATAGTTTTTTGATCTACTCATTTACTGATGGGCAGTTAGGCAGTTTTCAGCATTTGGCTTTTGTAACTTGCACTGCTATGAACATTGGGGTGCATAGGTTTTTTGAATTGGTGTTTCAGGATTCTTAGGGTATAATCCCAGCAGTGGAATTGCTGGGTCAAAAGACAGTTCCATTTTTAGTTTTTTGAGCAAATTACATACTGTTTTCCATAGTGGCTGCACCAGCCTGCATTCCCACCAACAGTGTACTAGGGTTCCCTTTTCTCCACAACCTCACCAGGACTTGTTGTTTGTTGATTTGATTATGATGGTCATTCTGACTGGTGTGAAGTGGTATCTTATTGTGGTTTTAATTTGCATCTCTCTGATGGTTAGTAATGCTGAGCATCCTTTCATAGGTTTCTGGGCCCTGTGTATGTCCTCCTTGGATAAGTGTCTGTTCAGATTCTTCGCCCATTTTTTTTTTAATTTTATTTTAATTTATTTTTTCAAATACATTTGTCTCTGCCAACCCCCCATCACTTTCCCTTGCCCCCTCCCCGCTTCCCTCCCTCAGCTCTTCCCCTTTGGTTTTGTTCATGAGTCCTTGCTATATGTTGGATTGTTTGTCTTCCTGTTGTGGAGTTGTTTAATTTTTTTTTTTTTTAATGAAAGAGGATAGAGAAAAAATATTGAACCTAGTTCTAAATGCCTTCAAGTTTAAAGTTCTTGTCTTGAGAGATAGGTTCTTTGGAGATTTTAAGGAGAATTTAGAGATCGAATCTTCACTCAAGGAGCTTAGAATTGTGAAGAGGTAAGATGCACAGAGATGGCACAAAGCAGGAAGTGACAAAGGCAATGAAAATAGTGTGGACAGATACCAACATCTAATGGGAGTTTGAAAGAAAGAGGCAGACTCATGACCAGCTTCGCAGAGGAAAAGGCATTCAAAATTCCCTTAAAGCACAGGTGGGTCTGAGCGTGTTAGGAATGAGTAGCAATGAGCCATGGACCTAAAAGACTGGACCAAGCACATGCTTTGTAAAGAAGGCTGGAGAGATGCTACACCATGCTGTGGACTGTAATTACACATTCCCTCAGAAAGGTTACGTTTTCCAAAAAAGTAGTTCATAGAGATCTTACTATGTCAGGTACAACAATCCAACCTCCTTCAAGCTATTTTTGGCAAAGTAAACAAAAGAAGAAAGTGGCAGGGCACCTATTCATTGAGCATCTACTCTGTGGAGGGTCCTGTAATAGGAATGGGGTCAGAAGTAGATGGGGAGGTAGAGCCAAAAAGCCAGACCTGGAAGGGGCTAATGAGACTGTGATCAGTTGGGGAGCAAGCCTTAGGCCTGAACCAAATGAAAAGCTAAGTGGCCCGTACAAAAATTGAATTTACAACTGGCCTCATTAGTGCCATGTTCTAACTAATTGGGCCATATGTTAATGCACTGGGCAGGCACCAGTGTTGGAAGATAAATGAAAAAACGCTCCATCCTTCAGCTTCATGGATATACAGACTACCAGATGGTGGCACATTGTAAATGGAGTGAGTCATTATGGAGGTGCATTTGAAGTATCAATAAATCTGGGATTCGTAAAAACAGAAGTTCGTCTACAAATGCCTTCTCTAAACAGAGGTGGGGAAAGCAGTCAGCAGTGAGCTTAGAGCACTGGATGGAGACAGGAAACTGGAGATCCAGTGCTGCTGAGCTCACTTGTACCTACACTTCCCTGTCTTTGGGCTTTGCTTCTCCCAGAAGGCTGTAAGCGTGACTCCTTTTAAACCGTTTTTATCGCCTTACTTACCCTTCCTCAAAAATTTTTCCCTCACTCACAGGCTTAAACTTACCCTTTCCTTGTATCCATGGTCTCCTTACCTTCCATTCACTTACCATTTCCTATTTATCTATTTTAGAGATATGAAATTTATCTATTTACTCATTCACTATTTTTTTTCACCTACATTAAAATCTAATCTCTCTAAAGGTAGAGATTGTTTTAATCTTGTTCCCCAATATCTCCCTGACATCTAAAATAATACCTGGCACATAGTAGATGCTCACTAAATGTTACTGAAGAGTGAAATTGTGCTTTGCCTCCCCCTCTCTGCCTTACGACAAAACATTCGGTCTGATATTTTGCTGCTGTTGTTTTAATGAGGATAGAAATAGCAACGTTGTATGCTGTTATAGAGATCAAAATTGTCAAAAAACCTAAGGGCCCTTCACCAGGTGTGTGGGATAATAGTACATAAGTTTGCCATTATCATCAGTAAAAGTGAAGGGTCATGGGAAAGTAAATCCTAATGGTGCAAAGGAGCTAACTGTCATTTTGGGGGAAATTAGAGGTTGCGTGCCATCCCCCAATTCGGTTCCCTGCCTGAGCTTCGGTTGCTGTGATCTGTGAGGTCCCTCAGAGCACTGCGACTTGCTGACTGGGCAACGACCTGAGTCCGTGGGTTTGTATCTAAGTGGGGGGTGTTGAACAGCGATCAGTACCTCTGTTTACAGAAGGGCATTCCGCCATATTCCGTTTCGCAGGCCATATTTAGGATGCCAACACAGAAGAGGGGTGTGCGTGTGTGCGCGCGCATGTACATATCTTCAGTCTCACATTCTTAGTCAATCAGAACTGTCCCATGGTCAGTGTTCAAACATAAAATGTTAAAAACTGACTAGGGCCGGCACAAGGCAAGCGCTATGGGTTTTTCCCCTCACTCACAGGCTTGAACTTACCCTTTCCTTGTATCCATGGTCTCCTTACCTTCCATTCACTTACCATTTCCTCCAAGAATGAAGTTTATCTATTTACTCATTCACTATTTTTTATCTATGAGACAAAGACATCTTGCCATTCCAGGAGCACACAAGCTAGAAAAAATGATAAGAAATTAACTGTTTGAAATAATAGTCCATATTGCCTCTCCTAAAATAGCTTTATTGTGAAATAATAAAGATTAACTTGAGTGGCTAGGAAAGGAAGGGAACAACATGAACAAAAATGGTTTTATGTATCTTGTATACAGAAAGCTGGATGACGAGTCTACGAAGACAGAGGCAACCACCCGAGTCTGAGAGGAACACGTCTTAGTCAAAAATAAAAGGGAAATTGGCCAGAGATTGCCTTTCTAAATAACATATAAGAGATGCCAAATTCCAGGCAGGGAAAATGTTAGAAAGCATTCATGGGGAAACAGGGGGTATACAATTCAAGGAGAAAATGGAGGAAAAAGGAGAAAGAAGTAAACTAGATATCCTTGAGAACAGATAACTGTGCAACAGAATGTACATTTTATCTTCAGGAATCCTCTCACTGGAGTTGTCATCTGCAGGAGTTTACAGAAGAGCAAACTGCAGCTGGCTTGGTTGTTCTGGCTCGCCCACGGCCACGCTGCTAATGTGTGACACAGGCACTTTGGAATCCTAGGGAGACATAAGTTTAGAACACCTATGTCAAAAATAGCATTTATTTACATTAACATCTCTTTTGTAGACTTGTAGCACAAAATCTTTGTGTAAAAGCTCAACTGTTCCAAATGCAACAAACGGAGCCGGATGTCCACCACTTTTATGGTACTGCAGTGAATTCGAAAAGCCAGCCTTGAAGGGAGATTGCAGCACCCACCCGCACCGTGGCTCGTCCACGTGAGGCAGGGCAGGCTCAGGAACACCCTGCCTTCTACAGTGAGTGTCGCGAGCATGGCGTAGGGCAGGTTTCTTTCTCTGCATCTTGGCTTGTATCTTAAAAGTTAATTTAAAACAAAAATATGTCATACAGGCATACTCAAGTTGCTCTTTTCATAATTGCAGACTAGCTTTGAAACATTTATAAAATTAATAATAATGATAAAAATTACAAGTCAAAGGGTGGACAAGAGTAAAAGTGAGCTTGTAAAAATGTCGTTAGTATTTTTATACCTTACAATTAATAATGTATTAGTTTGCTTTGTATTGTTATAGAGACTCATGCAGCATTGTTTGCTGGCGTTTATTTAATAAATATGAGCTTCCTCCATTTCTGCAGCAGGCACTGCGCTAGGTGGCAAGGGCTGAAGCTGCGTATGAACGTCTTTATCCTCCTGCACCTCACAGCCCAGTGAGTAACAAGGAATGAAATAATAGTTTCAATTCAGATATTAACAACCGCAGTGCGTCTGGACAAAGGACAGCTGCTTTAGACAGGTGGCTTCACAGAGGATATTCCATGAAAAGTTTTTCGTGGGTTGCAGGGAACAGCCAAAGAGCTAACACAGATGTCACAGCCTTTGCCAGAGCAAGGTGGGTGGGCCATAGATGGAAAGACAAGAGCATCATGTGGCTGAAGCTTGGCCCATCTGCCAGGGAGATACAAGACACCAGACGGAAGTTGTTCAGCCACCAATGTTGAAGGGCCACAGGTGCCACAAATGCCACGCCACTGAATTTGAACCATCGTCTCACCTGAAATTGCATCCACAGTCACTTTCTCTTAGAATTAGCCTGAATTACCCAAAGCTGTGCCTGGGTTCCAGGGGAAACAGGCTGAAGCAAATGTAATACAGAATTGAATATTTCCCTCAGAAGAAAATAACATGACAGAGATAAGCAGTGTGTGTTTGAACAGAAAGCATTAGCAATGATTATATATCAGGCTGAATTTTTAGGCTTATAGGACAGCAGATAGAGATAAGTGTGATGTTTATCGCCCATGATGTGTGCAAATAATAAAATATGCCTTTTTGCAATGTTTAACATCTCTCGGTACTTGGAGTCATGGTATCAATGGTTTGCAGGAAGTGCTTGCTTATCAGTGCTCTAGAGTTCAGGGAGTCACTCACTATCTACAGCCTAGACAAATATCTTAGGGTTCTAGGGCTTTCCTCTCAATGACTGTGTGTGCATGTTCCCATTATCTGTGCCATAGATGTTCAAAGAGACAGATCGACAACCACCCACTCAACCCTCCATGTCTTCTTTCTTCTGTCCCTTCATTTGTCCTTCCCTCCCTTTTGACATTCCTCCTAACTGTCCTTCCTTCAATAAACAGTTTTGAGAGCCTGCCCTGTGACTAACGTGGCTGGTAGGAGGGACCAGTACAGTCTCTGTCCTCATGAGTTTATATCCTGGGAAGGCGTGATAGAGGACGAACACTTCATAGTAACCATACGATTCATCAAACGAAGATACATAAGTATTAAGCATAGAAACAGTCTACTTCATGACCATTTCCAGAATACAGTAACTTGTTCTGGTTTGTCCGAGACTTTTCTACTTTTAGTACTGAAAGTCCCATGTCCCAGCAGTACCCCAGTCCCAGATAAACCTGGACAATCGGCCTCTCTGCAACTTCCACAAGCACGGTGCACTATGAATAGTGAGCATCACCTGTGAATGAAGTGGGGGGCTTTGAAAGGATATCCACAGTTTAAACCTAAACTGCATTTACTCAGGATACTGCTCTGTCTAAGCCACCAGTGGGGAAGGTTTGTCAGGTGTTTATTTTTGTGAGATATCAGAAAGCCTGCTGGGAAATAACTTGTCCAGAGGTTAAGAATAATGATTGGTCATGACTTTATGTTAAAGGAAAGTGGAGCAAGGGAAGATGTAAGAGATGAAAGTCTGGTCTGTAGTTTTAAGTTGGTACTTCTGGGAAAGAACGCCCCCCTGACACCTTAGAGAGCCATCAGCAAGGCCAGCTCTGGGGACAGGGAGTTTGTAAAGCAGGAGGGAGGCAGGGAAAGGCAAACTTAAGTTACCTCGAGCACTTGGACAAAGGAGCGGGACAAAATATGCATCTGTGATCTTATATACTCTTATGCTGATATATTTAAGGACACATTGATTAGAATAATGTAGTCAGTAGTCCTTTGGAAATTTACTTATTTGACAACTTTTAATGACCAGTAAAAATCGATTTACTTTTTCTTGTGTGTGTGAACCCAGCATTAAAAGAATTGATCTAGGATACAGAGGTAAAGGATACCTTCATGTGTTAAGTAGTCAGTAAGGTCTTGAGCCAGTTTGCATAATTTATCTTTTAAAACCTTTCAAGAGATTCAATAAAAAAGATACTTTCTCTATTTCCAGATCGGGAAACTGAGTTAAGAACAAAAGTCACACAACCAATGAGTGCCCCTACAGAATTTCAGTAGATAAACTCAAGTATCAATGGTGCTATGAAATTGTGCTACTGGGTATGAAACACATACTCTGGGAACATTGGGGAAAGGGTGGTGAGTTTTGCACACTGGGAAGGCTACAGAACGCCACTTCAGAATCCGCGCGGGGGAGTGCGGCCTTGGACACCACTTCATTAGAGCTGAGGGTAATCAGTGATGCAAACGATAATGATCCTGAGCCAACCTAAATTAGTAGCATTTTTTTTTAATAAATACAAAGGCTTTGGGATATATTTATATAAAAATTTTATGTAAAACCTGGAAAGCTTAAATCTCATCCCAGGCACTGGAGATGCACATCAGTCTGAAAGTTTGCTTTTCACCTACAACATTTTGGAGAGTTTTCAAGGGCAAGCAACCAAAACAGGAAGGCGAGTAGAATCAGAAGGGAGCGAAGTACTTATATCCAGCGATCTTAGGGAAGTCGCTATCTGGATGGTGAAAGAGATTTTCAAATATAGGTCAAAGGAGACCTGGGATTTGGTCCTGACTTTGTCACCCGCTAACTTTAATGTCCGTTTTCTTTAACCACTATGGACTTCAGGACATACATCATTAAATGTGTCAATACCTGTCCTTAGTTCATCATTCAGGATCTTTCTTAAGATCAAATGATAAAAATAGATAAAACGTATGTGAAAATTAAAAGATTAGAGCAGATGGCAAAGTATACTTTATGTTATTTACATAATAAAACTTTAATATTTAATAAAATAAAATATATAATCAACATTTTAATTTTTATATTTTAGAAAACATTAAATTCAATAAAAATATTATTATTATTTTATACTATAAATACCTTTTATTTAGCATTAGGAGGTAAGATGGTCTGCCTTCCTGAAATTAAAAATAAAAATAAAACTAGACATTACTGTCCCACTAAAAGACCTAAAAGATGAGTGTGTATTTACATGTATATTTTTATATACATATATATGTATATATTGGTAGTATACATGTTTATATATGTATATAAAATTTATAACTTAAGTATACATGAGTTATGTAGTTAAAATATGTACTGGACAGGGTGAGACAAAAGTGCGTTTACAATTGTTAATACATGAAAAACAGTTTATTCTTGTATTATTAATTATTTATTTTCCATATGAACAACTGTAAACCTACTTTTGCCCTCCCCCCTTATAGTAGGAGCAAGGATTTGTTTTTTACAAAAACTACCCGACTTGATTTTGCATTAGCAATATGACAGTTTTAATATTGGTTCCATTTTATACCAGTAGAAACTAAGAGTCAAGGCATGCCTGAGGTTACGTGGTATATGTTGAATGGCGCTCAGGTTAGAGCAAGTGCATGAGAGGCCCCACGATACCCCTTTTACACCACACAAAAACACCTGCCTAGTTTACTGCTCCGAGAAGGTACTGAAAGAGTGAGTGAACATATGTGCTTGAAGTGCCAAACCTGTGGCCATCCTGAGCGGTCAGGCTGCTTATAAGACATTCTTCTCCGAGGCTCACCAGTGAGAGCCTCCTGCTGTCCACGGGCTTATCAGGTCTCTGTTGGCTTTTGGTGTTGTTTTGATGTAATTAGTTTTAGCTTCATCTAACACATGCACATTCTGCCTGGCACTGGAACGGGCCAGGACTTCCTGGTCACTTTTTTGTGATTTCTACTTAAAAACAGTGCAATTTGGACTGTCTCACATTTTATATTTCCAGTTTGATTGAAATGTTTTGCACCCTGGAATTTGGTTTTATATTTCTCTGCTCCAACCTCTCATTTTATAACTGTGTAGTGCTAAAAATGAAGTGTAGAATAGCAAAACTTTTGAATTTTCTCCCCTTTGAAAATGCTCTTGACTTAAGGATGCTCTGAAGAGTGAAGAAACTACCACATGCCCACTCTCACCCCGAACGCAAGTCAGATCTTCAAAGCATACCCAATCTGTAAGGTTTGGCAGAAGTAGGAAGCTAATTATCCTTGGAAGCAGGATTGTGCATGTTTATTTTGTGATTTAATAAAAAGCTGACATAGTGGCCATTAGCTTTCTAGAGTTTGCTCTGTTTAATATGCAAAACACACAGAAATTAACATAGTAATTATGTTAGAACTAACAGGGTACCAACATTTTAAATGGATTTAACACATTAAATAATTCCATGTCTTATGTGGCCCTGGTGTCTTTCACAGATGGTCACAACATTTGCTAATTTGTTCTACAGGTAGTGCAAATTAACGTGATTTCCTTTGACTCTTACTCTTTTTTTTAATGTGGACAGATAGCTTTATTTTTACTTGAAATCATACCTACACTGCTTAATGTGTGTTTGGTTCCTTTAACAAAGAAGATCAATGTCCTTTTCAGAAAGATGGCTTTCTTTGCAAACATGTTTCAAGGTTGGGGGAGAAAAAGGAGATTAGTGAAAATATGTCCATTTGATATCTCAGATGACCCAGATATTGAGGTCACTAATAAAACTCAACTAGGAACCATTTATTCCTGTATGTAGCAACCAACCATTTTTGAGACATCAACTATTCACAATGTACTCTAGTAGCTGCTGAGGGTACAAGCTCGATAACAAATTGGTCTTCAGCGTCTTTACAAACTATAGGGAATGCTAAATTAAGACTTAACAGAAGTGACCATTTTTTCCATTTTCTTACTCTCTCAACTAAGCAGTATAAACAATATTTAGTAGAAGTTCAAGGAAATAAAATATAATTACCAGTTAAACAGTAATAGATAAAGGAAAGTATTAAATACCTAACAGGAATCTCCTGAGTGAAATACCTCATCTAGGTCCAGGCAGGAGATACAAGGGGCAAAGCTGGAAAATCTCTTCATACAAAAAATCAAGACTGTCTTTTAGAGTCTTCCCCGGCCATGTCAAAACCAAAGGAACTGGGAGACCAGATGGAGAGTCTGTGTTGGTCAAGGATGAGATAATTTGATCATCACTAGGAATAATAACTTCCACAAAGTAAACAAAAATGTAGTTTAATTAGAACCCATTATTACGAAAGAGAGCGGGCTGGCAGCTCTGGGGGTTGGGGGTTGGGGGTTGAGGTATCAAGCAAAAAGGAAAAACAACTCATGGATACGGACAACCGTGCGGCGACTGCAGGGTGGGGAGAGGCAGGAAGACACGGGGGGAGAGGGTATAAGGGGGATAAGTGGAAATAGAAAAATACAATAAAAAAATTCCTAAAAAATGAGGAAAAACAATCACCATTTCTGATCACCTTTAAAAAATTATAGGACTTATTCCTTTGTAAACTGGTAATAGGAAATAAGAACATCATCCTGACTTTATTATATATACTGTATCTCAGACTAACCATATAATGAGGGAAATTTTTCCTTAATAAAAGTATTCCAGCTAAACAAACAAACAAACAAACAAACAAACAAACAGTAACAGAACATAAGAGTTGATAGGACCAGAAAGCCACTGTTTTGCAACCCTTGATGATTTTATGGACATGAAAAATGTTCACTGATGGCTGGCACCATTACGAAAAGAGAGAACTTATAAAAGAACACAGTATCTCCTATGAATTAGTCTTAAAAAATGATAGTAAGTTAAACAAGAGCAGCAAAACAACAACAACAAAAACCAAGATCTAAATTCAAGGTTCTCAAGCAGGTGATTTTTCCCAGGAAACATTTGGCAAAGTCTGGGGGTACACTTTTGTTGTCACAACTGGGGACACGCTAGGGGAATCTAATGGGTAGAGGCCAGAGATGCTGGTAATCATCTTACAATGCATAGGACAGCTCCCCACAACAAGGAATTGTCTAAGTGACTTAATAAGTATAGTCCACAGTATTGAGGTTGAAAACCCCTGATCTTGACCTCTCAGTTTACAGGAAATATAGAATACAGGAGGTCACTAAGAATTACAGTATAGGTGCAATCAGCAAAATGTGGTCTGAGGAAAACTCTAGGCTAGAAGACTTGGATTTTCAAGAAATAAATTGCAAGGAGAGGAGAGAGGGGAAAAGAGGGAGAAAGAGAGACAGATAGAAATGATGTACACACAGAGGCAGAGAGAGAACAGACATAATTGATAGATTTAATAAAATGTAAGAGACCAATTACCCTGACCATATTTAACATATCCATGAAACTGCACTGTAAGAAAATACAATATTAATAGGGTAACTGGGGACTTTGGACACTGACTAAATATTTGATAATGCTAACAAATAATTATTTGATATATGATAATGGCATTGCAAATGGTTAAAAATATATAAGCCCTCATATTCTAAAAATGATGCTAAAATATTTAAAAATAAAGTAATATGTCTGGAATTTGCCTCAAAATAACCCAGAGGTGGGAGAAATAATATTAAATGTCAACGTACACGAAACAAGATGATCCTTGAATGCATCTCTTTTCATTTATTTTTTAACTTTATTTTTATTATTTACTCTCTTACAGATGTCCCCATCCTCCCTACCTTCGCCCCTCCACCCAGCCCCCGCCCCCCTTCCCTCTGGGGAACACCACGCTGCCGCCCGTCTGTGTCCCTGGGTTATGCATGTGTGTTCTTTGGCCAGTCCCTCCGCCTTCTTTACTCTTGATGCTAGATATTGGTTCCCTGAGGTATTATTAAGCTCTGTAGTGTTCGAATCTTCTGTAACAACATTTTAAAGAGTTATTAAAATAGAGATTATCCCGTTATTTCTAAAGTAGTTCAAAGCTCAAATATTCATCCATTAATTCAGGCACTCATTTATTCATATATTCATTTGATTTGATTTACTAGATGAAAACCCTTGGCGTTTGAGTCGAACACGCTTGAATTTGAAATCCAGTTCTACCAATTAATAACCGTGTGATATTGGTGAAGTTGTCTCACCCCTAATATCATTATTTTTAGAAATAGCTTTAATTCCGTAGAGCCACCCTTCCCAAGTCTGAATTTTCTTTGTAATTCATTCAGTGATTTGGTTTACTTGGTAAAGCTGACTATTTATGACTTTGCTGACCTTAAAATCTCTCAACTGTCTTCAGAGTGACTAATTATTGATTTTGTGTAAGGACTATTTAATTAAATAGATACCAGGAAGAGATAGCACTTCTGTATAGGGAGAAATAGCTGAAGGTGATTATTAAATCTCTTCTTCCTTGCGGAATCTTGATAAAGTCATTGTTCGTTTATATATATATATATATATTTTTTTTTTTTTCCTTAGGACATGCCTTTCTCCTCATTTGCCTCCTTCTCTGACAATGTCACACTGGGATAGTGTCTGTGTACTTGGTATTATCTGACATTTCTCAAAGAGTAATCTTGACACATGTACTAATATAGTTCAATTATTGAAAGATTAATAGTTGTGTTGGGAAAGGTCATGTATGAGAGAATGACTTATATTTTAATATTTGAAACTTATTTGGGTGGTTAAAATAAATTAACCTCATATTAAATTATTTACTGATTCATAAGATTTTCATAAAAGAATTCCTCGTTATTACCTAAAAGACTCTCTCAAATCCGCTCATGCTGAGATCTCTTTCTTGAACTCACTCCACCCCTGTAACTCTCAGAACATCCCAGCCACAGTTAATCAGTTGTCTCTTTCTGCATAACAGTATTAGCATAAAATTAGCCACTTAAAGTAACATTTTATTTCTGTTTCTATGGGTCGGGGAAAACGCAGAACTTAGCAGTGTGCTTTCTCAAGGTCTCTCAGGTTTCCTCTGAAATACCAACTGAGGCAAGACCTGCTTCCAAGATTACCTAGGTATTGGCAAGCTTCAGTTCCCTGCAGCCTGTTGGGCTGAAGGTCTCAGATCCTTGCTGGCTGTTGGCCAGTGACCATCCTCAGTTCCCAGGTGACTGCTGGCTCTCAGTTAATTGCCATGTGAGCCTCCCCAGTGTGGCCTTTCGCTTCATCAAAGTCAGCAAGGGTGAAAGTCAGTAGAGAGAAGCTGCCAGAAGGACTGAAGTTAGAGTCCCACTGAAAATATATCCCAAAGCATTTTCTGTATTCTGTTGGTTAAAAGCAAATCCAGTTCCCACTCCGCACTCATGGGGAGAGACTTATACAAAAGCATTGTAAATACAAGGAGGCGAGATCGTTGGGGGTAATTTGTGTACCACACTTACTTTCAGTTTCTTCTTTGAATAATGGAAACTCTTGAATTTCCATTCAAGAGTTTGTGTCTTCCTCTGTTTCAAATGTCCTTTTACTGACACTCTGCATTAGATGGCAACTTCCCATTATTTACCTCCCAATTCAAATACCATCTCCTTAGGTGGGTCTGTGTGTGCCATCATTAAGCATCATTACTGGTGCTTAATACATCTTTCTGAAAGAATACACGAAAGCTACATCCACTTAATGTACTACTGTATTTAATAGGAAATGGGGTTTGGATATCCATTTTGGTGTGGTCCTTAACAATTTTGTTTTCCATCACACTTTATATTTATTCTCAGATATTGAAAAATTCAAAGCATGCAATGGCAATTGCCTCAATTTATGTTTAGAATAAGCAGGAGTCAATTTGACTTCAACAAGATGTAATAGATGGCGCAGGTCATTTCCCACAAGCCCAGTGTTTGGAATCCTGATTCCTCCATTATTAGACTGACATTTGTCTCCAGGGCTTACTAATGGTATGAGACAGCTGACTGAGGAATAAATATTGTATACAAAGAAAAAAGGAAAGAAGGAAGGAAGGAAAGGAAGAGGGAGGGAGAGAAGGAAAGAAGGGAGGGAGGGAAGGAAGGAAAGATGGAAGGAAGGAAGGAAGGGAAGGAAGGACGGAAAGAAGGAAGGAAGGAAAGAAAGGAGGGAGGGAGGAAGGAAGGAAGGAATGGAAAGAGGATGAAAAAACATTTTCTGAGTCTATTTCCTCATTACTAAGTCAGTTAAGCCACACACACCCTCAGTATATAAAATATAAAGCACAGTTCAAGGAAGAATGATAATTATTGTATTTCACTGTTTTATCAAAGATGGAGGTAATATCATTCCTGAGGCAGTAAGAGCCTGGTATCTTATATTCATACTCAGAGTCTTTCATACTCTGAAGTATATTCTGTACTGACACTCAGTGTCTATCGTATTTGTGGAGCTCTATGTTCAACAAATTTAAACTGTTTTCCTTACTTGGGGAAATCTTTGAAATGAGGATCATTGATTTCAAGTGGAATGGGAGTAACTCTGGGGATTAAAACTGCATTCACAAACATCTTTTATCTGTAACTTTCCTCCCTTATGGAGAATCCCAGAGGACACTGGGAAATCCCCATTGAAGTGCAATGCAATAGTTGATCTCTACTATACCAACTCTGATCTGTAACACACCCTTTAAAATTTTCTAGGCTCATGATGGCTCTAAGCTTGCTCATTTAATAGCTAAATACTTTTTCCTTAGGACTAAGCACTAGACTCTGTGACCTGCCCACTGCTGCATCAGCAGCCACAATAACAATGGGACCCTTTGATAATGTTGGTGTAAGATGAGAAGACCCTGCATTTTGACAAGTTTATCTTTTATCAAATGGAATTATATTTCAAATTGTATGATTTAACCCTGGTATATTAGAAGCTCTGAAATGAACGAATGTGTTCTAATGGGGTTCTATTGTACTAGAGGGATTTTTGTTGTTGTTGTTTAAATTACCTTAAGTGATTTTCCATTCCTCAACCTTGCTTCTTTTCTAATTTATGTTTTAATTTAATTTACTGAGGTGACATTGATTAATGAAATCATACAGGTTTCAGGTGTATAATTCTACAGCCCGTCATCTGTGTATTGTATTGTGTGTTCACCACCCCCCGTCAGGTCTCCTTCCCTCACCATTTGCCTTCCCTTTACCTTTTCCTACCCCCCTTCATTCCAGTGTTTATGTATTAATGTTCTGCTATTTGTTTCCTTAAGATCACTTCTGTCATTGTTCTAATCAATGAGCTGACTCCTTTTCCTGTTCCTCTAGGGTTTTCCACACATCTCTCAATGTTACTTTATTCCATACACTTCCTCAAGTAAGTACTTATCTTCAAACAATGCAATGCATTTCTTCAAGGCTTCTAATGCATGGGTGGAGTGGGACAAGGTTTCAGTCACTTCTGCTTTATTTTTATTTGTCTCTTATACATACACAGAAATAGTTAGGACTAGGGACTAGTCTGAAAAATATTTACTATAAAATCAGGGCTCTTCTTCAATAAATTTAACCTTAAGATATTTGCATTTGACATAAGGTTTTCAGTATTGGAGAACTTGCTAAATAATTTTGTAAAAGACATTTGAAGGATTTCGTAAATAATAGTGTAAATATTATTGTATAATGTGCTCTTTCTCTTGGACCCAAGACTGGGTTGGTACCTACTATCCCTTTGATTTGGGTCAGCTGTTGTGGTTTCCCCTTGTCCCACCTCAGGACAACATCTATTTATTACAGTTTGCAATGTATGTGTTATTTCTTTAAAAAAAAAAATCCCTCCTTGATTCTGAAGCCTGAATTGCATACTTGTATTAATTTTCTATGGTTACTGTAACAAATGACCACAAACTTAGTGCTTTAAAGCAATGCAGATTTATTATTTTAGAGTTCTGTAGGTCAAAGTTTTGACACATGTCTCATTTGGATGAAATCAAGGTGTTGGAGGGTCTGCTTTCTGTAGGTTATAGAGGAGGGTCCGTTCCCCTGCCTTTCCATCTTCAAGGGTCCACCCATGTTGCTTCGCTCATGGTCCCTCATCTCTGCTGTCAAAACCAGCAGTGGCCAATGAAATTCCTCCCATATTGCCTCTCTGGCTCTTCTTCCACTCTTGAAGGCATATGCAATTAGGTTGGGCCCTCCTGGATAATCCAGACTACTCTCCCCATTTTAACATCCGCCGCTTACCAACCTTAACTGCATGTGTCACCTTAGTTCCCATTTGCTAGATAGTATAACATATTGTGGGACTTACTGGGAGGCCTCTACTTTGCCTACCATGCTGCTTCTACAGTGAAGCCCCGTTTCAGTCCCTGTGAGCTGCCTTGACATCTTTGTCACACTCCATTTTAATTGTCTGTTTCCTTGTCTGCATTCCACACTCACTCATTAAATCTCTACCCACCTCTCTCTAGCTTATAAGCCTTTAATAAAAAGGTAGCAGGCCTTCTCTTTCCCCAGAGAATAAGACAATCCCAGGGAGTAGCAGTCCTGGAATGCCGTAGCCTTTTAGTATAACTCAGTTGCACTTTGACAGATGTGTATATGTGTGTGTTTGCATGTGTGTGCAAGTATTTGAGTTTATCCTGAAGATAATTAAGTATTGTGCAAATAGGAATTAACAAGTAGAATACTTGCTTTTATTGGAGGTGAAAATGACTTCCAAATATATATCTTCTCTGAATTACTAACCGTGCCTCCACCTTCTTGGTATCTTCATTTGGATCTCAAAATTAGCATGTGAGAAAAAGAATCACCAATTCCCTTCACTGCATAATGTGTTTTTCTTCTATCTGCCTCTGAATCAGGTGATGGCACAACCATGTTTCTATAGATCTATTATCACCATTTCCCTTTTCTTCAGCACAGCACCTGATTCATTAGAGACAGAAAGCTCCACCTTTCAAATGTATCTCGAATCTGTCTGCTTGCCTTCATTCCTACTTTAACCAACACCATCATCACTTACGAGGACTACTCAGAACACTTTGTATTACTCTTTTCGTGTTGCTGTAACAGGATACGCCAGACTGGGTGACTTAGACAAAAGAAATTACCTTTCTTACAATTCTGGAGCATGAAAGTTCAAGATCATGGTGCCCACAGGGTTGATTTCCAATGGGACCTCTCTTTCCCGGCATGCAGGTGACTGCCTTCTCGCTGTCCTCACACGGCCTTTTTTTTTCTGTGTATCTGCTTCTGGTTTGTCTTCTCTTTCCTACATGTACACCAGTTCTGTCCTGTCAAGGTAGGACCCCACCCTTATGACCTCATTTAACCATAATTAACCTTCTTAAACACCCTCTCTCCAAGTACAGACACATTGAGGGTTAAGGCCTGAACACATGAATTTGGGGAGATGCAATTCGGTCTGTAACGCCCTTCCACTCCTCCAGCTGCTTTTCCACTTGGCAGGTAAGTTATTGTCTTGACTCAATTTACATGACAACATTCCTTTGATTACATCCTCTATGCTTTCCAATAACCCAAGGAATAAGTTCCCAGTGACTCAGCGCAGCCTGAAAACCCCTTTCGTTCTGTGCTCCTGTCCCGCATTCACCGCGGAGCTCATGCCCACCTCAGCGCTTTGCATGCACTGCTCTCCTTCTCAGACGGTTCCTTACCTGGCTCTCTCCGCCTTCAGGTCTCAGCCCACAGGTTGCTGCCGTGGCCCTTTCCGCCATGCTGTGAAAGTAGATACCTTCCAGCTAAGTAGGAGTCATTAAAGCTGCGCTTCAGGTGGCACATGATTAAATTTGTCTACAAGCTGAAACGTGGATGAAATGACCCTGAGAGTCACTTTCCAACGTTAGAATCAAATATTTTCATATTGCTACCAAGAAAACAAATATTTATAAATAGATGTTTCTATTCTGCTGAAATACATCCGATCTAAGTAACAGAAGGTAATTAGCACAGAATCTAATCAGGAGCATTGCTTTAGTGCCCATCATTAAAAAGCTTAACTGTTGCACCATTTTTCTTTTCTGCTTTATGAAGAACTCATTTATGCAGCATTTCAATGCTATTGTAATTGTGAGTTTTATGGGGGGATGAAATGAACTGGCCTCAATTTTACAACACAAACATTACCTGAAGCTTTCTATAACCCAGCCACAGGAGGAAATAGAAAAAAAAAAAAGGGAAAAATTATCATAAAAATGCTGATGCTGAAACTGAACTTTGCTCATTGGTTTGATTGATCTGAGGCACCACATTAAGATTTTAAGCTATGTGTTATAAAATCTCCTTTTGTTTCATGACTTTTTTTTCTTGCAACTGATTCTTAATAGCTATACACTAGGGAGGACCAATGCACCTAGACAGACTGAATATTTAAAAGGCACAAAATGTCAATTCGTAAATTTTTGAGCATTTGGTTGACATCTCATTTCAAGAATGGAGTTGCCAAAACTGCACTCGCTAATGGAAAAAAAAAAAACAAAAACTCAAGCGATTCACATAGCTCGAGGCAACTGCAGTTATCTTTGCAGAGAAAGGTCAGTGTCTTAAAGATTAATAAAATTCACTTAATAAATTATGTAGTCTCCATTTTTTCTTGTAACTATATTAAATACATGTGCACATCATGTAATTCAGGAGTTTTTCTAGAATGAAAAGATAGATCCTTCTCTCAAGGACTGCTGGTTTCAACTGACCCCCAAAGAGGGACATATTTTGCCCCTTTGTCCATCAAGAAACATTTAGTTATAAGTTTATTATAGAGTGTTCTTTGTCTTCCTATACATATAGAACTTCCTCATATTTTTTCCTCTTTATTCTCGGTTTTGTTAGAATAAAATATAGCTGTTGAGAGTAAGATGCATCATTAAATATAAAATATTTATTCCTTTATGATTTGTTTTACATTTTATCACTAATATAGTCTGCATAATGACCCCTTTGATTAGAAATCACCATCTCTGCCCCTCAGTTGAGGAGATTAAGACTTGTGATGTTAAGTGGCCCATGCAAGGCACACAACTTTGAAACAGCGAAATCAGCAGAGATTCCCATAGGAGCGTCCCAGAACACAAGGGGCGGATGTAGAATTCTTCGGTGAGACGCAGAGTTATGAAGAACAGAGTACCTCCCACTGACCACCATTTACATAGAATAGGATGGCTGCACACTCGGAAAGAGGTGGTGAGAGGAGACCGCGGAGCCAGAGAAAGGGTCTTGAAGATGAGAAAAGGCGAGAGGGGGCGTGACAGGAAAAGCAGCTCCTGAGACTCAGCTGATGTATTTGGAGAAACCAGTTTGTTCTTTAACTGCTTTACGTGAACTTGACTTCCAGGGTCTCAGGTTCTTCCCTTGCGAAATAAAAGGGCCTAGGAGGCAAGGGAATTTGTTTATTGAGTCTTCTCAGAATTTATAAGATATTATCCACCGAACAGCCCTAAATGAACTCATATTTATCCAACTACTTACCCTCCTTCATCCATAGTCTCATTGTAAGGGAAACACAGAGTTTATTACGTTAGGCTGAAGTCTTAAAAATTTAGGTAGTCAAATTAAGTACTTCCTATTGGTCAGGAATGTATACACACACAATTTTGGATTTCAACAAATATTCCATTTATTTATTTACTTGAACACACATTGTGAGTGTCAGACACTGAACATACAATAGGAAAGAAAGGATTTCTGCCTTGTAAAGCAGAAATCTCACTGAGACATAAACTGATTAAATCATCAACGTCATAAGAACGTGTTCAATCTATAAATCTGTAGTGTGGCGTTTGGGGACCTGAATGGAAGTGGATGTATGCCCAGCGGTGGCGAGCCGCTCCGGACAGCCAGAGCCTGAAAATGGACAACGGGGACAGGTGCACTGACTAGATGAGCCGAAATCAGGTCTGTGACGTGACGGGGGATATGCTTAAGAATTCTGTAAGTTTTGCCTCCCAGAGATGCTGTTTTAATAGGTCACAAAGATCCAGACTTGTGCACAATACTTCAGAAGTTTTACTACAGGGTGAAGCATTTCTCATTACTGAGGAAAGGAAGATTAAAGCAATTTCACAGCACAATTAAAGCGTTACATTACTGAAATGCTAATGAACTTAGGCAGTAAGTAATTCAGTACATAGTTTGAAACATAAGATTGCTTGTGTTTCATCTCTTTTAAAAAGATACAACTTCTTTCAACTGTGAGTGTGTGCATCCACCTCCATACACGTGCACACATTTCAGGATACCCCTATCTATTGAAAAGGGTTTTATAATCACATGTAAAAATCAATAAATGCATAAAATAAGTAGAGAACATTTAATAGTGTTTTAAAGGGATGAGCAAATTGTTAGTATATTCTAAGGTTAATAATAAAAATGAACATTAGAAGAATAGCAAATGGAAGTTTACCTTGTCAACCTGCAAATGAATATATGTTTAACTTTCAACAGCAAAAAAAAATATGTTTTTCTCATAACTTCCATAATGTATATGAAAAAAATTTAATTTATGAGACTGGAGTATTATTCCAAATCCAATTGGCGCCTTACTTTTACTTCCCATTTACAAATCTGTAGTGCACTGAATAGAAAAAGAAAGAATGAACCTTCAGCACAAAGGTGGTCACTATTGGAGTCAGCAGCTGATGCTTATATTGATCATTTTTCCTTTGCCAATATGTATGCAGCTGGTAGGGGGTGAGCCAGGGAACTGGGATGACAGGGTAGAATGTGTGTTCAAGGCACGTATGAAATCCTCCTGATATATCTGATATGAGGCCAGAGGTTAAATTCAATAGTAACTTCCTTTGCTTCAAAAAAAGAAAAGAAAAAGTATTGCTCTGTCCATCTGTCCATTTTTCCATCCATCTGTCCCATAAGCATTTATTTAGTATCTGTTATAGCTTGGAAAACCTGCCAGATGCTATAATTTAAATATGGAAGTAATTCAAAAAATAGGTAGTATGACCCTCATCTCATTGACTAAGAAACTAAAGTTTAAAAAACTTAATTCTTAAATGGAAAGCTGATGAATGCCAAAACCAAAATTAATTTAGTCCCACTTATGTTTGTTAATTCCTTCATTAGTTCAACTAACACATTGGTGTGGGAAAAATCTGCTAGGTGTCTGGAGTTGGTAGAGACCAGGGCAGCTGCGATTCCTAACCTTGTGGAGTTTGCAGCCTACTGAGATTATTTGGCACCCAAATCTGTTGACCTTTTCCTTTATCACACATTCTCAATACAGCAAAAGTGCACTCACTGAGCACCCACTCTATGTGGGGCACCCACCGTATTTCAGTTCATGTACCAACCATAGTATCCCCTTCAGTATATTCCCTTTACAGTATGCCCTGTTCTACAAATGAGAAGGGAAAGACTTGTTTGCAAATAATTCTGTCATATGTGCCTTGACAAGTATATATAGACCCAGAATATCTCAAGATTTAGAGCTTACATAAAGATCATAGAAAAATCTATCCCTTTTTGTCTTTTTCTGTGAGGGGTAGACGTGAGGGTGGGTGAGAATTTTACTTCCTTGTAAAATTTCTGCTATGTGAAGTATAAAGCTCCAGGGTTTCCTCTTGATATTAAATTTAGTCGGGGTAGAGTGGGGAGAAAAGGCAGACACTGAAGAAGCCGGAAAAGATAAACATCCTTAAGCCCACATAACCTTTTCTCGCTCAAAGAGTTGTGCTGTGGACCATATATGTACCTCAGAGGATGACGTGGGTCAAGTGGAAAAGCTTTATGAGCAATACTGAGTCATTGGAGAGGTGTTTGGGGAACCACAGAACATGCACAATGGGAGAGGGGTGGCATTTGTTTGGGAAAACAGGTCTTGGGTTGGTTGCTAGCTTCAAGAGCTAGGAAAACCATTGACGATTTACAACACTGTCTATTTTAAATCACACAAAGATTGCCTTGACAAAAGTAGGCAGATTGTTTTGAAACAAGAATCCAGAAGCCAGGGAACAAATTTGAGAAACGACTGAAGGACTTAGGTAAGACATAGCAAGGGTATTTTTTTTAAAGAACCAGTAAACTACCACACTTTTTTTTTTTAATATAAAGACTAGTCAGAGTGTGCACTCAGTCATTAGGAATCCATGATGGAAACCCCAATGATCTGATTACGATCTCCATACATTGGGATCTGTAGCATGTAGAATGCCAGTACTTGTATCAGTTTGGACATAACTAGCAGAAACAAAAGAACATGCGACACCAGAAGTGGAATCGAAATGACAATTTTCATTAGCCTTTGCTTTCTGCTGTCTACCTCTCTAAGTCCCCCCCCAACCAAAGTGTTCATTTACTTTTTGCTCTGTATAATTGTAAGGACTACCTTTCTTTTACTGTGGAATGGTATGCATTTAATCATTACTATGACAGTGGATGGGAAGCAGAAATCCATCGGGAGAGCTCTTCAAGGCCACTTTTGTCCAGGCCAGGAAAGGCCAATACCTTTGTTTGCCGACATTGATTTCCCAGGAAATAATTGCTCCTATTTCCCAAGAGAGATTGGGCTTGTCTATATCTTGCATGTACAGACCCTGAGATTGAGTCGTAATTTGGGGAAATGAATACAGGACTCCACTGCCATCTTCGTGTGGACTTCCTGTGTCCCACCCACATGCCTGCCACTGGGCCACAGAAGATGAGGGACTTCACGCCTCACACATGGAATAAACAGCGTGTTGCAGTGGGTCCTTTTTAGTGGAAGTGTCCGATGCATCTGTTAAATAGAGTTGCGGTGTAACATACTTTGTCACTGCTCAAAAGGAATCCCTTGCTCAGGCGACATGCACTTATTTGAGGCTTCCCAAGTGCACAGAGGCTGGGCTCTCATTTCTACACCCATTCGCCCTGATCGCTGATTGCAGAGTAAAACGCCTCGCCCCACCTCCACTTTCCTCCTGTCGGTCACCCCCTTGGCTAGCATTTCTCTGTTATTTAATTCTCTACACAGTTGTGACTTCCTCCAGAAAGGCTCCTCAAATGCCCAGGACAATGTTACCTCTTGGGGATCAAAATCATTTAGTCTTAAATCGGGCGTAGCCCTCATCTGGGGCGTTCCTACCAGAATTTACATGCTGGGCTCGAGGGCATTGTCCTGTGTGCGGAGGGCACTGCTTGGGGAGTAGTCAGGTAAGGGTTAACAGTAACAGGCTTGGTGACAAACTGGGCGGTACAGAGGAGGAAAAGTGGTAGACAAGGAAGATCCTTAGTTTTCTGACCTAAATGATTTGCCTAAGGTCATTTAAACCCAGTTCTGTCTTCATTTCAAAGGCCTTTCCCCCCCACTGTAGTGCTTTTTCTCCAAAACTATATATATCTGCTCAATTTCTTGCCAAATGAAACCAAACTGGTTGTGTAAATGGGACTTTTCCTCACTCTCTCATGTACTTTGCCATGTAAAAAGTATGTGTGTGCGCATGTGCGCGTGCATGTGTCCGGCAGGGTGGGGGGAGATTATTTCTGTAGTAAGACACCTAGAAGCACATTCACTGTTGCCGTAATGTCCAATCATGCATTATAGTCCTCCTCATAATAGCTCAAGATTAGGAGCAACTTAAATACTTAACCATCCATCAGTAGGGCAGTGGTTAAATAAATTGTAGTACATCTGTGAAGTGGATGTTATACAACTTTAAAATAAGATGAGGAAGCTCTTTATGCACTAACATGGAAAGATTCTAAGGATCTGTTGTCAAGTGAAAAAAAAGCAAAGTGAAGATCAGTGTATTTAGAGTGATATAATTTGAGCGTGTGTTTAACATAATACTTGGATAATACATAGACATTTCTGGAAATCTATACAAAAAACCACTAACAGTGGTCCCTGGCTTTATCTTTGAGGGGAGAAATGTACAAGGGCTGAGGAATTGACGTGGGAGCCTGACTTCACCGCGTGTCTTTGTGTATTTCTTTGAACCATTAGGCTAAATTATTCAATATATTAAATTAATCCAACAATTGTACAGTTTATGACCAAAAAAAATACACAGGCATGATTTGAATATAAGCTACTAACGTAACCCTGATTGTCCTGGGGAATTAACTTGTATGAACCTTAGGTATCTTATGTGAGAATAAAATGGGCGTTTTTCAGAATTGTGAAGAAAATTTATAATACACATGTGAAAGCCTTTAGCTCACACATAATAGGTACTGAGTAAGCATTCATGTTCATTTTTTTTACTAAGAATTTGCGGTAGTGTCCACCGCAGAAGTCCAGGGAAATAAAAAGATGAATGGGTTTCATTGTCTAAGTATACTCCTCCTTCATTCTCTGACTGTCTCTTTTGTGAGAAAACATACTTAGGGGTAAGAGTAACAAAGAATGGTAAACCCAGCATTGCAGGGGAACAAGAACATTTCAGAAACCTTATCATAGCAAGAACTGAGCTTTAACTATGGGGTAATTCTATTGGAAAAATGATAATTATGTGTCAAGTAGCATTAACATTATTGCATTCTCTCCAGAGTATTTAATAATTAAGTTGTCACTATCAAGTCTATAAGCGAAGTCACTCCTATTGAAGACATTTACCTGAAAAGAATCCCAACCGGAATTCTAATTGGTCTTTCTTAGGAATGTCAAAGAGTTGTCTAAGCTGGCCTTGCATTTCTCTAGCATTCAGACAGGCATCTTGCAAGAAGCAAGCGGCCCTTTACACTGGGCACAGGTATGTTCCCAGATTCCCCTTCAACAGAGCGCCCCTAGAAGATGCCGTCAGTCTCCCACAGGTGGCATTTGGATTACTCACTGTTTCTAACTGCAGTGGCTCCTGACAGAGTTTGTGGTGGGCCTCCCACTCCCTGGGACTGAGTCAAGGGCCATGAGAACCTTTACTTCAAGGCAAGAGCGGCAGAAGAAGGGTCCTATTGTGCTGGCCTTAGACGGGCTGTGTGAAAACTAATACCAAGGCAGCCAAAAATCAAACCTTTGCAGAACCATTCTTTGATGACTCCTTAGGGGATATATAATCGCAATAATAAATCCAAGGCTTTGTTTTCTAGGATTTCCTAAAAACTGGCAGATCCCATTGAATACATAAATAGATAATAAAATTCATAAATAAATTATTATTTTGGGTATGAATAAATAATAACAAAAAGAAAAGGTATGTGTGTGGAGAGTTATACCTAAATATATCTGGAAATACTGTGTTAAATAAAATCAACATTTTTTTCCTAAAGAAGGCCCCAGGAATTTTCAGGAACATTAAACTCTTAAAGCTGATTGTGTGTCTCCTTAGGTGGGCTAAGGGAAATTAACATCACTGAAAAATATAGTTGAGTAGGATATTTTTTGTCATAAATTATTTTGTGTGATCACTGTTACATGGAATTCAGTGTGACAACTGCTGGTATAAAACATTCTTATTGATTAATCTTACCAATTTTTAAAAAATTAAATAAAAGATAACTGGGAGGCAGTTATAAAGATATTATATTGATACATTTATTGATAGATAGATGATAGATAGACAGACAGACACAGAAAGTTAGGAGAAACAGGAAACCCACAGCAGCAGAGCATGTCTGAGATAGACGGATTATCAGGGAGATGTTATGAGGAGGTGAAAATTTTAGACTGAGATCGTTCATGCTGAGATAGGAAGACCTTTCTATTGTGCTTCCCCAAATTGAAAGTGAGGCTGGGGTTTGGGATAGAATGGATTTAAGGGAGACCTACCAAGACAGACATCTTTTATGTCACTAAGCAGAAAATAACTCACCATCGCTTTCTAGGTCTGAAGGTAATACTTCCATCCAGTGTCTGTGTTTTTGTTACCTTATCTGTGATTTAGGAAGATAGACTTCCCTTTTTAGGGCAATTGTGACAAAGATGTGATGTTGGAAACAACGCAGTTGTTGCCATTACGTTACTACACCTAGTAAGGGCTTCATTTATATTAATTGTAATTATAGCAACATGTTTAACTTGTTAGTTCTTCAACCAATCTCCTGGCATAAAACCTATGAGGAAGTTTTTGCCCTGAAGCTGTAATATGAGCTATGGGATGTGGACTTGGAACATCTAATCAGGAATTCTATTTCTGGCTCATCAAAGCAAAGCATCTTTGAGCAGAGCACTTATTACTCATCATGAATGCCCTTTATGCAGCGTCGTTATTAACTATCTCCCTAACAGCTCCCAAGTTTCCTGCGTTAGTGTGAGGGGTTTGAATCTTCCATGATTAGAATAAAGAGTCATGTTCTCAGTGATTGAGAAATGCACAAGTAATCATGTCATAACGCATGTGAAAATGGTTTGATAAATGACAAGCACCAAGTGAAATAAGACTTACTGTCAATAGATATGATTTGATAGGAGAAAATTAAGCTATAATGGTTTTACCCATCATGCATATGATTGCAAATTTAATTAAGAAATCTTTATGTAGGAAATAAGTAATATTTAAGATATGGTTATGTCTGTGTTTAACTTTAGGCTGAGATAAACACATTAACAAATTTATTCAAACATTGCTATTTAGAAAGTGAGGAAAATATAGAAAGTAAAGAAATGTAAACATTTTTCATTGTCTAGGAATATTAGCACACTATGGGATATTTGAGATTCCCTTCTTTTCTATGCTTGGTTCAGAAATGTAGTTTTGGCCCAATAGTTTGTGAAATTTCCTCTTAATTTAATTACTTGGTTTAGTGGAACAATGCCATTACATTGCATTTATTTGTGTACATCAATACATGGAGAACAAGGTTTGCTCAAGAATCCTGAACTGTCTCTAAGTGATAAAGCTACTTTTCTGTCAAACAAACTCAAAAAGAATCAGAAGGCTTTGACTAGAAATAAATGATAAAAATTTTTTCAATGGTCTTAGAGTTTGCAAACTGAGAACACAGCTAGGTGAAAATCCAGAAGTATTCAAAAGAATAAAGAAAAATTAAAAGCTTCCCCCAGCCCCGAACTTTCCCCTGCCCCACCCACCCCTGCCTTCCTACCCTCAATCCTTCCCCACTTTGGCTTAGTCCATGGGTCCTTTATACATGTTCCTTGACTTGACCTTTCCCCTTCTTTTCCCTGTTACCCCCTCCCTCTTCCCCTCTGGTTACTGTCAGTTTGTTTTTTCTTTCAGTGTTGCTGGCTATATTTTTCTTGCTTTTTTGTTCTGTTGATTAGCTTCCACTTGTCAGTGAGATCATATGGCATTTGTCTTTCACCCCCTGGCTTATTTCGATTAGCACAATACCTTCTAGGTCCATCCATGCTATTGTGAAGGGTAGGAGTTCCTTCTATGAAAAAATTAAAAGTTCTTATAGTTAAAAGTGCATTCTTAAGAATTGGCAGTCTGGCATTCTTAGCCCTAGGATTGGCCCAGGAGGGTTATCGTTGATGTTAGGCAGTCAAGATGCTGGGTGTGAGGAGGTCTGGTCGCATCTGGTGGTCTGCATAAGGGAGGTCAAGTGGATGTATATTGGAGTCCTTCAGGCGGTAACCAGGAGGTCTGCATCTGTGAGTTCATAATCAGAGAGTTAGCTAGCGAGAGGTACATGGATGTGGGACTGATAGTTCAAAAAGCTTGAAGTTCCCAGGCTACTTAGAACAAGAATAGAGTGTTTCTTCATACCTCGGCCTCCATAATGTTAATAATTTTAGCAGATTGGTTAAACTGACTCCATTTTATATATTCCCTGTCTTCACTCTTTCTTCATGCCCCGATTCCACTTCTTCTTTCTTCCCTGACGTCAGGCCCTGAGGACACAACAAACCTGCTGCTGCTCTGAGGAGCTACCCCCACTGCCCTATACACTGGGTGCCCTCACCCCAAAACCGAGATTCACCATACAGCTAAAATTTCCCAGACATCCCCTCTTCACTGCCTCCGGAGACAAGTATAGAAGATATAATAAAGATGTGGAAGGAAACTTGTTATTTTAAACATTTTTAAATTACATTAAAAAAGTTTTATTGCATTGCAGTTTATACCTTTTCAAATAGAAGAATCATAGAAAAAAAGCTCAAAATATGAAATGTGACTAACATGATATTTATAATAAAATTCAAATGTTAAAGTGATATTATCACCAAGCCAAAAAAAGAAAAAAGAAAAAAAACCAGAAATAGGTTGGTTACTTATAAGTTATAATCAAAATCACAGTACAGATTGTATTCTGTTCAAAGGGATAGCAAAAACATAGAGAAGAATAAGGACTTAGTACAACTAACACAGGAAGTAGTGGAAAACAAATACATGTAAAGATGTCAAATAAGTGTGTAGTTTTTAAAGATACAATACCAAAATATAAATATAGAAGACATTTAAAAACTAAAACAAAGCACAAGTGTATACATATTTATAATTTCTAAAGAATTATAACATCTCTAATCTGTTCTTGACATTTAGCAAAGTGTAAGCCATCAAACTTATATCTGAAAAATTTTTTAAAAATGTGGAACTAACGAAAAAGCAGTTAAAAATACATCCCTGCCCATTACCTCATATCCATTTACCACACATGCTCAAAAAATGATACTACTTACTTACCTGCATCAATCATCCGGTACAAGGATTTTATCAAGGATTCTTTTAAGGAATAAATAATTCAGATGATCTGCTCATAACACTCCCTGTGTAATAGCCTTCAATGGACTTCCATTGTACTTAGGAAAAAACCTAACATCTTACAATGAACTGTAAGTCTCTGAATATTTACTATCTCCTGGCTTCCTCTCTATCTTCGTCCTAAGCTCAATGTGCTCTTTCTCACCAAGCTGTAGCCACATTGATGCCATCCCTAGGTCTAATTGCCACTTCTATCTTTTAAACACAGGATCCTCATTACTCCTTTCATAGTCCTTAATAAAAATTTTTATTTCATTGGTGTGAGTCTTTGTCATATAATGAGAAAGGACGTATATAACACAGGTGCTGGGCCATGCTAGATTATTAGAAACTTTCTTTATAAGCCCATGGATGTCTTCTGCTTGCTCATCCTAGGTACTCTCCACCCAGCTCTGTGCCTGGAAATCAGATCCTTACAGAAGGCATCAGGGGTCCTTCCTGCTCTCTGGCTTCAGATTGAATGGGGAGAAGAAAGTGAGAGGGAAGAAACTGAGTCAGGAGTGCTTATTCCACTGACTCCCTTCATGCAATGTCACTATTGCTTGGCTGCATCTAATATGAGTCACTTCTCTTGCTAAACTATCTTCATGTAGCTTCATCTTTCCTTCCCTCTTGCCCATTCAAACCTAGGAATGATGAGGTCACTGCTAGCTCTAGTCCCAGTGGACTTGTCCTACCTCTTATTGTTCTCCTTAAACCTGGCCACAGATTCTAAATAGTCTCTATATTAAACTCCCCCTCAACTGTCTAGTTCTATCCTATAATTGAGTTATAAAATACACAAATAAAATATAGACCATGAATTCAATAATAATTTAATATTGGAGCACAAATTATTATAATCCATCAGTAGAATGGGTCAATAAGAGTGACTCATATGAATAGACATCAAAGACATTTAAAAAATTTAAAACCTATACCTACTAGAAACTACTAGTAAAATAGTGATTATCAAATTTTTCCTTTACAGTAACAGTAAACATGTAAATAGTAAACAGTAAAAATGGTTATTAGAAAAAGAAACATAAAAGAGCATTATTAATTACGGTGAAACACTTGATTAGAAGCGTTCTCATTAACTCTAAAAATAATTTTGAGCATGGATAACACCATCATTGCTTTTGAACTGCATTCTAGAAGGGACCTTCAGTGACACCAGAAAATATAACAAAGTCATAGGTGTTTTTTTGAAAGTTAAGAGTATAGTGGTAAACACACAAAGCAATATGTATGTGATGTATTATATAATTTTCACTTGAAACCTATGATTTTATTAACTAATGTCACCCCCAATAAATTTAATACAATTGGAAAAAAATTAGTACAGTTTTCACATTTGCCAATTATGTTTCACCTGGGAAACCCAAAAGAAGCAGCTGCAAACAAAAACAGGCAAAAATAATTAGTAAGCCCAATAACAGAGTTGGCAACAAAGTTAGCATAAAATCAGCAATGTTCATATACTCTCAAATGACAGTTTAAGAAATGTAATGTATTCCCACTTACAATAGCAATAACTGAAAACAATAGCATTTAGTTCCTGGTACAGAACTTTAAATATGTACCAATAAATTCTTGAGAAAATACTTGAGAATGTCTGAGACTGTGGAGGCAAAGAGGGGGGAGGAAATCCAAGAAATTAGGAGATACAAATAAAAAAGAGATGGAATGAGTCTGTGAACAATAAAGCATTATAAAAATTTGCTTCACAGAGTTCTCTCTACAAGATCCTATGCCTTTAAAATTAGAGGCTACTTTTCACATCATGCATTCCCAGAATCCAACATCCAATATATGATAGGAGTTAAATTTATGTTTTTGTATGAGTGATATATATGAAATGATGATTGAAGGAACGAATGCAAAATGAAAAAGCGATGCAGCACATGTTCAATTTCCAGTTTGCCATTGCATCTAAAACCATTTGGTGACCAAACGTTTGAGTTGTGCAGCTCTGCGAAAAAATAGAAAAGATCTACAACGGTTCTTTTACTACCTCCAGAGTCAATGCGCATCGCTAGACCAAAATTAGGGAGTCCCCCCCAAATGTGAGAGCTTTCTATTTAGTAAGACTTTGAGAAAATGCATTCAAATCCTGCACGCATTCCCAACATCCTCTCATGCGACCCTGGGAGTCCGAGGCAGCTGGAAGCCACGGTAGAGGTCAGAGGGAGACAGTCATTTGCACTGAAGGATGCTGAAAATAAAGTGAGCGGTGGGGCCACGTGAGGGATTAGCCCTCAAGAACGCCGGCTTTCCTCAGAATTACAGTTATCTCTGAAAAACTGGTGGGACTGATACTATAAATGGGAAGAACTTCTGACAACACATCAGAAGGGATTTTCATAGAGATTAACTGTATTGGGTCATGAAACTCAAATATGTCCAGTGAGTATAGAAAATGTTTGAGATTTTAAGTTTTATTGAAAATAAAACTATTTAAAATGTCAGACCCAAGTTTGGTAAAAAAGTAAGACTTTTAAAAATCAACATTTAATTAAGTCATAGGGTAGGATAAGTCTTACAATACAACCTAGCAATGATTATGTGTTTCAAAACCAGAAGACCAGATATAAAGTCTTGGCTCCAACAGGGAGCAACATGGCCTTTGGTGATTCATTTAACTATCTGAAACATCCCTTTTCTTATCAAATGATAAAAGTAATATACCACATCAGTAATCTTTGTGCTGATCATTTGGACAACTGTAAAGGAAAAAAGAGCTTGTAAATGATCTCTTTAGGAAAGAATGTCTCTGCATGAATTTTTGCATTGCAGTATATTTAACATCTAATAAGATTTAAAAGAACTATGGGTATCAGTTTTTGCCCACCAGGATCTTTAATGCAGTTTGGAGAAACAGTTTTCTTCCCCCAAAGACCCTCTCTCTTCTTCCCTCTGTCCTGTGTTTGCCCCCTAGCTTCTTTCTTTTCCTACTCGTGCTTACACGTCAGTTAGTACCTGCTACGTGCTAGATCCTGAGCAAGGTGAGCAAGGCATCCGCACACCCACTTCCCAAGCCTGTCGTTCCGTTCCTGCGTTTCCCGCACCACGCTGTGTTAGACTTCTAGCTGAAATTCTAAGGCTTACGACGCGTGCCGGTACCTCATGCTAATGTTTCAGTGGAGTTGTGTCTGTGCGCTAAAAGAAAGTGAATAGAGCAATTGTCTAATAATTTAACAACAAGGATAATGTCGTATGTTCACATTCAGACACTTCATTTGTACTTCAGTGGTGAGAAAGATGGCAGGTTTTAATGCTTTATGGACTAGACTTATATAAAATGATCAATCTCTGAATCCCAGTGCTCTCATTAGCAGCTGAGTGACCTTGGGCAATTGATTTAGTAACTCTGTCTTAGGTCCCTAAAGAAAAAATGGGCCAAATAAAGATACCTAAACCTAGGAGATGGGGTTAAAGTTAAGGAAGTAATATAGGTAAAGAGCAAAGAATACTGGTGGGCGCATAATAAGAATAGTGAGTAATTATTATATATATTGCTATATCATAGTTACATACTGTTTAAATACTATTTTTTAAAGTAGGAATACATTATATATGCATATACATGTATATTATATATGCATATATGTGTGTGTCTATATATAAATATCAATTAAGGCTCTTAACTAATTTCTAAATAGTGTGTGTACTTTGCAGTGTTTGTGCAAAGAGAAAGCAGAGAGATAAGGTAGAAAGATATGTAATACATCAGCCAAATGCAGAGAATACCATTTTATAAGGAAATATCATCAGCTGCCTTTTTTATTTCTAGGATACATCATTTTTTTGTATAACGAATAGGTTTAAAGGATAAATGAGATTACATAGCAATGTTTTTAGTTCCCTAGAAAGATGATTATCAACATTAAATCCATATAAAGCACTTCAGAAGACACAGTATAGAGATTGGTACAGTGGCTATCAAAGCTAATCTGGGCATAGAATTTGGTACCAATAAAAATGCATAATTTTTAATGATTCCTAAAAACTTCTTCTTCTCCCCAAATTGCCATGACATACGTAGGATTTTCTCAGTAAGTTTCATTAGCTAAGTCTGTAAAACCCTCTTAGGAGAAATACTGATTTTTAGTACATTTGTCAAATTGGGTATTTCGGGGTATAATTTAAGAGTTTTGAAATCATGAAGACTACGATTATACAGAGTCTGCATCACAATTACTACTTTGAATTTTTTATCTATCTTAAAATTAGCTCATAGCTATATTATTTATAAGTGTAAATAAAAACAAAATAACTATTTTTTTTCTTCTTTTGGAGCCTTGCTTTAAAGAAGTGAAATCATGGTTATTTATTAGCCATTCCATTTCCAATTTGTAGGACATAGAAAGGAATAGTTATGATAAGATGCATATTTATAAACTATAGATCTACCCCTACAGCTTGACTAAATTTTTAAATATATTCTTTGCCTTCTAATTGTCTCTGTAGAAAATCAAGCAGTGCTTTCTTTATAAAGCTATTTTCTTTTATCGCAGTCCTATATTTTATTCTTTGATCAAGTTGTTTTATTTTTTCTATTTTTTCCTATATGCTTCATTTATCTAATATGCAGTTGTTTGCTTCACTCTCATTAAATGTTGCTGGTTCCTAGAGTAAAATTAGTTTTCCTGGCTTTGTTTTATTATGACCTCAAGCTTGTTTTTATTTTTTATTTTTTTCATGCTTTTTTGTCTTCTCTCTTTTTGTATACAGAATTTTTTTTTTGAATAACAAAATGAAATGAAAGAGGCTTTCCAGAGAGGCTCCATGCTTATAAATAAGACATGTAAGTTAATGTCCATTCAATGTAATGGAAAAAATTTGTCTATCTACTTATTCCAAATGGAACAAGTTGGGCAAGTTCTGCTCTCTCACCTTTTTGGTCAGAGTTTAGCAAATGAGAAGGACAATTCAGGGCCCTACATAGAGAAAATTTTAGCAGCACATTAAGAGAGATTCAAAATCTCACACTGAATTAACAGTTCTGATTAAGACGTAAAAAATTATAAGAGTCCCATTGCTCCACCATTATCATGGGGCAAGTCTAATAAGCAAGCTACAAAATTATAGGTCTCAAGGGGCGGGGGGGGGGGGAATCAGAGAGCTGAGGACCTAAATATAAACTAATGAGCACTTCCTAGGAAAGGTGACATCTGTGGCTGCTTTCACCTCTGTTGGAAGTGACACACTTTCACAAGTGTTGGAAGAAGGAGTAATCTGCCATAGGAAATAGTTGGGGGGAAAATGCCACACTTTTATCACTTTTAATGACCGTAACGATTAGAATACTTAAACATCCCTGCAAGGAGTAAGCTTGCAAAGAGCCACCACTTCTTTCACCGAGTTCACAAGGGTGGCCCCCAGAGTCTAGGACGGGGAGGGAAAGAGAGCTGGTAGATGTTCTCTTGGAGGCAGGGGGAGTCGTCATCGAGCAGGCAGGCAGCAGTCCCCTGAATGTTAGGACAATGGTGGGAGAACTCAAGGAGACCCTTCCAAGGGACACCAGCTCTTTCCCAAGGGAACTGCAGGGTCCCTCCCAAGTCAGAGCCTATAAGAAAGAAGTCACCAGGTAACAGAACGTGAATGGCAAAACAAGAAAAAAACAACTCGTCATCATCCAAAGATAAATTGTAGGCTGTAAAACACAGACAGGCTCCCTGTTTCAGAAACTTGGTGGCTGACGTGGGCATGAGGAGACAGCCAGCGTGGCTGGCGCTGAGACTTCATGTCCCGCTGAGGGAGAACTGAGGCCCAGCCTCAGAGGAGCTGAAGCCAGCAGTGCGCTTAATCCACTAAAACCACCACAAACTCTGCCTGCACCCAAATACAGGTTCAAAAAAAAAAGAAGGAGGAGGAGAAGGAATTCTTACCTTTTGGCCTCCTCCCCGTGCCAAAAAAACCTTATTACAAATTGTATTAGTCTGCTTCAACTGCCATTACAAAATACCGCAGAACACATGGCTTAAACAATAGAAATGTCTTTCTCACAGTTCTAGAGGCTGGGAAGTCAAAGGTCAGGAGCCAGAGGATTTGGTTTCAGTAAAATCTCCTCTAGGTTGCAGATAGCCCCTTCTCAATGTTCTCATAGGACTCCCTGGTGCATGTGTACTGAGAGAGCTCTCTGTTCTTAGGAGTCTGCGAATCCTACCAGATCAGGGCCCTACCCTTGTGACTTCATTTAACCTTACTTGCCTCCTAAAGCTTTATTTTCAAATACATTCACATGGTTGGGGTGGTGGTGGTTAAGGCTACATTATATGAACTTGGGATGAGGAACACAGTACAATTCACAGCACAAATGTATGAAAATAACCTCACTGAAGGGGTGGGGGAAAAAGGAGCTTACCTAAGTAACACTGGAAGATGTGGTTTTGATGTTTTTATTGGAAACTACATGGATACAGTTAACATAAATTTTATGATTGATGCATAAATTCAACATGTTGTGTTTCTTCATTTTTCTCCATCCCACCTTCAAGTTGTTATTAATTTGGTGGTGCCTCTTAAAATTTATGGTATTCAATGTTTTATAGGGATTGATTTTATAGCATCTTTAAATTTTCTAGAGCATCCTCAAACACAGAATTGGCACTTAATTAATATCTGTTTTACTTATTAAATCTTTACCTAGTTAAAAAAAACAGTGGATATATAACTTTTTTGGTAGAATATTAGAATATTTCTGTGTTGTGTGTCATAATAGTAATAACTTTTAAATTACCTGTAGCTTTCTGTAGAGAAGATACACTATTATTTATTTGCCTGTTTCTCTCTTTTCAGGCATTCAAATTACCTCTGGTTTTGTGATTTATTGCTATATGCTTGTGGATGCAGAAAGCTGTTTCTCAGGGTTTAAACTTAAAATAAAACTGAGGCATTAGAAGCATGTAATGAAGACCAAACTGACTTTGGAATAAATCTTAAAAGTTATCTGAGTTTGATAGTAACTCTGAGTGTGGGGGATTCAATTTGTAGTTACCCTAAGAAATAATTCATGGGGTCTACTAAACTGAAATTCTTAACTTTTTAATTCCCTCAGTGTTGCTAACGTTTAATCAATCTCTATCTCACTTTTTTTTAGATTTTATTTACTTATTTTTAGAGAAATGGAGGGAGATAAAGAAGGAGAGAAATATCAATGTGTGGTTGCCTCTCGCGAGCCCCCACCTGGGGGCCTGGCCCACAGCCCACGCATGTGCCCTGACTGGGAATTGAACCAGTGACCCTTTGGTTTGCAGGCCAGCTCTCAATCCACTGAATCACACCAGCCAAGGCTCTCTCTCACTTTTTTAGCTAGTTAACATGTAAATTATTTTTTACTTTTATGTTAAACAGTTTAATTGATATATAATTTACATATTATACAATTCTCCCATTTAAGTATGTAATTCAATATTCTCAATAATCAAATAAGATCTAAGAGTTCATTTAAAACTTATTTCTAGGAAGTATAGAGGTTAACACTTTAGTGGGTGAGTATGGGATACACTGTATCTAGGACACACAGGTGTGATATTTCTCACCCTATAGATTGTCAGGCCCTTAAACACATAATTATACATGATGCATATAGATTCAGAAAGCATTACTGTTATTTAATTATAAAGTCTCCAGTTCTTACTGTTTCTTTAAATGTATCATTGTGTGAAAATCATACTGTATAAGTCTTTGGCAACAGAATTATTCACCCAGAAGATAAAACAAGCTGATTTATGCCTAACTGAAACATCCATGGATATATTATAAGAACAATTTATAAATAACTTTATGACTTCAAAATTATCTACAGTTAAAATTTGTCTTCCACTTTCCTTCCAAATAATTATGTAAAAACTAAAGCCAGAAACTTGGATAGCTTGCAGGGATTCCTGGTAGCAGCTACTATTTTAAACAATTATTTGAGACCGGAAGGTAATGCTTAAAGGTAAAAATGTCTCACCCAAGTATTATTCCAGTGATGGACTAGCTTTACATGGGCCAAAAATGTACTGCTTAGAATTATTTTTAAAAGAAGATAATTGTCAGGAAACAACTCTAGAAATCTGTGCTCGTCACTTTTATTTAAAGTGATGTTGCAACTTATGCTCACCTTGATAATGGAAGTATAAACTAATATTAGAACCACACGTGCAGGAAAACAGCATATGCTCATGATTGCATTTCACCCAGTATGTGAAGTGATCCAGAGTCCACAAATTGCTATTAGACACTGTTACAACACAACTGGGTTATATCAGACCAGTTGGTAAAATTATCTCTATTTATGCCATTGTTTTTCAGAAAGGCAGTTTTTTATGAGGGAAAGGAGCTTAAAATAGGATGTCCATTGTATATTGACACACATATATATGTGTACTAAGATTTTTAAGTATATATATATATATATATATATATACACACACACACACACATACTTATGTTTACTTTATGTAACATTTCCATCTTTTTATTGATACTCAGTGTGGTTGCTCACACCTTACCATTCAAGTGAAGCACATTTGCGTGTCAGCATTAATAAAAGTGAGTATCCAGACTTCAATTTTATATTTTATCCTTAAGTCTCTGGTTTACAAGAGAAAGAGAAAAGGAAGAGAAAGAAAGAGACAGAGAGGGAGAGGGAGAGTGTAGAGATAAGAAAAGAGAGAGAGGAGAGAGGAGAGAGAGAGAGAGAGAGAGAGAGAGCAGTCTATCGAGTCAATAAACCAACACTGAACAGGAGCAAAAGGTTAAGAGTAATTATGACCATGCAGTGAATTTCACCTCTGCACGTGGTGCACGCTGAAATGAAAGCAGTATGGTAGTGTCTAAGAAGGTCGCTATTAGACACAACTTCTTCTTGGAAACCTTCCTAGTCAGCCCTCCACAATAACTAACCCCCAAAGGCCAAGTAAGACGCTCCTTCCATTTCTTCCTCATTGTCGGTGCAGTTTTCCTGGAACATGCACCAGGCGGTGGGACAGACGCCGGTCAGCAGGTCTGAGTGGTCAGCCGCTCCATCTCCAGCTTTTGGCACCGACTGCTTTGGACTTAACAAGTAGGCTTGAATGACGACTATTGAATAAATACTCTGTGTAAGACAGGTGCAAAGATCGGTGCAGTGGAACAGGGAATGTTAACAGGCACATTTTAGAATGGAGGATATCCAAGCAGAGGGGCTTAAGCACGTGGGTAAGAAACCGCCGAAGGCACTGCTATTGAACCTAATGTTTATGTTGCAAAGGAGCAAAAAAACAAAACGATAGAGATGCCATTCAAATCAATGAGGCTTAAAATATCACTTCCTCGATGATATTAGTACTGGATATTAGTATTCTGATGGCCTGCCTTTAAGCCCCCATTGTTCTCAGGTTCTGACTTAGGCAGAAAGCCCACCCTTTGAAGGAACTCACAGTTCAATCACAAAACTGTAGATCTGGTGCCTGCTTCTTCCTCACATGGCTTCTAATAATAAATAAAGTTATAAAATATGGGCAAAGGAGGAAAAGGTGCCTTTTAATAAATCAAGCATTATTACATAATACACTTTTTCAAGGAACTGATGTTAAATAATTTATTATATATGTAATAGTGTATATATAATGTACATAGTCATACATGATTAAGTGATATATACATGTAAAATATTGTCATTAATGCAATTTGAAGAAAACTATCATATACTGCATATCAAATTACTGTTATTAATCCTAGATAATCTGTGACACTGATATCATTAAATATGAAGAGATGTATAACTTGCAACACTTTCTCAACACATCCCCCCAAACACTGCCTGCTAAAGAATGATAGTGTTTATTTTACCCATACACAAATCCAATATTCCTAACTCATATCTCACTAAATTAACTATGAAATGAGATAATCTGTGATCACTTGAATTGCTTTTAAAAATTTGCTCGAGGGAAGTCATTGTCCCAGGATTAATATAGTTGACTCCTGTTTGATTCATAAAGGTTCAGTGTACAGTATCTGGTTAAACTAAGCTCTGCCTTGCATTTTGAAACCTCCAGTTCCCCACTGTGAAATGTTCTAACTGACTTTATTTCCCCTTCTTCACAAGACCACAAAGACTATTACATTCCAACCTTCAAGTGCAAAACATATTGCAGTTAAATAGTTAAAGTTGCCCTTAAAATATTATAACTTTTAAGATTAATTGATGGATGTGCTTGAACGTATTTGAATATGTGCATGGAAAAGATAGACAAACGGTGAGGGTTTTTTAAATAATTCTGTCTGAGGAAGCCACTTCTTTTTGTAAGTGTCATTTTTTGTTGCCTATTTATCGAGAATAATCAGTCAACATTATCTACTAAAAGAAAAATATTTCTGCAAGAGTCACTTCTCAAAATCATTAGGTACATTTTCATGGTTAAAACAGTTTCCTGTGTAAATGGTCATTGTCTTTTTTAAGAAAAATTTTCCAAATGTTGTATCTATGTTATAGACTCTGTTGAATCATGCCTTGCAAACTACTCATGGGCTTTGCCTAAGTGCATTCTTCTCTTTCAACAAATAAATTAATTATAAAATGCAGATTTAGTGCTCTTGCTGACAATCATAATTAGTATTAAAAATATTGAATATTCAGACAGGCAGAGCAATTCTTTTAAAAAAATTTTTATAAAGATTTTATTTATTTTTAGAGAGGAGAAGGGAGGGAGAAAGAGAGGGAGAGAAACATCAATGAGTGGTTGCATCTCATGTGCCCCCTGCTGGGGATCTGGCCTGTGAACCCAGGCATGTACCTTACCCTGGGAATTGAACCAGCGGCACGTTGCTTCGCTGGCCGGTGCTCAATCCACTGAGCCACACCAGCCAGGGCCAGAGCAAGTCTTCTTTAAAGTATGAATTCACAATATACATGATTCATAATCATAAATATACCAATGCATACACATATTTTGGTATATGGTACATATATATATATATGTTTCCATGTTATAATTTCTGAGCATAATAAATAGTCTTACAGTAGGAGTTTATTAAGCTCCTGCTATCTTCCAAGAGGTGAACACAACCAACATTATTTAATGAAAAGAGTGCTGTCAGGGGACAAATGATCTTGGCTTAATCTGCTGTTTTATTGTTTACTGAATTTTCGTTGTTGGAGAACTTCTTATAGCTAGTATTTGTGCTTAAGTTTTCCTTCTATGTGAAACGGGGGTAATCAGCCCTGCCTTTTGAAGGTTTTTATAAGGGTTAAATAAAACTAAATCTGTAAAATATTGTACTTGGAAGAGTAAGTGGAGAATTACAAGAACTCCTAAGTTTACCCCTCTCATGAGTTATGGGGAAATCAATAGTATATAGAAGACATGGTTTCTAGCTCAATGTAATATACTATCCACTGATACAAAAGTCAAGGAAGAAACATGGGAGAAACTGAAAAGCCATCGAGAGGGGGACAACATTCTTATTTTATTGTCAACTGAGTAGTAAATGTTCCCTCTAAACTACAAATTAAAGGAAAGAAGAAACAGCTCAATTGATAGAATAGTTGGCCCACTGGTGAAGAGGTTTAGTCAATGGAAAGGGTTCGGTCAGGTCAAAATAAGTAACAACTGGAGTCATACATCGGACAATTAGGCCTCCATTTTACATGACAGTCATAATCTTCCAATCTCTTTTACCTGTTGAAAAGTAAAAGCTAAAACTCTTTTTCAAAATGATGCTGAAGGAGTTTGTTTCTCTCAAATGTTAGTATTTGAGATAACCTTGGCAAATATTATACTCACGGCTATGCCACCAAAGGAAAAAGGCCCCATAAGGAAAGGCCTGGGAGGCGGCACGGTGACCCCACAGCTCTGCTGGTAAACTCTGACTAGTCCTGGTAACTAGCTGGTCCTGCCTCAGCCACACCTCTGCAGTGATGTTCCGCTGGGGTCTGCCCGTCTTTAAGCCTTAGTTTTGTTATCTGCACAGTGAGTTGGTTGCAACTCAGTCTTTGCATCGCTTCCTCTTTTAGGGCGCTTTTAGTGTAAGCCTAACTCCTCCACCACCAGAAGCCCGTGGGGATTCAGTGAGTTGTGAGAATGAAACCTGTTAGAAACTGGAATGTGGGAGAGGGTGAGATAATTAGATGAAAAAATCACAAAAGGGAAGAGTTAGTAGGAAGCACCCTGATTAAGAAAACTGGAACTTAAAACCATGGAATTGCTTCCAAATTAACATAAATAAATAAATTAAAAATCATTTTCATAATGGCTTTTAAGACAGTGAGAAAAACTTGGTTGCCCTTAGTTAGTGGTCAACACTGAACAGGAAGCCATCAAATAAGATGGATGTGTTTCTAAATTCATCATTCATTGAGACATATGTTCATCACTTCTTTCCAAGTTTTTGTTTTGTTTTGGGGTTTTTTTTCTTTCTTTTTTCTTTTCTTTTTTTTTTTTTTTTCTCTCTCTGGGACATTTCCTCTTACTTAATGGATTAGTTTGGCTCCATTTAATGTATTTGGTCTCTGGAGATGAATTAGAGGTTGCTAACAATGTGAGAGGAAGAAGGATTTCCTCATCTTCTTCCTCATTTTCCACTCTTCTAGGAGCAGACTTAAGACTGTTCCCCAAAACACTCAAAATACTAATAACATTCTAGTGAAGTTTACTCAATAACCACAGGTAATTATCCCCCAGGGGAAAATGACTAAAGTTTTATGGGCTATTCAAGTGTTATCTCTTAACTCTCCTCCTTCAAGTATCCTATAAAACTTACAAATTGCAATTGTTTTGCCCACATAGTGCATACAACTAAGTGTAGGAAAAAATGGTAAAATTTACTTAACGATCAATATTTTTGTTACAGTTTTAGCCGTAGTGAGGTGGTTGTGTGTTTGTCATTAGATAAACTTATAGCTCAAGACATTATGCTTTTCTATTTCAATATTCATAGAAATTGGTGATTTATATCAAGACCAAGACTTAACCTCCGTGCCTGTTTTCTCTCATTATACAAATAATTTTATTGGCTTTGCATTTTTGTTATAAACCCTTCAACTTTCGTGGGGTCATTTGGAAAAACAAAATTCTGATTCCATTAATTGGAGTGTGTCTATTTTATATTTTGTGTTTATGTTGCAGACAGTAAAAATTGGAATTTATCATGCCTCATCTTTATGATAGTCGCAGTAAGAATTCAGGCTGGATTTGGGCTCTACCTGCTTTTTCTGGGGAGGGGGGCAGGGCTGAGAGGTAGACTGAGACTCAACAATATAGCATTTTAAAGAACAAAGGAATTAATTGGGTCCCTCCCCTGTAATTGTCCTGAGTTAAACAGGCCAGGGCAGTGAGTTAGCTGTACTCCTCACAGTCACATGAGAGTCCAGGTGTTTTTGAGTTATTGATGAGCCATACACAGGCCGAACACAATCTACGCAATTTAAATGGAGTCCCGACCATGTTTGGTTTCTAGCCGGAGGGCCATTGTCAGAAACTATGGAAAAGTACAACATGCCCTTGGTCTTGATACAAAAGCCAGGAACTGGAATGCATAACTTCCTACCAAATCCTCTTGGAAAAGTTCTTGGAGCAATGCATGATTATATGGGGCAACATGGGAAGACTGTTAGATATCGAGAGAGCACATGAACAGGGACAACACAGAGAATGTGGCTCAGGCAACAGAAAATACCAACAACCCCCAGACATGTGAGTAAACTCAACCCGGATCGCCCTGACCAAACTAAATCTTCAGATAATTGCAGCCACAGACCGACTTCAGGTGGTAGCCAACAAAGAGGTCAGCCTAAATTTCAGAAAGGAGCCTGAGAAATAGTGTCTATAGACCTAGCTAAAATTTTTATCTATGAAAGATGTGCATTTTTATAGGCAATTAGTAGCCTCTATGACATCTTTCATAGCAGATTCGTTGGTAATAGAGATAGTTTTGGCATTAGGCTCTAAGGAAAGGGATGGCAGAATGTTTTCTGATTTTCCACGCTGACAGGCTCCCTGTTCTGAGTCCTCGCTTCCAGAGGATGTTCTCTTTCATTAAATCTATTGATTAAGATTCAGCATGGGCTTCAATAATAAAAACAGTTAGGGGAAAAATTACATACATTGACTGATATGAACACAGAGGGAATTTAGATACAAAAGAGAAAGGACATACCTAGAAGAATGTAGGTTTCAGCCAAAGCTAAGTGATCATAGGTGACAATTGTCTGCCATAGGACTATTTTTCAGGCATAGGGACCATATTGTGTTGGGTCAGACCTGGCAGACCTAGAGATGGTACATAGGCAAGAGTGGGAATGGTTTAGTCCTCATTTAGGAGCTCAGAATATTCATCACTTGTGAGGAGATGGCTTACAGAAAGGGAGGAGGGCTTTATATCATATTGTGGGTGATAGAATTGTCCCTCTGGGAATATCACAGAGTAGTACTGGTCATGTGGGTACCATGTTGGTTGTCAGGGTAACTCCCACTTGACTGAAGTATATGTGTGTGTTTACATATGCACATGTGTACATTCATGCAAAGAGCTTGCAGATCTATTAAAGTGCATCCTTTTTCATAGGGATAGAAGAAAAGAAAGGGCAAATAGAATTTTTCGTTGCATTATCTGCTCTGACCTTGGCACCATATTCAACTGTTTTTGATACAAGTCTCAATTTCTACAAAGAGAAAAATAATACATATTTGTTTCTCAGCTGAAGAAAATGAAGTGCATAGAGGTCGTCTTACATGGCCAAGGTCACTTAGGAGTCAATAAATTATGACCCTAATTTAATGTACCTTCAATCCCAGCACATAGTCCCATGCTTGTACTGCTCAGCCCAGAGCTGAACCTACGAACAGGGACATGGAGAGACACTGATATGAGAATTCTGTGAACATGATTTTTAAGGGTAATGAAACAGAGCTGAGAACAAAAGTGGGGAACCGTATTTAAAAACAAGCAACAAACTTCTCAATCTCATTATGAATTTTGGTTCTAACTAAATATGCTGTAACCTAAATAAAATGTATTTTAAAGACAGTCAACATCTCAAGGTATTCGTATAATGCTATTCTGCAAATGAGTATTATCATTTATTTTGCATAATCTTGTTTCTGTTCTCAATACTTATGCAACATTTGAAATAATGATAACATAAAATGTGTAGTGGAGGAGGGGTGAGAAATCCTGGCATATTCACTATTTCTTTGTTCAGGTTTCAGGGATATAATACCACACATACATTTTTATTTTTAAGAATTGATATTATAATTCTGTGATGACAGTATTGTGGCATTTTAGAGGATGCCTTAGTAACAAATCTATTAAACATTGATCTCTGTATTTGACAATTCCAGCATCTTACCCCATGTTCACTCAGCACTGTGGTAAAGGTGGTCTGAACTAGCTGACTCACCAGTCTCCTTATCCATAAGTCACATGCTCTAAATCACATGAAAATGTGGGTTTTACCTCTGTACACATAAAGTAGAAGTCTACTGAAATAGTTCATTTGGCATAATACTAAGGAAATCAGAAAATTGGGAAATAGGATTATTAGACGACACCTTATTGGGGTGAAGTCTGATGTGACTTTAGGGCAAGTTTGATTTATCTGAGAACATTGGTAAAATAGAAACAACATTGTGTATACATATATATTCTCATGGGGATAGAAGAATATCTGTATATATTTCTCAAGAACAAATTAAGTAGCCATAATCTTTGTTTAAATGTTTCTGATAGTAAGGAGTAATAGAATAGTGGAAAATATGAATTCAAATCCCACTATCTGACTTAAATTCCTACCTTTCTTTTCACTGCTCTGTGACATTGGGCATGGCAGTTTGTCTCCGTGTCATTTTACCATCCATAAAATGGGATAATAATAGTCTTTACTATGTACTGTTGCTATGACAAGTCAATAAGCATAAAGTTCTTAAACTGCGCCTGTCACACACTAAGATCTAGAACATTCTTGTTACTGAACTGAAGGGGTTCATTTGCCTGTGTGCATCAAAGCCCAATGAAAAAGCAAACAGGAGTTTGCAGCAAAGAAAATATAGGTACTCTTAAGGAAATGGCACCAACCCGGAGACAAGGTGAGCTGATGCTCTACGACCTGGCTCCCCAGGGCTTTAGGGAATAGATTATATAGGGGAAAAATAATTAATCATGGTGACTTGGGGAGTTAGAGTGGAGGGCTCTACTGATTGTTGGCGGTCAGGGTAGGGAGTGGTCGATCATTATATCAGGACCTGATGTCAGCCATGGCATTGTCCTGCTTGGTTGTGCGAGGGTGTGGTTGGCAGGGTCCTTCTGCATGCATCTGGGGCTGAAACGCAGCTGAGGTCAAGATATTATTTTTAGTTTGTCTAAAACTCTGATTTTGTGGTCAACAGACCTCTGGCTTTGTTCTAAAGACAGTTTGGCAATGACTAGAACCTATTCTCCTGAGAGCTGAATGATTAAGGGAGTGGACGTGCAGTTTGTGCCAAGGTAGATGGATCTGGTTGGAAGGAGGCAAGTGGGTGATGGAGCTGTTAGAGTGGACAAGGCTAGCTTGAACTGAAGAAACAGAGTTCTTGTGTGGTTACATATTTGCATGATATACATATTTTTTCTGTGTTAGATTGAAGGTTAAGGGTCACAATCCAGGGTGCACATATAATAACCTGAAATATTTTCTAAATTACAGATTCCCTGCCTCTACTTCTAGAGTACTGTTGTCTAATAAAAATATTGCAAGTCAAATATGTAATTTTAAATTGTCTCATGGCCACTTTAGAAAAGAAGTAAAAAGGAACAGGTCAAATTAATTTTAATAATGTATTTTATATAACTTTTTATATTCTAAATTTCTTTAAACATGCAATTCATATTAAAATTATGGATGTATGTTATATTCTTTTGTATTGTTAAAGATAAATTATTCACTGGGCAGTTGTTAAGGACGGCAAGACAGATACTCCTCAAGACTGTTGCAGTAGAGCAGAGAGGCTGAGATCAACTCTGAATACAAGGGAGACAACTGGGAATTTGTAGCCAAAGAGCATGGGTCAGTGGGTGGAAAATTACCAGAAGGAGCCATCAAGAAGGTGGGGGATTCTTGCTAAATTGGCCTAACAGGATTCTTGTCCATGTTAGTGTATGAGGAACTTGATCAGTTATCAAGGCTGAAGGTAGTTCAAGCAAAACAAATTTAGCAGGACTTTGATTAAAACTGGGGTTGGCAGGCCAAAGAAGGGCCCAAGGGTAACACCTATTTGAAAAGAGACCTTAGAGGAGCCTGTCTAAAGTCTGGTCAAAGAGAGAATCTTTGTCACTATGTTTGTTGACCTCACAGTAGATATTTGAAATCCAATGTGTATTTTGGAGTCATAGCACATCTCAATTCCACCAGCTGCCTTTTCAAGTGCTGAGTAATGTCATGTGGCTAGTGTCTTCTGTACTGGATGGTGCTGGGCAAGAGACTCTGATTTCATTCATCTAGGGCAGGTCCCAGGCATCTCTAATTTTTTTTAACTCTTAAAATGATACAATTGTGCAGCCAGATTTGAGAGCAAAGATCTGAGGGCCTGCTTGCTCCACTGTTCACTCTCAATATACTTTTATGAGCTTCTGGGTTTTCCTAAACCTCCAGGTGACTTAAGAGAAAAATCACTAAGACTTTCTTCACACATTATTGGCTTTCTGTCATGTTTAAAACCTGAATCATTCAATGACATGTGCATTTTATAAGAAAGATGTATTATGAGGGCAGGATAGAGGTCGGTTTAGGAAATCAGCATCCCTTGAACTTTCTGAACTCTTGTATGAATCCTGTTGATATTTAAAACCAGGCATATGTTTCGGAAAATAAAGTGAACATGTGGCTTTGAGAAAAAAAAAGATAACTTTGAATGAAACCACTGTTATAAATCAAAGACCAAACTCAGAAGTATATTTTAGATATTTTAAATGCCCTTTTGAAAAAATCTTCATAGAAATCAGATTCTCAACTCAAGACCTGTGATGCACAATCCAGGAATCACAGTTTCAGTGTTAATTGCTTTTTAGGCTTTCAAAGCTTTCCTTATCATGCCAGGGTCCATTTCACCAGGTAACGATAACCTGCGGAAAGCTGCCTTTCTGCCTCAGAGCTGGAGTCGTGCTTCCCAATCACCAGCACAAAGCCTGTTTTATTACAGGGGCTGCTCCTAGACTTTAGAAAAAGTCACAAGAAAATGTAACTGTACACAAAAGCCATTAGTATTCCACAGGGAAGATTTGTGTTTTGTGTTGGAGGCAGCTCGCATTAAATTCAAGGTCTTAACACTCCTTTGAGGCCTCCCAGGCCCCTTGGTGGCTCTTGAAAAGGCTTTTATTTCTTCAGTGTATGTAAATTGCAACGGGTGAAGTCAGTGTGATTTAAAGCTAATATCTCCTTAAGAGTTCAGAGGAAACAAAAGTTTTATTAAATGAAATAGTAGAGGAAATTGAAGTTCCACCATTTCCACATAATGTGATCATGAAGATGGAAAATAATAGTTAGTGAAATTAAATGTTCAGGCTCAGAATTTACATCCCTCTTAATCTACGTCCATCTTTTTCATTTAATTTACCTGACATGCTTTATTCCTTTCAAAGGATCTCTCAAACAAGATCTATGAGGTAAAGAAAGAATGAAAAGTGGCCTTGGGGGTCACTTTTTAAAATATGTTAATCAGACTTAGATGGGAGTAAATTTTAACAGAGAGATAAGAGAAGTTTTGTTTAATGAACACGCACCTTCACCAAAGCTTTATATTCTCATTTGGCATAATATAATCATTTATAGTGATATTCCTCATTTTTATTCTTTTAAATTTCCTCAAATAGGAGAATCACTTTTCTTCATAAAGATTTAAGTTATAAGATAGATAGGTAGATATAGTAGGTAGGTATGTAGGTAGGTAGATAGAAGGAAGGTAGGTCGATAGATAAATGGATGGGTGGATAGACAGGTAGGTAGGTAGGTAGATAGATAGATAGATCCCAGCTATGAATTACTGTCATTTGAATAAGCCAATATATTTAATATTTAGTGAGAAAATGGCTAGGTTGAAATATATTTTTTAGGCTTAATGAGATACTAGTGTTGATATATCACCTGTACTTACTGATGTCACAGTAACATGAACTAGGAATCTTAACCTAGCAGAGGTGTGTTTGAGTTACTGTGTTGTGTGTTAAAAAATGACAGACGCCTTTCATTTTATTTCCAGTGGAAGAAAACAAAGAACCAAAAACAGAACAATGAGATCTGCTTGTGTAGACTTGCTCTCCTGATTCAAACTGTATTACAAATGTTTTGGAAACCAGAAATTTTACAAGCATATTAGGCTGAACACAATGCTATAGTTTTTAAACCACATCTCTTACATGTGGAGATGCTAAACTGATTTTAGTACTATTGATTTCCTTGTCTGTTTGTTTTTTCCATTCTTTCGAGGAGTATTTCACGTATACCTACTATGAGTCAGCATCAAGGTCGAGTTCAGGAAATTGAACTTCAAAATCCCAACAGATAAATGTCCTGTGTGCCTGCAGCTTGTAGCCTAGAGGAGGAAAACGCATAAACAACTATGTAATTACAAAGTACTAAATAAAAGGAAAGTGTGTGGGGCTATAAGTATATAAGATAAAATGGCCTGGCTTACCATAGGGAAATTTGGAAAGTTTTCCTTGAGACAGTGACTTTTTTTTTTTTAAATCCTCACCTGAGGATTTGTTTACTGATTTTTGAGAGAAAGGAAGTAAGAAAGAGAATGAGAAAGAGAAACATTGATCAGTTGCCTCCGGGAACAGCCCCGGCCTGGGATCAAACCCTCAGCCTAGTTATATGTCCTGAGCAAGTATTGAACTCACAAACTTTTGGCGAACAGGATGGTACTTCAACCAACCAAGCCACCTAGCCAGGGCAAGACAGTGACTTTTAAGATGAGTACAGAAGGCTAAGTGGGCACTTTCAAACATGTACTTATTAAGAAGCATTTGTTAAAGCCCAAAATTCAAAGCTGAGTAAGACCTGAAAACCTACTGGAGGAACAGACATTTGTACAGGTGATTATTTATCATTGAGGAATGAAATAAAATGCAATAGAGATGAAGTTTTATTACAGAAAATATTTTTTAAAAACTAGCATAGCTTCAAATGCATAATGTTGAAGACCCTCCCTAAAAATAATTGTTTCATAGCTGTGTCTCTCCTGAGGTGCCTAGTTGACATCGTGCCCCTGGCCCAGGTCTCCCTAGAACTTAATATTATCCCATTCTATCCACATTCATATAGAACAATGATTTTCAACTGGTGTGCCACAAGAACTTTTAAAACATGCAATACCTGAGTAGTTAGTGCCCTGACTCTTTTCCCTTAGATTTTCAAAGAAAAAAAAATGACAATACCCAACACAACAATAGCTGATCGGTGTGAATGAATTAAAATTATACCTATTTTTTTGTCAGATCAGCAAAAAATACAGGGTCTGGCAGAAGTAAGGCCTGCTTGAGCATGGTTGGTAGGGTAATATGGGTGTAATAATTTATAGTTTTAATTTGAACATTTCACCTAATATGTCATATGGTGTGCTTCAATGTAATATTGTTATGTTACAGAATTACATGCTTGTGATTTTGTAATAAAAAGAGACACTATTTGTGCCAGACTCTGTATAATATATGGAGATGAAGAAGGTTGGAAATCACTGTCATAGAAATCCCTTCCTTTTTTCAAGGTCATTGATAACTTGACCAACTTGGACTTTGAAAGCCTAAGAAGGAAATTAAATTGTGCATAGAGGCATAAGAATTATCATTTACCAACATACGCATTATATTTTCCTCAAAAAATGTTTAGTAAAGTGCCACTACCTGTCAGGGAGTTTTTGAAAGGAACATTTGAAAATATTAAAAAATCTGGCATACTGAACTTGAAATCCCTGAGCCAAGCCAGCTGGATATTAGGTATTAAAATTCATGTGTAAAAGATAGAACCAAAGGACTCATTCTTCAGCCTAAGTGATTAGTTCCAATAACGTAGTCCATGGGATGTTTCACTGCCGTTGGGAAGGAAGACTCCCAGTTCTATAAAGAGTGAACACCTAGATTATTACATTTTAAAAATAACTTTTCACAAAATATTGACATTTTAAATGTTTATAAAAATAATCTTATGACTTCCACTGGTGTGTTATAAAATAGATATGAGCAGGGAGAACTGTATTTTATTTTTAAGTGTTATGCTTTATTTTCTAAATAACATATTTATTGTTCTAGAACAGACTGTACTTTAAAGATCATTTTATGAAGTCCGGCCTTCTCATTTTATATACAAGCACTTGGCTCAGACAGGTTGATGTGCATGCCTGATATTCTGTTCTTTAGCAACAGTGTCAGGAGGAGAATTCGGGTCTCCTGTCAGTCCGATGCTTTCCAGCCTGAAGACCTGGCCCCTTCTCTTTTCAGCCTGGTCACCTTTTCCCTGGGAGAAACAGGTGATGACAAGGAGGAAGGGTGATTGGCTGAGCTGCCCATGCACTGGCAACATTGCAAAATTAAGCAGCATGGATTGTCTCTGAATGGAACACAATACATATTCACATTATTTTTTTTTAAGAAAGAGATTTAGGAATTTTTTAAAAGAATCTCCTAAAATACTCGGAAGGATTAATGCAGTCTCTCCTCTTCAGTCCGTCAAACGGGAAACACAATTTAGGTGAACACCGTGGTTCTAGAGGATCGCGGGTCTGTATTGGAGGGTATTTTCCTAACAGGAGATTCAATGTGGCTCAGAATTTAATCTGTAATTGGATGAATATGTTCAGACTGTAAAAGGCAGTCCTGTCTTCCTTACCAAACAGGGAAGGTAGGAACAGGAGCTGTGCCAAGACTGAGCTCAGCTAAAAGGTAGATTCAAAGAAAGCCTCGCCCGTTTGCCCAAATCTGGTATCGCCCTGAGAAATAAGCTTCTGCTTCACTGCCCGTGACGCTCACGCTCTGTCCCCCTGCCCCTCTCCCTGACTCGGATTTCGCTTCCTTTTATAGTTTGTACTTTTATAGCATAAACTCTTTACAACGACACCAATCTTACCCCTCCACCTTCACACATTTGCTAACATCTCTGTGAACATATGTAAGTTTCCAACTTTGTCTTTGCCACCCAGCATCTGCCTCCACACTCAGAACTTGACCCATTTCTTTACTTTCCATTCTCACTCTTATAACTCATCCAGAAGGCAGCCTAAACCAGTGCAGAAAGTTGGCCCTAGAGTTAGCCTATCTGTTTCTCATGCCAACTGTACATATTATTTCCTGAGCAAGTGGTTTAAGTAATAAAAAACTAGGTTTACTCACTGGTAAAAAGCACAGTTTAAAGTTATAGAAACCAATGACATAATGGAATGGGGTTACAGCAGCATAATAAAATGACAATAAATATAATTTTTTAATTAAAAGGAATCTTGTAATTCCAGTCACTACCTGTGTTGATTTCTTTTGGCTCACTATATGTTATGGAACTCAGATTTAGCCAGCCCTCTTCATACAAATCTCAATTTTTAATCCTGAACTTTACAGTAAAATTTCTTTCCTAAGTCCACAGTTTATAGCCCTCAGCTGACACATGAAAATAAACCACTCACTTTATATCTAAGGTCTATGTAAAATCTTTGAGTAATGCTGGCTGGAAAGAAAAAAAAAAAGAACACAGGACTAAAATACAGATTTCTTTAGGTTGTTGACATTTCCTGGAGTTGAGCTGCCATTGAAAGGGACCCTCATTGGCCACCATCCTAAGTCAGAAGTGGTGACCTGGGGTCACTTTATAGGTAAGGGAAGGAGCATTATATAGAATTCCATGTAAAAAATTCCATTTTTTTTACAAGATCACATTTTTCACAATTAATATGAGAGATCAGTGTTGCAGTAGAGACTTTGAACTCAGATTGGGCTGCAGGGTGCGTGGAATAAAAACATGAAGTACACATGTAAGTCTTCTCAACCAAATTAGTGAAGTGTTGTTTCATTTTATTTTGTTTTCATTCTGTCTTGTTTTGCTTGTTAGCGACAGAAACTGGCTAATTCGATAAAAAAAGAAGAGGAAAGGAAAGAAGGGAGAAGCACAAAAAGAAAAATGAAATAAAATAAACCTAACGCCAGTTTATGGAAAAGTTCAAAAGGTCATAGCAAAGCTGAAGAATCTGATTTGTAAGGACAGGCGTCAGGAGTTGCGACGGTTTGGGGGTTGGGGCTGTGGAAGCCGGGAGGGAGGGGCGCAGGGGGGTCGGGGCAGCCTTGTTATGGATCACCTGGGATAAAGCAGCTCCAAGGCGGTGGCCTTTGCTCTCCCTGCTCGATTCACGTTTCTGGGAGGAAGAATCAGATTTTCTAGTCATGCGTCCTATGCACAAGATGAACCAAAAAAGACCTAGGCATTTCGATTGCCTTTCCCACCAAGACCTTATGCACATGGGGAAGAGAAGAGGCCATTCTCCAAGGCAGAGTGGAGCTGCTGACAGCAGGGGAAGATAAATGCACCCTGGGCCAGCCAAATCAACAAAGTAGCCGATGGTTTTCCCAGGGGAGTCTGCTCATCCGGGGACGTTTTCATCCGTTTCAGTGATTTTCCTGAAGCAGTCAGTGAAATATTACCCTGGCAAGGCTACACAATTATTGTTTGAGGGTGGGGGCAGGATGAAGTGTCGATTCATTCAGTGACATTGTAGCAAAGTTAATTCATACCACCTCATTATCTTCCAAATTCATACATTAATTTAGGCTGTAGTAGTAGCATCCAATGGACAAGAAATAAATCCAGACTTTCTTCAGTATTTATGATGATGCGCTGCAAGGAATCTCGGGACTGGCCTCACAAAAATGGTTCAGTAGCCAAACTGGCTGACCTACCTGCCACCCCCCTCCTTTGCCTACCACACACAGTCTCTTTGCCTCAGGTTTAGATACTGGTTTTCCTTCTTTGATGGTTTAAGCAATTTGCACAAAGTGAATCAATCACTGCACTGACTCAACACTGCAAGTCTAACAGTGGAGGGACTGAAATCATGACACCAATCATCAGTTTAACATGCTTGATCCTAAGTTATAAAATTGCTCTGTATTTCACTTTTATATGTTTTATCAAGGGGTACAGAGTTGAATTACATGCTCTCTACCTTACTGAGTTTAATCTGAGGATTTATTTATATATTTTATTTTTTCTTCTCTGGAATAGTTTATTAGAGTCCAATATGTATACAAAATCTGGGGGAAACTGTGACATTTAACATTTTCTAGCATAATGCCATAGCACCACTGGGTAGAATAGTGGGGAATGATTATTTGGAGACCCAGTCAGGCTATGAGAGAGAATAATGACTTTTCTTGTTAAGAGGAAATTGAGGCCGATAGAACTTTAGGTTTGTGTTTGCAGATGCTCGAACTAATTCATATATTCTAGCCATGCAGATTTAAACTTTATGACTGAGATGTTATTTCTCCTATGTGTAAAGTCAGCATAATTAAATCTTTCCAGACTCCATTAAGGTAATAGTTGAGAATTAAATGATCTCACTTAGAAAAAAAAAAAAAAAAAAGACATAAACACTGTACAGTTCTAGATGTATATTAATTTTATTTTAATGGGCTTTTAGCATTTTCTAAATGAATTTCTCTAGCCAAAGGGGACAGAATTTTTACTGGAGTGCATTGTTTAGGTTCCAAAGGCAAAGGTTTCATCCGGGAGTTTTTTCCCCCAGGCGTGTGCTGCCCTACTCCTTTCCCCGGTCCAGCTCGCAACGTCTCTCGATGTCGGGAGAAAGTCCGCCTTATTGCATGAAGCCTCCTCTAACTCCTGCCTCTCAAGCTGGTGACAGTTTTATCACCATGACGCTTAGGACTGAGGCGCTCTGTGACTTCAATAATTCGAACATGTACAGAGAGAGCATGGGAAATTCAAGGCCAGAAACAATAAACATCTGGAAAAAGTAACCTTGTTTTAGAGACTGGACCAAATTCTGCCCCTCAGGGAGGGAGTGCCCAAAATGTAAACCCGCGCGGAACGCTGTTCAGGGGAGTGGCGGCCGGCGCCCCCGGCGCCCGTAGAGCGGTGGCGGGCAATGGCCAGAGCGCCGGGATCCGCCAGAACCGGGCCCGCAGTTCGCAAAGGCGCGCTCTTGTCGAGGGCAAGCGGAGACAGCGGCAGAAGCGTGGACGCGGATGAAGGCACCACCGGGTTCAGATCTGTTTGTTCTTCTTGTGAAGCTGTGGATAGCTTAACTCCTCTTAGCATTAGCAACATCATAAAATGGGAATAATGCCTACTTAGTGTAACCTGTAATTAAATAGCATAATGAGTTACAGTAATATTGATCCCATGTCTTCTCTGTGCATTACAGAGACAGAGTGCACATCTGAGGCCGCCACGCCAGGCATGAAAGTCAAAATTAGGGCACAGACGGGGAGCCAAAGCCCCAGGTTAAACCTTGTTCCCTTAAACAAACAAACAAACAAGCAAAAACCCCCAAAAACCTACTAACCATGTTTTAGATGTGTTGCAAATACTTTCCTATTCTATTCCTTGTTCTTAAACATCTTTATATGTATATTACTATATAGTTAAATGTTTAATATAGTCATATTGTCAATATTTATAGCTTCTGGGTTTTAATATTTTACTTCAGGTCATGAAAAATATTAGTTCTATTTTCTTCTAAAACTCCTTAGATTCTACATATTGATTTTTAACTCACCTGAATATTTCTTGTATAACGTGTGAAATAGGGCTCTATATTTGTTTTATTTCAAGTAATAGTGGTCCATGTACCTTATTTGTTGAATAAGCCTTATTTTATCCATTGATTTGAAATATCGAACTTAATCATATATTATATTGTTGACAGATATATATGTTTGTCTCTAGAATGTTCATTATATTTCATTGATCTACTTGATTATTTCTGTACTGGTATGATGTTGGTTTAATTGCTGAGACTTTATAATAGTTTTAAATTTTTTAAATATTTTATAATTTGACATTTAAAAAATAAATAAAATCAATCTGCATTTAAGAAAGAGTGAGAGAGAGATGAAACTCCTACCTTTTGTGACAACATGGATGGAGCTGGAGAATATTAAGCTAAGTGAAGTAAGCCAATTGGTGATAGGCAAATACCATATGATCTCACCTATAAGTGGAGTCTATTCAACAAAATAAACTAATGAACAAAATAAACCACAGGCACAGAAACATGGAGCAGACTGACAGTGACCAGAGGGGAGGGGGAAGGAGGACAATGGTGGAAATAAGGGGGAGGGACTAGACAAAGAACAAGTATGAATGACCCATGGACATGGACAACAGAGTGGGAATTGACTGTGAGAGCGGGGGGTCGGGGTGGGATGGGTGGAGGGGGGTAAAGGGAGAAAATTTAGACAGCTATAATAGAATAAACATGATTTATAAATTAAAAAAATAAAGTGCCTATTTATAGGGCTGCTATTAAATTTTTATTTTACTTAACTGCAAATATTTAGGTCTTGTCTACTCATGATTGTCAACTCAGACCTCTGTCTAAAACTGTCTTTCCTAATTCTCAACCTCTTTTTATTTTTTATTTTTTAATGAGTGGCTGCTTCCAAAGTGAATGTGTCCTTGGAACCCACCTGCTGTTTGGCGAACATTACACTATGTGTTCCTGGAAATCAGAAAAAGAAATATACTCTTCTCTCAAGCAACTTTTATTCTTGCTCTAAAGAACAGTGAACATCAGCCCTGGCTGGTGTGGCTCAATGGATTGAGCACTGGAGTGCGAATCAAAAGGTTGCCAGTTTAATTCCCAGTGCCAAGCACAGGCCTGGGTTGTGGGCCAGGTCCCCAGCGGGGGGCGTGTGAGATGCAACCACACATTGATATTTCTCTCCCTCTCTTTCTCCCTACCTTCCCCTCTCTAAAAGTAAATAAATAAAATCTTTAAAAAAAAAGTGAACATCAGCTAACAGAACAAGAGTAAAACAAAAATGAGAACTTTTTTCTTTAACTTGAGTGTTAATGATGTTTTAAACAATGTAATGAATTTCTAATACAAGCCAGTTAATCACAAAACAAGCAAAGACATGTTCTATGGATGACACTATAAACATATTGAGCCCTTGAAATAGTGAATAGAGGTAACCAATATTTAATTATTGTTATTTGAATAACTTAATATATACATAAACCCTTTAGAAAAGAACTGTGAAGGTTTTTCACAAAAGGCTTGAATATAATTTATATATAGTTTTTGGTCAATGACAAGCAAAAAGGGGCCTATAAACACACACACATAACATTCTTATTTATCATATTAAGTTTCCTAAAGTTAAATATCCAAAAGTGGTTATATTATCATATATTCACTGGTCAGTTCATTATTCAGATGTTAACATGGATATGTTGGAAGCAACTGGGAAATACTATTCAATATATATGATAAAATTTGCATCTCTTATTTTTTCTTTGAACTTGATGTTCAATTTCTGCTCTCATTTGAGTTTTATCCTATTATATGTTTTTATGTAACAGCCAGAAATTCTTTAGGAAATAGGTATACATAAATATATGAAAAATTAAGTAGTACTGCCACTTTCTGTAAAATCTGTTTATATATCTAGCTTTTTATTTATTATTGTAAATATGCATCCTTTACATTCTCTTACAGCATTGAATTATAGACATTTTATATTACTAATTAAGCAGACAATATTTTTTTCATCGGCTCTGTACCAGTTGCTTAAGGGGCAGCCTGTATCCAACATGTGATATAATTAAAAATGAGAGAGTAGTTGTTCTCACAGTCCCCAACAGAGAGCCCAGCCTTTGGTCTACAACCAAGCTCTCATAATGTAGATACTACAACCTATATAGTCTCACCTCAAACTGCAGTTTTGTACAATGACCTAAATTGCAGAATTTTGTTTGTGGTAGAAAATGTGGATTTTGTGCAAGATATACCATCAAAATCATGAACAGGAACAATAAGTTCAGTAATTGATTGGCATTCTAAGGCATGAGGTACTTTCCTCTGAAGATGCCTTGCACAATGTTGTGATACAAGGAGTTCAAGTGTTTATTAATACTGATGAAATGAATAATCCCTTATATTAATGCAGTGCTTTACAGATTACAAGGCACTCTAACATCTTTGATTTCATTTAATTCTCGCAAACACCTTATAAAGGAGATGGGATGGATTTAATTATCCCTATTTTTATCTAGAAGAAAATTAAGTTCAGTGAGGTTAAGCTAATGCTGAAACTGGAAGGGTTCACACTTAATCTTGGTAGTCTGAGTTTCAGAACAGTAATTGTTTTGCTAGTACAATATTTCTCAAACTGAACCTTTATCAAAGGCAAAAAATATCATGATCGGTCATTATTTTCACATGATTAAGATATGCACTCATGTATACTAGTTATGAACTACTTAAACTTTTAACTTACATAAATTACAAAAGCAAAAATCACACATAAAATACTAAAACAATATAAAGATCCCCACGTGTACAATAAAATTCAAAGTAAAACATATAGGATTATAATTTACTGTAATTATTCCTTAGAGTGTTAAGTCCTAGCTGGGTAGCTCTTTTGGTTGAGCATCATGTCCATATGCCAAGGTTGCCGGTTTGATCCTCAGTCAGGGCACATACAAGAATAAACCAATTCATGCATAAATAAGTGCAACAATAAATCATTGTTTCTCTCTCTCTCTCTCAAATCAATAAATAATAAAATTAAAGGAAAGAATGTGAACATAGCACCAACTGATAATAATAATGTTTTTTTTAATTTGCATATTATACAGGGTCTGACAAATAACGCCCCTTTTTATTATAAACTTTTATTACAAAGTTGTAAGCATGTGATTCTGTAACATAATGATATCACACTCAAGCACACCGTATGACATTTTAGATGAAATGTTCAAGTTAAAACTATTTCACTGCCACACTCAAGCAGACCTACCTTCCTTCTGCCAGACCCTATATATTACTGTGTGTCATGTCAAGACTTCGTGTTTCTTGCAATTCTGTTTTTTTGTATTTTAATGTAATTATTTTATTATTTTATTTTTTAACTTTCAAATATTTTTTATTATTTTACTCATGATCATTTTAACTCATGTGTATTTAGGCATCTTTCTTACTGCATTTATTGGGTGGCATTGGTTCCCCCAACTTTACAGGTTTCAAGCGTACAACTCAACATCAGCTCATTTCCGTACTGCACCATGTGCCTATCACCCCAAGCGAAGTCCCCTTCCATCTCCATTTTACCCCCTTCGCCCACCTCCAGCTCCCACCCCACCCCTTCCCTCTGGCTATCACCACACTGTTTGTTGTCTGTTTTGTGCCATGTGTTATATATATGTTTTTTGGTTAATCCCTTCACCTTCTTTCATCTAATCCCCCAACTCCCTTCTCCTCCAACAGCTGTCGATCTCTTCCATGTATCCGTGCCTCTGTTTCTAGATATATATTTATGCTGCAGTACGTTTACACAGGGGAATATGACTCAGCCATAAAAAGGAAATCTTACCTTTTGCCACAGCATGGGGTTTAGAGATTATTATGCTCGATGACATAAACCAGTCAAAGAAAGACAAATATCATATGATCTCACTTATATGTGGAATCTAATGAACAAAACAAACTGAAGAACAAATTCTGCTTTTTGAATTGCTGAAGACACTTCTGTGGTTCAGCTCACTCTGCTCTGGTTCTGGCTTTACCTGGCAGGATCGCATCACCTATGCATTAAGTTCACTTTGGCTCTTTGTGCATTAACAAAATATCACTGTTTGATATGAACCTGATCTGATTGTAAATATAACAGCAAATATAGACACTGGATCCTGGAGCCAGCATTCCAAGTCACATGATCGTCACTCACAGAATTCAGGGTATGTTTATGTAGCTTATCTGATCACAATCAAATTGTGTAAAACAAATGAAAAATATCTCGTAGCAAACCTGTGCACCTTGGAGAACATTTCGGAAAATTTCAGAGATTAATAGACTTTTTAGGAACTCTTACTCTATATACAGCATTTCTGTGATGGAGAGCAAATATTCACTATCTTTCTCTCCAGTCAGACATCATAATTTGTACCTCAGTTCTCAGAACACCTCAGTAGAGAAGGCATTGTCGGAACTTGACTAGAAAAAGGAGGGGTATTGGGAGAAGGTAAGTTGCTCAAGGTTCCTGGGGGGAGGGCAGATCTCAAATGCAGAATGTTGACTTATATCTATTGATATACTGACTATACTTTTCATCCACACTACCCTAAATCTAGGAATAATTTGTTTCATTGACCAAGAGCAATCTTGATTTTGGCCAACATCCAAAAAAATGTTCTTAACATACAGGTAAAAAAACAAACAAACAAAAAAAATACCCAACTATTGATTTCTTGATAGTGTAGCACTACTTCAGTAAATTACAGAATTTATGTATACCTCAAGGCAATGGAGGATGAGACACAGGTTTCAAGGAAAGTCAAGATCAGTATTTATTAATGTTTGGGGACTATGTTTCTTTGAAACACTTAAATAATATGTCTTGGTTTTGCTTGCTGAAATGTTTGTTTCTAGATTGAAGGAGAATGTGATGTCCTGAAAATGTTGAAAAATTGTGTCTTGTAGGTTTGCCAGAGATCTATAGGTGTTAATAACATAAACCTTCCATATTCAATGTAATAAACATGCCAGCACATTTACACACAGATCTATTGAGAGATAAATAGAAAAACACGCAGGATGACAATGCCTCTATCTAGGATATCTGTGTCTCTCTGTATCGTCCATATTCAAAAAGAGTGAGAGTTATAGTGACAGCCCGTGAGTCACAGAAGGAAAGACAGCGACAGAAAGAGATAGAGACAGAGAGAGATTGTGATGCTGTCTCATTAATATTTTTCTCTTCCACTTTGTCTCTTGGGGAGTGGGAACACCACAGCGTTGGAGTCAGAGACGCTTAGTGTTCATCTCTTTGTGTGGCATCCCTCCTTCCCATCTGCATAGGTCGGGTAGCCTTTGTTAAATAACTTCTCTGAGATTGTTTTTGCTCCCGATTCAATTGAAAAGGAGAGCATTGCAGACTGTTTCAAGTGATAGATGAAGTGGTTCCCCCCTTACAATCTAGTCCTTTTTCTGTATTTCCCATGGGTGAATCTGGATGAAATTCAGTTACAATTTCCTTTTGCTTCATTTGAGATACAAAAAGGATACATTCCTGCCTAATCTATGAACATGGATACAAGGTCTGTCCAGTAAGTATCCAGCCATGATATATGAAAAGTAGAGACACTGAAGAGGACACAAGATACAAGAAACAATGTACATAGGACAATGATGCCTCAGTCCCTTCAAAGTAGGCACCTTGGGACCTCATGCAGTTCTCCCATTGTTATCAACAGCTGCAGCACAATGTTCCTTCTGCTCTGGTAGCAGAAGCCATGAAGTGAATTTTGCCATGACACGTTTCACGCCAAGATTTTGCATCAAAATCTTGGACACAGTAGTTTTTGGAATCCCCAGTTCAGCTTCTGGTTCTCACACTGTCAGTTGCTGATCTTTGTTGATTGCAGTCCACACACATTCACATTCTTAGGTGTTCTGCTTGTTGCAGTCCTTCCAGAATGTGGATCGCTTTTAACAGACTCTCAACCATCTTTAAAGAATGTGTGCCATGCTCTTGTGTTGCACTCATTGCATTGTCCCCAAAAGCCTTCTGAATCATCCGAATAGCTTCCACGGAAGAATTTTCAAGCTTAACACAGAACTGGATGCAGATTCATTGTTTTACTCAGTCATTTTGAATGGGATGGCCTCACAATCCACACGCTCACTCAACAATCTCTACCACCCCCACTGACTAGTACAGTGAAGTTGCCATTGTTCACGCATGTGCCTTCAGGTCCAGTCTCCATCGATGTTGTACAAACGGTTCTCCTTATATTAACAATGGCTGGAGTGTATATGTGTGAATATCTGTGTATATATGTGTATAAATGTATGTAATAAAGTACCCTCAATACAATGCCTGAACATTGGAAATACTCTCTCACTTTACCAAGTGCCAGTCTGTTTTTTCCACCTCAGACAGTGACAGTCTTTTCTGGATGTTCGTCTCCTATGTCATTTCCTGAACCAAACTGGATATGAAGTAGGTAATAATTAAACCATATAATATATTTATTCTTAAAGTGAGCTAACTTCCTAACCCAGGAATTTGTGATCCCACTGTGAATCACTGGAGACAGTCACACCCAGGACCTTGGAAGTCCCTTAGAACTCTCTTGGAGATTATTCCTGCTTTCAGCTGCCCCCTCCTGTTCTTTCCCATCAAGAAGAACCGGCCTAGTGAATGTGGCTCTTACCTCAATCAATGCTCCTAAGGTCTGATGAGTATAATAATCGGAGCCACTAATAAGTTCCCAATCTAGCCCTACAAATCCTGCCTACCGCAAGCTTACCTCTAAATCATCATTTATCATTGTATCTGCTGTTGCAGCCTACTATCCATTGTGATCATATTACGGCCCATTTTATTTTAGATATAATTTTAAATGAGACATCTAGGTTTATTAGACCAAGGGTCTTGACTCAATCTCTGGATTCAGTTAGCATGGTACTTAGATATAGAAAGCATTCAATAAATGATAGCTGCTACTATACATATTGGTGCTAATTTTCTCTGTTCCTATTACATCTCAAGTCCCTGCCCTCTCCATTGATAACAGTTTCCAGAGATGAGGCCATTCTCCTCTTCCTGGTTCAGAGGGGGACACGCCCTTTGAAATGAAAATTTCCCTTATAAATGTAAGAAGATATATATAAAACTTCTGCTTGATTTTCACAGCTTTTCCTGTCTACCATTTCTTAAAAGTAATCAGCCTAAAATAATTCTTATGCCAAAGAGGCATATTTTGGGTGACAAATTTTGCTCCCCGTCAATGCTTTACATTTATACCCTTTCCAAAATTATTTTCCTATCCCAGCTGCTGGGTGAAAGGTGGAATGAAAAGCAAGTCCTTGCATCCTTGGCATTCAACATTTTAAATAATACGTATACCAGTCAGTGTGTCATCACGAAGATGCATATAAAATTAAGTGAAGTAAAAATTAAGCATGTTGGTCTGTAAGAATCTATAGAAAATCGGACATACATGGATAATGAGGACTTGAGGATGAATCCCTTGAGAAAGTAATGTTTTGTCTGGAGTTAAATAGGCAAAGGTGGGCTGCGCAATATGAGAAAGTACATCAGAGGGAAGATATTGGATAACGCTTCTGATGCAGGTGAGAGGTCCTGTGTCTGCCACCAGAACTACAGACACAGGTGAGTGGGCTGGCGGAACTGAAGTTCTAGGAGTGCCCAAGGGATAATGACAGGATTAACAGACCATGATAAGAAGTTGAAGTTTTATCTAAAATATGGAAATGGGAAGACATTGAATTGTTCTGTGCTTGGAAGTACTTTCCTGGGATTTACGTTTTGAACAGGTAATTGACAGGGGAAGTGGAGTGTGGTGAGGGAGGAAAAACTCGAGGAGATGAGTTAGATGGGTAACACAGATACCCAGGAAAGAATTCACCTTACATAAGACTAAGGTTGTAACAGCGGAAATGGGAGAAATGGCAAACATAAATACATGCTGCATCTCTATGTGTGTTTTAAAGAACTGGGAAAACTTCTTTGGGATAATGATTATTGCTATGAACACAAAACAGCTGATATGCATAAATTTGCCAACCGGATGGTTACTACAAATAAAATTTGGATATTTTTTTCTGGGTCATCCTCTTACAAAATTCTAGAAAACTTGAAAACCATCTCCGAGTCCGTAGGACCACAGATCTAAAAAAACGTGCACCACGTAAGTTAACGCTGTCCATAACACGTACGTAAGTTAATGCTGTCCATTGTTACTGAGTCAGGCACGCCGCATGCCAGCTCCGCCCTCACTGCTTAACCCAGCAGCAGGACCTTCACTTCCTCCCTCGCTGCCTAAACCAGTTTAATCGGAATGGAATTTTAAAAGCACAAAATTACTGCACTGAAGACTACAATTGAATTGTCCCTGTAAATGATAAGGCAATGGGAAACGAAAGGGAAATGACTCCAAAATTTTATAAGCATCTTTGGACAAAATTGAAGTTTATGTTTCACACCCCCAACCCCAGCTGATAACATATTATATCCTCTTCCCAACATAATAATAATCGCTGACATTTAAAAATTAGTTGCTCTATGCCACGCACTGGTGTAATGTCTTTACATACGTTATCTTAATTTAATGCTCACAACAATGTAGTGAGGTAATTTTTCAAAGGTATTTTTTATATGAGGAAGAAACAACTTAAATAATATGCCTAAGGTCATAATATTTGCAAGTGATAAAGCCAGTATTTAAACGAGGGCTAACCCTAAGGCCCATGTTTTCACACGTAATGCAATATAGTTTTCTACTGTGTGGTTGAGGAGTCTTGCTAACTGTCCATCCAGAAGTGAGCAAATTTCGCATGGGAATGTGGACTATGTATTTGTGGCAAATTCATTTTTACAACAGGATCTGTTGCCATATTACTTCCTGGGAATTTAGAAGCAAGTATGACAAGCATAACGTCTGCCATCGTACAACTTGCAGACAAGAAAGACGGAAAATTGAACAAGGATTAATAATAAAATACAATAAACGTTATCAAAATGAAAAGGACAGAGTGCCCTAGAAATTTATAGCAGGACTAATTGCCTAGTCATTTGGGAGAAATAAAAAAGGAAAATTTATAGGCACTAGACAGATAACCAAGAGTCATTAAAGCTGAGAGGTGCAAAAAGGGCAGTTTGCAAAGGCCTCAGGTGAGTGAGAAAGGTTCATGTTTGTTTTAGGAAACAAATGGGGTATTGGGGCACGAGAGTCAGTGGGGGAGAAAACATAAGGTGAGTTGATCAGAGGAGTAATACAATACTCTAGAATACATGGGAAGTCATAGGAAGGAGATTAGACTTTGTCTTCAAGAGAGTAGGAAGCCATTGAAGAGGAAACAATACGACTACAAATTGAAAGCTCAGACTCGGATGCCCAGGGGATAGGATTAGAGGAGCACAAAGACTGGAGCAAAGTAATTGGCTACATGATCATTAAAGGAAATAGTTGACAGAGTATAGTGATCTGGGCCAAGAGAATAGTTAGACCACAGGAAAAGAGCATTTGGAAGATGTTGAGCAGAAGAAAATCTGAGTTTTATGGTGGCATGTATATGGGCTGAGGGAAAGAGCCCCAGATTTCTACCTTTAGGTAAATCACTGAACACCAGAGCTATGCTCTGGGACAAAATTATGACAAGTATGAAGGAAATGATCACTAATTTATTTTTGGGTGAGTGAAGTTTAAAGTAACAGGAGTATGCCCAATGGGCATATAGTCTCTAATGAGCACTGGACAAATAAGTCTGGTGGTGAAATATGTGCCTCTTTCCTACCAGGAATGAGAGACATTAATGAAAAAGGTCACAAATCAAGATTGGGACTAGGACTGTGGAGGTTAATTAGATGCCCTAGAACCAGGCAGGGATACGGTCCTGGTTTCCCATAAAGAAAACAGAAAGCAAGGGGGTTAGCCTTTGGAGAAAGTAGAAGGCAGGCTTTAGGTACAAAGAGGAGTGTTACAAAAATGGGAAGGACATTCATAGCAAATTGCGCAGAAATCTAATCCTATGAGTTGACCCAATAAGTGGAGAGAAAAAGGAGAAATGTTTTGGGGATTAAAAGGTCAGTTTTGGGGAACCCAGCATCGTTTGACCCAGAATAATGCTTGGCAAACAATGTGGTGGAGATCTGAACAGTGCTAATTTGTTCACTGCATTTCAAATTTGAGGGAGATATATACTAATCCTTGGGTGCAGACCAAACTAATCTCTTGAGTAGGAGTATCGGTAGACATATGAATCCCAAGTATGATTTACAGTTCTAGACATCAGCGAAGGACTCGGCTTTCAAACTGAGAGCTCAGTGAATTCACATTGGAGAAAGCTTGACATGGCAGAGGGAGGCCTTTAACGAGGACCTGGCTTTTACGTTGGCCATCATGTGCTGCCACCTTTGGTTGTCTTGTGGAATATTCACAAATGAGAAAACGAAACTGGTGCTCCTGAAAGGAGAACTTGGCCTCCATCACACTGTGCATGAGTGACAGAGCCAGTGTTGGGGCTTAGGTGGAGAATGGGAACCAAGCCTGACAATAAATAGTCAAAGCCTCTCTTCCTGGGCAGATCAAAAAACAGGTTTGCTTGGAATGTTCCTCCTCCTCACAGCAGGCGGGTTTCTTTGATACCTTAGGCTATATTCCTTATAGCCAAATAGTCTTCCATATTAAACAAGAATTGCCAAAAATATGACGCATATATTTATATCTCTCCAAATCATGTTTTTTTAGTCTCCTTCTAATATGTACTGTATTTTATCAATGGTTGCTCTCTGACGACTTTATCCAGGTTGGGTTATTAACAATAATAGGCAAGTTGGGGGAAGGCCCTTGATTAAAAAAAAAAAAAAAGAAAATGTAAAATTATGACCAAAATAATAAAGACTAATTTCTATGGTGAGGTTCTCATCTGTCAAGCAAAGTGTCAGCTGATTGACAGGCCTTGCATTTTACTATTTAACAGGCAAGGGCACTGCTGTCCTGATATAACTGAGTATAGTGATGTTTATAAATAAAGTAGGTTTTTATTTGTACATAGCTTAGAAAAAGAAAAAAATAAGAACATTTTACCTGTTTAGAGGTGATTGTGTGACTGAGTGACAGTTGTGACTTTTCTTGGTTAAGTGCGGCTGGAGGGCGCTGTGAGCTGCTGCGTTGGGGATTTGATCCTGGCTTACGGCTCCTGTTGTCCACGTGCATTTTCTGACTTGTCATGGAGCTGGGCTGGGGCCACATTGCCCGTTCTGATGTATGTGCTGAAAGCAGAAATACTGCAAGTCCCTCTGGGACAAAGACCATTGGAGGAGCTGGCCTCCTGCACCTCTCCTCCTCTGTCTCAGCAACTTTCAAAGCTCTGTGTTACAGAACACAGAGCTACAAGGTGGAGGAAGCCGGGAGACCTGAGTGAACAGTCTCCAGAGAATTAGACGAGAACATCTCCCCATGATAGGGAAAAAAAGTATAATTCTGCAATTAAAGTTTATAATCTTATGCCAGGAAGATTTAGGCCTGTTTGTTATGCAAGGTAGCCTTTCCTGTCCTGATATAAACTGCAAGGAGCAAAGCAGCTCAGCAGGAGCTGGCGCCACTGTGAGGGCCGGTGCAGAGTCATGTTGCCATGTGCACTCAGACAGGGCGGGCCGAGCAAGCTACAGCTCTTTCAGGGAAGAAGCTCATGGTCAAGGTCACAGAGTTAGACAGTAGACATGGTAGGTATCACACAAGGGGTTCTCTAGAAGCCAGTTTGTAGGTGGACATTTTAATACAGTAAGTTCACTGAGGAGTGCCCTCAAGATTAATACTATTGAAGAAGTGAATAATGGTGAACAGAGGAAGATGTCACCCTGCAATTCAGACACAGCATTTGTATGAGATTTCCAATGGAGTTCTCTGGAGCCAGAATGGATTTTTAGAGATGTCTTCTTTATACCCCACGTGGACCAGAAAATCGATGGAGGATGCTCTCAGGAAGAGGGCATTGTCTTGGTCAAGGCAGCTCATTTTAACTGATATCACATCCCCAAAGGACGATCTGAGACCTGTTAACGCATCAACACTCTCCTCTTCAGGTACCTCTCCCTTCAGTTCCACTGGGAGCTGGACCATGGAATCTGACAGAGTAAGCTTTAATGGAAGGCTTCTCATGTGGGCAATTCTGTATAGTTGGGTACGCTGAGATGTACAGGTGATTAATTCTTCAGTTTTTTTTCTTTATTGATTGTGCGTTTATTTTTAAATATAAACCAAACATTTGATGTTGCACTGCCTCCATGACCTTCTATTGGCTTAATGTTATCATTGAGGACTTCCTTGTGCAGTATAGACAGTTATTTGGAAACCATATTGACTTTTTATTTAATTCTATCATAGAGTTAAACACAAGCGTCTACACATGACTTTTTGGTGGATTAGAGAAAGTATGCTCAGTGTATTTTCCTTAATGAACCTCCTCTTGAGCTCCTCATTCTAACTGCTGACACAGATCACTATTCCTCCCTTCTACCATCTCTTTAGGATAATAAATCTCTTTTTCTCTTTGAGAAACCTATTAATATTTAATTGGAAAAACTCTTAAAATGTTAGGAAAATATTAAACCAAGCACTGAATAATGCCCAAGAGAGTAGAGAGCTTGATTTGTGCAATGAAGTTTAGTTGTTCATTTGCATTTTTTTCTAATAACGGTGACCTACTAAGTGGATCTTTCTCATGTTCCTTTTTAAAAGTAAAGTTGTATTGAGTAAGAAAATAAGTCACAAAAGGGAATGTCAGTTTATGTTTCTTTCCAAAGAACTCTTTGAAACAGTGCTTATTTGAACACATTAAATTTATTCCAAAAGTATTCAGGTCATGCATAATTAAATATGTAGCTTTTAGCAATTTTAGTTTTTCCAAGATATGCTGTATACTACATAATTTGTGCTTTTGAGTGAGTATTACTTTTGTTCTTCCAGATTTCTCGGTAATTTGCCATTCAAAGGTTAATGTTATGCAAGTATTGAAGGTCGAGGTTTAGTGGAATTTTAAGTGATAAAAAATGTATGTGTTTCAACACACACATCATGAAAAAAAGATTTGGCAAAAAATATGTTCAGAGGATGGTTCAAATTTAATAAGAATTAAGGGCTATTTTAACATAGGAAGTTTCACGTATTTTATTGATGACTCTAAGTTATTTACATTGTCTGGGTTATAAGTGAGAGGAAAGAGCCTATAGAAGTCTAGAGGCCAGTCTATGTTTGTGAACAGATTTTCTTCTCATCTACATCAAGTTCCTCCCATGTTTCATCAGGGTCTTTTTGTGTATGGAGATGTTTTCTTACTCATAAACATCTGGAATAGGATATGCAATACAACATACCTTCCTGTGTTAGTAATAATAACAACAACAATAAAAATAATCAACATTTAGCTTGTGCCTATGTTCAGGCAGCATTTATAATATCTTTACACATGTGTATTCCTTTTGTCCTTACAAAAAATAGGTGGTTTTCATTTTACCCTCATTTTACAAGTAAAGAATCTCAGATGTAGGCAGATTTTGTAAATTCTCATGGCCAGATCACATGCCTAGTTAGAGGAGTTTTAGGTTTTTAAAGCCAGGCACATAGGCTTGAAAAGCTAGCATCACCACAAATATGATATATCACCTCTTAAAATATTAGTTTACCTATTTTATATGCATAAATTGTATTTCTCACAAAGAAATGGTCTTCAGTTTAGGACAATTTACTAATTTATAGCCCCCTATGCCCCAAACAGAGTAGAGCAGCCTCATTCTTTTATGAGCTTTCTTCCCTTACTCAATCCTGACAGTCACTAGAGGCTCGTTAGGATCTTGGGGAGCAGAGTAAGTATTGATAAATTGACACAATGCAAGGCATTCCTGGAGGATAATTTCACACTATTTGCTATATTAATTTTTATGTTTATATGATAAGAAAACGCTTTCAAAACTATCTCCAAAAATGAATAGTTTTGACATATGGCATTATAATAAATGTAACTTTCTTGAAGTGCCATCACTCTCAAGACCTTTTTTATTTCTTAATTTGGGATGTCACAGAACTACACTGAGATTTACTGAGGGAGGAGGAACATAATATAAGGATGGGCCAAGTTCTAATGTAAGAATTATATCTACTCATCCACCACAGACTAATGCCATAGACTTGCACCAATGGGAGCTCCCATGAAATCAAGTGACACAGGTAATGCCACCAACAATATTAAAAAATGATTAGCAAGTCCATGTGAACATGCACACACAATGTGTTTTGTGCAAAGTATAAAAATACAGCATTACATGAACCCATGATCAGCTAGAAAGGATCCACAGGCTTTCAACAATATTGCAAACAATATTGCTTTAGTTCTGGAAGTTCAAAAACATCACCATCAGATAAAATCAAAATATGTTTTCACCCTGGGCAAAATATGGATTTATTATAAAAGAGTTCAGAGGAAATTCACAATATCCAATAAAGCAACCTGTTCCTCATTAGCTCTTGACTTTCAACCACTGTTTGAGAATCAAATCGATCAGAGATCAGGGTGGCCAATGATTTGAAACTCGTGACAACTGTTTGAGAATCAAATTGATCAGAGATCAGGGTGGCCAATGATTTGAAACTCATGACCACCAGCATGAGATCACTTGTTGGAGAAACGTGTACTCAGGACCAAATCCATTAGGGCTGATTGGACCTAAGTTGTTCAATGCAATCTGTTCACTCTGTAGTTGCTCCCTAGTGAGTGTTTCCTGTGGCTAACGTGCATGATGCCTTCTTCGAGAGAGTTTATATTTCACAGTCTGATCTATAGCACTAGTTATTTGAATTCTTTTTATTCCTCTTTTACAACTATTTTTTAAAAAAGATTTTGCATTCTGACATTAATTGACACAATAGTAAAAGTCATAACCAGAAAGTGTTAAAAAAAAGTTTGGACTTTGCTTGGATTAGGGGAAAATGTCTAATTTGTCACAGCTTCTCCCTATTCTCACCTAATTTCACTGCCTTTTCTCTCACAGCCATAAGGCTCTGGAACTCTTACTTGTTTATATTAGTGGAAATGAAGACAAGTGAAAATGGGTACAACAGCCAATAAAAGACTTCCAAAAACACACTGATAGATATTTACAGGGATAGAATAGAAAAGAGCATATCTAGGAAGTGTGAGTAAGGGTAGTAGGGTGTGCACTACTCAGCTCACTCTAAGTTTTTAGGGAAATGATGCAATTCTGCAAAAATAGGAAGAGATGGGGTGTGACAGGGTGACACAAACTAGACTAAGGACAGCCACTGTCTTGGTCGGTCCATGAATTAGATTTGCAGAAACAGGTGAATGGAGAAGATTTTAGAAGACATTTATTTTGCCTTTTAAAGGGAATTTCCTATTTGCATTTTCTGAGGAATCATATTAAATATTCAAATTCCGTGTTGGCTCCTCCAGAACTGTCAAGAAATGGGCTTCTCTGGGTGCCTCTCCTTGGGTCTGTGGGTGGTAAGCTAGTCATGGCCTGGCTTATCATCTGTGGGCACAAGAATCTTAGATGCCATAGTCAACTGGTATACATGGCATGTAGATTTTTATCTATTTCAGTACTTTTTAACTTATGCTCCAAAAGAAGTATCCCAGATGTTGTTTCTATGTTAATAAATGTTTATGAGCAGGAGAGGGAAAGTATAAAAAGAAAGGGAGAAAAACAACCTTCAACAACGTTTCTTGATGCAAGAGTTCTCAGAGCTTTTCCTATGTTCTTCAACATTGCAAAGCTCTAAGGAAAATAAAATATGCCGCATTGCTCAAAGATAAATATCAAATTATCACATCACTCATGTGTGTGTATGTGTGACACATGGCACTAGCGTTATAAGAGACATACTTGGAAAATTGAGCTTTGCTAATGTTTAAATCAGCATGTCCATGATTTTCCTTGATTGGCTACTGGGGGAGGGGGTCCCACAATGCTATTGTAACACTATTATAATGAAGCAGGGGTCACATAGCATCTGAGCAGGTGCAGTCCCGATTCACCATGACTCAGCACTTTTTCAGTAGGGTGGGACAACTGGTCTTAGAACAGGGTCTCTGTTTTGCATTGTTGTCCTTTGTGTTAACCCTGGGGCACCTCTGGAGTGCTTTCATTCCCTAGGAACCAGTTTTAGAACAGGGTTTCTGTTCTATACAGAAGTCCTTTGTCTTAGTTCCGAGGTGTGTCCCTCATGATTATCTCCTGCTTCAATACGGTGACTGCTGGGGCAGGGGTGTAAGAGGACTAAATGGTAATGGGGAAAAAAAATACAACAAAGGTTAAATTAAAAAAGAAAAAAACAATATAGGCACATTTTATTTACTTTATTTTTTAAATTTAATCTTTATTGTATTTTTGCATTACGTTTTGGTCCCCTTATCCCCTCTGCCCCCAGTAATCATCACACTATTGTCCAGGTCCCTGAGTCAGGAACTCTGCACTTGGAATAGGAAGTAATTGGGGGGAGGTTCCCTTTTTTCACCGAGATTTCGCCTAAGGGCCCACTGAAGTCAGGGCCCCACACAGAGGCTAAGGTGGAGAACCAGCCGTCTCCCTGGCCTGAAAATCCGGGGAACAGAGTTCCGGGCAACTACAGCAGCTGAACCTGGGGGAAGGGAACTCATGAAAGAAGCACATCAAAGGTGGGGAGCACATTTCATGTATAAGCTACTCTCACTGAATAGCGGGCTTGTCTCCTGGGTCCACACACGTGAGGTAGACTCCAAGAAGCATACCTAAATAGTAAAGAATTGACCTAATATTCGAAATGGCACACAAGAGGGTTTGCAGTTCTACTGCAACCAAATTAATTACCCGTAAAACAAGCTGCAACTTAGGTTGTTTCCATATCCTAAGTAAAGTGAATAATGTTGTAATAAACTTTAGAATGCAGATTCTTTTTGAGGTACTGAATTCACTTTCTTAGGGTATATTCACAGAATAGGGATTTCTGGATCACATGTTAGTTCTATTTTGAGCTTGTTAAGAAAACTCCCTACCATTTTCCATAGTGATACCAATTTTTACATTCATACCAACAGTGTATAAAGGTTCTCTTTTTTCTACATCCTTGTCAAAATCTCTCTCTTTTTCTAGCTCTTTGATAATAACCATCATAATAGGCATGTGATATCTTTTTTTGACTTAGGCCTGTATTTTTGTGATGATTAGTGACGTTGAGCACCTTGTAATACATCTGTTATTCATTTGTATGTCTTCTTTGTAAAAATAGCTATTCAGGTCATTTGCCCATTTTTAAATCAGATTGGTAGTTTTTTTGCAATTACATGAGTTTCCTATATATTTTGGATATTAACTCCACTTCAGACTTACATTTTGCAGATATTTTCTTCCAGTTCATTTTGTTGATGGTCTCCTTTGCTGTGCAGAAGCTTTCTAGTTTGATGTAGTCCCATTTCTTTATTTTTGTTTTTGTTGCCTAAGCTTTTGGTGTTCATATTCAGACAAAGCTGAATCTGATTTCTGGAAGGAGCATACAGGAATAGAACTTTTGGTGACTGGGAGGTGGACATTATTACAATGTACGTACACATGCTCTCACTTGTGGGATTTAACATCTTAACAACACATGCCAAAGGAAAAACAATAAGCAACTAAACCAGTTACATACGTGTGGAAACTTGACACTGCCCAGTAATGTTGAAAACATCATAAATGCAGCTTCCAAGTCATTTTTTTAAAAGTATAATCTTATGTAAAACCTTTCTTGTCATTTCTCTCTGCTTGTAAATTCATGATAGGATAACCCAAATATGTGAGGAGGTGAGGAAAGAAGAGACATTTCTCCCACGGCCCTTTTGACTCTACACTAAGAGTCTCTGATTTAAGTTTACTTGCTTTGGGGTGATGAGAGGCAGGGCTGATGAGGTTTGCAAGCAACTTAATCTTCATTTGTCACATTCTTGTGATAGTTCACAATAAATAAATTATAGCTTACATCTTCTCCTCTGCTTTGAAAAAGGCCTGAAATGGGAAAAAGAAAATGGTGACATTGTTTTTGCAATAACACACACTTTCTTGGGACTCTGAATGTCAGGGGTTTCCTTTGAGTGTCAGTTTCATCATCTGTCAAATGGTAGGAAATGGATTCAATAATCTATGAGTATCTTGTGATATTTTAATTAAAATATTTTAATACCATTATCCTTTAGGCACAATGATGGTAAATAAGACACTGAGAACCCATTTAATAAATATGTTAAGGACATCACTGCACAGTTCTGCATGTATTTCTTCCCGTTATACACGTGCATCCTTCACATGGGTGCTTACTTGGCAGTCCTTCATGATGGCTACTGACAAACAAAGCCTATGGTTTTTCTTCCTCAAGTGCCTTACATTTATGTTTTCCCCCTAAACATTTGTGCATAAAAGTGTTACTGCTGCTGAACAGTAAGGTAATAACACTTGAAATACTCCGGAGTGCAGCTGTGGGATTCTGGCATGGTGTGCCCTCACGTTTGGGCAAGGATCCTACATTCTTGGGGCTCCTCCGTTTGGTTAAGCCTCAGATGCACTGCTTTTAATTTGACTATGTTTTCTGTTGAAACTCCACAATTACCAAAACAAAACAAAACCTCACATATTGGAACTAAAATACTTTTTATGTTAAGTGAAAAAATTCATGACTTTGACTATTGGTAGTTAGGATTCTTTTATATATATTTCTGATACTTATTAGAACATATTTATATTAGCATCTGATTCTTGCATGTTGGGGCACTGATTTATTTCCTTATTATTTTTTGTTCTTTATAAGTATGTCACTTTCTTCTGCTTCTAACTTCACAAATCCCTGATGAGGTCAGTGCTTTCTAAGTAGAAGACAATTTTATCCACTCTAAATGAACAATTAGCATAAATTCATCTTTCTTCCATAGGATGAATTCTCCCTTCAGAGCACCATGTTTTATTTTACCATCTTTTGTACACTTGAAGTGCTTAAAGAATTCTGCATGCTATTATCCCAAAACGATTCTTGGCTTTCAAATTGCTGATTCTAATAAGATGGGCTTTCTCCATCTCCTGTATTACCATATCATACCTAATGAAATCAGGCTCAACCAATCAAATCCTGGATGACTGACCTTTATTAACTGGTAATTCAGAAACATGATTTCCGAAGGGTCTGTCTTATAATGGAAAAAAAAAAAGTTAGATAAGTAAGATTGCTTTCATTGACCAGGGAAGAAAAAGGTTCTCTGGAGGCCAGTCAAAATTAAGTTTCAAAATATGATAGAAGGGCAGAGAAACAATGTGTACTCTTCCAGAAGATGATATTAATTCAGCTGCTTTAATTATGTGGCTTTATGTCTATTGTCTCTACTTTATTATCTTTGGACAATACCCATGTATGCTTGAAAAATGCAATACAACATCTATTTTATTAATTCTATTAAATCTTTTGGAAGGAAATACAGTTCCCTCCAAAGATGTTTCTTTCAGGAAACAATACATCATACAATTATTCTTTCATCAAGGCATGTTAAAGTTATTTTGCAGAAGTTGCTATGTGGGCATAAGGGGAATATATCCCAACGGATTTACCAGACACCTTCTGTTGTGAGAGACTAATCTAGGGGCTGGGTACATAGTGCCCAGAGACCATGAGTGTACTCTCAAGGGTGACAAATGAATTGTCACAGTATGCTTTCCATAGTAGGACAGAGGTGACCATTGCCTACAATGGGGGATAGTTCCCCAGCTCTGTGCCCTTCCATCTGCTGGTGCCCCCAGTCATCGCGACATTCTGTGTGCCCTGCTCTTCTTCGCCTCTCATGTCCGAAGGTAGAAAAGTTTTAAGCCCAAAGCTCTCCTTTTTGTAGTTAGTTAAAAGCACAGACCTTTTTCGTTAGTTTCTTTCAGAGATTTTATTGCAAACCTGGGGAAATTATGAATGTTTTGTGATTTTTTAAATTATTTATAATTTATCAACAGATAGGAGTATGGATCTGGCACTCTTTCTGCACAGCAAGTCAACCTTTAGGAGAGAGAAAATATCCTTATATACAAGTAAGGTATATCAGTTATGATTCCAGAAGAAAACAGATGGTTCACTCAGACCCAATAATTGAAGGAGGATTTGTAAAAGGTCATCTAAAGAGATGAATCATGGGCTCTGGTCAACAAGCTCAGTTGGTTAGAGCCCCATCACGATATGCCAAGGTCGCAGGTTCAGTCCCTAGTCAGAGCACATACAAGAGTCCACCAATGAATAGATAAAGGAGTGGAACAACAAAGCAAGTTCTCTCTCTCTCTCCCTTTCTCTCTCTCTAAGATCAATAAATAAAAAATAAAATAAAGAGATGAGTTAGGGACTTCTACTTTCAGAAAGATGGAGTAAACATACATTTCCCTATTCCTCCCACTAAATATAACTAATAACTCCAGACATTTAAGGAATCAGCATCAAAGCCTCTACAAGTTGAAAGAAAACATACTAGCCACATACTAGAAACAAGGACCTAAGGTTTGCAGATTTTGAAAGGCTGCTTTTCCAGTCAAAGGGCCAGGAAAAGGGTAGATTAGAAAAACAACAATGAAATTAGGCAATAACTGCTCTAGTTTAGCCAAACACCACAAGAAAAACTGTGGCCCTACCTCCACCCACAGCAGAAGATTCCCAACAGGAAATTGAGACTTCCACCCTGACCAGACGGTAAAAAGACAGTCTGAACCCTACTGCCAGAGCAGAGTTGGAAAACCACATGGGCAGCTGAGACTCTCTTCACCACTGGTCATGAGGAAGTCCACACTCAGTCACCTGTGGGCTTGCCGACGTGCCCCCACGCTGAGTGGCCGTTGGCTTCCCAAACCTCAGGAGGGCATGCAGTCCCTGCTGCATGCGTGGCTGCTCGCCCTCCCCTCCCGGCAGCAGGGGCAGGGCCTCGTTAGGGACTGGCAGGGTGGAAGCCCAGGTTCTCTAGAACTTTCACTACCGCCCAACACTAACCAAGCAATCCCTCCCTCCCCTGCCCCACTATGCAGCCTGTGGTGTCAGAGGTCAGTCACATGGGAGCCGTAATAGGAAAACTGAGCCCCTTGGAGAAGGGTGGACGGTAAACCTGCAGAGAAAAATGGGTTGTGTGACATAGGCAGACTGTGGGAAATCTTGCCACTTTCACTCGTGGGACAGATTTGCTCAGAGCAATGCTTCTTGAAATTGTCACCCAGACGTCTTGAATGTGCTCGTCGCTCTTCATAATAGGTAGCCAAACTCAATTTTTCTTGTCTGAAGTGGGAAATAGTAACACCAATTTCCAGTAATGTAACAAAAATTAGGTAAGAAAACACAATTAAATCACTTACAGTGTCACCTGGAACAACCTTTTACCTCTCCTGTAACATGTTTCCTTGGATCTCTTCTCTTTGCTTATCTCCTGCTTACTCAGAAATAGGGAGATGGGAATTAAACCATCCACCTAATGCAGCAGCTCTGTTTACGTCTGCATGGTCCCTTCCAGGTCTGTCCTTAACACCTTTATGGTTTCGCACGCGGACAGGCCCACTGTTTGCAGCGTGGGGGCGGCTGCACGGAACGAGGGAGGTGCAGATGAGAGGATGACTGGCTGTTCCGAGAGAGACTCCGGGGCGGCAACTCACATGCAACGGAGTTCAAGGCCTGGCTCTGTCTTTGCAAGGAAAAAACAAAAATCAAAGAACACCTGACAGTTCCCTACTCAAGGGGAACCTCATAAAAATAACAAGGAGAGCATGTATAAACAATGGTCAAGGAAGTAAGAGGCAGAGAGATGCAAGACACGGCAGCGTCCAAGAACCAAAGAGCAGATGATAGCTCTGATAAGTATGGCTGCGTTTCCAGTGACGGGGGCCGCGCAAATGACCATCAGATTCACTGAAGAAAAGATTATTGATGATCTCCCAGGAGACAGTTTAGCTAAAAGTTATATGAGATTATATAAGAATCAATGAGACAATACTGCCAAATCAATAAATGTTAATGTCTGTGTATTAGCTGGGTAATTCATGAGGAGGAGGAGGATGATAATGACAATAATGATGTCGATCTATATGAGAAGGCAGGAGTTGGTTTATTCTCATAGGCTATACTGATCTTCTGATCTTTTTGCTCATGCTGGTGTTTGTTACTATGGTAACCGAAGGAGATATGGAGTACCAGTTTGAAAGAATGCACCCTGAAAACTGGGATCCATCACAATTGAATATAATTTTTTCTCATTTTATATATTGATTTTCCTTTAAAAGTTATTGACTGAATGTGTTTTACTCAGGAAGGACTGCTGTGATACCATGTAAGCAGATGAGGATTAGAGGTTCGTTTTACACTCTCATCAGTCTAGCTTCATTTTGGGAGATGGTATTTATATTTGGGGGTGGCATTGGATATTTCAAGAACTTTGAGGTGTTAGAGCATGTATATGAAAATTTTGGGTAAAAGGCTGTTCAACAAACTAAGACTAAGAAAGGATTCAAGTGAGGGTACATTCCCATTATATGGAAATCTGGCAGGCTGGAAAAAAAATCCATGTTAATATTTTATTTTTATTATGTTTTTTCTATTGCCATTTATCCCCCTCATACCGTCTTTCCCCTCTGCCACCTCCTCCCACCCGCAATCACCATTCAGTTTTCCATGTCCATGAGTCCTTTTTAATCCACGTTCCTATTTTAAATATTTGTACAACCTATCAATTTATACATTAATAAATTCAACTATTTACTCAATCCCCATGCATTATGGACAAGCACTCCTCTGGTCTTTAGGGGTTAGGTTTCTTTATTGAGTTTATATAGTTGTGAGGGAGAATCACATTAAACACATGTCTAATGTAGTGATAAATGCTAGGAAGATAAAGTGAGGAATGGGTCCAAATAGCCCTTTGGAGAAGATCTCATTCATTGGTTATCCTGGTAGAAGGGAAGGAGGGTAGTGTGCAAAGATGTCAGGGTCCTGTCCACAGAGACCCTGATGTGGACCTGGGCTTCATAGTTCAGAAGCAGAAATACAATGAGCATGGCTAGAGATGAATAGACCAGGGTGGTTTCAGTGGATATTGTCAGAATGGTATTTAGGAGCCATATTATACTTGGTTTGCCAGGCTCTGTATGGAACTTGAATTTTATTTTGAGTGTGATGAAAAGCCATCAGAGGTTTCTGAGCAGGTAAGGGATGCTGTCAGTTTTATATTCAGAGGAGTTTACTCTGGCTACTGACTGGAGCAGATAGTATAGGGTGGAAAAGGTGGAACCAGGGAAACTATTAGGACATTAAATATTCCAGGCAAGAGACTACAGTAGATACTCCAGGATGTAGCTGTAAAGGTGGTGACAAGACAGCCTCGTCCGTACCTGGTATGAGGCATGAATCCAAACATTCTGACTGATTAGACGTTGGTGTAAGGAAAAGGCAGGAGTCATACTTAGATTTTGGGCCTGAACAATGTAAGGAAAGACAATGCCAATATCTAGCCACTCCCTGGAAAGCCACGTTCTTACTGTGCCGCTATATTGGGTGATAATCCCTGCTGAAAATCAAAATCATGCTATGACTGGGAAAGAATGCAATTTATTTTCCCAAGTTCCTGCATTATACAGAAGGGCAATAATCTGTACATTATAAAAAGGGAATTAAATATTTCAATTGAGCTTTCATTTTTTTATACCCTTTTGAAATTTAGCTTGATGTTCAAATTCAGGCACTTAAGAGACCCCATTTTAGATTCAATAGTGCAAGAGTTCATGGTAATATTTTAAGATCTTTAAAAAAAATGAAAAAAGTTCTAACATCTATTATCTTTTTATACTGCCTAATGATTATGACTATGACTCATACATATCAACCTTTCAAGTATCTTGTCATAAACTAAAGGACAAGTCACAGAGTGTCTTAACAAGAAGTTAGTAAAGAGAATAAATGCACAATACTGCAGTTTTCATTTGGCTTAAGTTTGAAATCCTCCAAAGTTATCATTAAAGTTAATTTCTGATAACAGGTCCTAAAACTACTCTTTCAAATTCATCTTCACCTTATAGTTTATACTAAATTCTGAAAATCCTTTTATGATGCATATAAAATAGTTATGCGTCTTTGGTAATTCTATCCCTGGTTTCCATTCAAAAATCAGAGAGGTGGGGTGGGGTGATTTACATATGGCTGTATAATTATTCTGGCACAGAGATTCAGAAGAGACAGATCCCAGCTCAGTGTAAAATGAGACAGAAACGGAAAGGAATGGCACACCATGTAACTTTAATAATCACTTCATCATCAATTAGTGTCATGAATAAATTACCCTCTTAAGTGAAAAATTATAGACAGCCGACCAAATCTGGCAGTAACTACCTTCTACAAATAAAGTAGAAATACTGTATTTGATTAGCTTCAATTTTAAGAACTTTTATAAAAATAGGATTAAAAAAATATAGTTGAGTATAAAAACATCCATCTGGCATGCATAAGGCTATACCTACCAAGGCGCCAGGTGTTAGTCCCAGGGAAATACCTTAAACACTTATTAATTGCATTCTGAAGTCTTTCTAGAAAGATTATTTTTCTTATTAACCTTGTTTGCTTTGAGATGGTTGCACAGAAGTATGACAAATTAGAAGATATAGAGTACCTTAATTTTTCTTAGATTGTATCTTGGTGGCCCGTCCTCATTACTTGTCATTTTATACCTTTGCAAAATGGGAACACTCAGAGGAAGTAATGAATATTGGACATTTAGAATGCCCTAATTATAATTTTTACTTCATATTCATAAGCAAGCACAGCTTTGAATACTAATCAACATACACAACTCAGCACAATTAAAAGCTAAAAACTTAGCTATAGCCTTCCTGGTTCCATTCAAGTCCTATGTATTACTTCCTTGTTGGATCCTTTCTTTCCTTCAGTCTCCTTTATCTAATTCTGCCTTCTCAGAGCTCAATTAGATAGCCTATTATTATCCAGTCTCCTTAATATAACTGAAGAAACATCTATTCACCCAGATATACCATTGTTACCCCCAGTTTACAGATCAGGAAACTTGGGTGAAAAGAAGGTCGATACCTTGATCAAAATACCAGCAGTACCGACGGGGAGGAAAGGGATTGTAGCATGGGGCTCTCGCTTCCATCTCAGGCTATTTCAGTTTCCCCACACTGTCCTCAGAACTGCATGCTGCCTGGCGCATTTTCACCTGACAGATGCTCATGTGAAAAGGATGCATATAGATATGCCCCTGACAATAGTAGGTGGTTTAATGCCAGGACTTAATCCAAGTGAATATTGAAATGCATTGTTTTTGAGATCCACAGAAGGAAATGGAGACACTAGGAATCCAGAGAACTCAGCGTGGTTTAGACAGAAGTAGATAAGTGTATCATTCTAACCCCTGCCTTACTCTCAAACCTAACCCTTCAGGCTCAGTAAACGCCAGTCAGAACGCTGCCCTTCTATTCTGAGAGCCTGTTCATTTTCAGTTAAAGTATTTTGAGGATCTGTCACTCTTTTTCTGAAACACTGGACCCAGTTCATCAGATGGCTCCTTCTGGTCATTCAGGGCCCCACATAAAAGTCACTTTCCCACTGGCATGTTCTCTGAATTCTTCTTTTAAAAATTTTTTAAAAGATTTTATGTATTTTCTTTATAGACAGAGGAGAAGGGAGGGAGAAAGAGAGGGAGAGAAACATCAATGTGCGGTTGCCTCTCACACACCAACAACCGGGGCATGTGTCCTGACTGGGAGTCTGTCCTGCAACCCTGTTGTTCACAGGCCGGTGCTCAATCCAGGGAGCCACACCAGCCAGGGCTGAATTATTTATCTAAATGACACCTGTCTTCCAATGGCCTGGTATGGATTCATCCTCTGTTATCTTCCTCAGAGCACTTCTAAACATCTAAAACAGTGACTGTGAACCTTTTTCATCTCACGGCACACATAAAGTAATTACTAAAATTCGGCAGCATACCAAAATATATATTTTTCGCCGATCTAACCAAAAATAGGTATACTTTTGATTCATTCACACCAGATGGCTATTGTTGTATTGGCTGTTGTCATGTTTTTTATCTGACAATCTAAGGGAAAATAGATCAGTACTGCTGACTAAATAGTCAGGTATTGCATGCTTTAAAAATTCTTGAGGCACACTGGTTGAGAATCACTAATCTAAAGTAACTTTCATTATTCATTTATTATTGTTCCTCTCACTAAAATATTGGCTCAGCAGGGGCAGTTTTTAAAATTTGCTTGCAAGTAAAATACTAAAATATAAGTAAAATCTGTTACATAGTAAATGCTCAATAAATATGTAAGTGAAAGAAATAATGAATATTGAGGTGACATATGGGAAAAAACTCAGTGAGTTCATAGACAAATTAAAGTAAGAAGGACCACTCTGTGCATTTTGGGCAGTCATATGTATGCATTATTTAGGAAGTTTTGAGGTCTTCATAAGATGAGTAAGAGTTGCATAATAATTTTCAAATACCCAGTTGATCATTTGCTTAATTCTAGAATTAACAGTTTTCCTGTTCTAAAATGACACTTATTACTTTAACTTGAAAGAATGCACTGTTTTTCAAGAATATTCCTCCAAATAGGTGCCAACTAGATTCTCCAGACATATTAAACTTTGTCCATGGTTAAACATAACACTTTCATTCTTGAGTCTACCAAACCTGACTCTGAAAGTCATTATCAGCTGTCATCATTCCTTCTGACAGCTATTTTTTATTGCTTCCTTCATCAGTCCCAATCATCTACAGCAACTGAAATGTTCTCTTTAATTTCCTGAGATTCAAGAAGTCAGACTCTTAAACACAAAATTTTGCTTTCCCTTTTTTCTTATACTTTTTTTTCTCTTTATTCCTTCCTTTTTTATTCTTTGTACCTTGTTCCTGAAATTGCTTTTATTATCAACAGCATCAAGGTTTCTGTAACTCTTTATTTGCAAAGGCTTGGCTTCAGCTTTGAGATATTTTTAAGCTTTGACAGGTGACTCATTGTAGAGTACATTGTATAAAACTAGTTAATGACATATGGCTTGCTTACTCAATAGGTAATTTAGTTTTTTCACTTTATTCCTGGGAAGTATCTCTTTTGGAAACATTCGCCTTTCAATAGTGGGATATACCTCTCCATTTGGGTTTATCTTCATATGGCTTGATAGCAACTTTTTCCAAATTTAGAAAATCAATGCATTATCCTTTGAAAAGTTCTCCATAGAGTTCTAGGACTTTTGTTGAATTGACTGGATTAATGTCAAGGAAAAAGGATATGAATATCTATACTTATGGCCCTTTGCTGCTTAGAAGACAAGAGATGATTGGAAACAATACAGATTTTCCTTTCTATAATCCCTCTTTCAATTTTGAATTTAATCACCCATTTGACATGTTACCTTAGGTTCTTTATTAATCTGTCTGAACCATCATTCCTTCATCTCATTCTGTAAAAATACTTCACAGAATTATTGGGAGGATGAAATAGGATAAGTAAATATTACATGTGCTGAAACATTTTTGCTTTTTAGAAAGGATGATGTGGATAGTTTAGTGTCATTAAAAGACAAACACACTCATAAGAACACCCCCATACACACACTTACATATGTACACACACACACATACAACAAATGTAATTTGGATAACAAGATTTTTATTTTCTTTTAATTTGTATTGAGTGTATTGGTTAGTAAAATTATATAGGTTTCAAGTGCACAATTCTATAATGCATCTTCTGTATGTTGTATCCTGTCCACCACCCAAAGTCAAGTCTTGTTCCATCGCCATTTGTTATCCCTTCATCCTCTTTTACCTCTCTCTTACCCCTGTTCCCCTCTGGCAATCACCATACTATCATCTATGTCTGTGAAGTTTTTTGTTTAACCTAATCCTTTCACCTTTTTCACCCAGTCCCTCAACACCGCCCCCTTCTGACAGCTGTCAGTCAATTGATTTTGTTCATTAGATTCCACATGGAAGTGAAATCACATGGTATTTCTCTTTCTCTGACTGGATTACTGCACTTAGTATAATACTCTCCAGGTTCACCCATGCTGGCACAAAAGGTAAGATTTCTTTCTTTTTTATGGCTGAATAGTATTCCATTGTGTAAATGTACTGCAGCTTTTTTATCCACTCATTTATTGATTGGCACTTGGGCTGCTTCCAAGCCTTGGCTATTGTAAGTAGCGCTGTAATGACACAGGGGTGTGTATATTCTTTTGAATTGGTGCCTTAGGTTTCTTCAGATACACATTCAGCAGTGGAATCCCTGGGTCAAAAGGCAGTTCCATTTTTAATTTTTTGATGGAACTCCGTACCGTTTTCTACAGTGGCTGCACCAATCTGCATTCTCTCCAACAGTGCACCAGGGATCCCTTTTCTCCATCTTCTCTCCAACACTAGTTTTTGTGGATTTATTGATGATAGCCATTCTGGCTGTGGGGTTTTATCTCATTGTGGTTTTAATTTGCCGTCCTCTGATGATTAGTAACATTGAGCATCTTTTCATCTGTGTATTGGCCATCGGTGTGTCCTTTTTGGATAAGTGTCTATTCAGGTCCTTTGTTTATGTTTTAATTAGATTGTTTCCAATTGGTCCTTAAGTTTATCAATGAGACTTTCATCTGTCTTTCTCTTTTGCATGATTACCCTATCTTGTCATGTAATCTTTAGGGGTCAGGTTCGGGTGCCTCTACTTTTCAAGGAGAAATGGCCTACATTATAGTGTTATTAGATGTTTAGAGTACAATGTTTAAGTGAATGTATTGCACAGAGGGACCTACGAGACCACGCTGAACATCACTGTAAGTGGAGGTCCATGTTCTTCTGCAGAGCCATGGGAGAGGAAGAGCTAGGTATGGATTTTAAGTGGAAGGCTTCAAAGTCAAGGAGGAGTTGTTTGCTTAGGGGAAGACTGCTGTTGTACATAGAGAGTAGAATCACAAATGCACATATATTTGAATAAAAAATGTTAGAATTTTAAAATACTCATTTTTACCTTATCTTTTAAGTTAAAAGTGCTTTTTTTCCTGAGACCCAAGATATCATGGTCTGGCAAAGTTAAATTATTAAGCCAATGAAATTATTTCAAATAGATGTTTGTTAGCAACTGGGGTTCTCTGGATGTTATATCCTGAAAGTGAAGGTTAACACATAGAATCTTACAACAGTGATCTGTTAGGCATAAGGCTGCTCTCTTGTGAATGAAAGTTTGGAGGGAGACGGACATATTGAGATTGCTCTCTGATAGCAGAGGACAGAGGTCCAGTGAAATGAGAATGATACAATGGACATTCTCATTAGAAAGAAAAGATGGGTTTGACTTAGAGGTGTTCAATGTTCTTAACAAACCCAAAGAAGGGAGATAAAGACATAGAAGAAGGAAAACAGTCTGCTTGACTCTATCAGTCTCATTTGAGATCACCTTCCAAAGATACAAATAACATCGGAGCTTGGGCCTTCCTCCTCTATACAAATTAGCTATTACACTGGTCCATTTGCATAGGTCCTGTGTTTATTTCATTGTGTTTCACACATTGTTGTAAGTGTACTGCAATATTAGAAGTTGAGAATATTTTGTTATTTTAATGACATATAATACATAAGAAATTGATTTTCTTTACATACTTTTATGTAAGTGATTATTTTAATATCTTAAAAATAAATTACCTTTGTAGCATTTCTGGACTCACAAATCTTATAAGGGTGCTCAAACCTTTCAACATTAATCAAATATAGGTGGAAAAGTAGCAATAAGTAGCTGTAGAAAAGCTATTTTGATGTGAAAGATGATGCTGGGGAAGTCACTGTGCAGAGAGCATTTGTGTTCCGTAAGGAATTGAAGTCACCCATCAAATCTTTTCTCACTCCTGATAATCTCAACTTAACATTCACTCATTCAAAATATGTTGTTATTATCTGTTTCCTTATGGATATCATAGGCTGGAAGGGAATATATACTTTAAATAGAAATATGTAATTACCCAATTTAGATTTTGACAAGTGCCCAAAATTAGTACAAGTGGTATTAGAAAATAACCCAGGCAAGCAATCTTATTTGACCTAGGAAGAGTATTTAAGGTGAACTTTGAAGTACAAATAGGTATTTTTCAAAAAACTGTGTATGTAAGGAGGAACATAGGAAAATAAGTTCATTCAGAATGCACAACATGTTTATAAACTTAATCTAGGGAAATTAATAGTTGTTGCAGGCTACCTGAAAGGATACTCAAATAGTGGTTTCACAGAAAAATAAGACAGAAAATAATCTCGAAGTGTCTTATTAGTCATAGTGAGGAGTTCGGATTTCATTGGAAGTTCTATGGAAAGTCATTGAATAATATTAAAGAAGAGAGTGATACAATCAGAGCTGAATCCAATAAATTCTACTCATGATCAATTGGCAGTCATTTCCTCTCTCTGTTTCTATTTCCTCATCTGTAAAATGAGAACATATGGTCATTTTTAATGGTTGCATTTTTATAGTCTATTACGCTATAGACTCTTCCCTGGACGCACACAATAAATCAACCTATCATGGAACTGGGCATTTTATGAGTCAAGGAGGAGATATGCCATTTAAATTTTATTCAGATCTGGCCATTGGCACAATGTAGTGGAAAAAACACAGGGAAGGAATCATGGCTTCCCATTTGCTGGCCTGTGGGGAGCTTGGAAGTGACTCAGCTTGCAAAGTCCTAATTTTTTCATTTGCTAAGTGGAAGGACGATACCTCGCTGGTAAATTTCTTCATATATGAAGTGATCTCTCCTAATGGCTTAACTTATTCCTTCTCTGAGACATGTGAAAATGTAATTTAATGTCATTTGGGACTTTTCCCCCTTTAATCCCTCTTTCTGTAAATGACTGTTATTTGTCTTGAGGGGTTTCTGGTTACATCTTGTAATAGGATCATATAAGAAAATATAATTGAGTATTGCAGAATTGAGAATGTAATTATTTGGGAATTAAAGATGCATCATTTAATTTATTCAAAAATATTTATTCAGTGGAATCACTATGCACACATTGTAGCAAACAATGAGAATGAAAGAACCTAGAAGTGCTGTTAGTTCCTACACTTCAGTAGCTCAACAGTCTGAAGTAGAGTATCATTTAGAAAAGATCCATAAGATGATTTTAAAAAATTAACAGTGTTCGTAGAAGGGAGAACACAAGTCAATATGGAAGCTGAGTGAACAAATACTACACCCAGCTTCACGGTCAAGGATATGATGTCTGACAAGTAAGACCATTGAGATAGGTGGAAGCTAACAAGTTGGAAAGGGGTGCACAAGGAATTTAAGACTGAAGGAAGGCTGATGAATAGGGGAAGGATGCGACTGCCTTTGGGCCACTGAGGGTAAGTGCCAATGATTCTACTCTGTACCTATTATTTCTAGAAAGTACAAAGGCGTGAGAACTCAGGCATGCCAGGTACAGTCTCTGATTCCTGATCTGTTAGATAGGATACTAAGATAATTCTCACATTAGTGAGAATGAAATGAAACAACTTACATAAGTACTTACATATGACTCTGGATGAATGAAATTCAGTGTGGTGTAGGGGTGGTGAGGTTGTGCTGTATCATGTGACAATGGGGCAGAGCAGGGAGGGACAGGCAGTCTCAGAGGTGTCCACCAAAAAGGCACTTTTACTTTCTCAAGTTATGCTACATAAACAGACAACAGTTGATGATGGCCAGAGGGAAGCGGATAGGGCTGGAGGGAGGCGGGTAAGGGGGGAAAATGGGGACATCTGTTATAGAGTCAACAATAAAAACGAAGTTAAAAAGTGGAGGAATGCTCGCATTAATAACATGTCATAACTTTCAACTGCAGTAGTGATCTGCAAGTATTTTTATTTCCAAGCTAAGCTGCAGTTACCTATTTCAGTCTGCGAAATATCTAGCTATCATTTCCCTCCCTTGGAAACCTCTAAGATTAGTGTGATATGATAGGTACAGTATTTTTCAGGCAGCCAAAAAGACTTTGGTCCCATATATAGCTTAGTCAGTAATTTGGCAGTTGTATTATACACACATCACTTATCCTAGCTAAGCCTACAGTTTCCATACCAGTAAAGTAGATATAATAATGCCAAATTTGCAAGGATGCCAGAATAATTGGAGTTAGCAAGGCTATTGACACAGAGTAGACTCCCTATAAATTAAAAGTGTAATATTACCAACAAAACAAAAATAATTGGTTTGATTAAATGTAAGGTCCATAAATGTAGTTACCCATTCATCTTAATTATCACTATATTTTCAGTGTCTTACTCAGAGTCAAGTCTCAATAAAAATTAGTAACACAAATATTAGAATAACTGAATAGTAAAATAAAGAGTTGGATAATTAATTTAATGAGGAAATTGAAAAGTACATAATAACCAGAATATCTACATTTCTCTACTATAGACAAGTCTATAGAAATGATATCAAATCATATCAAGTGAGTTAAATTAAAACTTTAAACAGATTTAAGAAACAGTTGGTAGCACTAAAGTATATAAAATACTGGTAATCGTTAGAGATCTTTAGATTTAAAAATATTTTAGAAATCAAAGTTTTGTTTTCGATATAATTGTAGGGAGCTAAATTATATTAAACTAGTGAGAAATCAAAAGGGATTGACCCACCAACAAGAGTATTGATTCTTGATGACCTCTGCTAACACAAAAGGGCTGGACCTCCTGCTCACAAGATGTTGTAATTTAATCAGGACTTTATTGAGATATAGGCGAAGCTGTCAATCAGGAGAAGAAAAAAATAACGTGAACCATTTTACACTGTTTATCTGATGTCATTCTGTCTGCCTAAATCAATCTCCTTCCAATAATTTTAGGACACACAAAAAATTGTACACTACTTTTTTAGGGTTAAAGAGTTTAATCATCAAGTTCAGTAAATATTGTTGAAATCATAATTAATAGAATAGTTATATAAAATATTGTAATTTTGCTTAACAACTTTGACATTGATAATGGCTACCACAATACATTAATGATATCTTTTCCTGTTACCATAGTTCACATTACTTATTTATTTACTCTCAGTTTCTGTGTTTTCCACACACAGTGTACCCCTTTCTCTCTTATGATTGTTCTTTGGCAGTTTGTCTTGGTGGTGTACTTTGTTTGGAAGCTGTATACTATTATACCACGTATCTAAGTCAGCACACCTCTTTTTGGAACAATCCATCTTCACAGAAATGTTAGGGAATGTGCTACTTCCTGCCTTTAAATCCTGCTGGAGCAGTTCTAACCAAGGGTGATTTGTGCTGTGAAAGGCCACTGAGAAGATTTATAGAACCTGCTTCACCAGAGAACTATGTCAGGTCTAATCATATGCACTGAGCCCCGAGTACCGGGATGAATGTCATTCAGGAGCCACGATGCCCACTTTCACTCCTGGCCTTACCTCCAGGCAACTGTGGGCTGGTCCAGCCACCTGGGCTCATTAGGGACCATTTAATGAATTTTTAGAGCTCAGGAGTTCTTCAAATGTGCCTCAGGGGTCAATAGGTCAGGTGCCTCAGGTACTTAAACGTAGAGTTATGGATTCACACACTTATCTAAACTGAACCAACTGATTTTTCTGACCTTTTACACTTGCAATTCACATAGAATTTTAATTGAACAAATAACTGATCAACTTTGATATTCTCAGACTTTAAATAAGACAGGAAATCCCAGGTTTTGAGACTACTAGATCCTTCAATGATCTTAGATATAATTTAAATATTGAATGGAAATTATAATCTACTGTAAATTCAAAGCTTTCATATTGCTGCTGATTTTGGGGGACTGCTGTATGGAAGATACTGAGTTATTGTGTGACAAGTCATTCATGAAACCTTGAAGGGGGGAAGCTTTATATTTGCTGACACTATTACTAGGTGACAAATGTGAATCTCTGAGTGACAAATCAATTTTTCCAATATCTAATAATGACTAGATAAGATTAGCATAAAGGATTATAATACAATAATTTTACTTCCCTAGATTATTTTAAATAAGCAGTCTTTATGATATTAACAGCAAACACAGGTTCATTACTTTTGTACTACTTAGGACATAGTTGAAATGCTTTCTTTCACATTATTATTAGCTTTTCAAGAAGTTACCAGGCAACTTAAGATGACAAATTAGAAGAGAGAGAAAGAAAGAACACTCCTGATTTCATCCTTCAAACAACTTACAGAGTCAACACTTTGTGCAGAGAATAAAGAAAGAAAACTTGTGGAGCACAGACTTTATGCGGGGCAGCATTCACAAGCATTACTTTCCTACCTTCTCTCAAAAGCCCTTAAATCAATCACTGCTGGGATAAAGTATATAAAACCCAGCTTTCTTGCTCTTCTGGCGGGATAGTTCTGAGGCACATTCTCTACTGTTTTTCAGGGTTTCCTTTTTTTAAACATGATTGATCCCTATTTGCTCAAAGTAGTAAACAGTACCCCTAAGCATCTTTAAAACATTTACTTCTTTTTTCTTTGTCATTCCCCTACTCCTTACTGATGTTTCCTGTGCTCGCTTCCCAAATTAACTTCTTGTACTTTAATACTTATCCCAGAGTCTTGTTTCTGAAACCCTATAAATTTAAGACACCCAGCTGCTAGATGATGCAGTTGGCTTTCCAACCTTGTTTCCTCTACCTTGAAAGCCCATTGTTTGCCAACTACGCAAGGCTGTTGTCTGCATATAGTGAATAAAGATAGTTTTTTATTATATTTACATATTTTTAAACAAGGTGAAATTTTCCTGAAATTGTGGTTTAAATTTTAAATTTATTGGCACAAATTAACACTCTTTTACAAAGTATTGTGGTAAAAACACACCTGGGCTTATTAAAAACAGCAGGATATGACAACATTCACAGGTGGTTTCTGCATTATTGCCTCTCACAGTGAGAGACAGGAGAGGTCTCTGTGACCATCTGGAGCATCATATTAGTTGCCACACCACAGACCCAGCTTGCATCGTTTGGAGCCTGACGTGTGGGCCTTCTCAGTGGGCTGGGTCGTGCAGCAGGAATGGGTTACCTTGCGGGACATCTTACAACAGAAAACCCAGGGGGTTTGTAATTGGCCAGCTGTCACGGGCAGCGAGCCCTGTCCTTCAGGAGTTCCATTTGAAGTAACCTGGGGCCACAGAAGGCGTCTGGTTTGAACCAAGAGCAGCTATAGATCTAAAATTTAAGGGATAAATTAAGTTAAAATAATGATAAAGCATACTACCGTATAGAAATATTTTCCTAAACCAAAGCCCTCACTTAATAATATGGGATTTCAAAGTTATTTTAACATAATTACTTTTCCGTATTAAAAATTATATAACTATACTGAAAAATGTTAGAAATATAGAAGATGTATAACACGGAATCCCATTACTCATCCATACAAAAGAAAAATAATATAAAATATGAATATCAGCCTTTATGTTTATTTGTGGGTTAATCTAGAATTTGCACCAAAACTGTTTATATTATATTCTATTTTTTTAACCTGTTGGTTTAATTAACATTAGTTTTGGTTTTTATTATTGTTACTTAACATAAGAATACCCTGAAAAATTTACACTGACCCCTGACACATAGGTTATAAAAATTTCTTAGGTTAACTGAGGAAAGGCTAAACAAAAATTGCTCTCCTTTTCATCTTGCCTCTCCTTGCCATTTCCTGTCTGTGACTCACCAGGCTCCTGATAGCTTAGACCTCAAAGGCTGGGTCAGTTCACGTCTCACGGGCTCATGGTGGCGAGCATATGAAACAGCCCTCAGTCCACAAATGGTGCGAAGGGCACATGAGTGTGTTTGAGCTCCCATCCCCCGTCTCAGGCTTTCTATTCCTATTGCTGCTCCCTTAGCTCAGGGTCCTCTCAGAGTTCCTTCCACCTTCATTGGCAAGTCTGCTGTCTTCTCTGGCTCATCTTCAGCATCCAACCCAGAGAAAGTAGAAAATGTAAAGTATTTCCTAGCAGAAAGTATAAAATAATGTAGCTTTTGAGCCAAATAAGCACATTGGGGATTACTTCCTAGCCCCGCTTTGTCTCAGCTATATGAAAGGGAGAAGTAGCTTCACGGCTCCTATCTTCAGTGTCCGTCCCTACGAAATGGGGACACTCGCACCTAATTGGTGAGGGTTTCTCAGGACTCAGAATGACATGCATTCAGTAGCTAGCAGAGTGCCTCTGAGAGAATATTCTTACTAATGGAGTCTTCTCTTTTTTTGAGGCAAAGTTGACATTTAATTGAGGGCAAATAGTTTTATCGTAATAACTCCAAACTAATTCAAAGGTCTGTCTGCCTTGCCTGTCTCAGGGAGGAGAGAATGGCAGGCTGCCCTGTGGCTTCCCAGACCAATCCGATAATCTTTGCTTTTGAGAAGCAAAATAGAATTGGGGGCAAGCTTTGTCAGTGTCATCACTAAAGATAAGAAAAAATGGGCATGCTAAAAATGTGAGAACTATCAAAGAGCAACACATTGTGTAGAATTTTTATACCAAGAAAAAATACAGTTTTTATTAAACTCGTATCAATTATTATGAAAGTAATCTAAATACGATCAATTTGATTAATGCCAGTGGGGCCTAGAACTCTGAGAAGTGGTGTTTTTCTCCTCTAATTTCAATTTCCTGTTCTGTATTTCTTCCATGGAATCAGATGAATTACAGCAGCTGAATAGATGAAGTGGCTGTGAGTTTCTGTAAGAAAAACTGATGATAAAATTGTCCTGGACAAAAATACCAGTTATAATCACTAGCCAACTGGTAAGGGGGAGGAAGTGCTATTCATCTCTAATTCCAACTGTTAATTACCTAAAAATACATACATTTCTTACTTATATTTTTGGCATATTATGATTTAATCAAAATATGGTCTGTCATAAGTTTAAGAAAAGCTTATTCAATTTATAGGGTATTTTTAAACAGTATAATATTCCTGATGATTGAATGCAATAAAATTTAGAAGAGTAACACGGGAAAAGGCAATATTTAGTGTTGTGAATATACTGATCTCCTAAATGAGGTGCCCGATGACAGAATGCTGTGCTTACTTGTAACCTATTTTACAACTTATACAATGTAATCTGAGCAAGTTGCCAGAGACATTCTGTGGGTCTGGCAGAGATGGTAATTACAGGTGTGTGGAAGTAATGTCTAGCATCCTCAGGTAGAAGATAAACTCAGTGCTGAGTCCATGGTGAGGAATGTGAGTAAGTAAAGATTATTTACACTAAATGAAAATATCTGTTACAGTACCCATCTTCCATCTTTGTTATTTTTAAGATGCAGTAGGTTAAGTCTTTCTTCCTTGAGTATTAGCTCTTTTGTTGTCTGTTAAAAGACATAATAAAAATAATCATTTTGAGCCCTGGCTGGTGTAGCTCAGTGGATTGTGCACCTACCTGCAAACCAAAGGGTCTCTGGACCTCTGGAAGGGTTCAATTCCCAGTCAGGGCGCATGCCTGGGTAGCAGGCCATGTCCCCAGTAGAGGGCACGCACAAGAGCCAACCACACATTGATGTTTCTCTCCCTCTCTCCTTCCCTGCCTGTCTCTTTAAAAATAAATAAATAAAATCTTTTAAAAAATATTTTAAAATAGTGATTGGATGTCCCTCCCTTTTAAAAAATAGTAAGTTTGACGGAATATGAACATTATATTTCAAATGATTAGAATTAATCAAGTGCTTATTATGTTCCGAGAACTTCTGAGATGGCAAGCAGGTTAAAACTAACAATATTTATTTATTTATGCTTCAATATAATAGATTTAAATATTAGTATGTTAAGTATAAACGTATGAAACATAAATCATGCTGTATTCAAGGGGGTTCTCTCTACAGAGTGCCTTCCTCTGTAGAAGAGGACACCAACGCACAGAGAGGTGAGGAAGCTGGCCCAACCTCAAGTAGCGTCCGTGGCGAGGCCTGAGTGTGAGTGCGGGAAATCAGACGCCGAATCCTGCAGCCTTCACCATTGCATCGTATAACTCTCCTGCAGCGAATCTGTGTAAAAGGAGGACTGGTGATTGCATCTATATTTATGATTACCTAGAAAAATGATGAACATTTTTACTAAAGTTGTAAGAGTTCAGTCTATCACAAAATACAGAATTTGCTAAAACATAAAACCATCACACACATTTAGGAAAGATTTCACTAAGAGGAGCTTTTGACCTAGCCCTTGGAAAATGTGCACATTTTGCAGGTGAGGAGGGACAGTGATCTTAGGCGATCTGGGCAGATACAGGAGAAGGTCACTCATTGGCTGTCTTATAAAAAACAGAATTTTCTTTATCCCAGTTCTGAAGGAAGTCCAAGATCTAGGTGCCGGCTAACTGGGTGTGGGGTGCGGTCTGCTTCCGGGCTCATCCCTCTGATTGCTGTGTCCTCACATGGGGAAGGTGTTGAGAGAGCTCTCTGGGGTTCTCTTTTATAAGGACATGAGCCCCATTTATGAGGGCTTCAACTTTGAGACCTAAGCATCTCTCAAAAGCCTTACCTCCAAATACCATCACACTGGGGGGTAAAAATGTCAACCTATGAATTTTGGGGGGACAGAAACACTCAGCTCATAACAGGTGTAGTTGTTGGAGGAAGAAGGGAAGTAGCAAAGGTGGTTTTCAATTAGCAGGAACAATGGCATCTAAGGTAGAGCCAGGAACAGACTGATAGGACTAGAAGGTGGAGACACTCACTCTGGCTCTGCCAGAGCACCATGTTGGGGTGTGTAGAAGAGGTGGCTGCGTAAATGTTTGACACCAGGTACTAAAAGACAACAGTCAAAACCACTCAGGTTACCATTTTATAATCCAACGGCCAACAAAGTTTTTAAGTGGCAAGTGGGAAAAGAGAAGTAAGGAAATGATGGAACTCCAATTTTTTAGAATTAGGTGTTCTTTATAATGTTGAAAGTCAAACTAAAAAAAAAAATTCTGTTGGCAAGGGGGACCTTCCATTTGTCTCCACCAGCAAATAATAAAACTTTATTTTGTGTCAATGGGAGTCTCTGTTGTTTTTAAGATCTCCTAGCTACAGCATGTCTTCCAGCTTTTCCTAGCTTTTTAAGGTTAGAGAAATATTCCAGAATACTGAGTTCCATGCTCATTATACCATTTTCTAAAGTGACCTTGTTTTGACCTAATGTGTGCGCAGCTACAGAAAAGCACATTACCAGCCAGCACCAAAAGATGCTCTGGTAGAAAGTGCTGTGCAAAAATGGAAGCTGGGAATCCTGGAGCTGGCAAGCCTCCTGGGAGCCCAGGACTCCGTGGGGAAGTACAGACGGGATCCAAGGCACAGTGAGGTTTCCAACTTTTAGTGTATGTAAGAACCATCTGGGGCCCCTGTTAAAAAATTCATATTTTAGTATTCATTTCTAGAAATTTAGTAACTCTGGGTGGATCCCAGAAATAGTCGTATTAATATTTATTAGGGCTTTCAGGTGTCTCTGATAAAAATAAGCCATTGGCTCCTTTTTAAGAAACAACAACCATGATATTCTCTTTATTGTTTTCATGTTAAATTTTAGTCACTCGTTGGAAAGAGCCTTCAGGACCCTGGACAGTGTATGTGGGCCGGAGCGGCAGTGAGTGGGGGTACCATGTGGGGGGCCGATGGCGGCGGTGATGGTGTCTGAAGAGAACGACATTGTTCTTTCTTTGCTTAGAACTATTCAAGCTTCAGTAAAAGGTGTAACCTATGGTCAGATTATGAAATTTTAAAGGGACCTTTCCCCCCTGAAACAGGAAATTTAAAAAATAATCACTGATGTTAACATGACTCTGGCAGCATGAAACATTTATTAGACCTTGCAGAAGTCGATCCTCACTTCACATTCGGAATGTACGAAAAACGACAGAGACCTCGTGTGTGCGTTCGAATACTGACCAAAAATGCAGGAGTCTCGTGCCGGGCTCCCATACCGTCATCGGGAGCTTCACGGGATTGTTAATGCGCTGCAGTATCGCTCCTTCCAAATCAACGAAAAGCCTATGTGCAAAGACTATAGGCTTGGGTATGTCAAGGGTATGGACACTGCGTTTGGGGATTATAAGAGGAAGTGATGGCTATTGTTATCAAAGTTGGTTAAGGGTAGATTCAGGTGGAGGAAAATGGATCTGCCTTGGACTCTCACTCACTGCCAGTCACCTACCTGTGTTTCTCAGCCCTTTTCTCCTGCCTTTGAATGTGCTCTTGCTTGCCAGTGGAGTGTAGTCTTTGAGTCTTCAAACCCTAGCTCAGCAGCAATTTTACCCTGGAAGGCTTTGCTGCACCCCGTCACAGGAAGGTAGTAGAAAGTTCACATTATTTCTCGGTTAGCAGAGCTATGTTTGGATTTCAATTGGGTCAAGGTCATGTATAAACATCATGACCTTGTGAGAACTACTTACATTCTGCAAGATTCAGATTATTTGTCTGTTAAATGGGAATAATGAAACTCTTTTGTAATGTGAACTTATTTAGCTAAAATAATCATTTAATATTTTGGAATCTATTTTTCTCAGATATTTTTAATAAGTACAAACATATCAGAAGACAAAACATATTTTTTTTCCCCTTAGATATTCAAATGATGATTGATTTTCATTCTTTGGTCAATGGGACAAATATTTATTGAATGCTTATTATATACCAGACATGCTTCTAGGTACTGAGGACTTACTGTTAAAGAGACACACAGGCCTTTATTCTCTTGAAGCTAATACTGTAGTGGCTGAGACAACAAATGAGAACACACACAAGTAATAATAAGGTGTTAGGACTCTATTATTATCTGTTGATTAGCTGCTTTCTCAATTTTTTTTTTTTAACTTTTAGAAGAGAGTTGTAATGAGGCAATGTTACAGCCCCAGCTACATGCTTCTGCCCCTCCCGTCCATGGCTGACTCCTTTACCGACACAGTCCTGGCTTTGACTCTGGCGTTCATCCCTAGCAGCTTGAAGGGCTCTCCTTGGCTTTGGGTAGCAGACAGACCACTCTTTGACTCTTGTGAATAGCAGTTGATGGAGAGAGGAGGCACCATGCTGAGTCAAAAGTGGGGAAAAAACAGTATCTTTTTATAACTCATAGTTGCTCCACAGTCCCAAAGAAACAGCGTATATGCATATATGTATATTTCCCACAATTATACTTTTGTTACTTAGAAACTAATATATTATTTAATCAAGAATTATCTTCAAAAATAAATTGAGACTGAAGGCAGAGAAGCTATAATAAACTACTTTGAAACAGGCAGCCTCTCTTCTAACCACACTTAACTCAATGTGAGCAATGTTCTCATGTCTGTTATCGTCTTACTTTTTATACCTAACTTTTTATCCTGTCCTCTCTGTTGCAAAAGACCTGTATGAAGTACCTCGGGGGGCTCCCATGGCTCGGCTTGCGGGGTTGGGTTGGGAATCAGGGAGCTCTGGTAGGAGATCAGAGGAGAAAAGAATCTGAGCTGAGTGTATTTAGGTCCCCAGCTTCCTTTTTGTGGGGTCACCTTTGGCCTGCTGTGACCTCCAGGAAAGGTCATTGTTTTTCTCCAAGCAGCCTTTTGAACACCAGTTCATATTTCAGTATCAAGGGCTTGCTGCCCTTGTGCCTTTAGGTGCAGGGATAGTAACAGCCCCTCTATGACTAGCCCCGGGTTTTTGCAGAATTCATTGTGGTTACCCTACAACTCATACTTTAATATAGGCTCCTTTTTAGATAAAATTTTCTCAAATTATCCTAATTTGAGCATACCATCTGTTTCCTGTTGAGTCGCTGACTGCTCTATCACCAGTAAAAGCATCCATTCAAACCCGTGAAGTGAGTCAAAGTGGGGGTAAGGGAGAGTGTATCAGAATTAGAAGTTTGGGATTCAAATCATGGCCACCTTTTTAGTACATCTGTGCCTGAGGCCAGTTACTTGTGCACCATGAGTGTTAAGTCTCCCACCTACCAAGTGGAGATAATTGTAGAACAAAAGTAGGAGCCATTGTTATTGTATGTAGAAATAAATAAATAAAGCGGCATGGGCCGATTTATTCTCCATGTAATCCCCAGCACTGGTCAGGTGACTAGTAGCTGCGTTAATAGTCCTTTCATGGTAAACACCCTTGATTTCAACCGCTTTATCACATTAAAACATTACCTGTTCATAATTTGCATTTCACTCCCACAATTCCAATTTGGAGTGTGGGTTGATATTTCTAAGAATAAGGGGTTATGCAAATGCCAACTGCCGTACAGTAACTGATTTTGCACATCTTCTACCAATCAGAAAACCTTTGACATATTTTTTCTGAACGTGTAAATTAATTAACACATATAACATATTTAAATGCCTGACACCAAAAGCTGGAAAAGAAAGGCTCATGTTAAAAGTCTTCCGCTGCGGGCTGACTAATTGCCCCCGAAGACGCCTGTCGCCAGCGGGACAAGCACCTGTCTTTCTCATGAAATATTGCAACACCCAGACCTGCCGTTACAATTTAATTAGTTTAAAGGCTGTGGGTCCCTAAACTTTGTTCGGTTGAGCTTTTTTTAGACAGATCATATATTTATAAATCCCAGCAACAAAAATGGTTCAGTGATGGCAATTCTGTGGCTGAGTTCACCACTGCCCGCCGTTTCCAGTAAGACACTGTGCGTAAAGGGAAAGGGTCCCCTGAAGGGTTTACCTCCCAGAGAAATGCAGCCAATGTACTCTCACTTCTTCAACTCATAGGCCCATGTATAATATTAAATTCTTCCTAACTTCAGATAGTGTTCAGTGTTGTACAGTGAGAAATTGTGTGTGGTTGGCAGATTTTGCAAACTCCAAGTGTAGTTATTGAAGGTAATGCTTACTGCGTGCCTCTTATGTGTCTAGAACTATGGCAGGCAATTTAACGTGAACAATACAAACTTATCTCCTACAAGTTTTCCTTTGTTCCTTTGCTCCAGCTACTCTGGCTACCTTGGTATTTCCACAAAACTGCTGCTGCACTTAATGTCAAAGAATATTCTCTGTAGTTACTTGTTAATTTGTCTGTTACCACTCCACACCTAGAATATAAACTCCATGAGAGCAAGATAAAGACTGCAGTACTTAGCGATGCATCCCCAGAACCAGGAATAGTGCCTTCTATAAACGAGTGGGACTACAGCAAACTAAAGAGTTTTTGTACAACAGAGGAAATCATCGACACAATGAAAAGACAACCCACTGATTGAGAGAATATATTCATCAATGGTACATCTGGTAAGGGTTTAATGTCCAAAATTTATAAAGAAATTAGAAAACTCAATACAAAGAAAACAAACAACCCAATTAAAAATGGGCAAAGAGCCTTAATAGACACTTCTCTAAAGAGGACATACAAATAGCCAATAGATATAGGAAAAGATATTCAACTTCACTCATCGTCAAAGTGATGCAAATTAAAAGCACAATGAGGTATCATCTCACACTTCTGAGAATGGCTAGGATCAATAAATCAAGAAATATTGAGTGTTGGCTTGGCAAGGATGTAAAGGAAAAGCAACCCTCATGTGCTGCTGGAGGGAATGCAGACTAGTGCAGCCACCATGGGAAGCATTATGGAGTTACTGCAAAAAATGAAAAATGAAACTGCTTTATTAACTAGTGATTCCACCAATATTGGTTTGATGAATAAAAGTGTGAACAAATCCATTAATTCTAAAATTAAATGTGATGCGCATGTAATTCTGGTCCTAGACTTCTTTTATTTTTGCCTCCTAGAAAAAGTAACCAGTTTACCTTCTGGTGATAGAAAAATTGGGACTATCAGCTTAACTGAATCTTAAGACAGGTTGTTCTCACTTTCCCTGGTCCCTTTTAGTGATATCATTATCACTAGCTAATATATATCCTGAGGTCCATCAGATTTAAGCAGGTCCTTTCAAAGTGTTTAATTGTCCTTATAAATTTGTTTAGAGAGAACTGATGTTATAACCCTGACCCAATTCTGTGCTCTTTAAGGTCTCTGACAAGGACACTATCTCATTGTTCCTTAATTTTTAAATCCCATTCCTTTTCACTTCCAACAGAACTCTTAAATTCTTCTCTTGTCCACTCTCTACAATATCCAACCAACCTAGGGAAATAATCAGGACTCAGTTTTGTCTTGTATCTTTTAAGTTTCAAAGACTGAAGTGTTAATGGCCTATTGGGTGGTTTGGATCCATCTAGTTATTGCTGCTCCACAAAGGAAGGGTGGTCTTGGGTCTTGCCACGTGAGGCTGAGTGGCAGACTCTTTCCCTATGCCCAGTGGTGGCAGTGGGGATGCCATGCTTCAAGGGCAGGGTGTGGTACAGGGGGTTTCCATTGGAGACTACAGCTCCTTCACTCCTAGAGTACCTAATATCATATCTTGCCAAAATGAGAAGTCGTATTCTTCCCAAACCTCTATTGTGTTGGTATGAGAATTCCATGTTGCTTCTAAGAACACTACGTTTCACAGAAACCAGTTATCTTTAACTCTGTTTTTTATTATACTAAGGCAAACACCTCCACCTTCTCTGCCACCATAAGTTACTGGACAAAACATCTAAGTTACTGTCAATAAATGGTCTCAGGTCCAGATTGTTTCTTTTAGGACTCTTGGGAAAAATATTAGTTCTCCCAGCTATATTTATCAAGCTTCCACGCACACACATTTTAATAAAATGTTTATTGATACTTTTCTTTCTTATTAGGGTATATCAAGTCACTAATTTTATATTCACCATGACTGAAAGAGTTCATAGAGGATAAATAATAGAAAATACTGCCCACATAACTGCTTCCTGCCTAACTGCCCAAGTGTCTTCAACCCTCCACTTTGCTTTCACTAACACTTTGTCTGCTTCTAATTAATACTTTTACTTTCTTATGGCCTGCAACTTTGTACATATTTAAAGATGAGTAAAACTCCATTGGCCCTTCAAGTAGCACTATTAAAGGGAATATTGCATAGAATTGTCAACATCTTTGAAACAGAATGAAGGAATGTGCATTTGTCAAAGAAAAATCACACGAGACACAGATAAGGAAGACTTTACTCAAGGGAGACTGAACTCAACCCTGCTGCAACTCAAGTTGGATGTTTTTTAAGTGCTGCAGTGATCGAGTGGAAAAGTACTAGAGGATGTTGGGGGGAAAGTTGGTCAATGTGATTAGATGACTGTGTTTGCTAATTGGAATTTACAGAAATTAGGTTCCTTCCCTCCCATAGACACTACGAGACACTTCCTTGGTGATTATATTTCAAGGACTGTCTCCCAGGTCCTTGAGGATGACATTCCTGGGTTGTTAAACTGGCCAGGGCCTTGGACAAGATTTACACCTTAAAGAGTGAGTAAGAGACTTTATAGCTGGAAATTTCCCAAAGAAAATGCTCTAAAAAAAGAGAGGTTAGGAGCCTATATAGTCAGAAGGAAGGATGTCTAAAGTTTAGTCAATCCGAGGGGAAGGTGAAGACTGTCTTAACCACATAAAACTTCTTGTACACTGGGCACCTCCTCTTGCATTACCTTGTAACATTCCTGAAAAAGCATATAAAGTATATCTTACATAAGGGGAAACACAGTCAGAGTTTTAAGTAGCCAGCATAATAGAGAAAAGAGGAATGGGAAGATTCTAAGATGCTGTAAGAAAGCCTTGTCCCCTTAGGCTTTATCAATCCAAGTTGTCTCTCTCTCTCTTTTTTTTTTCAATGTTTCATAAATGTCTGAGAAAGACACACAGAGCTGCTCATACTGCCTACCCTGTCAGCTGTACCACGATATCCACAATATTTCTGGAGAACAAAAATGCTTTTCCACTCTCCGCAGGTCCACCTCAGCCGATCCCAATCTTCCCTAAGGCTTGGGCCTCCCTTTGCTTCCTCCCTGCCAGAAAAAGAGTACCTTCTTCCCACTCCAGGAGGTTTGCAGCAAGCATTCTTTAAACTAATTCACTTCAGAGTCAACTGAGTGCTTTTTTAGTGATTATCAAGGAAAATATTTTAGAGAAGAGAGTTTTAGGGGTGAAAAAAAAAAGCTATAAGTAAAGAGCATTTTTTTTGATTGGTGAAAGGGAAAACAAAATTCAGCTTTTCTTTGAGCTGATTATCTCCCTCCTAGAGCTACCCTTAAGCCTGAGTCTGTAGCTTAGGTGAAAGCTCCCATACTGGGAGGATTCTTACATGTGGGGAAAATTTTCTCCATCTTCAAAATAATTTCATAACTCTATTCTCAAATGCATGCTTAAAAATAACTTAATTGAATAACTTTACTCTAGCTGTGATAAGCTCCTGTCCACTAGGTCAAAGCTGTGGTTGATCATTTTTCATACAACCTTAGGTTGCAGAGTGGGAAGTGAGTCTGTGGTGCACCTGATTAGCACAGACTGATTCTAGGAGATTCAGGTCAAAGCCCTATGTTCATTCCTCAAGAGGAAGTATTTAAGTCTGGATAAGCCATACAAATGTGATTATATATGATTGTGTAAACTTGGCCTTGGTGAGAATTAATAGAGCAATTTAGCCCATATTCTATTGGCTTCCTATTTATTTCTCCCCTTTAATCCGTCCTCCACATTTTCAGCCAGAGTGATCTTTTAAAATTACAAATCTGATTATTCCACTCATCCACTGATATTTTAAATATTCCAATACCTGTTTATCAGCTGTTTTGTTGTGTTTTTAATTCGAAGACATAAACACTGGTAGTGCAAAGGAATGATATGCAGCAGCATAGAATAAGCACATGACTGTTTTTTTTTTTCCCTCAATATATACAAATAAAAAAAAAAAACCAACCCGGAAAAAAAATTTTTCCCCCCCTAAAAAAAAAAAAAAAAAAAAAAAAAAACAGGAGGAAAAAACACAACCACCCCCCCCCCTTCCCCCCCCACCCACCACAAACCACACACCACACCCCTCTTTAATTTACCCCCCCCCCCCCCCCCTCCTCTCTTCCCATTCCCACCCGGGACGCCATCCCTTACCCTTACCAACCCCAAAAGAACCCAACCTATCCCACCCCAAGCCACCATATACTCTGCAGTCTTTTATTATCTCCACTTTACAGTCTTGTAAGTGCTTCATCGCCTGGATTCCCGAGAACCAGAAGTGAGGCAAAGAGAGAGACAGTTGATCCCCATTTCTGTAATGCTTTCAGGGAAAGCTTCAGGTTTTTTCCAGCTCACAGTGCCCTCGCCACTCCTCTGCTCCCATCCAGAGTTTCTCGCTCTGTTCTCTTTTGGGGGAGGACCCCATAGGCCTCCACTTAATTCCTCAGCTGGACCATGATCTCATCTGCTGCATGGTTTTTACACACTGTCATCTCTACCTGGTTGCGTAGGACACTGACCAACCTTCTTCCATGCCCAATCTGCATTCTAGTTGTTTCCTAAAGAACTTTATTCTCATTTCTTTCCTAATTCCCCTACTTATATGCTGCTTATATTTTTCACTTAATTGATACTTACCTATTTGCATGAATATTTAAATAATGTGAGGTTTTCCTCTGGAAGCCAGCCTCATAAAGAAAGAGACTATATCTGTTTTTTTCAGCATTGAATGCCCGACTCCTAATGTAGAGCTCACCATGGAATAATGCCTGTAGATACATATTTTATTCAACCTGTATTTCATGAGAGCCTATTTGGAGACAGGGGCTATTCTAGATCATATGGATTCAGCATGAATAGGATAGACACAGTTTTCCTCCCATGGAGCTTACACTCTAGGAAGAGTAGACTGGCAATAAACAAATATGTATTGCTTTCTTCTTTGTTTATTACTATAAAACTGTATTTTGCAGTAAGTAAAGTTATAATGATTGTCAGTGGGCTATATTAATTTGGATATGCAAGATAATCTGTCTAAAAAAGGTAACATGTAATCATAGAACTAGAAAAAGGATTCAATCATACTAAATTTAAATAAAGACAATTTCAGCAAAGGGAAGAACTGTTACAAAGGCTCTAGGTTAAAAATAATTTTGGAATATTTGACAAAGCAAATAATGTGAGGATAGCTTAAGAGTAATGGCACAGGAAGGGAGTATGGTAGTAAGGGAAAGAGTAGATAGGAGAAACAAATTAGAATTTTATTCTGGTTTATTGGGGAAATCATTGAACAGTTTAAAGCAAAGGAAAATCATGACTTTTTGTAAAGCTCACTTGGCTTCTGTATAAAAATGGAATATAGTAACAATAAGAATGAATGTAAGAGGCTACTTAAAAGACTTATGCTTTAAATGAGAGATTATTATATCTTGGAAACAGGAGGCAGTAATAGAAGTGTGGGCAGCACTTCTGAAAATCTTGGTCGTGAGATAGGAAGGACAAATACAATTCTTTTTTTAATTCCTTTTTGGTCAGGTGAGTGGCTAACATGTGACTTTTCTTACATGGCAGAAAGAAGTTAAGAATAGGTTAGAAGGATTAAAGGTCATGAAGAATATTTCCCCATACACAAGCCTTCTTTTGAGTATACATTTAGAAATGTCAAGTAAGACATGGGATACATGAATCTATATAGAATAAGTAATTTATTAAAAGCTTGGCCCAAAACTACATAGGTAAGATAACACTGAAGATCAATTCATGAGAAAAGAATTCTGTAAATGTCATTATATTTTAAGTATCAATATTGGACCATCTCAAGTCATTCCCAATCACCGTTAAAATATACTTCTCTTGACTAGAAATTTGTAATATATAGATTTGATCTTATAATTGCTTTACTTTTAATTTTCTGCTCTCATCCCTTTATGCATATATGAAGTATGCTTATTGCCAGAATAAGAAAGGCCCACTTTTGAGGAAAAATCACAAGGAGCTATCCAGAACTATTGTGCTAACCGAAAGGGGCTTCCCCTCATTTTGGTAGAAGCTTTCTCCTGTGGATAGTGAGCATGTCTTGGAGTGCACACTGGTCCTGAGTTGGGGAGTTCTTGTTTGCATGAGAATGTTTGTGGAACTCTGGCACCATTTTACTTCCCAGTGCACAGCATGAGTCATCAACCATCAACGATAAGGTTGCCAAGACTACACTGCTCCTAAATAACAATTGGCTGCAAAATCAAGTTGCAAATTTAACTATACCCTAATTGCAAAGGAGATTATACAATATCCGTGTGAAAACAGAAGGGTTTGCAAGATGGCATAAAACACAAAGTAGCTCTAAGTATGAACTCCAGAAATGCTTAGCCAAAAAAATAAATAAAAATAAAGTGGTAGGGAGGCCTAATTAGTGTCACATAAGGGAAAGGACTGAAGAGCAAAAGCAGAGCCAAACCTACCACAATTACCTGAAAAGAAAGAAAACAACAGAAGCAAAGGGGAAAACCTCTTACCTTCAATTAGTGTTTGGCTAGTGAGATTTCCCTCGGGTATTTTTTTTTTTATCCCTCCATTTTTAATTGTATTTTTAATACTGCTGAGCAAGTTTTAATTCCTTCCTCTCTTCCATTATTTTCTCCCCAATAAAGTTGTTTCTTTCTTTAGTAAAATTATATGTCTTCTGCATTCGACTCCAACATTCCCTGATGACAGCTCACTCCGAACTTCAAGCAGAAATGAGTGGTTCACAAGATAATGATAGACAAAAATAAACAGAGTGCACATTAACTCATTGAGATGTGGTAGCCTTTCAAATAAACACATAACGTTTATTTATCTAGTGCAAATCCATTATCACCAAGTACTCTACTAGGTCCTTTGTCATTTAATGTTTACAATATAGCAATAAATGTGAAAATTGCCCAAATAATCAATAGTAGGATTGATTAGGGGAAAAAAAGAGAATATAGAGGCTGCTGTAGAAGCTCAGCTTTTGGCACAAACATTCTCGGGACCTGGCTCTTGAATGTAAAGGTTCACATGGTTTCTCACCATCAGCATCAATAGATGCAGAAACACAGGCAACCTGGCATGGGGGAGAGAACCAGCTGCTCCTTCCTTCCATTGCTGCAGAGAGAGCCCTTCCCAAATTCTCCCCAACGCGCACTCACACGCCCCCGCACTGGGCCCTCACACATGTCCAATGGAACAGCTGACTCTGAGAAGTTGCAATATGAAAAGAAAAAAATGACAAAACTTATATGTCTCCTTGGTATTGTGGAAACTTCTTTCCTTCCCCTCCTCCTGCCTTTTCTCATCCCTAACCTCCCTCTGCCCTCTGCTACTTTTCCTCTTTCTTTCCTCCCTACCTTTCTTCCTTCCTTCCCTCTCTTTTCCTTCCTCTGTCTACAATGTAGTAAGCATTTTGCTAGAAATTAGAATATAGCATTAAACAAAAGAAATGGCTATTGCAACTACCCTCCTCTCCTTAACATTTCACTCCCATGGGTATCATATATTGCCGCTTCATAGCCTCCTATGAATCTGCATTTTATCTGACTGCTCAGGCCACTCTGCTACTGCTGTAAGCAATTCACTCTTTGAGAAAAGAAAAAAATAGTCTATTTGGTGGGCATCATCACTAATTCTCAGGTTGCCTCAGATTGCTATCTGAGCTGTCTATTTTTATTATTTATTATTTATGATCCAATGTATTATTTTTTAAAACTGTCCTTATTTGGCTGATACCCACCGGCTGCTTTAAGGCCTGGTCCCCAGCCCCCTTTCGCCATGACGGCCCCACATGTGTCCAAGAGATGCGTCCTGGCCTCCCCTGGGCCGGGCCCTCCCTGGCCCCCCGGGGCTGCTGCCCCACACTCAGTGACACTGTGTGCCATCCCCACAGGCCTGGCAGTGCCGCCCAAACCCGAGACAATGGGCTAACAGAACCATTACTGAGGAATAACGCAAAATAAATAAGGCGGTGTAAAGTATTCCTTCAACATATGAAATAAATTCTGAACTAAGTCACATAGTTTTACCCATAAAGAAGCCAAGCCCAGAAGGACAATTCACTGGGAAAAGAAAGAAACATTTTTGAGAGATGCAGGCCCTCACATAGTTTAGGATATCGGTGTGGATTTCTGTCTTTTATTTTTTTCTTTTGTACTCTAGTGTACTTTTTCCACCTTTCCAGATACCCTCATTCTATTAGTTTGATTGTTCCATGAGCATTCCTGGGTAAGGTCTTTGGAAACTTTGTCAAGGTTTTATTTATCTTAGTCTCTTCAGATCCTGCTGGGGGCTCAACAAGTAATCTGTTAAGGAACTAACAAGGAATTATCAGGGTTGAAAAACTCAGTGCCCAGCAGACAGGAATAATATAGAACAACATGATATTTAAATCTTTGATGTTATACCTATATTTAGCATTGTAGTAATATGCAATATCAATTTATATCTAATCTTGTTATCTTTAATATAGTATTATGCCTATAGGAGTCAAAAAAGGTGTGTTGATCCATATAATATACTCACTGCCTAAAAATTCATTCTTATGTAAGACAGGGAAATATAGTTTTTAAAAAAACATTTCAAAGAGGTAATGATATGCATTTGCATAATTAACAGCAACTACTACTATTATCTTATCATGTTTTTGCCTTTCCCTCCTCTTTATTTTGGGTCTCTCAACATCAAAATCACTTCTTTACTGAGCTCCCTATTTATTATGCCTATCACGATTCTTACTGACCTCTATAAACCTTCCTAAATACATCTTGTACATGCCATTTCTAACAAATGTTAAGGCGAAATCCCCAGGTGTCTTTCTTAGAAAGATTCTTTTAAAAATATAATATTGATGGAAGTGGCTTGGGCAGTGATTGGCATATAGTAAGTGCCCAGTAAATATGACTGATAATTATTCAGTCATACAATTCTAAATTAAAATAGTGTACAATTCTGTCATTAAAATAGACAGTTGGTACCAGGTACTTACTTTATTGTCTGCTCTAGACAGTAAAGGGGCTTGAGGATGGGTCTGTAGTTCGGGGGATAAAAGTACTGCAGGCAAAGCTGTCACGCAATCTGAAAACACCCCAAGGAACGTTATCCCAGAAATAGAAAGATAAAGGGTTCTAGCTACAGCTGGAAGCAGGTATGCACTTGGAATACAATTATCCTCGCCTTGGCATTTAGCCACGTAACTTGGGATAATGATGAAATGTGTTTATATAACCTCCTCCCCCATTTCTCGCCTCCTCCCCACATCCTCTAATTTTCTGGTTAGGCTGTCCCAGGGGACATCTCGAAGGGACCCAATGGGGAGGGAAACATCAGTTCAGTCACATCTTTACTGTATCCAAAGCACTTCACATACATCGTCAAGGTGCTTTCTGCACGGTTCACTTAATTCCTGCACTGAATAGTTACTGTAGTTGAGGGTCAGACAGACTAAAGCATTGGCCCAGGAGACAGTGGCAAAGTTAAAACTTGCACTTTGGTCTCTCCATCTTTGAAGTCCTTGCTCTCTCCAGGACACCGCACTTCCCCCGAGTTTGCCATCTGTTTCCACAACAGCTGCCCAGGTATCACGAAGCGGCAAGCCCCACACGGTGCGAGGAAGATTAGCACAGGAGGTCCTGGATGCCTTCATTAATTACATTTTTCTTCTCTCCAAGGTATCCATCTAAGGACGCTGGCTTGTACAGGGGGTGACCTTAGAGAACTTAGTCATCCAGCCCCGAAGGGGCCATCCTGGTGGATGACTGAAGGACAGCCAGTAGCTCTACCGGGACTGAAATGAGGACTCGCAAAATGTGTCACTTAGTAGAATGTTTATAATGAAATAAGCTGATTGCAGCGTATCATTTAGTTACCATGGACGTCCTATTTTTCTTTTTGGTATGAGTTCTCCATATTTAAAAAATGAGGCTGAAGAGAGAGCCATATCATTTTTGGGGGCGGGGATTGCTTGGTTTGTTTATTAATACCTTATGTTGGACAAATTCTGAGGAAGATGATACTGTTGTGTTTTTTAGGATTTTTGTAAAATAGATCATAAAAGTAGGGCGCTTACATGAAAAAAGAAAGGTTCCTGGAGAGGGTGCTGAAATAATCTCACAAGCCTATGAACCCCTGTCGGGAGGCGTACACTGGGCCCCCCGGGAACTGTCAGGGGGACCTTGGCCTTTCGGGAGCTCTCGGTTTTGTGTCTTCTCTCTGCGGGGGAGTTTGATGCATCTTATTTTTCTGAAGGACAACGGCTGTGTTTTATTTCTGTTGTATTTAATTGTATTTTATTTTTTAACACACTGCAAACCACCCCCCCTGACAATCCTTGGCAGCACAACTTGAGGTTCTGTGCTCCACCCCTCATCGGCTGGCGCGGGGGCGGGGGGAGTCCTAGGCCCGCCTGGCCTCCCCTCGCCAGCAGGGCGGGCAGCAGGAGCCCCGGTGTTACCACTGGCCTAATCTATGTCAGGTAATCACTTGTGACCCAATCGACCTGGTAGTGGGGGCCTGGAAGTGCCTGTCTAGTCCCTGAAAATCATATGGACAAAGTGCAGGGAAGTCACTAGAGTGAAACCTGAGAATGGGAGGGAGGGAGCACCAGCGACGCGGGGCATCGCTGGCAGAGAAGGACCCCGTGCCTCGTCTCCCCGCCGCTTCTCTGTGTCTGTCCAGAGCCCGGCCGCTTCAGCAGGACGGCTAACTAGGCCTCTGGCTGCTCTTCTCTGCGGGCGCAGAGTTTCCCCAACTGCAGATGGGGAACTGAGGGTCAGTCACGATCAGACACTTGGGGTGGCACAGCTGGGGAGTAGTTTCTTTTCATCCACACCAGTGATTACAGACGGGGTATAGTTGGAAGGACTCCAGAAAGTTGCTTCTCAGGAATGTTACCAGCGCAGTATACAACCAACCGCTGGATATCAGGGTGTGAAGGGACACCAATGACTTCAGATCCTCTATTTCCGCTGCTTTTCCACATTTTACATGACCTAATAAGGGTCACTGCTTTGCTGCCGGTAGGCCAGTCCACCGGATGCAAGATGTGCAGCAGCCTAGAGTTGTGCTCCTTTGTGCATGGGCGGTTCATGAGGGCAGAGTTAGTACAAACGGATGCTTTACTCAGGGCGGCTTCTCCTCAGCCGGTTCCCCTTCCTCAGCTGTTTCCTTTTTTCTTCTCTCGCCGGAGCTCCTGCTGCCTTCTGTCTGGTCCCTGTCCCCTTGGAATCTGCACACACAGAATGCACTTCTAGGAATTCTTTCTCCAGCCTGGGTGTGAACAAGACAAGGAGCTCTCTACGTCCAGACTCAGACTTTTTCATTATCAGACTGTTTTGATCATTAGAAAATTATTTCTTTTAGTGGTATGAATCGGCCAGCCTTTAACTTTTTTGTAATGATTATCGTCCTGCTTCCTGTGGCCAGCAGGGACAGTCTTGCCTTCCTCCACAGGGAAAGCAATAGAATGTTTGCATCTATTTTTACCCATCTGTATGATAACATTTCCACCCTGCTCTTAATGTTGTAGATTCTTCATGCTTTGGTAAGTTTTTCCTCCTGATAAAAACTTTCCTTGGACCTGTGTTTACCTTCTCTACCACCTTATCCTTCAGTACCCGAAATGCTTCCCACTATAACTTGATTGTACATTGTCATGCTATAGTTCATATCTGGCTTCTCTGCTGGGTAATATATACCAGGGAAGGGTAGGGACCCCTTCTTTTTTTCACTATGGTTAGTAACTACCTACCGGAGTGCCTGGTATATGATAGTTGCTCATTAAATATTTTGATAAGCAAATGAATGAAGGGTAGATTCTCAAAGCACTGAGTGACTCATTTATCATCCCGGTGGGAAAATATTAAATATGAAATTGAAAAAAATGCTAACTTTTTGAGAGCTTTCTAGTCTATGTTTAAAAATTGAACTAGATCCTGTAAAGTAGTTATCCAAGGGTGTGCTTTTGTATTTCTCCACTCTGAGGAAGGTACCTGAGTTGAGCTCATTTCAGCATTCCACAGTCTTTGCTTGGCCTCCGTGCAAGGAGGGTATGGAGGCATTGTGCATCCATAGGTGGAAGCTCAGTAGATCTCTCCTTCTCACCTGCCCCTCATGTAAAGCAGAAGGCATTTCCTTTAGAAGAGAGTTCTACAACTCTCTTCATCCCTCTGCTGCTGGTATTGAAAAATTAGCTAAAGCGAAAATAGTTTAAACCAAGGCCAGTTTTGATGACTCTTCTCCATCCCCTGTGATTTAAAAAAAAAAAAAAAAATCTAATCCTGAGGAACATTTGACCTTTTCTCTCCTACACTTTTAATCCTTTGATGGCTTCCAAAGAACCAAAGACTAAAAGCCTTGCCTTTCACTCTAAAATTGTCCTCATGATGTTATAAAATGGAATTAATTAGGCACTTATTTGTCTGACTGTTTTGAATTGTCTGCTTCCTCCACCAGAAAGTTTCGCATCCTCCATGAAAGTATAGACCGGGTCTATTTTAACCTCAGTACCTGCGGCACCTGGTAGAGAAGGCACGTCAGAAAAGCATGTTGGGTGGTGGCGTACGCTACACTCCATAATTCACAGGTTTATACAAAGATCTCCTTTCCTGGTCTTCACATTCATACTCCTCACATCCCTCCTGACGGGAGCCTTTTGCTCCAGCCACTTAGCTTGACCCCGGGAAAAACATTTCCTTTGTGAGTTGATTCACTCTCTGGAAATTTCCTTTCTTCAGATCATGTTTTCTAGGAATCTAATTCCAAATAATTCTTAAAGATTATCACTTCGTGTACTTACATGAAGTTGTTTTCAATAGCCAGTACGGCTGTCCTCTTGGTCGCCAATGATAATCCCGCCATAGACTCTGACACCCTTCAGGGCAATGACTTGCCTTTTGTTTATGTCCCCACACCGTCCTCCATGATGAGAACCTTGAGAATAGGGAGGCCTTTCTTACTCAATATTCTTAACACTTATCACAATGTTGGACCCAAGAGGAGAATTAAATGAATGGTATGTAATGGAATTGTTACGTGAATGCCGCAAAGGGTATTTCCATCTCTTTATATCGCCCATCTCCAGGTGATGATTAGATGCAATGATGAAATAAACAACTCTAAGAGCCCTGAAAATATTCAGAATCTGTCCTTCTTTAAGTTCTAGTATTACATAGAGTAGTAGTACAAGTGAGTGCTTAAATTTGCAAGAACTTTTTTAGTTAAGAAAACATTTCATTATATAGTTCATATTCACTCATCAGTATTTCAATGACTTCAATCCTTAGGAAGAAAAAAGAGCACCAAAAGTTCTCTTTGTCAGTATGTCCCACCCCCTCTTATTTCAGTGTGACAGATGCATCAGAACAGATGTCGTCATCACAGGGAAAGAGGGCAGGGGGCGGGGTGCACAGGGCAGCCTCGCAGGGTGCAGCACGTCAGGCAGCATTAGCCCCTTCTGGTAAAGAACTTTCTGTGCAGAGAGAACCCAAAGGCTACAGTTGACACATTTCCATGTGTAACTGCGACCCAATGACATTGTGACACATACCTCAAGATGCTGCTGAGCAGTTTTCTAAGCAAAGGAGGCATACTGTATTTCAGTGTTCTTTAGAATGGGGGGTGTATGTGTGATAGAGGGCTAGAAAGAGGGGGGAGAAAGGAGAGAAAGAGGGATATTTTAAGGTAGTTTAATTTTCCATGAGCCTTAGATGATGACAATTTGAATGTGGGAACATGCTGTATAAGAAGTGTATTCAGTTTGTGCGATAACCCTCTTTAATAATACGGTCATTCTGAGAAAGTGACCAACAACACACTCCTGAAAGAGGCTCACGATTCAGCACCTTCTGTTGCTCCCTGTTTAAGAATGTGCCTGGCAGGAGGTTCACCCTGATTTCAGGCCCCAAAAGTCATGTATTCAACCCGAGATACAGATTAATACAACAGAGAGACTGATAGATTTAAGAATAAACAACCATGGAATGAATGAATAGGTAGGTAGGTAAGTAGGTAGATAGATAGATAGATAGATAGATAGATGATAGATAATTTTAGGGATTGATATCATTATAATACTCATTACTGTCGTTGGAAATCTTCATTTTCTCAATAGTAAAACTTCAAAGACTTTCAGTATGACTTCAAAGACCAAGAGCAATTGAAAAGCCTCATTATATTTGCAGTTAATAGTCCTACCTTTAAATGAGACAACCAGCTGCTTGTATGATTTTGGAAAATCAATTAACCTCTTGGGAAAGGTTTTCTGATTAAAAATGGGGCCAAAGATGCCTATGCCACCTCATCTTCAGGTAGTGTCGAGGACCAAATGAAATAAATGTTAAATGAGACACTTTTGCTGCACAAGATATCTTGCAAATACAAGCTGCACTAACATCTTCCTAACAAACAGTAACCTACAGCACGGCCAAGGATCAGCCTCACTGACCGTCCCATCCGCCTGCTTCCCCGGGCTGGGCCGCCAAACTCCACCCTCCTTGCTTTCCTACCCTCGTTCTAGCCACATTGGAAAGGTCCCTGCTCCAAACATTCCACACACTTCCATCATCTGTGTCTTGTTACGTGTTTTTCCTCTGCCTAAAATACTCCCTGTTTAATTTTTATTTCTGACCCAGTCTGTCGACTTCTGCTCATGTTCCAAATGCAGCTCCTTTCTCATCTCCCAGCACTTTGTCTGCATCCCTCTCCTAGTCAGCCAGAATTGTGACAACTCTTTCTTCCTTTGTGCTTGCAAAGCATGTTTCCTTGGCCTCCACTACAACGCTAATAAGTTATTTGCAGTTATTTATTTATACATCCCATTCCTCAGCAATTTTATAGGGATTCTAATGCAATGGGACAAGTCCTAACAGCCATAATGAATTAAATGACTAATCTGTGTTAGGCACCATATCCACATAATTATGCCCTATTTTTAGAAGGAGCTCAATGCCATAAATCTTATGGGAAGTGAACTTCAAATGACTGCGATGTTGAAATTGGCACTGCTACACTATTTTTCAGAAGCTCAATAAGAACAGTTTTCCTGTGTAATTCATGAACGCCAATGAACTCCAAATTTCTGAAGGGCAGGCAGCGCACTTGACACTTGTTTGTCTCCTTCACGACTGTTAGCAGGCAGTAGGACATGTCCTCACACAGGGATGACTGATTGCTGATGATGTCTGTCACTTCTTGTCCCTCTTTCTTGAGGATTCAGGACTCGAGGTCAAGCCATTAGGTTGCCACATCTTGCTGTTTTACCACATTACACACTTCCTGGGGTATAGATTTCTAGAGCCTTGCCTGATTGTACTTTGCCAACATAGCAGATGTCACAACAGCTCACAGCTCTTTCTAGTCCCAAGGCTATTCTGCTTATGTGTGGATGATCATGATTAGCTTGATAAATGACTTTAGGTTGGGGGAGGGCTATTGTTCCATTTTTTTTTTCTAAAACACAGTATAATTACAATTTTGTGTAAGGAAACTATAGTATTTGTTTGCATCTTAAAATAATGATCTGCATGTTTTTAGGAATGAGCTTTGAATGGGGATCCAGGGACCTGTGGGTAACATTCCAGGTTCAAGGAGCCTGTGAAACTTGAAACTGAATTCCTTTTTTTCTGTCAAAGTGCATTATGTATGTTTCTCTGAGAGCAGGAGAGGAATTTGTTAGGTTCCAAAAGATACATTCACATACAGAAAGGCAGAGGAGTGAATGTTTATAGCAAAATTATTTCTATTAACTTCAAACTAAAAACAATCCAAATATCCATCAGCAGTTAAACAAAATGTGGTTCATCATGCAACAAAATACTACTTGGAAATTCGAAGGTGCAAACTACGGATATGTACAAAAACACGGACAAACCTAAAAAGCATGAGAAATGGAAGAAATCAGATGCACAGCTACATACTGTGTGGTTCTGTTTATATGAAATTTCAGGAGAGGTAAAACTATAAAGATAGAAAGCCTGTGAGTGTTTGCTTGGGGTTGAGGTGGGAACAGAGATTGACATTCAAATACGTGAAATAACTTTTTGGGGTGATGGGAATGTTATAAAATTGAGTAGTGGTCATGTATAAATTTACTGAATATAAATTTATCGGGTATATGTACACATTCTATGGATGAAATTTAGCTATATATTATAAATAGTATTTTAATAAAGTAGTTAATTAAAAAGATAAATAAGAACTAGAACTTTGAAATATATTGCCTCACATATATAATCATTGTATTACAAAGCTACAAAGTACAGGTTCACCAATGCTAATATTTTTGGCAAATAAAGTTAGAAATTGATACATCTGCAATAAGACCGATAAACCAATATCATCACTTAAAGGATACAGAGGCTATGAATGTTCATGGAAATGGAAATACCTGGAGTCAGCTAGAACATTTGAATATTTTAAGTAAAACACACCCACATGCACACATACCTTATATATATATATTGTAAAATGTATTCACATTTTAGCAAAAAAAAAAAAAGGAATTTAGATCTTCCAAAGATAGGATTCAAAACTAAGAGAAAAATAGTCTTGACACTAAGCATTCAGAGCATGCCACAACTTTAATAATAATAATAATAACATAATAATGGTGATTTCTACATACCAGGCACTATTCTAAGTATTTTAAGTACACTACTCCATTAGGTCCTTACAGTATCATTATGCATTAGTGCTTCTATTCTCCACATGTTCCATTTTTAGAACCTTAGTTTCAAAAGGGTAAAAGTAATTTGCCACAAACATTTGAACCTACAGCTCTTTTACTTCAAGGTCCTTCACATAGCCTCTACTCTACGCCTCGTCTTATCGTGTGTATACACACACACACACACACACACACACATAATCGTATTTATATAAAACTAGGTTTGTATCAGAGGAATTTGGATCTCATAGAAAAGAGAGCCAACAAAACAATCACGCAGTCCCAAATTTTATTTCTACATTCCCGTTTCTCAAGCATTGATCGCTAATATCTGCCCCCACCATGGAAGCTTCCTGGGAGTGTTACCGCTACCTCCTGAACACACTGGTCTCAAAATAGACAAATCTCCCTCCCACCTTCTGTTGTAAAAGCTGAGGTATTTCAAAAAGACTAGGTAACTCAGGTTTCTCCCCAAGAAACCAGGACTATGGGAGGAGCAAGGCATCATGATTTGTGGGTAGAAATTTTTCATTTCAGGCCCAAAATGTGCCTCATATTCACCCCAGCAGGGGAGGTGGGGAGGCAAGGATAACTTCAAATATATTTTATTTCCTGTTGAGGATTATCTCAGAGACCAGGAGAACCAGGGCCACTGACCTCAGCCGGGCAGCACAGAGGGACCAAAAGACAGTCAGAGCTTACAACAGGCTAACCACCAGAATAAAGCATCTGCTCACCCTTTTCTTTTTGAAGATAGATACATAGATGATAGATAGAGAGATAGATAGATAGATAGATAGATAGATAGATAGATAGATAGATAGATGGATGGATGATAGAGGGAGAGAACAGTCTAAGGAAATACTCAGCAGCTTCTATTCCTTTGCTCGGTTAACTATGTCCTCCTCACTTAAGCTGAAAGGCATCTCGTTAAGAAGGCCTTGGTGTATCGACAGTTACAAATGATATTAGTTGCGCTTGTCGGTGATCCATGCCATCCCAATTACTATTACTAAAAGATTTTAGTTGCCAGTCAGGCTTTATACAAAGAAAAGATCAAAACAAGCCTGCAATTAGATGTGTAATTTTAGAGTGTCTTTTTTTGCCTTAACACATTACTTGTGCCTTCTGATAAATTTTCCTTTTGGACAAGGGCAAATAGCATGAGCTTTCCTCATTAATAACTTCCTCTCTTTAAAATTCTTTAATGTCCAGAATGAAATGATCATGTTTCAATGAAATAAATACCTTTATTCTGCATTGCTGTTAATCTGAGGATAACATGATGGAAGAATGCTATTATTTGAGCTGTAATTAGGATACTTTTAAAGTTGTGACAACTAAAGGTAAATGTAATCACAGAACAATTAGCGGGTAATTATGCTGTAACTACTTAAATTCATGTCTGGAGTGAGCAAAGATCCTGAATTTCAGTCTGTGACAATTTGGGTAAATTATTTATTTTCATTGAATAACTATAGAGGGAAGCAAATGAGGCAAGAACATAATACCATCCATTTACCTGACAAACTGAAGTGTAATAGTCAGATAGACTAGCTACTAAATAGGAAGGAGCAGGTCCATTTGAAAAATATTATTTACATAACTTTTCTCTTGGAAAACAATTACACAATAAGAGTTTTTCAAAGTTATGTTATAAATTAACACTTGGCAGTTTTATTATTTAAAAAAAACCCTAAGTTTGCATAGCCAATACACATCTATCTCCCTTCTCTTGAGTCCTAACCACATTGTCTCTGAACCCTGTAACAGACCTTCTATTATGAGGTGGAGATAACCCTTAATTTCCCCAAACCCTAAAAGATCGCCTTACATATAGGGCCTGGTGAATGCTTGTTGAACAGTTGAACTGTATACCTACTGACTTTATGAGTTATTATCTCAAGTATTGTCATTCCATTTGCTGTTGGAAATTTGAAGTAGTCCTGTCTTCATGGGGTTTCCAGTGTAGGAAGGTTAATTATTACATAAACAGTAAACACTTAAAAGATATGTCCTTCAGGTGAGAATCTGATATTGACCGACCCCTAATGTGTTCTGGATTGTGGAATGGGTACTCTATTATACCATATGAAATCCTCAAAAAATGCCTTGGAGGCAGGCCTTCTCACTTCTTTTCTGCTGGGAAAAGTAGTTTAGGGAAACAGTGTTGATTAGTGAGAAGCACGGGGCCTTTGACTCTGTCTGTCCTGGGTTCCTCGCCCCCGTGTGGCCTGGGCTGTCCTGTGTATGTATGGTCGGTGGGTTTTAACCGTGGATGATTTGGAGGCAATAAGGAGGTTGCTCTTAAGCTCATAAATCATGAACTCATAATGCTCGCCCAGAGCTTGACTTGTGGTAGGCATTCAGTAAGTGGGGGATATTTTATATTACTGTTGTTTTCTTGTGGTGATAATGAAGCTGTTAATCATGATGACAGATGAGTTTGCTGCCCAAACACATGATGTGAGATGTGAATTAACATGTTTCTTATAATTACTATTATAAGCACCAAGGCCAGTGTTCTTTTCACTTTAAATCATCACTTGTTTGTGAGATTAATGGAAAACACACATGCACATAAACACACCCATGTGTGTGCCTCATTATTTATTCTGATAATGTATACTTCAAAAATAAGTGAATTTATGAGAGGTTTCCTATTGATAGTGAGGTAAATAGAAACAGACAGTAAGGAAACATCTACATGAAACTAATGAAAGGAAGAATAAAGCTATAGAATACATGGGTTTTTTGGTGACAGATATGAAGGTCAACTACGAATGAAGAAATTTGAGTTGGTAAAATAGAGAACACTACAAAAATGATAACAGTATAAAAACTGTGGGTACAGAATTGAGAGGATATTATTCTAAAAAACTCTAGGGTTCTCTTTAACACATGAGTAACTGGATTCTATTGTGATGTGACATTAGCTGATTGAGGAATTTGAGAATGTGCAAGTGGCTGGTGTAGACTCAGCTCTTGCAGCAGAGCTGATGCAGTTTTCAAGGGTAACATCTCAACACCCCAGTATCCCCTCCAGACTACATGGCTGAATTTTCTAGAATACAGAAAAAGTCATTTTTAAAGGAGTAACAGTGGTTAACTTGGATTGTGTCATAGCATCACAACTTACAGAATTATTGTTAACAGCAGATGAGTGGATAAAATGACTATGGGACATTTACCAATGGAATACTACTTGGCTGTAAGAGAGAAGAAAGTTTTACTCTTTACAACAACAAGAGAACATTATGCTAAGTGAAATAAGCCAGGCAGAGAAAGACAAATCCCATATGATTTCACACATATGTGGAATCTAACCATCCAACTGAATTAACAAACAGAACAGAGACAGACTCACAGATAGAGAGCAGGCTGACTACTGAGGGGGTAGGAAATGAGCAAAAAGGAAAAAGGACTCCTGGACGTGGACACCAGTGTGATGGTGGGAGGTGGGAGGGGTGGGAGGGGAGTATAAGGGGACTAAATGGTAATGAAAAAATACAATAAAGTTATTTAAAAAGAATTATTTTTAACTACATACCATATTTCATAATGGTTTTAGTATCAATCCACTAATCTTTTAAAATAAACTTAATTTTATGGAAGTTTTAAATTTACTGAAAATTTGCTAAGGCAGTACAGAGTCCCCATAAAACCCACATCCGATATCTCTTATTATTAACATTTTGTATTACTGTGGCATATATAACACAATGAGCCAATAGTGATATAATACTAACCTAAAGTCTATACTTTATTCCAATTTCCTTAGTTTTTGCCTAATGTCCTTTTTCTGCTCCAGGATCCCATACAAAATATCACATTACATTTACTCATAATGTCACCTCCTGTATGTGACAAGTTCTCAGATTTTCCTTCTTGTTGATAACCTTGAGTCTTAGAGAGTACTGGTCATGTACTTTATAGAATGCTTCTCAATGGGGATTTGTCTGGTGTTTTCCTCATGATTAGACTGGGACTATGGGTTTGGTGGAAAACTATCACAGGGTAAATGCCACTTTAATCACATATGGAGGGTCTATATAAACATGACATATTACCATTGATGTTAACCTTGATCGCTTGGCTGAGGCAGTATGTCATGCGTCTCCCCTGTAGTTTCTCTTTTCCTTTGCTTTTTCACACCGTACTGTTAGGGAAGAAGTCATAATGTTTAAGGACTGGGGAGTTATGTTCTACCTCCTTCAGGGCAGACTATCTATAAATTATTTGAAATTCTTCAGTACAGGATATTTGTCTCTTCTCTCTCTTCCATTTATTCATTCAGTGATTTATTTATGTCAGTTTGGACTCATTGATTTTTATTTTATACTTTGGGTTATAATACAGTCCTACTGTATTTATTTTACTTCTCAACATTTCCAGCTTTGGGCATTGGGAACTGTTTCCTTTGAAATACTACCATCATTGAAAGCCCTTTTTTCTTTTCTTTTATCTTTTTTTTTTTAGCACTTTCTTACCTTTTCTTACTACAAGATGCTCCAAGCTTACCATGTGTAATTCCTTTCATGTTATAAAATCAGCAATTCCTCCATGGATGACTGTGGGATTTTTTTTTAATTGGAGAATGGTATTGGAAACCCAGTTCTGGGTGCACTATTGATGCTTCTAAACATTCTCAGCTGACAGAGCATGGAAATATATGTGTGTGTGCTGAACTGCATATATACCTGTATCTACAAACATTCCTATATGTACATACCTGCATCTGTATTAAGCCAAACATGACTTCATACTGATATCTCCAACTTAAATACATTACCACATGGATCACGCTGGCCTCTTCTTATTTATCAGTAACCTTCTGCTCCAACAGGGAGGAATCGGGTTCCGTGATTGGCCATGTATTTACGTAGTTTCTTATTTTCAGTATATATGTAAGGTGGTATCATGATTTTTTAACTTAATCTTTATTGTAGTTTTTCCATTACCATTTAGACCCCTTTTACTCCCCTATACTCTCAAGAGAAACCATTTTATTAACTACAGGATACTGTGTATATACAGTTTATTTTGCTTATGACCTTAAGGCTCCACTCATTTCCAAAGTTCTTAAGTCAACATCCTCTTTCCTACCTCCTTCAGAGAGGTTGCTTTATATATTTGTAGTATATTAGGTTGATCTGTCACATGCTGTATTCTATCCAAGGATGCCATGAAATTCTAAATGAGTTTTTAAAATTTGTGTCCATTAAGTTTACTCTTTGCCTAAAGTTCTATGGGTTTTGAAAAATACACAGTGTTATGAATCAATGATTAAGGTATCATATAGAAGAGTTTCACCTAATAAATTCAATTGTGTTTCATCTATACAACTTGGCCCCTTCTTCCCAAACGCATGGGAGCCACTGATTTTCTTTTTTTTACCCTTCTTGTAGTTTTCTTTTCCCAGAATGGCACACAATTGAGGATATAAAAGATACAGCTTTTTTAGACTCGCTTCATTGACATTTTTGTGCAGTGTTTTTTTGTGTACACGTAAGTCTTCAAACTTAGTCTTCAACTAAGTTTGATAAATACCTAAGAGCATGATTGCTGGATTGTAAGTTAAGACTGTATTTTGCTTCATATGAAATTGAAAAACTATAAATTACTATTGCTCCCCATCCTCTGCAACAGTAGATATTGTCAGGTTTTTGGAGAGTGTCAGCCATTCTAACAGATGTGAAGTGACATCTCTTTGTTTGAACTGGAAGTTCCTAGTGAAAAGCAATGTTTATTTTCCATCTGCATGTCTTCTTTGATGAATTGTCTATTCGGGTCTTTTGATTATTTTTTTCTTATTGTTGATTATTAAGAGGTCTTTGTATATTTTAGGTACAAGTTTTGGCAAATTTGCCCCCATCTGTGGTTTGCCTTCATTCTTTTAACAGTGTCTTTCACAGAGTAAAATTTACAATTTTAATATAGTCCACGGTATCAAGTTTTCTTCTCTTGGATAATGCTTTGCTGTTGTATATAAACATGTATCACTAAATCCAAGGTCCTCAAGATTTCTATGTTTTATTATAAATGTTATATTATTTTTCATTTTACATTTACATCTATGATCCTTTTATTTTCATGAAAATTGTACAGTCTTTGCCTAGCTTCCTTTTTTTCACATAGATGCTCAATTGTTACATCACCATTTTTTGAAATGACTAATTTTTCAATTAAATGGTCTTTGCTCTTTAGTCAGACATCAGTTGACTATATATGTGTGGGTCTAGTTATGGGGTTTCTGTTCTGTTCTATCGATATGTATGTAAATTGTTTCAATGACAGTACATTGTCTAGGTTACTGTAGTTTTATAGTAAACTTGAGAAAGGATAATGTGTGTCCTCTTACCCTCTACCCTTTTTACACCTCCTCCTACTTCCTCAGTACTTTATAGGTAATTCTATGTTTTTGCCTTTTCTTATAAGTGTTATAATTATTTTGTACATATTTATAACAATCTAATGGTTAAATCTCAGTCTTTATTGAACCTGGGCCCCTAGGCTGTGGCCTTCACAAGTAATTTTTATATTTTTTCCATTGGTGTTGAGACAGAAAGCTGTAATGGAAGAAATGCCCTTCTTCTAGCTGCAATAAGCCTCACATAAAGTCTTACGCCTGGAGAGTAGCCTTTTTTACAGAGAATGCTGAAGAAATGTGGCACACTGTTGACTCTTCCTTTCTTGCCGGAATCACAAGGGATCTTTTCTAGTTCCTTACCATGAGAACCTAGCAGGGTAAAACCCCGGAGGTAAAAACCAGGAAAACCTGGAACTCCTTAAGCCTTCCTCTGACAGCAGTTTCACACCCTCACCCTACTCCACGTTCAGACTCTAACAATTAATGAAAAATTATCATTTAATTATCCCTATCAGTTTCTGGCTCCAGGGGCATGTGCGCCAAGTAGCCTGATCTCTACCATGACTGCATGTGGACCTTTACTGCCTTCCCTCCCTCCCTCCACTCCGCCAGTGCTTCCAGTCACCCCGACCCAGACCAAAGCAACGTGTCACGATTCTGCGGGTGCAGTCCGTTTATCCAGTCTTGGAGGGCGGGTAGCAGTGGAGAGAAGGGAGAAGAGTCAGCCTGGAAGAGGTAAAGGGGCACTCTCCCCCTGAGCAAACTATTCTTTTATTTTTTTTATTGCTGCCTAAAGCAATAATATGTTGCTCAATGTGTCTTTTTATCCTATTGAAATGTATTAAACACACGCACATTCATACACACAACACCTTGGTGCACCCCAAAATGATGTTAACATTCTATTTTAAAAGCTGAGGATTGATAAGAAGGATAAACATACTCCCCAGAGAGAATTCAATTTACACTTTTAGAGAAATCACATACAGTGTTAAGTCATGTGTTTAAGAACTCATGTAAAAACAAAATAAAACATTGCCAAAGATTTACAGAGAGGAGAATATATAACTATAAATAGATACAGATTTGTGCAAAATTTTAATTGCCTTCCTTTTAGGTGCCCATTTTCTTAAATAAATTATAAACATCAAACAGCAGTTTAACAAACTGACCATTAAATTTTATCTGACATATCCTGGGTAATTTTCAGGTACAACTTAACATTTTGATTCACTCAACAAACATATATTAAAAGTCTGATATGTGCCAGACATTACACTATGTATTGATTTATTTTGTCAAAGAAAGTAATTTAAATGGGCATTCTGGAGTTATTTTTCAGGTTTAATGGTTGGGGGAGGGAAGGCACAGTATTGCTTTTAATCTCATAAAAAGATATCTGATCGACAAACTTGGTGATAATGTGAATGTGTTTGGATGTCAAAAGTAAAAGTAAACTACTTAATTCCATCACATTTGTCTGCAGACTTTTTCTATAGCAATTCAATAGCCCCTGGTCCTGTGTAATTCACACCTCCTTTAGGGAAACTATTTTTTGGCTGTAAAAGAGAAACGGAATTGAAGTTGATGAGTAAGCATTATAAAAATCACAATTCATTTCCATGTGAGTGGGTCAAGAAAACATGGAGTAGAAAATATATATTATAGAATAACTTTCGTTTAGGGTAGTGGTAGTGGCAGGCTAGATTAAGTCAGAACAACAAACAGTAGCCATCATATGAGTTAAAACAAATAAACAAACAAACAAACCCAAAAACATGAGGACTGGAAGAAATATTGTAGATGTGCCAGGCCAATGTTGGGGAGCCTATCATCAAAAACGCATGTTTTTAAAAGAATGTAACAGCCCCAAAGCTATGTAGAACCTACATGTTCATTACGAACACTTTTGTCTTGGTCCCATGGTCCCTCCGAGCCAGAGCCAGAGGTTAGGAGCCAGGGCCTACACAGCGGAAGGGCTCATGGAAGAAGCATCCCACATGGCTCTGAGGCTCCAAAGGTTATGTTCTCAGAGAGAGAGGAAGGCAGATCTATAATTGCCTCATCATTTCCTTTAGCTGTGTATTTCTGTCCTGGGAATTCATGGCCTCAATGGCCCAGGGATACTCAAACTTTAAACAAGTTTGGAGGCGGTACCAAATGAGAGAGACTCTAATTGCTCTTAGGTAAGCAGCAGAAACACATGAAAAGCTTCTCTAGAGAAAGGCATATGAATATAAATATCTGGAAACACACAAACATCAATTTTATAGGGCAATAGCAAGCTAGCAATAATTACAGGGCATATGGCAAAAAAAAGTGCAAAAAAAGGGAAGAAAAAAGAAAATGTACTCAAACTAACCAAATGAAAGTTTATATAGCTATATTATTAACAAAAATATGGAAGTTCAGGCAAAATCTGCTATAGATATAAAAGTAGTCACTACCTAACAACAATAAATTATGAAATAAATTTCACGAGTTTAATTACTGTTTTTCCATTTAGTAATACAACCTAATATACACACACAAATGTATCAAAGTGTCAGAGCAAATATGTACATTAAAATGGGCATGTTTTAAGAGAACATTTGAAAAATTAATAAGAAAAAATCTTGACAAAATATTACAAATAATATAATTTAATCAAATAGCATGACTTAAATAACTTTGTTGAGATTTTTAGAGCATTGCATACAATAACCACCAAGTTAACATTCTTTTCAAGCATCCACAAAACATTTATAAAAACCTAACCAGGTATTTGGTCATAAAGCAATTCCCAAGTTCAAATTTTTCCTCTATCAATAGTACAATTAAGTTAAAATTCAAATATAAAAATAAAGACAACATTGCTTTGTTTTTGGTAATTTAAAAATTTACTGCTTAATAATCTAGGGTGAAACAGAAAATGAATAAAAATAGTTTATATTTTGCCTTGAATAATGAAGAAAATAAAATGTCAAAAAATTAAATTTTATTAATTTTGACTTTGGAACAATACTTACAAGAAAATTTAAATTATTCCAAGTATGTTACAGAAAGGAAATAAAAATAAAACTAAACATAAGAAAAATAGTGAAAGAATAGCAAAATAATTTCAAAGTATTATAAAGAAAAATATTAAAAGTGAAAGAAAAATTAAATGAAACAGAAAGAAAGACATAAAAAGGATCAACAAGCTCTAGAATTGGGCAGGGATTGGTTAATTTTTGGAAAGACTAATGATATTGATGATCCTCTAATAAAACTTACCAAGAATTTAAAAATGGGAGAAGGCCATAAACAGAAGTCATCACTAGAGATCTACTGTTAATGAATAGTTAATACTATGATAATATTAACAATTTTATGTTGTTAAATGAAAAAATATTGATGAAATGGACATATTCTATATGTGGAATTAATATTCCATTGATATATGATTTTGACTATGCTATTTTCAATAAATGGTATCTGATCAATTATGTATAAACAATTCCAAGTGTTCTTACTATTTATCTATCTAAAAATTCATTTTATATATAATATGTACACATACTTCTACATGTAAATTCACATATGCAGATATATACACATATGTATGAACAACTGAATCAGGTGTTTTAAAATATACCAAACATAAAAACAATTCCAGATACATTTTTAATCTACATTTGAAAGGTAAGAAATAAATAAAGCTTCTAAACAAAACATAAAAAGTATCAATATGATCTTGGGGTAAGAAAGGTGTCCTTAAAATAGGATCCTGAAACTTCAACCATAGAGAAGAAAATTAATGCCATTGACCCTTCAGCAACACGTGTTTAAACTGCATGGGTCCACTTATATGTGATTTTTTTTTCATACATATAGAGTCAGCCCTCTTTATTGTTGAGTTTTACATTAGCAAACTCAACCAACCATGTATTTAAGATATTTTTGATCCATGATTGGGAGCCTGGGGATGCAGAGGGCCAAGTATATGCATTGTTCTACGCCATTTTTTATAAGGGGCTTGAGCATCTGTGGGTTTTTGTAGCTATAGATTCTGGAACCGATTCCCTGGGGATACCAGGAAAGGACTGCACTCCATTAATAGTAAGCAACTTGAAAATATCAAAGAAAATCAGATTGGGAGATTTTCTAAAAATAAATGTACTTTTCAGAAATGTCAAGATCATGAAAGATAAAGATGGACTGAGGAAAGTTTTGAGTGAGAACATAAAGGATATAACAATTAAGTGCATCTTGGGACCTTCAGCTTAATAACAGACAATAGCAATGAAGACAGTAGTAGGACAATTGGCAAAATTCAAACAAAGCCTATAGATTACATCACTTCTTATATCCAGATTTTGATAATCCCAAGAGAATTAAGAGAATGTTCTTATTCTTAGAAAATATTCTCTGGATTTCTTAGGGATTAAGGGCATCATGTGTACAAATTTCAAGTGATTCAGAGAAAAAAATGTATATGAGTATGTTGGGGGAGCATAATGGGAGAGTGAGAAAGAAACATCAGGGGATAGAAGAAGGGAAAGAGACCGATGGAAAATAGATGTTCTTTGTATTGTTTTTTCAAAATTTCTAAAACTGTGAAATAATTTAAAAATATTTCTAAATAAAATATGAAAAAATTAGAAATTATGCTCATGAAAAGATGCAATATTTATTTCTACTTTTAATCATGAGCAGAGATAGGAAATATTGTAAATGTTTCTAATAAATATTCAGAATTACCTCATTAATTTCTATGACTAGGGATAATAGAAAACTCTAAATTTGAAAAGAATTTTATTCTTGCCTTATTTTTATAAGATATAAGATATTCAATTTAATTTTAAGTTGTGCCAGTAATTAGGTCAGAAATAATTTGCATTCTGCAATATGGCAATCAGTGAAGTTTTTGGAAATAGCACTTAAATGTTTTATAAATAGCTTAGCTAGGAATTGCTTATATGTAGTAATTATGCTTGTCAAAAATTCTTGGCTGTGTATGTGTTTTCTTAAATATGTCTATCAGAATTCAATAGAAATTTTTGCCCATACAGTATTGTAAACATGAACTACTTGTCCACTGATATCGTATAAAAACCTGTATTTCTTGCTTCCTTTGAAAAAGTTGACATCTGGCAACAGTGATCTTTCTTTTCTTTTTTTTTAAAATTTGTTTATTTATTTATTTGTACTTACTATTTATGCTTCATTTCTCCATGGCAGTAGTTGGCTGATATCATGTGTTCTCCAGGCAGCCCAGGTCCCCACCACGCTGTTTTGTGTGTCAGTCTACATTTCACATGCCTTCCTGCATTTTGCAGACATTTTAGTTTGTGACTTGGGCTTGAACCTTCCCATCAAGATTTCACTTACATAAGAAATATTTTTTCTTATTTTCTCCCCACAGTTAGTGCAAAGAAAAGGGCCAACCTAGCCCATATTATCACAGATTCCAAATAAAGAGAATTTTCAGTTCACCTGATGCCAGGGGAGGGAGTTTTGATTTTGACACTGATGTATCTGAGATCAAGCTCCCAGGCTGAAGGGCTATCATTTTCTTGTATCTCAGTTTTCCCTTCTCTAGAATGGCGATAAAAATGCATACTTATATTGAGGATTTAAATAAGGTAATTGCCTGATATATAACAAGCACACAAAGCAAGTAAACCTTTTTTCTCCCTCCATACTAAACCAATGCATTCAAATTTCCTTATTTGCAGACACATCCTTTCTCACTCACATTTCTATATTTCAAGTAAAATTTTCAGATTAATTCTATGAGGATCTAATAAATACAACTCTATTTCTTTTTTCTTTTTAGTTTTTGTTTTTTTATTGTTGTTCAAATACAGTTGTCTCCATTTTCCCCTGCCCCTCCCACCCTCAATCCTTCCCCCTTTTGGCTTTGTCCATGGGTCCTCTAAACATGTTCCTTGATGACTCTTCCCCTCTTTTCCCCCATTGCCCCCTTCCTCCTCCCCTCTGGTTACTGTCAGTTCTTTATTTCAATGTCTCAGGTTATATTTTGCTTGTTTGTTTATTTTGTTGATTAGGTCCCATTTATAGGTGAGTTCATATGGTGTTTGTCTTTCACCGCCTGATTTATTTACTTAGCATCATGCTCTCCAGTTCCATTCTTATGGGTGAATGTCAAATATATAGAGAATTAGGCAATCATTGGAAGTTTTCTATAAATCGACAATATTCATTTACACTGCTCAGAACTCAGACCTGAGGACCATGGAGTGAATGCAGAATGCAGAATGCAGAATGTGCTTATTAATAATAAGCACAAGTCCATGTCATGTTTTAGGCCTCATTGTGTCCTCTCACAATTGCTGTGATGCTCTGTCCTCTGAGGGAATTGTGAGTATTGCTACTGATAGAAGCATGTTCTCCTCCAAGATGGAAGAGAACATATTCTACTTCTTACCCATCATCATCGCAGCTCATGAGCTAACCGTGCCTTCAGTTTAATAGGAGGGAAACTTAGAAATATTATCCCTAACCCTGCATTGTTCACAAAGGCAGTGATCTTGTGTGTCTTGTCTTCATTGGAATCCCTAGGCTCTCACATGGTTCCTGGGATATTGTTGACCATAATTATTGTAGCATGGATGCACGAAATGAAGGCATTTTATTAGTAGTTGAAATGGTTTTGACAGCAAGTATCAGAGAACACCAAGTCAATAGACATTAAAAATAAATTAGCTCACAGAATAATGGCTCCAAAGAACCAGGAGTCTGGCTTACAGATGAGTTACGTTGTGTGTTTTCAAGAACCATTTATTTTTTTGTCTTCCATTAGCTCTCTCTTGGGTAACCACTTGGTTGCAATGGTTTTTTTAAATTGCATTTAGCATTTCAGTGACCAAAAGTGGAAGAGCAATCACCTTTGTCTCGTGTCTGGTTTCAGGAGAAATGAAACCCTTTACAGCAAGCAGACATCTAAGCTTCATCTTACATCTCATGGGCCAGCAATGGGCCATATAACAAACCCTACTAGCAAAAAGAAGGGGCTTTTTCGTGATTGGTTTAGAAAGTTTAGTTAAGCTTTGAATTAAAGATGAGTTAGTTCACCTCTTGGGTAAGTGGAAGGCACAGAATGTCTGAATAATTCTAGAATTTTTAAACAAGGACTAAAGGGGAAATAGATGTCAACTACACTAAGTAATGTATTAATTACAAATCAGATTAATATTTATTAAAATAAAATTTCTCAGAAAAGCAGATTATTTTGTTCAGCTATTTAAGCAATAGATTCCAAAGGCAGTGCTTATAAAATATGGTATAAAGTTCTCCAAAATCCCATTTTCTTTAGTTAACAATCTCTTGTAGTAAGGGCCATAGAAAATACTTTTAAACAAGTGTACAAGGTTAATCACAATAGTCACAGTTATCAGTTGCACCTGTTTTCTATAAAACACACACACACACACACACACACGCTATTTAATGTACTTAAGGCCTCCTTGCACCGCTATGTAAAGAGTGTTTACTGGAGGTTTACCATTACAGCACCCCAATTCTGTAGATGGGGACATTGAGTATTGAAAGCTTATTTACCTTGGTCAAGGTTATACAGCTGATAATGACAATTAGGTTTTAAGAACACAATGGTCTGGCTCTAAGTCTAAGATCAGAGTCAGCTGCCTCTAAATGAAACAAATGTGTACAACAAATTTTTTTCTGTCCACAGTGAAATAATTTTAAAAGGAAATAGTAGTCAAAAGAACTGTAAACAAGGGACCTTAACATTTCAACAATTCTCATCTATTCAAGAAATGTTTCTTCAGCATCTACTCCATATTCAAAACACTGCAAAGTGCATAATAAACTGTAACTTCTGTAAAAATGAAGAATAGATTCTTTTTAAAGCAAAAGATAATCTCCAGTCTAATATATAAAGCAGTGGGAAATGTTGAAGAAATATGCAGTTTTCTGTGGGCAAAAATTCAGTATAATGTCATGGAGTAAATTTTATCTGATAAGCTTTGTTGAAGTACAAGACAGAAACCTAAATTAAACTTTAAGGCTCAACACAATATCTATCTCTCTACCTTTGTAAATTAAGACATGTTTTTTCTTCATATTCTTTATTTAAAATTTACACATTTTTCTCTAGACCTTGTGAGTTTTTTCAATCCACATGATTTTATCAAAAGACTAGAGAAAATAATGTAAATTAGCCCTAAAAATCAGTAACATACTAAATAGAGATATTACTTATGAGCAATTCTTTTACTATAATTAAATACAAGAACTATTGCCCTGACTGGTGTGGCTCATTTGGTGGGCCATCATCCCACAAAGCAAAAAGTCACCGGTTTCACCCCTAGTCAGGGCACAGGCCTGGGCTGCAGGTTTGGTCCTCGTTCAGGGCGTGTACAAGAGGCAACCGATCAATGTTTCCCTCTCGCATTGATGCTTCTCTGTCTCTCTTTCTCCCTCCCTTCCCCTCTCTCTAAAAATAAATAAATAAACTCGAAATAAATAAATAAATAAAAGAAGTATTTTAAATTAGTATGGAGAAAACTAACCAAAGGAAATTTGAATAAAGGAGGAAGTAATTCACAGAAGGAAAAAAACCTCCACTGAGAAAATCAACATATAAGTGTTTTTAATTAGGAGAATGGTAATGAAAGCAATGATTATACACACATACACATATGTACATATAGACACTTATATGTGCATATACATGTAAATATATAATCTATGAAATACAGATAAAATTACACATGTATATATATATATGACATTAGATTGGCAAACAAAAAGACTATCAATGTTGACTGGACAAATATAAGGTGAACTGAACTCTCTTATAATGCTGGAAGAATTTTAAATATTAAGTAAGACATGTTGAGTAGGAATTTGGCAGTATCTAATAATTTTAACATGTATATCCCTATTACTGAGAAATTCCAACTTTGTGTGCATGGATATTGACTGCAACATTGTATGTGATAAAGAGCAAAAAAAATAAGATGGGAACAATATAAATATTTTTTTATATAAGAATAATTTAATGGCATGTAGTATTCTGAGAAAAATTTTGAAAACATGATCCTGAAATTGGCAGCAGCCTCTTGCTGACAGTGAGGAGTTAACAAGTCAGTAGTATCCCCTCCTGAACATGGAGAACTTTCAGAGTACGAACAATACTCAAACGGGCCATGTAACCATGATGGATCAAGAGAAAGCTAAGCTGTCTCTGGAATCACCATTAAAATGAGACAGAAAGACTAAGCAATCCTTGTTTTTTGATTAACCAATGTACTATTTCTTGAAATGAAATTCTATAAACTCTAAGAATATAATAAAAATTCTAGCTCCACTTTAATCCTCCCACCTCCCATATAAAAATAAATAAATAGAAGTTACCCAATTACTGAATTGCCCCGGGTTTTTTGACTGCACCCACTTCAAAACGGGTTCTTTTTCTCCTAGACCTTTCTCACAGACACTCAGTGCAAGGCCGGCTGATTCCCTTCTCATTCCTATTGCAGAGCTGTGTATTTACTTTAATCATGGCACTTCTTACACAGTTATTATGTTTTTGTGTTTCTTTCTATACCTGCTTTCCTTCAAGAACTTGAGTTCCTGGGGGGAATGGATCTTGTTTTGGTTTGGTATTTTGTGCCCAGTACAATCCTCAATAAATATTTTATTGAATAACTGAACAAAATAATGGATTCATCAATGCATTAATGACCAATTAATACAATCACTGGAAAAAAGTAAGTCCATCTTATTTCATGCATAAAATGTTGCATATAAAGAAGCTAATATTAAATGTTAAAGACTAAGGAAAAGTAATCTGGTTTCTTTTTTTTTTACATTTCCTACCATCACTTCACATCTCCTCCCTCCACAATTCCACAAAAGTAAGAGGAAAAATGAAAAATACAAGGAAGATAAATATCTCAGCTTATTGATTTTCAAAAATGCAGCCTTTATTTGCAACTTCCAAAGCCCTATTTTGAAAGTTGTGTGCACAGTAGTGTATTAATTATGGGGATTATGAAACCCTGTGGCTCGATGTGTTGAAACGGGAGAGGGTTTTAATTCTAGGAAAACTGTCTCTAGATTTTGATGTGAAATAACATTTCTTGCATCGACCCTGCACTAATGAAGATCAGAATGTTCTCTTAGTGGGATCCAAGATACTCCCATGTTGATTACCTCTCAGTGAGTTGAGAGGAAATGGAAAAGCAAAAACATTGATTTTGAAGAAATTCTTGTCTTGCAAACCACACATTACCCAAATAGATTTACTCTTAATCTTTTAATAAACTGAAACAGTTAGTGATTTCTGCAAATGGTGCCTCAGCCTAATCTCACAGAAGACTACAGTTCTGCAGTGGATTAGAAAAGCCGCCCATCTTTCAATATTTGTCTTTGTTCCTTTCAGTAGCTGAATTTAATTCTTATTATTCTCAATGACAAGGCAATTTCAGATGATGAAATTTCTCATGTGAAACTTACACCTCTCAAATAATAATTCACAACTCCAAATTGGATTCCTGTGTGTGCGCATGCACAGCCTACCTGAAGATGACAGTCTGATTTGTAAACATATGATTCATTTCATAGATTAAAATGTTTTTAGATATAAGAAATGAAATGTTGTTTGCAAGGAAAGATTAAATTCACATTATCCTCAGGTGCATAGTAAGAGATGAATAAAGTGTCAAAATTTTAAAAAAAACACAGCAACAACAACCAACCTCCCATCCTAATCAGTGCTGAGTGATAGATGGGCTTGAATATCCCTCTTGCTCTGACCAAGTTCAAATGTGCTTTATTCCTTGCCTAAGTTACTCTATCATCTTCCTAATTGATTTCCCCTTATGAATAAGGTTTTTCAACAGCAGTGTAATTAACACTTTAGGTCAGATAATTATTCGTTTATCTGTAAATATAGAATGTTGTGCAGCTTCCCTGCCCTCTACCGCTCTATGCAGTAACATGCCCCCAGCCGCAGACGTAAAAGCCACAGATGTATCTAGACATCGTGAAATGTCCCCTGAAAAAATTGACAAAATCACCCCGTTGGAGAACCATTGGCTTTTACACATTTCCTAATAACTTATTCCACACAGTTTAATGACAAATGCATGCTTTGTCATTCTCAAATATTCACTAATTCATTCATTCCTTGATGCAGTTTTGGGATGTGTTTAAGAACTTGGACTCAGTGCCAGACAGTCTGAATTTTTATCCCAGCTCTACCATTAATTGGTTTATGACCTTGGGCACATCCTCAGCTCCTTTTTGCTTTAGGTCTCTAATCTGGATTTGGGAATGACAGTAACACCTCACTCACAGGTGTGTTGTGAAGACCAAGTCCTATTTGGGATTCGTGGCCATGGTAATAAGGACAGAGCATATAAAGTTTTGATCAAGCTCTTTTTTCCACTCTTACAGCTGACTATAGCCATGTCAAAGAGCGGAAGGACACTTCAGTAAAGTAACCCCACTGCAGGGAGAATATTAAAAAGCTCTTCCTTCCCTGCAGCCCCTATACTAGGATCCCTCCCCTCAAAACATAGCATTACTATGATGTCTGCGCAACATATAATTTGTCATACTTCCTTGTTTTCTTGTTACACTGATCACTACATCCTTATCACTAGAAGGACTGGCTGGATTTGTCAAATTGCAGAAAATTAAGAACAAGGATCTGCTGTCATATCTTCTCCTGAGACTTCTGGGTAGTGTCCTGTATTGTACACTGCATTATAAACCATTTTTCATTTGGTTGTTTCCCATGAACATGCTTGCTGAATTCTCTCTGCACCTGGTAGATTTTCTACTTTTTCTGGAACTAACTATCCTTTTAAAAACTTATGTCCTGGCTGGCGTGGCTCAGTGGATTGAGTGCCAGCCTATTAACCAAAGAGTCACCAGTTCAATTCCCCGTCAGGGCACATGCCTGGATTGTGGGGCAAGTCCCGAGTTGGGGGCACACGAGAGGCAACTGCACATTGATGTTTCCCTCTCTCTCCCTCCCTTCCTCGCTCTCTAAAAATAAATAAATATTTAAAAACGTTAAAAAAACATATTTTATTGTGATATGAACACTTAACATATCTGCCCTTTCAACTATTTTTAAATATTTATTGATTGATTGATTTTAGAGAGAGGCAGGAAGGGAGGGAGAAAGAGAGGAAGAGAAACATCAATGTGTGAGAGAAACATTGACCAGTTGCCTTTCACATACCCCTAACCAGGGACCTAACCAGAAAACCAGGCATGTGCCCTGACCTGAAATTGAACCAGTGACCTTTCAGTGTGCAGCACCACATCCAATCCACTGAGCTGGCCCCTCAAGGCCCTTGTAACAGTTTTTAAGTGTACAATACAATATTGTTTACTATAGGTTTAATGTTGTACATCAAATCCCTAGAGCTCAGTCATATCACCTAACTGAAACTTTATGCTCATTGATATAGCAAGTGCTTATTTCCCCTACCCTTTGCCCCTGCAATCAAAGCTTCCACTCTTTGATTTTGTGAATTTGATTACTTTCGATACCTCATATAAGTGGAATCATGCAGTATTTGTCTTTTGTTGATTGTCTTATTTTATTTAGCATAATGTCTTCAAGATTCATCCCTGCCATTGCATATTGCAAAAATTCCTTCTTTTATTTAAAGTTGAATAATATTTAATTATATATTTATACCACATTTCCTTTTTCCATTTATCTGTTGATGGACATTTAGATTGTTTTCATGTCTTGGCGATTGTGGATAGCGCTACAACGATCAAAGGACTGCTAATATCTCTTCCTTACTTGGAGTAGTTATGTATATTTGTCTATAGTTTAAATATAAGATTAATAGAATAAAAAATAAGAAATAAGGTTAATAGAATAAAAAAGGACTCCTATATCCTTATACTCAGGGGTAATAGAAATTTTCTAGAATACAAGATGTTTTAATTTACATCTAAAATGAAGAGTAGATATTAACCAAAACTAAACAAGTGAGGCAATGGGAAAATTTACTTGTGAGAGAAAGCCAACAACCTACCAACATACCATGGGCATGGCTGTAGATTAAGACAAACTGCATAACCAAGAAATTGCAAGTTAAATACACACACACACACACACACACACACACACACACACATATATTTATATCGACCTCTCTTTATATATTTATGTATATACTTTGGGAGGGATAACCAAATTATTTTATTTGAAGGAATGGTACCAGTGCAGGACATAAGTGGATGACTGGGTCAAGTTGTAGAAAAGGTAAAGGTACCTTGAACATGCACGCACTGCCTTGGTGACCAGGGAGGTCACTCCCCTGGCTGTGCAGCCTGAGGCTTAGCTCTCTTTACTGTCTCCCAGAGTGTGCTCGGCAAAGAGATCCTCTGCCATGCAGATGCAGGGGCTTCCAACCTGTGCTAGTTGGTTATGTGGTCACCCAAGTTTTTGATGGATTTCACCTGCTTATCCAGATAGCAAGTTTCAGTGAAGTCACACAAATGAGGGTCATTTTTTTCAGTAGCCTGTTTGTGCAAGTCCAGTAGTAACTGATTCACACCTTTTTCCAAGTGTAATACATATCTATCTATCTATCTCTATCTATCTATCTATCTATCTATCTATCTATCTATCTATCTATCTCTATATATGTGTGTATTTCCAAGTGTACTGCATACATTTGTGTGTGTGTGTAATATATACAGATATCTATATAGTTATCTATATAGAGAGAGGCATTGTGTGTATATATATATATATATATATATATGTGTGTATATATATATGTGTGTGTGTGTGTATATATATATATATAAATGTTAGGCATTTGAAATACAAGAATTTCCTGGTTGAAGAAATGCCTGCTTTACATACTGACCTACCTGAAATACTCTACCCCCAACCTGCCCTCTTCCCCACTTCCATTCTTTGATCTTCATTTGGTTAGCCCTGTCTTATTTTTTAGTTGTTAGCTCAAAACTTACCTTCTCAGGAAGTTCCCTAACTAGACCATCTTACTTTCCCAAAATATAATGTGTTATGGAACAATTCTTTAAAAAAATAAGAAATCTCCCTATAGGAATACCTTACTTAACCCTTGTTTTACAGACAATAAGTGTAAGTCTCTTGAGGGTAGAGGATTTCTCGGTTTTGTTTACATTGCGTTGCCAGTGCTTAGAATATTGCCTGGTGCTCAAAAAATATTTGCTGAATGGATACACTGAGAAAAGCTGTCAACTGTGCTGCCACCCACCAGTTGCCCTCCAGCAGCCGGAAGCCTTACCCACAGCTCAATGCTCTGTGGGACTAGGCTCATGGCCCTGCTTAGAAAGGGGGTATGGAAAGAGCTTTCTTTCAGTAAGTCAATATTTTTATTTAGCCAAGAACCTGGTTTTTCTACACCTACGCAAGATGTAGAACATGCGAGGACAGGGCAAGGGACTGAACATCCTGGGGCTGAATTGAGAATTCTCTCGCAGTTCTAAGGCTGAACCAGAAGATCTACCCAATCTCGTAGACAACAGGCTTGGGAACAAACATACATTTTTTTTCCAACAACAGCAAAAATTGTTTATATACTTCATTTGCATAGAAATAAATACACTTTCTGAAAACCAGTTGTCATTTTTTTTTTCAGGAGGGAGGCACTGTGTACTTTAATTTTTTTTAAGACAGGTGTCATCAAGAAAACTCTATCTGGAGGGAAGTGTTAGTCCTGTTTTAAGCATGCGGGGAAAACAAAATTTAATACTTTACTATGAAGAATACTTTGCCTTTACTAATTTGCTCAGTTTCATGGGTCTCATTTTGTTTAATGAGCATTAGGGGTGAGAAATAAAACATGTGAAGCACATCTCACTATGAGTCCAGATTTCTAAGGGACTAATATGGTAAAATATACAACTTAAATGTATTTTCAATTACAATAATTTGAAAGCTCCATGAATACAGTACAATAATGGATGTGTTTTTTTTTCCCAACTAAAAACCAGCTGAAGTCCAGTTCATACATTTGCTTTTTTCATTTCTGACCTCTTTCTACAGCTGTGGGTCCATGAAGTCATAGTTTTGTTGAATTCATTTTCTATTATGCTTCCTAGTACAATGTTTTGATGACATCTGATTATATAGCTCAATTGGAATGGAGAAAATTACCCGGTAATTTAGACAAAACTTCTCTTTCAAAGCCTGCAGGAATCTGTTCTTCAATTTAAAAAGAAATTTACAGAATCAGGTTGTTTGTATGAGTTATAAGTATTGTTTAGTGTTTTGACCCTGAGTTGCTTGATGTATCATTCAGTCAAATATGATTTTATGTCCATCTCTTTTTCCTTCTCTGTGTGATACGAATTGAGATAAACTCCACATATCTTCACTACCATTGGTCTTGCATACCCTTCTTTCTCTAGTTTTCTTATTCATTTTCAGTATATCATTCAAACCATAACTATAATAAATGAGGCCCCCAGTATGAAACCTTGCTTAAGAGATGGGCACATTTCCATCTATTTTCTTCAGACAACTTTTTAAAAATATTCTTATTTTTTAAAAAAAGATATGCTTACAAATGCATATGTTAAAAACCTGTGTTGATTAGAAATGCCTAAAGGTGTTTGTGAAATTGAGCTTTTACGAGATCAGTCTTCCTTTATTTTATGTCCTGAACTTCATTTTCATTGCAAATTGCCTGACCCTTCTGGAAGGCGGCTGCTGGGCCCAAGTATGAAGAGGTTAATTACTACCTCATACCCCACCTATTTCTCTATTTTACAGCATTTAGGCTTTTCCTCCGTTAACTCAGTGGGGATGTGTTAGATTTCTTCCGTCGATTGCTGAGAATAATTCTAATTCTCTGTATGCCTAAAAAATGACTTTCCACACAATATAATCACATTTGGGGCTTTTGCTATGCTCAGATGGTTGCCGTCAACCTTTTGACATCAAATGCCAGGCACTGTGTGTTTACAAATACCCAAAGTGTTCATTCTGTCTAGTGAGGAGTCAGGTAGGTACATGAACAAAATAAAACATGAAAATCCAACAGTAGGAATGGGCACCAGGCGCAGCGGGCAGGGGAAAGTGAGGGAAGGAGAGTGATTGACACTTCCTGGAGGGCCCAGGAACGTCTATCTAGAGACATCTAGAGATAGGACTTTCAAAGGCAGAAAAAGGGAAGAAAGACATTTGAGAAAGCAAGCAGAGGATATATAAAACTATAAAAGCATGGATGATATAAGGTCCATAGGAGGAACTACAAGTATTTGGTATTTTAGGATCTCGGGGGTCATGGGGTAAATGAAAGTATCAACTTTGAAAGTAAGTGACAAAACAGGGGTCAAAAATTTTTATTTCTGATCCACCCATATCTACAGAGCAGACCCAGACAAGTCTTAACACCTACTGCTTTCATGGAGCGGAAAGAACACGGGGTTTGGAATCAGAAGTCTCCTACCTGCCTGCTGAGTTACTTTTGGCAAGTTGTCTTCTACTTTGTACCTTCATTCTCTCAACTGAAAATTAAGGACAATAAAATATTAATCTTCTAACTCTTTGATAATTTTGTGTGTGTTAAAAGAGCTTTTTTTTTAAGATTTTATTTTTTTATTTTCAGAGAGAGGGGAAGGGAGGGAGAAGGAGAGAAACATCAATGTGTGGTTGCTTCTTGCACACTCCGCACTGGGGACCTGGCCTGCAACCCAGGCATGTGCCCTGACTGGGAATCAAACTGGCGACCCTTTGGTTCACAGGCCAGTGCTCAATCCACTGAGCCACACCAGCCAGGGCAAAAAGAGCTTTGAAATCTGAAAAAATTAATGTAAACAAATGTCTTTCTTTCATATAGCTATTCATGTATTTCTATATATTTGAGGGCTTAAAATGTACCAAGACCTGAGATAACCATGGGGCAATTTATCAGTGAACAGGACAGATAAGGCCCCTCATGGTGTGGAGTTCAGCATCCCCTTTGCTGTAACATATAATCTCAGATCTGTAAAGATCATAAGGAAAAAGAATTTCGGGCAGAAGGAATAGCACATAGAAAGACGGCAATGACGTTGGCATAAGACACACACACACACACACACACACATTCACAAAAGGCGAGGGAGTGGGAACAGGACAAAAGATGGTGAAGGGATTAACCAAAGAACATCTATGCACAACCTGTGGACGCAGACGACGGTATGGAGATGGGTTTGGGGTGGGAAGAAGGTGGAGCAGGGTAGAGGTGGGGAAAGGGAGGAGAAGCAGGAACAACTGTAACAGCATAAACAACAAAAATAAAACTTAAAAAAAAAAAACAGATGAGTGGGATGGGGTAACCCTTCAGTGATTAAGTCCCTTGGGGAAGGACTGAGGCAGTGGAATTTTACACCCAGGACATCCAGTTCTCGTAACTGCAGACAGAGGACACTGTGGTCCAGGAGGCAAGCAGCATGTATGCCATTGCCTTGGCCTTTAACACCTCATCTAAAAAGGAAAAAAGGAAAAAAAGAAATCCTTTTGGGTTGCTTGGATACCTCAGCATTTTTGATTCTGCAGTATGCTGGTCTCTTGACTCTTGCCCTTTCATGTCTTTTTTTAATCTGTCCAGGTTCTAAGAAGAGAAGAGAGTGTTAGGAAACCAGGAAAGCAGGCAGGGGTCTCCTGCTTTGCAGTCTATGGGACGACTTCTCTTACTGCTTACATATTTCCTTTTCCTTCTTCCTACTGGTCCCAGGAGATTTTCCCAGACCTCCCATAATGGGTAGAGAATGAGAAATGTATGCTAACTCAGTGGTCAGCTCTGACCCATGGACGGTAGTTCCCTGATAGAAAACCACATACCAATAACCCTAGCGAAGGCAGGGAGTTCAACAGAGTGTGACAACAGGGTCAATGTCTTTCTTGGGTTGAGTGAATAGCAAAGCGAAAGCATTGGGATAGATCTTCCTTCAAGAAAAGCTGCCTTATTACATCTTTTAAGGTGAAAGTCACAACTGGACCATCCTTCTAACATATTTTGTTAGGTGCCAGGAAAAAGAAGATTTATCATAGTTGTCCTAAATAGCAAACATTAGTGCCAAGAGTGTGGCCTGAAAGTATATAGATATTATCTATGACACTTTCGTTTCCTTTAATAGCAAATCAACGTACACCACCACTGATAGTCTTGCTTTCTTGAATATTATACAAGTGACTTACTATCACACAGTCTGTTTTCTTTTCTGTATGATAGCAGTAAGAACAAAAGTTACCTGCTAGAATTATAAAAATTCAATGAGAAAATTCCTTTGAAGTACTCGCACACAACCCAACATATAAAAATACCTTAATTTCTTAATAAAGGTTAAGTGATGGTGATAATGACAGTCAACTCTCCTAAGATTGTAAAATGAATTATTCTAAAGTTCAATCTAAAAGGGAGGAACTAGACCATCCCTAAGTCCAATATAATACAGGAAGGCAATTGTACATCTGATTCACTTTGGTCATTTACTTTAAGGATCCCCTGAATAGCTGCGTTCAGCTGTGTCATAAGAAGAAATTAACAAGATATATGTCACCTGTGCCACTCTTTGTCAATATTTTTTCTTTTAATATATGTTCAACTTCATATATACCCTTCATATTTTTAATTATCTTATTTTTCTCCATCGTAGCAGATGAAGCAGAGTTAAAGCAGCAGAATTAACATTAGAAAAGGAAAAATAATAAAACAAAATGTAATTTGCAATCTTGAGTAACCTTAACTTTGTGGTTATAGATGGATAAATTCAGTCTGAATTGAAAAGAATGTTTATAAATGAAAAAATTGTTTTAACATATAAATTGCCAGATAAGTATCAATTGTATTGTACTCAAATGCTTGATAGTGTCTAGACATGTGCTGAACAAAAAATAATTCAAGATGCATATATAATTTTAAAATTTTAGTAGCCCCATTAAATAAGTAAAAAGAAACATATACAATTAATTACAATATATGTTTATATTAACCTAATATAGCTAACATTCTCATTTTTAATATATAATCAATATGTAAAATAGTAATGAAATATCTTTAAGTCTGCGGCTTGAAAGAAAATTTAGATGGAGATATTCCCTCAAAAGCTTAAAGTCCCCTGGTTAAGCTTAAGGAAGCACCAGAGGGACTAAAATAAAAATAATTACAAGTAGAATGGTTTTAAGCTTAGGCATTAACTGTAGTTAAGCACAGAGTAATCGTTTTTGAATCTCTGAGGGATTCTGTGCCGGCCGAAACACAGACCACAAGGTCCCAAGGTTGTAATCTGCTTTCATAGTCTTTCCCTTCTCCAACTTTCTGTTTTCACCTTTCTCTTTCCAAAGAGAGATGTATGGAAACTCATTAGCAGCTGTAGTGGTCTTAAGTCTGCAGCCTGACAAAACTTTATTAAACCCTTGTTATTTCATACAATACTGTGACCTTGAACTGGTGCTTCAACCTCTTAATTCCTCCAAACTTCAAAAGAGAGGGTTGATTTTAGGACAGTCTTAAAAAGTTGTTACAGTTAAGTGATGTAATGCGTTGTTAAGTATCTGGAACATAGTAAGTGCTCATGTTGTGCATAGGCAGAGGTTAGGACAAAACTTTGGAGGATCATAAAGGAGAGGAAAGTAACATGGGGGAGAGCCGTCATTTTGGTTCATTTTCCTTGGACATTGCTAGCTTAAGTTCAAAGCGATGGAAATTGAAATTGCATATTTATTATTGTTTTAGAGAACTATATTATATCTGAATGTAGCCTGTCATATTCAGGTACTTTAATTCAGACAGGAAGTATCTGACCCAAATCTTTTGCATCTAATTAGTAGATTGAATAAAATGCCTTCCTAGGTGCAAATTTTTTTTTTTTTTTTCTTTTTTACCAGCAGGTAGCTGGTTCTTGGATTCTGTCCCATGTCTACTTTTTGCTTCTAGGCTGAAATTTGTAAGTACCAATCTACCTTCCATCCAGTAAAATTATACTTATTATGTAGCACTAGAAAAAATCCAAATATTTTCAGCTAAAAATTTATATTAATTTCTAATAGCTCTTATATCTCTATCTATCTATCTATCTACTCCCATTTTAGGATTTCTATTTCTAGTGCATAAACTCAAATACAAGATTTATTTAAAGAGCTGTAACCCCACAAGGACCTGTCTTATTCTAATGAGGAGGAACATATTCTGATTAGTTTTGATTAAATTAGAAATAGTATATTGCTTTCCTGAGACTTAATAAAAGGAGACCTTTCATAGGTAGTGAGATACTTAACTTTGTCCCTAACCAGCTGCTCGGCATTACTGATTCTGGTGGAAGTCAGCTGTCTCTGGAAATTAACAGACTTGGCTGAAATTAAAGGCACTATCTTAAACAAAGGAGGTCTTAAATCTTTTTTCCTCCCAAGGATGACATTTTCACTTCCTTTGGCATAGGATGGTTTTCAGCAGTAATTATTACTCTGTCGACCCAGAAGCTCACAGAATTTTAGCTATATCTTTTCCCTCCTAATAAGTACAAACGATTCACATACTATTATGTAAAAAATATTGAAGGAAGGTCAAAACTCTGATAAAGAAGTAGAAACTTAAGAGGCTGCTTGGCCTAATGTCTCAGTCGAAGTTTGAATTGCCCCAGAACACCTCTAAAATAATACTACATACTTCCTTTTAAAACTACCTGCTGAACTACAGGAACACTTCCTAAAACTTTTCCATGAGGTCTTACTTGTCCTTCATGGCTACACATCACAGTCTCATAGTTTTTCAAGGATGCCTGTAGAAATATCAAACCTATGGAATTTCATCCCCAGGAGGATATTTTTTGCTTGTAGTTGATCACATGCACACGTGGTCCAAGATGGTGCACAGTGTGTCTCACCTTTAAGTGGATTCCTACTTATAATGCATGTCTAAGAGTCCCCACTTTTCTTTGATACCCTTTTGTCTTCTACTCTCCCTTTGCTGCTCTCCTTCTCTGCCATTGTCTCAAGACCTACACTGCTCCTTTCCAGAAAGATTTCTCAAGGTTTGTGGCTTGGTCATGGAAGATAAACCAAAATGGTCTGCTTTTCCAGATCCACTGGAATTGGCTCTCCATAAATAATCAGTGTTTCTCCTTCTGCTATTGGTAAACTCTGATTTGGATTTATAATAAAAATTAATCATGGTCATAGTATTTCTAAATCTTGTTTTATGTACCCACCCCCAGAAGTTCAGTATTCTGGTATCCATGTTTTCTCAGCATCTGTAGTTGTCGACCTAGCTTTCCCTCAGCGCAGTATCATTTATATTGATTCTCTTGTCTTATTTTGTCTATTTGTGTTGCTCTGGCTCTCATGGCCTCTTTGAGGAAAGACTGCCTCTCCCAGACTAGCCAATTGTCAGAGAAGGCAAAACAAAGGGGCTGCTCAAGGGAGGGTGCCTTTTGTATACAAACCAACCAACCAAAGACAATACCTCTAAAAAAACCTTTTATCTAGCTCACACACAAACATTCCTCCTGCCCTAAGTCAAACCAGGGGCACAAACAGGAAAATCAGAGACCATCCCTATGGCCCAGAACCCACCTACAATATTCTTACTGTTCAGTCCTAAGCTATTTCCCTTTCCATTCCTGCAGAAACCCCAGCAGAGTTTTTGACCCTGGCCTTTCCCTCACTATTGATTCTGCCTCCTGATCAAATCTTGATGCTCCCTCCATGGACCTGTGATGCATGGCATTCCTCATTCTTCTGGGAAATAGAAGTAATAAAAGTCTTCTTTCAAAGGGATTAGGCTCTCCATGTCATCAGCCAGTCGTCTTCATAAACTAAGACCTGGACACAGACATGTGGACACGGGAAAAATGAAGGAGGTCAGTGATAGAGAAAATAGAATTCTGCTATGCTCTGCAACTGATATGACCTCAGACTACATAGGTTCTGTTTCCAAAAAGGCACATTAAGCTCACATATTTGAGGAAGAACATCCTTTTTTTAAATCAAATAAATTCCAGAAAAAGAATATTATGTTTATATATCTGACACGTCAGTCCTGTGGTCCCTAATGTCTTTTTCTTTTAAAGATTTTATTTATTTATTCTTTTAGAGAGGGGAAGGGAGGGAGAAAGAGAGGGAGAGAAACATCAATGTGTGGTTGTTTCACACATGCCCCCTACTGGGGACCTGGCCTGAAACCCAGGCATGTGCCCTGACTGGGAATCGAACCAGTGACCCTTTGGTTCACAGCATGGCACTCAACCCACTGAGCCACACCGGCCAGGGCTGGTCCCTATTTTCCTAGTCAGCTGAGTCGTTCTGTAAAACCTCATCACTTGTTCTTCATCGACTCTTTTCCTCGGGCCATGTATGTCCCTACCCGCTTCCTTCAATGTGGCCTGTCTGAGCATACTAAGAAGCCGACACATGGAAATATGACCTAAACTGTATTATATAAATATATAGTGATTCTCAAGTACAAACATTATTTCCAATAACATGTATATTGACCTGAAATATGTTCTTTGAGAGTCTGTTTTACATATTTGTGAAGAGCTTGAAGCCATTGTTCAAAATTAGTTGTTGAGTATAAAAAAAAGATCCTCCTCCTAGAAGAGTGAAGTCTAGGAGGACCTTGACTCACCTTTTCTGGATAAAATCATCAAACCCAGAGCCACCAGCGTCCTGGTAACTAAGCTTCCACTCCGGGATAATTGCTGTGCCCAGGTAGCAGACACGGCCGTGGCGATGAGCCTGCACTGGCTGTGGGGGCTTTAAATGCCACGCTGTGGAGCATAGTCTTTTCTGTCATCAAGGAGTAACTATGAAGGGAACAGTGTCGAAAAGTGTTAAGAGATTATGCCATGAGAAAAGGCTCATTTAAGAATTAGTTATCCTGAAAAAGCATCACTAAGGCACAGAGAAAGAGCAGATTGCTGGCCGGAGGCTTGTTAACAAGAATCTTCTGTAGAGACACAGAAGATCGTGCCCCCCAACTAATGAATATTGTAGCAGGGAAATGGCATGACAGGTTCCTTCTTGTTCCAATTGAGCCTGTTTCTGCAAGAACAAAAGGTCAGTTTAAAAGATATTTAGAGAAGCATAGTTTGGACATGCCTTTCAGTGCACCGGAGTTCGATGGCTGCTGTGGAATTGATTTCTTCCACCAAGGCCAGGTGGTGGCAGGAAAAAAATAAAGTCAGAATATGCCATTCTATTTCCCTAGAATTGTTTAGAGTAAAATCACGCTCAAGAGAAAATGTGGCTCCTTGGCGGGCCGCAGAGGTAACGCTTTCTTCAAGAATAAAATTGGCTAAGTGGAAGGTTGTCGGGCCTGCAGTGGATGGCTCATTGCACCAAACAGAACTTTTATATGACAAATTAATTATTATTTAAATCAATCATATTTAAGAAATGGAAATGAATCACTTTTAATATCCAACTTCTTGGTTCTTGGTAACATTCTGAAGAGATATTTTCCCTCTACTCTGAGTATTGTGTGTGCATTTGTGTTTAAGTGTATGTAGTATGGAATATCATTGCTTCTTAAGAAAGTTTTTAAAAGAAAACAAAGATAAAGGAAAAAATAGCTTCATCATTCCTTGTATCCAAAAGCAGTTACTGTATTGTCCCCCACAGAAAACTTATTTTTACTTTACTATGTCAATGAAAAAAAATTTCCTTATTTTCATGTTTCTGAGTACAAATAAATCTTTAACATAGATGCTATTTAAAATTGCACTTGTTTTCTCATGTTTATAAAACTCTGGGAAACTAATCTCCCTATTTTCATGCCTTAAATCTTAACAGATTATTTATCTTCTAGAAGCTGCTATTTGCTGCAACTGTGTATGTTCTCTCATACACAAATACTTCCTATATTGTGTTGGCCAAAAAGTTCATTTGATTTTTTTCCATAATATGGCGCTGGTAGTGCTTAGTTGTCTTTGACTTCATCTGAAACAATTTTGTTAGATTGTATTGTAAGAGCTGTCATAGCAATGTGTGTTAAAAAAAATCAAAATTGGTGAATCTTGGTGTAGTGATTTTAATATTGAAGATGGAAGAATATAAACATTTTCAGCATATTTTACTTTATTTTTCAAGGAATGTAAAAATGCAACTGAAACACACATAAAAATGATTTGTCCAGTATAGGGAGAAGGTGCTGTGGCTGATCAAATATGTCAAAAGTGGTTTCTGAAGTTTGGTGTTAGAGATTTCTCACTGGACCATGCTCCACATTCAGGTAGACGAGTTAAAGTTGATAGTGATGAAATCAAGACATTAATTGAGAACAATCAATGTTAATAAACATGGGAGATAGCTGACATACTCAAGATATCCAAGTTAATAAAATTATTGGTGAAAATAAAAAATGTGTCTTTTATTCTATGGAAAAAAACTAAATGGACATTTTGGCCAACCCAATGTATATGTGCATGCTAACTGGATTATTAGTCATTGTTTGCCTTAAACTCTCATTTTACAGAAGGAAAAAAAAAAAGGCCTAAGTATGTTAAATAACTTTTCTACATTGTGATTTCAGTTTCCTTATGAATGTCAGAAGAGTTACTGATTTTCAGTTTGTTCAATTTTTTCCTTGTTGTGACAATAGGGGTGATGATGTCTAAGGTCCTCACATTGTGGACCAGAAACTAGAGTCCATAATTTTACGTTTAATCTTTCTCCATAACTATACTTTTGGAAGGAACATATAATTACATTTTTAAAATATATTTTTCTGTCTTGCAATTTTATTTTTATTGAAACATTTATAATTTATATTTAACATACTGATTTTTATTTTATACTATTATTTAACTTTTTATTTTCTCTTGGTCTCACCTGTACTTTTTTTTCTTCTTTTGATCTTTAGTTAAATTTATATTTTTACTATTTAATATTCCTATTTGTTTCTTAAATTTGCATGTTTTTATGCTAGTTTTTGTTATTTTTTAGAAATTATACTGTACCTGTTTGATTTTTTTTAGGGTCTAGTAAAAATTAGTATTTTTTACCATTAACCAGAAAATATAAAGGTTTTGGACATTTAAGCTCCATTTAAACCTCTTTTTTCCAGTTTATTGTGTCATGCATTTTATTTTTACCATATTTCTATCATTGAGATCCACTTCTTATCTCTTTCCCTGAAGTTTTTGCTAAGTCACATTTATTCCACACAGAGCAAGACGTTTAGGAGATGAAAAGGAAGTAACCACATAGACGTTGAAAAGCGAAGCAGTTTTCAGCAGTGAGCTAGTGTTGGGGACAACATAAAAGGAGTTCAGAACCCGCTAAGGAGGAGAGTCCCTAATAAATGCCCCCAGATACTCAGGTGTGGCACTGACCTGTTAAGTACAATAGTGGTAAGCATGAACTAGACCAGTCTTTCAAATTCTGACAGCCAGCTTTGAATTAGCTGAAAGCTCAACTCTTACAAGCCTATAAATATGTTTTTCTATACAATAAGACAGAAGTTACAGAGGCTTTTCAATTTTCACATACAGCATTCAGTAACCAGGTTTTTTTTTAAAATTGGGAAAAGAAATAAAAAAAAATAGATCAATATTTTAGTAACCTCTTAGGTGAATCAGTATGTCATTGTGAGCATGTCTCATATCATGCATGTATAAATTTATGCAAGATTCCCCTCTTTATAAAAATATTTTTTAAGAATTGAGCTTGATACACATAATAAATCATAAGCAAAGATTTATTAAGTCATAGAAAAAGTACCATTGCTGGTCCTCAAAATGCAAAGAAAGTTAAGTTCCAATTGCTATCGTAGAATATTTTTTGTTCTTGTTCTCCGTGTCTTTCTTACATTGATTCTGAGCCTCAGTAACTGGAGCAATGGCAAATTAGTGACATATAGGTATTTCTTGGCACCTACTACCTATGTAGACTATACACTACTAAAGAGCAGATAAACTAGTTTCATCAATAGATGGAGGGTCTATTTAGAAAAATTTATTTCTTTTTCTTTTTTTATAGTTACTAGTTTAATACAACATTATCCAAATAACTAAGAAATAACTAGTGTTTAAGATTTACAGCAGGAAACATTTTAAAAACAAGAAAAGACTACCTTTGTTCCAAATTTAGGACAATTGAAATGATTTTCAATATAGCTAAACTTAATGCAGGGGTTACATTTGGCTAAATCTCACAGACCCGACTCCTAGTGATGTGATTATGTAGGTAGACCACCAGGATCGGTGAATTCCCTTCTGCAGCTGAATTACACTGGATTCCTACCACGATTCTATTGAGGAGACTCATGAGGAAAGGATGCATCATCCATGTGCTCACATAAAACCCTCCCGCCTCTACCCACTACCCATTCCACCCCCACAAAAAAACTGCAAGGGGCTTTGTCACTGGAGACCATAAGTTTGAGTCGAATTATTCAATGTGAGGGCCATAATCAGAGAACGTGGATCTTTCTTATTCTTGTGGACTGTGATCTTTCCTTTCAAGGATTCCCCTGCTTTAACTGAAAATGGCTTTTCCAATAGAAATATTGTTTGTTTCTAGTATGTTTTCGTACTCTGGGGGTCTGTAGAGAACATCACCCTGTTGTGGCAATTCTTCTTAAAATATATATCAAAGTAGCCAGCAATTGCCGTGCACAAGGATGTCTTTGTGATTTTCAGGGTAATATCTGAAGAAAACTCCAAATCGGAGATATATCTTGTATGGCAATCTATATGCTTAATACTACAAAGGTCTGAAATAAGAGTCTTTGGATCTAAAACGTCCACAGCAGCTTCTAGAATAACTGCTTTCTTCATGCAGGACATGTTGAAGGCATAAACGTCATCCCAAAAAGCAATTCTATCAGCATGCTTATTCACATCACTTAGTGCCACAAGGCTGATAGTGCCAATATCAGGGTAGACTACTCAGACTCACTCCCTCTGAGCTCCAGCACCGGGGTAGCAGATTGAAAGGCACCAGTGGCATACAGGGAGGAACTGAAGTGTCTGGCATAAAGGCCAGCAGATGCCATTGTCCCCTTTCTAAGCCCTCCCCCCAACAAAGCCAGCAAGCTGGTACGGTATCTGAGACTCCATCAACCTGGCTAACACTGTTTACCCTGTCTTGGAGATCCCCAGAGACTCTGCCCCACCCAACTTATTTAGGAAAATTTAATCTACAATTAGTCTTTGGTTATTTTCTCAACTAATAAAAGTGAATGAAAAAATAGTATATTCCTTTTCTTGAATTTGAGACTAAAAATGCCATCGCATATATTACCAATCACATCGCTTGTAAATCTGATGGCTGCCTTTAATACAATGAGTAGCATAGTATAATGGTTGGAAATAATCTTTTATCAGATAGAAATAAGAAATTGAACTTTCTGTTACTGCCTGTGCTTGCCAATCTGTGTGAACTCTTTATGCCATTATGAGCTGAGGAATTCAGGTTCTGCTTGTATAAATTACCCAGAATTTTTTTTAAACATCTAAATAAATTTAAAAATCTTACTACAAAGTATTCTGATAGTATATCAAAATTCTTATGATTTTTTTTACTTAGAAATATCACATTTAAAACATTACATGAAATATGAACACAGATTTGAAAAGAAGTATTTCCTGTTGTGTTTAAATTTGCTAAAATCTGAACCAACCTAAACATTCAACAAGAAACAGACTACAATGTAATCATGCAATGTCATATTATTGAGCCAGGACAATATCTGTATTAAAGAATTTTTCTTTTGAAAATAAATCCCTATGTAATAATATTTAAGGAGCAAATGAAAGAAATAATTTATGCAATTACATGCAATTTACAGAATGTGCATGGAGTGATTGATTATTTCGTGACATCACCAGTCATTCATTGCCCAATGGCTTTGTGAAAGACACGTCATGCAGCATTAGAAAAATAGAGAAATCTCTTTGTAGTCCAGAACCAAAAAGGTAGCAATTATTTCCTTTAGAATGGCGCCATCTCTCACCGTGGAGAAAATGCAGCTGCTGTGGGTTATGCAGTATGATGATAGGCACTTAACTTTGTGTTGGAGGTAGAGCCTAAGTGTGGGAGAGCTGCACATAGGGCACTTGGACCAACCAAGGCCTGTGCTCTATAACCATGGAGTAAATCAGGTGCCAGCGCAGATTAAATCTTCGTGGGTAAAATCAAGTGGCCATTGATCATGAGAACCATACCATTTTAAATTACTTTTGGGTCATTTTTACCCATTAAACATACTGAAAAAACAAAGGCTTGAAAACTCTTCAAGAGCCAAAAGAAAATTTAGGGCACCAAACTTGAAAATATGGCAATGGCCTAATTTAAAAATGTGTGATGAAATATCTAACATACATAATATTATAGCAATCAGGCAACTGCTACTCATCTCTTAGTTACATTTAGCATAAGATGTAAACATCCTTACTGTGGTTGTTATACTATAAGGTACCAAGTGTCTGCTAATTATAGGTATATAGAACAAAATTATTAGTTGATTCACAGCATAACTCAATTATTCTTAATGAGTTACTTGACATGTGATAAAGAGTTGCTATATAGTAGTCTCACCTTTATCTGCAGTTTCACTTTTTGTGGTTTCCATTGCTCATGGTCAGCTGTGATCTGAAAATATTAAATGGAAAAATGAAGTAGTAAAGAATTCATGAGTTTTGAATTGTGTGCCCTTCTAAGTAACGTGATGAAATCTCACGCTGTCCTGCTTCATCCCACTCCAGACGTAAAATCATCCGTCAGCGTGTCCACACTGTGCATACAGTACAGTAAGGTATTTAGGGATGGAGAAAGATGGACCACATTCACATAACTTTTATTACATTATAGTGTTATAATTTTCTATTATTAACTATTGTCATTATTCTCTTATATATAACTTATAAATTAAACTTTATCACATAGGAAAAATATTATATAGGTTTTGGTACTACCTGTGGTTTCAGGCATTTGCTGGAACAAATTTTCAGTGAATAAGGAGAACTACTATATTCAGGTTTCTGGGTTGGGTAGATGCTATGTAACAAGGTGTTTTGACAAGAGTAGTTTATTCTAGCTGAAAGCCTCCTAGCAAATTGTCACTGAAGTTAGATTTATTAGCAACAATGATTCACAAATATTTCACGAGAAGAAAAGAGAATACATACAAAAAACATAAAAATATCCATGTAAGTAGAAAGTGCAAAGTGATCTTAAAATTAATTGGAAAAATTGTCATTGTTCTGTGATCTTTAAAAAAAAATTTTTATGAAACATTCCAAAACTATCACTGTCCATTACAGGTGCATGAAGAAATAAAAATAAAATAGTAAATGTGAAATGTACTTAATATAATGTAAGTAAAACACTACAAATTTATTCATTAAAGTCTTTTATTTCTTGGTTAAAAAAAGAAACTTACCGGGAATAATTTGCACAGTGCTTGCTTCTTGTCTCTCATTATATAACTAATCATACAGAGTATTATAACCTATGTTTGGGTCATCTTCCAACTTGTTATCTTGTGTACTTTCACTCTCAAGAAATATCTCTGAGAGTTTCTTCAATATGAAGTTTTTGCCAGTGTCTCTCCTTGGGGTCATCTTTTTCTTTTTTTCTTATTTATGTCAATAACGTTATCTTTCACTAAATTCCTCTGCTGCATACCCAGAGGCTCTGGAACAATGGCAATGCCATGGTCCCAAGGTCAGCTCTCTATTCTAGAACACATGGGTTTATCAAAGGGAGACGAGAGACAGAATAACTACATGCGTTGCCTTCTGTGTGTAAAGTGAAAGTGGACATGTGATGCCCAATCACTGACAGACTTTGGATGAACCTGTGTGGTTGATCACTGGTTATGTTGTGATTGGTGAACTCAAGAGCTAACTTTTTGTAATTACTCACTAGGTACCATGGTGACCGACAGTTGAACTGTGTTGTTGTGTATTAGTGTGTTATTTCATAAGGATTATAACTGAAAGTTGTGTATATTGAAACACAATGCAAGGGCTGCCTTTAGTTAGTTCTGAGTGTTAGGATTTCGCTGGTTATTGTTTTTATATTTATACATTAATACATTGTGCATATTTTCCAAATTAGGAACTGAATAGTCACTTAAGAAGAAAAGAAGTATACTATCAAACAAAATCCTTACATAGACAATCAGTTTCATACTACTTTTATCTTTAATATATATATCCTTGGCTAAATCTTACCACTTGCAACATTCAAAGACCCTGTCTTAGAAAACCTTACCTATAACTCAAAAACAGGGATTTTGGAATCGGACACATGTTCTCCAAATCACTTAATTGGCTTACTTAATTTTCTATAAAATTGTAATGACATTGTCTCCTTTTTCTGGTCGGTATGAGGATGCAATGAAATTACAAATGGACGGTAACAGCCCAGTACCCAGGTCATAGTAGCTACTGGATATGCACCACCGGACATTCCAGCGTATCTTACAAAATAAATACCAAGAGAAATATTTCAATACCCCATCTCCTCATTTTGTTGTGCAGTGGCTTTTACAAAGCAACAATTAAAGAACTTCTCTCACTAGACCATGTGAGAAAGAAATCATGACTATAAAATGCCTTGGCTCTCATACAAAAATCCCCTTGGCTAATCTTCTGACTGTCTGGGAAATTCAAAAAGGTCTTCCAAGTTGTGTTAGTTTAGTCATCAAAGACAATCTAATAGAGCTCCAAAGCACCATACAGAAATAAATCCATGTGTGTATCGAAACAGCAACAGGGATGGGAGGCTCTACAGAGCTGACACTGAGCGGGCAAGGAACTTTTGGGAGATTCCCCAAGACAATAACCCTAACAGATATCTTCTTTTCTTCTGGTGTTTGAAGGCTCATACCTGCCAGCTGGTGAATGACAGGAGGGCCACACTCTCTGACACATCCTGACACCTTTATGAACTGGGTATCCATTCAGGTCATTGAGCCACGTGGGTTACCTTACAGATACATTGTGTGGTTTAATATGGGAAGCAGGGCCAGTAAGACACTGCCTGCCACCCCTTCTCTGTGAGTTGAAGATTAATCGGGGAATACTGTCAGGTAACTAATATCATAACATAAGGCAACTGTGAAAACATCCTGTGTCGACAAAAAGCAGGAACTTAAGAAATCCCCCTGGAAGGGTCTTCTTCAGGGGAAGAGAGAACATGGGGAAAGTAGGATTTAAATGAGCTTCCGTAAGTAAATGCAGGAGAAAGGCAGAAAAGACTAAGAGTAGAGTCTTATAACAGGGTGCAGCTAGTCCCTCCAAGAGGATCCATAAATTGGGGTGTCCAAGGAAAGTATAGGATAGTCTCACCCCCCTCCAAGACAGGTTGACATTGTGGGGGATGGGAGACAGGGAGCAGGGCCATTGAAAGTCATTTTGCATGTCAATAACAGGCCGAGGGCCATTGAGAGTTACTCTGAATATCAATACAGGCCAGGTTCCTACAGGACAGGCAGCAGGGCCATTTGAGAGTCAGTTTTGCAGGTCAATAACAGCAGGGTAGCTTCAAACCTCATATGCAAAGGTAGTTATTTTGCATATCAACAAGGCTAACCAGGAAGGTTTGCTTACCTTTAACCCAGAATGTAACTGGGCAGAGGAGCTCTCCCTGTTGCAGCGCCTGCTGAAGGAGTCGGAGATGGGGTTGCTGGGGAGAGTTCCCGCCAGGCCTGGGACTCAAGCGCGGAAGCCATGCTAAAAGGCTTTTGACCACGTGGTTTTGGGAGCGGAGTCGGGGCTCCCTTGACCACGCGGCTTAGGAAGCAGGAAAACCAGATGTAGCAGCCATACAGGCGGTCTCCTCCTCCCCACCCCGCCCTTGGTTACAGTGTGTGTGTAGGAGAGCTCAGAGGCGGTGTGGTCCACGCCATGAGGGAACAGTGCGAAGACCATGTGGGAAGGAAAAGGGAGAAAGGACTCTGCTAGGGGGCCAGGAGGTGCCACGCGGTTCTGAATTAAGAACTGCAGATCGCGGCGAGGCAGCGGATGGTGCTGGAACAGCGAGAGGCCTGCCTCGCTGAGCTCTGGATTTCTGTTCTTTTTCTTCCGAAGGACGGTTCCCCTAACTGGGTAAAGAGGGGAAGGCAGGACTGTGTATGTTGGTGGGTGTTTTAAATGGTGGGTGTTTTTAAAGGGTTTTTGAGACTTAGGACATTAGCCATTAATCAAAATCTGTATAACTTTTGAATAAATAGCTTCTTTCCTTTTCACCAAACTCTTCCATTGAGAGCCATAATTTCAAGGGCGGCAAGCAAACAAACCTAGAACAGAGGGACCCCCGGGTGAAAGGGGGGGGGGGCGTTGTTCCAGTAATAGCATCTGGGGCCACCTCCCAATGGGTCCACGTTTGGTAACAGTATGAGTGAAGATATTGGAGGAATAAAGATAGAGTTTTCTCTAGAATTGGCACACCATGGTATGGTTGGGGTTTTAGCGATTCAATGAAGAGAGGCTATAAGGATTATCAGCCCAGAAATAAATGTTACATTAGTCATTAAACATTAATGCACTGGTGTCAGACTGATCTAAGTCTCAGCACTAAAAATACCACTAATAGCATTATGATCTTTCTGAAATATATTCCAGTATATATCCCAAATAATACATGATGGATTATTTTGACAGTTCCATATATAATGCAGTGTGGCCATGCTTTATAATTACTAAGGGTTATCAAGTTAATACAAATCTCTACTGTTTGAATGACTTGCATGTGCTAGATACTTTTTTTTAAAGCACTGTATAATTTCATTTTATACTTAAAAATCATAGATTATGTAAAATTATAATCTCTATATTACAGGTCAAAAAAAATGAGGTTTACAAAAAATGTCATTGCCTATGACTCATATAAGGGTTATATCTTGGAGACTAAGTTCAAACTCAAGGCACCATGAGTGTAACATTGAAACAAAACAAACACAAAAAACAAAGGAAGCATATACAACATTGCAAGAGTCCACCCATAAAGTCAAGCATGGTGTCTCAGGCAATGAGGATATTCTTAATGTGGAGAAGTAATACAGACTCAAGATTAAGAATCCAAGAAATAGGTGGATGCCAACTTCGAATGAGTTAGAGATTGTTTCTAATGTTGTGACAAGAAAAGACCTTAAGGAAGTTGAGTCCGAGTAGGAAATTGAAAGAAGAGTAATTCTGATTTCAGTTTCTTAGAGACGGTGAACAAAGTGCCAGAACGAAATCTTGCAGAGAGGTCAATGTTGCCTACCTTTAGTTTTCTAACAACAGAGAAAAATATTGTGAATCATGGAGGCAGGAGCAAAACCTGTCTTAATATTTATTTTATCAGGAACAATGAGAGACACTTAGTAGACTCCCAATTTTTTGTTTGTTTGAATGAGTAGATATGCTTAATAAAGACTGCATTGTTCTTTCTGCAATACTGTTTTCTTGACTTTAAAAAGGCTTTATTGAAGTAGAATTGATACATAAAGAACTGCACGTATTTAATAGGTACAATTTGGTGAGTTTGAACATAAGAAATCACTTGTGTCCATAAGACTTGTGGACATAAGAAATCATCACCAAAACCAAGGAAAAATATACACCCACCACCTCCCAGAATTTCCTTGCGTCCCTTTGTTTTTGTGGGGAAAAAGGAGAGTTGTTCAATGGGTGTAATGTTTTAGTTAATGCTGCATAAATAAGTTCTAGAAGTCTGCTGCACTATAGTGCCTGTAATCTTCTTGGCTTCCTGGCCTGCAAATTCTTCTTGGAGGAGTTAATATGTGAACTACACAGTGAAAACTCAGTGGTTAATGTCACTACCATTATTTCTCAGTAAAATCTGAGATCCTGAAGCCACCCAAAAAGGAATACCTGGTGAAGCCACAGGCCACACTGGACGTGGTTTTACCTCTGACTTCTACTGCAGCCTTGTAGATTTTCTTTTATTTGCAAAACAAGGCAAGTAAGCTGAATTTAAACTCCCTGTTTTATAGGTCCAGATGCCTGCCAACCCAGGTCCCAAACTGGATACAACCTGCTTGGCCTCTCACTTTAATAGAACCGTTCAGCTGGATTGTTTCTTTAATAATGAAAACAATTCTGTAAAACTTTGCATCCCGCTGTGTCCATTGCAAATACTTCCTGTTTTGCCTCTTAAAGGAGCATTTAGAAAATTGGACTTTAGGCTTAATACCCTTCAGAAAATATTTCTTCTTTTTTTTTTCTTGATAACTATTTTAGAGCTACTTAATATACCATGAAGCCACAATCATTAGTATCTGTTTTACTGTTATCTAGTGCCTTGAAAATAAAATCGTTGCATGCATTTAGTTTGAAATACTTTACTAGTTGTTTCAACAACTTTTGAGTGGTTTCAAAATTTAATTAGTTTTTAAGAGAATAGAAAATAAGATCAAATGGGAGATATGTTGATGTATGAGCTCAGGGAAGTTAACACTTGAAGTGACAAAATAACCTAGTAAAAAATACTTAGTAGTTATTCTCAAGTGGCGTGTATCCACCTTTCTTCATTGGTTGCCTGTGAGCTTCCTAAGAAGCAGCCTCAGGAAGATACACCCCGTGTTTGAGAGGTCAGAGGGCAAGGCTGCCCTTTTCCCGGCAGTGTCCGAGGAGCTGGGGCACACATGGCTTCTGTCACGGCAGAACCTCGCCTGGTGTCTAATCGCAGGGCCCCCTGCAGGGTTCTTGGAAACTTCTAATGGTAGGTTTTCATCTCATGCTGACACTCATTTAGTTTTCTGTTGATCCTTATTTCTGTCTTTGTCCTCTTTTGATATTCTCTCTAGGAGTCATCTAAAAGATGCTCAATGAAAAGAAGTTAATCATAGTCGATCCTTTGAGTTACCAGTGCTCTGTGCTCCTCCCTCTAAGGTAGGTCTGATTCCTGGCAGCCAGCAACAGCATCTTCTTCCCTCGAGGCCTTTCTGGCTGCCGTCACAGTCTTTTGAGCAATAGTAAATGGTTGCTGTTTTAAGCCACTAAGTTTTGAGGTGGCTTGTTATTCAGCAATAGGTCATTTACACCACATACTACTTCCAGTACAGATACTTATGAATTATCAGGGGTTAGTTTCTGCATATACTTCTTCCACTTGCAACCACTTGGATATCTTTACTTACCCACTTACTAGCTATGTTATCTTGGGCAATGACTATTTCGTATTTTTCACCTCTGATAAGTGTAGCAATATTGATGTACTGAGGTGATGATACGATGGTCAAAATAATGCATTCAGAGTTCTCATACAAAGAACAAATTTTATCAAAATTATTCTACTTGCTGTTTTAAAGTAAATTTTTATCTTAGTAGTTTTCAAAAAGTAATAGGGTATTCGGTACAGAATTAGTGCGTTACAGATAGAAGATGTTAGTTGATATATTAATTCTGAGTCAGATTTGTTTTAGGAAGAAAAGAATCTGACCTAAAGGGAGAATTCATACACACAAAGCTATACATCGAATCTAACCACATGTTCATGAAACGTATGTACACATAAACAATGCCTGCAGTTTGACATAATATTTGTCTACTTTAAGCTTATATTAAAATTAGTTAATGCAAACATAGGACAAAACACATGATGATACAGAAATTGATTTAATGCATTTGGGTGACTTTTAGCTAAGTAGTTGTTCTACTGTATTTATTTAAAGAGTTTAAAATGTTATCAATGAGAAATCAATGGGCAGTAGGAATGCAAAGACAGAGTATCTTTTCTCACAGACTCTTTATGTGGGTCATCTCTTCAGAGTCACGAAGGGATGACTGTCTTTGCATGTAAGGACTTGGGATGACCCGATATAGACAAATAATACAGATTTTTTAAAAATGAGAAACTATTTTAATCAAGTAAATTTATGTAACCTGATTGGTAGATACTCAGAATCATAGAATTTAATCAAATATATATGACTGACTGAATTTTATCATATGTAACTGTCCTATGATTTTGACCTTAGATTTTAAAAGTGCTAGGAAGAAAAGGCTAATATATATTTTTCCAATTTTTTTTTACTCTTCACCTGAGGATATGTGTATTGATTTTAGAGAGAGAGGAAGAGAGAAAAAGAGAGGGGGGAGGGAAACACTGAAGTGAGAGAGAAACATCCATCAGTTGTCCCCATACATGACCTGACCAGGGATCGAGCCCACAACCCAGGTATGTGCCCTGACCAAAATTGAACCCGCAATCTTTCGGTGTGTTGGAGGATGCTTCAACCAACTGAGCTGCCTGACCAGGGAAAAAGGCTAGTACATTTTTGGCACATCATTTCTTGCCTAGAAGTCTATCCCAAATAATCCAAAGTGCAGAAAATCTTTATATGAAAATATTATTATATAATTATCCATGATATTGAGACAAAAGGACAATAAGAAAATGGTCAAAACATAAATTACTCATTAGGTAAAATAACATATATACTTTTGGATTTTTTTTGGTGTGTATTCATGATGATTATAGGGATCATGTAATAGCATTAGTATTTAAATAGTATATAATTAAAAAAACTAAGAGTAAAAGTGTGCATAATAAAAGTTAGTGAAGTATAATAAAAGTTCCAGATAAACTGAACAAAACAGTCATGCAAATAAAGAGATACATGTTTGCTTTGAAAAATACCTTAAAAGACACATGCTACAGTAAAGTCAGTAAGGTAGTTCTGTTTTAAATCTTGATTCTGCCCGTATGGCTTTGTGATATATCCGGCAAGTAATTTAATCCCTCTGTGCAGTCTTTCTCGTGTGTAGAAGGAGTACATTATTTACACCTATTTTGCAAGGTTAACATAATGATCAGAAATCATTTACTTGAAACACCAAACCATAGTAGTACCCAAAGAATTACCATCATTATTATTATTATTTCTCTTGGTTGGGACTAGGTGGAGAGATTGAGGATGATTTGTTTTCTCTCCTTTTCACTGATTCTATCATTATTACCTCTATAGTGGAAAGAAAGCATTTATATGCAAAGAAAGAAACTGCAGCTCAGTCCTCAGTGGTGTTTCTTGTTTCAAGTTCAAGTCAGGTTCCAGAGACTGAGGATGCCATTCTTCCGAGCCAAGTGATCAATTACATGGCCAACTACACGCCTGCACTTTTTTCTTCCCTATCAGTAGAAGGCAGATTCCTGCCAGGGACCCAAAGCTGATGTGACACAGGCATTCCAGGGTCCAGGGACTGAGGGTCTGTGACCCACTGGGTCCTTGGCTTCACACATGAGCCAGAATAAAGTTTAAAATGAAAGTGAGTTTATTAGTGAAGTGGTGAGACAGGCAATGGGCTACTCTACAGACACTGCAGCCTCTCTTTAGCGGAATTTGCTTCTTTTTTTGAGGGTCATTTAATTGTGTGGAGGGGTGCGTATTTACTAAGAGGGAGGGATATTCGGGATCTAACTGCGAGAGGGGTGGCAATTTCTCGGGGAAGCTCCATTAGCCATCTTGTGTCTCTGTATGTGTTTCCCAATAATGGCAATGGCGTCTGTGTCTTTAGCGTGCCAATGTATTACAACGAGCGTATGATGAAGGTAGGGGTTACTGTCAGGTGAAATTAGTTGCCCTGTTGGGTCTAGATGGTTCTATCAGTTTTAAGTCATAAATCCTGTGTGTGTGTGTGTGTGTGTGTGTGTGTGTGTGTGTCTGTATGGTGGGGGGAAGGTTGTCTTCTTGACAGTTCCTGTATATTTTATGGATTGTCAATGTTTTGCCACATACATTATCTCAAGAGCACTTAGAAGAAAGTCCTTAAACTGTCTCAATCCCATCAAATGAAATTTTTAAAAGTGTAATGCCAATTACATCGCTTCATTTTTCAGATTCATCTACATAATTGTAAATAGCACAATATAAAATAATAAAACTTGCCATATAAATAGCAGTCTCTGGATAGAAAAGAGACTTGGGGATAGATTCACCAGGTGAAGTGCATTAATTTTCTCCTTTCTGCTGAACTTTTCCCCTTTTATACTGATGAAATTAATTACAATTCTTATTTGACATGTATCTGGTGAATGGAGCTTTTCTCTTCAATTATCTTCCATTAGAATGTGTGTGTTCCTTGGCAGAAGAGTATCCAGCAAACAGCCTTAGACTCTGTAGAAGAGGACTTAGTTTTAAGATTTTTTTTTCTTTCTTTCCCTTTCTATGTCTTTCCATTTGCTGGTCTGAGGTTTCTAAAAATATCTAATATCATGTAAATCCTAGGGCTTTTACTTGGAACACTGCATTACGAATGAGGTTATGAACACCTACATTTTTTATTACATTATGCCTGTTACTTTTTTTCATTGCACAATTAGTATTCTTACACACTGTGTGTTGACATTAGTCTTCAACTTTCTTCTGATGCTTTTTTCAAAAAAGTAAAATAGGAGAAAGTTATTAAATGTCACTACTCAATTTGAATGCTGTTTTCATAAAGAAGGTTTTCTGATCTTAAAAAAAAATGGGTTTATTCTTCTGTTATACTGTTTCATGCCAACCTATGTTATTTCTTTCACCCCCTCCCTCTCATTTAACTCAACATGTTCCTTCTTATCAAAAGCTCCTTTCCCATTCGCTTCCCAGTCCCTGGACGTTGTTTTTCCCCCTCCCTTCTTTGATGAATTAACTCTGCTGCTTCTTAAGGTCTCAGGTTCATCTTGTTCCCTCCAGCAAACCTTCCCTGACCTCCCCGAGGGGGGCACATCCGCCATTAAAGGGCACTGACACCAACATGTACATGTCACAGCACTTTCCCAGCTGAATTTTACACTTTTGTGTAACTATTTCCTTAAAGTCTTCATGACCTTTAACCTGGTAGTGGCATGAGATTGAAAGCCAAGTCCCTATTTGCTAATAATTATATCCCTATGGTCTAGACTAGTGCTGTAAACATTGAAGGCACTCAATAAATATTTACTGAACAAGCAATGACAATTTCAGTATTAAATAAATCAATATTTGTAGAGGGTCTGGTTCATACATAGTTGTCATTTATAATTAGAGTGACTTCATTTTTTGAGTGGGTCTGGAATTTGCAAAGTAACAAGTACCTCTCACTGAAATTGGTTAAGATGAGTATTTTAGTGTCAATCACTCTTTAATGTATTAAAAGAAACAAGAGCTGATACCAATACAAGAAGCTATTGGTTCTGAATCCATTAGGAAAGTCTGAGCATTTCATGGATGCCGACTACTTCATTGGCAAAGTGTGTGACCTTCTAAATGGAATGTGTTGAAAAACGTTAATTTTTCATGTTAAAAAATTCTGTAAGATTTGCTTTAAAATCATGCTAATTATGGTGTAGCATTTAAAAAAGTTGTTATGCTTTCCTTGAAGAGGGATATTGTGTGATAAACATAAATTCTTTGGAGCCACACACATGTGCTTTTGAGCCTGAGGTTTATCACTTCTTTGTGACAGTCAACTTCTCTGTTAAATGAAGGCCATGGTACTTATCAAGGATTACTTCCAGAAGCAAATATGTATGTTTAGCAAATGTTCTGTGCCATACAGCAACATATATAATGAAATTTCCCCCAAATATTGAACATGAAAACAAAGACAGTCCTGCCAGGCAGACTGAGAGGTTGATGCGAGAGAGGAAACTGAGGTCAGGGTAAGAAAGCATATTGCTTTAAAATCACAAAGCTGTAGGGTTTCTTTGCAGAAGAAAAATGTGAAGACATAACCCCTGAGGCATATTCTAATTCTCTTGACACAAAGATTTAAGTAGATGGACCTGAACACCCTATAGAGATGAAATCACTTTGAAACCCTGGCAAAGGAACACACAGCATTTCCTTTGAAAAAAAAAAAAAATTCTTAGCAAATTAATCTATTAATTGCTTAGCAAACAAAACAAAACTATATGAAAGAAAGATTAAACATCAAAGCTATGCAGATAAGTCATCTCATCATCTTGGGGAGCTTGCCAGTGAGAAAATTGCCAATAACTCAAGCAATGACTTTATCCCATTGAAGATGTTATAACTTCCAAGTTGAGCAAATGCCAAAATGAGTTCATATGATGTCTTGAAATTGAGTTTCACAACAAAATGTATACTTCAAACAGATACCACAACTCCTAGCTACATGATCTTAACATGATAGTAACCACTGCTATTTTTCTATTTCGTCATCCAAAGAGTAAGGATTAAAAAGATTGAGGGGGAGAGAATTTCAGATATTGTACACGTAAACTAAGTGACTTCTACAATCAGTGCTCAGTAAAATACTGATTGTGCGGCATGTTAAAGTGTCACTAAGATATTGTCTGGTAACCTGTGAGTGCTGATAGTGATGATTCCCTTTGTAAGTGATAGAATTGAGAGCTGATTTTTCTTTTAAGGAATCATTACTTGCTTTCTAACACCAAAAATGGATCAACATACCTAAGATAAATGAGGACTGATAGCCTAATTACTAGTTAAGTCACTGAGGCAACTTACTATTAGCAGTAGTAAGACTGATAAAGGAAAACATTTAGATAATGAAGTTAACCCAGGGGAAAAAAAAAGCTTTATATCTATAATGAGGTAATTGGGTTAGAATATGCACACACAGAAAGCAACGAAGTAGATGTGTTGGCCAAACCAGAAACACAACCTAATGCAGGTTATTACTTCAATTCCATTGAAAGTAGAAATACCTTATAAAAGTTGCTAAGCAAACAGTCTCAGCAAAATTTGTCTAACAACAGAAAGAGAGTTACTTTGTCTATTTCCCCAACAAATATTTTCTGAGTACATCTATGTGTTGAATTTTTCACAAAGGGCCAGAGATACCCATGAATGAGAGAAGGCAAACGCGCTCCAGGATGCGAGTCTCTGAGAATCTGGATTCAGAATGCGTACCTTGGGATTCCATGGGGGAGACAAACTATGCATAACAGAAAGTTTCAACACTAGATATTCGACTCCTCTGTCCAGAGAAAGATAACTTAAAAATTGTCATACAAAGCATGCAGTGAACTTTAAGACTCTGGATGTTCTTGATTATTTGAGTAATCATAACCATTTTAATGTATTTTATTCTTTGCATTGTTTATCATTGTTAAATAACTGCAACCTTTAGACACACATGAGAATAATTTGGGATTAGTACATAATAATTAGAAGTACATGATCTATTTTGCAAATACCAAGAGATTTACCATGAGGAAACTTTAGTAAATTTACTTTTACGACTCATAGATAATAGACATTGAGAAGTTCAAGATCTGCTGTTAGCAAGCTGGAGCCCCAAGAGAACCAATGCTATAATTCCAGTATAAGCCTCAAGGCCAAAGCACAAGGAGAGTCAATGGTGTAAGTTCTGTCAGGTCTAGGCTGAGTCAGTCCATGTCCAAAGGTAGAAGACATGTCTCAGCTCCAAAACAGTCGGCAGGATGCAAAAATTATTTCTTACTCAGCCTTTGACTCTATCCAGGCTTTCAATGAATTGGATGATGCCCATTGGATGATTGAGGAGGGCAACCTCCTTTACACAGTCCACTTACACGTTAATCCAATCAGTAAGCACCCTCAGAGACACACCCAAAAATGATGTTCAACCAGCTATCTTGGCACACCATGACCCTGTTGAGCTGACGCATAAAATTAACCATCATAGGATCTTAGAGCTCTAAGTACTCAAGGTGAATTTACAACAATAATTTCAGATTAACATATGTACATTATAAAATGTCAGATACATAGGCAAGCTTATGGATGATTTCCTATTTGCACATGAATTCCTATAGGGAAAGACTCTTGTTAGGTTGCCTTAGTGATGGGAAAGGCAAGGTCACTGAATTCCCACCACCAGACTTTGCCTAATGCATCACACTTACTAAGTTGCAGAGTTGAAAGACTGCTTGTTTAACCTTGGCCATATGTCTTCTAGTTCTTGTTCTGTGCACTTGGCCATATGGGAAATGGACAGCTGCCTGAGTAAGCCATCCAACAATCTTGGAAGAGTTATTTTAAAAATAGAGGTCTAACAACTGTCAAAATTACAGATCTGATGCTTCCTTAAATCTTTGCAATAATGCACATTTGTATAATTTTCTCCTGACATGTGTTCATCAAGCATTCATTCAGCAAATATTTATTGAATATCTGCTTGGTGAATTTCTAGTGCAGGAAATGGTTGATATTAGAGGACAGACATGATCTGCAGCTCCTGGGAAAGTTGAGTGTGTTGATATGTTTCACTTTACCAAGCTAGGATTGTCCTGAATCTAGATACTGTCTGTCTGCTACCTGGGAGGATTTCCAAAGGAGCACTCAGTTTTTCACTCTCAGTGTGGCATCTGCTGGTGATTGGATACAATCTAGTAACTGGATATTCTGGGTCTATTCTAAAGTAGGAATGACACATGCTGGCAGGTCGGCTTTAATATTACATTGGCTTGAATTTTTATGTCAGAGGACATTTGATTATATTATTGTGAGTATATTTCCCATGTACCCACATAGCTCTGACAGAAATCTATGAAGTCCTCAATGGAAGTAGAATTGAAAATTTTAAAGAGGCTATTTTTATAGGTATTTAAAAAAAGGTGAGGTAACATTGCTTAATTACTTTATATAAGTTTCAGTTGTACAACGTTATAATTTGATATCTTTACATACTTTATAGTATACTCACCACAAAAAGTCTAGTCTCCATCTCTAATCACATATTTGGTTCCCTTTACCCATTTGTCTTCTTCCCACCCTCTTTCCCCATGGTAATCACCAACCTTTTGCCTGTATGAGTTTGTTTTTAATTTTTTATGTATTCATATTTTTGTTTTATATTCCACATAGGAGTGAAATAATATGGCTTTTGTCCTTTTTATCTGACTTCCTTCACTTAGCACAATAGCCTCCAGATCCATCCATGTTGTCACAAATGACAATATTTCATCTTTTTTATCGCTGAGTAGTATTCCACGTATGTGCACATCTTATGTATTCATTCAACTATTGGTGGACACTTAGATTATTTCCATAGTTTAGCTATCAGAAATAATGCTGCAATGAACATAGGAGTACATATATCTTCTTGAATTAGTGTTTTCATGTTTTTGAGATAAATACCCAGAAGTGAAATTGCTGGATCATGTGGTAGTCCTATTCTTAATTTTTTAAGGAATCTCTGTACTGTTTTACATAGTGGCTACACCAATTTATAATTCCACTGAAAATGTGCAAGGGTTCTTTGGAGGCATTTTTATGGTAGGAAAAATTATGCCTACTCATTAGAGAGCATTAGAAAACTCAGAAGAAAACATAAAAGTAAAAGAAAGTACCAAGACCTATCACCTAAATCTAATCATTGGCATCCAGAGTTATCAAAATATGCTTTTAGTCCCTATATATGAAATATAAAATACCTAATATTTACTGAATATTCTTCTGCTAATTATCTGTTTATAATATTTGCATGCATTATCTCATTCCATCTACTAAGCTAGGTGGTTTTATTATTTATTATTATTATTTATATTTCTACCTTAAAAAGAATAAAAATAAAGTGAAGAGAGATATAGTAACTTTAGCTTATTAGTAAAACTTTTTCTGATTTGTAAATATCTAATCCAGGCACGCCAATAGCATGCCTTTAACTATTGTATTCTAGTGAATATTCATGCTCATACATGGTCATGTGTTTTTTTGGGGGGGTGGGAAGTAAATGACACTGTGAATTTTGTTTGTAATATGCTTTCTGAGTTAACATTGTTATGAAATTAATATGCTTCTGCATTCTCATATTTGAAGTTTGATGGGTGTTGCATTATTCTAAAGGGTGAACTAGAACTACTTTGTTATATGCATGGCTTTTGGCTTTTTTTTTAAATTTTACTATGATTTTCAGAATATATTGTCTTGAATATTTTTACCGTCACTCTTTTTGAAGTGGATGTTCCTGGGGAATACTTGCTAAAACCATGCGAACCCCAGTGAATTAGAGCAGAAAACCCCTTCTGAGGAATAGGAAGACGGGTGCTACCCTAAATCAAGGATAACTCTTCAGGGTTAGTGTGGCCCGGATACTGACTGCATTTTGTCCTGTTTCTGAGCATTGACACAACTGAAGAGAAAGTGTACAGATTACCTTTTGTCTACATGTATTTGGGAGAGAAATGGAGCGGGGTGTCAAATCCCCTATCCTCATATTGACACTGTCTAACAATCCAGGATTCTGGACACTGCAATGCTCAACTTGCATGTGCTCTGGGAAGGTGAAGATAGCCAGCCCACAAACTGTCTTCAGAGGTAAAAACTATCATATGTAGAAGACAGGGAGGAAAACATGGGGGTTCGGTGGAGGGCAAAGAGCCTTCAGGTGAGCCTATTGGAGTCTCCTCAGGAGGTGGGGGCATTTAAAAATGCAAAGAAGTCTCTTTCTAGTAGAGCTGTGCCGGGTGATACCGGTGACATAAAATCATTTCCATTATCACAAATGCATGTGTTTATGGGGCTAGAGAAATCCATTATCATTGAGAAACAGTCCGGCCCAGCAGCTTTATATAGAAGCACAACCAGACCAGCCTGAATTCCATTTGTCATCAACAGTATTCGGAGATGTTGCTATAAATTGTATGTTTTGTTTCAGAAGATACAACGTTGATCTATCCCCTCCTCAACTAATTAAAAAATTTAACATAAATTACTTGTGCATGTATTGTCTAACAAACAAATTAATATATTGGTATACATTCACATATGCAATTTAAATAATGACTGAAAAGTATGACAGCTGCACATTCCATTTGATCTTTAAGAAACTGCTTACAGCCAATCAATTGATAAAAACAGTCAGAGTTAAATATTTTCAAAGCACCACTGTTTGGCCAGTGGTTTAGAAAGTGATGATAAAACCTAATGCATATCTTCCAATTTAACAAATAATTTAGAAATAGAGAGGACTCTTAGGTCATGCATACTGCAGAAAAAATTGTTGATTGAGCAATTATATAACCATCTAGAAGCATTTTATTTTCAAAGAGCACTACACCTTATCAGCTTCAGCTCTAAGATGGATTTAAGTAGATACTGTCAACAGGCTAAAAGGAGCTGGAGTAGTTCAGCAGGGTAACATGCAATTGGAGTAGTTATCTGAATGTAGAATTCAACTCTTTGCCCTCTTGGATTTGGCAACCTTTCCTTTTCCTTAGTCCATAAAAAAAATAAAGACTGTAATGGTGATAATAATAATTAATTTAATCGATTTATTTGAATCAATCGCTTCTCAGATTAATTGATTTTTAATTAATATTAGTCAATATATTATTTTTCAGTTCTGTTGTTCTCTCTACTCCATGTTTATCTTTGCAGTAATGAAATGGACTTTGGAGAGCTTCCCAGTGTTGAGCATGAACTTTCTATAAATATTGCAAGTTAGACATCAGAACATCTGCATTTAAAATACCTTTGGCTAGTCAGTCAGGTCATTCAACACAAGACTGGTTTCATGTGTAAGCTGTATCGATCACTGACTTTGTGTACTCTGATAGGCCCTTTCTCTGTACTGTGAGCCATACAAGAGGAGAGAGAAGTCTCCTACTTTCCCAAAGCTTTAGAAGTGCAGATATTAATAATAAAATCCGTCTCATGAAGTGTAGTAGAAAGCTTATTTAATTGAGAGGATTGGATACAAATCTGACTATTTTCTTTTTTATTTTCAGTAGTAATTTATTGAAAACATATTATGTGCTAGATACTGTGATAGGCACATGGAGATACAGAAGTGCGTACATCTGGTTGAGGGCGTGAGGCATTTACTTTAATATATTCATTCTAATGATAGATTTTTAATTTTAAACAATGCTTAATGGAAACAAGTGATGCTGTAAAAATATGTAATGGGTCATTTGGCCTTATTAGAGGAGTCCATGAAAGCTTCTTGGAGGAAGTGATTTTTCTGGTGATGTGCACAAGCAGAGTATCAGTGGATTTAGTAATAATTGAGCAGACCCATGGAATGCACATTAGATAGAGGATACAACACATGCCAAGGCACCATGACTAAGAGAGCAGGTCCATCCGAGGAATTTGGATAAGGTTGAGTTTCATATCCAATCCTTTAGGTCCACATGGTGGGAGGAATGGCTGAATCGGAGGTTGGTGAGTCAAAATCATACAGCCTAATAGTGAAAATTTGCAACCTGCCAGGTGAGAACATTGGAGCGTTCTTTCATAACATCGGCTGCCTTTTTTGTTGGGCCCGTATTCACGACCTGGGAGCATAATGTCCATGCTCTATGTCCCCCATGCGCCCTGTCTCGCTGCAAAGCCTGTGTTATTTCTTCCTGGATACAACACTTCTCCATTTCTGTGGCTTTCAGATCTCTCACATATCTTCAGACTCTCTGGTCATAACTGAAGAGAGCTAATATGTATTACGAACCATATACTTTTTAAAATATTGATTTGAGAGAGAGGAAGTAGGGGAGAGACAGAGATTTGTTGATCCACTTATTCATGCTCTCATTGATTGATACTTGTACATGCCCTCACCAGGGCTTAAACCAGCAGCCTTGGTGCAGTGGGATGATGCTCTCATACTTCTATATACTTGATGTCATCTCATCTCTATACCACTGTTCCTTAATGCAGGCATCATTGCTCCCATCTGCAGAAGAGTGTTCCTCATGGGTGTCAGGTGGGTGCAGCTGTGTGAGGACTATGCCCATGAAATTTCATCATCTCATTTGCAAACTCAAAACAGTGCTTGAATGTGTGTTTGTGAGAAAGCAGTCTATAAATTAAACAATCTAATAATATTAATATAATAATGGCTACATATATAATATATAAAACACATCATATAGTATATATCTAATGCATAGGGAGGAGTTTACAGTATTATATTTATTTAGCTATATATAATTCACACACCAAATATTTCAACAAAATTGAGAAGAATTTCAACCAGTAATCTCTTACCTGGTCTTAAGCAACTAAGAAGCATGCGCCTATACGTGGACTCTCCTTTCAGTGTGTTTTAAATCTAAATAAGTTCTGCCAGGAATTTATATAAAATGGTATATAAAATACACTATAATTGAACATAGATTATAAAATAATCTAGTGCAATATGTACCAAAAAAGGAAAAAGAAAAATGTTGAAAATTCAGTATTTTCTGCTTGTTGATTACTACAACAGAATTATGCAGATCAATGCTCTATCCTTGTTTCTTCCACCACATATGTAATCCTGGGTGAATCATTTCCTTAATCCAGAATGTAGTAATTTGTAAAATTTGTAAATTTGTAAATTTATAAAATTAGGAAAATTGTTATGCTAATATACAATATATGGATATTACCCAGAACAACATCTGCCTCTAACAGAGACTCAAAAAAAGTTAGAAAACACTATTACTGTACCATATTGAGTTTTGCCTATTATCAGAACCACTTTTATCAAAACAAAAACAAAACAAAACACCTCAGCTTAGAGGAAATTCCTTGTTAACTCCTAAAAAAAACAACAAAAGTTGAGCCTACTTTCCTCCCAGCCAAGTGATAGCTGAACATTTTTCTTTCTACATAGTTAATTTCCAGTATATATATTGACTCATTGACTTTGGTCTGGTTCTTCTTTCTGGAACAATTACAGACATTGCTATTCACAATACGCTAATACAACAGCTGGCTAGGGCTTTTCTGTGATGCCCAAAGGAGCTGATGTCTGAAAGTCACCACATGCACTTTTGTTCTTAACATTTACTTTGGTTTTGGGATGCTGTTTTAAATCCTGTTCCTCATAACTGGGAATCAGAAAGCCTGGACTCTAACTTTGGCTGTGCATTGGCTGTTGTGGTATTTTTCTGTTCGCTTCTAAGAAATTGATTCCCCACATACTGGAATTTTCATCTATACCCTGCCTGGGTTGGATCAGTTTGGTATGGCAGATTGGTATTGTTTGTTTGGCATTCTAAAGGAGGAGTCACATCGCCGCCAGCACTGGGGAGAGAAGCAGGAATGAGCCGTTAGGGAGAGTATGTAAAGGTGGGTTAGTGACATGTGCCATGAGAACAAGAACAGCAAACAGCAAAAGGTGTCGTGTGCATTTTCCCACCCTGCACTAGGTGCTTCCCGTGGCCCTTCCAGCACAGACATCGTGTGACTAGGTTCATCTGTGAGAAAGATTAGTGCTTGGTCACATCTCCGAGGTCTTTCAGTGGAAATGATGCTAATGATGTGGAATAATATCTGAAATTTTATGTTCCCCAGATGCCTGGGTTACCCCTTCACATATTTTTTTTACCTCCTGTCTCTCTGTTTCCCTCTGTCTCTCTTTCTCTCTCCTTTCCTTTCTCTGAATCTATTTCACTTATTTCCAGAAAGAGAAATATGACGAAGAACATTTGTACATCTTCACTAAGAACTTCAAGTTATTAGAAACTTAAGTGACAAGCAAGAGAAGAGATAAATTAAAAAATTACCCAGAATCTTGAGATTAATAAAAATATAACTGATCTGAAAACACACAGACGGTTCAATAGCTCTTTTCACTCTTCTACAGCACCACGCCTTGCTGGTAGCAATTCCATCAGCAGTTTCTATTATTATTGTTCCACTGATGGAGGATTGTATCAGGGTTAAAATGGTTTCCCATAGTCACATATCCAGTGAAAAGTAGACAGTAAGTCCCATTTTAATAACCAGGCCGGGATTTTCTCTCTTCTAGTTCACTTGCTTCCAAACCAAGATCTCGCCATCTCATATACTAAACACATCTCAGTGTGAAATCATTGAATGCATTTCCCTGGGCAGCTTTCACTGACTTCATCACCGTCCCCTTCCCCCCCCCCCCCCAGAAAAAGCCATACCAGCATATGCTAAATAGAAGGATGATCGCAGGCCCATGCAAGTGTCTTGAAAATCGATTAAGGTAGTGTATGTTTGCTAACCTTAACAATCTCACTCAAGATAAGGAATTTGCTTTCTGACATTATGTAAATTCTATGAATGTGTGCATAAATTCACTTTGAGAGCTTACATGTGTGCTGTGGGGGAGAATATACTCACATAAGAATTTGTGGGCTTGCGAATTTTTTTTTTTTTTTTTTGAGCAAAGACAGTTCTTCTTTAGACTCCTTATCTCTAATGATAATCTCTTTGAAAATAGGACCATCCTAATCCCAGTGATCACAGAGGTCTTGCATGAGTTAAAAACAAGGCCATAAATATTTGATCAATTGGCAAGTGATGCTCTTGGCCTTATTTTCTCCTCTTTTCTTTCACGTTATTTCTACATACACATCAGGTACTTTATGGGTCACGGGAGATATCTGGTGGAGCGCCACCCTGCATCTCTTGCTGAAGTGAAACACTGCTTACCTCAACCACTGTAGCGGGACTGCCTTTCCAGGATAGGCACATGACCTGAGATCACGTCTGAAGTTAGTATAACCCAGACAATGCCTTTTGAGTTTTTCCTTGGAAGACTGTGTAACAGACAGCAGAAAAATGGAAGCTTCCTTCTGGAGTTCCTAAACTGGGAGTGGGTAAGCATGGGCTTGTGGAGGGGTATCTTCTCCAGGGAGAGATGTCCCATCTAAGTGGTAATGTGAACTAAGAGCATCCAAGTTGAGAGGGGGGAGCAAATACCAAAAATACCAACTGAAGGGCTCAGAATGGCAATTATGTTCTTTGTACAAACTCTAGACGTCCTAATCAGATAAGCCAAGAATTTCTTTTTTATAAATCGACTGGTTATTGCTTGCTGCCAAAAATATCGTGAACAACATGGGATACAAAGACATATAATATCACTTTTCTGCCTTTAGGGACCACCAGTCTACCAATGGGGTCTTTGTGTGTATCTAGCAGTGTCACAATGCTCTTCTATCACTGGTCTCTGAAAGATGAGGAGCTGTTAAAAAGAGTGGATCAGAGGAAAGATAAGATTATTAGTCAAACTTACTATCCGCAGTCCCTATGTTTCATAATCACTTTCAAATGACTCTCCCAGACCCTCCAAAAACAATGGTAAGTCAGTAGTGTGTGTATTGTCATTTTTATATTTTCAACAGTCAGCACACTTACTGAATGTTCCCTATACTCCAGGTGTTGTGTTCTAATGGTGAATTAGACAGGGGTTCTGCTCTGGAAACATGCTCTGTTCCCTATTGAGGGAAACAGAGATATACACAGAGCATCATAATAGTCAGTGAGAGGTACAAAGGATGGAAGCATTTCTGTGCCTATTAAACTTAGCCAGATAAAGTCAAAAACTGATGGAAAGTGTATAAAAGAGAGAAGAGACAGATAAAGGCAGGAAGTGAAAGGAGAAGCTTTAAAATTTTACACATATGAGCCCATTGGCATATTTGGAGTGGAGGGATAAGGGGGTAGTATTTGTTAGGTAGACAGGTACATAATAAGGAAGAGCCTCAGTGAACACAAATAAAGTCACTGAGGCATTTAAACCAAAGCTCCAGCAGTAGTGTTCGGTGCAATATGGCAATGGATTGGAGGAGAATGAACATACTTCATTTTGCCAGGTATAGTGTGCTCCCCTGTAGAGGGCAAACCCACATTTTTGTGCGCATTACAACACGACTATTATACCCACTGTTATACCCATGGTATGTAATCATTATACTCATGTATAATGGGCATACTTAATTTCCCCTCAAAAAATGTTGGCAAAATGTGCATATTATACATGGTTAAATACAGTAAATGGGCTTGATGTTTTAGGAATCCTGATGAAATATGGTAAAGCCTACCATTACATAGTAGGAGTAGTCTTGGAATGGTTGCTATTTGCAAGAACTTCTGATGCCACATTTGGTACGTGCCTGTGGGAACATCATTTCCCATTTCTGAGTTTCAGTTGGCCTATGTAGCCTGGGAGATCACCTGAGACAGGTAGTTTCTAAAGCACCTTCATGCTCTGAAATGTGAAGACTCTATGAATCATGCATCTGGCATAGGACAAATTTGAAGTATTTTGTCTACAGACTTATACCTAAAAATCCAAGTGAATTTGTCAGTCTGGTTCAAAAAAATGCAAGTATCAGTTTTGGCTATTCACCCTGAGGTGCTTAAATGGGTCACATCTCTGTCCAGTTTCTGTAAATGTGTTAAACCCCCCAATTACTGGAGGAGAGATAGTGCTTATTTTCATGTAGCTCTGGTCTTCTCCTGCCCTTCCAAACCTGCCATCTCTGCACAAAGACCTATTTCTGTCCATCAAAGTTTAATATACTTAAAATGCTTATTTTTAGTAGTAAAAACTGTTTGGAACATATCATTAATCAATATTCTAATTTGAAAAAGAGTGTGTCCATTAACATACGATCTAATCCAAATGTTATAACTTCCGATGTCAAAAAAAAAATAGGAAATGAAAGTCAGTATGTATTAGAATCAGCTGCTTTTTTAGAATCAACTGCTCTTTTTTGACATTTTACTTTAATTTTGGGCTACTTCCCTCTGAAGTGACACAGTGGGAGTTAAATCAGAAGACTGGGATGTGATTAGCGCTTCTGTGTACCACGCGGGCATCACTGCCATTCGGAATGCTCAGTGGCATCTGTGGCAACTACGGAGGTATCTGGAGGGTGGCAAACGTCGTATATATAGTGGGGCCCGGTGGGACGGGCCTGAGTTCTCATGCAGCCCAGCATGCTGGTCCCGACCTAAGTTGTGTGACCGGGAGAACTGGCTCCCCACACTAAGACTCCGATCCCCCTGCTGGGAAATTTGTGTAATAATAATTTATATTATAATAATTACATGGAAGTATGACATGCCCCCCTCAACCCCTCAGTCCCCTGGAAATTATTTTGTTTCCTGAAAATTAAATACATACAACAGTGGAACTTGGTTGGTCCCCCATTCTGATTCATGAGCTTCACTTAGTTGCCTCTTTGAAGCCATCGCTTAGCTTCAGTTGACTTTCTTGTTCACAGCTCGCACCTGGGACTTCTGAGGCTGGCTCTGCGGCACAGGACTCTCCATAACCAAGGGAGAGGCAGAAGCACCTGAGCATTTAACTACCTTCCCCGCTTCCAGGGTATCCCACAGACAATGACTAGTGGGGAAGCACAAAATACCATCTCTTTGGCCTCCAAGTGAGACAAATAGAGGTGTAATCTCTTCCCCAAAGCTACCACTCTCTCTCTATCTCCATCTCTCCCTCTACCACTCCCTCCTCTGTCTCTAAAAAAAAATAAATGAAAACATATCCTCAGGATTAAAAAAAAAAAAAAAAAAAGTCTGGGTCTTGGAATCCAGGACCAGAACAGCAGATGGAGAGAGATACCAGGGATCCCATTGCACCTGGGACTTGAGCTGACATCACACCTTTGTTTGACTTCTGCCTCCTTCCTGGCACTGCACATTCCCCACTCCCTCCTGGGAGCATTTCCTTAGGACACACCCATAGTGCTGAAATCTATCCCCCAGCATCTGCTTCTGACGGAGTCCAATGTAAGATACATAGAAATGTTAAATATCAGTGTTCTATTTGTCAGGTTGCTGACTGTGAAAGTGTGACCATAGTACTTGAGGGAACGAATGACTACATTTCTAAGACTATTATCTGATGTCTTACAAGACGATGCGGGACAAGAAAGAGATTGGGAGTGAGACAGCAGAAGAACTGCCAGTTCTGTTCAGAAAGACTCCACGGACCACAGCGGACGAGCCAAGTGGAGGTCAGAGGACAGAAACGTGTCAGTGTTGATCCCGCACCACACAGAGAACAATGACTTTGGTAAAAATAAATGCTCCAGACATTGTTTAAACAGGCCTCACCCTTCTCTGGATGGAATTTCCCTCAAGACAGCTTGCTTTTGTTCACATTCTGTGATTCTCAAACAGATGACGGAGTAACAGGGAGAAAGGGGTGGGAGTCCTGGAAAAATAGTTGCGGGACAAGCTCTCCCTGGCACTAAGACACTGTCTTTGTTCCCCATTCCCACCATTCCCAGCTGCGACACTATCCTTGGGAGGCCTCCTACTTTTATATTATAGTCGCTTTGGTTCATATTCTAAGCAAAGGTCCTTGGGTCACACTCTTGCCTCCAAGTCTTTCCATCCCAGATGCCTCAGGTAAGATATGAGGATGTGCTGTTCTGGTCCTGGATTCCAAGACCCAGCTTTTTTTTTTTTTTTTTTTTTTTTTTTTTTAATCCTGAGGATATGTTTTCATTGATTTTTTTAGAGACAGAGGAGGGAGTGGTAGAGGGAGAGATGGAGATAGAGAGAGAGAGAGAGTGACAGAGGTCGGTTGCTTCCCATATGTACCTTGACCAGGGATAAAGCCTGCAACACAGGTGCTTGCCTTGACCAGAGATTGAACCCACAACTCTTTGGTGCATGGGATGAGGCTCCAAAGAACTGAGCCACCTGACCAGGGTGAGACCTGATCTTTGGCATTAGACCATTCCATTCATCAGAAGCTTATTCTAGGAAGACACTGTCAGCAATTAGGGTAAATTACCTGAACTGTGCCATTGAGTTTTATTTGCATGCCCTCTGGGGAAAAGAGGCTTCTCAGCAAATCTCTGTCCAAATACAACTCACCCTCCCCATGTGTTAAAAAAAAATCATGACTTGGAGCCATACTGCCAAAGCTGTGGTTTACCTTTCTTCAGGCTCAGACAGGTCTATTTCACTGTAAGTTAAAAACCTCGAGAGCCCCGCAGGGCTGATTCAGTAAGTAAATGTATTCACGATTGAAGCAGCTAAGTAACGATGTGCGGATCACAGGTTGGCAGCTCGGTTGATGGTAAATGGGTGGTCAGGGTTTTATTTATTTATTTATTTATTTATTTATTTAGAAGATTGAGCACATTCATTGGGTCATTTCACATAAATTAACTCATGTCTCTGCCAGCATTCCAATCAGTGCACATACACTCTGTCTTTGACACGTTCAACCGAATATACATTTTAGGGCAAAATAGACCTTGAGATCACACACTTTGGACTCGACTACACTATCATAACCCACAGGAAATCATTGTGTGTATAATATCGTAACCCAAAAAGAAAATTCCTCTGTAAATTCTGGAATACATCCATTTGGAATATCTAGATATTTTGAGCTACTGCAAGTGTGTTACTTTTTTAGACAGGTTTTTGTGATCAAAGAGCCACTGTTTAGCCTCAGAGGCTGCATATATTATAGCTTGCATTAATTATTTAAATATGACTTTTCTAAAATGTCTGTTCTCATGTTAGGATGTGTTAACACTGTAAAGAGATTTTGTTTAGGTCTGGATTAGGGCATTAATCTCTATGCAGTGTCAATTGTGGCATGAAAATATGTCCACACGGAATGCTGTGAAGACCTATTAAGTAGCAGACTTCCAAAAGCAGCAAGATACTCATTATATGCCACGTACACACTTTCTGGTGATATATGAGTTTAAACATAATATAGATTTCAGAATGCTGTGCCCCTCATATAGTATGTATGGCTGTAAATAGGGCATATAGAATGACTATAAGCTCAAGAAAAATCAATTGTAATCATTTAATGCCCACACTGCCCCTATCCTAACGTAATAGGCAGTTGAAAAGAGTTCAGGATATTCCATTTCTCTCATTGCTCAGTTATAAAAAAATATATTTGGTGGCTTCCATTTTTCCACATTATGCTAATGGAATGCAAATAGGAATAGTAGAAGGGAAGGAAGGCTGGATGGCAAGATGATACTTTCTGCTGGATTCAACATTTCAGGAAAAAAAGTCCATGGCACAAATCTCATTTTCTATGTGAAGCAAGAAGGTTAAAACCTGCATTTAATCATGGATTGGACTTGCTACAACTCTGAAAAGCTATCATAAAGCATTGCTAGCGTGGGCACATTTGTTGGCCAGATAGTAGTATACGATTCAATTTTCTACCCTTTGCAGTTTTAACAGATTAAAAAAAAAGAGAAAGAAATGTATACATTTCTCCCCCAAAGATATTTCCAGTTGTTGATATTCATTTGTATCAGAGTCTACAAAATTTCTTGGCTTTCCAAAGGCAATGACTAAAATAAAATCTGAAAGTGTCAAGTAGACATCCTTAAAATAAATAAATAAAGATCCATTTTTTGAAATAAATTTAAAAATGAATAAGGAGGGAAGGTATATAGTCATTGTGTCAACTGTCCCTCTTTTCAGCTGCTGAGCTCCTTGGTCCAACAAGGAGCTGACCAATGAAAACTACATCATGGTGATAGCTGGTGAGAAGCCCTGACTAGTAAGAGTTTGTCGCTGAGACAGCACAATGCACCAACAATACCAAGTCATTCCAAGTCTTGAGGAAAGGCCAAGTATATGGGCATTGGGTTCAAAGGTCATGGGTAAGAGCAAATGCAGGACCGTGAGTGTGTGGACATCAGGATGAAGTGAAGAGTCCAGATATTCCCCAGTAATAGCCGACGACATGAAGAACAAGCAGTGGGCAGGAAGCTAGTGATATCATCTGTGAAGCCTTCGCTGGCTAACTGCCATTAAATTAGCAAGTCAGAACTGCCATCAGCAGGCTGATTGCAAGAGCCCAGGGATAAAGTCGCACATGAATGGGAAACATAGTTATATTCCACACAATACCGTGTACAGACGATGCGTTGAGGAATTGCGCACCTGAAACCTCTATGATTTTGTTAATCAGTGTCACCCCAATAAATTAAATTAAATTAAAAATTGAGAAAGGAAAACAATTTAAAAATAAACAGGTCAAAAAATAAAAAGGAAATACAGTTATACTCTTTTATGAGCTCAGTAACCTTAAATTTAAAATCTTCTAACATCTATAAAGCAAGTTCATAATATACGTAATGTGAAGATTTTTAAAAAGCAATATTAGTCATCTGTCAAGCTTGATCTTTATCACACAGGATATCTTATTTATTTATTTATTTATTTGTGCCTTTTACTACAAAGGGCAGCAGAAGTTTTGTTTAAAAGGAGATCTCAGGGATTTGCATTTCTACCTAGAAAATCAATTCAAAAATCAATTTGAAAACTTCAAATTACAAAGCATAATGCCTATTTATTATTGAGACAGTTGGGAATACCCAAACTTCTGATTCTATCTAGAAGCAAAAAGCAATATTTTTTTGAGGAAAGAAATGAAAAGTCAACCTTAAATGTACTAGGTAATTGTCTTCAAATCTAAAACACAAAAGCAGAAATAACTTGGCATTTGCAGGGACGGAAGATAAAAGATGAGGCCAGAGGGAGGGAGGGGGGAGGCTGGACGTTACCGTGATCCCCAAGATCTCAGCCAAGAGGGCTTATGATGTGGCCAGCACACGCGTGGTTTGAAAACATATCAACTTTCATTATGGAGCTGTTGTCTAACATCTGTGACGTAGGGAGAATAATCTTCTTTCTCTTGGCAGCGGAAGGAACCCCCCCCGCCCCAGCCATTACTAGAGTCATCTGCCTCTAATCCATCCTTATTTTCACCCATGCTGTCTGCATGAACTTCCAATTTGGATACCAGGCCGACACCTTCATAGACATAGAAGACAGCCAGTATTTAAGACACTGAGCACCTGGTTGGGTTCTTCTAACATAAGCACAAGGATTATGAATCCCTATATCTAGAGACAGCTATGATTTCCCCTTGCTAAGAATTTTAATTTGAAAAAGGTTGAAATGAAAGTGTAACTGTGAGCCTCTGTGTGTGTGTATTTTGTAGCTGTTCAGTGTGGCATTTCCTTATTCAGTCAGTGCGGAATAACCTCCACCCCTAGAGACCAACATCCAAGTCAGCTTTCAACATGAGAAAACTCATTTTGATTCTCTCATTTGACAGAGGTGACGAACCTGTGTTGTCCTTGGTGACAATTACAGGCAGGAGTTGGGCACAGAGTGTAGAAACAGCCGGCTTCCGTGAACAGGTTCTCAGAGGTAATGAGCCAGAGATGAGATTCTCTTCCAATTCCTTTGGGAAATTGCTAAAAATAGACCCTTTGCTGACTGAGTATAAAACTAAAATAAGAACTGAGGAATATTGGGACCATGAGGTAGAGACATAAATTTAAGACATACAAAATGAAATGGCATTCCAAAGGTGAAGAGATGGATTCTTGAAGAATATTAAATTTGATAGAAAGTGACAACACAAATTCATGTACCCATGGGGTGTTATAGCTGAAAAGGCCCAAAGAAACTAACTTACCCTCTTGATTTTACAGATGAGGAAATAAGCCTTAGAGAGTTTTTCTAACTTGCCGGAGGGGTAGAAGAAGTTAGAAGCATAGGCCAGTCCAGAACCCTGCAATTTTGAGTCCTATTTTACAGTTATAATCCACGATCACACCTTATCTCCTGTATAAAAGCTATAAACATGCAGTTGCTTTCTTAGATATGAGAAAAGTTATATAACATATTTTTAAATAATATAGATTATTTCAAATACCTGCAAACACTGTACTCTCCTTGAATAATATTTAATTATATTCTTGTCAAATAAGGAGTTATGACATTCAGCAAATTAAGGTTATGTGTTTATTGGGGGTGGAAGGTTTCCAAGAATTTTGCTGCAGAATAAGTATGTGAGTAAAATACCAATTAATATTCAACTTTAAATCTTGTTGACTAAGCCCTTATTGGCCAAAATTTTACTGAATTAAACATGTTTTAACTTGGGACATAGAAACAGGAAAAGAAATGCTTGATGTCTGGACAAAGAAGAAAAGGCAAATAGCACCAGTTTACTAGGTGAGCATTTCCATTCTTGGTCCAAGAAGAAAATCCTGCTTCTCCTGCAAATGCTTTCCCCCAGGATGAACTCGGCCAGCAGACGGCATGTGATATAAGCTCTACATCAACCACAGCTTCACTGTGTAGCTCTGACTTCATCTTCCTCCTTCAAGGGAAACCCAGAGGTATCGGCTTACATGTTAGGATATTGTCTTGATGGAATAGAATGTCCACCATTATTAAATGCCATGCTAGTTATTACCAAGGCATTTATTTGGTGAATTCAAGATATTTTACTCCTTTTAAAAAATAATAATAAAGAAAAACACAAATTTTTGGCTGTCCACAAGCTAATTATGAGCAAAGACCACATCTCTCATCTAGATTGGTTTCAGTAACTGAGTTCTCCTTAATGAGATGAAAATGGAAAAGTTGTGGGGTTTCTGAGTCTTGTATAGGGATGTACTTGACCTCTATTTTTCATTTTTGTTGTTGTTGTTATTATTGTTTTTTCTCCTTTCATTACACTGCCTGAAATATAGATACAATGGTTGGAGCTCTAGCAGTTATTTTAGATGATGAGGTTAAGATACATCATCAGGTCTTGAAAGTTTCAGGGAACCACCACATCAGACCTAAACTGCTCATGGCTCACTGGCCCTGGTTGAAAGAGAAAGTAATTTGTTGTCCATTAAACCCATTTTTCAAGTTATATCACATGAAGATGAACCTTCTGATACATCAGCCTCTGTCAGAAGAGCGACAACTTACTGGCACTTCTCTCCAGAGCTCAAGTAGAACTTAAATATCGTATGAGATTTAGGAAGACAGAGGGCCTCGTTATCGTTCAATGAACAACTTTGTCTTTGGAATTTGGGTTTTTCTCTTTAATAATCTTTTAAAAAGTTAGCTTTTGTTTATGACACATTTTGTAATGTAGAACCTGAACAACACAATCAGTTTTCAAAGGAAGGAAACACACTCACAGACAAATGCCACTATTTAAAATATGATCTGCCTTCATCTTTTGACTCAAATGTTAGATAATCACCCACAGACTATAAAGCAAACAAATGGACAGACGTAAACCTCTACACTAACCCTCGTCAGTTCCATACCTTCGACCATTTGTTTCTTTTTTTGTTTTTGATCCAACAGAAGTACTTTATTTTTTTTTTTATTGAATCTATTGGGGTGACACTGGTTAATGAAATTATATAGGTTTCAGGTGTACAGTTCTATAATCCATCATCCGTATATTATATTGTGTGTTCACCACCCCAAGTCAAGTCTCTTTCCATCACTGTTTTACTCTCTACCCTTCTCTACCTTCCCCCACCCCCCTTTCCCTTTGGTAATTACCATACTGTGGCCTGTGTCTGTGAGGTTTGTTTTTGTTTGTTTGTTTTTGTTTTTTTCTTTTTTACTTAATCCCTTCACCTTTTTCACCCAGCCCCTCTACCTCCTCCTCGCTGACAGCTGTCAGTCCATTCTCTACCAGTCTCTAGTTTGTTATTTCGTTGATTAGACTCCACATATAAGTGAAATCATATGGTACTTGTCTTTCTCTGACTGGCTTATTTCACTTTGCATAATGTTTTCCAGGTCCATTCATGCTGTTGCAAAAGGTAAGGTTTCCTTATTTTATTTTATTTTATTTTTTACAGCCAAGTAAGTTCTTTGTTGACCAATTATTGAGTATCTTACACTGCTGCACCGTGCCATGCATTATACTCTGTGCCTTCAGATATTTTTCTCTTTTTCAATTTCTGAAAATCTAGTAGATGAGATCAGTTTTACCAGCTTTTGTTAGTCAATTTTTTCCAATGAATCTTAATTAAGATTTCTCTTGAAAATATTGCCCTCATTTGCCGAAATTCTGTGTGCTTCAGGCTTGCTTTTTCATTGAACTTGGCTTTGAAGAGAGAGAGAAAGAGAGAGGATGGGAGGAAAACAGAAGAAAAAAGAGTGAGTGCTAGCAGGTGTTCAAAGAGTGAGTTCCTACGTGGTTGTGTGGAGGTTGTGTTAGTGTGTGTGGAAAACCTGAAGCGGCACTCTTGGGATTGTAGCAAACAACATTTAGGGAGACCCTAAGGGTGCTGTAGGTGCTGTCGTTCGCTTACCTTAGATTAGCCAGGCAGTCACAGGCTTGCCTGGGTCCCAGGTGTTCCTAATTTTCTGGAATTGCGCGCGTGACTCCCAGCTGGCCTCAGCACTGGCAGTGGCTTCGCCAGAGTTCCAGAGAGCTCATGAATTTTAGTTTTGCAAAGAGGCCATGGGGCTTGAAGACTTCTGTGCTGTCTCAGAGTCAGCTGCGCATTCTTGTGACAGCCTTTGCCTCCTGCACAGACAAGCGTCTGGTTTAAAGGGCGTCGGAAGGACCGGGCACACAGGGTTTCTCCTCCCGTATCTGCACTGGGCGGGGTTGGGGGCTCTCCGCAGGATCACGGAGGACTCTCCTCGTTCGCTGCTCACCGGCACTTGTCAGACCAGCTTCTCTAATTTGGAATAATTGGGTCTTAAGGGCTGGCTGTGTTGAAGTAATAAAATACCTGAATTATTAAATATCTTAAAATATTTAAGTATGGGTTTTGTTTTGGGAAGGTATGTGCTTTATTCCTCTCAACAACTTAGTAAATCCAGTGAATTGCTAACAACATGTAGTGAGAATCAACTTCAACATTTACATGAGACTGTAAGGCCGCTTTACTCAATAGGTAAGGCCAACCATTTATATTTGTGGGTCGCAATAATGAGTTTCAACACTTAGTTTGCTTTTATCTAGGATTAACCATGTGGAGGGCCTTGTAATAACTGCCATAGTTAGACACAGAAATCAACTGCACGGACTTCCAGGCCACAGGCAACAAGATGGCAAAAACAAAATGAATAGCATTTGGATTCAGATCTGAATTCAAATCTCAATCTTTATATTGAAAATATGTGTTTTGGATGATTGTGTCATCTCTCTTTTATTTCAACATTAGATATTTGTGACGGTGAAAATGAACATGAAAGTCAGTTCCAGGCTCAGGGTATTAGTTTAAACTGTATTAGTTCCTTTCCAGTTCATAAGTGTGTAGGGAATATAATGACTTAGAAATTTGAAAGGTAGCTTGATACCTCTTGGTCAACATGAAGAAGGAAAGGCTATTGGAAAACACCAGGTTGGGTTTGGATCTTGAAGAAGCAAAAGTATGAGTAATACTTCAACGGATAAGTTTTGCTTAGCAGTGGGAAACTATTTGAACAAAGCATTGAAACCAGGAAGGCACAATGCATGGGTTGTTAAATGTGGTTGAAGCAAAATTTAATTTTCTAAAATAATTTTCTTCTGCAATTCTTGTTGGATTAGATAATGTATTTTTCTGACATTATTAAAATGAAGTATTTTAAATTGCCAGGACTTGAATTGTCACATATATTAACTTACTGGGCAGCTGAATGAACACACAGTTGACACTCATCCTAGAATCACCTGTGAGAGTGAACTTACCACCATCACTTTTTGCAGTGGGCACTTGACACGTGGGACCTCACAGAGACATAACACAGTATCTAGGTCACTGCTTTTCTTTTTTTTAGCTTGACCTTTCTCTCAGATGGATATGCAGATGCTTGCTTCTGAGATGAGATAACCTTACTCTCTTTGAAGAGTTTACAGAAGAATTTCCCAAGCTGCTAAAGAAGAAAGATTACAAACTATCAAAGTCTTGTTAACAACCATCAATAAAACCATGGCTCAGTTCATCTCATGTTAATATAAACAAATATTGGTGACCCAAGGTCGGCCTTTCATCTTGGTTAGACCATCACACCAGGAATGAGTATTTATTTTAGAAATGAGTAGGCACTGGCAACAGAAAAGATCTTGGTTTGCATCTTAGTTCCATCATTAACTAGTTACATATATTATTTCAAGTTCTGTTTTCTTATCTATAGAATAGGAATTATAACCTTCTCATAGGATAGTTGTATTAAGTTTCAAGATGTATTTTTAAAATTTGGCATAATACTTAACAGTACATTTTAATAATTATTTTATCTTATCATATAAAGGACATTTAGTATACACAAACATACACCAGAAATAATGACTATTTTAATGACTTTATAGTGGGGAGAGCACTGATTTATTAGTAACAAATTATGGTAGGGTAAAATTAATCCTTAATAAATCATAAGTGTAATTCTGAGACAGTACAAATGAAAGAATGATTAAGTTCGGCTTGAGAGATTAGGGAACACCTCCCAGCAGCATTGACATTAGAGTTTAGCCACGAAGGATGAATATTCTAATAATCTGAGAATAAAAATAAAGATGCTGTGGACAAGGCACTGCATGGATCCCAGGGGCAGGAACAGCAGTGCTCGTGAAGTCTGGAATGGAGGCAAAAACGATCAGCATTTCAGCGTTTGGGGAGTCCTTGATCTCTGTTTCAATCTGAGAGCCATCTACTACTACAGCATTGCACCGCTGTCCTCTCCTTCCTCCTCTTTCTGTGGCCCGCCCTTCTTTTTCTCTCTTCTTTGCACTTTGCATTTCAGAAAGTCCTGCCACAGCCTCATTTTCATAAGATCTTTCATGTGCAAAAGAGGCACCGATACACAGCACTGGCATCATAAGGGTTTTTTTGCGGGGGTGCCAGTGACCCCCATATCATAGAGGAGTAATAGAAGGCACACAATCCTCCCAAACTCTAATTAAAGGACAACTTAATCCAGGCACAGATGTTTATACATTAAGGCCAAAGTTCCCAGACAGTGACTCTGCGTCCCGGTATTCTAGGTAACATAGAGACAAGGGGCAGGGGACATTTCTGTGTCTCTACAATGATGAAAGCTCACTGGTCAACAAATTGCATGGTCAAAACCGGAAAGCTTCTAGAGTACCTGGACAGCTGTTAGCTTGTTCCTCAGTTTAGCTAACTTAGAACTGTTAATCAACGTTCTCCTAGGCAACAGGGTCTCCAGATTTGTTTCTCACCCACCTCTTGTCCCAAACACTGATTGTAAAGCTGTGCTTTCAGAGCCTTGTAAAGGAACCTGAAAGCCAAATGTTACCAGTGTTTCCATTTACAAACTGTGAGAACCAACTCTGGCTGTAATAGAAAGAAAAGGCGAATGTATTTGAAAGAAAGATAAAAGACACTCTTAGAATCAATGGACGTTAGAGGGTCAGATCTGGAACGTGGTAGAAACAAAGGAAATTCCAAAAGACCCACTAGCCTAGCCTAGCCTAGCTTAGAAATTGGCCTCTTCTACTTGAGGTTTGTGTCATTGGAGGATTCTGATCCTTTGCAAGACGAGCTACAAAAAAAGAGTTCCTTATATTGTAACGGGGCACAGCCAGGGCACCCCAAAGGGTATTTGTAACAGGGTCCAGAAATTGGGGTATTCAAGAAAAATATATCCTCCCCACCCCAAGGCAGGCCACCATGGGGGATGGGAGACCTGGAGCAGGGCCATTGAGAGTCATTTTGCCTGTCAGTAGCAGGATAGCTTCACTCCTCCTGTGCAAAGAGGGTTATTTTGCATATCACCAAGGCTAATCAAGAAGGTTTGAAAGACTTAATGCAGAATGTAACTGGGAGAGGAAGAGGAGAGACAGGGGCCTGCGGGAGAGACAGAGGGACACAGATTCTGGGGAACAGTGTGGACAAAGAGGGGAGAAAGGACTCTTGCTAGAGGGCCAGGAGTGTGCCACATGGTTTTGGATTAAGAGCTGGAGATCGCGCCGGATGGTGCTGAGACCCGCGAGAGGCCTGCCCAGCCAGGCCCCGGACTTCTGATCTTTTTCTTCTGAAAAGGATGGTACCACTGACTGGCCTGACTGGCCTGACTGGGCAAAGAGGGGAAGGCAGGACTGTGTGTGTTGGTGGGTGTTTTAAAGGGATTTTGAGATTTAAGAGCGACATTTAGCCATTAATCAAACCTGTATAACTTTTAAACAAATATTTCCTTTCCTTTTCATCAAACTCTGCCATTCAGAGCCATAATTCCAAGAGTGGCAGGCAAAGGACGTACAACTGAGGGAGCCCGGGAAACGGGGGTTCATTGTTTCAGTAATAGCATCTGGGCCCCCCCCGCCGCCCATGGGTCCATTTGTTTGGTAACAATATGCAGTGGAGGCCAGAAAGACCTGCGAACCAAGAAATATTCACCACAGTGCAAGCCTTTTGACCAGTGAATTTGCCTCTCTCTCTAATGGCAACATTGCCAACAAATTCCAAACTTACACATTCATCCCTGAAGGAGAAAAATTTAATTCCCCTTTTTCAATTTGATTAATTCTGAGAACCCCTTGGATTACCTGTGTTTGACCTGCATGCCCGTGTTTGATACTAGGAGAGTCCCCAGTTGACATGTTTCATTAAAACATAGTTAAATTGGGCATATCATCATTTAATCTAATAATATTAGCTTTGTATGGCTACTCAAATTTGCATTTTACTGAACAGAGTATTGCATTTATCAGATATTGGGTAACTTATGTATAGGTACAAGGATATTAGGTGCCAGAATAGGTATTAAAATTCATTTGTATGTAGCTGTTTTTCATCTGAACCAGTCTGCCTCCCAACCTCTCCATGAATGTGAACTATGGTCATAAAAGCTACTTAACTACCCATTCTCTAAGCATTGGATTAAGTCAGGGACAATTTAAACATTTTCAGGAGTAAAATAGCAGTAAAGATTTTATTTAATCTTCAGAAATCGGTCATTCTGAACACTACCAAAACATCTGATTGGAAATTTCTAGTCAATTTTAAAAAAAGTATTATCCTGACTTAGCAAAATAGCTCAGGGTGGGGGAGAGGGAGCATCTCTTTGTATTTTCAGATAATGATTTATGAAATCGTCTTGCCGTGGCCTTTAGTTATTTGGGGGTTAATTATCAAAGACAAAATTACATCCCAATGATTAGAGAATATGGTCGCAGTAATGATGATTTAGCCAGAAATGTTTTAAAAGTACACAATTGAGCATTTGTATTAAATCATTGCTTCCTAAAGCTGTCTCATCATCAGAATATCCTTGGATAACAGTCAGTATTTTTTTATTAATGCAAATACATAGGTCTCATCTAAGCGTTTCGAATTGTAATCTCATTTTATTTATAATAGAGAAATCTACATTTTTCAAATGTCTTAGACATGACCTTAATGGTTAGATGCTACTACAAAGCTATGTGATATACTTAACATAAATTTAAAATTAAGTATTTGCTTGACTTTTAAGTCATACATTGCAAGATTTCAAGGTTATATGTAAAGGGACTTAATAGTGATATCATTGATGTGCAAAATATAGAGTTGTTAATTTACTGTTACTATTGTTCAGTATCTTTAGACCTTTTTGTTGATGATGAAATATTTACACTATAACTAAACTTGTACATAAAAATTCAGACATATCTGTATACTCAGAAAATAGGATATGTTCACTCTCTTGACTACCGTCAGCCTGAGTTAATCCAATTTATTTTCTCACACATTTACTGAACAATGTCTATCTAGCAGACAGTGCTAGGCTCTGTAAAATTAGGACAGTACTATATAGATATTTTTCCATTGAATCAGCTAAATCAGCAGGTGAGATAAATATAATTTTTTTAAGAAGCAAGAAAGAAGTGATGGTGAATTTTATAAAGTAGACCTGTCTTTTTAAAAGCTCTCTACTTTAGGCAGAATTAAATGCACCAGCAATGGAACAAGCTAGAAAGTAAAAGGAATGAAGGTGCTACAAATGAGAATTTGCATTATAACATTACAATACTCCCAAAGCCAGGTGTAAGAGTCAACAGAGTAAAGAAAATTGGAGTTCAAAGACTGGATGCATATAGGCCTGCAAAATAAGAATCTGGGTTTGACACAGTAAAAGATGAGAAAGTACAATAGAATCTCTAATTATGCCAGCTGCCTAGTACCTCTTGTGAGCCATTTCTTGACTTAGAGGAACCAAGTGCAAGCTCGTTATACAGTGGTATAAGGTAGGGTTTAGCCTGCAAACCCTACCTTTCAATGAAAGTTCTGTTACGGGAAAAACTCGCAGAAACTCAGTTCTTCTGCCAAGACAGTAAAGACTTACAGATCAGTGAGTCTATTAGGATATCAGCAGGGTTTATTGATGATGCTTTGTCTTGGAAGGGAACAGGCCTAGTTAAGGTGGGGGTAAGGGGGTGAAAGGCATGGGTTCAGGGCAAAGCAGGGTAAAGGAGCAAAGACAGGGGTGGCAAGTGCGGGGCTGGCAAGAGCAAGAGAGAGCAAGATCCTTTGCTCTGAGGACTTATGTAGTTTGAGGAGTTGGGGAGGGTGAAGACATTACATATTGACTGACAGGTAAAGGTGGTGCTGGCTGTCCAGGATGGGGCATGAATACCCTAAGGTTTTAACGGACTTCTTCCTTTAGGCACTATGGGCCTTTTTCAGCCTGTTAGGCCTTGGGATAAAAGCACGTTTCAAAGGCTTTTTTCCCCAGATAACAGAAAAGATACACAGAATTTCAAGGATTGCTGAGTCAGTGGGTGGGACATGTCTCCCTCCTCCCTGCCTTTGTTTGCAATCTGTCCTACCTACCATTCCAGAACCCTGCCTGTTGTTTGATGCTAATATCTACACGTAATACTTCCCAAGACAAAATGAATTGTCCCACATTATTTAGGACGTGGCTCAGGCTAACACTGTTTTTCACAATCAGAAGAATGGGGGACTGTCAGAGATGGTCTGACTCTACAGTTTAAAGGTCACTGCCCTTCACTCTACTCCAAGAAGTGCTGCTAACAGTCAAAGCCAATCGCTTCACAGTGCAGTCAGTATGGTTTGCTGCTAAAGTTTAATTATCTCTTGATTTTGTCCACATAAAAATACATCCAAACCTATAGAAAACTGTAAGAGTTTATTTGAGCTAGACTGAGGACATAACCAGAAGCAACATCTCAAGGGACAGAAATTGCTCTGGAGAATGGCAGTTTTGTAGTTCTTGTTAGGCATTTGGAATCAAAGAAGGAACAGCAAGGCAGAGGAAATCCTGTTACCTGTAGATTAAGGAGGTGGAAAAGAGCAAGGGTTGGGGGGGATGAGAGGGTTTTCTCTGATTGGATAACAAGTAAAACAGAGAAACAGACTCCTTTTACAGGGGTGGGTACAGGATAGCTAACATGGAGGCCTTACAGTAAGTAGGGATAGCAAACAGACAAGATTATTTGCTCCCTAGAGAGTGTTTACACCTCTCAGAAGCCTGGGAAAGAGGGTTTTTCTGGCATTTCAATGGTGTGTTAACCTGGATGCACAGGAACAATGGGCAGGGCTTGCTTCTGGTCAAGATAAACCTTTAAGGAAGTTACAGGCCCGAGGCCTGACCGACCAGGAGGTGTCCAGTGAGGAACTGAAGATCAGATCACCCTGTGAGGTTACGTTTAGTTCCTGAGCTTGTCAGATTTGCTACATAGCCCTTTCATTTCCACTTCCATTGGAAATGGTTCCTATGCAGGGAAGTCAGTATTTCTACGTGCTCTTCATTTCCCAGCTTTATACTCTCTGGGCCCCCTTCCCTTTTCCTCATACGGTGACCTCTCATGCCATTTGTATTGGTGGGACGTCCTAATGGAACCAATGGAAGTCCTTCCTCTTCATTTCTTTTTCCTCTTAAAACAAATAACTATTTACTTTAACACATACTTCATACTCTACTGATTATATTTCTGTTATTCTTATCACTGCCCTATTGCTCTTTATTTTTAATTTTTAAAATAGTTTCTGTTGTAAAATTAACAGAAGAATTGAAAATCTCTCAATAAGCTACTCATGAATAATAAAAGAGTTTTTTAGTCAGCATTGTAACTTTTATCAAGAAAAGGCCATTTTATTAACCATGCTATACTATCTCCAGCATTTAAAAAAATAAATCCGGACAAGATAGGATCATGGCTGCCAATATCTACCCTGTCTTGATGTACTTGAACTCTATGTCTAGAGAGTAGATATGCAGATTATATATTTAGCTAAGTATAGCTTTTACACCTTAGCAGTATAGTTGTTTTTCTTATGTTTTTTTTACTCCATTGGACTGTGAGCAAAAGTTTAACTTGTGGTTAAACTTTATTCTCTACCAGTTTGTTAATGAATAGATAGATGGGTAGAGAGATAGACAGATAAAAAGATAGATCATACAAATTCATACTCTACCCTTCTGACCCTGTATAACTGCATTTTAAAATGCGAATAGGTTTTATTTTTTAGAGCCATTTTATATTTATAGAAACATTGTGAAGATGGAACACAGAGTTCCTCAAACCTCACACCCACTTTACTATTGCGCTCTGGGATTATTATGGTGTCCTTGTCATTATTAATACATTTAATGATACATTCTTACTAAGTAAAGCTCACACTGCACTCGCACCGTCTCAGCTTTCCCACTGTCCTCTTCCTGTTCTCAGACCTCGTCGAGGGTACCATGGCGCACTGAGTCTAATGTTTCCTAATGGTCCTCTTCACTGCGATGATGTCTCAGATTTTCCTCGTCTTTAATGATCTTGAGATTTGAGGAGCAGTAGTTAGGTGTTTTGTGTTGCTAATGACCATAAACCCTGCCCATCCCCCCCTTTTTAATTAATAAAATTCAGGATAATCTTTATTTTTCAATAAATATAACATCATTATATTGGAAAAAAATCTCCCCAAACAGGGTGCCCATGTGGAAAAACTGCAATCAAAATGCTCTTTCTTGAGAAAGCAACATTTTTGTTTCCTTAGGTATGAAAAAAAAGAAACAAAAACCAAAAGAAACTGGGCCAAATTATCACTGAGGATCCTTTTGAAATCAGAAAAGCCGGTGTCTGTGCTGCCTGTCACCACCAGAACCAATAAGCAGAGACAGGGCTGGAATCTTTTTGGGCTCTTTATTCAGATGGCCAGCAATCTGAGAAGATGGTGGGTTATGTACCCTAACAGACTGTCTTACATTTCCTTTCAAGCCAGCCTTTTTATAAGGAGGAAAAAGTGTAGGTGAAGGATCTGGAATTCTAGGAGAAAAAAGTGAAGGTAAGGGATTAGGAATTCAGGGAAAAGGTCAATCAGATAAAAGCTGCTGTCTGAAGATTTCCCTAACATCTTTTCCTCCTTTGGTGATTTTCTATCTGGGTCCTGTGTCCCATTCCCTGGGCGATTTTCTTTATCTTTTCTTTCTTTTTTAAAAAATATTTTATTTATTTATTTTTAGAGAAAGGGGAAGAGAGGGAGAGGAAACACCAATGTGAGAGAGATACAGAGATTGGTTGCCTCTCGCAAACCCCCAACCAGGGACCTGGCCCACAACCCAGGCTTGTGCCCCGACTGGAATTGAACTGGTGATGCTCTGGTCACAGGCCAGCACTCAGTCCACTGAACCACACCGGCAAGGGCCTGGGTGATTTTCTTTGTGTCCTGGCTCCTGAAATGTCTCTCCCTGGAACACCGCGGCTCAGATGCCGTCTTGTTTGCTTATGGTCCCTTCTGGGGCACAAAGGTTGACTTGCTTACGGTCTCCTGGAGTCAGGGTGGGTGTACCTTCAGTTATGAAGCAATAGCTTTTTATATGCATTAACTACTATGCTAACTTATTAACTATTATTTAAATCTAAAATTTTCTAACACTTGAGTCCCCCTATCACTCTGATATTTTACTTCTTATGATTTTCTCACACACTACAATTTATTTTTTGTCAGCAATTTACAAAGTTCCCATGGACAAAAAGAATTACATGCCCAATATGGGATTATTTTCCCTTCCCTCTTTGATTGTGAATTTTGTTATCAGAATGTAAGCAGATTTTACAGTGAGCTTTGCGATTTGAAGATAGATAATAAGAATCAGGAATCAGTATTTAGTAAAATAATTTAGAATAAAACAATAAAATTTTTCATTTGAAGACTAACTTAGTTGTCTGTTTCTCCTTATAAAATTAGTTTTGTTTAAGGCCTACTATTCAGGAAGGCCTTAGGGAAATAAAGTGGTGCTTTTCTTCCATGTCTTTAAATCTATTTTCTGCTTGAACAGAGTCAGCATTAACTTTAAAGTGAGAAAATCACCCACTGATGGAAGTCTCAGCATAAGACGCATGGTAGAAAGAAAGGTCTACTCTCTTCTGTATGTTGATTTTTAAATCACTCAACTGCACATATTTCTGATCACAGAAACACCAGGTATGTGATTTAATATAGCTTGATCACCTAGCCTATATTAAACAAGAAGACATTTAAAGAAATGCAACTATTTTTATTTATAGGTAATTGAGTAATACAAAGTACCTCAGCTTTTATATCTCAGAAATCTGGCTTTAAAGCCTTGCTCTTTTATTTACTAGCTGTGTGACGTTTCGCCTGCTACCCAGCCTCAGTGAGTATTTGTTTCCCCACCTGAGCAAGTATGTCTGATTCCCATAACCCATGGTATTTCTATTACATTAGGGTTTTCCTAATGTGTCTGTAGCCACAGACACTTTATTAATAAAATTTTTTCTAATACAGTTTTCTTCAGTTTCCACCCTTAAGTGCTAGGCTCTCAGAGATTGTGGCATATCTATTTTCATCCCATAATACTTTGCTTCTTTAGCACATGTAAATGTTCATCAAACTTTTAGTACTACTGAGTCAATTTGAACCAATTTGACTGTGAGTCTCTTTCCCGTGTCTCATCAAAGTACCTAGAAATCAGTAGGTGCTTAGTCATTATTGCTCTTTTTTCTTCATTTAAGTATAGTATACTTCCAATAAATGTTGGGAGTTTGAAAGGAGAGTTATCTCCAAATTAATTCTGGCTTTGGAGTTCTCTACTCAAAAGAAAGGCAGGAGAAATAATTCAAAAATCCAACAGCATTTCATGTTATAGACAGAGCTGTAAACAAGCTGGTTGTCACTAAACAGTGTCCCAGGTTGATGGCTCAATTTTGTTTCCCCTTTTAACTGTGTTCATTTTTCAGAATAATATGTGTTGCTGGAGGGAGAGAAAGGTCACAGTAGCAGATGACATATGTTACCTCCCGTGTCATTACAGGGAGAGTCTCCCTTGCTGTGTTCACCTCTCAGCAATCTCCTGCTTATTTTTCACTTCCTACTACAGCAGACTTGGTTCAGGTATGCAATTCAGGAAGGCAGCAGCCTGGATGGTGCCCCCATGGTGTGCACCAGAAAAACCTTCCACAGACAAGTACTTGGTGCTGTACCCTGCTTTTGAATGAAAATCAGCATGTTCCCTTTGTTGCAAAAAAAAAAAAAAAAAAAAAAAAAAAAGGCCCAGGGAAATTCAATTCACCTCTTTTTTTAACCCAATGTTCTGGTTAACAAATATCCTCAGTAGATAATACATGCATAGAATATTAAATTTTAAATTCTAACAGAGACAGATACAAGCAGGAGAGGGGAGAACATGATTTGAAATTTATTCATCTATACAACCAATATTTAATGAGCAATTATTATGTGCCATGCACATAATTTTGGGGCTTCTAGAAGTCCATGCTGTGATGAATGAAATTGTATAGGCAAGAGAAGAAAAAGAGAACAAGTATGCAAATAATTAAAAATCGATTACCGATTAGGGGAGTTGGTATGAAAGAGATATGGAAGAGATGTAATAGCCGGTGACACTAGCGAGGAAGTTTATAGCAAGCCCTGTCTGAGGTGGTAAATTTTGAATTTGAAACTTAAGGATGATACCTCTGCTTTTGACAAAGAAAAGCCTATTGTCTTGAGAAAGTTCCCAGGTGGCATGCAGCTATCTCCCTGAATTGAAGAGGCAAGGCTGAGAATGTGGAATATGTTGATGGATCAAGCTGCAGGGCCAGAGAAACTGAAGAGAGAACTGAATACAGACAAAATGACATACCTGCAAGCGGCCCCCATTGTGTATGGGTATATGCATGAGTGGAGATCTGAGCCCAGGGTAATGCACGTAGAAAGATAAAAAGTTAACAGTTCCTAGCGCTTACAGAGGTCCAGAGTAGTGCTTGTTTTCCAATAGCAGACGGAATCTTCATGCTTTGTGGGCATTGGATACAATGCACAGGAAATAGCCCTACATGGAGCATTAAAGTAGTCTTACATATGAAATCCTAAACATAAGACCCAGAAGAACCAAACTGCTTCTAAGATTCTATATAACTATGTCTTCAAATAAGGCTTAATTATATTTATGGGAGCAGAACAATATCCAGCACCCAACGTAGTAAAATTCAGAATGTTTGGTATACAATAAGATTATTAGGCTTGTAAATAGCAGAAAAACAGTTTATAAAGAGAATGTATAAATAAATAAAAAGAAAATGACCCAGAATTGAGTCAGGTATTAGAATTAGCAGGAAAAAACAGAGATGTTTGCTATAACTCTTTTCTATATGAGCCAAAATATAAGTGGAGACATTGAGAAAATAAAGACAAATCAGATTTCTAGAGATTAAAATCATGTCTAAGTATAAATAAACACTGGACGGAGGTTATGGAAGATTAGATATGGAAGAAAAAAAAATAATGAATTTGAAGACATAGCAGTAACAATTACCAAAAAAGAAAAGCAGTGAAATAGAATTATAAACGATCACCAGTGAGTTGTGAGACAAGTTTAAGCGACATAACATAACTATACTTATAATTCTAGTAGTGGGGCAGGATACTGAAAACTGTATTTAAAAAATAATGACAGAATAATTTTAAAATTTGGTTAAAATGTATAGATTCAAGAAGCTCAAAAACTCGAAGCAGAACACCAAAGCAGATCATAATCAAAATTGGTTAAAACTAGTGATAAAGAGAAAACTCTAAAAGTGTACATTATGCATACACATGCAAAAATGCAAATAGCAGCAGAAACCTTGCTGAAAATAATGCAAGCAAGAAGATACTGGAGTAATACATCTAAAGTACTAAAAGAACAAAACTGTCAACCTAGAATTCTTTACCCAGAAAATATATCCATGAAAAATGTAGGCAAAATAAATATATTTATAGCATACAAAAGCTAAAAGAATTAACATTCAATGAGCTCATATTGAAAGAGAGGTTATAAACCTGTCCTTCAGGTGGAAGGGATATTTGGCCCTTTGGAAATCTACATGTATACAAAGGAACAACAAACAATGGAACTGGCCGCAACATGGGTAAATGTATAAGACATTTTCCATTTATTTAAGTATCTTTAAAAGACTATTGACTGTTAAAAATAATACCAATTTAATCGGGAGTTTTATTAACTTATATAGAAGCAAATTATATGACAGTAAGAACACAAATTTCAGGAGAAGAGAAATGTAAGCACACTATTCTCTTACATTAGATGTGAAGTGATATATCACTTGAAGACAGATTTTGAAGGGTTGTTATGAATGCTATAAGCCCTAAAGCAACCACTAAAATAACAAAACAAAGAGTTACATCTAATATGTTTAAATAAAGGAGATAAAACATTGCAGTAATCCAAAAGAAGGCAGAAAGAAAGAAAAGAAACCATAAACAGATAGAACAAATACAAAATAACTAATGAATTCACATATATGAAACTAATCATATATATGTTGAAATTAAATGCAAATGGTAAATAAACTACAGACTTAAAAAACAAGGCCCAACTACAGGATAGCTGCAAGAAAACTTTATAAAGATGCAAATAGGTTGAAATTCAAAAAAATGGAAAGAGGTATACCATGATAACAGTAATTTAAAAAGCAGGATATTAATATTGATTAATATTATGTAATAACATTGGTAGATTTCAGAGCAAACGTTACATAGAAAAGAAGGTCATTACATAATTATAAAGAAGTGATTATTTGCTAAACATTTATATACCTAAAACAGAACTTCAAAATACATGAATCAAAGATGATAAAACAGCAGAGAAATAGACAAATTCACAATTATGCCACCTTCTCAATAATTGATAGAACACATAAAAACCAGTGAGGATATAGATTTGAACAACACTGTCTACCACCTTTACCTAATTGGCATTTATAGGGTAGTTTTCCCTAAAACACATAGTTGTAGCCATTAAACTCCAAGAAACAATACTGAATAACATTTTTGGGTTATTTTAGTCTCACCTTGCATTAACGATCATATACTTGTACTCGTGCAGTAAATCTCCTCGTCAGCCTCCTTGGACTTTTCCCATTTGAATATTTCTTTTTACATATTTCTCCAAGAAATTTATCCTAACTTCCTTGGTTTCTCAATTCTACCTTGGGTCTATTGCCATATGGATTTTCTCACAGAGCCAAATCATGGAAGTCCCTCCATCTATTCCACACAAAGTTCTCACTGTATTTCCCAAAGATTTCTAATATTAAACTTCCAAGTTTACTAAATTCTACCATTTTCTTAATAAATTGTTTTTATCTCTCAATCCAAGACCTTTCCTGTGCTTCTCCACACATACAACATCTCCATGTATATAGTTACAGTTGCTCCATGTGATTTATCATACAGCAAAGATAATCATATTCTGTTCTCTATGATCGAGAAATAATAATCTAATTTTAAAAGTGTGTGAGCAAATCCAACTTTAGTGCTTTCTAAGCAAAGACGGAAAGAAAACACTTTCTCCTTTCCTGGGATCCTGAGATGTTGTGAAATGAATTCAATTATTCAAAAATTAGTGCATAGAAACACATCCAGTTGTCAGCAAACTCTGACAGATGTCCACACACCTTTGTGTGAGTGTGTGTATGTATGCATTAGGTGAACTCAATCGTCACATAGAAACTGCAAGCCTTTATTTAGTGATTTAATTTTTCTGATCCTCAGTTACTACAGCTATACAAGGTACCTAATAACCCCTTCTACACTGATCACAGGGTTGTTTTGAGGGGTAGAAGGAAAATATGACATGAAAGTGCTTAAAAAGATGTTTAATTTGTTATGTGTTGTAAGAACTTTTGTGTGTAGAGTTGAAATGGAATGAAACTAACACGTTAGTGAGTTTTCGAAAGTTTAATTGTAAAACTGGGATATCACATTAGATTATAATGAATTACAATGTTCGGTTTGTTGGTGGTTTATATGAGAGTACTGGGTTTTATTCTGGCTCTATTTCTTATTTTTTATTTTTAAGTGAGTTACTTAATATCTCTGAACCTCTGCTGAATGCACAAAATAATGCCTACTTCAAGAATACTGGTGAGGATTAAATGAGATAATGTAAGAATCACACCTGAAGATACACATATACACAATCTTACATGCTTTGTGCATAGATATGGAATAGAGAATATGGAGAGGTGAATTCTTTAGCACGTTTTCTTGTTCACATTAGACACTTAATTTATTTTTCAATGTAGTGGTTCTTCCTGTAGCCCCAGGGAACATTTGGCAACACATGGAGACATTTTTGATTGTCACAACCAGGGGCCTAAGGGTGCCAGTGGCATCTAGTGGGTACAGATTAGAAGTGCTGTTTAAAATGCTCCAATTTGCAGTGCAGAACCCCACAGTGAATTATCGGGCTCGAAATGTTAATAGTGTCAAGATTGTGAAACCCCATTGTAATGAATAAACAAAGCAAAGACACTCAGGATTCTATTCCTCCTATATTTAAAGCTTCTAACATATGAAAACTTTGTGCTCAGAAAGAGAGAAAAAAGTAAACAAAGGAATATTATGTGACTTTTCTTATTTTTGCCTCCTCTCTTTTTTTTGCTCATGTTTTTCCATGGACATTTTTGTTTGGTTGTTTTGTCAGAGTTAATGGTCAGCAGGGTCCAATAAAACAGCCACATCTTGTGCAGAAGCTCTGATTATTGTCATAATAAACTGGAACATTGTGCCCAACATGGTGACATATTCCTGATTCATTTCCATTTTTTTTTCTTGAACGATACTTACATTTTTTCTTAGAGGCTTTGTGTATGTCTGCCTGTATAAACTACATATCGGCAAGATGTAGGCTGATTTGGACTAGAGATAGACAGCCTTCTAAATCTTGAGTCTTGTTCCTAAAAGCATGAGCAGGATCATAACTTTTAATTATAATTGGCAAGATCCTCCATTTCCTATGTAGGTCAACTTTACCAAAAAAAGAATGAAGGAAAACTTTCAAAATCAAATGTACCACACCGCCTTGTATTCCACATCTAGACTAGTAATGGTTTTTAGTTGAGCAAGACAGATATCAGATTGTCATTGATAACCCCAGATCATAAATCCTGCACACATGACCCTTCAAGAGATGCCTGATCTGTTGCTGTAGGCCCGGCCATTGTTCCTCCCAAATGCACAGAGGTTCAAAGGCACAAAGACACGTGATCACGTTGCATTTTGGGGAGGGCGGGCAATAAAAGGCATGTGAATAACATGAGACCAGGCATATAGATGACAGCAGGTAGACAGGTAACTTGGGAAAGTAAACAGGAACCCAGTATATTAAGGCCATTTTAGGTCACATTTTAGTCAGAGAAATCACTCAGGTTTGTTAAAGATTTTAAAATATTTCTTGGCAGTAGCAGAGGGTAAGGACATTCAGACTGATTCACCATAAAGCGGGTCCTCAAAATAGTCACCGAGCGAAATTCATTAATATTTTGGTGTTTACTTGAGATGAAACAATCGACTTCCCATTTCTTAGGATAACAGCCAAGATCCTTTACATGAGGAAAAAAGCCAGTTTTCTTTCAGTGCCTTCAATCTAATTCTATAATAAAGTCAGGATTGTGATGATCTTTGCTCACCAGTTTATCCCTGTTGTTTCTACATAGCACCTGCTATGTTTTGGGCTCTTGGTAAGCAAATAGAGAATAAAGAAAGACATAAGTGAGTGATTAGATGAGTCTGCACTTCTCTGTTTTCTCAGGCCATTCTAGATGCAGAAAAATATGATAAAATGTTTTGAGTATGAGCAGTCCTTTTGTAGAAGTATCTCACAAATTGATTTTGATATTTGAACATAGAAAGCAAAAATAAATGTGACAAGTGGTTTAATAATGTTATAGAAAATAGTTCTAAGAACACCAAAGGGGGCACATACAGAGATTGTTTTTACCCCCTTGGGCAGTGGTTCCTTTCGGCTACCACATTCTAGCCAAAGCATTCTTCCTGTTATTTATTTGCTTGTCTTTGGAACTAGACAAACTTGGCTCCACTTAGGTTCTTTGTATTTTATTCTACGTACTTGAACCTCTGTCTATACCTGTCTCTCTCCCTCTGCTCATCGTTCTTCCCCGAAGGCCCGTTTGCTAAGTGGCATCTCCCTAACCATCAGATCCTGGGACTCCTTTCTTCTCTGGCATTTTTGACTATTATGATGCACTAATTTTTCATTGAGCTTGTTACTACTTTATCATATACTATATACTTATTTGTTTAATTTTTGCTTTTTTCTGTCCTCTAGAATGTACATGCCATGAAAGGAGAAAAATATATTTTTCAGCATATTCTCTTTGATGTTTCAAATAGGGTGTGGGATCTAGGAAATACACAATAATATACTTTTGAGTGAATTGATGAATAGAGAAAAAATGAATGTATACGTGGAGAGGGCTTTATAGAAATTCTAAAACTTGGATTCGATCTTATAGGGTGAAAAAATGGCCCTAGAACAGGGAGAAAATTTGAGGCAGAAGGAATACAATGTCTGCAAAGTCATTGAAGCATAAGGAAATTGAGGCGCATTTAGGGATTTTTTTTTTCTGCAGCATCATTTATGTCTTAGTCAGGGGCCAGGGACAGGCCTCACAAATAGAAAGTTGAGAGCAAGGAAGATTATAAAAGGACCTCAAAGTTAATAAATTCATCGTCTTTTCTCTGAGCAATAGGAAGTCACAGAAGGCATTGAGACTGGTAAATGGAATGATGCACTTTGCATTTTAGGAAGATCAGTTTAGGAGTTGATGGAAATTAAATGGACGAGAAAGTGGCTGCTGGCCAAGACACCAGCTAGAAGACTGTTTGACAAAGTCTAGAGAGTATTCCTAAAGCAACTCCTTTAAGACTCTTAATTTTGTTTTTCTAAAATGTGCGCCTGACCATTTTTGTATTACAATAAGCCTTAAAATATCTATTCTTTTCATACTATTTTCTTTTTAATTTTTTCCACTTAATATTTTGTATTCCAATTTTATAAATGTAGGGAATGTAAAGAGAATGAGGAATAAGGAAGATCAGGGACATTTACTCAAGCCTGTTTTATTTAATATGCATGTTATCAAAGGTTAAGCTATATAAATGCATTTATAAATAAAGGATAAAAAAAGGCCAAGATAAGTCACCTAGCAAAACTAAGGCCAGAGGGGATGAAGGCCAAGAGAAGGTCAGTATTACCATATCAGGCTCAAGAAGAAAGTATAGGGTGGTGTATATGGAAGAAAAAATTGTATTAAAATTAGGGGTACTGGTGGGTATCAGCGACAGAGATGGTTCTGGGTGTCGCTGTTGGTTATAAGTGACAGGGACGGTTATGAAGGCAAGAACGCCGATATAAATGCAACGAACCAGGGACTCAGCCCCACCCAGACTACGGTTCTTACTCAGATGTTTGTTAGCAGCGCAACACTGAGTGAGACGATTTCTTCCCTCCCTGCAATTCCCGTCCTGTATCCGTAAAATGAAGGCAATTGTCTCAATATGTTACTAAAAGGAGGGGCCCCCCTTTCCAAAAATACTTCAAAGTACTAACAGAACTATAAATGCTACATTCAGTGTTTTAAAGCTCTAAAAGGACTTCTGCATTTTCTGATGAGAATGCTAGAGCAGTTACTTCCGCATCAGAGTTCTTTTTTACGTCCGAAGATATGACTCACTGTGGTCATTATGTGTTGTTGCTGGCTCTGATTAGTGATTATATATTTTGAATTCACAGAAATGTGTATATTGCTGCTGCTTTAAAATTATTTCATTCCCAGGTAAAAGTTTACCAAACACAGAGCCAAGGGGAAATGTGTATGACCAAAGAGATGCTTGAGAGATAGGCTCAGATTTTGGGGCCAAATGATGAGTGGAGATCATTCCAGACTTTCCACTGGACTGCTTCCCAGGTATTTTTAGGGAAGGGAAACAGTATCGTTTCCATTTGACAGCCTCAAAGAGGAGCCGGTCAGATTTCTTCAGCAGAGCCATCAAGAGTTAACATGATGAAGTGTTGATTTCTGAGAAGGAAGGACTCAACCGGGAATCTTAGGGCTGTTTGGTCTTTTCCCACTGACATTTCCTGTAAATGGGGAAGATCTGCCTGAGATCATAGGAGCTCTGCATGGCTTTTTCTTATACCTCTGGAACTAATTTGTTGACTTTACGCATGAGATAAAATATTCTATTTCTGAAACTTCTCATTTATCCTGAATGGTGGAGGGTGCACGCTTTTTCATCCTGCAAGAAAACCTACTTTCCTTTTCATAGAAAATAATTTTGAGCATGTAAAAATATTGTTTTTTTTGGGGGGGGGGAACAGACTTTGCAAGTTTATCTAGGACATTACAGGGCACTATTTCATGAAAAAATATGACCTGAGAGACTGGCTCAATGGGAGAGACATGAATTGACATGAGGACAAGCTCTGAAGACCTTTGAGAGGTGGCCTACTATTACAACAATAGGTGCATAAGCAACATATACGGGGCTTTTCTGGAACTGTCCTGGTTTAAGTGTTATTTCCCAAGTCTAACTGTTAATAGGGCCCTTTTTCACCATCAAATGTATCCACTTTGAATGATATACTATATGCTCACCCTATTTCAGTGGGACTAGATCCAGAACTTGAGATATTTAAGAAGTTTCTTAGAAATCTGCTTCGTGACTCAGGTGTTTAAAGCTGGGAAGGTCTCTTTTTAGTATGGCTTTTGGTGTGATATTTAATTCTAACTGTCTAATTTACCTGATGCTGATTCACCTGAGGTGGAAAATGGATTTGAGTCACCCCATTTGGATTTGTGAATTTTTTTTTTAGGGAGTAGGGAAGAAGTATGGTTAATTTCCCCTGAAGTACACAACCTCTACTTTCTGTTCTCCACAAAGGCTCCTGAGGATCAGCTCTGATTAGTTAGTGTGAAACACTGCTGGATTCTGGACACCAATTTCTTCCTGTTTTAGGTTTGTCAGTTTCTCATTACCACACTTTTACTGGAGAGAGTTAGACTTGGGATTTTGACTTTGTAACTGATTTAGTCCATCATTGATTTACCCACTAACCAGCCCCATGATTCTAGAACATCCTCAATTTTAGGTTATTTTCCATTCCCTCAACCCTATAAAGGAGGTAGTGAGATGTAACTTGGTTGGGGAAGAACAATGAGCAGGTAGGATGATCGCTCACTATAGTATGGGACATACAGTAGATGCTAGTTCTCATTTTTCCTAATCTAAAAATGTCAAATAAGCAGAAATATACCAGAACATTAAAACTTCTCAAAATTTTTTCACATTCTTGACTTAAAATATCAGTTTCCAAAAGCTAGACTAGTCCAGTCCTGACTGGTGTTGCTTAGTGGATTGAGCACCAGCCTGCCAACCAAAGGGTCACAGAGTTGATTCCTAGTCTGGGCACACACCTGGGTGGCTGGCCAGGTCCCTAGTTGGGGGCATGCGAGAGGCAACCACACACTGATGTTTCTCTCGCTCTCTTTCTCCCTCCCTCCCTCTCTCTCTCTCAACATAAATAAAGAAAATCTTAAAAAGAATTCAAAAGTTAGATTAGTCTAGATACCTCATATAAGTGGTGTCATACAGTACTTGCCTCTTTGTGAACTGGCTTTTTACATTCAACATAATAGTCTCAAGGTTTATTTATGTGAAAGCATATGACGGTGTCCTTTTTTAAGACTGAATAATATTCCATTGTGTGTATGTATGGAGCACATTTTGTTTATACAGGCATCCCTCTGTGGACATTTGGGTCACCGCCTTCCTTTGGCTGTTGTCACTAATGCTGCAGTGCACAGGGGAGTGGAAATGTACTTTGACATCCTCCTTTCATTTCTTTGGGGTATATGCCAGAAAGGTATCAAAAAGATCTGGGTGGAATCAAATTGTTGTTTCTTATGGTGGCATGATTAAAATGATTAAAATGATGTGCATTTGAGAGCCTTGGGATATGTAGAAAAGAGCATAGTCGAATTATTTGTTAAGGAAAATTTACATGTGCTATAAGACACATAACATTTGCATAAGAGATCATTTTGCACTCTGTTTCCCAGACACATATGACTGGGAGTAACAGACATGACGCTTTGCAAAGCAGAATCCCAGAAAATTGAATGGCCCCCACATTTGACGCACTCTGTTTAAATAAGGTGTCTTTGGGTCTGCAGGAACTTCTTTGTTATCTTAAGAAAAGTGCATTGTCAAGTGTAGCAGGGAAATTGCCTGCATGAAGCAGCTGTGATTTAACAGTAAGTGTGAAACCTTTTATGAGAAAGTAGGAGAAATCAATGATGATGAATGAGGGAGAATACAAAGTCCTATCACATGGACCTCAGCATTTACAAACACCAAGGCCTGAGTAAATAAACATAATAAAAATAAATCAGTAAAAGTAAAAATGGAGAGCACAAGGAGAAAATATAACCTGTCCTTTGTCTGGAAATGGAATCTCAGCGTCCACCATCACAAATGCTGTGTTTCTCTGCTTTACTGCAAATAGGAATCAGGGGGGCCTGCTCTGCCTCCTCTCAAATTTCAGTTCATGCCATATAATGAGGTACAAACAGTTCAGCATTTCAGAGACCATTCATCCCTTTACTTAGAGTCAAAGGGACCAAAGATATAAATGTATTTGGCGATGTGAGTTAATAAGGTATGAGAAAATTTAGAAACTTTTAGGCTGAAGCAAGGAGGTTTTATTGTGACTGGTCAATAGAAACACAACTTGTTTCAAAAGCAGTCTATGTGCTGGTGGTTCTCATTCTTATATTAGTATCATATAAGCAATTGGTTAGAATACAGTTGGCTGGCAGGCACCCTGCACTTACTGATTCAATCGACAGGGGCAAGACTTGAGGCATCTCACCCAATCCCCAGGTTCCAGTGGCTGCGTACGGACTCCACACGCATGTTTGTTCTCTGACCACCCTCTTGAGACTTTCTCCATGTAATGATAAAACAAGTCAGAATAAGAGAGGCAATGTGGCTTCATGAACGTGGTTTATTTAAGGTGTTCATGGCTATGCCAGGTGGATCAATGGAAGCTGGTACTATTTGAAAGATATTCCATGACATGCGGTCGAAATGGTTTCTGCGTTGACAAATAGTGAGGGAAAGTCTGACGTAGTAACATTCTCAGAAAAGAGTTCTGTTGTTTTATTCCAGAGCCCTGAGCCCAACACACACATGCGCGTGCACACATTCTCTCTCTCTCTCTCTCTCTCTCTGTTTTTTTTCTTCTCTTTTACCCCTTCAAGTGTCTGTGTCAATACTTGACCTTTTCTGGTCCATTGTTTTGTTCATTCATCCCTTGCGGCTCCTTGGGTCAGAAGTGACTGATCCCAGGACAGCTAACGTGTCAACGCCAGCGTGCCGCTCTGGTTTGCAGCTTCTGCTGAAAGTGTGGCCCTTGGGATTTCCTGTAATTTCTTATAAGTTGAACTAGGCAATACAATGCATTTTTTGCTATGTTTATTCAGTATTTTAAGATTTTTGTAATGCTGAGTTTTCAGGAATCAAGCCTGCCATATTGCTGACAACGAAGTCAAATTATTCTTTGTCTACTAACAAACATAATAATAATTTTTAAAAAATACTAAAAAGCCATTATTAAATACAGAACTTCTTACAAAATAAGTTTCCCGGGAAAAAAATCACTTCTCTTTTAAATAAATAAATGAAATTCTGTCCTGGTGAGTAAGATCCATTCGTAGGTTTGCAATTTTATTAAATTAAATTCATTAGGGTGACATGGGTGAATAAAATTATATAGGTTTCAAGTGTACAGTTCTATGACACATCATCTATATATTACATTTGTGTGCTTACCACCGAAAGTCAGATCTTCTAGGCATGAAATATTTCATTATTTATTACAAATGGAAAGGTCTGAACAAAGTACTAAAGGCTTCCCAGTGCTGCTCTGTTCCTGCCTCTTGTCTCATCCCCACCAGGACTTGCCTCATGCCTGGCGATAGACTGTAACTCATATTTTCCACACTGACATTTCTGCCATAGCCTACCCTTTATCTTGAAAACCCTTCCTTGCGTTTCACTATCTTGCCACTTTTCTTTCTATACGACACCTGAAGTCAGGTGATGGAACTTCTACAAAGATTTCTTGGACCTTCCATCTTTCATCTAGGGAAAATCATGTACTTCAGCAACTGGCATAAAATTATATTCAATAAAATATAAATCTCTCTTGCCAGGCTCTTTAATCAATATCCAGGTATAATCTTTCCATAGCCTGCTGGATGTCTAAGAGAAATTATTTAAGCAAATATGTTTAAGTGATTATCCTTTCATTTTTTAATCACACTAAACTGTATAAATTGTATTTTCTAGTTGTCCGTAATGGAGTTGTTCCATATCATACAGTGCTTTATAAGCCAACTATCACAATTCTCACAATGCATTTGAGTTATTGGCTTATACATTCATTATGTAATTGGCAATTTCCTCCTTTGAAGAAAGGGTAGCTTGCTTATCTCTGTAGCTGGAATGTCTGCAAGGGTGCGGGCACGGACGTTCAGGACACAGTTGTTGAGCAAATGGAAGTGAGTTTAGTTTCTACTCATTAATGCATTTTTGTTTCTATGGGTAAAGTTCATACTGTATCAACATTGCTCTGGAAAATCCAATTGCTATTATGATAATGTTTTAGCTTTATAGGGACAGTGCTAGTCACCTTAAATTGTAAAGCAAGTTTTATTGCACTCAATGTAGCTAAAAGAAACAAAATAAAAAGACGGATGAGGGATTCAAAGTACCATGAACACTGGTTCATTTTAGGAGACAAACAATTCAGGACACCCCTGCTGACGTTCGCCGGCACGCACTGCACGCATGGCGTCGGCTTTGCCCTTTGGAGAATTTCTATCTGACCTTTAGACAAAGCTGAGCTTTGGGGGCTCAGCGGTAATAACAATAGTGTTGCTACGCCTACTACTAATTTTGGACAAAGGAAAACTCATGAAACATTTAAAAAGAGGGCCTTGGTTACGCGACAATGTTTTTAGCTCATGAAGAGAAACGTACAGTAAATATTTAAATGTAAATATCTTGCGTGTGTGCATGCGCACGTGTGTAAAAAGTCTCAGTCTCGATCTACCACTTACTACTTGCACAATCTGATCAATTTCTGTAATTCCTCCTCCCATGTCTTCACCTGTAGAATAGCCGCAATCATAGCGAGGCACATAGCACAGTATCATTTGAAGTTTTAAATACTGAAAGAAATACTCACAAATGTTACCGCGCCCACACCTGACAGGTGGTGCGGTGGGGAGGAAAGACCTGCCTGGTTCATCAGGAGGTGGCAGCTCGAGCCCTGACGTTGCTGCTCACTCCCTTTTGATCACTTTTCCTCTGTGGCTTAATGAGAAGTGGGGACTGGATGCTGAGAGAGGCCCTCTCTGTTCTCCAAGCTTACGCAGCGCTCAGCCGTAGAGCAGTCATTTATGCCTCACCTGTGTCCTCCCAGAGCTATGGTTTCTCACTGAACTTCATTATAACTTCTCAACACGTTCCCTTTACACGTCAGGTACCATATTTAAGAACTTACTGATGTGTGGTGGACGCCGGCACCTGAAACCTGCATAATTTTGTTCACCAGGGAACCCCAGTAACTTCAATAGAAAGGAAAAAATTAAAAAGAACTTACTGAAGAATCTACTCCTCTTAAACTAGGAAATATACGGAGGAAAAATAAACAAAAGGGGCATGTCTGTTGAGAAAACGAATGACGATGAGGAGCAAGGGGTGCTCCAAGGAGGCGGCCGGGTGCGAGCTCAGAGGGGCCGCTGGTGTGGGCTGCAGTGGGGGCCGTGGGTGTCTAGTGGGGGCAGCCTTCGGGGCAAAGAAAAAAAGAAGAAAAGCCTAACAAATGATCTGACTTTTGACTGTGTAATGACTTATACTGAGAGACATTCTTAAGGATTCCTGGGACAGTGCAGACACAGACACAGTTTTTCAAAGAAAATGCAGGAAGGATGAATGAGACTATTACTGAGAAGCAAAACAAAAGCAAGCCGTTGTTTGAAACAGGGAATTAAGTCATAGTGCATTTCTTAGCTCAGTAATAAACACTATTTGTATAGATATAGTAATAACCATGAAGTATTAATTTATCTGGTAATTGAGACAATTTATTCAGTAGAAGGGGGAAAGGTCAGGGGTGTGAAAGAGTACAATCCACATCTAATGTAAAAAGAAAATAAATGTTGACTAGCTGGGAGATAACAGATGTGCGGAGGTAAACATAAAAAAGAAAGCTAAATGAACCAAAAAAAAAAAAAAAATGCAAGAGGGTTGTTGCTTCTGGTAGTAGGATAAAGATGGAAGAAAAAAAAAGTTTAACTGATGGCATATGTATACATGTATATAAAATGAGGTTTCAATCTCACAGAACATTGGTGGTACTAAATATATTCTTTCACCTGTTTCTTACAGACAGTGTATGGCAACATTTATTATTATCCGATAATATAGAGGAAGAGAGCATGGATTAAGGAAATGATGATATCAACAGATGGTAGTGAAAAGAATCACATTAGAGTTTTTTTGACTTTCATAAATGTGTAATTAACTTGGCACAGCCCTTCCACTTGAACATTGACTAAGAACTTCTATTCCTAGTTAATTGAGATACAAGGAGTTTGGAGTTGGACTTGACCCCTTGGACTCCTACTTCCGGATTCCTAGACCCACTTCAAATACAGGGGCCTTCACCAGTCCCTGGGGTGGGGCAGTCTGCTGTCAAGAAGACAAGCCCTAAGGGCCTCTTGTTACCTTAGCCTTGCAATTCTATAAGGAAAACAAAATCTACAAGGAAAACATAACAGTATTATCCTATTACAATGTTTTCCATTGTAGCAGACTTTTATTTGCTGTCCCTAGGGCAAAAACACGAATAATTAAAAGGAATGTGCATAAAACTATCCTGACTAGTAATGAGATAATAATTTTCCTAGCTCTGTGTTTGGACATTGACTTTGCAATTTTACCCTCCAGTGCTTCTGAGTATTCTTTCACATTTATGGACTGCTGATAATAGTCACCATTAACAAAAAGATAATCCAGGGGCCAGCATCTCGGTGCTTCTGAGGAGAGAACTTTGGCATCATAAAGAAACACACACACTTCTACATTCTTACTCCTCTGTTTTTAAAATAGGCTAGAGTCATGGGCACATTTCCTGTTTTCACTATTAATATCTAGTATCAGGTATCTTTAGGTTCTAAGGATAACTTATTTTTATTATTACTATTATAATACTAACAGTGATACAAGTGGAAAATGATAGAAAACTATTATTATCACAATATGGTTTCTTCCATAGGCAATCTATTTACATGCAAGGACCAACATAATTTAACCATTACAAATGCATGCTTGCTGTCTTCTACATGACACCATTTGTTCATCCATCCATCCGTGCATGGATGGATGCATGCATCTATCCACATGTTCAGCAAGTACTTACCAGGTACCCACCACATGACCTGGTTCTATGCCCAACAGATACAGAGATGACAAGCACAATTTATAAGCTTCATAGAAGGAAAAAGAGCACAAGGACATGTTTTTAATACCAAATGGTGGCTGTGTAATTGAAGTAGAGCAGGACCTCAGGCTGAGTCTGGGTAAACTCCACTCAGTCTGCCAATTTAAGATGTAGGTTTTGGCAAACATTTCTTCCCACAAGAAGGGAGGGAACAAAGAGGCAAGGAAATACACTGGCATCCAAAGGAAGGGATGACTCTAAATGTATCTGTATCTTGCCTTTCTGATTGTCCTCCAACCCAACTCCCTCGAAGTCTTGCTGAATGCTAATATGAGGAGTGGCTGTAGGAGAATGAATAAGAACTATAATCTCTCTCTTTCCTTGCTTTGATATCATCTCCGTGCATCTGATATTAATACAACCGGGAGAGCCAAGAAGCAGAAATTAGACAAAGATCAAAGACCAATTTCACTCTAAATGTGTCATCCTTGGGGAAGAATCTCCTAAAATTTTCATCAAAACACACTGTCTTTATGATAAGTCCTAACATACTCTGAAACAGACCTTGAAAAAATGTTTTCTGTCCTCTGATCTGTAGGTAAAGGGAAGGTAACTTAATGGAGATTTTTTTCCCTTTAGCCCTGGGGAGTTTTTAAACAATAGGTGAACACTTAAAACAGATTTTGAATCAGCATGTAACAAAAAAAAAAAGATTATCATAAATTTAGGATACTATCTTAACTCTATGTTAATTTTGAGATTTAGAGGGGGACTGGAAATATATCACTTAAATACACCTAAAACAAATTAAACCCTGTGTTCTTTGTTCAACAACTGTTAGGGAAAAAAAGGATTTTAAATAAGGAGAATTACAAGCATAAATTGGAGAAGAAAATACTGTTTCAGATATTCTTTGCATTTCTAACTTAACCACATTTCAAAGCATCCTAAAATATTGATGACATGAAGCTACCATTTTTATTCTACCAGAACAAAGAGAAGGGATATTTATCTTATACAGATTTTTGCTTTCCTGAACATTGTTTTTTTCTTGGGGAAAAAAGTGTCCTTTCATTGGTTCAATAGCTGAACAAATGGCACTTTCAGTCTTGTGTAATTTGGTCTAAGTATTGTCATTTACCAGGATTAATGCCAGATGGACCCTGGGAACATTTCTAAGAGTTCGTTGCTAACAATAAAGAGAGTCCAAACATACACCTTGTCACAAGTGATGAGATCTGATGTATAAGAGAGGCATTTATTCAACAAAAGGATATACACATTGCTTTGCAATAAAGGTGCAAGGTTAATGTAGACCTCTTAAAGCAAAATGCAATGAAACAAGGGCCAGAGGCTAGTTTTCTTCCCCTTTTAGGTGATTGCAGAATCACCTTACTCAGCATTTACTGTGTACCGTGGGCTAAGCATCGTCCTTACAACAACGTTTAGTGCTCATACCCATTTTACAGATGAGGAAATAGACTCCAAGAGGCTAAAGAATTTACCCAATTCACATTTTTAGAAGTAGCATATGGGGATTTCCATTTAGAACTCTGACTTCAAACCTGTGTATACTCTAGCATATTTTGGAGGATTATAAAATCTTACAATGTTAGGGTTGAAAAGGATACTCTAGTTCATCAATCAACCACTCCTATCTTTTACCAGAAGTCTTTCCACAACATAAGGGAGAGGTCATCTAAAGCAATTAAACACCTCTGCTACTTATGCCTCTGAAATTGTTGCCAGTTGTGTCTCCTCTTTCCCACCTTCTTGCTTTACCATCCTCCTCCTTCCTCCCTCATTCATTCTGTGTTCACAGTTATTTGCTTATGAAATTTTGTAACAAATCTAAGACATCCTGATTTGTTTTAAAATGTTTTCCTTCCCATTGGATATGAGCACATTCAGGACAGCGGCCATGTTACCCTCGTGGTCCCCTGCTGCTGTCGTATACGCCTGGCACATTGTGAATGCTTAGTGATTCTCTGATGCGTGCATTCAGCATCATCTATAAAGCTGCCGAGAGGGTTCTGCTTTTCTTTCAGTTCATTGTCCGTCTGTTTCCTTCTCTTTGCACCCTCATTGCATCTTTCTACTTCTCTCTAACCTTAGCTCTATCTAAATCATGCTTATGTGGATTCGTTCAAGGTTTAGCTCATCTGGGCATGGTTATCATATGATTACTCCACTAAGGAACTTGTGCATACACAGCAATGATATGGAAAACTCACATGTTAATTTATGATAATTTGCAGATAGAGAGAGCCAATGACTAGACAAAGACTGCATATTGGAAATGGTTACAGTGGTAAATGTTTATTCAATTTAATAAACTCCAAGAATCCCCATGATGTGCAACTTACAAAATTGCGAAGTACATAAAGCCTGCTTATAAGGATTGTATTTTAGACTTTTTACCTAATTTATCGAATATTTCAAATGATTTAAGAATTTGGATTTTTTTTTAATGGAAGATTTCAGTATTTGAGAAGTGCAAAACAAGAATGGCTTAGCAATGCCAGGTTCAGACAATACGTATTCATTCAGCCCCACCTTGCTCTGGCTGCCCCATAAGCAAGAAGAACAGGTTGCCTCTGAGACATCAAGGTTCTGATTCAGAAGGCCGTACACATGCTTTCTCTGGTACTGCTGAGCCTTCTGGGGCAGTGGGGGAGTTCAGGCTGTGAGGTCTACGGCAGATCCAGTTCTAAATTCTAAAGACTCACTAACATCAACCTCCATCCACACTTTACTCATTTTCCACATGTAGGAGGGGATGCAATAAAAATATTTTTCATTATGGCTTGTAAGTTGTTTTCATTTAATTGCAGTTTTCCCAGAACCCATAAATCAAAGTCAATACTTTAATCAAAGGGTTAGGTCAGCCATCCAAATTGTCAATAATCAGATTATTACCCCCTCAGTTTTTTTGTGTCTTACCAAATGAAACCACCAGAGGCAACATCTATATTTATGTTGAGAAAGGAAATCTGCTTTTAGAGGAAAATTAATTATATTGCTTCCCATAGCTCCTTCAGGTTCTTGTATAACTTATTCTACTAAAATAACTCAGGAGTGATTTGTTAATAAAGTGGCAAGCATCTTCTCATGACTAAAGAAGGGTTGCTGGCGAATGATGCTGCTTGAGTCTGACGAGGTCTCTTGCTTTCTATTTGGCCAATGTTAAGAAATACATGAGACTAGATATCTGGATCATGGTTTGATTTATTTACCATGTGATTGCATATCTCGACTTAACAGAGTACTAAAAAACATAAGTTCTGCCCCTATTTCCCAAGAATGAGTTAGAATCAAGAATTAAGAACCAGGCCGTTTGCCACTGGCCGTCAGTGAGATGCCTCAACAGTGATTCATCCTCCCTGAAAATGAATAATAAATTTATATTATTACTGTAAGAAAAGAGTGAAATTGTAAAAATGCAGTAATCTGCCTCTAGAAATGATTTATTGAAGTAATATAAGTCACAAACTAAAAAAAGATATACCGCATTAAAGTATGATCAACCCTTAAAAATCAAATCAAATTTATATTAATACTTTCTGCCAAATAGTAATTTCAGTTTTAAAAGTGTAATCATAAATAGTAGTGACTATGAACACAAATCAAAATCCGACTTTATTTTTACAAATGCTTTTCCTGCTTATTTTTTAAGAGATAAAAATAACCCACTTCTATTCCAGTGAAGCTGGTGTTAAGTGAAATTAAAGCAGAGGATTGATTAATAAGGAGTATTGACTAATCCCCATAATCTTTAAGCAGATTATCTGAAAATATATTGAATTCTGATGGCCACAGAGAGTGCATCAGGAAGATACTGGAGTTTTTATTTTGAAAAATTGCTACTGTGCTTTTTAAAAATAAATCACAAAATCTGAATACCAAAACCGAAACTACCCCATTAATATTTGTTTAAATTACAACAATCCAAATTTAATTTGGATAAACTGAACATTTTATTAAAGTACAGAGACGTATATTACAATGATAGAAGTTTGAATTTGGATTCTCTAGTCTTTTTTAGAGTTAGTTCCTTTCACTGGGCTGTACTAGTCAATTAGTCGGGTTTGTCTAAGGAAATAGAACCAATAGTGTATATCTATCTATCTATCTATCTATCTATCTAAATGTAAATCTATATGTGTGTATATATATAGATACACACAAGTATCACATATCTCTATGTAGATATATACACATCTATCTATACCCATCTATGTGTGAAGATAAATGTATACACATATGTATATATACACACACACATATGTATATGCACACACACACACATAGAGAGAGAGAGACAGACAGACAGACAGACAGAGAGGTATTTCAAGAAGTTGTCTCACATAATTCTGGGAGCTGACAAGTCTAAAATTTGCAAAGCTGGCTGGACACCCAGAAAAGAGCTCAGTTGCAATCTTAAGTCCAAAGGCAGTCTGTGGAGAGGATGCCATTTTCCCCTGTGGGTCTCATCACTGGTCTCTGATTCCAGAACATTGGCCATTCATCAGTTCAATACCTGGGTCAGTCTCAGTGAATGGGAGTCCATGCTGTTGGCCCATAGAGCCTCTCTCACACCACCTTGAATACTGTGTTCATGCAACAAGATACATCTCACTAAGATGACCAACGGTGGGGCTAACTGAGGCAAGTTAGCTGCTTCCTGTCCTCTGGGATTTTAGAATCTGTCCCCTGCTGGTTGCTATTGGGTAAGTGCTAACATGCAACACAGAGATGTCCTCTCTGCTCCACCTTCTCTGTCCATCTGCGTGCGTGCTTTCTAGATCTCCTCATGTATAATCTTCCAGTCATTTTCTTTCTAGGCCCCAGCCCAGTTTGGCTGGCCATTTGTAACTACCTATGAGTGCATGTATATTCTTGTCTCAGGCTTACACTTTTTTGGATGAACATCCAGAGATTATCCCACTTTTTAAAAATGTTTTTTATTCTCTGCCGTTTTTCATGACCACTCATTTTTGGGGACATAGTAAAACAGTCATTTTTTTATTTTATACTCACATTGCGAGCCAATATGTGTGAGTACCACACTCATCCTACTTCCTTTTCTACCAGTTACTGATGAGAGGCACTGGCCTTCAAGACAGGATCTTGGTAAGGTACCGCCGAATCCGCCACAAAGAGTATGTGTCATACGCTTGACAACCGAGTCAAAAAGGAGGCCATAAACACTGCAGCTTGAGTAGACAAGTAGACCTCGTGAAGGGATTTATATTTTTACTTTATCTTCATAAATTAATAGGAGCCAGTTGTGGAAGAGAGGAAAGGATATGGAGTGAAAATGATCAGCATTTGCAAAGCAGGGAGACATGAAGGGATGTTGTGTACTTCAATAGTAGTAAAATTCCCATCTTCTTTCATATGTTTAGACAATGCCAGCTCCTAAGCTCTTCCATTCCTCTAGATTTTATTTTTAAACGCATGCATTGAGAGACCTCACATTTATTTCTAACAGCCTAGTTCAAATATCTTTTCATATGTAATGTTTTCCCTGAACCTATTAAGTTAGCCAAAAAGTCTACTTAGTTTTTTTTTCATAAAATAATACACATTTTTCAATTTTGCCAATAACTTTATTGATTTGGATATTTTGAATCAGCTATTTCTCATGTGGTATAATGGTGATTCTTCTTAACTGATGTCTTGATTTGGTCTCTATCAATTTCAGCTGGTCAACCAGACGGTGGAGCATTGTCCAGTGAGAAATCTCCTGCATGAAACTTCGCAAGACACTTTTGACACCACTCGATCCGTTACAGCCCCTTCTCCACACACTGCACAAATCTTTTTTTCTTTTTTATTTTCAGTTGTGTTTTTACCTTTATTGAAATAATAAAACATAATAAGCTAAAAACATTACATATTTTCTTCCTCCATATTAAAATGGCTACATAAAACTTCACCAATTTTGATATGTTTTTTAATGCATGCTGATATGACAGCTGTCACAATACAATCTAACAATTGTTTCAAATGAAGGTAAAGACAGACAAGTGCTACTAGAGCCATCTTATGGAAAAATAACAAGCTTTTTTGCCACCTATTCTAGTCCAATTTTTTTTTACAGCTTTATTGAGGTATAATTGATATATCAAAAATGCACATATTATCCGCATTTTGATAAGTTTGGACCTGTGCATATTACCTGTGATACCTTCACCACAATCTTGGTAATACATATATTTATTACCTTCAGAAGTTTCCTTGTGCCCCTTTGTTTTGTGTGTGTGTATAAGAACACTTAACACGAGATCTATCTTTTAACAGTTTTTAATGTCATGTTACCATGTTGTTAACTAAAACCACTATATTGTAAGGCATATCTCTAGCATTTATTCATCTTGCTGTACTAGTTTAATTTAAATGCCTGTTTCTCTTGTTCCAATACTTGTCTGTAGCTTCCCCTGCTAAAGTCTAATGTTCAGTTATCTGTCTAGCTCTGGAGGAATACTATAATCTCATTGAGATTGGAGAATTTTCTTATTTATCTATGTCTTCTCATTGTCTGGCACAGTAATCTACCCATAATAGATAAGAAGATAATTTTGATGATTGAATAAATGCATGCAGCTCTCTTGGTAGGAATACAGAAAGACACTACATGGATGAAATGAAATACAGTAGGATGTAAATATTACTTCTGTTATGTAGCTGTGGGACTAAATAATGTTGGCAATGAGGAGTCACTATAAGTTTTAACAGAGAAAAAGTGAATGCTGGGTTAAAATTAGAAAGATGGTTAATCTTTCTTGAAACTCATGAAAGATGCTCCACTGACTGCTTTGACCTGCATCTAAGTTTTACTACCTATTCTCATCCAAAAAATAAAAAGAGAGATTAATTTAAAACATCACAGATACTGAAATATCTATAAGCCATATATATAAGAGCATACTTAAAATTTTATCCGAAGCACAATTATATAAAAATGTGGACAGTATGTATTAATTACCATCTCATTCATAGTTCTCATGTTGTAACATTTGTACATCTTTTTGTTTACTTCACTTTATTGAAATTATGAGACATCTATTGTTATTTGTATTTCATAGTTAAATTAACCACAGACTTCAATAAAGCATTTCCAAAACTTTCCTAAGAAAACACAGCAAGCCTTCCTACGTCATGTTTAGGGAAATATAAAACACAATCACACTTTCTAAATTAGAGCTCTCTCTAAAAAACAGGCAAGCAAATAAAGAAAAAAAAAAAAACCACCCACCCCCCAACCCCTCTGGGTCTTCTTGATGCTACTTTAGCAAGTTTCTGTCCCACTCTATTCTTCAGTTTCCTTTTCTATAAAATAAAATAGTTCCCTTTCAAAAAAATTACAAAAATAAAAAATAAAAAAATAAAAATAAAACATCCCTGTAGATGTGATTGGATTTTTTAATCAAAGTCTAACCAGGTAAATTTAAGGTTCAGCCAAGATGTGATCCACAGAATATACAGGGGTGGGCAAAAGTAGGTTAATAATAAATAATACAATAGTTAGTAAGTAAATAATAACATAAGAATAAACACTGTGTTTCACATACTCACAACTGTAAACTTACTTTTGCCCACCCCTGTATGTAGGGCTATTTCTCCTCATAGTCAACATGTGTTTATTTCAACATATTTTCAATTCACTGTTCAAGGAAGCTAAGATGAACCTATTCTACAACTATAGGCTAAAGGTACAAAATTATACCTAACCCAATAGACTTGACTGGGTTTAGCAAGGTATAGGTATAGCAAGAAAAAAAAAGAAGTAAATGAAAAGAATGCCCTATCATTTATGTGAAAGCTATTGTGCTCAGCGATTTTCTTTATCTCATTTCATTTTCAGAGGTAAAAAAATCTGAGGGATTTATAGTATCTTTATTATGTAAGCAAAAATGGCAAATCTTGGAAAGTTTCAGTATTTTGGCTCTACTAGTTACAACACATATCCAGAATTCAAATCCATGTCTTTTTCACCTGATTCCCAGGTTCTTTCCTTTGCACAGTAATGTTTTTCTGTATGATCAGTGATATAATATGTGTGAGAGTATTACGCTTTTTGAACAAGTTTATGGGCATTGTTAGATCCTGTGAGTGACAAAGTTTGGAACAAAAGAGAGCTGTGCATTGAATGAGGTCAGAAATATGTATGTCTCTGTTGAGCATTGTTCTATAGGATTTGTATCCTATTATCATTTTAAAATATTATAACAAGAATTCTACTTATTCCCGATATTTCCAATCCTTCTTCCCTTGAGAGCACACGGGAACATTAGATTTCCCTAACCCTTTGAAGTTGGGAATAGTTAAGCACCTAATTATGTCAATCGAATATATGAGAAGAAGTGGCTTGTCACTTCCAGGACAAACATTTAATTGTCAGTACTTGATTTTGCAGCTCCTTCTTTCCATGAAACAAAGAGCCTGCAGGCATCTGCGTGTGACAGCATAAGATCATGTGATGTCATGAGGTGGCCTGGAGTGAATGTGTGGACCCAAACCCGCTGCCCATTTTTGTTAGACAGGTGCATGGATATCAGAAATAAACTTAGTTGTGCTAAATCATGAACTTTTTTCTCCTGGCATTTTGGTACTTCCATATAGTCTAGCCACTCCTGACTGAAGATGTACTAGAATAATTATATTCCTTATATGTTATTCTTTTCTCCAAAAGTAGAGTAGCACATTAAATAGCTTATGTAGGAAAAAAAAATCAGAAATAGCAAGTTGCTTCCACGTTCATTATTGCATTCCCTCCTTCTACAGCCTGTTTTTATCGTCCCATTTTGAGAAAGGGTGCTCGGGCTCACGGAGTTAAAGGAATTGACTCTGTGTCATATAGTCCTTATCTGGAGTCTGGATGTGAATGCAGATATTCTAGCTCTTTAGACCTAAGATTCTGCCTTTGTCCCTGGCCAGTCCCTATTCTTAGTGCCAGACCTAATAAACGTGCTTCAAATCTAAATGGGCTCCTTTACTGGGCTTCTCAGCCCATTTGATGTTACTCACACTGCCTTCCTCAAAACGCTCCCTTCCCTTCGCTTCTGTGATGCCGCTTCCCTTCACTCTCCTTCGTTATCTCTCTTTGCTTCCTTCATGGACTTCAGTTCCTCTGTCTCTTAAATGTTCATTTTTTATGGCCCTTAGATAATTTCTTTCTTTTCTCTAACATCTCCAACTGGGTGATCTCATCCACTCTCATTTTTATAGTAATGACTCTAATTTATAGGCAAGTATGAACTCATTCTGAAATCCAGAGCTCTATATCTAGTGCCATAAAAGTTAACTCTTATGGAATGTCCCCAAGACAATTCAACCTATCAGCCCCATAATAAATGCATCTTTCTTCCCAATCTGCATGTTATATGGTTTCCTATATTTCAAATAAATGTTACCAGTCACTTAGTCACTTCATCCAAAAACTTGGATATCATCCAAAACCCATCCATCTTGACACCACAACACAATCTAGCAAATTCCAAAATATGTTCATTATAACACCTGGATAATATGGGTGTTTTTGAGCCTATTTCCCACTTTTGCCAACAGTTCAGATTAGATTTTTTTTTCTTTTTAATTTTTTTGGTTGTGAAGTCCCACTAAACTCATGTATGAACAATAAACTAGCCATACTGCCTTCCATCTTCATTCTTCTTCCTCAATAAATCACATTTATTTTAGTGAGATGTATCTATAACATTTACAGTCAACTGTAATGAAGTACATACATAGTACATTTGATATATTTTTTTTTATTTTTTTATTTTTTAAATTTTTTTTTTAAATTTACTGTTTAAATACATTTGCTTGAAGTTCTTTGTTTGTTGGCTGGTTTAGCCTTCGCAGACCCTCCCCGTGACCTGTGTCCATTTCGCTTCTTGGGATTAGGTGTCCTGGAGGGCTGTGGAGATGACAGATGGCTGCGGCGGGGCAGGCGATTCTGCCACCTGTGCTGATTTGCTTACAAAGACAACTGAGTCTTCCCTTGCAATGGCATCCAGGAAGACAGATATTTGTAACAAATATAAAAGGAAATGCCCTTAGGACAAAATCATTCCTAAAAAGTAAAACAAAACAAGCAGAATTTCTAAGCTTCCAATAGAAAAACAAGCAGGGACACAAAGGCACAAATATGTAATAAACATGGCTGGTTCCCAATTGAAACAAAATGTAAGGAAGGAGGGTGGGGCGGGGAAAAGGAAGTGAAAGGGAAAGTCAAGGAACATATAGCAGGGACTCATGGACAAAACCAAAGGGGAAGAGCTGAGGGAGGGAAGGATGGAGGGGGCAAGGGAAAGAGGTGGGGGGGAGGCAGAGATATATTTAAATGCAGAGCTTACTTAGTGTTAATGAATATAAATACTTACTGTATATATGAGTCAGGTTGAGCTGCTGTAACAAAAGTGCTCTATAGACTAGGTGGCTTAAACAGTAGAAATTTATATTCTCATACTCCTGGAGGCTAGAAGTAGAGATTAAGAGTCTGGTCTAGTTGGTTTTGGTTTCTGGTAAGAGGTACCTTTCTAGCTTACAGATGGTTGCCTTCTCCCTGTGCCCTCATGTGGTGAAAAGAAACAGAGAGGGAGTTCTCTGTTGTTTCTTCTTAAAAAGATGCTTCTCCTACTACTTCAAAGCACTGCCATTAAGGTTTTTACCTTACTTCTTTGAGGCTCTTTCTCCCATACACTCACATTGGAGGTTAGACCTTCAGCATATGAATTTTGGGTAGACACAATTCACTCCATAACACCCATGTTTTTACTACCTCAATCAACATATATAATGTTGCCTTAACATAAAAAAATACCTGTGTCCCTTTGCATTCAACACACACACACTCTCTCTCTCTCAAAAACAAACTGAATGAATCATACAGTGTTTACTCTTTTCTCTTTTGCTTCTTTTACTAATATTTCTGAGATATGTCCATTTTGTCCTGTGTTTCAGTAGTTCTTTCCTTTTTATTGCTGAACAAATTGCTTTTCATTGTAGAAATATGCTATAATTTGTTCATCTATTCACTTGTTGATAGACAATTGTGTTCTTTGTTGTTCGGAACAGTTATAAATACAGTTGCTATGAACATTTATGTACAAATTGTTGAGTGGATGTATGTTTTTATTTCTTCTACATAAATGCCTAGAAGCAGAATTATGCTTTCAAATATGGTCTGATCATCTTGAACTTACATAGATTTCTCTTTATCTGTTGCCAGTGAGGATCTATGGAAAGCCCAAAGTATTTCCCAAGCTCCTCTAGTTTTTGTGGGAGTGAATGCACTGTATTCTGCCTCCCCTGCCAACATTATCAATCTTAAGTTTAGGCTTTCTTTATGGGGAGAGTGCCTCTTACTTTTGAGAGTGGTCTTTTCTCTGAAGGCACAGCCTTAATTATAACCTAAGTGGTACAGAGTTCAGAATAAGATAATAAGGAACTCTTTTCACCCTGATAGGGCTGGATCTCTTACATCCTCAGACACTACTCTTCCCTATACACTGCCTGTATTCTATCACATCCTTCCATTTTCGACTCCATAGCAGGTATTCTTGGCCAAGCTTCAGGTGGTCCTACCTTGCGCATGTACAACCCAGCCCTCAGGCACACACTTGTGAGAAATCTCCTATGGGCTCTGTGGGTCCTTCTCTCATGCTCTGCCTCTCAGACCCAGCTGTCTTATCTCTGGTCCCCACTTCCTCAGCTCTGTGGGCAGCTGTGCCCTGCTCCGGGTTCCTCCTTGTATGATGAGAAATTTTCCCTAGACAGACACCTGGGCAAGGGAGACACCTTGTGAATATTCCTTCCCTCAGAGACCATGTGACTGCTCTGCCTACTGCCTGAGCTTTGTAAGTGTCATCCCAAGTATTTTGTCAAAGTGACTTTTACGGCGGGGGTGCTGCCTTGTATCCAGTACTACCTGAAATTTATGTTTTTAATATAATTTGAGGTACCTTATTCCCATGCTGAAAACCCTTTAAATGGCATGTATCACAATAAGATCAGCATACTTTTCAAGTCCCTTCATGCCTGGTCCCTTAAGTTTACTCTTTAACTTCCAAGTTCTTCATTTCTAAGAAAAATATACTTCTAAGGTCTTTAGTGTGCTATATAAAGCTTTGTAAATTACATTCATTTACCTATCAAATATTTAAGACTCACCTCCAGTATGTAGTTGTTACTGGGGAGCCACAAAGATGGGTGATGTATTCATCCCCTCTAATTGCTGCCCTTTCCAGTTTTCCCGGTCATGTCCTAAAGGGCGGGGGCGGGGGGGATGCTTCTCTTCAATTGAAAAGTCCAAAACTATATACCTTGCAAGGCAAGATAATAAGGAAACACTCCTTAGCTTAACAATGAAGGATGAAGTGGGAAATGCTAGATTTTACCATCAAGGAAGGGAACAACTTCAAGTCATTTAATGAGATTTTGCTACAACAGTGGGACTAATGAGTTCACCCCGAAAGAATTAAAGAAACAGCATTCGCACAAAGACGCTTCTTCAAATCATTTTGTTATTCATCTTATTTATATTTTAATAATATCTAAATTAGACAGAGGAAGGGCTGTTATCCCTACTCTCTGCCTCCGAAGCTCAAGCCTGAGGCCGGAGGTGCTGTCCACTCCCCACCTCGACGTCTTCAGCAGCCGCCGTTCCTACACGCACGCCTTGAGGTTTTCTACTTCAGAACCGGTGACATTTGACTCGTGGCTTTTGCGAGCAACTGAAGCCATCTTGCCTCCACACAGCGACCAGAAATGACAGGAGTTAATTGATGCCTAGAGTCCAGCCCACGCCTGATGCTGGACTGGAGTCGGTGGGTAAATGCCCGGGCTTCCTCACTCTTGCTCAGAGATGGGGGGCCCGGATGCATGTTCTTTGTAGCCCCTCTCAGAGGTCTCAGTGGGAATGACCATCTTTGCCCACGGCTGTGACCTGCTCATTAGTGTACTCTGTACTGACTTCCTTCCCTTTCCCATGTATCTTCCCCATTTCCCCACTATACCTTCTAGGAATGATTCTAAAGTCAAACACTTGCACGCCATTCACAAGGACCGCTCGTGGGGAAACAACTTTAGGAAGGTCAGTGACCACTTTAAATTCACGCGGCTAAGGATGGATAAAGGTGCGACGAGGACACGTGTCTCCCAAACCGGAACACGGTGCAATTTTTAGCTTCCATTGCAGCAATAAAAGAATCCCTGTGGACTTTTCCCCTTTGCCCATCCACCTAGCAAGTAGCCCTTTGCTCTACAATTAAAAATAAGGGCATTTGGCCCACCTCACTCAATTTCTAGATTAGCTCTTTTTCCCACGAATATGTACCAATTAATCAATATTTTAAAAGAGTATAATTTAATGGAAAAGACAGGGCTTTAGGATTAAGAACACTCTGAGTTCAGATTTCTTTTCTGCTTCTCAGTTGCTGTGAATTGAAATGTATCATTCTAAGTTTCAGAACCCTCTTCTACAAGATGATGCAAGTAATATTAGACTCTAAGTCATGGGGTCTTTGTATGAATTAAATAGAATGCACACAAAACAGTTCACATGGCTCTGTGTTCACGGCCCCTTCATTTATGATGATGATTTCTCCTCTGAGGGGAAAACTCTTCGTACGATTTCTTACCAGTGGCAGATGAACACTTAGAGTAAAATCAGACCTGGGATTTCTCGATCCCTTGGAGTAAATGGAAAAATGCAAGACTTTTTACGAGGGAGCCCACTCTGGCTATTGTGCTGCCCAGGTGGGGAGCGCCAGCGGAGCAGTGACCCCTCACAGGCACTGAGATACCTGCCGGTGGCACCATCCTGTCAGAAACTCAAAGATACTTGGAGAGCAAACAGTCCTATCTATTTCTGCCAGTTGCTTTCCCACCGATATGTTCCCTGGCCTCAGGAAACAATATATGAAAGTTGAGCTTATCTGAAAGGCAGTAAATTACTCCACTATTTTTGTTTAAAAAAAAAACCAACCGAATAATAATGTGCTTCTGTCTAGGCAAGATTGTTTAGGCCTACGACTCTATAAAGGGTCTCTATGAATAGTAAAGCCGTATAACTTCTGACTGTGCAATGCAATAGCTCTCAGGTTTTACGTGTCATCAGGGTGTCAGGTCCCTTATATATTTTGTATGAATGTTCATGTTGATGCACCGAAGGTTAAAAATAGAGACTCTAGTTTGTCACTTACCTCTCGAAGGTCAAACAGTAGGTGCTTGATGCCAGACTTTGCTTTGATCCTGCTGTGTAGGATTTCAGCTTCTACATTTTTCTAACACTTTTTGCCTTTATAGTAACCTTTACATATATATATGAATTTATAAAAGCAGAAAGTTTTAGTTGGAGACATATTTGTGTTTAACCATATATATAAACATATACTATATATATTATATATACAGGGCTAACCTTTCACCCTGCTAAACCTTAGCCAGCCTCAAATATGTTGACAGATGCATTGATTTCATTCATTTCTTTATTTGGATTCTGTTTTAGGAGTACCTAATCTGTCCCAAACTTTGCAAGGCACCAAGAATACAATGACTAAGATTCTATTTCAAGGCTTTAAACTCTAGTTGGTGAGACAGACTTGAAAACAAATAATTATAAAACAGTGAGATTATGTTATGACAGATGTTTCAAAATAGGCTGTCATAAAAGATATAATGGGGAAAGAAGCTGACTTGAAGATTCCAAAAAGTCCTCAAAAAAGTGTTGAATTTTAGTGTGCTAACATTGAATAAGTATTGAGTCCATACTAGATGCCTTGTACTCATCTAATTGCTTTATGTACATCAACTTTTCAATTCCTTGTGATAACCATGTTCTTAAATGATCACTGCAATTTTTGGCACATTAAGATAAGAAAATGCGAGCCAAGAGAGGTTAAATGTCTTTGTTGGTGTCTCACAGCCACTAAGTGAAAGAATCAGGATCTGGATCCAGGGAACGTAGCTCCTGAGCCAGCACTCTATGCTGAGCTGACTTGGTGGCAGAGGATGAGTTTATCACAAGGTAAAAAAGGGAAAGGGAATGAGGGATTCTAATGAAAAGGAGCAGGGTGTGCTACAATTGAAAGCATCCTGAACACACATGGTGGTGTCTACACACCCTGCTGTATGCTGGACTGTGAGCTGAATTAGCACTAGGAAACTTTGATGGGCACTTTCAGAAAATAGCTAAATACACTGAAGTTGTCATTCACTTGAAAGCATTCATGCTGTCCTCAAGAGGCACTACAGTTTCTACAAAGCTTGCATTGCATCCTGTGCATCTTGGTGGTTTAAAAAATATGGTATCATGTCTGTTAGGAAATAGATTCCAAGAACTGGCCTTTTCAACCAGTAGAAAACTGATGAGTTAAACCCTGGTTTTTTGACTTCCATATTGATGTGCATCTCGTCAACCTGAACATTTATCTGACCTCCCTCCCCTCTTCCTTCCCTCCATCCCTCCCTCCCTTTCCTTTCTCCCTCCCTGTCTTCCTTCCTTATTACCTAGATGCTAGGCCCAGCCAATACACACAATTCACATCACATATATATGCCCTTGCTATGTTGAAACCTCATAATGCCAGTGATTTTTAAAACTAAATTTAAAACTTAGGATTCCATCTTTCCACTTTGAGGATGTATGATCATTATACTCCCAACCTTTATTTAACTTTAAGCATAGCCTGAAATTCTACCTTTCACCCCATCACCTTCATGGATTGCTTAGGAATCTAAGACCATCTTTTCCTTCAACCACACATAGTTATCAATTGCTATGAAATAAATTACTTCAAAATTTGACAGCTTAAAATCATAACCATTTTGCTATACTTCAGGATCCGGGTGTTTGGCAGGAATAAAAGCCATGACACATAGTCAGGGAAAAAGATGAAAAGTCAAGCATGTGTGTATAAACTCACATATATAATACAATAGCTAAATTGTGGACATTTATAGTATGCAAAAATGTTCTAAGAACATTGGATTTTCTTAAGAATAGTTGAAGAATAGTTGAAGAAATTAAACACAGGTGTTATAGGTAAATAAACATAGTGTATCTATGTGTACATATGCATATACATATGCACATGTGTGTATTTTTTACATTTATTACATTGCTTAATATATATTTTATGTTAAGTATTATATAAATGTTATACATTCTGTAAGTACTTCTCTTTGATAGTATGATAAAAACTTTATTTCCATGCATGTATGTTCATAACTACCTAGAGAGAAATACTGTAATAACCAAAAAATACTGCCTCCTAAGAATTTATGTAGTGAAACTGATATAAAAACAGATGATTAGTGATATTCTATAAATAATGGGAATAAAAAGCATCAGTTTGTGGTATAGAATACCCTTATTTTAGTGGATCTGCAACTTCTGTGCACATGAAGGTTTCTTTTTGCCTAAACACTCCTTAATCTATGCCTGCTCTCGGCTGGTACCATCAGCCAGTGTGTGATGGCACTTGGTCTTCAACATGCACTTCAATATACTTACATGTCTAAGTCATAGAAGCTTCATAGTGATTGAATACCTGGAAGGGAATGGAAAAAAATGAGAAATAACTTACATTTGTAAGTCACTCATTATGCGCTCGGGTATGGTAGGCACTTTACCCATGTTTTCTTATTAACTTAATCATGGAGTTCTATGAAACAGACATTGACTTCTGGACTGTGTGTGGTAAGAAGAATCATACCCCTCCCCATAAAGATACCACATACTCATGGACAGAAGCTGTTACTCTTTTATCTGACATAGTGAAAATGACTTTTCTGGTGTGATGAAGGTCATGGACTATGAGATGGGAAATCTTCTGGGTAAGATCTCTGTTTACATGCGGTTTGATGGGCTCAATAAAACTATATAGGTTCTCCAAAGTGGCGAACCTTCCCCAGATGTGTTCAGAAAGACATGTGACCATGAAAGACTAGTTAGGGAGATGCTCTGCTCCTGATTCTAAGGACAGAGCAGGAGCCAAGAAATGAAACGTGGGTGGCCTCGAGAAAGGGACCAGGCAAAGACACCGGTTCTTCCCCAAAGCCTCCAGGAGGGAATGTGATCGCTGGTGCCTTGATTTTAGCCAAATGAGATTTGCATCTGACTTTTGACCTAAACAACTGTGAGATAATAATTTGCATTATTTTAAGCCACTAAGTTCATGGTGATCTGTTACAGCAGCAATGGAAAACTAGTCCACCGAGCCTGAAACAGAGCCAGAGAAGGACTCACACACACTCGCATATCCCAGACTTAGCCTTGAGAGTCTGATACTGTGCTCCATAATCTCTCCATCACATTAGTGTGTTGGAGGACTATATTTTCTCTAGAAGCCTCTCTTTTGCACATCAAGGAGCGATAGTATAGTGGAAAAAGACAATTTCTGGGGCTGACATGAAAATACTTTCACAGAGTAAAGATGTAATGTTATGACATCAGGTTTTGTGAAAGGTGAGGATAAGAAACATCATTTTGAAGAGCATATCTGTGTGTTCTCTCAACTTGCAGTAGAATCTATTGTCTATTATACTTGACAATGCCAGCTACATTCACACCTGACTGATAAATGCTACCTTGCTGTTCACTGATAGGAGACATTGTGCCACTGGAACAAATTTTAATATTTTCACAAAACAGCTACTTTATAATGGAGTGTGCTTTTCATTATCCTCATTTCCCCCCCAAAATAAAGAGTAACATTCACAATTGTAAAAATATAACGACCTAGCAATAATGGTTGAACAAATTGAATTATAATAAGTAAATCTAATCACATATGCTTGGTCAAAAGTATAGCACTTTTTATGTTAGATTTTTGTTTTATTTTAAATTTCCCTGTTTTGTGTTTTATCTTATATGCCTCATCAACATTTTTACATAGCCAGATTTCAAATAACTCTATTTTATATATTGTAATAAAATATGTCATTATGTAATGTAAAATTGGAGTATTTAAAAAAAAAATCCTCTCCTGAGGATATGTTTATTGATTTTTTAGAGAAAGAGAGAGAGAGAGAGAAACACCAATGTGAAAGAGAAACATTGATTCCTTCCTCCTATACAAACCCTACCCAGGATTGAACCTGCAACCTAGGTACATGCACTGACTGGGAATCAAACCTGCAATGTTTTGGTGTATGTGCTGACACTTCAACCAGCTAAGCCACCCGACCCTGGTGTATTACAGTATTTTCAACATATACAAGAATAGATATGTTATTGAAAATACATTTTGTGTGACGTACTATTGTTTGTGCACGCCTGTGAGTACTTACCCTCACTCACCTCCACCATCACCCTCACACATTACCTTTAGGCTACATAATATAGTATTGCATACTGGGTATGCAGTTTTTGTTTCCAGTGGCAAATATGAATATCTAGTAGTTATTTTTCTAAACTGCTATTTTGAAAAGGATTCAAATAGCTCATCTAACGACCATGAGAAAGTATAGGCATGAGGAAGGATACTGTGGTCACAATAAGAGCAAGTTGCTTCAAGTTCTCATTTGCCAATTCTAAACTAAGTATATGTAACATATGTACATACACTGTTCTATATCCTGTATGCTTGAGTGGGTGTGTAAATGCAGTTAGTTTATTCTGGGAAGTGATTCTGGAGATTAGGAGTGAGGCTCTCGAAAGGGAAAATGAGGAAGAAAAAAGAACCAAAACAATCTAACGGTATATTACCAAACCAGACATTATTATAGGCCATACTCTGACATCAAAGAAACCCTAGGGAAGCAAGAGAAAGAAGTGTAGTTCAGATGAGATATGTTTCTAAAGGTACACTTGCAAAGCTTGTTATTGCAGCAATGGCTGGAATAAAAGATGGGGCATGAGAAATGGAAGGAAGATAGATCAGATAGATAGATAGATAGATAGATAGATAGATAGATAGATAGATAGATACCTTCATATGCAAACATTTGTTTTTACCCAGTCCTTTTTCCAAAAAAGGATTTGTCAACATTTTAAAGTTCATGTGCATACATCCCCATGGGTGCGTACACAAATGCAAACAATTTCTGTGACTGATCTTTTATGGTTTAAACCAGTGGTGAGCCAACACTTCAGACAATGCATTGATTTACAATGTGCAAAATCCATCAGCCTTATCCAGGGCAATCTTGGTACCATGAAGCAAAGAAGCCACCTATTGGAGTAACAGCCATACAAGGGGAGTGTTCAGGGTCGGAATCCTCAGCTCTGTGGCAGGACTCTGGAAAAGCACGGACTGTAAACATCTTAGGCTTTGCCAGCTATAAAGTCTCTGTTGTGACTACAAAGGAGAAAAATAATGAAGGTAGCCGAGTTCCAGGAAAGCTCTATGTACAAAAGGTGGTGGTAACTTGTTGACCCTTAGTTTTAATAATGGAGGAAATAAATTTTGTTTTAATGTATTAGATATTTATAAAATTAGATAACAAGAAGTTGGGGAAATAGAGATAATGGACAGAAATTACCTGGCACCATCTGAGCATAATGTGTTAAGTCCTAGCAAATAAACAGAATGAGTGGGAAGTCACATGCTGAGTGCTCAGGATTTAACATTAGGATTGAAATCAGGAAACCAGTTTCATTTCTTTTCTTTTTTTTTTTCTTTTCAGATTTTATTTATTTATTTTTTGAGAGGGGGAAGGAAGGGAGAAAGAGGGAAAAAAATCAATGCCTCTCACGCGCCCCCTGCTGGGAACCTAGCCCGCGACCCAGGCGTGTGTCCTGACTGGGAAGGAAACCAGTTTCTAATTCCTTCTCTGTTCCTTAATCTTTGTGATTTTAGGCAAACTACTGAAATTGTAAGTGGTTAAATGTCATTATTTTTTAAAAAATGAGAACATTGTCAAAAACTTCCAAAATTGTTGTGAAAGTTCAGTGCAGCCATGTGGAATGCACGAGCTCTGTGCCTGCCATATAATAGACATTTAATAAATACCAGTTAAATCTCAACCAGAGAGCTTGCAGGGGAGGTGTGATGCTTGCAGTCGCTGAAACTGATTTCCGTGCCCACACAATCTGTGTGGATCCACAGCCACTGGGACATCAGGCCCGAAAGCACGTTATTAGCCATGTGTGAGAGTCGGCAACAGCGCCGCCTGTTGGTTGTGGGACCCTGGCTGAGATTCACAGAGGCACACCTGCTCCGGAGTTCAAGTACGCCAGTGTCGCCAGGTCCTGTCTGAGGCGTCTCCGAAACATGCAGTTCTATGACCCTGAATCACATCTCTGGTCGCGTTTAGAAAATGCAGTTAACAATAATGCACTTTCTAACTTTTAATAACAACTGACTTTATGAAGCAGAAGTTCCCTTAAGAGATTTCAAAGCAGAAATCTTAGCCAGCAATTCATTTTGTCGAGTGAGAGTGTGACCTCTCCCCTCCTCCAAGATCATTGCCTAATGGGTCTGCTTCCCTGAGAGATAGGTAACTACGTGATTCGCTTCAAATGAACTCACTCACATCCTGCGGGGTGGGGGTGGGGCTTTCCAGGAATACATCTTCAAAGGACGGGGAAGCCTCATCAGCTGCTTCAATAGAGTCAGCTTAGTGGGTTAGGCACAAGGTCTTTTACAATGGACTTTAAACTTCAATATCATAGCGTGAGAATTCACGATTGCAACATTCACTTGCCAAGGATCAATACGCTTCATTCTAAAAACCCTTGCACCGTCAGCGGGGAGAGCATCTCTCTGCAGTTGCTCTGCTTCTTGGCTGCTGTTGGGAGCTCCCACTGTTTCAAGGAATAGTGCAAGCCCCTGTCAGAAGTGAGGGGAATTCAGCAAGAGATCATTCTTCTCACAGCACCGCTTCTTGGGGAATACATCTCCAGAGTCATGAAAGGTTTACTGAATGCCACGTAGGATGCTGCTTATGTGAGATACGAGAAAGAGATGCAGAGGCATGGATGGCAGGGAAGGAGGGACTGCGACCATCTGAATTCTCCTAGGTCAGGAGAATATTTCAGTAGAGATTTCTGGGAAGTTTTCTCATAACTATTCCACCACTCAGTTATGTAGGTGGTTTTCTTGTTGCTACCTGGTGATCACTTTTCATCCATTAATTTAACCAACAATCACCGCCACTTCTTCTGTCTGAGATCTTGGACTAAGTGCTAGAATTAATGTGATATATAAAACACCATCCCTGTTTCCAAGGAGCTCATATTCTAGTAGGGAGAAATACTTGAATTAGGAATTATAAAATAACCATGAAGATGTAATGGAGGGATTTCCTTGCTGTGTATCTCACCCTCTGTGTAGATACTTCTCACCATACAGACACAGATAAAGAGGGGAATAATAATTACTATAGAGTTGGACAATTTAAGTTCAGAACTTTGCAGCACCTGCTGATTGCATATTTTTACAATTTTTATTTAATTTATTGGAGTGACAGTTTAAAAAACTATATAGGTTTCAGGTGTACAATTTTATAATACATAATCTATATTCAGCACCCCACATCAAATGTCCTTCACCCCATTTATCCCCCTTTTACCTTCTTCTACTACTCTCCACCCCTTTCCCTCTGGTAATCACCCTACTGTTGTCTGTGTCTATGAGATTTCGCTTTTTTCCCTTCCTAATTCCTTCACCTTTTTCACCATTGGTGAGAATACAGATTGGTGCAGCCACTGTGGAAAACAGTATGAAGTTTTTTCAAATAATTAAAAATGGAACTTCCTTATGACCAGCGATTCCACTTCTGGGAATATATCCAAAGAAACCAAAAACAATGATTCAAAAGAATATACACACCCCTATGTTTGTTGCAGCATTATTTACAATAGTCAAGATTTGGAAGCAGCCCAAGTACTCATCAGTAGATGAATGGATTAAAAAACGCTGGTTGCCCAGTTCTGCTAATTTATTCACTGTTCAAGTTTCTGAGACTCTTGCTAAAGTTGAATGATTCTACAGAAATGATGACAACATTTTAACTCTTCGTCACATATAACCTAAATCTGAATCCAGTGGCATTTTATACTTTGCAAATAAATCTTGATGCCGGCTGTTGAAGAATCGAAATGAAATTCGAGTAGTTTTATTTACTTTATCTTATCTTTTACTGCCAAGCAAAAAGCATATCTAACACCTTACTAACATCGGCACAGGAATCAGCTGCTGTGAAAAACAGGTGAATTAATGGAGAACTAGTAATGATAATAACAATAATGTAGTGATAATATTATAAATAATAATAATTGTATTAGTTTGCTAGCCTTATCATAAGAAAGTACCGCAAACTGGGTGACTTATACAAGAGAAATTTATTGTCTCATTATTCTGGTGGTTAGAAGTTCAAACTCAAGGTGTCCACGGATTGGCTTCCTTTACAGGGCTATAAATGTTTTTCCGTTTTTCTCACCTAGCTTCTGGTGGTTTTTAGAAATCTTTGGTATTTTTCTGGCTGGGAGAAGCATTTCCCAATAGGTGCCTTTGTCTTCACATGGTGTTTTACCTATATGCGTGTATGTCTCCAAATTTACCGCTTTTATTTGGACATCAAGCATGTTAAATTAGTTCCTACCCTAATTACCTCATTTTGACTTGATTACTTCTGTAAAGACCGTAGCTCCCAATAAGGTTATGTTCTGAGCTACTGGGGGTTAGCACTTCAACACACACATTTTTGAGGAACAATTTAACCCGTAACAATCATAATAGTGACTATAATGAGAATAATTTTTTTTTCACATCGCAGCTAAGAATTCCGAACATTTACCAGATAATGTACCAGATAATATGCTTAGCTACATTGAGCACATTTAAGAATCACAACAACTCTGAGACCAATATATTAGTAGGCTAATTTTATAAAAGGAGATCAAAAAGTTAATAACTAGTAATATTCACACAACTCACAAGGCAATTGTTTGCAAATGATAGTGAGTTTTCCCCTTAGGGACTATTTGGCAATGTCTGGAGACACTTTTTGCTGTCGTGGGAAGCTATGCTACTGGCAGTCTAATGGGTAGAGGACCAGAGATGCTGCTAAACTTCTTATCCAACCCAGAATGCCCACAGCGCCAAGGTTGACCAATATTAGTATAAGACAAGAAGGCTAAGGCGCAGGCTCTCACCGAGTGAAGGAGAGAGGAGCGGGCGAGTCCACAGTGAAGAGCTTCCTGCGGGGGCGCGAGCAGGTGTTCCGAGTTCGTGTGTAAGAGGTCACTGGAGCAGAGACCTGCAGAGGTGGGGACAAAGGCTTCTTTTTCCCTTAAAAAATCGTTGGATTTTTTTTTCCAACGCTGCTTTCAAAAGTGTACTTTGTTATTTGAACGTAGAAGTAAAATGATTGATCAGGCAATATTTGAAAAATACAGATCAGAAAATAAAGTTTACCCACTTCACAAAAAGCCAGCCATTGGGTATATTTTAATATGTTTTTTTCTAGGCTCTTTTAATGTTAATTCTGAAATGGTTTTGGCCATATTGCCTGTATGATATAATTTTGTATTTAACTATTAAAACTTAATATTAGCAGGTGGTATTTTTTCTGCATGAAATCATTATTTTCAACAAGTTTATGTAGTTTTTCATACTCAGATTACTATTTCTATATAGTAAAAAAGCATGGTTATTAGCTTGCATAAAATTTTTTCTTCCATTTTCTTTTTCTGTCTTTCCATCTTCCTTTCTTCCTTCACTCATAATATATACTTTACTATTACAATATTTGCCTCTCCCTAACACTCTATAAGATTGCTTGCCAGAATCAGGATTAATAAAACAAACTGTATAAAAGTTACTCTTTATTAATTCTGTCATATTCTTTTTCCAAACTGCTATATCCACCTTTTCTTATCAGGAGGTGCATGTTTGTGTCTTTCCCTCCTTTCCTTATTAGGGATGATAATTTAAAGGTGGAAAAGCACATTTCCTTTTCCCAGTTATTTTTATGCTTTAGAGAAGTGAATCAGTTTTTCTATGTTTGTCGTATATTTTCACATCTATATTTTGTATGGTCTTAACGTTTTCTCTTTGTTTAAGAGAAGGTCTGTAAGGCTTCTTTGCACCCCATTCACCTTGCATATTTTACCATTTTCCTGTCAAATGTAATCATTTTAGGCTGAAATCAATTCATTGTTTCTCCCACCATTTAATCATATTGTATAACTTTTATTATAAATGAAATGCAGGGTAGTAGCCACATGCAAATGTAATATTCTTTCTGCCCTAAAATCTCACTGCGCTAATGGGAAAAGGTGGGTAAAATCACTACCCAAGTGACAATGAGACAGGTGAGGAGAAAAGAGCAGACTAATTTTTTTCAACACATCCAGCAGATAGCATACAGGCGGAGGAGTTGTAACTGTCACAGAAGGAAGGAGGCTAAAGCGTAAGTGGCTTCTGAGGAGGAAGGCTATTAAGAAACCAGGCCATTTGCCCTGCAGAACCCCTGAGGGGCTCAGAATTTGGAGGAACATTGAGGAAGGTGTGAACACAGGGGAATTCTTTGTACCTTTATTTTTAATTATGTTGTGTTTTACAGAGCAGGTGGCACCTCTCGGATTTCCCCTTCATTCTTTTGTCCCAGGAGAGCACACTTCCCCTCCCACTGGCTCGCCTCACTAGGGAGAGAGGAAGCTCGTTACAATATGTAGAAATATTTAATCAAAATACCTGGAGTGAGCCATATTAGTCAAGACATGAGGCAGAGATGGGGAAGATGTGGGGTAGTTAATGAAAAGTAAAAAAAAACTAGTGGTCTCTATACTCTGCTTTCCTCACCATTCATCCTAGTCACAAAATTTAGGAAGCGTGGTTTATGCACATGAAAGCAAGAAATTAGAGGTTCTTATGTAGAGAGATTGAATGACCCCGATAAGTACCTCCACAGAGATACCCTGTGAGGATCCTGGGCCATCGATATTACCCCCATGCACAAGGTTTAGTATTGAATTGAATGGAGAGCCAAGAATCACCGGATATTTGAGGAAATCCTTTAACATGAGAGATATCAATACACGCAAGCAGAAACGGATAAAATGCAAAGAGCACATAACAACAACAACAACAACAAACTTTAAAGAATGCTTCACACATAAAAAAATACACACACACTTAATTCTTATATTAGAAAGTTTGAAAGAGAATATTGCAAGAATTTATAAGAATAAGCCAAACACAGAAAACTATGTAAAGTAGAGGAGAATGAAAAGGTTAATCAGGAGGCTCACATTTAGTTGAACAAGTTTTAGCAAACTAAAAGTAAACAGAAGGACATTTGAAAGAACCAGCAAGAGCCTACAGAGAAGCAAACTATTGTGCATATGCACGAACACACACACACAAAGCTTGCAACTCTGAAGTTTTAGAAAACTAAGGACAAAGAGATAATCCTTAATGGCTTTGAAATAGACTCTCAGGTCATGCACCAAATAATGTGAGTGCATATAGTATTGGACGCGTCAACAGTAATAGTGAGAAGTAAAATTTATTCAGCAATGCCTTCAGAATTCTCATAAAAACAGTACCTGCATCTTAGACTTCTTACATCCAACCTGGTTATGAAGGAAGTAAGAAAGCAAACCATGGAAGGACTAAGAAACCACCTATATAGTCCTCTGTGGGATGTATTGGAAAATACACTTAAATGAAATTGTGGAATTAATTTTAAAATTACATGAAATGTAGGAAACAGGACTCCTTATCAAGAGAATGGCAAATGGATGAGAAAAAACCTACCTACACACACATACACAAGCTTCTTAGACAGGGAATCCCAAGGGAAAACTGACAGCAAGTATGTGAGCTCTGTTGCTCACTCCTTTCAAAGATGGAACAGAGAGACCCAACAGGATTGGAGGTCCAGCTTTGGGAGAGGGAATCAGACGTTTGTGCTGTGAGAATTTCAATATACATACAAGTTTGGAATCCTCAGCCCCTCACCTATGCTCATTGGGGGCTCAATAGAGTAAATGTAGTATTTCAAATAATACATCAAATATAATGTGGCAGTGCCTTGTCCCTGGCCTTGTTTTGATAATTCAGCTTTCTGTGGAGTGATCAAGCACCAAGGACCCAAGCTTTGGGGGTGCAGCTCTGCAGTCTGGTGAGGTACGGCATGCTCTCACCACGCACGGTTAGGAGAGCACCAGTTCCTTCCCTGGAGTGCTGGGCTTCAGCCTGTGCCTGCCATCAGTACTCAGCTGGCTTGGATGCCAGGGTGTAGCAGGAGGCAGAGTCCTTTACTGGAAAGCCAGAAGCAAGAGATCAGCCTTGGATGAATTTAATTCTTACGTGAAGTAAAATACTAATTACAGGGAAAAATGTTTGGAATGACTTACTTGGCTCAGTTATGATTAAAATTTACATTAACATGCACACTATTGATTTTAAACAGTAATTGTGACATAAAAGTATTAACAGAATGCTGGTGAAGGAGAAATGGGAAAAAGATATGAGAACAAACTAGCTGCCAGAGCTCAATAAATAATGTATTTTATATATCAAGGAGGATTGGCTTATCTCATCTAACTTAGATACATGGAAGAAAATACTATAAAAAACACTTAAAAGAGTTGAAACTCACCACTTTACGTAAGCAAGACTGGGACAGGGACCCCTACTTCCACTATAAATCCTTTGGTACTAGCTGAGTTTTTCTCTGTATTAATTCATTAACTTAGATATACAGCAAATAATAAAATATGCTAGACCAGGTAGATTACATGGACATATTTTAAAGTGTCCAAAATAACTACATAACTATTCGCCCATGTGGACAACACAAATGTTAGTATTTAACTTTATTTCCCTCTAATCTTTGTATATATTTCTCTGTATTTCTGTTGTCATACAGTTTATGATTTCCTAACTTCCTATCAACACACAATTTTATGGTACATATTTCATTTCATTAATGAAATACATGTTAAACAACATGTGTGGATTTGGGGCGCTCTCTATGTAGTTCCTATTTCCACATTCTCTGTGCCAGGTCATATGCATGCTACCTGTATAGATGACATCAGTGACTTCTCCTGCCCCGGCTTCCTGTTGAGTTAGGAAGTAAGAAAAGTGAAATGGAACCATTTATTTTACCCTTTTTTTACATGGAAGTTGCCTCAGCTATGTATACTCCTTTTAAAGGGAGTTTTTCTTTGTTTTTTTTTTTTAAGTTAAATGTATTGAGATAACATTGGTTAATGACCTTACCTACATTTCAGGGGTACAACTTCATAATTTCTCCGTCTATTCCATTGTGTGCTCACCATCCGAAGGCTCGCCTCCTTTTATTACCGTATATTTGACCTCTCTTACCCTCTTCAACCTCCTCCCCCTGCTCTGCTCCTCTGGTAACCACTGTTCTGTTTTCATGAGTTTGTCTGTCTTGTTTGTTCATTTGTTGCTTTTTGTTTCACATTGGACATATGAATGAAAATATATGGTTCTTGTCCCGTCCCATTTGACTTATTTCATTTATTTCTCAATATCCACCCATGTTGTCCATAAATAGCAGTATTTCATCTTTTTATGGCTGACTAATATTTTGTATTTTTTATATATAATTTATTTATATTTAAATATATATTTAAATCTAATTATATTTATATATTTATATGTATAAAACTGTGTGTGTGTGTGATATATCGAAGGACAGTTAGATTGTTTCTATATCTTGGCTGCAAAGCCATAGAGTTGTTGACCAATGTTCTCAGCTCCTCTCAGTAAAGCCATCTCTACCCTTGATTCTGTTAACCTATACCTGCTCTAATTTATTTCAGGCCATTGTTGTAATATCTCACTGTTACTAACTATCCTTTATGATCCATCTATAGCCTGTCTACAACTTGTAAATAGTACATTTACTACTCTCCCAACACATACATACAAATTCCAATTTGAGTTTTATTTCCTACTAGGACTTCTACTGAAACAATCATGTGAGGTTAAATAATACACATTTTTTTTTAATGTAAAAGCTTTGAAAAAGAAAAGACTTACTCTGAAAAGTGGCTCAGTCAATATCAAATTGTGTTTTCTGAACTCTTTGTCAGTTTCCTTATCAATAAAATGAAAGGTAACACTTTTCTTCATTGTATTTATTAAAGAATAAATGAGCTAATGAATATAAAGATGCTTAGTACTATATGTGGTATGTAGCAGACACTCAATAACAGCAAAGAAAAATAGGTAATATTTAATACCATATATCAGTTATTCTCCAACTTTAACACCCATACAGCAAAACTAATGATACAATTAAAAAGGCACATTTGGCTTCTATAGATATACAGTGAGTTCTGTGAGTCTACACTTTTAATAAGCCCCCAAATAATGCCAGGGCTGCTGCTTCATAGACCATAAAGTCAATGTCCAGTCCTGTGTTCTTCTGAAGGAATGCCTATACATGCTTCAGGGGACTATTCAGTAACATCTGAATTCAGCCACTTTTAAAGGTTTGCCATTGTTGTTATGATATTTATATTACCGGCTACTGCCACCACTTACTCAACAATTAGTTTACGCCAGTCACTTGCTAAAAGTTTTACTTACACGTTACCTAATTTAATTAATACAACACATTATAAGGTATGTGTTGACCCTCCACCCCAGGTGAGAAAGGGAACACAGGCTAGTTGAGTAACTTGCCGAAGTTTACACCTCCAGGAGGTAGAACCAGAATATGCTACCAGCTCTATCAGATTCAAAACACTTGCTGGGAGAAGAAGGGGGCACAGCATGAGGAAGCATTGAACACCCTTTGCAGAAAGGACCCCTTCTACTTGTGGGTGCTGCTTACTGTAATTGTTTCTCCAGGGTCTAAGGGCATCAGTTTCTCAGGTGGCCATTTTCATGGCAACACAATGCTTGGTTGATGACATCAGTTCAAATATTTTTATATAATTATAAAACATGTATATGGGAGTGAGGGAGGCTGGGCATCTGGGACTCATTGTTTATTTAATTTCACCGATCTTGCGAAGAAACACCGCCCTTTTAACATGGTTGGCACCCTTGCTCTACCATCTATGGCTGTTCAGGGATAAGGATGGCCGGCTCTCACGGCATTATCAGCTTATTCTCTTTCCGGGCGGTGCTCAGTCGGGGCGGGCGGTGCTCAGCGCTCTTCATTCATCCACTATCAATAAATTACTTTTCAGGCCCTCGGTTTCTGCCAAGGAAACACCATACAGTAGTGGACTGAAATGAAGTGAAAAATAGAATTTGGCAATATTCTCTTTTCTAACTTACAATAAAATAAAACTTGTGAATATCCTTCACACGTCCGGGTTATTTGGTGCTAGACCATAAAAACCACTGAAATCGCGTTTTTTCCAAATGCTTTTTCTACTGTTAAAATTATATTTATTTGTTTTCAAGTATGGAAAAATATCCCCTCGTGCTCTGCCCCCAATCTCTATTCATACCTGGAAGGGAAGACACGGCACTGAGTGGTAACTTAGTAAAAGAGCAAGGAATGAACACTGTACGCCAAATCTCAGGACCAAGTATGAGATAATAAACTAGGACTCACGTTTCGCTGTTAGCTGGCTGGCCTGTTAAGCCACCCCGCTGTCCGGGACCTCGGCTTCCTCACCTACAGAGGAAAGAGGTTGAGTGGAGCCAACAGTTTCCTCGGTGGGAGCAGCGCCCGAGTGTGGCCAAGGCTCCCAAGAAGTAGTGCAACAATAAAATAATTATGATAGAACTACAAAAGGTTGAAAATTATTTACTTTTTAAAAAACGAAATAATTTGATTCAATTTTCCACTTTAAAAATGTGTTGTTTGACGTAATCATGAATAAAGAACACCTCTAGTTGGCTCACAAAAATGGGGGATATTTTATTATAACAATATTTATCTCTACATTTCACAGACCCCAAGGGCAGGGACGCGCTCCAGCTGGGGGAATGAGAACTCAAACACTGTCGCTGACCAGGCCTTTCCTTCAGCTCCCGAGACCTGTATGCTGTCTGTTCTTCCCACCAGACAGCTCTTTCTCCCGCCTGGCACTGCGAAAGTTTGCATGTGGCTTAGCGTTTTATTCTACATGTAATCTGAATGTTTCTGCAATTTAGTTCGCAATCTCACCGGAGAGAATCATATAGATACCTGTTAAGCTAATAACATTTTTGATATGTACAGCCTTCAGGCTGGACTAGGAAAGTTTAACAGGCAATGGCAGGATATTCTGATGTAGTTTCTTGATGGGTACGTCTATCATTAAAATTTCAGAGATTGCATAAAATCTGAAATTTACTTGATCTAGGTCTGCAGTGAATAGAGGGATATTGTGAGTTTGTTTTTAATGAGTGAAGTGATTACAGATTATTGTGTAATTTATAATTTTTTATTCTTACCCAAACAGGTATTTCCCATAGGCAGTCCTTGTAAATGTGGTTATTTGTCATGCAAAAGAATAACTGAGAAACCCTAAGTGCAAAGATCCCTACCCTTCCTGGGGTTTGGAATTTCATAAATCTATGAGATAACTTCTGCAGAGGGTATATAATAGCTTATTTTTTTTTTCTTCAGTTTAGCAGTTAGGTTGTACCAGGCATGGTGTTTGGAACTAGCAATGCACAGATGAAGAGGCTGAGCAATTCCTGAGACCCAGTAATAGAGACACACAAAATAAACAGCCCCAATGTATTACTGCAATTATAATAATAGGGTTTAATAATGGAGCTACTGAGAAAGCTTTAGAGAGGGCCGTCCTAAAGAAATGATGTGGGGGTTGTATCCTAGTAAAGGAGGTGAGCTCCATAGGATGAATATTGTACAGGGAATAATAGAAGCATGACAACATGATCAGGGTTGGTCACACAGTGTTAGAAAAATGCTGAGGACAGTTTTATAATTGCAAGGGTGGCTTTTGGGGTGAGAGACAACAATTTGCCCCTATGAGCATTTAGATGAATCAAGAAAATCTGCTGAGAAACTGACAATGATGTCTGCTTTGGCTTCCCTTAGTCTTCTAGCAATGGGTTTGTCATCAAAATTTAACCACCTTTATGGAAACAGGAACGCTTTGTGTGTTATTTCACTCCAGAAGTATTCTAAGAGTCAGCTTCACTGACGTATTTACCACGTGGCCTGGCCAGCTTTGCATTTTGGAGTTGGAGGGTAAGACACCCTGATATTGGCAGGGAGGAGTTGCTCCCTTCAGAAACAAAACAAAAACTGTGATGCTGATTTGAGCTCACTCAGTTCAATCTTTTTTTGCCTCCCACCCAAACACATCCAAAAGAAGGCCCAAGAGCTTGTTAGAAGCTCTTGTGCTAGAGAATGACTACTGAGTGATAGCACACATGGCCCAGTCTGCGAGGGGCCTCAGCAAAGTCTTGCTTTAAAATACAGAGTTAGTGTTTATTGACCCTTTGAATCTCCCTTACTCAGACTGGACTGGAGTATGATGCTCAGAACAGAGATGTGGGAAGGTAGCATCCATCCAATGGCCTCTTGCATAGCCCATAAGAGTGTTCCCCTCTGTACCAAAAAATCTTAAAAAGCTGGTACCGGAAGTATAAGCCTTTAAAAAAAATGATTCTCCCATATCTTCACATCTCCTTGCACAGTGCTGGGTAAATAGTAAGAGTCAATAAATGCTTGTTGAATTGATGGTATTGGCAGCTCACTCACTCTTTTCTAATTAAATTTTGCTCTCTGGGTGTAAAATGACTTTTCACTAAGTGTATTTCAGATAGAATTTTTTAGACAGAGACAATGCATCCACAAAATGAACTCAAATCTTGTTTGGTTTGATGAGTGCATTTTATTATCTGCTGTTTGCTAGCAATTAGATACCAAAAAGTTGGAAGCTTTTGTAAACACAAGGGGGATTAAAGTAGGGAGTGCTCACCAACTACTTGTGAGGCTTTCTCAAGGCGGTTCTGATTAACTGTTTGGTTTTGTATTGCTTGTTCTGCTTTGTTGTAAAAAATTCTCTAGAGCATATCTGTTCTCTCAAAGGAAGCTGGTGAAAATGGCATTTGAGTATTTAAGACAGAAGCCTCAGGACATATAAATAGACTCATTTACTCAGAGAAGAGCCAGCTTTGGAAGATGTTCTGGTTTACAGCCCACTTTGATCACCTCAAAGGATCTCCATTTCAGCTTAGCTGGTAAATTTAGGAAGCTCATACGTATTTTGTCACAGCTATGTGTGAAATATTATGTAATTAAATCTTACATTAGATCGGTCCAACTGCATAATAAAAAGTCATCTGGTTAATTTTGGTTTCCAAATGTGCTTTATAACCAACTCAGAAAAAAATATTACATGTGATTCATGCCACAAATTGTTATGTAGGCATGTACTAGCATATTTATGGTATTATACTGTATGCCAAATGATGCAATAAATTCAAATATGGACATGCTAATTTCCCTTGTGTTGACAATATGAAGTTCTAAGCATTATTCTTTAATCAGAACACAACCCATTCACTGAAGTCATAAAGTGGACTTCTCCCAAATATGCTTGCTTTCTTCCTTTTTTTCAAAGAAATGAGCTCATTAATTCTTCAGAGTGTCAGTAAACCAAAAAAAGTTTTAAAAGACTTTATATATATATAAATTATGTATATAATATATAAATTATATATATCTAGATATAAATTATATATATCTAGATATATATAATTTTGCCATTCAATTATAAAACTGGAGAACTGGAGATGCAAGGACATTGTGGAACAAATATTACCTATGGACTATAATTGTGTTTGATAATCTTTCATGTCAAAATTATTAGAAAACTAGTACAAATAAACAAATGATCTGGGTATGGACAATGAGTAGGATTTGGTATGGTATTTTATTAGACTGTCAGAAACAAACACACAAACAAACAAAACTTGGGCATGCTATTAAAGAGGGATGTCACTGTAAATTGGAAAAAAAAGTGCCCTTAATTTTGTTCTTTTTCCAAAATTTAGATGTGCTCTAGAAGAGAATAATATCAATTGCGATTCCCAGGGGAAAAAAAAAAATACATCTAGCAATTTTGGTGAACATTGGGCCAGATTCCAAGTTTATGTTAAAAAAGTCATTACGGTTACTTAAACATATAGGTTTATCAGCACTGAACTCTCAGCTTATTTATTTATTTAATAAACACAGAACTGTTATCAGCAGTTCCTTGAACATGCTGCACACAATGGCCCAAGAGAGCGTGACCAAGGGGTGTTTTGGAAGAGCTTTCCCTACTTGTGAGGACTGTAGTCGACTGTCAAGGGGGTAGCGTTCCTGTGAAATATAACATGAATGGTCCCTCCTGGAGCTGTGCACACAATGTAGCGGTTCTTGTAATTTTTCAGGGCCGATCCTCAACTCCACGCAAAACAGACTATCCGAGTGAAAACACAGAGCTCGCTATGCTAATGGAGCCTCCAGGAAACGTCTCTCATACACTGACAACTCCAGGCCCTTCTCTGTAGAAATTTTAGGTTCTCCAGTCTTAATGAGCTACTAACACTGATCAGGGGCAGATAGATGGATGTAATATGATTGATTTGAAATAATATCATAGAAAAGTAATCCACCTGTTAAAAATGCAAGTATTAATAGATACATATAAAAACATTTTAAAAGCTGTATGCTTAACATTTGTGCACCTAATTATATAAGCTACATTCCTACACAAACACTATCATAATAACAACTACAGTAACACCAGCAACAATAAATTTTTCCATGCTGAAATAAATAATTTAGTTCATTTATGTAAGTTTGAAAGTTTGGAAGTTTGAAAAGGTTAAATATATCTTAGGTATTATTTTAGTCCCTAGGAATGCAATTGTGAAGAAAAATAAAAAAGATAAGATCCATCTGTCTTCTTAGAGAGCTCACAGGCTAGGGGTGGGGAGGGTAAGGGCAAATAAAAAGAACAAAATAAACTAACAAACAAACTAGAAACAGACTCATAAATAGATAACAGACTGACAGCTGTCAAGGGGACGGGAGTGAAGGGGCCGAGTAGAAAAGGTGAAGGGACTAACAACAACAAAAACAACAAACCCCACATACACACGGACAACTGTAGGATGACTACCGGAGGGGAAGGAAAGGTGGGGCGGTAGAAGAGGTTTTGTTTGAAAAATACGATGGAAGGAATCTTGACGTGGGATAACGAACACAGTATAATTTACAGATGATGGATTATAGAATTGTATACCTGGAACCTATATGATTAACTGTCACCCCAATAAGTGCAATTTTAAAAGTGTACTTTTATATGATATGACAAAAATGTACATAACGAAAAGATAGGGTGAGAAGAAATCTCCTAGGAAGGACACCTAACACCGCTGGCATGTAAAAATAAAGGCTTTACGCCCCCCAGATCCAGTCTCCACCCTTCTCTGTTCTGTCCTGCTCCACGATCTCTAAGGATGGCATCTCCTGAGCTCCCATGCTGTCTAACTTCTGTTGGATTTGACCACTGGAAGACAGAAGGAGACAAAAGGGCAGAAGAAGATAGAGTTCAGGGGTTATACCCCTGCCTTCTTTCCTGCTTTGTTGAGGCTCTGAAGTGGCTTAATTACCCTCTGGATACTATTGGATATTTGTTTCTGATTTATTTCACTTCACATAAGACCTTCTGGGTCCATCCATATTATCACAAATGAAAAGATTTCATTCTTTTTATGACCGAGTAATATTCCATTGCATGTTTGTACCACATATTCTTCATTCATTCATCTATTGATGGGCACTTATGTTGCCTCCGTGTCTTGGCAAGTATAAATAACACTGCAACGAACATCAGATGCATATATCTTTTTAAATTAGTGTTTTGGATTTCTTCAGATAAATGCCCACAAGTAGAATTCCTGGGTCATATGGCAGTTTCGTGCTTAACTTTTTGAGGAAACTTCCTACTGCTTTCCACAGTGGCTGCGCCCACCTGCGTTCCCACCAGCACTGCTCTAGGGTTCCCTTTTTCCCACAGCCTCTCCAATGCTCGTTTGTTGATTTATCGGTGATAGTCATTTTGGCAGGTGTGGGGAGGTATTTCACTGAGGTTTTAATGTGTCTTTTAATGTTTACAATTAATTTCTCTGATAATTAGTAATGTTGAATATCTTTTCATTTGCCCATTGGCCATCTGTATGTTCTCTTTAGAGAAGAGTCCATTCATGTCTTCTGTCCCCAAAATGTGTACTCTTGTACAGACGTTATAAATACTTTAAAATTTTGTGGAAAGGGATATAAAAAAATTAAAAGGGAGAGTATAATACTTTTGTATAAAATAGCAAGCATATACTATTGGAGATATACTTAATGTAAATTAGTTTAAAAGAAGCAAAGAGATGTTACCTTAGTGTTATCCATAAAAGAGTTGAAATGATATTAACAGAGCAAAGTGATTATCAGCATGCTCTGTAATGATAATCAGACAAAACTAAATGTGAATTTGGATTTTGGCAGTTTGCTTCCTGTGTCACATGGTTATGTGAATTATTTCTTCTAAGCTCCAATTCCTCAATATCTGAAATAGGGCTCTAGCCTCATATCCTGAGGATTATATAAGTTTATTAATGTAGTTGTTTTGTACAGAACTAGAATCTCAAGTGTAACTGCTATTATTATTTTTGCTAAAATGAAGTGTTAATAAAAGAAAGTCCAAGGGGATTGCAGGTCATAAGTAAATGTCATTTCAATGATCATTAAAGCCATATCGATACATAGAAATGTTTATGACGTTAGGCAAAAGGCTAAAATGTAGTATCAGCAATCACTCTCCTCTCCTTTTTTACAGTTTTCCAATATCCAACTAAACATCTTAACAATAAGGATTGGGGATTTGGAAGAGAGATCCTTTTTATAATAAAATCAACATCATTATGCATCTTCTTTGAACATTTCTTTTTTTTTTTAAAGTATTTTTATGTCCCCTATTCACATTTTTTAAATACATTATTTATTTATTTTTAAACAGAGGGGAAGGGAAAGAGAAAGAGAGGAAGAGAAACATCAATGTGTTGTTCCCTCTTGTGTGCCCCTTACTGGGGACCTGGCCTGTAACCCAGGCATGTGCCCTGACTGGTAATCGAACTGGCAACTCTTTGGTTCGCAGACCAGCACTCAATCCACTGAGCCACACCAGCCAGGGATGAACATTTCTTAAGTTAAAAAAAAAATCGCCACCTCCCAAGTGATATTTCATAATATATAGTTAATTATAAAAAATCAGAATGTTGTTTCTGTATTTCAACTATGTCTCCCATGTAACACAGGACAATTAAAACAATAAAAAATGGTGCCATACAATTTTTCAGAGCTGGGAAATTCCATACAATTAACCGCATCTAAATAGAGGTGAATATCTTACACCCTTCATCCATATAATTTTAGTGGTTCTTCTTCCACACAGTTTTCAATGAATTTTGTTCTCAGAGTAAATGAACAAAGGTGATTTGGAAATAGCTAAGAGTTTAAACAGAAAGCTTTAGTTTACAATCCTATCCATCTCATTAATTTAGAGATCATTTCAAGGAGAATTCATGAACTATTTCAGAAAATTACATTTGCAGTGTTGGAGTTGATACCTTTGGAATACACATAATTTCACAACTTGAAAGATATGTTTAACTCAAATAGTCCGATTAAACCAATTCAGTTGCTATATGGTGGCAATTTAAATTATGTTGCTATTTTTTAATGGAGTCATTACCTGCTAAATCTTGTGATATTACAAATCTTGTGATATTCTTCAACAGTATTTTTTTTTTCATTTTAAGACAAGTATAGAGGCCAACACCAGTGAAAGAAGATGAAAATTTGAGCCCATAACTTCTTTTCCTGGTAGAAGAGATGGTACATGAAGTATCTCCTGACTCTGCCTTCATCTGTGATGTTCAATGAATATGGATTAGCAATTAACTATGGCTACACTCAAAGCTAAGATAAATTACAGGAATAAATTCAGGGTGGACATGTGGTGTTCAATCTGTATTGATCAGCTTGCAGAAAATGATCTCAAAACTGCTTTCAAGTTTATATGGCTGGAGGTAGTTCTTGTACCAGTGTTTTGTCCAATTACATAGAAACTGTCATTAGAGAGGTTGAGAAATTGATAAGGAATCAATTAGTCTAAGCTAAATTACATAGTAGTCTTATTTATTTCTCAGCTCAAAAAAATACATCTTCACAATCTCATAGAATCATAATTTTATTAATAGCTCAAAGATTTCTCTTATTTCCCTCATTGTTGTTTAATCATCAGTTATTCCTTTTGGACCATGAACACCTTGGGAACAGATGCTATATTTTGAATCTCTGCACATCCAATATCTGGCATACCATAAAGAATAATGAATGTTTGTTAAATTGAATATATAATCTAACATTCTCTAGAGCATTGAAGAATATAGACCATGTTCTCATTCCACACATTTGATTTTTTTAAATCAATAATCCTGGGGATCAAGATTTTGAAGATGAGAAAACTTACCTGTAGAGATATTTCCAAGCTGGAAAGCAGGAGACCCAGTGCTTTGCTATTCTGAAATGTTTCTCATAGAAAATTAAAGCTGAATGAAATATTAGATATTGTCAGCATCAGCCCTTCTTTGCACAGAAGAAGAAACTAAAATAGAACCCTCTCTGTATCTTTATGTTATTAACTAGTTAACATACACCACTGGTGTGTAACCATACCTAGTTACTAACGTATACATTATCATAATAGGTACAAACTACAGCTGTTTGCACTGATACCAGGCAAAAGAAATCTAGCAGGATATGATGTCTTTAAAGTCCCAGGTTGTCTTTCATTAAATGTCAAAGAATTGAAGGAAACTGTTTTGTCAGCTAACAAATCTACAGTTCCCAACAATGTACACAATGTTGTACATGTAATAAATATATACCTTTTTGTTTCTGTTCATCAATATATGTGAAAATAATGTATGTGGAAACATAAGTGAATTATTTTCCTCCCATAATTTTTCCAGTGGTGATTTATTCTTTATTTATTAAATTTATTGGGGTGGCATTTGGTTACCCCAGTAAGATCTTACAGGTTGTAAGTGCATGTTTTTATGATACATGATCTGTATATTGCATTGTGTGTCCACCGCCGAAAGCCACATCATCTTCTGTCCCCATATGTTTGGCCCCCTTTACCCTCTATTAACTTCCCCAGCCCCTTCCCTGTGGTAACCACCATTCCATTTTCTGTGTCTCTGTTTCAGTTGATATCTCACATATGGGTGAAATCATCCGTTTTTTAGCTTTATCTGACTGACTATCTCGTTTAGCATATTTCTGAGGTCCACCCATGTTGACACAAATGGCAGCATTTCATCTCTTCTTATGGCTGAGTGGTATGAAATTGTGCTCTCTCAATTTTCAGGAATAACTTGAAAGACCCAGACCCCTTTGAGACTGCTGAATTTCTTTGACTTCATAAGGATGGGAAATGTCTTGATTTCAGCCCATCTCATATTGGAGAACATGACCAAAAAAAGAAAAAAGAGAAAGAAAAGAAAAAACCCGTGTGTGTGTGTGTGTGTGTGTGTGTGTGTGTGTGTGTGTTTAAGGCTGGAAGTATTTCATTAAGTTCTCATCCCAGCATCTCCAACCCTTCTAACTACACCCCAATGACAAATATTCAAAGGGACTGGCTGCTAATGTCTTGAAGTTCCTTTACTTGACTTTGAAATCTCTGGCAAGACTCAATTCTTCCTATTATTATATTTTGTTGCCTCCATTTTCTTTTTAAAATTATTTTTTCATGAAGAAGTCTGAATCAGATTTAAAATGGAAATGAGATTATGCCATTACTTTACTTTAAATAATAGGGATCTCAATATCTATTGAGCATAAAATAATGTTTAAATTCCTTATGAAGCCAATACATTTTTGTATAATCCAGAAACCCTCAAACTCAGATGTGAGTCATTTTCTCCTTTTTTCACTGTATTCTAGTTTTAAAATTTTTATTTCAATTTTAAAATAACACTACTTTTTGGTTTTAGATACTTTCTGCATACTCTTTATTCATCTTGAAATTTCAGGTCCATCTTATTTCATAAACCTTTTGTTGATATTTTTTACTGCTCTTTTTTCAGGTCTTTCAAATTAAGCCTATCTTATCTAGTAGCATTCTCTAATTAATCTCCATCAGGTAGTATTTTGTTTATTAATATTATAGTATTCATTTCTCACTATCTAACTGCATGATTGTTGGTTGACTTATGCATTGAAATTCTTCACTAAATATTATGTTCTATGGGGTCAGTGGTGATCTACCCAGCATCTCTTAGGCATTAGTGAATTAGTGAATATTGCCTACTAATAAATAAAAAAAATGAATGAATCATTATGTTACACACTCAGTAACCACACTATTATAAAGATGCCTGAGGGCCAGTATAGATGCAAATCAGGATATACCCACGTCACTACCATGACAGAGGTGTGAAATTGAGGATACACCTTCTAATCATCAACTATATTCTGCTCCATTATTCAGAGAGTTTGTATTGGCCAACAAAGTGCCCATGACCCACAAAACATAAATGATCTTTTAATATTATTCTCCATAGGATTATTTTTAAAAGCTCATACATAATTCTGCTTTGAAATCAAGAAAGTTTTTATATTTCTATAAAGGTCTTATTAATAGTCCTTATGCATGAATGAGAGATGTAATGTGCTTATATAGATTTATCTTAATTAATTGACAGAAGAAAGCCAGCACTCCTTAAAAGATGAAGTTGATTTTTCCTACTTTGTTAAGAGTTAGGTATTCTCTCTATGTAACGTTCTTTTAGGAAATAAGATGCATGTCATACTTGGGTAAGACTGCTCAGGGCACTGTAGCCTCAAAAGATTCCCTGAGGACCCAGAAGGAAGCCCGGGATCTTTTCTTACCCAGCAGAGAGAGCGTGGTGGAGGGAGGATCAAGGGGCCATTGACTGAATGCTGGCAGCTCCTTTCCATTCCAAAAGCTGCACAGAAGAGAAAATCTGTATATGTCTGTACCATAATGTATAATGCAAAATAATGACACATACAGATGGTGAAAGAATACAAAGTCTGAGGAAATCTCTGAGAGAACTTTTTAAAAAAAGATTCGTCTTCCAAGAAAATTCGAATAATAAATGTCTCACGGTGTATTGATGAAGATATGTTTATTTCAGTATAGAAAAATGAGGCTTACTTTAAAGTATGAATTTATGAATATTTACTTAGTGAATACATATACTCAAGCCTATTTTAACCAGTAAAGTGTTTGCCCATCTATTCATCTATCTACTTATTCATTTATCTATTCATCTACTTATTTAGTGAAACATACTTTTGAGAAGTCATTTTATTTTGGGTGATAGATTAGATAATAGAAATGCCATATTAAGAGAAGACACTAGGTTTCTACTTCTATGGAAGACTATAGTAATAACCCATGTTCTAAGATAGATACATATTTATTCCATTTGTTTGACATCCCTTTCTTCAGAAAACTACTATTCCCTCATTCCATGTGCTCTAATTGAGCTGACAATCTCGGCAACCCATCTAGCTCTGTGAAAAACAGACCACAATGTAGGGCCTGGTAAAACATACTCTGTATTTCCCTAGTTCTAATTGCTCATTGACGTCTTAATTCAAGGGCAATTTTATTACTGAGGCCAAACCAAACAGAGAAGGAATCTTCTCAGTAATTCATCTACAGTGATTGTATAAAGGAGCTCTATTTTTACAATATAATTTCTAAGATCGAGGAGCTTGACTTTAAAGCTATGACATTTTTTAATGGTTATATAGGAAAAGCTCATTTTTAAAAAAATAAAACTGGGCGTACTTAAGCAAAAAGAGAAGTCAGAGAGAGGACTTGTCCCTTCACAACCCAGTGCCATGCTGTGAGAGGGGGGCTCCTGGACCTTTCTCTTGGAAGCTGCGAGCCACCTTGGCATTCTTCCCAGAAAACAAAGGCATCTTGATGAAATCATCCACTTAGACATGTCTTGGTGAAAATGATGGAATCCAGGATGACAGAAAAAAGTGGCAAACTGTCATGCATTAAAAATATGTGAATAGGGGACATAAAAAATAAGGTAGACTTGTGTTTCTGCTTGAACTAAGACCCAGAAAACAGAATATTAGGGATTTTAAATGTTTGAACAGATCTAAAGGAGGATGACAATCAAAATGAATGCATCTTATTTTGTGATATTGGGACATGTCACCTGCTCTTCTCTATCAACACTATACTATCCCAGTCCAGATATTGTAACCTCTTGTCATTTCCTCTGCTATCATCTTCCCGAGCATCATTGAACTCATAAACATAGGTGTTAATCTTTCTTGTTCCAAACTAGTGGAAAGATTGATTGGATTAAATGAGACAGATTCATGATATAAGCCTAATTTTTCTGCCTGGCTCAAAAAACAAATCTAAAGATAATATAAACAGTTCACAAATAGTGTGATATTGTAACTACATCAAAATCCCACTTTTCCATTGAACCAACTCTGATAACATCAAGTCTGCCTTTAACAATCATCCTTTGTGTTTCAAAATTCGTATTGACCACCAAGTTTTTTCTTTTTTCTTCCTCTTCCTCTACTTCCTTGCCCTCCTCCTCTTCCCCTTACCCCCCTTTCCCGTCCCCCTCCTTATTTCCCCTCCTCCTTCACCTCCTCCTCCTCTTTCTTCTTCTTCTCCCTCTTTATCTATTTGCCTCTCTCTCTCTCTCTCTCTATCTCTCTGGATTCACACACACACACAAAACATATAAGACCAGTAATCTTAATGTGTATAGCTGAAAGATTTGGCATAAGTAAACATATGTAGCCACCACCCAGATTAAAATATAAACTTTTCCCCGTACACCAGCTAGCATCATTTTCAGGACAAAACAAGAAAGTATTCATAATTGAGATTAGGATCAGAACACTACAGAAAGTCTTTCTGCTCACTCTTATCTTCCCTGCCCAAAAGGTGAGGAACCACTAACTCTAAACTCAGCATGTGTTGTCAGTGACTATTCATAACATCCTCATGAGATGTGAAGGCTGAAAGGGGAACATCCTGTTCCAGTTATCCAGTTATGAAGAGATGCTATGAACCAGGGTCTGTGTGTTTCTTTCAATATCTCTAGGGGTCACAGTATGCAGTATGTACCATTTTATCCTTCTGTAAACCCACTAGAGAGTAAAAATCTTAAGTTCAGAGCCCATGTCTAATCTTTATATTGCCAGTGCTTATGGTAGAGCTTAGAACATATTAGATTTTAGGAAGATTTCAGGGAAATGTTAGGATTGATGGAAGAAAAAATGAAGAAACTAAAGGAAAGTGGGAAGAGAGAAGAAGGAAAGACTAATGTAACAACTAAAGAAATATTACATTTTTCTATTTTTTAATAATTTTTTTGTTTTACTTCTTCTCATCAATCTTTTTTCTTAAAATTTGTGTAAATAATGTATTGGAGGAGATGGTCTTAAAGAGGCAACTGATGAATGGATAGATGGATGGATGGATGGATTAATATAAGGAAGCAAAGGTAAATATTTGGTGATATCATTCTTACCCACATGCTTCATCTCCACCACCACCTCTTCCTACAGCCTTTATCACTTTCAAAGAAACAGAGCTTGTTCTCTAAGTGAACTAAGTTCTGTGCTACAATATCAATTTCTGAATGCGCAGAAAGATCACCTGTATACAATGGATTCTTAAAAAAAATTACTCATGCAAAGAGGTCCCATAGGTCATATGTAGTAATAAAATAATTAAGCTTCTCCAGAAACTGATAATGGATAAAATTACCAACATTTCAAAATTTAATGATTTCTCATGGAAATATCATTTTTATTTCCCAGTATCTCATTGATGAAAAATATTTAGGTCTCCAGACCTGCTTTAAGTTTCTGCTAAATCTTTCAAGAGCAGCAAATTAAACTGTTGGACATTATGACAATCTGTTCAGACTTGATTATGCAAAAACCGTGGCATATGCCATCTCACATGCCCTCAGGCTCACTCTCTCTGAGTTTGGTGCTCAAAGATGCAGTCAATGTGAAGATTCGAGAATGAAAGCACTGAAGTTGCCTGAAGTTCAGTTTAAATTCTGTCAACACTGGGCTGAACCTCTTTGCATTATATTAAAATTGAAGGACTGTCTCTGTCACAGGCAAATGCTCGAGTTTCAGATCAGTTCTGGGAATAGCTGACATGCACCTTGTGGTTATTTTTTCCCCTTAAGTATAGACAACTAACAGCACTCACAAAATGCATGACCTATTTATTCAGATTATTACCAATTAGTGTTTATCATGAGCAGTAAGTGTGTGTCTAAACGTACACACAGTAATTATTTTGGTAAAGTGTCAAAGGTCCTTTAAAATATGGATAAAAACAAGGAATGTTTTCAACCACACGTATAAAAACCCCAATTTTAAGAAGTATATTTATTACAACTTCATCAATTTATACCTCAATGAAGCTGAAAAAATTATATCTGATTTACATTTTTGAAAAGTGCTAAAGTTTCTCTAGCAAGGTAAAAAGGGTAGAATCTAAACGTTCATTTTTTAAAAATATTTGTGTAGACATTAAATTTAAACTTGAAAGTTTCAGTGATGAAGTTAAAGTAATGTTTTGGCCACTAGTATTTGTTTCTTTTTTTGTTTGTTTAATTATAGGAATGTATGTGGAGTGTTCTTTATTTATTACTCCAATATGTTTTTAATTTGTTCTATCAAGTAAATATACACACAGTGAAACACATAGGTCTTATGAGCGCAGATACACACACACACACACACACACACACACACACACACCTACCCCTGTGTAATCACAGCCTCAACCAAGATATATTTCCATCACTTACCTCAGAAATTTCCCTTCTTCTGGCCAAGGTGGAGACACAGATACATACACTTTGCCTCCTTGCACAGTGAAAAGTAGGACAACAAACTTAAAAACAAAAACAGCCAGAACTGCTAAAAAACTGAACTGTATGGAAGTCCGACAACCAAGGAGCTAAAGAAGAAACATTCATCCAGGCCTGTAGGAGGGGTGAAGATGGGAAGCTGGGGCCAAGAGGACTCATGTAAGGCAGTGGCTGGTGGACCAGGTGGGCAAGGCAGTGGCTGGTGGACTGGGCAGTCCCACATTTGTGTGCAGATAAACTGGGAGGAGCAGGTGGGGAACAAGACAGGCCACACAACCCAGGGTTCTGGTATGGGAAAAGAAGGCCTCAAAACCTCTGGCTGAAAAAACCTGTGGGGAATGCAGCAGTGGGAGAAACTCCCAGCCTCATAGGAGAGTCCATTGGAGAGACCCACCCACCCAGGAATCAGCACCAGAAGGGCCCAATCTGCTCATGGGCAGTGAGGGAAGTGACTGAAATCCAGCCCCGAGAGCCGAATAAGTGACATTGTTCCTTCTCAGGCCCCTCCCCTAACACAGAGCATCACAAGGCAGCAACCTGGGTTGCCCCACTCTGGTGAATACCTAAGGCTTCATCCCTCCCAATGTAACAGGCCACTGAGACAAAGAAATATGGCCCAAATGAAAGAACAGATCAAAGTGCCAGAAAAAATACAACCAAGCAATGAAGAGATAGCCAATCTATCAGATGCACAGTTCAAAACACTTGTAATAAGATGCTCACAGAACTGGTGGAGTATGGTCACAAAATAGAGGAAAAAGTGAAGGCTAGGCAAAGTGAAATAAAGAAAAATATACAGGGAACCAACAGTGAACAGAAGGAAACTGGGACTCAAATCAACGGTTTGGAACAGAAGGAAGAAATAAATATTCAATCAGAACAGAATGAAGAAACAAAAATTCAAAAAAATGAGGAGAGGCTTAGGAACCTCCAGGACAACTTTAAACACTCCAACATCTGAATCATAGGGGTGCCAGAAGGAGAAGAGGAAGAGCAAGAAATTGAAAACTTATTTGAAAAAATAATGAACTTCTCCAATTTAGCAAAGGAAAGACTTTCAGGAAGTCCAAGAAGCTCAGAGAGTCCCAATGACATTGGACCCAAAGAGGACCACACCAGGACACTTCATAATTAAAATGCCAAGGATTAAAGATAAAGAGTACCTTACAAGCAGCAAGAGGAAAGCAGAAATTTACCTACAAAGGAGTTCCCATAAGACTGTCAGCTGATTTCTCAACAGAAACTTTGCAGGCAAGAAGGGGCTGGCAGTATCCAAAGTGGTGAAAAGTAAGGACCTACTACCAAGATTACTCTATCCAGCAAAGCTATCATTTAGAACGGAAGGGCAAAGTGCTTCCCTGATAAAGGTAAAGGAGTTCATCATCACCAAGCCCTTATTATATGAAATGTTAAAGGGACTTATCTAAGAAAAAGAAGAAGATCAAAACTATGAACAGTAAAATGACAACAAACTCACAACTGTCAACAAGTAAACCTAAAAAAACCAAAAACTAAGCAAACAACTAGAACAGGAACAGAATCACAGAAATGGAGATCACATGGAGGGTTATCATCAGGGAAGGGGAAGGGGAGTAATGGGGTAAAGGTACAAGGACTAAGAAGCATAAATGGTAGGTACAAAATGGGGAGAGGTTAAGAATAGTATAGGAAATGGAGAAGCCAAAGAACTTACATGTATGACCCATGGACATGAACTAAGTCGGGGGAATGCTGGTGGGAGGAGGGGTACAGGGCAGAGAGGGATAAAGGGGAGAAAAAATGGGACAACAGTAATAGCATAATCAATAAAATATACTTAAAAAATAAGAAATTTCCCTTCTGCCCTTTCAGTAAATCTTGCCCTGCTAAAAGCTTTGATATTCTTATTTCTAACACCTTAATTTAGATCTGCTGTTATTGAATGCCCTAAAAATGGAATCATACAGTATTTAGTCTTTCATATCTTGCTTTTGTTACTCAATGTAGTATTTTGGGAATTGTTTACTGTATCAATTAAATCATCTTTTTTGAGTAGTTTTCTATTCTAATAATATACAACAATTTTTATCCATTCCCATAGCGGTAAATAGTATAATTGTTTCTAGTGTTAGGCAATTAGGAATGCAGCTGTTGTAAACAATCTTCTTCAAGTTTGTCTGAACATATGTTTTCATTTCTATTATATAAATATCTGTGGTAGACATAATAATGGCTTCTCCAAAACACCCACGTCTAGTCCTCAGGACGTGTAAGTTAATTCCACGGCAAAGTGGAATTCGGCAGGTGGGGTTACGTTTCTAATTAACTGGTAGTAAAGTGTGGGGGAGGGATCCTGGCTATCCAGGTGGGCCCCGTGTAATCACAAGCGTCCTCAAAGGTGGAAGAGGGCTGTGGCAGCACAAGTGTCAGAATGATGTGATAAGGGAAAAATTTGGCTGGTCATTGCTGTCTTTGAAGGTGGAAGGGAGACAAGAACAAGCCATACACTGTGGGTGGCCTCCAGAAGCTGGAAAAGGCATGAAAATGAACGTTCTCCTGAGTCTCCAGAAAGGAACGGCACCACTTTTCACCTTGATTTTAGCTCAGTGAGACCAATTTTGGACTTCTGAATTCCAGAACTGTAAGATAATAACGTTGTGTTTAAGCTGATAAATTTGTAATTTGTTCTGGTAGCAACGAGAAAGTATACTACAATATCAATAAGTAGGACTGCTAAGTTATGGGGTAGGCATATAATTAACTTCATTTTGAGTTACCAAGTTTGTGTAAAGCATACCAATTTACATTCACTCCCATGTGCAATAAAGAAGAATTTAGGTGCTCTACAACCTTTTCAATATTTACTATGGTCCACCTTCATATTTTGAGCCATTATGTTGAGAGTTGAAGTATTATCACATTTTAGTTTTATATGTTTGATGGTAATGATATTGGGTACATTTTTGCATATATTTTCATTATCCATTTGTATATCTTTTTCTGGGAAATGTCCTTTCAAGGCCTTTGCCTGTTTTTAATTGTGTTTTTTGCCTTTTTTATTATTTAGTTGTGAGACTGCTTATTATATTCTGGATATGAATCTTTTGTCCAATATAGGTATTATAGATATACTCCTCTGATCAGCATCTTTTCTTTCCACTTTCTTTATGACATCTGTTGATGAGCAGAGGTTTTAAAGTTTGAGTCCAACTTACTTTTTTAGTTTAAGATTTAGAGTTCTTTGTGTTCTGGCTATAAAATCTTTGCCTAACCCAGGGTCATGCTATTAATAATTATTCTTCTATTTATTAGGTTAGAAGCCTCATAGTTTTAGCTTTTTGCTTTTATACATCATGTGAGGTAGGGGTCAAGTGTTAATATAAAACCCCCAAATTTTAATACAATCTTATGCATCCATAGGTCTAACATAACTCCTAAGATATGTGACCATATTCATTAATGAAGTATATTCTACCATTATTTACTTTGGGAAATTTTTCTCTTTTTTGAAGATTAATACTAGATTTATTATTTTTAGAAAATAACAAAATATGAGTGGTGATCAGGGAAGATGATCAGGGTATTATACATGAGTGTTTTTCTTTTTTTTATGTGTTTACATAATTCTCTAGTGTTCTAAAGTTAATGTTTATTAAATGTCAGTCATAAATGTTACTAAATTAATTCTGCAAAAATGAAAATAATCACACTTTACCATAGAAAATTATAGGCTGATTCTATTGTATTTGTGTGTGCGTGTGTGTGTGTGTGTGTGTTCAGTAGCTTCCAACCAAACATTAACTTCTGTAAGTATATGGAAAAATTTATTCGAAACTTTTGTGATGAATTTTTTTACTGGCACTCCATTGTTAGTTCCCTGTCCTCATAAACAGAGTTTGCATAGGAAGAAGAGAGATTTTTTTTCTTTCCATAATTTAATTAGACTTATCAAGCCAAGATCTGTTACACAGAGCTATCTCCATGTTTCAAATATATATATAAACCTATATGACTCCAGTTTCTGTTTAAACATGAACTGTCTGTTCATTAAGCTGGACTAGAAATCTAGGCCTCAAATTTCTCTCTGCCCTGTAATTAGATGACCAGTGTCCTCTATTACACTGTGTAATGTAGAATTTGTCACTGGCATTTTATTTGGGTTCACTTTCAAATGGGAAATCTCAAATCTTATGCTTTGTGAATATTCCTGGTATTCTCCATCATTATAGGATTAAAAAAAAAAAAAACCTTTCCCTGGTGAAACAGGTATTGATCTCAGCTTTACTCAACACTGCAGTTTAAATCACTTCGGGAGTTTCAAGTAAACACAAATAAATATTCAACGTGACCCATAAAGACAGTTTTTCTTCCATATTTTAGTTAAGCAATACATAAAGGAACTTGTATTCATTTGTATAATCTGTCTTAAGATGCTACATGTTCAGTCAAAGGCCAATATATGGAACTCCCTCCCATGTACTTCATTTTGACTGCATGCCGGATTTCAGTAAAATCAAATAAGTATAGAAAACGACATTATCGTCTTACCTGACATTTAACACAGTGGTCCCTCCTTATCTGCTGTTTTACTGTCCGTGGTTTCTGTTCCCTTTGGTCAACAGCGGTCTGCAGACAGGAAATGGAAAAGGGCAGCTCACTACGCCCCTCACATGGGCATCGCCTCCCAGCATCACGGCCAGAAAGGTGAGTACAGTATGATACGATAGTTCAAGGGAGGGAGACCACATTCAGGTAACTTTTATGACAATACATCATTATAATTGTTCTATTTTATTTTTAGTAACTGTTGTTATTGTCTTACTGTCTATGAATTAAACCCTATCACAAATATGTATATATAGGAACAATTGCAATACAAATAGGATTCAGTACTATCTGGGCATCAACTGGGGGCCTTAGAACACATCCCTCGTGGATAAAGGGAAACTGTGGTAAGTGTTTCTAATGATAGAGGAAGAGTCAACGTGCATGTCAAAAGCTTTAGTTATTTCCCTCACACAAAATAGTAAGTGTGACAGTAGTAATATAATTAGGAGGAATAGAGTGAAGAGAAAGAGAAATACTAGTACTACTAACTCATCTAGGACCCCTTAAAATGAATCATTTCAGACTCTTTACCTATTGGTATTTCATGTCATTTTTTTCTCCATCCACAATCAATTCAGATTATCAAAATACCCAAATTATAGGTAAAGAAACTGAGATGTTGAGTGACTTGATCAACAACACACATGTAGTGAATGGCAAAACTAGGATTAGATCCAGGTATTCCTGAATCCAGAGGCTATACTGTTAGGCAGATTACTGTATAATAACTAGTACCCATTATAGTTAAAGTCATAAAATTTAAAATAATTATTTCAAGTGTATGTGTATATATGTGATCTGTATATATGATGCATGTATGTTTGTATGTGCATGACCAAGTACAATATAGGTATCAGGTCTAAGAAAGGCTCAAAGGAAGATCTTAAGTTTGCATTCATACTAGTTTTTAATCTTGGAAACCAATGGTATTGAGATATGAACATACTTCTTTATACATCAAGGTGAACTAGTATCTAATAGATTAATCTATACACAAAGACGATTAATTTGTAGAAAAGCAAATAGTAATTTGGTAGACCAGTGATATTTTGGGATACTGACCAATAGTTCCATTTAAATGCAAATAAAATCAGTGGAGCAAGATATCTTTCTTTTGCCCTCTAGATTCACTGCCCCCTTTTGTCCAATCTGCTCTGCAGTTGCCCTCTACCCACCACACCCATTTTGAGACAGACAGGTATGGAGTTTCCCAATGGAGCTCCTTTGCACATGGCTTCCCATTGAATTTGGCCAATCAGGAGCCGTGAAAGAGGATTGAGGGAGAGGGAGAGAGAGTAAACTAAAAGCATGCCTTTTCTGAAGAATCATTTCTCACTGGTTGTTTTGTGAATGACAGACAAGCTTCTTTCAAGGTTGCCCTGAATATAGGACATTCTCCTTTTAGGTTCACTTAACACCTATTCAGTTATTTCTTTGTACCTAGGGGTAGATAAAGCGTTGAGGCAATGCACCATCCTTTGTGGTATAACTTAAACCCTTCTACTTATGTTTAATAGTATCTTCATCAAGATGTTCTCAAAACTTTGAAATTGTTGTGTCTCACCTGCTTCTTGCTAGGATGCTAGCATGCATACTCATATATTCTCTACAGAACTTTCTATAAGAAATTAAGTATATTTTAAAACACACAGACAGTCACATGTCTTTGCAACAATATAGTTCATAAACTCAAATCTGGTGGAATTGAGAGAGAAGGTCCAGTCTTCTCACTGAACAATGGAGAAGGAGCCCCCCACGTCATGGTGTAAGACAATGATCTAGATAGAACCATAATGGTGACCTTGGAAATTCCCTGGAGGGCGATGCTTTTTTCACTATAACTTGCATTGCACATATTTGTAAAATTCAGAATTCCATACTGCTATCCATAAAATTTTATTGTTGAATACAATACATTTTTTTCAGAGAACACATACTGCATTCTTTTTTATATTACATGATTCTTTTTGGTTTCCAAACACAATGATATAGTGTAAAGTATAAATAAATAGCTTCACTTAAAATGTCATTTTCAAAATTACTGTACTTTTGTTCCACTGTGGAAAGAATTTAAAGCAGAGCAACAATGAGTTGACTATAAAGAATATCCCATTTGACAGGTATAAGCTCTGGAAGTACAAATACACTTCGAGTCATTTTTAGATATGCCTTGTTTCTCTTCAGTGACCGAATTGATTGTCCTTGACAAATTAGACTGGTCAGGCACAAAATAGACCCAGTGTCTAAGGGTTTCTTTTCCTGCTAGTTACCAAGCTGATCAGGTATAAACCATCTTCCTGACTAAAATAATTAGAAAGACATTTATCCATGGGGATTTTTTTCTTGCGTTACATAAGTCGTGAAAGCCCGCAAGTACGTTCCGTTTGCTCTCTATGGTAGCATTTTATGGTGTTTTAAAATAATATTAATCATGTATCTCTTATGTACTGTTTTAAAATTCACTAAGTGTTTGTGTACATATGGCAAATCCAGTCAGAAATCATCTTTGTTGAAACAACATTCTGTTGGGGGTGGGGGGACCATGTTCCCCTTTGTTTATATCTTCCGAGCACCTGGATTTTAACTTAATATTCACATATGCTTCTCTCACTGTTAGTACCTGTGCTCTCTGGAGGGATTCTTTAATTCACGACATTATAAAGATACAATTATAAGTTAAGGACAGCCTACACTTCAAAAGGAGAATGTTTACTGTTCTCAGTGTTGCATATTTATAACATTCAACAATTTAACATTTTAAAATTTATCCTGATATCAAGGTTTAATTCCTCCTCTACTAAAGGACTAAATTTTGAACAATATGAGCCAAAAAAACACAGCATGGTTTCAATACCTTTGTCCGTGTTTTTCTGTCATCTTTTTGTGCCCCATGCCTTTCTTTTCCCAAACTATGTGGGTTTTTTGGTCATTTTAATAAGCCTTTATTATTATTAGAAATGTACTCTTAACCTAGACTGCAATTGATAAATGTCCCCTTTTAACGCAGTGGTTAATCAACTGATTTCTGTGGATGTTTGCTGCTTCTATTAATTCAGCAAAATGCTTTGGTTTCCCTATTCATTCAGGAAAGGGCTTCTCTCTGTCATTTGCTTTCTGATGATTGTGGGTTGATTTACCATATGCGGTAATCGATAGCAGAGGAGAGTCACAGTCTGAATGTTTTCCAGGCTGGGGGATGCGTTCCTTATTCAACAGCAACAAAGCTGGATGCCCTGCCGCTCCCTGTGTACCGTATTCCAACATCTCCCTCTTATTTCCTCACCCCCGTCCTCACCCCCATTTCCCAACTCCTCTCTAGTAGCAAGTCAGGCTTGTTTCTCTTCTCCATTTTTGTTGCTGCTTTTTGTTCATGACTTTATGTTAATGTTAACTGTACCACCATTGTATTAGTTCTATTCGCTCTTAGAATGCTACATTGGTGAAATTCATCCCATATTATTAAGTAAGGAAAACACAGAAAAATTTTTTAAAAAGTGCAGGTGCATTCCCGAGAATGCTTTGGATTTGGGCTCCCAACAGCCCACATCTTTCCACCTCTGTTTCTTGCTTCTTTTCACATTCCTGGTTTACTTAAATCATAAGTAAAGTGTTCTCAACCTAGGAATGACAGACCCTACCCAACCTGCAATCCTGTATTAGTGGTTCACCCAACTTTAGAGGGCACCAGAATCACCTGGAGAACCTGTTAAAAGGTCTATTAATCTGTACAATTATTAGAAAGTATATTCTTTTGACCATCTTGGTCTTAGAACACATATTGTACCAAGTTCTAACTAATAAAAAATAAGGATTAATTAGCTAAGGAGGATTTCTCTTCTCATATTAAAAAACCCCTCTTTCTAGCATAAGTTTATGTTGATCCTTTACCATACCTCCTCCTCCATGCCATATGAAGTTAATATGTTCCACAGTGAGTAAGCCACCATCTTTAGCAGCATCATGGAAATGTGCCGGGAAAATCAGAAAGATGTAACGCCATCACTCTGGAGACGATGGAATGGAGAGATTGTGGGAGTTCGGGTCTGGATCACGCCATTTGATGCCTGCTCCAGCTCTGGATATTCTCCTTACAACATATAGTTTTATTAAGACTAGTAAGCCTCTACTAACTGAAGCTGAAGTTAGTTATTAAGTAGGGAATTCAGTTACTCTTTATCTCAATTTACATAGGCATCTAATAATGTAAAGGATCTGGAATTTCAAATTTGCTTTTGCCATTTTAAAAAAAAAATTGTATCCTAGTGTGCTCCTCTCATCCCTTCCCTCATGGGTTGCTGGTGTTCCATCACTGGGTCTTCTATCCCTGCTTCCCCTTTGCTCACCCTGTGGCCTTTTCCTCCTATGAAAGAAATCCAAATGCTGGTTTCGTCCTTGAGCTCCATCAAAGGATATGCCAAAATGGGAAATGGGAAATGCAACCTGCAAAATTTAAAGGAAAAAAAACCCTGCATATTAAAATGTCAGAACAGAGTTGCATGATGAATTAAACATAAAAATGAGTTTAAAATCTCTAAATCACTGCAAGACAGCTATTTAGGTGCTATTGTGTACTCTTGGAAAACATATTCCAGCTGTTCTAGGAAGCATCACAGCAGCCTGGCCTGACAAAGAACCCAGGTCCTGCGCGTGTTTTACTCCAGGCCGTTGTCTAACACATGGATAGAAAGTCCTACAGGCATCAGCATAAGCCCGAGTGCAGAGGCGAGCGAAGTGGGGCGTGGCTCCACTTGACTCATGACTTGGCATAATGCAGTAAGTGTTGTGTAGTTCACACCTCACTGTGTCGTCTTGGAAATCTTCGCCTGTCACATGGTTTATAAACACAAAGAATCACAATACCTTTATTTGTTATTTAACAATTATTTTTGTTGTCAATTTACAATCAGAGAAGCAAAGCCTGTTTTTATGGTATTTAGAATAATTTCATATTCATCCTCTTATTTGAATTTTGAAACAAATCTGAGTACAATGAATGTAAGAAAGTACGATCAGCATTTTTCATTTGAGATTATTAGGGATTTGAATATCAGAATTGGGGAAAGGATTTTTAAGGTCATTTGTCCTCAAGTATGAACAAATGAGGGAGTCAAACAGTGAATTCTCTGGCTGCTGGCCCAATGTCATTTGCTTTGGAGACATAGGGACTTGCACATGGCCACCGGGTATTCAGCGCTAGGATTAAGGTCAGAATCTATGCAAGCTGACGTGTAGTCAGGTATATTTCCAATAGGTAATGGTCCTTTTTGTGTGCAGCTGATGTTATGTTTTTTCTTCTTGTTTCCACATTTAGAAATCTAATTGACTCTAAACTTTGAATCCAGCAGGTCTCCTATGCTATGTCCCCAGTGGGTAATAACATCTCTTTGAATTACTACAGTAGTAATGATAAAGATGCTTGTATTACTATTTGAGGATCTGTGCTATCATAAGATTAGATGAAAAGGGGAACAAACTGAATCATAATAAAAACCCTTGGATTGTGAAATTATAAGACTATCCTTTACATAACAGAAAAAATATGAGACCTAGGTGAAATTTTCTGGTAAGTAGGTGATAAAATATAGAAATGTAAATGTAATAGAACAATTGGATTCTTTCTCTCTCCATACACACACACACACACACACACACACACAGTTTACATGCTAGAGGAAAAGCAAATAGTGGATAGCTGCTGTGATGATTTCATTATAGATTTTAATTGAGATATAAAGATGAAAAGAAACATTATTTGTTTTCCAAGGTAAAAATCCAAATGAAGATATATAGAAGTTGATATATCTGTAGCTATACAAGTAGATGGGTAGATAGACACATAACCTGACACGTTATATTATTCCACATGAATCAAGTCCTTAGACATAGAAACAGGTCTATCATTGTGACAGATCACTATATAATTTGTGAAGAAAACCCACTGCATTTACAAATATTAATTCAACCAGCGAATTAATGAGTTCCTCTAGCTTAGGTGTGGTAATCAGCGAATATGGGGCTCTGCTCACAGCCACCCTAGGATGCCTGTAGGGCAGAGGTACCAGGCTGGGAAGGGCAAGCCAAGAAGAACAAGGAATAGCATCATGGCCCACCTTTGGCCCCTAGAGCATGGATGTCATTGTGGGAGGAGGCAGATGTCTCTGCCCACAGCCCTAGTGCAGTGATGCAGTGGTTGTCCCCAGGGGGAGAGGCAGGCTTTAAGGATGGAGAGATGTGTTTCTACCCAGAGGGACTGACTATATTTGGGAGGGGCTATGGAGAACTGCATGCCTAAAGGGAATTGTAAGAAATAATCAGGATCTTGGTGGAATCCAATGCACATAGGTTGGTAGCTTCCTGGTCCTCAGAACAACCAGCAAAACATCGGAGATGTCAGAGGGGCAAAACAGAGATTAAGGGACAGAGTCATAAAAAGCCCTGCCAGGGTCACGCACAATCGGGGAGTGGGGAGGCTGTGCACATACGAGGCTGCCCCTCTTAGGAGCAGTCAGAGGAAGCTGTGAAGCATTGTCCAAGCCATGCACAAGCCCACTGACAAAGGGCAGGAGCCTTGCTGGCCGAATGGCGCTTAACGACAATCTCTGAGTAAAAATGGCCATGAAGGGGGACTCCCAGGGCTCATCCCTCCATGGGGAAGAAAAACAAGCAAAACCTCTCAGAGTCAAGTTGGCAAAACCTGGGAAATAGTCAAAAGTTTACACCAAGCAAGAAAATACTGAGTTGAAAGTAAGGTGACTGGACCAAGGTAGGGGAGCTTGGCGGCATTTGTCGTACCGCTACCTCACGTCCTCCCTGCTTCTGTGGCCACCTTGAAGAGGCTTGCTTTCCAGGCACCCCCATCCCTGGTGTGCTCCCTGATTCTGGGGGCAGTGGAGCTGACTTCCTTGTCAAGGTTTTCTGTTTTGACTTGTCTGGGGACCCCTTAAGGACGGATGCAAAGGGCATGCCTTTGTTTCACCTAATTCAGAATTCTCTTAGGGACAAATGTGGTTGGGTGGTAGGCAGCCCTCAACAACATGGAAAAGCAAATGAACGAGCTGTTGCCGCTCAGGACAAAAAGATGTCAAGGACAGACATGCAGAAAGACTGGCAGGGAAAGATGGAGCATGAGATACTTTAGGGAATGAAGGCTTTGAGAAACTCCTACGTATATGGAGTGTCTGGAAGTCTGTGTGCCTGCCCAGGTCAGGAAGCATGTTATTAAGTGACCAAAGACTTTAAGATTAAATCTTCAGCTGATTTTCAGCTGAAGTGCAGGCACTAAGTGAAGGCTGAGTCTGAGGCAAGAAAGGGCCTGAATAAATGTGAACCCGAGGGTGCCTCACCCCAGAGCCAGTTTGCAAATACTTAGCCTTTTCTCTTCTTTGTCTTCTTTCACTCTCTCCTTTTGCTTGAGACATTTAGAAAATCTCTAAATACTATGTCAGACATTAGAATAACATATTTTTCAAAGTGTTGAAAAAATGACAACCAAGATTCTCATTTCCAGCAAATCTATCTTTTAAAAGGAAAATCAAAACAACACATTCCCATATGAAGAAAATCTGAGAGAATTAGTAACTAGAAGATCTGGCTTAAAGAAATACCAAAGAAAGATATTCAGGCTGAAAAAAAAGTGGTATCAGACAACAATTCAAATCAACATTTAAAAAAAAAGAGCTCTGGTAAGGATAATTATGCAGATAATTATAAAAATACAATATGTTGTGTGTATCCACACAACAATAGTTGGTGTGGATAATATATATTATGCCCATAACTCATAGAACTAGAATATGTTGAAGAGTAAAACATAAAGGAGGAAGGTGGAGAAAACATGTATTGGAATAAGGAAGTGAGACCAAATGAAAACTCAACTTTATATTTAAAAACTTAAGGAAGCCAGAAATGGTAATTTAAAAAGCTAATATAATAACCTTGCTCTCTTAGAAAAGATATAAGATTATACAAAGTAATGATTATATCTATCTATCCATGTATGTGATATGGCAATTAACAACATACTCCTAAAGAACCAGTTGATTAAATAAGAAATCATAAGGAAAATTAGAAAATACTGTGAGATGAACAAACATGTAGAGACTGCATACCAATGCTTATGGAATGCAGGCAAAATAACACTTAAAGGGGAATTTATACTCTAACACATATTTAAAATCAAAATGGTAACTTAATCATCCACATTAAGAGTCTGGAAAAATGAGAGCAAAGTAAACATAAAGCAAATAAAAAAGTAAAAATAGATGTCACAGAAAAAAATATAAAAGGATTTAGAAAATCAATCAAGAAAATTAGTGACATCAAAAGTTATTTTTTTAAAGAAAGATTTTATTTATTTATTTTTAGAGAGGGGAAGGGAGGCAGAAAGAGAGGGGGAGAAACATCAATGTGTGGTTGCCTCTCATGCACCCCCTGCTGGGAACCTGGCCTGCAACACAGGCATGTGTCCTGACTGGGAATTGAACCGGCAACCCTTTGATTCGCAGGCCAGTGCTCAGTCCACTGAGTCAAACCAACCAGGGCAAAAGTTATTCTTTTGAAAATATAAACAAAATGGATGAATCTTGACCTCAATTGAGAAATGAAAAAGTAAATAGAAGATTAAAATTACTAAAATAAGAAAAGAGAGGCTATATGTACTAATCTTAGAACTATAAAAGGATTTATAAGGTAATATTAGAAGGCAATTATAAATTATATGGAATGGAAAAATTTCTAAAGGGGCACAAACTACCCAAACTGAGGAAAAATCATAAATTCTACATAGACATATAAAAGTTAAAAATATTGATAATTTAAGAACTCCCCACAAAGGAAAGTTCAAGAGAAGATGGCTTCACTGGTGAATTCTACTGAAATTATAAATAAGATAATTTTGTAATCTGTTCTTTGAGGACAAACTAACCTGATACCCAAACCTCACAAGTAAACAAAACAATAAACCAATGTCCCATATGAAAATAGATGTAAAACATCTCAACAAAATAATTCAAAAATCAATAGTACAATGCATTAAAAGGTATTATACACCATGACCAAGAGGGGCATTTCCCAGGAATGTAAGGTTGATTCAATATCTAATAATCAGTTAATGATATATACAACATCAATGGAACAAAAACAGAAACTGAGACCACCTCAATAGAAGTAGAAAAAGTGTATTATAAAATTGGGTGTCCATTCATGACAAAAAATACTCAACAAGCAAGTAATAAAAGGAAACTTTTAATCTGATAAGAGGTATCTAGGGGAAAACCACAGCTAAAATCATAATTAGAAACCAAACTAATAAAAATGTGCAAAAAAATACAAAATGTTGTTGTGAAATTAAAGAAGCTTTAAATAAATGGAAATATATCCCATTTTCACAGGAAGTCTGGTATTAAGAAGATGGAGACATAACTAGGACTGACCTGCAGATTCAATGAAATCTGTATCAAACTCCCATCTGGCTTTTTGCCATAAAGTGACAAGCATATCCTAAAATTCATGTGGCAATAAAAGCAGTCTAAATGTTCAAATATGTCTTGAAAAGGGATAATAAACTTGGAGGACTCATACTTCCTATTTTAAAACTTACAGCAAAGCTACAGTGATCAATACAGTGTCATTCTGGCTTGAATTGCAAACGTGGCCCAATTTAACATGAAGGAGGGATGTGCATGTGTGTGTGCCTGGGCATAATTCTCCTCACGCCAACTGTCTAGTCACCAAGTGTAAAATAAACTTTCTAAGCCACCACTCTGATTTCACATGCCTGTAACCTTTAACATTGGGAGAGTAGAAGTCCCAACACTATTTATGGTGTGTTTATATGGACTTCTGTGGCCACATTTTATGAAAATGTGTAGAACAGGTCTTTTTCAAAATGAGAGTCAGCATGAATAAAAAGGAAAGTTTATAAGGAAAGTACACAGAAAACAGATACCTACATTCATTCTACTTTGCTACGTTTTTCTGCTATTTGGAGCAAAAGCCTCTTTTACCTTGATATATTATATACCATGACCTGGAAATAATCTATATATTGCAAACCTTCCCCCCCCCCCCGGCTAGGAAAATAGTTGTAGAAAGACTAAATGAGCTTTCCTCATCCTTTGTTAGGGAAACACCAAAGTTTTAATTTTGGGGTTTTTTTTTTTTAGATTTATAAAGATGACACTGGTTAACAAAATGACACAGATTTCAGGTGTACAATTCCCCAACACGTCATGTGTATACTACTGAGTGTTCGCCACCCCAGGTCAAGTCTCTGTCCATCACCACTCATCCTGCCTTTGCCTCTTCTACCTCCCTCCACACACCTCCCCCGCAGCAATCACCACACAGAAAAGACCAAAGTTGATTATACCGATCCTAGGTATATAATATTCATTGGGTAAATCTCAAATGTTAAGTGAATTCACATCCTGGCAAATGCTTGCACAGCTAATGCTAAACTTCCATCTTTTCATTATCTAAGATCAACCTATTTCACAGGCATTAACTAATGAGTATAATGTTGAATATTATATCATTCATAAAAAAAAATTTACTACCCTGGAGTAATGCAAAGAGGAATTAATGGAATTGTAGAGGTCTAAGTGAAAGTGGACTTTTGTTTGGCCTCTTCCTGCTCTGTAAACATGACCTTGGCTTCGTGATTCTCTGATGGTACAAATTTTACTTGGTCCCAGTATATTTGTCATAAGCATCTTGAGGAGCATGAAATGTCCTTGCTGGTACTGAATGTTCCGTATTCCTGGTGAAGAGCATTAGGGCCGAAACGTGCCTGCTTTCAGCTTTCATATCTCCTTCTACTTCCTCAGTCATAGCTCTTATCAGATGATTTTGACACCGTTTACTTCTTATCTCCCCTACAATTCTTGAAGCTATGAGGGGGCAAGGACACTGTGTATCTTCAAAAATTCTGATCATTAGTAACTAACACAATTAGGCAAATGAAGTTGATACTCAAAATTAAGTATGAATAAGTTAATGGATGAATGAACAAATTAATTGAAATCTTGAGATATTAAAATTTTTATAGACTTGCTCCTGGAGGAACCTTTTTATGTCACACAGTATACACTCTCTCCAAAGGAGAAATAACATTTCTCTCAGTCCCTTTAGTCAGTGAACCACGCCATTGAAACAAGGCTAGCAAATTAAACTAGGGGACAGTTCTTTTTTTTTTTTTTTAACAGCAAACCAAACTCCTCCTCCTCCTTTGAAATTTACTCTCCTGAGGAGCCAGTCAAATTCTGCCTGGCAGGATTTCTTTCTCACCAGGAATGCCAATATGGAGACTTCACTTCTGAACAGTTCAAGTTTCTTCAGCTTTCTGTCCTCTGATATTGTTCCAGTGCCAATTATTCACAGAAATTGTATTGGTCATCCATAAAATAGCTGGTCCTCAAACCAGGCACTTGTCCTGCTCATCCTCTGTTCTTGTTCTAACTAAAACAGGAAGCTAAGAGTTTTAAAATTTATTTCATAATATATTGTTTTAGGATAAGTAGCAAAGGGAAACTCTACTTAAGAATAAAGTATTATATTTTCAGTAAGATAATTATTTACAGTATTATACTCGCAAATGAGGTATTTCTTCGATGTCAAAATTTTCTTATTCTTATGGAGAAGTTGCTTATTCTTATAAATGAGAATAATTTTTGATAATTACCTATACCAATACACACACATACAGTATTTCTAGTGATTTAGGCATGATAAGACTACTTTAAAGAATTAACAGATATATTTAGACAGCCTACCTGGAAGTACAATTTTTTTTCCCCTCTAAATCTAACCCTTTTGATACACTTGTTTTAACTCAATTTAATTCTAAAGAATGCAGACTTAGCTTTCCTTTCAGTAGACACTAAAGGAAGTGTTTCAACTTAAATTCTTCAAGAATTATCTAGGTCACATTCACAGCCTGTAACTGGCGTGGTGCAAATCCTTTTTTCCTTTCCCAGATGACAGAGGCTGCGTAGTGTGAGGGAAGATGAATAGCGGATCATGGCTTCTCAGTCTTATTCTCACATTTTCCTCCGTCCCTGAGGTGGTTTTTCAGCTTTTCAGATTCACAAACTTAATTTCACTGGTTTACAATGTGAGAGGGCTCTAGCCTCAGTGAATTGATTCATGCTATTCTAAAACACAAGAGACTACTACAGAAGCCACAATACTGACATTAATTTATGTTTTTAAACAGTTCGAATGGAAGAAACACTAATGCCTGCTCACCAGACACATCTGCCCTCAGGAGATTAAAAATTATAGGAATCTATGGTTATTTTATTCCTCCAACAAATAGAACATGACTATTTAGCTTGAGGTGCATTGCTGATGCATATTGACTTCCACAGGAGATTCTAAATGCAGTGGCAGCAACACTGTGTGCTCAACCTCAACCCAAATCTCCCCATCAAATGCTTTCTTATCTTGCTCAGTTAAATAGAACTCATTGGAAAGATCAGTCTCTGCCCTATAGAGTGTCTAAACTCATCCAAACTCACTGTCCCATGACTACTCAAAATTACCTCTGCCCAACTTCTTAGACAAACGTAACCACGATAATGTTGAGAACTATGCATTTAGTCCAATCTCCAGTAAGGATCAGATATGGTTTTGCAGACATAGGTCTTATTTGCCTGATTTAAATCATAGGTACTTGCTTGAGCTTTGGTCACAGACATCCTCTGAGTTAATAATACTGTACTAGAGTATTCCCGAGACGAGCAGGTACCTGTGGTAAACAGGTAGAATGCAGGTACTTTGATCTGCAAGTATGTAGTACGTAATAGAGAAACATTTATTTCTTTAATCAAATTTCAATGACTTTGTGTTCCTACCAACACATATTGGCATAAAACCCAGACTTCTCTTGGGATCCTGCTCATCAAATATTTCCCAGAATTCCCAAAAGTCTGTGGGTCAAAACTGGTTTCCTTTCGCTTCAGGAAAGGCACGTAGTCATCTGCTTCCAGCCATAGCAGTGTGATTGTTTAAAGGTTTGCCCTGGCAGAGACCATACATCTGGAAAAATATGTAATTAAAAAAATTTTTCAGACAATAAACAGTAAGTAGGACGTAACCGTGAAATTTGAGAGAAAGCAGATAAAAATGAGTTTGACATTTGTACTGGCCTTAGGGCATGTGATTGATATAGATCAAGGTGAAGGAGCTGGGACAGAGAGCCAGGAAGCTGCAAGGAAACCAAGATCAACGTTCTGAGCAGTGTAAGGGCATAGAACCTGTGATCATAGAAAAGGGAACTGAGAAAAGGTAGAATTCTGCATGAGAGCTTCTTGGGGGTCCCAGGCCGGGAACAGTGTTATTTGCATGTGTTGAATCACATGGAAGCTTGACAAAGAGAGAGTCATGAAGAGCTGAGAACTGAAAGTCATGGCTGAGTTCATGCAGTCATTGAAACACGGGCCTTCTGATCCAGCCGAGGTGAAAAGGTCTTACTGAACACCATAGACATTCTATTGACCTAAGCTGTTCAAGACCAAGACTTAGGATAAGACTCACGCATTAGATTGGCATTGACAATCTTAACCATTTTAGAGATGAGAAAAAAAAAATGAGGCTTAGAAAGATTAAGCTAATGACCCAATGTCACATAACCAGTAAGAACCAGAGTCTTGTTCAAAATCTTTTTTGCTCCAAATTCATTCTTTCATTTCTGGAACGTGATAGTTTCAAATACAATGACTGATGAAAAAAACACATCAGCATGTGTTATAATATTTGATTATATAAACAGACTTTAATATGGGTAATAATATGTTTGGAAGTTTGGAGGAAAAACAAAGAAGTTTACTTATTTGAGTGCATTAGAATCCACAAAGGAGCCCAGAATTAAACAGGAAGAAATGGTGGAAAAGACCATAAGTCTTTAAATAGTTTGCCCTTTGAAACTGAGAAAAATAGGTATACATTTAAAATACACCATGATCATGCCTCACTGCAAATGTTTTTTGGAGAGTCAATATGTTACAGTAATTCTACTTTCCTTTGATTAATTTTAATTGACAACAAAAAGAACTCCTTACATCCTTAGAAAAATCCAAATTATCTCTATGGATGCAAACTCAGTGAGTTGTGATTTGGAGACAAAAGGAAGAGAGAAGAGACTGATACTTTTATCTAATGGGCAAAGATGTGAATGAGCAGTGTTAAATCAAAGGGAAAAAAAGGAGCACCTGACTTTGAACACTGCCAGGTTGAATAAGAATGAGAGCGTCCATCTGTCTGAGACGGTGGAGATGTGAGACCTGTGGAAGAGGTGGAGAGGGATCCTTTAAAGATGAGAAATGAAAATGTCACCGAAATTTCTGAGAAAATACTACTTCCCAGGAGCAGATTAATGAAGCAGAAGCAAAGCACCAACTGTCAGCAGCTGAATTATTAAAGGGGGAGACGCGGAATCTGTGGACAGGTGCGGGCTTGTCCATAAATTGAAAAATCTTAAACCAAAACTCCAAGTGAATTGCAAGGAGCTTCATCTGACTTCTGTTTGAACACTTTAATGGTTCTTTTGCCTTAGGTTTTAACATTTTTAAGAGTTTATTTCTTTTATGTATCCATACCTACTCTCTTCCAAAGAGGGATAGTCACAAATGTGTCAAGAATTGCAGGTGGGAAAATGGGACTAGAAAGAAAGACTGGCATTACATGTGCTTCCGGTCACGCATCTCAAATTCATGCATGCCTTTGGGGGGTGGGGAATAAAACAAAACACTTTTCTGGCAGGTGATACAGAAGAGTGGATTAAAATTTGTACTTCAGGTCAATAAAACTTGGTTTAAGTCTCTCTAAAATCTGTAGCTGAGATTTTGCATTTGGAAATACATCTTGATTAGGTTAAATTGTGAAAATTAAAAGAAATAAAATGTGTAGAGCACAGCTATTTCTTTTCCTTTCTTCATAATCTCTGCTTTTCTGCTTTTACTCTGCTCTAGGTTTTGCCTTCCAGAACTCATCCTAGAGCAGACGTTTGACTTCTCTATAACGTTTTCCTTGTCTACAGAAGAATCCATTTGAGATCGTAGCCAGGGAGGAAGTGAAACTCACATATGCAGCCCTGAATATAAAAATGAATAATTTGTCCAACCATGGGCAGAAAATCAGGGCCACTCACAGAAGGCTTCATTTATTTTTCTTCAATAATGATAAACATGTAGAATCTGCAATGCCATTAGTCATCTGGGTGCAGGAATTCAGAAACTGAGCCTAAAATGGATTGCAGTCAGTTACTCTAATTCAAGGATTTAAAACAAATTTAACATAGAAACACACTGATTTCTGCAGTTGAGCAATTCATGCATTTCTCAGTAAGTCTTCTCTATCTAGGAGTGATACAGATTTAGATAGAAATTCACATACATAGTATTGTGTATGTAAGTATGTATAATAAATATTTTATAAGTAGTTCCTGTAGTAACAGTCTAATCAACTACGCTTTTATCTCTGTATTTGTTATTTATGACAATACATTTATGCATATAATAGAACATGCATATATGCCTATGTGTGCATAATTTATACTATGTTGCTCATAAATTAAAGAAGAGATTCATAATTACTGTTGTGGATGCTGTGGTGTACTGCACAGGGCCCCTTTAGGAATGGAAGGCTTCTTCTTTCACCTGCTGGGAGGGCTGCCAAGATGACCTTTGGCCCTCAGTTGTCAGTCTTTCTTGTGGATTGTCCCAGCTGAAGAAACCAAGAATATCCAGCGGGATGCCCTTGCCCTGTGGTGCCCTCCCTGCTGCAGCGGATTCCCACGAGGCTAGAAAGGCTCAGCCCCCACATCTGAACACACCTCCACTCTCCCCAGACAGACACCTTCCTCTCTCAGAGGTTACTCCTAAGAATACTCCCTTCTAAAAACCCTGCAGTTATTTCATTTCAGAACCTACTTCCTAAGGAAAAATGCCTGAACCAAATACACAGAGGAAGCGCTAATTGAAATGAAGAGGGAGAGCAGTTAACAACAGAGACAAAAACAACACACTCTCACTGCAGTCTGGGGAAGTGAATGGCAGAGGAAAGGGAGGTGATGAAATGCAGTGTAGATGTGTTCCCCGTAGGAGGCACGGTGCGGCCTGCATGCAGAGCACAGTGTTCAATGGTGCTGTCCTTAGAGACCACTCGTGCTAAAGTTTTGCCTCTGCTTAGCGTGTGTGTCTGCGGGCAAGACACTAAAATGCTCTAATGTTTCAGGGGGATCCAATGAGGGAGCGCATGCCTGGCACATAGCACCATGTCTGATAACACAGCAGGCACTAAATACATACTTACATACATATATACATAGTAAATGTTATCATTGTTAGTTAAATTACCCTCAGAGCCAAGCGACAATAAGATACTTCTCTTATAATTCCTTTTTCTATTTGGTTCCAAATATAGTGTTATATTCATATTAGAAGGCAAAGAATACACAGAGTGATTATGTGTTCACAAAACAGTGACCCCCATCCCAAAGGACTGATCACAGAACTTTTTTTTGAAGGATGGGAACTTTCATTTGCCAATCCAGATGCCTACTTGATTCTTCTCTATCCTGTTCTGTCCCAGGAAACTGGTCTGTATGGGTATCTCCTTTGCTCTCTCCTATCATATAGGTTTGGCCAACGGGAGATGGCGAAACTGAGGTCAGAGGGTGGGAGGAGATTCATCTCAAGGTGTTTTTGTCCCACTGAGTCCTCCCATACCAGCTCCCTGTGGGCCACTATGCCCCTTAACACAGGCAAAGAGCAGGTCCACCCAGCTCACATCTCTGGGTGCTGGTAATCTTATTTCCTCCTGCCTCCTCAGCCCTGCTATTTGTCATATCTTTCTGCTACTGTTAGATCGAGGGTGTTTCACTGTCCCTTGACTGTTTCCTCATGCTCGACCATACCTTGCTGAATGTGGACTGTAGTAAGCTGTTGCCAGCTGCTTAGTTAGATGCCTCCTCTCCTTCCTCCTGCTGCCAGAACCTCAACTAACCTGGGCTTACCTGGGGATTAAAATGTGTTTTTATTTCAGAAGTTATATTTTCAGCCATATTTTTAAAGAACCAGGCATCTTCGTCATGTGGAACATTAAAGCAAATGATCTGATCTGCGTTCAATGTGAAATCTCCGTAACTTTATAAAGTAAACTTGTGTACTAGGTTGTATTTGTGTCTCAAATGAACAAGTAGGTTGATAACAGGCATTTTAAAATGGAGAGGCCTCAACCACTAGGTTCATTTATAGTGAGAAATGCTTTAGTTTCGCATTTTTTTTCTAACTGTATACCACTAAGAGACAAAAATAGATTTTGTTTTAGCTAACTTAAAGAAATAAATGATAAGCAAATGCTTTAAGCAGCACAAAAAGAAAACAAAAATATATTTATTCACAAATATTTTCCTGTCAACTAGCTGTACTAAAAATTACTTACAAATGCAAAAAATTTTCAAAATAATAATGTAAAGCATGATAAATTGAACTACTAAAATATCATGCAGGCACTAAAAGTTGTTTTATGAAAAGGAGTAGTAGTACTTCAGAGAAAGATTATGTCTTCATCTTAGATGAGAATATCTCAGGGTATCCATTTTAAACTGAAAATTTCTAAAGGAAAACATATGAGTGGCTATGATTGAATCCCAGGTGTAAGATACAGGTGGTGTTATCTGCTACTTTAAATTTTTTGAATCCCCAAATTGGCAATAATGAATATAGAATTCACAGGAAAATGTATACATGGTTTTCTCATTTCTAATGTGAAAATAATTAGTGAAAAAATCAGATTATTTTTTTCTCACGGCTATTTAAAAATATGTTCAGGGGGAAGAATTTGTTTCAAGAATATATCTAAACTATTCTGGCCCTGGAATTTAAAGAATGAAGTGAGCAGCTCCAAAATTACTATGTAATTTTTTTGTAATAAAGACCTTTTTTAGTCATAGAAACATGGATGAAAAGAATATAACAGGTATCATCGTAATTCCCTCTAAATTACACTTAATTAATGCACTGATCTTAGCATTATCTCTTAGAACTGAATCATTTTCATATGAAACCACATCAGTTTAATATAAACTTTCAAAGACATAAAAGTACTAATATAACATTGCATGAGATTTCAGTACAAAATCACCTTAATTCCCTGGGATTTAACTCATAGTCTTTTTGTCACTTTGACATATTTCTACTTCAATATTGCCAGAGAAATCGTAGGAACACGGCTTGATGTTAATGTTAAGCTAGGTGTAAAAATTTTTTTAAATATATTTTAATCCTCTTTTTCTTTAATTTTTATCAAAATCATTGGGGTGACACTGGTAAATAAAATTACCTAGGTTTCAGGTGTACAATTCCATAATACATCACCTGTATATTGTATTGTGTGTTCACCATTCAAAATCAAGTCTCCTTCCATCACCTTTTATTGTGGGGGGACCAGATATTAGACAGTTTGTACAAGACACCAAATTGTATCCCAAAACAAGTTTCATCAGCAAACAGTACAACAACAAAGAACTCCTATATATAACAGTGCATCAGGGAAGGTATATCACAGTTTGGAAATGTTGATAATTCTTATCTCTGCAGTATAGTTCTTTCCACTTTCCCTTATTTTAGAAAGGCCTGATATGCTATGTGGTATTGGCTTTCATTACACACATTCATCATATGTATTTTTTCATTGAATGCACAAAACACTCCTTCAGTTGGAGGTGGTAAGGCTTACTTGCTATTCTTCTCTTTGTTAATGTAGATGATTTCTGTTGTCCATAATTATACATAGCATCATAATAAATAGTTTCCCATTTTGATATTTATATAATGTAAACTTAAATCAAGCCATTTATAAACATGCCATTAATTACAGAAAAAAATCCTGGATAGTTGCAATTCAATAGGGTTAAATTGGTTCCACTCAGCTTTCTTTCTGATTTCATCTTTCTTGAATTCTGTACTCAAAATATGTCCAACATCTTGAAATCCCAACCCCTCTCCAGAAATATCAAGAAATATTTCTAGTTTCCTACCTGTTCTTTCTTGTACCTAAGTCGCCCTTAGCTTTGTTGTCCAAACACATTTTCTCCAAGTTCTCTCAAAAACAAAAACAAAAACCCCTCAAATGCTACTTCTTATATGAAGCCTTTCCTGAGTCCCTACCTAGGAACAAACACTTTCTTCTTTCTCCCATAGAATTTGACATGCTTATATGTTAGCATTTACCATATTGCATTGTCCATATGTGGGTGATTCACAAGTTCATATTAGGCTTAGTCTCTGCCGGTTTGGCTGGGAGTGACCTTGACTTTGGTGTTCCTCATCTTACACTAATGCTTCCTTGGAAACTAGAGTTAAGATAAATATAGGAGGCTGTTGTGCCTCTTTTGCTATTTGGGAACACATCTGGTTTTGTGGAAGTGGCCAGCCAGGCAAGACTTAGACCTATATGACTTAAATGGTATAAAAGAGTGGTGGAAAAATGAGGAAACTACTTCTCTGTATCAAAGTGATATATATAATCATTTGCTTATATTTCTGCTTTTAAGTAAACTATGTGTTATGCTTCTCCTTACAATTTTCTTTTAACTTCTAGTTCATGGCAGATTTCTCATATAATTAGTCTGTAACATAGTTTACTTTTAAAGACTACTTAAAAGAACATAAGAACAGAAAATTCATTAAAGGGACCCTGTCATGGTGTCTTTGTTTCTAGTGGTTTTGTTTTGTGTTTCCAAGACAATTGAAGTCTCTTTTATAAACTATACGCAACCTCTGCATCTACCTTGATTCAAACTGACATTGTAGAAAACATAATTATCCAGAATGACATTCTCCAAATAAGCTGTAATGGCTTCTTATCTTATTAACTTTGTGGCTCGCATGATCTTGGCCAGTCAAGAATCCCCCAAAATGCCGAAGGTCAATCTTGCCTCTTGCCTTAATGATTTATACACCGAAAAATCTGAATAGAATATGGCATAGTCCATTGTGAGTTTTGAGGATACAACAGAATTTGGGAACATAATTTGGTATTGTGCTTTGCATTTACATAGGGCTTAGATGAGAAAATAGATAATATCTGAAGGAACTCCTTGAAGTTTATCTAGCTCTATGATTCATACCTTGAAAGATTAATAGGTTAATTTAGGCATGCATATCACAATCCCTCTAATTTGAAGAGCTGGGACAATCCTTAATAAATACTAGGTTATTGACCATGATGTGGGTTTCATTTTATAGAGCTGAGGCTAAGGCATGAAGGAAATGTTAGGGATTAGATAAACCAAAGAGGAAAGATAAATTACTTACTAGAAAAGATACAAATGAGCACCAATCAAATAGAACATGCAGTTTTGGGACCACAGGCAAGACACTACTTATAAAGGCAAAATTTAGGCAGGATAGGAGTCAGTTTGGGTAGGAAACATTTCCTAATTTAGATGAAAAAAATACTTATTTATGGGTGTATGCTGCTATTGTAAATGAACAACAACATACTGGAATCTGGAGATGAGAATTAGTCACTAACTTGATTTGTAAAGGTGAAGATTGCTGGTTCTGAAAAGAAAATTTCATTTGATTTAATTTATTCTTTTGGATTTTATACATTATATTGAGAGGAACCATTGTTTATTTCCATTGTTTAGCAGAGGGTTGTGGTCCCAACACCAGTTGCTAGGGCTTTCCTGGACTAGGACTTTAAAAATCTACTGGAAGTAAAGGCAGTTTATTTATTTTTTTTAATAAAGGCTAGGGCATATTCAGCTAGGAATTAACAACAGCTCAGTTTCAAAAAAGAGCAGAATCACAATCCCGAACATCATATACAAGATATGTCAGTAGCAGACTCTTCTGTGACGAGACCTAAGAAAACAATTAGGTTCTCGATTGAAGATAAGCCAGTGTGCATAATGTCAACATTTACAGTGACATCAATAGTTGTGTACAAGGAAGGCCAGTACACTCTTTGGAACTCCTCTAAATCCAAAACTAAAAAACCGACGAAGAAAAATACCACAAAAGATGACAACAACAGCAACAAACCTAGAAGACAGAAGTAAACAAATAAAGATTGTAGAAGCATTGTTTAGTAGCCACTCCTTGGTTCTCAAAGCAGAGAAATCATTAAGCGGGATGACAGGAGTATCTGTTAACACAAGTTTTTAATCACATAGGTGTCTGTAATCCTCCAATTTCTAGTCTTATTTATGTTGTGTCTCTTTATAGCAAAAAGACCTTAATCAGCTAGGATAGTGCTCAAGATCCCAGGGAGTTTTATTCTCATTTTTAAACAACATTTTGAGTAGAGTTTAATAAATTTCCAATGGTCTGACTATGGCATCAACCTATGGGGATTTTAATTGGATCCCGTGTCCTTCAAGCTTATGATATTACAGGATGTAGTTACCCAATCTAACTTCAGAATGTCTACTCACTGTTCTGTCTTCAGAAAATTCATACAAAACAGCCAGCATATTAAAAGAAGCATGGCTATTTTTTCCTTTTTCTTACTACCATCATTGCCTTAAGAGAAGAAAAATGATACCCCAGCATACATATTTACATACCAAATATTCTTTTCCTATTTCTTCTTGATTGGTGGTTCCCAAATTTCTACCTGTATAAGACTAACTTTGAAATTTTGATAAAATGCATAGGTATACCTCTCATATTCTGAGGTAAGTTGTACAAACTAAAGATTATGGTCCTACATTGTATTTTTAAAAAACTAATACTTTTTATTTATTTTAAAAACTCTCATATTGGTGGACGATATGCACGCAGAGAAACACAAAGACATTATTTTGCCCTTGTAAAAATAAGATGTGCTGTGCATATACTCTGTTCTCAAGAGGCATGCCAGGGAAGAAAGGAGAAAGCCAGGGGAGAAAGGAGCATAAAAGGAACAAAAGCATGTGACAAGAGGAGGGAGCATTAATGAAATATACAGAACCTTTAATTTTTCACGCACTCTGCAGGGTGGTTTATGTACATTACAGAATTCAGGGGGGAAAAGTCTTCATATTCCATATGAGAAAAAGGAAGATTCAGTCAACTTAATGAATCAGTAAGGGATCCTGTAACAACTAAGTAATAGAATAAGAATCTTATCCCATGTCAGTCTTTCTAGTTTAAAAAACAGACAACCAAACAAAAACAACCAACCAAACAAAAACACCACCATGGTTTTACCTTGACAGCACACTAGATTGAAAAATGTGTGCGTGTTTAATGCGAAGGAGACAAAAGGCACTCTGTAACATAGGCACAAATAATTAAGCAGTTTGAAAAATAGCACAGTGACTGCCAGGGTGGGTATTTGGTAAAAGTCGCATCCTTATTTTCTTTAGGGACATTAATTAGGGGGTCACTCAGGAAGATCGGTATCTATGGACATATTTGACTTTGTGATGATTATTTTCTTTTTTTTAAATTTAATTTTATTTTTTCAAATACATTTGTCTCTGTCTACCCCCTATAATTATTATTTTCATGTTGCTATATACGAGAGCAGCAACTACCTATATTCAAAAAATTAAAGTCCTAAAAATCTGAAATATGTAGCCATGTCTTGGTTTTTTATAGTCAAAGGGTAACTTGTTAAAAGTCACATATGATGAGCTCTGCTAACAAAACTCTTCCTGATGAGATCATCTTTCTGTGATACCCCCCACAACACAACTTAAAATCCTTCCGTGCCCAGTGTCACATGGATGTGGTGCTGGGCCCCTCGCTGGGGTCTGGTCTTTTGCACCAAGGCACTTCCTCCTCAGAGGCAGCTGGATGTGTGGGCAGCTGAAGCCTCTCGGCTGGTCTTTCTTGGATGACTGCCCTTAGCCAAAACAAGCCCCCTCCCCCACGCGGATGCCCCCTCCCCCCACCCTTGCGGCCTGTGTCCTTCGCCTGGTCTGGATTGAGGTCTAGCGGCTGTACCTTAACGTGCGACAGTTCTGAAAGGCCAGCCGATCACCAGTGCACTTCAAGGGATTAAGTCTTTCACTGCAATTCAGCCGCAGTTCAGGCCTTCCCTCTGCGCCACCCTACTTACTGCCTTCATTCCACCGCAGGTGTGGATCTTGAGGATGCTCCTAATATGTGAATTTCCATCTCTGGGCCTGTTATCCTAAAATCTTGATTTAAATCATCAAATTATCAGCTCTTCCCTTCAGGTGCTTTAATTTTCTGTGTATTTATGACTGTAAGAGCTGCTTCTTGGAATTTATTCTTTCACGGACAGCGCTATACCACTTTCAGCTTAAACTGTGCCTTAGTTAGGATACTGGTCGGAATGTTTATTGAAGGGACTGTCGTAAAAGGTGGAGATAGAATGTATGGAAAATACCTGCCTGCACCATGGGGCAGAGTAGAGGCCACCCTTGGCTTGAATGAGACAAGAGACATGAATACAGCAGAAAGGGCCACAGTCAGGGCCACATCGTGGAGGGCTGGGGCTGTTAGGTAAGGCAAACAGCTGGTTTGTTCATCCTCTGCAGGGAAGGATCTGTGAAAATAAATACATGAAGGTGGATCTGCACAGGAAATTGAAGAGACAATAAAGCCAAGGGATAAGAGCAGTCTTGGTTAAGGCCTCGGGGTCAGTAATTAGTGCCACTACTATAGAAGCACTCCAGTAGAATGCCAGTTCCATCATTTGATACAAATAAATAAGTATATTCTATTTTATTATTATGAAATGTTTCTGTGTTTATATCTGAGGGAGATTTTGAGCTTTCTAAGATTTGGGGTGCTATGTTACTCCTTTTAGAATTTCTAACACCGAGCATGGTGCTGGGTAAAGGGCAAGTTCCTTATTTCTTGCTTATCCTTTTCTAAAGAATAGTTAACCTGCCTCCATCTGAAATCTTGTGTTATAGTTTCCTGGGGGATGTATACAGAGGTGATAAAGAGAACGGGGCATCATTCTGCAAAGTCGCAATAGCTGGCGAGCCTTGAGGATGAATGGGGTGAGGCCTGTCACGGCCATGATGCCGTTATAGTCAGGAAAATCAATGACAGTATATCAGCGACTGAGCGAGTGAAGGGAGGCAGTGATACAACTAGGGTGATATATGAGTTTCTTCATGTTTAGCCTGCCTATTTCTTGCCAACACATGATAAGTCCTCTTTAAAATGATAAACATGTGAATGAACTACTAGCATCCTCAAGTGCAAATACATTAAGAAATAATGCGTTAAAAACATGCTAAGAGATGGAAAACAGATATTCTGCATCTCTTTGGAAGAAAGGAGGGTACCACAATATATTGTCGTGGAGAATTCAGCTTTGGCGAAAGGAATCTGAATGATCAAACTGCTGATCTTAATCACTATTGATTCTGAGGCATCGGGTTGAAAATAAGGGAGGCAAATTCATCAAGCAGAAGAGAAATGGCATTCGCTAGCTTGGGACAGTCCATCAGAGAATTTGACATGACGGTCCTCTCACGTAAAGCTAGTGTGGGACGTGAAAGGGAAATGTAGGCTTACCAGGAAAAAGGCTCCGCCAGGTTTCAGAGGCCAAAGAAACGGGCCCCAGATGGAGTCCTGTGGACTTCTGCCATCTCCGTAGCTGGGCTGAATTTCTGCCATTCGCCTGCATCTGTCAGTGCAAAAGGCAAAATCCTTCCCCTCCCACCTGCTTGGTTCTAGCTCCACCGCCCACCCCCTCTTTCCAAAACCCGTCTTATTTTATTGTCTTATTATGTATCAGAGACTGGCTCTGGAGCGGCTCTCCGCACCCAAAGCAGCCCACTTCCTGCGGTACAGAAACTTACTTTTCTGCCCGCAGCAGGTGTTACTGTTTAAAAATACCAAATACAACTCCTTTAGCTACTATAAAAAGCATAGTTTTTAAAGCCTTATATAACTTTCAGAGCAAATGGCATTAAGAAATTTGCTCTTGCACCTGCCTACTCTTCAGATTTGCATAAATGTTCATTGCTGTACAAATGTAGCATGGCGTTTGGTTCTATTTAATGCAAAAACCAAAAAACAAGAGGCCCTGTCCATCTGTAAAGCATCTTCCAAAAGAGTGAAGGCATTTCCTTTGCTTAAACACATGAACAAATAAGTGTTTCAAAATTTTCATACCAAAAGAAATTTTCTGCAACACAAAATATTAAAAATTGATGGGAGAAGGCTATGCCCATACTTTTGTCTCTGGAAGATTTAAGTGTCTATTTGAATACATTATATTCTGAACATAGGCTTTGACTTGTGGGGCAATTTCCTTAATAACATTAAGGTAACAAGCCTAGTTTGGAGTCAATAATGTGAACAGGTGTTTTATATTCTAGTACCGGCAGTGGTGATATAGTGCAACAAGTTGCCAAGAATCTAGAATTTTCAAAATTTGAAATATTTTTAAAGGATAATAAGGGGGAAAATAGCAGATAGAGGAATTGAAGCTGAGTTAGGTAACTGCTCTGCACACATTTGTTTCTTTACATCTTGCTGCATATGTGAATCTTTCCATACACATTGCGTTGACTGAAGCTGTGAGCTCTCTCAAACTTATTTTTCCCACTAAGTTTGGGGTGTGTACTTTTGTCATTTGCTGTTCTGTAACTTGCTCTATCTCTGCGGTCTTATTTCATACCTTCATAAGTACTTACCAGAATTAATAGAATAATCACTGCTATCGGTATCATAGTATTCAATTTCAGTGGCAGCAAATTTATTTTCCATATTTCAATTTGTATAGTTTTCTTAGAAAATATCTATAAAGTTATAATTACCTTGGTAAAACTACATTACTCCCTCCTATTAGCCATAATAAAATGCCAACCCCCATATTTGAGTCTTTGACCATCATTTCCGATCTGTTTTTCTCTCAGTCCTTTACTTGCTTCTTTTAAATCATTACTTACACTTTTGGAAGAATAATTCTTAATGCAGGGTGGGGAACCGGTCCTGTGCATAGCAGAGTATGCAGGAGCATACCTGGCCTCTACTCCAGCAATTTTCAACCGGTGTGCTGCAAGAATGTTTGAAACATACGATCCCTGGCTGTTTAGTCAGGGACACTGAGCTCTTTTCCCTTAGATTGTCAAATTTAAAAAATAACCACAGCCAACATAAAAATAGCCACCCAGTGTGAATGCATCAAAGGTATACCTATTGTTGTCAGATCGGCAAAAAATATAATGTATCTTTTGGTGTACAACTGAATTTTAGTAATTAATTTGTGTGCCATGAGATGAAAAAGTTGAAAATCACTGCTCTGCTCATTAGATTTTCATAGTGTTGCCCCATAAGTCATAATTAAAATTTGCTCTAGGCATTATCAAATGTCCAATGGGTACAAAATTTCCTATTATTATGAAATGCGTGTGTAACTAACCTCAAACATACAAATGATTTACACATGAACTTTTGTATCCACTTTACATTTTTCCTACTTAGCTATTGTTCTTGTGAAGTTTTCTGTGATCCTTCCTAAGAGAGGATATGTACACCACCATAACCCAATTTTTAACATATTATTCTGTATGGAGACAATTTTTATTTCTGTCTTCCCCATAGATCCTTGAGTTATGAAATGTAGAACTTGTTTTATACCCAGTTCTTTCTCTATCGTATTTCCTGGTCAAATGATTTCCTGGTCACATGAGAGGAGCTTATTTAATGTTTCAAAGAGTGATTGAGTGTTTTGATGAATATTGAAATGATGAATAGATGTTTGTCTATGTGCCACATACTAGCATACAGTAGATAATCAATAAATATTTGATTATAGAAGGGATGAATGAAATATTTCATGTAATAACACTCAGATTGGTTGGAGACCACATAACATAGTGACACTCCAGCAAAATCCTCTAACCTTCCTTCATATTCATTTCAAATGATAAAACCTTTCAGAAGGTTGTCCTTTACATGAAAGCTAAGTTCATTTAAAAAGCAATATGATCCTTGTTTTGTTTGGATGTGCTGAATTAAACAGACCTCTGCTCCATCCTGTTGGTGCTGTGTAACCTTTACCAGACTGGAAGATGAGTCATAAGTGGTCCTGATAGTCTTTGATCCACACAAAATAATTACAGCCCATTTACCTCTCCCTCTCATTTCACCTTTTCCTCACAGGGCAAGTCTCTTGTCCTTCAATTCTTTGTGTGGTTTAGCATGAACTAATGATTGCACATTTAAGCCTAGGAGATTTTATAGTCCGAATTACGGCAGCAGTAGCCTTTGACATGAATTTGCATTGTACATTGCACAGAAAATAAGAGAAGGGGAATAAGGTAATGGACTGTTTGCAAGCTCTTTTTTCCTCCTCTGACATCATACGAGTCATGGGCAGACAGGTCAAGACTGATGGCCAGGTCCTTAAATGGCTGATAAATTGATGAAAAGAAAGTACGGGGCTCTGCCTACACCCCCTTATTGCTGCGCGCCAGCTTTTGGGACAGGCCTTATAATAATCCCTTTTCTTCCACATGCCATCAGTAAAGCAGACGCAGCACTTCATTGGTGATTCCTGCGATGCTTGGGAGCTTTTCTCTGTTGATTTGAATTGGATGCACTTAAAAACTGGTGAGGAATTCTGCAATGATTTGAACCGCCAGCGGAGATAGGCACAGCAAGTCAGTAGATACTGTAGCAGGACGTGAGGGGATGGATGAAAGCGTGATTCAGGTGGAGATCTATCTATATGTTTCACTGCATGTGTGTTTATGGGGCGAGAGACAGAGAGAGAAAAGAATGGGCTTATGGGATTATGGAAGCTGCAAAGTCTCACAGCCTGCCTGTCATTTGCAAGTAGGAGAACCAGGAAAGCTGGTGTTGTAATTCAGTCGGAGTCTGAAAACCGGAGACTTGGAAGATAGATGATATAAATCCTGATCTGAGTCCTAAAGCCCAGGGACCATGAACACCCACGTCTGAGGGCAGAAGGTGAATGTCTCGGCTCCAACAGAGAGCCAATTGGCCCTTCCTCTGCCGTTTTGTCTGCTCAGGTCTGCAACGGACGGAGCTTTCTCACCAGCCCTGGGGAGGCCACGTGGTCCTTTTTACACAGTTTACTGATTCAGTGCTGGGTCCTTTCAGAGACACCTTTACAGACCTGCCCAGAAATAATGTTCTACCAGTGACCTGGGCATGCCTTAGCCCGTGAGGTTGATACGCAAAATTAACCCATGCAGGTGTGTTCCAAAACACTCAAATAAAAAGAAAAGAGCAAAGAGAATTTGTGAGGCATGTGAAGGGTTACATTTGAGGCCCTCATTTGCACTTCAGTGTTTGTGCTTAATGATACATGGAATAAAAGCTACACATATATTCTTATTACTGATACAGTTAAGGCCATATTGGTAAGTGTTAGCACATAATTAGCAACCATGCTGGCATATAGCTGAGTTTGGGATCTCTGGACATGTTTGGAAACCCTTGCTCTTTCAACAGTGTACGTTTTTCTCAGTTCTAGTTTTCCTCTTTTGGGCACCCCGGAATACTATACGTTTCTGGCAACTTATGCATGTTGATGTAATAATTAGTAAAGATTGTCTTATTTTGACAATCTAATACAGTTTTTTTTTTAAATTTAGAGTTCTAAAAATTGTATTACAAGTATTTTAAGGAGTATATATATGTGTGTATATATCTGTGTATGTATATATATATTCACCCTTTCTGGAGAGGAGCTGAAAATATTAAGAGAATGTTATTCTCTCCTACAGTCATTTTCTGTGACTTTATGGTGTTTTTTACCATGAGCAATCAGTTTCCTTCCTCTTCATGTTATCACATAAATATTCTTGTTTGCAAGGATAAAAATCGATGGCTTGATTCATATATCCATGTATCAAATACCTTACGTAAAGCCATTTTCTAATATTGAAAAGCAAGGAGAAAAGTTATTTCTTTCGGAAATTGCAATTTGTTGTCTTTTGACTTATCAGCAATGTCTGCATAGTTTCTGAAAATTCCATAACCTGATTGGTTTTTTTCCAGAAGAGATGGTGGGAAGGTTATGTGCTTATATTTTCACTATATAGACAAATTATTCCTCTGATAGGACAACAGAAGACAGATTAGAAAATGATGAAATGGAAGCAGATTGGAAAGCAGTGACCCCAGACTCCGTAGTCTCTCAGGTTATAGGGTTCCAGGTGAGGCAAATATATCATGGTAACTTTTATTATATATTGAATTGGTATTTTTACATGTGTGTATTTCATAACACTATCTAATTGTTGGAAGATAGTAAAAAGACCACAATGATACTCATTTTTGAAAGATGATTTGTCCTCATTGAAATTATGAAATCACATACAACTTGGTTTACTTTCTGGAAATAATATTCATAATAGTAACTTTGCTTCTCATCTGTACTTATTTTTATGCACTTATGTGCAAAATGGATGAACATATGCACACATGCAAAAACACACATTATTTCAGTTTGTAACTTTCAGTAATTCTATGGTGATTTTACTGCCACAATTTGGTAAAACATATTTCTAAAAGTGCTTTTAAATCACAATGAATTCTCTGTTGTGAGGACAAAGTGACAAACCATGGAATCTCAAATGGATATGATGTGACCCAATGAATTAAAAATCTAATTTCTTTCCTCTCATTGTATAAGCACCATAAATTTTTTAATCCCATCTTTGTTCTGAATATTCATAGTCCCTTAATTATGAAATTACTTTCCTGAAAAAAAAATAACAGGGGCTTTATTTGTAGCAGGAGATATTAGGATGGGCGTACCTGTGCAGAATCACTTGGGGTAATTTAATAATTTGCATTTCTTTCGTGTGTTTGAAAAGTCAATAGGTACTGAAGTCACACACATCAAACCTTGCTTTTCATTCCTGCTCCCGTGAAAAGAAGTATCTGAATTAAGAATTATCATATCTTAGAGGCTCAGACAGTATAATTATGCCAATTTTCAAGGCAGCTCAGATGGTTAGATAAAATGTATTTGAAAATCAGTATTTTCACTGATCATTTGATTCAGTCTCATTAGGTAGCATAACCTTACTCCCAGACATCAATTAATGCAATCGCTAGGGGATGAGTCTCTCTATTCCTACCTTTAGTTTGCCATCAAATTAGGGGCAGAGAAAAATGAAGGACACGGCACAGGATGGCTGCACAAAAATTTATTAATGATTATGGAGTGTTACGATATGAAGGAGTAGAAGTGTTTTGAAGTCAGAGTTGAAGTCCTGGCGTTTCATAGCAAAACCAATTCTATAGGAGTTTTAAGTCTTTTGTGCCTTAAAAGTCACACAGCCCTGGACTTCTTTTTCCCAGACCTGGGTTTAGGGTAGACTGATCTTATGACTCAGAAATCACCAAATGAGCCCTTCTACTGGTGAGAAACCCGGAGCCCCATAGTGGTGGCTGTGAGTAATTTTTGGAAAGACAAAAGGAAAACAGCAGGACCAAGGTCAAAAAAGAAAAATGAATTGTTCGCCTTAGGCGCTTCCCACCAGCCTGGCCAGGGTCCTGCCTGAGCCGGCTTTCCCTTTCACTCAGCTGCGTCAGTTGCAGCTGTTCTGTTGTTCGAATACTCCAGGGAAAAGAACTCTCCCTTGTTTGCCCCTTGTTTGCGTCATTTATTTAAGGTGACCTACTTGCTAAAGTCAGAACATGTAGATTCCAGACAGAAGAGTCTATAGAACCTGTATTGCAACATTTTACTTATTTTTCTTCCAAGTGATCTTTAGGGTGATGGCAAAGTGTTTCCTTGGAGACACACATGGCTTTTCCTGTATTCCTCCATATCCTCCATTATTCCTAATGATTTGCTGAGCACAGTATAGATCACGGAGCACAAGCACATTCTCACCTCTGCACAGGCAGCCTCCTCATACAGCCAAACATGTCTTTTTCTAGAAACTGATGAGCACACCTAGTCACCGTGGTGGAAAACGTGGCTCCAACCCTGCTGCTTACGGACCCGTTTATTGACCGTACGACTCTGACAGGCTCTCAAACTATCTCAACTCGGTTCCCCTCCTGGTTCTCTGGTTTGGTGTCCTGGACAGTGCTCGCTCTACATTCCACTTCCTGGTAACCCTCCTTGGCATCTCACTCCTTTCTTCTTACTAATCATGAGCCATGATCTCTCTAGTTCCTGCTTCAAAGGGTTTGTCCCTGGATAGCTCCGCTGAGGTGTTTCCTGAGAGGTAACGATAGAGTGGCCTGGGGGGCAGGGGAGGAGAGCCACCGCCCTGGTTCCCTGGGTGTGTGTCTCCATAGCCCTTGCGTGTCTCAGCCCTGGCCTTTGCCTGTCTGCAGTGGCACAGGATTGCGGGTCTGAGGGCCCAAGGATAATAACAGCGTCCAGGGCTCCTGGAGAGACCTGTGCTCACTTAAAGGAAAAAAAGAAGGGGGAAGAAATTTTTAAAAAGAAAAAAAGAGAGGGAAAGAAAAGGAGGAGCAGGACCTGAGCAACCCTAGGCCCTGTATTCATTTCCAGGTGTTGGTGGGTTTGTATTGTATGGTGTCATGAGAACCTCTATTTCATACCAACAGGCACATGGCCGACCTATATCCCAAAGGGCTTTGAAAAATTTTGGACACACTGAAACCTAAGTTAAAAAAAAAAAAAAGAAAGAAAAAGAAGAGCAGCCTACTGTGTTGAGAAAAATCCAATTAAATCTTTTCCTAGGAACTGAGGGGTATTGTGATAGCTTAGCAAATAAATGGGATGTTGAATTTCTGTGCCTTGATATTCATGGTAATTTTCAAAAGAACACAATTTTCCTCAAAAATTCAATCATTTTTAATAGAATGGGCCCTGTGTCATTCTTAGCTGTTTCCTACAGTTCCTTGGACATATCCCTTAACAACTTTAAGTTTCAATTTCGCAGTATAAGTACGGAGCTGACAATTTGCTTTGCCTATCTGGAAAACAGGACAGGATAAATTGAGATGGGAGGAAAAAAAATTGGTTTGTACACAATTATTTTTATTTTTTGTTTCATGCCCAATATATTTATTTTTTTAATTTACAAAAATAAAAGCTAAAAATCTTTTAAATATCAAAAAAGTTATCTGTCTAAGTCAGGCATAGGCAGGCAGGCATCAGCGGCCTGGGAATGAATGGCTATGGCCTTGCTCCATTATCATATTTTTAAATGGAGTTAAGCAATAAAGAAGGGGACATTGTAGATCCAATTCACCACCTGAAGACAATTTCGTGCTTTAAAAATGTGGTATTCTGGCAAGGCCCTGGGCTCAGAGCCACTTAAGAACCTCGTTCCTCTTTTGAACCAAACACGAAGTATAAAAGCAGTGTTTTTCTGGGGCATTTAGTACAGTGTCCTGTGTTTACATAGATGCTCACGTTAGTTTTGGTGAAAAGCACTTACCCAGTACCCACGGCTCCTAGAACTCTTAAAAACTAAGCATTTTTGGCTTTTTGCTATCACAAACTTTCTGTACAACTCAAATCATGTAGGAAAGACACACGGTCCCTGTTGTGTGCTGAACACTTAGGAGGTTGCATCATTTGACAGAATGTTCTAGAACATATTGTCTTGATGAGTGAATCCTCTCAACAACCCTGCTCAGCAAGGACTGTTATGCTGTAATTTATCTTTTTAAATAAGGAAGGCGAATTTAAGTGGCACATTCATGGTTCACACAGTTAATGAAACAAAGCTGGGATTGGAAACCAAGCCCTTTTGCTGCTTACCTTGTGATCTTTTCAGTCATTTCATGATGTTGTGCCTCCAAGCGGTCAAGGTGAGGAACATGGAGTTTCTCTTCATGAGCTTTTTTAGCTCAGTATACTGGCCATGCCTTTGTCCCCTAGGAAAAATGGAGATTCAAATATATGGCATTTAGCCCTGGCTGGGTTGTTCAGTTGGTTGGAGTGTCACCAAAATGTTGCAGGTTCCATCCCCGGTCAGGGCACATACCTAGGTTGCGGGTTTGATCCCCAGTCAGGATGCATGCATATGAGAGGCAACCGATTGGTGATTCTCTCTCATATTTCTTTCCCTCTCCCTCCCTCTCCCTCTCCCTCTCTCTCTCTCTGAAAATCAGTGAACATATCTGAACATATCTTTGGGCATAGATTAAAAAATAATAATAACATGGCATTTAGAAATAAACAGATATAATCTCTTAATAAAGATCATTTTTAGTTTGTGTCCCTCGGTGAGATGCAAGTCTGGATCTTTTAAGAATACCTAAAAGATATATTCCAAATATATAACCATGGTCTCTACCTTTGGAGATTTTTCTTCAAATGTCCAGGCTGGGCCCTGAATATCCCCACGTCCCTTTCTACAGTACCAGCACTGGGTGATTCTTATGATTAGGGTCAGTGTTTTAACCGGGATTCTTAAGGTCAGATTGGATCAGAATTCCATTCGAAGACAGAGAAGATAAGTATGTGGAGAATTGATGCTTGCTTGCTTGCTTGCTTGCTTAAAACACCTCATATTACCTTCTTGGTAAGTCAAACTGTAGACATTTAAAGAGGCTATATTGTAGGGTCATTAGAGCATAAGTACTGAAATCAGAAATCTGAGTTTCGTTCGTAGGTTTATTGCATATCATCTTTGTATATGAGCATGCTGCTTAAACTCTGTATGTCTGAGAATGATAAGATATCGCATAATTGTTGGAAGGCCCAATGAGACAGCAGTAGTAAGCACTTGTCAATCTCTTACTGTTATGACGGATGCTCCTGGGCACCAGCGACATACCTGGTAGCTACCGCACAGTTGACATAACAAATGATGCCCTAACTCAGTGGTTTACAACACTAAGCATTTGTTCTTACACTCAGAGAGGTTCAGGTCAGCTGTGATTTGGCGGAGCCTCTCTGGATCTCAGCTGGGTGGATCTGTTTCAGGATGCAGATGAAACCGAGCATGGCTTTAGGCTCTGGATGGGGTTCAGATCCACTCCACGAGCATTTGTACTGGGCCCCAGAATCCAAGCCCAGCAGATGCCTGGGGTGTAATTTCTCATAGCGAGTCACTGATGTGCAAAAGCCAAGTCAAACTGCATACAAGGCATACAAGGCCTCTGCGCGCATGATGTTTGCTAACATCCCATTGGTCAGAGCCAGTCACAGTCAAGGACACATTGAGAGGGGAAAGTGCTTCATCAACATGAGACGAGGGGCAGGAGTAAAACTACGTGGAAAAATAATCCAGACTATCAAAAAGTATAATAATAATGATTCTCAATTAATAAAAAATCATGCTCTTTAACATTTGTTATGAGACAACAATTCCCCACATATTGTGATTTATGTTGATTTTTCTTTAAAGGTATGAGAAATGAAAACTCTCCATCACTTCTTACTATCATCTAATGAACTGTCTTCGACTTTTCCCATCTGAGAAACACATTTATATTATCACACTTCTTTTACACGTGGCTCAGAATAATTTATATTAGAACAACTTATTTCTGACAGCATCGTGCTAAAATTCCTAGAGGTTTTAGAAAGAGGGAAACATGGCAGAGATGCGCACATTCTGGGAGTTAGGTATCATCTACAGGAGAGGGGTTGCGAGGGCTCAAGTAGAAGACAGCCAGTTTGAGTCAAGTAAAGCAGCAACTATTTCTTGCAAATCAGTGTTATCCTAGGTTTGTGCCACGCAGAACTTGAAACTGGCATCAGAACCATCACAAGATTCATAAGGAAGTAAACAAAAGATGAAGCTAAAACCTAAAAAGAGGAGTCAGATATTGGAGCAGCTTGAACGGAAGATTAAAGAGATTACACTTTGTTGTATTGGAAATAGGGAATAGTTGGTACTGGCTAGCAACATTAGCGTATAGGAAATTCACTTTCCTGGGAGTATTTTAATTATACATAACCTTGGCTTACTAGCTAATATAATTTTAAAGGACAAATAACAGATCAACAAAAAATAATCAATATACCAATAAAAATTGAAAATATTATATAATACTTCAGTCTTTCCAGTGACAAGAAAATACAAAAGACTAGATATTTGAGAGGTTCAACTTCAATATAAAGAAATGACTAGTATAACAACAATGTGCTGGTTATTTTTGAAATATTTTTCAAATACTTAAAAATGTATCTTAGTGCGATAAGACCACTATTAACATGAGACCTACCCTCCTAACATGTTAAGTTCACACTGCATTATCTTTGACTCCTGATACAATCGAGGAGCATTTCTAGAGGAGAAAATACTACTAAGATGCAGCAGCGGCAACAGAATGGGGCAAAGCATAGTCTTAGAAAATTTTAGTGGAAAATGTACTTTGATCCAGCAATTTTAGACCGAAATTTGTCAGCATCTGTAATTTTAAATGTGCATTGTTGTTCTACAGTAGTTACATTCACAGGTATTAATCTTAGAGAAAAAAGAAAACAATAACAATGATTTAAAAAAACAAAAACCAAACAAACCAAAACGTTGCCAATGCACAATAAATGCCGAGTAAACATTGAAATCTCTCAATAGCAAAATTGGGACTGAATTAATAACACACAATAGTAAAAAAGTAGTTGTACAGGCTGAGTTCCATCCATTACATTAAATTCTGTGCAACTTTTTTTAAAGACTGGCCTTTAGAAATATCAGAGAACCAAATGTCTTTTATGAATTAAGCAGCATTGACAGTTATTTTGCTGTCAATTTTTCTGGCATTGCAAACTAAGTTTTTTCCTTTTTTTTTTTTTTGTTTTTTTCTTTCCTTTGAAACGTGTTTCAAATATTTTTTAAAAACCTACTTATTATATTCCATGCATATACAACACGGTGTAAAAACTGGGCACACTTTTCCAAAGCCACAAACTATCATGAGGCACATAAATTGTTGGCCTGAATTTCAATGAAGAGGAAAAACTAAAATCTCCTTCCCAGGTCTCTGTCAAGAAGAATTGCAATAGCCTTTCCAATTAGTAATCATTGATACCAAGTACTTTGAAGTTAAAAAAGAAAGGGAAGAGCTGCAGTGAGTGCAAGCAATATATAATACATTCATTAACACTGCTCCTGTTCCATTTTGTGAAATATACTGGTTTCGTTTCTAAAACACTAAAGACCTGGAGAAGCCACCTGACAACATTTGGTTAATGCATTTATTCAAATTGTAAACCTTTGAATCACTCAGATCTGAAACAACTAGCTAATGAGAACAGTAAACTGATAATTGATTTAGTGTTTCATTGTTTATGAAGCCTATTGTGCACATCTCAGCCGGAGGGCTACTAGGAGAATTTACCTTCCATATTTTTGTGGGACCTCAGGGGGACATAGGAACTATTTAATTAATTCACAGATAGGAAATAAACAATGGAGATAAGTCTTAAAAACTTACAGAGAAATTTGCACAGGGTGATCAGTAGAGGTTGTTATTTTTTATACATTAATTATAAATATATTAATTATGAAAATAAGATAGTTGTTTTTAGATACATCCACTATAGTAGGAAGTATATCGGAATGAGGGGTTGGGGACAACAGCAATAGAGACAAAGCAGGACAAATCAGGCTATCCAGTGTGTGTGTGTGTGCGCGCGCGCGCGTGTGTGTGTGTGTGTGTGTTATTATTACATAAACAACTTTGATGTTGTCAGGTAGAGAAAGTAAACACCCCTGGCTTCTTCTTTATATTTATCTGTTTGTCTTATTTCCATTCACCTATCTACCTAGTGAGGTATCTAACCAACTAACTGGCTACCCACCTACCTGCCTACCAACTGATCTACCTATCTTCCCAAACGACAGATTCTTCATGGGCAGAGTGGCAGGGGAAACAGGCATTACAATTTCTCATTGCCTACCCACATGAACTCACCAAATGTCCTTTCTCGTTAGGTATTTTTCACACGAGGCTCTGAAAATAAAATAGGCAATTGTATTTGTTCATGGTGAATTGGACATAACACAGAAGTAACACCTACCGCATAAACCACCTAACCCTCCTTCCTAGGCTTGAGACATAACACTCTTATTTTCTAAGCCAATTTGGTTTTGTAAGTGCAGCAAGTACTGGATAGTGAGCACTAAGCCTCCAGTTTCAGCTGAAGTTAAAAGGGAAAGGCTGGGGGTCGAGTCATAGCTCCAAGAGTCGTCATAGCTAACGGTTCTCCCCAGTACCTGGGGCTGGGGCGTGCACTGTGGTCTGGGATTCTCCTTTTAAAGGGTGGCCTTGTTCTTCACGTGTCCTCTCTTCCAAGGTTGTTCCCTCACAAAAATGATGTTACCTCATCTACCTAGGATCTCCTAAAATTTGCACAATGGAAGCAAGAATCCAATTTTTACTTGTTAAAACCCCTTGCAGTTGTTCAGACTCAGAACACTACCTAACACTGAGAGCCCAACCACTCTTGCGGGCAGCAGTGAGTATCGTTTTCCTTTTTCTCCAACTGGAATTGTAACGAGGCTGGAATATGTTCTTCTTTGCTTACTTTTCAAAGAAAATAACCATTCACAGAACTTTACCTTCTTACGGGTAATAGCTGGTTTCAATATCCTCGTTTTACATAGCCAGCTGCACGAGAGGAGGCGCAGTGGCTTGTCCAAAGGCGGGAGCCAGAGTGGGGCCATTTCCCATGACTCTAAATCGGCACTCTTCCCTTTTATTCCAAATTCTCTCCATTTTTATAAAACACTGGGATCTGGATGGGGCGGCATAATACATATGAAAGTGACTTCGAACTACCCACTGCTCCTTAAATGGAAGTACTGATTATAGAACGAAGTAAAATGTGTTTCTTTAAGTTAGTGAAGTCAGATTCATTTTAACAACTTACAGGAGCAGATTCTCATCCAGCAAGGATCTAAAGCAGGGGCCCCCAACCCCCAGGCGGTGGACTGCTAGCCGTGGGCAGCCTGCGAGGAACCCGGCCGTGGCCCTGGCTCGCCGGAGCTCCGCCTCCTGTCTGCTCCCCTACCCTCTCCCACCGCCCCGTCCCCGGCGTCCCAAGAAACTGGTCCCTGGTGCCGAAAAGGTTGGGGTTGCCGATCTGCAGCATTAAAGTATAAAGCTTACATTCAGTGTATGTTTTAAAAATTTCTATCTCATCTTTCTTTGCATTCACGTCTCAATTTTGGTATTTAAAACCATAGAAAGATTTACAATGTGGTTCCTTCTCTCCACGCTGTGATGTTCTGAGGGACAGATTAGACACATTATAATTTTTAAAGTACAGTCATGATAATAACAAAATCACAGAACAGTTGAAAGCACTATGAATCACTGAAAGACAGTTTAAATCCCAGAGGTGAAGAGACATGAAGAATTTGAGGAAAGAGATCCCTTAAGGAACTAGTTATTGTCTACATCTTGAAGAAGTGAAATAATTTACACTTGATCCCAAGACATCCAGCTTTATCCGTGGGATTTAGCAACGTTTAACAAACAGCTGATCATTTTGTTGTTGTTGTTCCACCGCAAGGATTGTGCAAAGCACTGGATGGGCAAAATGCGTACGCATATTGGGCCCCAAGAGGAGGGACAACACTTCAAAGATGACTCCCACTCAGAAAGGAACAAAATTTAAGGAAGGATTGTTTTTAAAAAAATTTTAGCCTCACCTGAGGACATCTTTTCAGTTGTTGTTGTTGTTGTTATTTGTCTGTTTCATTTTGTTTCTAAGCGAGAGCAAGAGAAAGGGAGAGAGAACCATCAGTCGGTTGCCCCGCGGCACCTCCCGGGCACACCCCGATCAGGGATAGTGTGCACGCGGACTGCGGAACAAACCGGTGCTGAAGATGGGCCCTGGTGGAGAAGAGTGGGAAGGAGATATTTCCAAGAGGAAGAGGCACTGAGCAAAGAGATGAAGGCATGAACTTACACAGTTTGAGAAAGCATACATATTAATGTCTACGGCATACCCACCAGGAGCTCTTGTTCTTAGCTTCAAGTAAACATGGAGGTTTACAGGTCTGTCACAGGCCAGGTCTGATTCCAGCTGCTCAGAAGGATTTAGTCCAGAAAGCCCAGCGTGCCAGCCAGTCAGCACAACCTAGCAGAAATGGATTTAACTGTTAACATAGTTAACCAGCAACCACTTTTTGCCAGCTCCTCGTTCCTCCACCCGGGGAAAGCTCAGATAATGGAAGAAAATTTGTATCTCACAGGTCTGTGATCCAGCCTAGGATAGGGGATGGAAAATTTTTCTTTTACCCGTAGGGTCTTTGGCTGGTCTAAAAGTCAGTTTAACAACAACAACAACAACAACAACAACAACAAAATATATATTTGAAGAACACACTTTAATTCTGTATCTAAAGGAGCTCCATAAGGACATGGGGCCCATACGAAGTCAGGCAGTTGAGACTTACATGCGGTCTTGAGCTAAGGAGATTCGGAGTTAGGGGCTGGACTTCAAGGGGAAGAGAGATAGTTCACAGGAAGCTGGGAAGAGCAAAGAGGGAAACAAATGTTTGCCACGCCTCTCTCATAAATCTTTCTAATATAAAAAGAGGTTATCTTTGGTAATAGCTCTGTTCCTGGTACAAGCTCCTTCTCTACATTCTTTTAGACAAATTTAAGGGGAAGGTAAAAAGAAAAGCTTCCTGAGTCGTCTGTCTCTTAAAAATAATCAACCTAAAATAATCCTTATACTAAAGAGACATATTTAGGGATGGCAAATTTTCCTCTCCTGCCCTCGTTCAGAAGCCTCATAGCTAACATGAGCCAGGACCTATTAATCACTTCAGAGAATAGATTCTCGGGTCTCTTTATGGAAATTGCCAGGTAACACTCCACCCGCCCCCTTATGAAATTTCAAAGCTATGGCTCAATATCAAATTTTTATCATTAATACATACAATCCATACACAATATAACAGCCAGGGATTGTTTTACATAATCAGTGCTGCTCAATAATACACATGACATCTATTGTACCTTTGTCAAATCTCCTGGGGAGCAGAGGAAGTTAACTAAAGGTCACATTCTCATCGGGAAAGTGTGTTAACCCACGTAGTGGCACTAGGTCCCCAATTTTAGTTTGCAAACAGAGACTCTCCTTGTTAAATATTCATGTACTCCAGCCTAAGTGTGATTTTTTGTATATAATTTGAAAATAAAGGGCTACCATATCTGAATATCATGACACTTTCTAGGCATACTCTGAAGCACCCCAAGTTTGATAGCCACTAGCAATGGTACCTGAAAGGGAAAAAGAAGAAGAAGAAGAAGAAGCAGTCAGTGATAATTTATTCATTTATCTAACGCACATTTACTTACTTCTTTGGCTGGAAGATATAGGCTCTATTGTGAAATGGTCCGTGCTTTGTGTAGAATTTTCAATTTTATCTTTAAAGCAGTGGCAAATTTAGTCTGAGGCTGCAAAATGAGAGTATTAGTAGTTTTTTTTTCCTTTTAAGATAATGACTCCCCTATTTGGTCAATTGCATGAAGAAGGTGGGGTATGGTGGCTGCAAAGAATGAGACCAGCGATGACTAAATGCAGGGCAAGTGTTTGAGGAAATGGCAAGGTGGGTGGAGAGAAGCAGGCGGGTCTCAGAGGCGCATCACAGGCACATTACACAGATCTTGTTAACAGGATGGGTACGGGACAGGAAGTGGTCAGGCGCCCTCACCAAAATGTTGCCTGAGGTTGAGGAGGAAAATGGGCCTTAGAGAGGTTAATAGGTATCATGTCTCTGAACTTATTTCCTATAATAATGTCTTTAGCTGTGTGCTTCCCAGCTACGCTAATCCATCTTTCACTGGAACACGCCATGCTACCTCTGGTTACAGGAACTTTGCAGAAACTTAGCTTTCTGCCTGGGGTGACGTCACCACCACCACGTCATCACCACCATTATCATGGCTGCCATCATATCACTCACACACACACACACACACACACACACACACACACGTAACTTCAGCAGTCGTTTGTTTATATTTTTCTCTAGAAGGCAGTCTTGACGAAGGTGGAAAATGCACCTAGTTTTCTGCCTTGCCCAGTTAAAGTTGTTCTGATGTTATTAATCAAAGAATAAATGTATAAATTTAAATAAAGAATATTGTAGAAGGGAATTGTGATTACAATTGGGAAAATTTAATTTCAGTTTGTACATGAGCCACCTAAAAGTTATTCAAATTTGATAATGTTTATTAGGGAAAAAACTATGGGACTAGAGATAAGGGTCTCAGAGTGTCTGTAAAAACTGCAATAGTCTAAAATGATCATGATCATTGAGGTTTTCAATGTTAAAATGCAAGAGATGCCCTGGCTGGTGTGGCTCAGTGGATTGAACACCGACTTGTGGACTAAAGTGTTGCTGGTTCAATTCCCAGTCAGAACATATGTCTGGGTTGCAGGCCAGGTCCCCAGTAGGGGGCGCTCGAAAGGCAACCACACATTGATGTTTCTCTCCTCTCTTTCTCCCTCCCTTCCCTTCTCTAAAAATAAATAAAATCTTAAAAAAAAATGCAAGAGATAACATAAGTCACAATGAGGCTTATTGTGGTTGGAAGAAGGAGAGATTCCCCAGAAAAGTGTTTATAGATAAATGAAAATTATGGGTTCACCTTTAGGCATGGTAAGATGTTGGCACTACAAATGTTATCTCATTTCCAGCTGAAAGACAAAAAGGAAACGTGTAACCTAAAAGCCACTTAGTACTTTTGCTAGAATGCACCACTTTCATAAACTCATTTACTCATCACACAAAGACTACTGTCATCCTATTGTTGTCTTCTGGAGAATGGGGAAGAAAAGGAGTTTCAAAAAGCGGTCTAATTTGCCATGTAACATGGTGAATAAAATGGCAGGTCCCCAAAACAATATTTTCTAGTTCTAGTATCTATAGTCTTCCAATATATTCGCTTTTAAAATCTCTTCCCTATTTTCTGACCTTTCAGATGCCCTTCATCTATCAGCTCAGGCAGCCCTGTATTTTCCTTTTAATGCTTTCCCAAGATCAGGATGGTTAAGACCTTTCAGGTTTTATTCTTGTTATAAATGAAAACATCCCCTAGGCTATAGTCTTTGCTTGGTGTTTTCTAAAAACAAATACACACCTGTCTGAGACCCTTTGCAGTGGCTTCACTCAGATGAATCATTGTCATTTCTTTGAGGGAAGGTAGAGTAATTTCTGTGCCTTTTTCTCATCACCTGCTCTATGCTCCAATTATTTTTAATTCTGAGCCCTCTCGTCCCATTCATCCTTCTCAGCTCAATCTTCTCTCCCCTGTGCAGGGTGAGGGATCACGGTTCCCACAGACTCATGCAGGATGCCAAATTACCAGTTAGCAATTAAGGAAGGCCATTCATAAACAGACATAATCATTCAATTATGTGAAAGTCAGAAGAATGATCTCTTTCCGTGATGCTGGCATCCCAAGCCACATCAAAGGGGCCAGTATTTAGTTCAGATCATTATACCTTGATGACTGATCAATTTGACCATCTTCCCATTCTGTGGGACAAACAAAAGGAATCTTTGTCTGCATTTCATGGCCATTGATCATTTCTCTGGCTTTCAAATTGCAAGGCCAAGATCAAAGAAAAAGAAGAGAAGTGATAGTCTGCAGCCTAAAGCTAAGAGCAAAGCATGATCACAGCTCAGTGTTTTCTAATTGTTAAATATCACCTCTCCCTACTTTGTATCGTGGGATAAACAAACACAGGAGCCACTAAGATGATTACGCCTCCTACCCAATACATTGTACATCAATTTCTATTTACTCTCTTTGATTTTTAGAATCAAAACAGACCCTCAAATAATCAATCCAAAAGTAGATTCCAATCCAAACAGCATATTCCCCAGGCCTTGCTGGTAATTTGCTGTGTGATTTAGTCAGGTAGTCTTCCTTATCTGGGCCTAAATTTTCACACATGTAAAATGAAGAAATGTAGACTTGATCAGTTTTGACATTTCCATTAGCAAGCTAAAGACTCAGCTTTGATATTCAAGTGATGTACCAAATTAATTTACTTATCGTAATTGTTTTTTTTCCCACAAGCAAAATTAGTAAGAATGGGTGATGAACAGAGGGATTGTTGCGGTTTGTTTGTTGTTTTTTGTTTTTCTTTTTTACAGAGAGCGTATACCAATAAAATGATTTTATGCCAATATACCATACCGTATCATCTCTATAAAATGTGAAATCTTGGTATAAGATGAACACTTTTATTTGTTTAATCATGAAATACATATAAATGTAGCACATGATATGAAAACCTCATCTAATTCCATAAAATGTCCTACTTTTCTCCAGAGGGACCCGGTTTTAACAGTTTAGAGATCAACCCATCACATGCCATTTGATGCAAGTAAAAATGGATACTATCAGCATTTGCCTTTGGTTTTACATTAATGGGATTCTACTTTGCATACTACTTTGTGACTCTGTTTTCTCCCCACTTAGTAATATGCTTTTCAGTGTTTTCCACATCAGCATATGTAGATATCTTAGTCATTCTCTTTATGAATGCATGGCAATTAATGCTATAAATACACCATAACTTAATGTATCCATCTGTTGCTATACATTTAGATTTTTATTTTTTTAAATTTTTACAAAGACCAAAATGCTGGGGAAAAAGTTGTTCCCCGCCCCCCAGCTGCCATTGTACTTTTTCTTCTTTTCATTTTCAAGAGCTCCCTGTGATGCAAATATACACCTGATGATTAATTCACAGAAAGATACTGCTATCTGTTACCCTAATGACAGACTTATATTTATAGTGATAGAAATAAGCTTTTCACCACTCTTTACCTTTTATGCTATTACTAGATGGATCCAAGGAGCCAGCATCAATTACAAACATGAGGAAGGGAAAGTAATGGAAAGATTTGGAAGTGTTATTACAATTCTGCACCTAAGAGCAGAAGGAAATCTCATAGCTTCTTCCTTCCAAATCTTCTCTTGTCTGTTCTCTGGAAGACTGAACAGATTACAAATACAGAAGTTCTCAAAAGGGAAAATGAAAAGACAAGAGATTTCAATCCATTCATCCATTCATTCTTTTTTAAACTGTATTTGCACAATTATTTATTTGCATAAGAAATGGTCCTGAAGCATTTGACATACTCTGGTCACTCCAGTAGATGCCAAAATATATTACTTGTTACCAAAGAGTCTGGAAGAAAAACATTTTGTTAAAGAATGCTATTTATTTAACACTTGGTGTGTTTTATTTACTTTGCCATGTTAATCTAGTTCTTTTAACAATAGCACAAGGTAGGGTTTTGATTCCAATTATGTAGATATACAAACAGTCACAGAAAACGACTTTTCCTAGTTTAGAAGTGTGACATTTGCAGTAAGATCAAACAGACTCTGAATGACCAACTGCACGTCTTTAGTTTAGATGTCTGCTTTTCTGATCTAGGAAAATAAAAATAATACTATAATGCCTCTCTGGTTAGGTTGAGTTTAGCACAAGACCTGGGACACCATAGAAAAAGAAATTGTGACTTTTGCTGTTGTTTTATAGTCTGAGCATGTTTAATGGTCAAGTTGGGCCCAGACGAATAGAAGCAGAGGTTGACCGCTTAGCTGTGCCTTGGGGTCTAGACCGAAGGATATGCTGATATTCTTTAACTCCTGACAGTAAGAGAAAAGTTGGAGTGACAACAAAAGTCTTGCTTAGGAAGAAGTGGAGAATGACTGTCCTATAGAAATCAAGACCCATTATGGGATGGGAAAGGCTCAAACAGAGAAGGGAGAGGATGGTGACATTACCATGTCCCCTCCCCTATCCAGAGTGCTCTGTTTCGCTGCCTACTAACTTCACTTCTCTTTACTCACATCTTGGTAATTCAAACACTTTCCTCCTGTGTCTGGCGATGGCCCTTTGCCAATGCAGGGCATGTCCTCAGTGGGTAAGAGAGTTTCCACTCTGTATTTCTTTAACTCAAAAAGAGAGCTGTAATCTCGGTCTGACTTGCTTGCCCTCAGAATTGCTCAGGACCAGCAATATTCACATCAGTTTATTTGACTTACTTGCTCTCTTTTTCTCTCTCTTATTTCCTGCTACCATTATTAGACAGATGCCTGGCAGAAAATCGTTTGCTATTTGGGACTAGACGGCATGGGTTTTATTCTGGTTGGTCCCAGTGCTACGTGGTTGACTTGGCACAGTTCATTTCCAAATGGAGCCAGAGTATCCATCTTCACACTACAATGATAATATCTAATTTTCAAGCTGTTGTAAATCACAAATAGAATAAACAAGAAGAGATACTTGGCAGAAAATGCATTATTGATACATGATTGCTATTATTTTGTTATTTTTGTAGTAGATGACTAAGACTGAATAAACTGAAAAACTTTACAAAAATTTGAGAATTTGTTTCTATTCTTGTTTGTACAATCCCTAGTTTGAGGTTTATACAATATTCCTCTATGTGCCCTATAGTTAAGATCTCACTGGGTACTACTGCATAGACTGAACTCTCCTCCAGATGGTCTTGATAAAGATCAAAGCTAAAGGATCACCCTTCTAGGAAAGTATTTGCATATAGATGAACTCACTACTTACTTTGGACCTTTTGACCCTTTTTAATCTCCATGGGTGACAACCCTTACTTCTTTTAAATAGATTTGTTACTCAGTGCTAACATGACTTGTATTTTGAAGTCTTTAATAAGATTTTCAAAACACTCTACCTTCATGCATAAGAGCGGAACATGAAATGTAATGTCACAGATTAGTTAGGACTGCAATTTCAATACTGGGGAATTGAGCTTTTATAGTCATTGCCGTATGATCGTACCAATTTTTACATGAAGCACCCAGTTGTGCCTTTTGAGTAAAACTGGAGATGCGGGACAAGCCAAAAGATCACACTTTAAAGAGTTTCCAGCAGTGACCCATGTCTCTCTTGTTATAGGCCTAGTATAAAATCTACTTGATTTTATAACCAGCAACATTAAGATATAGTTACTTTATTACTTATGCTGTCTAACTACAGAGAGGATTTTCCAAATTAAACAGTTTTACAAATGAAGACACATAGGCAAAAGAAAGTGGATAGAAGTGAGGAAATCACACAGAAATAGTTTAAAACACTGCAGGGTGTTCAAAATGCCTTGCAAAGTGTTGAAAGGAAAAAGAAACGAGCAGAGCACCGAGGATTGCTCTCTTCCTCCCTCTCCACCTGGCTAAGGCCCAGCTTTCCTCCCCCAGTTATTTCCTGTTAGAATCAGCCCTGTGCGCCTCCTGGCATGGCGTGGGCTCTCTTCCGCCAGTCCCTTGGCACTGTGACCTGCCCCATCGAAGCTCTCACAGTGGGCAGTGTCGTAACAGCCCAGTTCCCCCTCGGTCTCTAGGGCTCTGTTGTGAGCCTCCCTGGAATCTTCTGTTTAGAACTAACTTCCGTGGTGCAGCAGATAGTCGGTACCCATTACATCTTTATTGAAAAGGGATTATTTTAGGACTTTATGGTAAGCTGAGATCTTAATGAGATCCTCAGAAAGAGTAGCACATAACTTTACTGTTGCTAAAGTGTAATCTCATGGTTTAGTGATTATGAAGTAAGTACACGAGAGATCCTGGTTGAAGGGGTAAAGGGCAGGATAAAGGGGTGTCAGGAGATGCACCGCTAACCACGAGGAGCTTATATGCAGGCTCTCTCTGCTCTTATAGTTGGACCAATGTGTCCCTTTCCCAAGAAGGGCTCCTCTAAACGTCTTCCTGTGAGGATCTTGAAGCCACAAATAATTCCTATGACTATTCACTTTTAAGGTAGAAAGGCACTTGGTTAGAGGTAGAATTTAATCATAGTTAAGAAGGGAAACCAGTCAAAGTGGGAGAAGTGGTACTAAGCAAGATCAGGTAAAAATATATATTTAAGGAAATCAGTTCAGAGTTAGGAATCAGTTCTAAATGTTGTTCAAAAGAGCGTACGGATGGGAGATGAGGCTCGAGTTTGGCTTTTGCCTGTACCCCTGGCTGACACCACCTAAAATGGTTTTACATGCTTTACCATTCTGGATGCGTGGTTAGGAGATGGGCGGTACCGGGTGGCTGAAGTGACCCACACAGGTCAGGGAACCGGCCGGAGAGTGTGACGTGAAAAAGAGAGGCAAGCATTGGGGGGCCCAAAGCAAAAAGACACTCCATCTACCTTGAAGGATTGTGCAAGTTTTCACAAAAATGGAAACAACTGAATGAAGTCATGAAGAATGAGTACGAGGTCAACATCCTGAACTTCAAAGCGGGGAACAGCGAGAAAGTGACGGTCACTGTGTATGAATACTGCCGAATGGGGGTTCAGCTCTAAGATCTGGAAGGTTCTCTTCATAATTCTGATGTGTGTTTATAGATGCTTCTTCAGTGGCTTAACAATTTCTTGTTTCCTGTTTTGATACCTGGAGGATTAGCACAAACAAGATAGAGCCTTAAAACCATGCGTTTAATCATCTCAGTTATCACCCTTCACACGTATGTAGTCTTCTCCAGTGTAAAAAAAGGACTGGCAGATTCCTTATCATTTTTGTGCCTCCTCACACATACACACACCACACACACCACACACACCACACACAACCTTGCTAGAAAAGCCCAGGCAAAAATGAGGAAACCAAGGATCAAAGAGTGTAGTTCTCCTCTAGTAAAATCCTGTAAGTAGAAAAGCCTACAATTCAAAGAATAACTTGTTACTTGGAGCCCTCTTTTCTTCGTTGTGCAACATATGGCCTCTCCATGGATCTCTGATGCAATTGAACACAGAGTCATCTGCGTGAGAAAACACTGCCCTTCAAGAAAATGTACTTGTCTCTCCCGAGAATTGCAATAATATGATAAGGAAGTCAATAAAATTTAAAAAATCAAGCAGTCCTTACTCGGCTTGGGACTAGCCCTTTACATATATAATACCTTTTTAATTACCACACTCCCCCCCCAAAAAATGGAAGATAATTGTGCGCATCTTTCAATACAAAAGAATTATGTTCTAGATGATTAAATGTCCATTTTCTTTCAAAAGACACATGGGTGTATAACCAAGATAAATATATTATCTCATTTCTATGTGGAATCCAATGAACAAAATAAATGGATGAACAAAATAGAAACAAGGGCATAGATCCATGGAATAGATTGACAAATGACAGAAGGGAAAGGGGTTGGGGTATGACTGAAAGAAGGCGGAGGGACTGGCCAAAGAACACACATGCATAACCCAGGGACACAGACGGCGGGGTGGTGATGCCCAGGGGGAAGGGGCCGGGGGCTGGGTGGAGGGGCGAAGGAGCGGGGAGGGGAAACGGCCACATCTGTAATAGTGTCAACAATAAAAATGAAGTTTAAAAATACATACGAGGACAGGATTTTAAGCCATACTCTTTGTAAATCTTTGGGCAAATAACTAAAGTTTTCTCATCTGTAAAATGGGTGAATGAAACTGAACCTACCTTATAGGCTTGTTCTAAGTATTTATAATACCTTAAAGCACTTAAACCAGCGCCTATCACATTGTAGGAGCCTGGTAAAATCTAACTTTTATTATAAGATATTACTATTTTCTACACACAAAAAGGCTGCATATCTCAAAAGATCTGGTCTATCAAAGATACTACATGTATTCAGCAATATTTAATTTGATTCCTCATGTTTTATTAATCAAAGATATTCATCACATCCTGCCAGGGCTGATTCAGCAGGAAATGACGGTGTGTCCGCAATGAGCTGACCCAACTCCAACCAAAGGAACAGACCTGGACCATTTTAACCAGGGTGTTCAGAGCCTGGGCCAGAGTTCCACCACTGATAACACTTGTTGAAACAGTGAAAATATCTACTTTACTTCTGACAAGGAATTCAAACCTTAGACTTCTCTCCTTATAAACCCTTTACTATTTTAATTCTTTATTCTTTCATTCCACGTTGTCCACCACTGCCCAGGACACCCTGACCGTGCTCATAGGTAGTGTAGGAACTTGAAGGAGACCCTCAGCCACCTCTGGAGCATGGGTGGCAAGGGAGAGACCATCAGGTGAAAGTTGAAATATACAGCTTACTGCTGTCCTTCGAAATAGCCCTATTAGGAAGCCAACTCAAGCGAGCTGAGCTATTAATCCCACTGAAATTTATAGCTGTGGGGACACAGGGGAGGCTGAGCCATGGCCAGCATCCCACGAAGTCTTTAAGAGGGACAGAAATATGCTCCTTTTACATATGAGATGCTGGGATGATCTAATTGCCAAATCCATCAATGTCCATCTGTGGCTGTTGTGATGTGATCTGACTAACTGCAGTGTGGTTTATAGCTATGTAAAAACTTTCATTGTTTTAAAGGCCTTGTCAAAAAAAAAAGAAAAGAAAAGAAAAAAAAAGAGTACCTCTCTTCCTTAGGAGGTACCAATGGCCAAAAACAGGAAAGCAATGCTATCAAAAAATCAAGGTAAATGACCCCAGTTACCTAGTGACTGCACTAATTTATCTCTGTGTACATTTTAAAGGGATTAATATGGGAAACTCATGTATAATATGCTACAGAGGTGCCTTTAGTTACTGTTTGTAGAGACTAAATTCTGTCTCTTTTGTTCTCTAGGGTTGATGGCACCTGCAACACACCCAAACCTGCTGCTTTCAACCGATGGGGAAAGGTAAGACTCAAATATAAGTTAAAGAAAGACAAGAGATGAGGTAAATTAGCAGATTTATTCTATGAACTTCAGATAACATGTTTTGAATTCTTATCTAGTACTAGGCACTGTGTGTTACCTTTGAACACTCAAAACTGAAACTCTTAAGTGTAAATATCTTAGATAAAGCTCTATAGGAAACAAGATGCAGATTATGGAGTTAAACTCAGTCTGAACTCAGAGTTTAGGCTCTTAAACTGTCTGCTGTACCACCTTCTGATGTGCTGAACTGCCAGCCTACTTTCTTTTTAAAACAAAAGTATTGATTTTAGAGAAGAAGGGGGAGAGAGGGAAACATTGACTTGTTGTTTCACTTATTTATCCAAACATTGGTTGATTCTTGTATATGCCCTGTCAGGGGATCGAACCTGCAAACTTGGGGTATTGGAGCAACGCTCTTACCAACTGATCGACCAAGCCAGGGCTGCCAGCCTGCTTTCTTATTCCCCTTTTTTCCCCTTTCATTTCCCATTCTCTGGATCTATGGCAGTGACCTTCAATGTCTATCTGACTGGTTCTTGGCAACTTCATTCTCTGTCTTCCTGATCGTTTCTTGCTTGACTCTAGACACCTGATTCCTCTTTCCCCAGAGTACAGGACTATAGCCGACTGCAAACAGATAAAAGCATGTGACCTGTGCCTTGTATTGAAGTCTTGCCTATGGGTACTAATCCCTGACAATCCTACTGTGAAGAACACAGTACAAAATAGCATTCATAATTCCACATTCAGAGGTGACATTTTATACATCTCTTTGTCTTGTGTGGCATTTTAGTGTGTTTTACTGCCATACCCTTCTGTTCAATACTTCATCATATTTCACTGAACTGTAGAATAGGTAAGAGAGGGTTTTGAAAAAAACCATAAAAATGAATGTGTCGATCCCACATGGAACTGGCTACTTAGCCATCTTACCATGCGTCTCAGTATTAGTAAAATAACAATGATAATACATACCTAATAGAGTTGTTAAATGGATTAGATAAGAAAACATTTATAAAGCAGAGAGTATAGTGACGGGAACCTAGTAAGCCCTCAGTAACTCCTACCTATTTAAAAAATCATTTTGCTCTTGTTTACAAAGGTTTATTTTGTTTAGTAAGTCCTTAATGTTTCTCAACATTAAGGCACCCCATTTATTTTTCACATTAAAACCTTACTCTGGTACTTGGCTCATAGCAAGTGCTACATATGCAGTAATGAAATTGAATTTCTGGGGGTTGTTTAGACTTAAAATGATTTCATGGAAATTCTTTCTATTCTAAAAATTCTTGCTCTTATCTAACATAAATTCTTTGGAAATTGCAGAGAGAAAAAGGATGGGGGGGAGTGCAAGAAGAGAAGAGAGAGAGAAAAAAAAAAAGATTATCTGTGAGATATTTATCTAAACAGCCTGGCAGAGAGTGGCAGGCTGTGGATGGTCTGCCGGTTCAGGAGGGAAGATGAATGGTTTCCAGGGAGCCCGGGTGCCGCTCCTTAAAAGGAGCCTGCTGTGGCCAGAGCTGGCCTCCTTGACCCTGATTTAATGCAGGAGGAAGGATGCGGAGAGTCATAAAAGGGACGGGCGCGCTCACAGTCCCGCGGCGATTCCCCTGGACAGAGCGGATCTGTTGAGGCAGTCGGGTGTGAGCACGCGCGGTGTGGTGAACGGCACTGGAGATGCGACCTCACGGCTGCAGCTCTGTGATCTCGGCTGCATTGCTGGGCTCTCTGAGTTCTTTACTCATTTGTGAAATGGAGAAAATCACGCGTAGCAAACGGGACTGCTCTGGTGGTTAAATAATGCAAACTGCAGTAAAGCTATTAGCAGAGTTTATAGATCTCTTTGGCCAGCAGCTATAATCTGCTATGCATTACAGATACGTATTTTAGGGCATGTTTCCCCCTCCACCCCCAGGTTTTTCTCTCTTCATGTTTATTGAAAATTAACCCTTAATTGAAATACTGGCATCCATGTGTTCACTATCTGATCCTGTCGTCTTGGGCACATTTCATGGCAACGTAACTAGATGTGGATACTTGATTTTTATTAAACCACGCGGCTTTTTCCCCCTCGAATTTAGTTTGGGTGCAAAGCTTTATGTACATGGTGTGTGAGTGTATGTATTACAGAGAGAGAGAGAGAGAGAGAGAGAGAGAGAGAGAGAGAGAGAGAGAGAGAGAGAGAGAGAGAGAAATGACTGTGAAGCATCCCATTTATACTTTTTTTCTGGGGCCATACCCTTCATAAATACTTTCACAAGAATCTGAGTCTCTCTCTGTTCTGCTTCTAGAAAAGTCATTGCAAATCAACTGATGTGGAAATTACTTTCCAGAGATTAACCAGCTCTAAGGCAAATGCAGGTGTCCTTAACATCACACAGAAAAGGCTGTTTCATTTTTTTTTAAATCCGAGCAGTCCATATAGAGTCTGACAGATTTGTACAGATTTGCTATATCAGCTGCTCTCTGACCTTGGAAAGGTCGTTTAACCTCAGGTGCCTCAGTTGCCTTTTCCGTGATATGTTTCACAGGACTCTTTGGAGAAATGAAATAACATCTGTAGGGATCTTCTGGATGTCCTGGTCTATCTTATACATTTAATAAATAGTAGTCTTTGTTTTTCCTATTACTGTTACTACTACTATTGTTTCCTTTGCAAATGATTTAGGTTCCTTTTGGCTGTACTATTTTTTTTTTCCATTTACAATTGTGTTCTCCTAACTTACAGTTAAGCCAGAGTTAGAGAGTACTCTCAAAGTCCGTAGTTAAAGTGAAAACATTAGTGTAAACACAATTGGAAGAGACTTGTTGCCATGGTGATGTTTTTGCCAAAGTAATGGAGAGGTAAGTTAAATGGCAAGGGATGCTGTGAAAAAACTTGTCTGTATTTTTAACTGCATTGAATGTGATAGATCGAAGAAAAATCTCAAATTGTAGTTAGCCGGCATTTTTTCCCCCTGTCTTTAAAATCTTTACTTACAGAGAATATATTTTTACACCAGTGCTGCTGTTACCCACAGTCATATGTATCTATCACTGGCAAATGTTTCTGCAGAAAGATGGTTTTATAGTCTGATACCCGATACACGCAACTTCCTGTTCTCAAAAATTGTGTCCACATCCACCAACCTTGGGCTCACCTTTCTCATGTATAAAGTAAAAAGGACGATCATATCTGAAGACATGAATGTCTAAGAATTGCATGAGCTAATTCATATAAGGTAATTCACTTAGAGAGCCTAACATTTAGTGAACAATAAAATGTGTTAGTTATGATCATCAAATTTGGATCTGCATTGTTGTCATTATTATCATTATCATTATCCTTGTTATTTTAGAACAGTAGAGTCTAGGCTGTCCTGAGGGATCACTTAGTTAAATTCAACCGTCTTATAAAGATCCTTTGCTCCATATCAGACAATGGGGTTGACTATGGTGACTTATATATGAAAAATGGGTAGCCTCTGGGAACTCACAAACTAAATGCCCTCTTATATTCACAAGTTTAAAAATGAAAGAGGCATGTGTAGTATGTCTACTGCTGAGTCCAGATAGGGCAGAATGCTTAGTATGCTGCCTGGTACTGAGTAGGTATTCAACAAATTCAGCACAAATTGATGGATTAAATAATGGATAGCTTGGTAATTAAACTCCTGAGTAAATGAACTAGAGCTCAGAAATAGGGCTTCAGGTGCTATCAGCACATCCCCGGTACCTAACCTAGCCTAGGATGATGTCGAGGAGCATTTGCTGAATGCGGTTTAGTCTACATCCAAGACGATCTCTTTGCTAGGTGTTTTTTTCCCTAATCCATGTTCAAAGGAGCTGAGTAGATGGGCATGTGTGCACATAAATGGCTCTGTGCATGTGTGTAGTGTTGAGGTATAGAGAACAGAGGAACTTAAATGGTAATCATATAACTCTTTTATTAACTAAGTACAAGCGAAACGCATTCTAAGCAGTTCTTTGTAGATGTCACTGATCCATTCCTCTAACCACCATTCAAGAAAATTAATATTGAGACTTATCAGGAATCTTTCTCTTATTTATAGTGCCCTTGCTGAGCACCTAGATGACCTCTTGTATACTGCGCATTCTCAGTGGGTCCCAGGAAGGGAAGTCTTTAGTCAAGAACTCTCACTTGAATACTGGGTAACATGCTGATGTTCACAAAGTCTGTCCATGGTTTTTCTTTCCTTCTACACTGAATTTATATTACATCTAGGCTGAAGACCTGTGTGCTGGCAAAACCTTGATTCTGACCACATACCCTATGATTCACTCTTTCTTATGTGGTAGAGAACCCATTACATTAATCTTAGGTTGAGAAGCATGGTTTATGGGATCCCCAATCTATGTGTGAACACATTTTAGATTATCATTTTTGTCTATCTTTTCTAGGAACCAGTGGGTAAATTAATGTTTCATTGTTTTCTTTTTAACTCACTGTGAGTCTGACCTGGGTAATGCATGCAGTGTAAAACTAAAATCTACACTGCTGCTATATCCACATGCAAAGCCATCACTTGAAAAAAAAAATTCTATCAGGAGCAGAGTAGCAAAGTTAAATTGGAAGGAGGATCATGACCTAACATCTTATATAAAAAGAATGACTTTGGAATTACTATGCATTGCATTGATATTTAATATTTAACAGAACAGAAGTATGTATTCTATTTGTGTGTGCTATTACTCAAACAGAAACATTTGATGAAATTTCTCTCTCAATGTGTGCACTTTTTAAAAAAAATTTTCATGTTACAGTGAATTTCTCAGGTCAAGTTAGTGGTAGCAATAACAAAAGACTATGATAAAATATTTTCTAATTTCCTACTAGTGTCAAACTTGTCTTTACTTATCAGTTACTCTATGTACTTATGGTTGTTAATTAATTTAAATAAGTTTAATATGAAATGTAGATGACTAATGAGATATGTAGATGCATGAACTGATAGGATAGATATATCAGTCTTAAATATATATATGTCTATCTATATTCATTTATATTTTACTCAAAACAAATGCCTAAAAATGGTAAGATATATTTATATATGCATTTTTATCTATCGTCTATCTCTCTATCCATCTCTTAATAGTAAGTATATTTTAGAAATAGATTGATGGTTATTGATTTCCCTTATACTAATTATTTTACAATTGATATATATTAATTTATAATTAATTATTTTTAAATTATAGAGTAAGAAATTACACATTTTGTTTTTATATAATATCATCTGATGTCTAATATATGTTTTAATTCCCCAGAAGGCCTTAGACACTATCGAATTTAACTCTGCTTTACGATGTAAGCTTTTTTTTAAGTCTTCTTCTAATTAGTGACTCAATCATTTGGCCAAATCCAAATACTGGTTAAGAAATCTTTATTTCTGTATTTTTCTAAAACATATAATTCAACCCATGAAGACTTGTTTTTTTCCTAAGGTTAGAAAAAATATCCAAAATATGAATAGAACACCTCATACCTATCACTACCTGAATTCAAGCCGCCATCATCTCTCCTCTGAATTATTGTGATCAACTTGTAACAGATCCTCTTGTCCCTGTTCTGATCCCCTGTAATCTGTTCATCACACACTAGCCTAAGAGGCTAGCTGTTCTAGAAGACACTAAAGCCAATTCCATTATAGACTTTCACTTTAGCTCTTTACTTGGGATACAGTATGGCACAGAAGTAGGCTTATAGTAATTAATAAATAATAATAAAAAAATTAACTGTTTCATGTACTCACAACGTAAACCTACTTTTGTCCCACCCTGTATTCTCCCTCTGGACCTCTGCTTGACTCCATCCCTTATTTTAGTCAAGTTTTGTTTGTAGGGGACAATCATGGGCAGCTTGTCTAAAATAACCCATTCGCTGTCATAAGTATTTCACTACTGTATTTCTCCATGTTATTTTTGTTGACTTAGTTAATTCACGATTATTGTCTATTGGATAGGGACTTTGGTGTCTTGATCATCCCCCAAAATTTGGCTCACACCTAGTAAGACTTCATAAACGTTTGCTAAATAAATGAATAAAAAAAGAAAAGAAAATTTTTGTGTGAATTCCAAAAGTGGTATCTAGACTAGGAATATATTGAATCCTTCTGACTCCCCACATTATTTCCATTTTATAAATGATGAAATTGAGGGACCAGAGTATGACACAACTGGTACTTGTCAGGTGAGTGGGAACGCTAGATCCAGGCTCCACAGGCTGTGGTTCCTAATGTCCTCTGCTGCGCTCTCCACGGAGGTGCCTCCCTCCAGGCCATTGCGTACTTCAGCTGGAATTAAGGAAGATGCTCCTAATTTCCTAAGCAAACGGTTAACCATCCCAGGGATTTTAAAACTACTGATTTCCATTCCCTCTGGAATAGGTTTTAAGTTTTCATCAGGTAGTTAGGGATAAACCTTTTCATCTTTACATGAAAATTAACCATGGAAAATGCTTCTTAATGTTGCTTAGTTTCGCTTTTTGACTTTACAGAGAGTGTAGAAATTTGTGTGGATCTCTTCAATTTGAGTCCATTTACCAGTTTGAGTTTATCTTTATTTTATAGTAGAACAAATGTTAGTTTTGGTATGCACCTGAGTTTTAGTGGGCATGCTTGTTTGCTTACTTGTTTGCTTGCCTGTTTTTAGACAGATTAATAGAAAATAGCTTTTGAGTACACTGGTAGTTCTAGAAGTCCAAGTTATGGATGGATTTGTTTTTAATAATGTTTCAGGACCATCTGACACTCATAAGCACAAAGGAGCAAATGTTATTCTGTTCATCTGTATCTTTAATTGATCACTTGATATCACAGAAATGGGACCCAAATGTGCATGCATCCATGATAATCTCTGTAGAGAACCAAGAGAGTTACCACCCTGGAATACTTGCAATAGATGCAGCTTTTCTCCAATTCTCCTCAGAGAGAGCTTTGGGGTTTGGTATTGTATTCTTTTTTGGTTACTGCTGCTATAGCCCTAAGACAAGTTCTTAATTTTACTACACTTTCCCCCAATACTCCACAATTTTTAATTGAATGACACATCCCCAATTCGCAAGACAGAAATCTTCTAGTCAGATAATTCCACATCCTCTTTATTATCTACATTCAATCCATAAGGAAAGCCTTTTCAACTCTACAAACCCGTATCTATATCAATATCTATATCTGTGGCTATGTATACATTCACATTCATATTATATTCTATATGTCTATACATCTATATTCTGTTTCTACAAATATGTCAATATAGATATACATGTATATATTAAACTTTGTTTACATATTAAAATATGTCTATTTTACTCTGTTTCCTGTTACTTCGAAAGTAAAGACCTGCATTTTAATCTCGCTAGAGTACCTGCAAAACACTCCCTACTGTCTCCTTATTTTCTTGACCAACATTGACACCCTTGACCATTCACTACAGATGCAGAAGCCACAACTTTGTTTGAAAGAAAATTTCATATCACGTCCTCACACAAAGACGAATATAAATTATTGACCACCTCTTTCCCCACTTCCACCCTTAGTAATTTGCTTTCTTTTATTGTTGAGTAGCTTTCCATGGTCAAGATAGATCATGGTTTACTTGGTCATTTACCTATTGACTAACATGAGCTGTTATTTTTTTTTTTACTTTTATGATTAAACTACTATAAACATTCGGGGGTGGGGGGGGAATCTGTGAGAACATATGCATTCAGTTCTCTTGGGTAAATATCTAAAAATACAGTTCCTGAATCATATGGTGAATATATAATTCTGAGTACAAGAAGAGTCCAATTATTTCGAAATTCATTATACCATTTTGTATTCCCACCAGCAATACATATTTGTTTCAATTTCTCCACATATCTTTGTCAACATTTGGAGTTTTCAGTTTTAAAAATTTTATTCATTCAGATGTGCATAGATAAATCTCATTTTAATGTTAATTTGCTTTCTTTTTTTCCTGATGGGTACAAATATTATGTGTTTACTGACCAATTCAGTATCTTCTTTTATGAAGTTCCTACTCAAGATGTTTGACTATTTATTGTTGTTGGTTGTTTTTTTTTAAATTTTGAATTGCAAAATTTCTTTATGTATTTTGAACACAAGCCATTGTTAGTTAAATGTTTTATAAATATTGTCTTCCACATTTCAAGGATTGCTCTCTAATTTTTCAATTGCCATTATAAAAGCAAAAGATGTTAATTTTGATGAATTTCTATTGATTCTTTCTTTCCTTTTGTGGTATATACTTTTGGTTTCCTATGAAGAAACTCTTAGCTTTTCCCAAAAGCATAAATATCTATGGCATCTTCTTGATGTTTTATAATTTTAGCTTTATGTTTAGGTCTTTCTACATTTTAAGATAATTTTTATATAAAACAAGGCAAGTATTATGGTGCTTATTTCCTAATTTTATATCCAGACATTGCAGCTCAATTATTAAAAATATTAATTGTTTCTTATTCATACATTTTGCAACAGTTTAACTTCCAATAATATTATACTGTTTAGCATATAATGTGAGAATCTTCCAACACTATAATTTTAATTTCCTCCTTTTATCCTTTGTACAATTTTGGATCTATATTTTAATTGTATAAATACTATCAGTTCATGATACATGGTTATTATTTCTACTTTAAAATTTCAAATATTTAAGGAATATTAAAGTGGAAAAGATTCATAAATTTACTATGTTGCTATGTTACTTTGTATAGACCAAATCTCCATCTTGAATTATTTTTACTTATGTCTGAAGAATTTCTTTAGTTAATTTTATCTGAAAATTCACAATTTCTTCTAGTGAAAGTCCATTGATCAAAGGTTTCTCAATTTTTTTCCTGAATAAATGATTATTTCAACTTAATTTTTCATAGACATTTTCTCTGGGGTAACTTTAGTTTAATGTATTCTTTCTCTCAGAACATTAAAAATGGTATCAATTATTTTTTGGCTTGTATTATTTTACAAAAGAAAACTACATTCATTTTTATATTGGCCCCTTTGTCTCTAGTAAGCCTTTTCTTCATTGTCTACTTTGAAGTTTTTCTCTTTATTACTTCTTTTCAGCATTTGATTAGAATATGCTTTTATGTGGTTTACTATGTTTATTTTGCTTGCATTTTATTTACCTTATTGAATTCCTGGATGCATAGCTTTCATTAAATTTAGTAAATTGTATTCACTATTTCTTGACAACTTAATTTTGTTCCATGGGTCACTGGACCTTTTCCTTTTTTTAATTTTAAATAATCCAACTTTCCCCACCCTGTATTTCAGTCAAAATTGATTCCATTCCTCTATACTCCAGTTTAATGATCTTTCCTTTTCTGGAGTGTCATTGCTGATACTCTTATTTACTGAATAATTAAATTACTGATATATATTTATTTTGTAGGTGTATCATTTGATTTTTCTTATTTTTAAAAAAGTCTCTTCTTCTTTTGTACATGTTTTTATTTGCTCGTTCAACACAATACAATAAGGTGTCCTTGTCTGCAAGTTCCATCATCTCTAGCATGGCTCTGTTGTTATTGATTTTAAAAAATTTTTGGTACCCATTTTCTTGCTTATAGTCATGACTTACAAGTTTTGACTGGATGGTGAACCTTGTGGATGCTCTGTCTGAATTTTGCTATCCTATTTTAAAGACTTGTGACCTTTATTATGGCTGAATTAAGTCACTCACGCATCAGTTTTAATCTATTGCATGTTGTTTGAAAAGTTTCTTTAAAAGTACCTATTACTTTAGGCATTGTTTAGTTCTACTATTTAGGTGAGGGCCTTTTAGGGTTTCTACTGAAGGCCCAAATGATAAATGAAGAATCTACTATGAATTGACAGAGCTAAAAGTCTGTCTACCCATGTGATTTCTGAGAATTATTCTGTTTACAGCACAGTAGTCTTTGCAAGGCCTCCTGGAATTTTGTCCCCATATATACATCATTTTGTATTTGGCAAAGACAGAAACAGATTCCTCTTCAGGTTTCCAGTACTCTTTTTCTACATTAGATCTATCTCCCCCAAAATTCTGACTTGTGACATACTTTAGACTCCCTAAAACCTTACTGGTCTTTTCAGCTCAGCGAGACCACTGTGCTTGCTTTGAGAATTTCCATTCTGATTTACAGACTGGAACAGGCTTCTAGGCAGAAAATTAGGGCAATTGTACATTTGTTTTTTTTTTCTCTCAGAGGTAATATTTCTGTGCTGCCTGAAATTCAATGTCTGAAAAATAACTATTTGATGTATTTTGTCTTGTCTTCTACTTGTTATGGTGGGAAGGTGTTACAGGCTGAATGTTGTCCCCCCAAAATTCATTCAGGATGCAGCAGAAGTAAAGCCTGCTTCAGTGTGGTTGGTAGGGTAATAAATAATATGTGGGTGTAATAATTTATAATTTTAATTTGAACATTTCACTTAAAATGTCATATGGTGTGCTTGACTATGATATTGTTATGTTATAGAATTACATGCTTAGGATTTTATAATAAAAGGTTTTGTAATAAAAAGGGACATTATTTGTGCCAGACTCAGTATGTTAAAGTTCCAATGCCCAGTATCATGGAGTGAGTGTGACTGTCTTTGGAGACACGTTCTTTAAAGGGGTAATTAAGGTAAAATGAGGTCGTAAGAGTAGACCCTAATCCAATATGACTGTGTTCTTTTTTTTTTTTTTAGAAGATTCTATTAATTTATTTTTAGAGAGGGGAAGGGAGGGAGGAAGAGAAGGAGAGAAACATCAATGTGTGGTTGCCTTTCATGTGCCCCCTACTGGGGACCTAGACTGGGAATTTAACCTGTGACCCTTGGGTTCGCAGGCCAGCACTCAATCCACTGAGCCACACCAGCCAGGGCTGACTCTTGTTCTTATAAGAGGGAATTAGGACATACATGCACACAAACCAAGGGGCACCAAGGTAGGGACACACTAAGAAAGTGTCCATCTCCACGTCAAAAAGAAAGACCTTAGAAAAAAAACAAAGCTGGCTGCACCTAGATCTTGGACTTCAGTCTTCAAACTATAAGAAAATAAACTTCTGTTGTGTGAGCCATCAGTCTGTGGTATTTTGTCATGGCAACCCTAGCAAACTAAAACAGAAAGTTAGTCAGATTTTCATTACTCCATCCTGTAAAAAAGAAAAGAGGCTTAAGTGTATTACAAACTGTCAAGTATAATTTAAATTATATTTTAAAAAACAGGTTTTCTGCATATCACCTAAATGCCATTTAGAAGATATATTTCAGGAAAAACAAGTGTTGTAACAATTGAATTGTATAATATAAATTGGATCTTTTTAAAATCTTCTTTATTTGAATGATTCACAATATCCAATTTCATTACTTGATATAGTCTTGTTGCAGTAAATTAGTAAGATAAAAGCAAAGGGCTATTTTTCCTTTTTCTAGTATTGAACTCAATAGCAGCTGCTGCTTATTTAATGCATAAACACTTTTTCTATGAAAGGAAAAGAAGCAAATATTTTCTGTATATCCATCTATAATTCTAAGTACCACATTTGTTAGGTTATATTATTAGTTTTTTAATACACTTGATGTTGTAATGTTCAGTGTGCCCATATACCAGGTGAGAAATCTGAGATACGATGGGTTGATTAAGTCACCTATGGTCAAATGACTAGTAAATGAAAGAACTTAGATTTATGCCCAGCGCCTGCCTACTGCTCTGAGCCCTTGGTCTTTTCTCCACATTACTCCAGATAGTGTCCAAATAGTTGAATGAGACTGCTGTTATTTCTCCATGTGAGTATGCCCAGTTGGATTTTCAGTAGTTTTTATTTGTTTGTTTATGCTAAGAATGATCAAAAGTTGCTTCAATAAATGCTTTTGCAAACCTTTACAAAATTAACTGATTAATAGAAGATTTGCTAAGAACACATCTTATGTATTTTGAATTTTTTTTTGTTTTGTGTGCATGTGGAAAATCTTGACAGATGGGAATTATACAAACGAACTGTGCAAATGTATCTGCTGGTGCTCTTAATAAACCTGAATAGTATAGACTATTAGGCACAACCATTTTTGCTAAAGTTGAATTGTGAATCTGTAAGACATTAAACAAAAGTTGAAATAAGATTTCTTTTCATAGCCTGACACTAATAATAAATATTGTATTACCTAGACTGTAAGATAAATACTTTGAATGAATGCTTTGTTTAGGAAATACATGTATTGTGTTCAAGCTGAATCAGATCTAGCTTTCATTTAACAGATGGACAAGCTCTTTCATAATGTTAATCCTTACTCTGAGTTCTCACAGAGGATTGTCACTTCCAGTCTTCTTTGATTCTCTGAAAAATGTGTATATTCAAACCGCACATGTATCTGACTCTACAAGGAGTGAAGTGGGCAGCAGAATTTAATTAACAGCTTTTTAAGAGAGAAAATAAACTCATCAGCAATGCACAAACTTTTCAGATTACAAAATCATCAACCACAAAAATAACATCTTTACAAAGTAAGTGGGCAAATAGAGAGACTTAAATATCATGACCCTAAATGAAGTCACTAGGGCAAACCATGAATGCTCCCAAATGACATAAGAAGCACTCAGTTAATTTGGATGTCACACTAATTGGAAAGGGTTCATAGAGTTAGCAATGCATACGGCAGGACATAAACTCATAAAACATTAGAACAGTCACTCAGTTCATCAAAACATATTCCCTTCTATTATGATAAAATTTCTTTCTATTAGACACTAGAGCTCCATTTCAAGGCATGGACATTGTAATGGCACTTCCCATGTACAAACCAGCTTAATAGGCATTCCATAGACTGTTACTCAATGCATGAGTCTTCACTGTTTTTCCCCCAAGAGGAAGTAAATGAAAATGAAATCAACAGTGACTTGTAATTAACCAGTTTGTGCTAGTCCCAAATGTTCCAATAACTAACTGAATGACTTTTGGGTGTAGTGTTGAGCTTCAGGTGCTAAACTTATTTTCTTACCTATAAAATACTATTTTCATTCAAAATATTATTTTCCCAAGGGAAAAGATATTACATGTTCAGCAAGATGGGTCAGTGAAATTCTTGTCCATTTGGAGAGTCTCGGGAATCATTCATACATTAAAGGCCTATACATCCTCGTGAGTAAGACTATGTTGTATGTTAAGTTTTTAAAAACTTATTTGACATAGGCATCCATTTTTATCAACCTTTTTTTTTTTTTTAAAGATTGTTGTTTATTTTTAGAGAGAGGAAGAGAGAGAAAGACACATCAATGTGTGGTTGCTTATTGCGCACCCACTACTGGGGACCTGGCCTTGCAGCCCAGGTATGTGCTCTGACTGGGAATCAAACCTGCAACCCTTTGATTCACAAGCTGGCACTCAATCTATTGAGTCAAACCAGCCAGGGCTTACCTACCTTTTGTTATACCTGTTAATGATCCATAAATGTATTACCGTCTAAGAGGAACAATTGGCCAGGCCTCATTGCAGATGATGCATTTTGAGATACTGTTTCCCACATGGTACAGTATGCTACCAGACTCCATGTGGATGTTCTGTAACATCTCTGCCAAGTGGTTGGTATTATTGCTATTTTGGCCAAATAACCCTTTGCTGTGGGGCTGTCTTATGCATCGGAAGAGGTTTAGTAGCACCCCGGTCTCTACCCTCTAGAAGCCAATATCGGAAGATAGCAGATATGAGGTGGGAGTATGAGCTCTAATCCCTCAGAGCCTGTCCTGGGGTCGTCACAGATGGGGGGAAATAAAACGAGTCCTCTCAGACACTTTTCTGTCTGCCAGTAGAGGGATGGTACTTCCCTCTTATGGAGAAGACCCTGAGACCTCTCGAAATGGCTTTTATTGAGAACCAAATGCACAGGGGTATACAGCAAAGCTCATCAATCAATGTCAAAAGGCTATGTTTTGACATAGATTGACATATCAATCTATGTCAAATATGATAGAGATCATGGATAACAATTGAAAGAACACAAGAGATCTGCCTCAGGTCAGGGTCTGTGAATAATGGGAATTTCCTTCTCAGCATAAGCTGGTTATCATAGCTTTTGAGGGAAGAATAAAGCATGCTTCAAGTAACTTACTTCTAGGCCCCCTTACTGCTTATCCCCACCCCACCCCCCGCCCACCCTGGGAACCACACAATCCAGTTTAGGTCTGTGCCTGACCTTTAGCATTGTTTCAAGCCTGAGCCAGGAGGATGAGGCAGAGCCGCCAAGAGATAAGGAGACTTCTTTCAGATAGAATGAGGATTCTAGCCATATTAAAGCTGGGAGGTGAGGGTCTTTTGCCCTTTCTCTGTGTCCCCCAAGTTCTTCCCTGATGCCCATGTGCGGCTGCTCCTGACTTAGGTTGCCCCTGCCATCAAGGGGCCTTACCCATCATTGACTAACCAGCCATCCTCTGGGGCCAAGCAGAGAGATGTGAGGGGGACAGATTTTGTCTCCTTAGTGGCCTGTTTTCCCAAGGCCTCCTTGTTCAGCCCCAGCCTTGGAGCCCTCTTGCCTGTCGGTGAGGCTACAGTTCCTGAAACCAGACTGGATGTTTCCCAACACCGACATACTCAAAATATCCGACTCAATTAAGTTATTAGTGAAAATGAAAAATGTGTCTTTTATTTTATGGAAAAAAACTGAATGGACATTTTGGCCAACCCAATATTATAACGATACACATACGTCAGTATACATTTGTCAAAATCTTTAGAATTAACAACACAGAGTGAAGCCTACTATAAACAATAGACTTTGGGTGATAATGGCATGTCAGTGTTGGTCATTGATTGTAAGACGTACACTGCTCTGGCTTTGAATGCTGATGGTAAGGTGACTATATATGTGGGGGGAGGGAGCATATGGGAACTCTGTACTTTGTGTTCAATTTAATGGGAAACTAAAATTGCTCTAAAAATAAAATCTATATAAATAAATTCCTGCTTATGATTATTATTATCAAGAGGATAAAATTCACCAGGTATTTTTCTAATACCACCCAGACGGATAGAGGATACTTTAACATCTGTTTTTAAAAGTATAAATGAAATAAAGTTAAATATTATTCATGCATCTATGGAAAACAGAGGACCTGTTTTCCCTCCACGATCAGCAAATTAAATCATCTCTGATTTATTCGATCTTCCCACCTGATCATTGTGTAACATTAGGCCTCCGCTATGTCACCTGGGAAATGAGGCATGTGGACTAAAGATAACACAGAGCACCTTCAGCTTCCTCATTGTGTTTCCTTGTTAAGTGTCTTCAGTTTTGCTGGCCTGACAAATTTTCTCATGACATCAAATTCCTACAATGATAGCTTGTAAGACTATACGAAGGCATGTAAGAATCTAAGAATCAGGGGGTTGCTATAACTCAGTGAGTTCGGTGCAGAGCTTAACTTTCATCAAATGACGATGACTGAAGGACTGAGGGACACTGGCTGCCTTAGTTCAGGAGCCTCAGTTAAAAACAGCACTTAGCAGTCACAGCTAAAACATGAGTCTCAGAGCATTTAAGTAACTTGACCAAAATCACTAATCTAGAAGGAATAAATGACAATTACTTCAGACAATATTTAATGTGTCAAAGTTTGTGAACTTCCACGTACAACATGCTATATCCAAATTATAAATCAGTATATTTTATGTGTCAATGTGTCAAAGATACCAAACGTGCATATCCTGAATAGCCGATTATGGATGCCATTTTGCAAATACTTTCTGGAATTCATCATGGGACATTTCTTCATAATCAGGAGAAAGCTGTTGAGCTCAGCAAGGGTTTGCTTCATATGTTTTAAGTTATGGTCTTAGGCCAACACAACTTTGGATTATTATATTTGTCTAATAGTTTAATTCTTTTAACATTATGACATGCCCCTCTACATATTCTGCAATACTATCGTAAAGGCTAATCTGTCTCTTTCAAGTACAGCCATGTAAAGGGTTAATTAGTGTCCGCATTGCATATCTTTTTTTTTTTCTTCAAATACTTCCACTCTCAGGTTTCTTACATTTAAATTCTGTCTCTCATAAACAATGTATCACTGTATTTTTTTTATCCATCCTGCTGGCCACTGTCTCTATATGGAAATTTCAACCTATATATTTTAGTGTAATTCATGATATTTGGGTTTAATTTTCTTCATTAATATTTGTTTATCCCACTTATTCTTGTTTCTATTTATTTTCTCTTTCTTACCTTTGGATTTATCCATCATTTTTCTATGATTTTATTTACCCCTAGGAAATTACACACACACACACTCTTTCGAATGTGGTAAAGTACATAATAACATGAAATTTACCATCGTAACCATGTTTAAGTGTATACCTCAGTGGTATTAAATACATTCATAATATTGCGCAACATGACCACCATCCATCTCCACAACTCTTTCCTCTTATAAAATTGAATCTCTACATACATTAAGCAGTAACACCCCATCCCCATCCTCTGGCCCTTGACAACCAACATTTTACTTTCCATCTCTATGATTGTGACAACTCAAAGTGTCATATAAGTGGAATCCTATATTTGTCTTTTTTGTGACTGGCTTATTTCACTAAGCAAAATGCCCTCCAGCAACATGTATCTTGTAACCCATCACGGAATATCCTTCCCTTTTACATTACATTGTATGCATATATCACATTTTGCTCATCCAGTCATGAACTGATAGGTTCCTGAGTATACAAATCTCTCTGCTTTCAGTTCTTTAACACCTATACCCATGTTATTGGTGGAATGCATGTGGCCTCCAAAATTCACAGGTGGAAATCTCAATGCCCAATGTGATCATATTAGCAGGTGAGCCTTTTGAGAGGTACCTGGGTCATGAAGGCAGAGACCTCGTGAATGAGATTAATGTTTTTATAAAAGAAACCCCATGCCCCTTTCATCATGTCCACGTGCCTTTTTGTCCCCGTTAGGTTTATAAGAGGGAACCATATTAATTTTCTCTGGGCTTTTCTGGGCTTTTGATAGCTAGTTATGACAAGTTATAATTGCCAACTAGAAATTACCTAAAATAGTGTTAAGAGTGGTTGAAGTGGGAACGAGCTTGTTTCATTGTAGGGTTATGTGTGCGCACGTGTGTGTGTGTGTGTTTATATGCATGTGTTTTGATTTACTACTTTATGCCCTGATTCCATGTTTAGTGTTTCAGCTCAGTTGTGTTTACATGATTGCATACTGCTTAATCATTTCCACCCATAGAAATCAAAAAATGTGGAAAGCTTGCTACAGTTTGGGAAAGTTGGCATTATGTGATGCAGAACAACATACTTGTATTTATTGAAACCCTGTTTCAGAGAGTGCCTTCCAGGCATTTTAGAGAAATCATCGACGTTGATCCTTAGGGCAACCTCTGTGGGTGGAAGGATGGTCATTTGGCCTTGTCTGTGAGGAAACAGGCCAAGGGACACAGACCCTCCCTCAGATGACCAGATCTGTCTCATTTGAAAGCCCATACTTTCCCTACAGCAATTTGCTGGCAGAGTCCGCTAGTGGGAGACTGCCTAGGTCTCCCTTCCTCTCTTCAGGGCCTTCAGGCCGGAGAGGAGCTGGAGGGAAAATAAAACATGATCTCTTTCTTATCCCATAGGGAGAAAAGCAGGATTGCTTTGGCAAAATGTGGCGCGCGTGCGTGTGTGTGTGCGCGCGCACGCGTACTTCATGATCTATGTTTATGACGCATCTTCACACTCATGTGCTTGTTTTATCCTTTGAATACCACTGGGCCAGAGGCAAGTCTGATCAAACAGCGTCACTTTTCAAATAAGTCCTAGAACTCAAATCATTTGACTGGTTTTGTAGCCAGTTTCTGGTTAGCAGAATTTTTCCCTCTCCAAGATTTTAGTCTTACCATTCTCTCTCTCTCTCTCTCTCTCTCTCTCTCTCTCTCTCTCTCACACACACACACACACACAATCCTACCTGTAAATAATGAAAATTTTATTTTCACTATAACTTAGATGTTTTTCTGACTTTAAAAACAACACATAGTTGTTGTAGAAACTGTAAAAAATATGTAGCGCTACAATTAAGACAGGAATATAAACAATTTTTATTTTTATTTACATTTTATGGTCATTTGATATATTCTAAGTGTGCATATTTACACAACTTAAATCCAATTGCATTTTTATCTTATTTTGCTTCCTTGCCATTACATGATAAGCTTTTTTTGCATGTTTACAAATTCTTTTTAAACCTCAGTTGAATGTCTGCATAATATTCTCTAATATAAATATATGCTACTTTAGTTATTTTTTCTTAGTTATTGTGCATTTAATGATTTCCATTTTTTGGAAGTCTAAAGGATGTTGAAATAAATATGTTTTCATATAACTATTTCTCCTGACTTCACAGTATTATTTTATGTTATATTATAGAAGTAGGATAGCTGAGACAAGGAAAAACACTATATGTATGTTAATTAGTTCAGGAAAATAGTGCATTCTATAAAGTTACGCTCATGATTTTTACTTTGGAAACTGGAAGTTTGGCTCTGGCATATTGTGCGGAGTCCAAGAATCGGCGATCAGAGAGAACCTGAGGTTCTGCTCGGTAGGGGGCGCAGATGAGTGACGGCGACCTTCGTAACATTGAAATCTGCGGACATAGGCAGTCATTTGCTCCGATTCCAAAAGGGATGAGGCTGCCCGGGACAGGGCCTGGCACACGCTAAGGGTGCGCTCCACATGCTTCGGTTTCGTCGCCCCGTCCCGGCACCTTGCGTGAGACAGCACCGCTGTCCTGGTCTTTCTCCTTAAGCCCACACCTCCGTTTCTCCTTCAGGGGCAAGGCCGAGTCTCCCTGCGTCTGAGCACAATCAGCAACCGCCTTCTCTCCCTTCAGGGGAATTGCTTCGCTTTGCTTTGAAATTGCAGGAAAACCTTCATTTAATGTTTGTGTTTGGTTGAAAAGCCTGAGAAGACTTAGCAAGGACAAGCAAATGCATATAAACTAGAGGAGGAGAAAAGGGCCAGAATAAGAAATAAGATTTAGTGGCACGATTTCTTGTTTTAAATCCAAGAAACAGACACACCATCCACATGCGCAGGTCACAATCTCAGAAATTCAAAGATGATGATTCTGAATATCAAAGTAAAAGTTACTCAGACAAACTCAGGCAGAATGCAGATGTTTCTCATGTATATGGCTGACTACTCTGACTTAGATAAATATATGCAATGCTGACTATCTCGATAACAGTCTGTGTATTCCATTCTCTGTCCATAAACACAATCAAGCATAAGAAAGAAAAAAAATAGAATAAACTATCTGTTGTCACAATTGGTTATGGCTTTCATAGAAGATGACCCATTTCACCTCTTATGAAATCCCATGCAAATTACTGTCCTCGTTTTCAGGCAAGGATATTGGATGCTGCATTAGACTCAGTGAAATGCCCCAAATTCTTACTATCATCCCAATTGCTTTTAAGGATATCATCCATGTATTAATATCCAGTAAATATATCACTTTTAGGCATATGCTGATAAAAACATATACTGGAGGTTTGAATTGCAACATTATTTTGAATAACAAAAATTGAAAATGACATAAATGCACATCTATTGAATATAGATTTTAATATTTTTAAGCCTCTCCTGAGGATATGTTTGTTGACTTGAGAGAGAGAGGAAGGAGGAGAGAGAGGGAGAGACATGTATGTGAGAAAAACATCAATTGGTTGCCCCCCCCACCCCCGCATGCACCCTACCTGGGGATCAAACCTGCAAACTTCTGGTGTATGGGACAACACTTGAACCAACGGAGCAATCCAGTCAGGGTGGATACAGATTTTAAGAAGTATGAGACTGAAATTATATGCACCAATTGTACACATAGCCAAATACTACCCCCATTCTTACTCCTCTCAAATGTTAACTGTCTGTGAAGGCTTCTATTCCTAACCATTATCTGTTATATCCCATTGTAATAATTGTGTTATTAAACAACAGTTCATTTTAATGCCTGCCTACTCTTTGAAGTATAAACATTTGAAGACTGGAGACGCGACTTATTTACTTTCAGAACTAAATATAGTAGAAAAAGTAGATGCTTAGCTTATACTTACTCCAAATTCCAAAGCAACCATCAAAATTTCCTCACTTACAAAATCTGCTTAATGGAAAAATCTGTATTTATTTATAGATAGTGAATGCTTATAACTTCAAAGAGACAAAATTCAAGCAATAAAACGATCATATGTAGGTGAGTTATAACAGTTTTGTAACAGAGGTTTTGTAAATGTATTTGTGACCTTTACTCCCTACTAAGAAAACACAAAACAAAACAAAAAGCTTTAACTTCTGGCTTCTGCATTTAATGTCTCAGAACTCTCAGTCTGGAATAGATCCCACTAATGTTAACTATTGGTGCTGCTATTTTCTCTGTAATTCTGGCCAAGTTTGTTCTTCTCTGTCCCTTGGCTAGCTGAGGTAAAAGAGAGTATTTGGTGATCACTTACTATAAATGGACAGTTTGCAAATGGAGATATTTTTGATGACTCTGATTTCACTGAAACTCTTTCCTTTTTTTTATTTCATCCTTACCTGAGGACATGCTTATTGACTTCTAGAGACAGAGAAAAGGAGAAAGAAAGAAAAAGAGACAGACAGACATTGAGGTGAGAGAAAAACATCAATCAGTTGTTTCTTGTACATGTCGCCAACCTCGGACTGAACCCACAGCGCGTACATGTGACCTGACCTGAAATTGAACTTGTGACCTTTCAGTTTATAAGACACTGCTCCAACCAACTGAGCCACACTGGCCAGGGCTAAAACTCTGTACTCCTTCGGGGGGAAAAGTATGTCGTCTAATAGCAATAACTTAATAGATGTCTTAAAACTTTCCCAAAATATTCAGTATAATGAAGAAATGATATTGTGAAATCACAGTAAGTATATTGCCGTCCTCATAAGATCCTTTCATTGTACTAACCGCTGTGTCAAGTACCAGATAAATCATCCCCGATTCTTACAAAGCCCTACAATATGGGCATTTTATCCTTGTTCTACAGATAAAGAATTTGAGATTCAGAGCTGGCTAAAGTGGTATTCTAAGTCTGGATGACAAGACGTGGCCACGGAAATTGTTTTATTTTCTTGCAGAGTGAGATTCAGTCCTTTTTATTTTTCATTTGAAGTCTAAGCGGCGGAGTGAAGCCACTCTCCTGACTTGAGGCTAATGGCACTATTGGTGGCCCCGGTGCAAGACCCGCCGCTGCACTGTGACAGACCCCCCCGAGACACAGGAGGAGTGGGCAACTGGGTCTGTGACGGGCAGCAGCCCCAGGGGTTGCTGGGAGCTGGCACAGGAGCTTCCTGGGTGACCTTCGTGGGCCGTGGTGAGGGGCTTCCTCCTTGAGCGTTGCTGCTAAGTGTCAGTAGTAGTAACGTCTGCGCATCTCTTCCTGCCACTCGCACTGACCTCAGCAGAGAAGTTTCTAACGGACCCTTTCCAGGGAAGGTCACGGGCTCCTTCTGTCATCAGACTAGTGGCCTGTGATTAGAAAAGGCAGGTGGGAAGGCAGTGGAATGCTAAACTGAAGATTTGTGAGAACACAGGAGAGTTCAATTAGAATTAGGCTGTATGACCAAGGAATCAAAAATATCATTTATCAGAAGAACAAATGAGGGGAACCACTAGCAGAGAAGAGAAGAGTATTATTTTGTTTCCCTTTTCTGTCAGAGAGACAAATTCAATTTTATAGTGATGCACCAAATATTTTTAGGTATTGATTTTGAAATCCTTGCTTGACATTTAAGACAACAGGAAAGATACGGGTGGAGACCTGAGGCAGGTATATGGGAAGAGAGTCTTTTATTAAGAAAATTTCAAAGATTTCCATAAAGGTGCGATGCAAAGTGGATATTAAAACAATTGCTGTGTTACCGGTCTCATGTGGATTAATCTCACATGTTCTCGCAAATCACAGTGGATCTCACAAGGTGCCAGTTCCTCATTGAGGCCGTGAGATTGCCCAGCTCGCTGAAAGGGAAACAGTTATGCCCCTAGAACTGATGTTGTGAGAGCTCCCCCTACCGTCCCTCCTTCATTCCAAAACCCGCATAGACTTTAGGGAAGTGGGCAGATCTGAGATGCAAAAGTGAAGTTATTAATGGGATTTTCCTGACGCAATTAAAGTAAGAAAATATGTGAAAAGACATGACACAATCAATGGCAGGGCACTCTTTTGGATCACATGTTGTGATTGGAGGCGGGAGGGTTAAGGTCTTATAAGGCCGGAGGACCTTTGTCGTTGAAGTCTCGCTTCGCTTTCCCAAAGCAGTCACTGTTAAATAGTTTGCCTTTAAAGATCTTACCACTTGGAGTTACTGTATTCTTGCCATTTTAATCTCTTGGGGGGACGTCTAAAGCTAACAGGCATTTATATATTTCTAATATTTCAAAATATCATGAGCAAATTTTCTAAAATGCAGCCCCTTGTGCTATGCAACTGAAGAAAAAAACTGAGGTCTCTCATCTATTGAAGCGTTGTTTTGCTGTGAGCCCTACTGTGTGACAGGGTGCTTGCGGCTGGATTCAAATGTGTTCCTCATACCTTGACTGCCCACCCTCCCTGTCTCCCTAGCAAGATGCACTTTCCAATCTTCTGCGTCAATTGGCCACTATTTATAACTTTAATAATATGCAACTAGATTTCTCCCACTGACTGCAGACTCTTGTGGGCCTTGTGGGAAGAGAGACTGGTGTTCCTAGACTATGAGCCAAGAAAGCCTTCTTCGGAAGGACTTGGACATGATCCAGACTGTGAGGTTGGCCGGAAGCACCAGTGGAATGGCGGTCAGAAGTGAGATGCGCTACTGAATTATTTTTACATCTTTGTCTAAAATCAGTTGTGTATATTTGTGTGGCTCTGCTTCTTCATTATCTATTCTGTTTCTTTCATCTATGAGTCTACCCCTCCATCAACACCCCACAGTCTTGCTTGCTCTAGTGTTATAATAAAAACCAGGCTGAAACCAGGTGGAATTATTTTCTCCCACTTGATTCTTATTTCTCAAAATTGTAGCTATTTTAGATCTTCTGTTTTCCATGTGCATTATAGAATAATCTTTTTTATATCTTCAAAAAATTCTTGCTGAGATTTTGCTAGCATCTGCATAAAACCTTTATATCAGTTTCTGAAGAATCAATGTATCACTAAGTGAAATCTTTTAATCCATAATTATGTTTGCCATACTTATGTTTGAGCAATTATTTAGATCTTGCTATTTTTCATCAGCATTTTGTGGTTTTCAGCATACTATTCCTACACATATCTTTTATTTTCATACCTAAGTATTTCCTTTTTAAGTATTCATGCATCATATTATTTAACTTTTATGTTCACATGTTTACTGCTAAATATATGGGGATTCAATTGATTTTTGTAAGTTTGTTTTTTATTTTACAACCTTACTGAACTCACTATTATTTCTTCAATAATTTTTTTGGTAGATATCTTGGAATTGACATTCTAGATAATCACATCATTTGTCTATAGGGAATTTTTTATTTATGAACTGTAGGCCTTTAATTTCTTTTTCTTGCTTTATTGCACTGTTGAGAATCCACACCCTATGCTGATATTTTGTTGATATTAAGTTTAGTGATATTAAGTGTAAGTTTTTATAAGTGCTCTTTTCAAGGTCAAATGCGTTCATTATTTTTTATTTTTTGAATTATTTTTGTGATGTCACTTTAACATATTTCTGAGACAACTTGAACATCTCTGTCATCTCAGCATTGACCTCTATTGATTAGGTTTTTAATTCAATGTTGATTCTTGGTGTTACAAGTGATATCATGTGTGGGTGTGGGCCTTAATACCACTTGGCAGTGGTGAAGTCCTGAATGTCTGCTGGGTCTCCTCGGACCCCACCGCCACTGGGAGAGAGAGGAGCATCTTGTTATTGTGAAAGGGCGGGGACTGAAAGTGCCAGCTGCTTAGGTCATCTCCTTTGACACCCTGTGCTGGGAAGCTAGGTTGAAAGCCCCCACCCCAGTCAGGGATTAAAGTCCTGGGCCTCTACCTGGCTTTCTCTGATCCCACCCTGACAGAGGTGTTGGAATGATTCACAGCCTGAAAAGGGTGAAGTTTAGGCTGATCATTCAGCCTTTGCTGTTGTGGACCGAGTAGGGTTTGGCTAGAGTAGATTGTTAGCTACAAGGATTCTTTCTCACTATGCTGCCTCTTTCCTAGTGTTTGGCTTGAGAGAACAGGTGTTCACTGGTAATTTTTAGCTGTGCCTGATGGTATTTCTGGGAAGCTGGCTTTTTTAGCGCCAACACTGGGATATATGAGACAAAAAGGAAACCCGAGGAACTCACCAGTGTGACAATCTTAGTGCCCTGGAATCTCTAGCCAACCCTTTCTTTTCCTCCCCACCCTTCTGAATTTCTTTATGTTTGTTTTATATATAATAGCCTAGGTTTTTAGTTGTGCTAATAGGAATAATGTGGAAAAATACATCTACTTTGTCTTTCTAGATGTGGATATTGTAAGAACATAGATTTCCTTGAGGTGTATTCTCCTAAGGGAGCTTTTTGAGATGAATCAAGAAGGATGGTCAGTGTGGGAAGGCAGGGAAATGAATAAAAAGAGGATCTTTGAAGGTACTTTGAACACAGCAAATATTTTGAGGTTCTAATATTTGGAGTTTACAAATGTGGTATATTAAGTATAAACAATGAGTAGATTTCTTATATAAAGCTTATCATAGCTTTGGAAACTTTATAATGTGAGCCTTGGTTTAGTTTGCTTGTTTTTTCTTAATCACTTTAATCCCGACACATCATATTCTTCTAATTATTAAACATTGATTATTTTTTAAAACAACTATGATTAAAACAAAAGGGATTATGGGACCATACTCTTTTTAGATCTGATGTTAAATAAGGAGAAAGAGCATAGTCAATAACAAAATTATATATGTATTTATTATATTTTATATGTATATATTTTTTACAAATCATTCCTTTAAGGATAAATATCTCCCTGGTATTCTGAATGACAACACATTCTATGGAGGCAGTGCAGTGTCCAATTACAGAAGTTTAAATGAGTGATGGTTAAGTATCAAATATTTTATTGCAATGCATAATATATTGTAGAGAATTAAATGGCATGCTGTGTTTTTTCTTGGACGCTTGGTTCAGATTCAGATATCTTGAAGGCCTACGCTGGAATCTCAAAGTGGGGCTGGGCTGGTTGATTCCAAGGTCAGCAAGAATTGTGAAAGCGACTCCCAAAAACCTCATAATTGTATTTAATCAAACTTGATTTGCCTTCCAAAAGGCTTTTGGACTATTTTAATTCTCCAAGGCCCATATCAACAAGTAAAAATAAAAATAAAAATGCAGAATAGTCTGAGGGAATCTGCTTTGGCTCAATAAACTTAGAGCAGAATATATTTTCTAAAATGTCCTCAATAGTATTTTAGTACCACACGCTCTTCTAGTATCTGGTCAAATGAAAAGTTTACTTCTTCCTCTTCCTCTTCTTATTGCTCCTCCTCCTCTTCCTCCTTCTTTTCCTCTTTTTCCTCTTCTTCTTTTTCTCTTCCTCTCTCCCTCTTTCTCTCCCTCCTTCTCTCCCTCCTTGTTCCACCCTTGGAATCAAGCTACCATATTGCAAAGAATCACAGGCCACTTCAGAAAGCATGTTCCTATTCCATTTGACAGACAGTTAAACTCTAAGGAGATGCAAGGTCATAGCACGAATAAACCACCACCAGAGACATGAGTGAGTGAATCTTAAGGTGATGCCTACCTCCAGTCCAGAAGTCACAAGAGCTGATGTCGTGTGGTCAATTTGTGGAAGGAGAATGCCACTGAGAGTCAAAGCAAGCCTACGATTTAGACCAAATTATTTAATCCTGCTGAACCTCGGTATTACCTTCTGCTAAAAGAAGTATAATAACATTTTTATTGTTGAAACACCAATAAATAATATAATTGGTTTAAAATGCCTATTATAACATTGCGAATATTCTAATACTAACTAAATCTGATATTCCATCTTCTTTATATACTTAAATATGACTAGGATACTTGACACAATTTACATACCCTGATGATAGAAAAATGCACGTAGACATTGGGAGTACATAGACAATTGATGTAAGGAAGCTTTAGGTCCAGGCTTCAAGGAAAGAAACAGAGCAGTTTCACAAGTTTTCATGTTACAGAAAATAAGAGAGGGAAGCCCCATGGGAAATGTGATAGCAAACCAGGAAATAGGCAAGAGAAAAAATGAAATTCTTAAGGAAAGAATAAAAGAGGACAAAAAGTTGGAATGGATTCCTCTGAGTCTGGATTTGCAGGACACGTGACTTCTGCCCTGGTACTTAGAGAAAAAAATGCATGGAAAATTACACTAAAAAAAGGGTGGATTAGCCTATTCTAGAACTTCACTGTTGAGATACTACCATGCAATGCATTAAAATGGCATCTTCAACCACTTTAGACATCTTTTCGATTCTGGTTGTTATAAAGATCTACCTTCTGCTGGATTAGTAGGTTCAGTACACACCAGGAATTCATCCCTTTTTCTGGAGCCACACACACAGTTATTCTTTTCCATAAAAATGGAGGCTTGCCATCTCTATTCAGTCTTTTTCTTGTTCAGGAGAGTAAATGGGAAAAAACAAATATCTTCCAATGATTGCTTACGGGACTTGCTTGGAAATCTCGCATCGTGATATCCTTCCTTTGGATATAGTCTATGTGCCCCCAGCTAACTGAACATCAAACATACATGTGATTTACAAAGTACGAACTATAGGAACTATAATTGCGATTTACAAAATGTATTCAGCAGAAACTTCATTTATCATTTATACAGTTCATATAGCTCAGATTTTGTGATTTCAAAAGTATAAATTGTGAAGGCTGTTTTGCTTATTTACTCTTACAGTTTATAATTTTGTGACAAAATTTTATTAAATGAACATCATTGTAAATTTAGAAATAAATTTTAGTGGCCTGTGAAAGACTTGGGGGCATTTTTTGTTCTAACATGTCTTGTAAGAAGGAAACTCTCCCTCTTACTAGTGGGTAATGACAAGAAAACGTTAACAGTCATTACACGTATATGTATTGTGGATAGTTTTGATCATAATTTCCTCAAAACTCGTGATCATTTGTATTAAAAGCAAGAAACACAATTGCCCACTGACAGTCGATTATTATTTGAGAGATGACCATTCTGCAATTCTTGCCAAGTCCTAGATTTTCACAACCCCTGAGAAACTGATTGACATAAATACATCTTGCAGTTGTATCTAAAAATAATTATAATATAAAAAGATATATGACATTTTTATTGACCCATTTTTCCCCATTACTGTGGTTTGTTCACAGATAAAGTTTCTTCATAAAAGTATGAGAAAAGACAAGCTAAGGTTAATTAATGCAAAATATAATAGAGGTATATTTTATGGAGTTGAAAAAAGGTAGTTTTCCCAGGTTTTTGTCTAAAGAGAGCTGAGATATGTGAGGCACATTTGGTATCAAGCTCCTTTTCTGTTACACTGTGTTATTTTTAAAGATAGTTGCTGCATTACTGCTGCAGGACCTATAATAAAAATACATTTGAGTTCTTTTGTTTCTTGAATATCCAAAGAAAGATAATCATTCTTTCTTTTTTCCATCCAAATGGAGGACTTCAGATAAATTTCAAGTGAAAAATACATAACATAAAGGAACTTCCAGTCAAGATGGTGGCATAGGTGAACACGGCTCACCTTCTCACACAACCACATCAAACTTACGACTAAACTACAGAATAACCGTCACTCAGAACCATCAGAAATTGAGTTGATTGGAGGTCTGACAACAACAGAATTAAAGAGACCACGTCCACCCAGACTGGTAGGAGAGATGGAGAGCAGAATGGGCTGATCCTGCATCCACATGTGATGGATAAAAATTCCGGAGGGATATCTCAAAAGCAAGGAATTCCAGCCCCACACCAGGCCCCCCAGACCAGGGTTCCAGTGCCAGGAATATGAGTCTCCATAACTTCTGACTATAGAAACCAGTGGAAATTGAGTTGGAAGAAACTTCTAGAGTCCCAAGCAGTGTCTTTTAAAAACCCACACATAGACTTACTCACACTCTTTCCCTTTGAGCTCCAGCATTGGGGTAACAGCTTGAAAGGCACCAGTGGCCGACAGGGAGGAAATGAAGTATCTGGCATCAAGGCGAGAGCTCAGGGGCAGCTTTCTCCCAGGAAAGTCAGGAAGAAGCCACTGCCCGGTATCTGAACCCTCCCCCTTCAGAGCCAGCAGGTGGGCGCCATATCTGAGACTCCATCAACCTGGCTACCACTGTTTGCCCTGCTGGGGGGGCATCCTGAGGCTCTGCCCACCCAACTTACTGGCCCACTTAAGCTGTTAACTGAGCTTTTTCCATATGAATGGCTGGTCTTGGCTCATGCTTCACAACTTCCAAAAGCCTCTCAAACAAGCCACAGGCAGCCTCAGTGAGGCCCCAGCCCCTGTACCACTTGTTAAGTGGCCCCAGGCCTGGCAGCAGCAGCAGCCAGTCTAGGTTCACAGCTTGGCTTCACCTGGGAATCTCCAAGCCCAGAACAAGTGGCAGCCATCTCAGAGTGCTTTATAGCCCAGGCAGAGTGGCCCTGGGCAAAACACAGGAGGGGGCTGACCCTGGCCTACCCCACTCAGGAAACCCCAGGGCCAGGCCGCCCAGTGGATAGCTACAGACCACGTCGAAGGGCAGATAAAGAGCTTCCCAGACAAGGAAAAAACTAAAGGGGTTCGTCATCACCAAACCGTTATTATAGGAAATATTAAAGGGACTTATTTAAGATAAAGAAGATAAAAATGATGAACAATAAAATGGCAATAAATACATATCTATCAACAATTGAATCTAAAAAACAAAGTAGGTAAACAAGAACAGATTCAGAATCATGGATATGGAGAACATTTTGATAGTTGCCAGATGAGAGCGGCATGTCGGGGAGTGGGTAAAGAGGTGAGGGGATTAAGAAGTGCAAATAGATAGTTACAGAATGGTCATGGGGATGTAAAGTACAGCATAGGAAATGGAGCAGCCAAAAGACTTACATGCATGACTCATGGGCGTGAACAACGGTGTGGGGGTACTGAGTGGAGCAGGGCAAAGGGGGAAAAATTAGAAATCGGGACAACTATAATAGCATAATCAATAAAATATAGTTAAAGAAAAACCACAGAGGAAATGTAAAAAGTTCAGAGTTTTATTAATAAAGCTTACTTAGTTCCAGGATATTTTAGTCTCACGATTGGAAGAGCCATTTTTATATATTGACATCAGAAGCAACAGATGAGGACTAAAATATGTATTTTAAGATACTATGGATTTACTTTATTGCTAGTACTGGAAGAATATGAAGTAACTATGGAAAAGAGAAAATGTTTGATGCAGACATCCCTAACTTAGAATCCTGACTGCTTAATGTATTACTTGAATTGTTTATTATTTGGGGACCTGAATTCTCAGGCTTTGTGAGCATTAGACATGATAATGCCAGACACCTTGTAAGAGAATCAACTCTTTTCATTGAAGAAATACAAATAAAATGTCATTGAAATATTGCTTAAAGATTCTTCGTGGAGTTATGCTTAACATGGTACGTGAGGACTGGCGTGTCCCTTCTCCTTTGTGCATTCTTTTTCGTTTTGAATTGATAATGGCACAACCTTCTCTGGATGGCACATAATAATCTACAGTGAAAGTTTCTTATTGGTTGACTAAGATGTGGGAGGGGGAGATATCTTGTTTCCATGGTGATCAAATTCACTCTCCTGGCACACTTAAATTCTGAGCTATAAGAAATATTTAGAAATTAAATCTAACATGCCTATTATATATCATATTCAAAATAAGTAAAAAGTAACATGTCAAGCCCTTGTATGTGGGGCCAGTCAACTTCACCAGCATTTAATCCTGGCCAACATATTGGAATCCTTCACCCTTGTTCTCTTAAAATTTTATTTATTTATTTACTTATTTATTTTACTTACAAAATCATTCCTTCAACATCTAGTAACATCTAGGATATATAAATATACACAGACACCAATTATGAGTAACAAAAGATAATTAGTTTGAGACAACTTCTCAGATGGCTCTGTGAGGAACTCCATGAATCAACAACTGAAACTGATGGGCATTATTAAAATTAAACGTGAAGTATGTGAAAGTCGTCCAAGAATTACAGCAGATGAAGAAGCATTTACTTAAGAAAATCTACTGCATCTGCGTGAGGGTAGCGAGAAGCGGCGAGTCGCTGCCTCACTCACCCACCCCATTTCTCCCAGCTCATCCTCACAGAAGCTCAGCTCCAGGCCATGCAGCAGAGAGGGAGAGGTTTCCTCACACATTTCCAAAAGTTGGTGGGAGGAACAAGCCCCTAAAATTCTTTCCCTTCCCAGTTTCTTGGAGCAAAGACTGAACTCCAGGTGAGCACTGCCAAGAGGTTAAGGCTCTGTTCCTTTAGCTATCTCCTGTTGATACAGTAAGGTTCTATCCAAATATTAGCAGAATGAAATTTCCGTAATAAAACGTAAAATTACAGTACCTGCAATGGAAAATATCCTTGAGGGGTTCAAATGTGGATCTGAACGAACAAAAGAAATTACCAGCAAACTTGAAGATCGATTGACAGAAATTAAGGCGACCCAAACAACAGTAAGATAGAGACAAAGAGAAAATACTGAAATCAGCAAGATAAAACCAGCTCATTACGTACAGTGGGACTCTGATAAAATGAAGAGCTTTCTTCCTATCACACTAAACAGAGGGCAGAAAGCAGTGGTGACATATTCAAAATAGTGTAAAAAAATGGAAAAGTATCAACAATGACTCTTATACCCAGGAAAACTACCCTTTGAAATGAAAATGAAATATCATTCAAAGAAACACTGAGAGTATGTGTTGCAAGAAGAATCAACACACACGATATACGAAAGGACATTCTTCCAGATGAAAGCAAGTGAACTTAGACAGTAATTTAAATCCACATGAGAAAAGAAATGAAACAGACCCAGAGCATTGGTAAAAGTAGTTATGTAATAGTAAAGGACAGTTTATACAAATATTTTTCTTCTTACCCGATTTAAACATTAATTATATAAAACTATCCTTTCCCATACCACGCTTGCCAAGCTCTCAAATTCCAGTCATTCTGAAAATTGGACCATTACATTTTCCTTATAGTACTTACGCATATTTATGTTTTCCCGTCTTTGTCAGCTCATACCTCCTTATTATTGTATAAACACCGTGCTAGAAATACAATGAGGACAAGGAACATATCACTCTTTTCCCTTCATATCTGCCATTGCCCTTGACAGAGAAGACACACATACACAAGCATTTAATAATTTTAGTCCCTATGGTGATGGGGTCACTACAATGGGGTCATTAGGGAATTATTAAATAGCCATATGTGAATTTTAACATAGACATTTTAGATTGGAGCAAAAATCCTATTAGGAAAATGTGCACTACTTTTTGATTGTTGTCATCTCTCACATCCTCTCTCATATCACAGTTGGATAGCCAAGTCCACTCCCATTGTCTGATGCTCCCCGGACCCCGGCATGGATGTGAGCATATGGGGACGTAGACAGGCTGCTGCTCTTTCATCTTCCTCTGTCACTTTCCTAAACCTGCGTAATTCAGGAAGGTCTTTTTGGAGGAAAATATTAATAATCTGATAGTTGGGAATGTCCAAAATATACATACATTTAATATTATAGAACTAATATATGGCATAAATAAATGGTATATTCAAAATGTAACTCACAGCCACTCTTCTCAAGCAACCACAAATTGATAATATCATCAAAATGCACTAGTAAATAGAGTTTTTGCAAAAAGGGCTTGTGAACTAATTATTATAGTTTTAAGAGTGTATGTTTTCCCTACAACTAGACCACATGGACGAACTAAAGCATTAAATGTGTGCTTGTTTTTTAGGCTGAAATCATACTTATTTTAGAAAAGCAAACATCTTTTTTGAAAGAAAAGCCTTAGTTAGCAGTAATGTTTATATCAACAATTAATAAAAGTAAAAATAATTTTAAATAAATAAAATAGACACCATCTTTTTTGAAGAGAGGGGAGTAACAAAATACATTCTTATGGTATGTATAAAATACACAAAATCAAAAGTCAGATTTACTTTATAGCATGGTCCAATTTAACAAAATTCAATAGAGAATTTCAGCAAATCATTTTAACATGTCTTTTTTGGGCAAATCATGTTGCTGAAGATTTAGTGTCAGTTCAAAAGGGTCTTATAAAAGGCCTTCCTTTCTGTGTTAATTTGCACATTATATTGCTTCTAACACCTCAGGGTAAAATTTGGATCCAGGATGTTCTGTTTGCCCCTCTCGACAAACATCAGACAGTTCAATAGGCAGTGAAAAAGCTAATTCTGCCTCTTGTTCATTAGCATGCCTGAACTCATGGATATTTGGTTCTATTCTGGCAACTTAAATAAGAACCAGACACACTGTCACTGTGAGTTTCTCATGGGAGACATTCCTACTCCCTGCTCTGTGAAGAACCATTTGCAATACCATTTCCTTCAGCTAAAATTTCATTTTGCATTTATTTGGGCATGAAATGCATCAAGCTACCTGACACATAGCAGTAAAACATTTTGTCTACTGTCAGTTCCAACTTGTTGAACAACTGTTTCTGGGAGAAGGAAGTGCCTTGACATAGAAGGTTATTTCCCAGAGTAGAAAAATTGGCACCCAATGTCGCCTTATTTTATCTCATTCTCCCCAACTTTCTCAAATGCCCCTGAGATCCTTATTCTAATATGCTCCCTGAAAAGATTCTCACTTGAACCTACCTGGGATTGCCAAAGGGTTCACTATTATTATGGTTCACCGTGGTTTAGTTAACTTTTCAAGAGAAAGGACAGCCTTGCTTCTTGAACTCTGGCTTGTGGTGAGCCAGGATTTATATCCTCGGAGGAAACAAGTATCACCATCTGCTACGGTAAAGTTAGAACAGCTCATGGGTTTATATTTCTGCCTTTTTATTTGTTTATCTATTCATTTATTCAACAGCCTTTTACTGATAGCAATGATCTTAAGACAAGAATGCTGAATATAATTTTATTCTTATATTTAAGGGGCTTACATTTTTGTAGGAACACTAGATAAACAAATTCATGGTAAAATATTAAATAAAATCTTTAAATAATTACAACATAATTACGTGAAGCAAAGTAATAGGAAGGGGAAATTTTCCATCTTAGGATTGTCCCAAAAGGAAACACTGAGTTAAGGCCATGAATGCAGCTACTTCAACTGGGAGGTGATTCAGAATTACAAGTGAGGGAGTGAGTAAAATGAGAACGAAAGGAAGAAAGTTTAAAAGAAAAAAACGTTATGTTAGTTGTGGACAACTGAAGCTCAAAGACTGAAAGACCTATGGAGAAATGGTGTGGAATTCATAGTTACAGGAATGGAGGACTGGACACTGAGCTGTTTATACACACCTACTCCTCCCCCCTTGGCTGCGGATTGTCCCCTGGGTGATAATTCCTACAGCCCAACCTAGAGAGCTGCTTTCAGCTTAGCAAACCCAAGGGGTCTTGAGAAGACTCTCGGACACAGAAGCAGAGAGCGGCAGAGACGTGAGTTAGGAAGCTGTCAGCATGGGCCAGGGGCTGGAGACGCAGCATCCAGCACATTTCCGCTGCCCCTCCCCCACGCTCTCCTCCCCCCTGCCCCTCCCCCACGCTCTCCTCCCCCCTGCCCCTCCCCCGTGCTCTCACATAGTAATCATGGCCATTATAAGATTCAGTATGAAAATCTCCATTTTACAGAAGAAAAAGTTCATCTTTTTAGTATCTGTGTAGAAACTTACACGGATTTTCTGAATTATGTCCTAATGGGCCAACTTAGATACTGAAGATTTTGAATGGCAGCACTTTTTAGAACTTTGCCATTGGTGTGTGAGACCCACGAAAAAGAGCTTAGTGTGACACATCTCTTCCTGGCTGACATATAACACTCTTCTCTCTCTCCTAACTTCCTCTGACACAGGCTTAGAGAGAGTGTGCTGAGTGTTGTGGCTAAATGTGTATGGGCTGTCACCACACGCCTCAATTCTCGTTTTTCAAGGGGCATGAGCCCAGGTGAATAAAGATAAAAAGATACGATTCTCCTTGGACACGTGAGCCCTTCTGCTGGGCCATGGAGTCCCTTCGGGTACCTAGTACTGGATTGTAAAACACGGTGACTCAGCGCTGACCTTGGGGTAAACTGGGAGAGAGATCCAATTCCTCTGTGCTTTCAGCTGGTAGCCATACTTGCTTTATAACCCAATTCTTTATTGACTCCTCCCTTCTTGAGAGAGAATTCCTTATAGCCTGAGTCTGTGCCTGCCCCCTGTGAGCTGTTTCTTCTCTACTCTCTAAACGACCTAACTCTCTGCTTGCAGGGATTGCTCTTTACTATGCCTTGCTGAGGGACCTGGATACACAAGGTGCTTAGGCCTCAGCATAAGCACTTAACAGGCAGTTTGTTAAACGGAAGAATGAAGGATCAGTGCTTGCAGCTCTGCTACCCAGACTATCACCTATTTCTTGACGTTGGAACTACATGAGTCGAGTGGTATATTCTTTGCTTTATTCCACTCTTCTGATATAAAATAAAGATGAACCAAGCAGATATAGACAAATCTCAACTAGTCTGGAATATAATCTGTGTTCAAGGAAAGAGATCTAAATTAGAAAAGGCACAACGTGAAACGTCTTGTCTGGCTAAGAAGTAGTGGGGAACTAGTTATGATTTTTAGCCATTAGACCATTAGCATCAGACTTCAAACTGGCTGATCTATGACCTTTCTTTTGTTGCACAAAATGCAGGCACTGCATTGTATACTGAACTTTTGTTCAACTTCTGTTTGAGATACTGCTGAGATTAAGAAAGCTGACTTTACTGGTGAATCCAGGATTCTAAATATTTCCCTTTAGTTTAAAAGATTCCCACTGGAAGCAGGAGATATCTGTGAAATGCTTAGACAAATGTGGTTAATATAGCCTCTCGTTAATTTGCCAGGTCTAATTAGTTAATGGTATCAGTTACCAGATGCAGAGGGAGACCATTACCCTTACGAGGAGTACAAAAAAGGCAGTCGCGGATGCTGCTGAACCCTGTGCTCCCCCTTTGTCACTGAGAGTAATGGAGTGAAAAATAGTAAGCTAAATAGAGGGAATACTTAACAGAATTAAGAATATATATGTATTGACTCTGTTCAACTGCCATCCTGGGTGGGCCCAAACATCAAGGACTATAGGAAAAAAATAATCCATGTTGATTAGTTGGTTGAACTGGTGAAGCATTGAGAAAATACACACATAATACATATCCATTTATACATTATACATACATATATTAAAACATACACATTCGAACACACATGTATGTGTATGATGCACTCTATATATTACGTATGCAGACCTAAGTTAACTTTGACGTTCCTGTGTCACAGTCCGTCCTTCAAGGCTGTGCGCAGTGTGCCTCTTTTTCAGACTTCTCTCAAGATGGAACTAACTAGACAAGACGTGGCCCTGCCTCTCATAGCGTATGACAAATTTGCTTTAGTTTTTATAATTTTAATACTTGTACCATAAAATAGGAGCCCTGTTGACAAAACACAGTGATCAGCTAAGAAATACACTTGTTTTAAAGGTAACCTTTATCAATTTTTTTCTACACTTTTAGTAACACTAACTCTTCATTTTGATAAAGTATATGTTATATTCAGCTCTGCTTTCTTTCACATTTTTTGGTCTCTTCACTCCCAAAATAATGTATGTACCTGCATACACTCTCATTAATTGAATTTTGTTTCCTGTAAATTTGCTCATTTTAACTTTTGCATTTCCACCACTTAACTTTAAAATATTTGTCTACTTTTGTTCAATAGGTCCCTTCATACATATCTTCATAACTGCCATTTCTACCCAACACATGCTGCTTTAATGCATGTGTGTTTCCATTTCTTGCATTTTGCTCTTTCCTCTTTCTTAAAGCCACTGCTATCTTAACTAAAGACTCCACTATTTCTGTTCAAGTTACTGGAAGTTTCTCTGACCCTGTTTCCTTTTTCAGTCCTTGCCCCTTACAATCACTTGGCAGACTGCGATTGTGTCAGTCACCTATTAAAGACATATCAACTGCTTGCCAAGCTGTCAAAGTCCTTTACTATTTGGAATAAACTTCACCTTCTTGGCTCCCTCTGTCACTGGACTCTATCATCATTCTGTGTTCTATCCGCATGCAATTTCTAATCCATTCTCTGGGTTTAATGTTTTTTTTAACTAGAATGCACTCCTCCTTCTTCATTGATGAAAAATATATTTATCTTTTAAGAATCATATCAAATCTAAGAACTCTTATACAGCTTTCTCTACCCAAAATAATTTATCATTGCAATTCTGTATTCCCTATATCAATTTATTTGTAACTTTTGGCTTTTTTTCCCCTAATTTTCTGACATCTCTATTTCATGAGCCTTAAGCCTTAGGTTCTTATTTATCTTTTTGTATTTATTACTGACTATGAAATAGTGTTTACACACTTACACCCTTTGTACAATGACATTTATACAAATCTAGGTTGTAAAAAAAGGGTTGTTTATACTGTTTTTTACATGCCTTCTATTAGCTGAGCACACTTAATGATTTTACACATGTTTTCATATTATATTCTCACAATAACCATGTAAGTAGACCTTGTGATTTATTGTTGAAACATGGATAACTTTTAGAATAAAAGGCTGCATGGTTAATATCACCTGGAAAAAGAGAGGAGTTAGGACTTTCCTGGGTAAACCAAGGCATCCTACCTATGGAGGATGTGACCATTTGCTCTAATAGAGAATATATATGGATAATGTGTGTGTGTGTGTGTGTGTGTGTGTGTGTATAATGGATATATAATGTATATATATAATCTATATAGAGATATATATATAAATATGTATTATAGTATATGTTATATATTTATATATGATATTTAAATATATGTGATATACAAGGGTCAGCACAAGTAGATTTACAGTTGTAATACAAATAAGTGATATAATATTTAAGAAATAATAATGCAAGAATAAACTCTGTGTTTCAGAGACTCATAGCTGTAACACTACTTGTGCCCACCCTACTATATACCAATCTCCCCAGTGAAAGGCTTCACTACAGAAGAGCCTTCATTTCTGCTTTTTAAGTTAGGTAAAATTCTAAAATGTCCCCCAAGTTCTAGACCTTTAGGGTATATATGTGTTATCTAGGTTCCCTAGTCAACCAAACATCAATCTAGGTACTGCTGTGAAGGAATTAAATTCTCAAATCTGTTGACCTTAAAATAATATTATGCTGGGTGAGGTTTACTGGACTAAGTAAACTCTAAAAAGCAGAACCATTCCTCTGGGTCTTAGAGGGAGACTTTAGAGATAAGCATGCAGGCTGGCTAAAGAAAAAAACTAGGGTTGCGATGAACTCCTCTTAGGGGTTGCTGGGCAAAGAGCTGTGGGCAGCCTTAGGAATTGAGACTGGCCCCTGGTTAGCAGCTAGCAAGGAAACAGTATCTGAGAACCGCAACCACAAGGACCTTAGTTCAGTCAGCAGCTTGCTTGAGCTTGGGTTAGAACACCAAACCTCGGAGGAGCTGGGGTTACCTTGGTTGCAGGCTTCTGAAACCCTGAACAAAGAATTCAGGGACACCATGCCTAGACTTCTAACCTATAGAAATGATGAGATAACAAATGTGCAATGTTTTAAGATGCTAAATTTGTCATAATTTATTGTATAGCAGTAGAAAGTTAATATAATACTTAAAAGAATTATTTTAGCATATGAATGACAGAATGCCTGAATAGGAATAGAACCACATATTCTAGTTAAAGGTAAATATTATTTTTAATTGGCATATCAATTACTAGTTATTTTATTATCTTGAAGCTATTCTTCCATGCAGGTTATCCCATTATATAGATATTGAATATATGCCCACAGAAATGCACAAAGTAGAGAAGAGAACGAAAGCCGTTTATTGTCTAATTCAAGAGCTATTACAGGCTGATGAGGGAGGTTAAATATTATTATTTTTGAGGGGATTGGGTCAAATGAAATGTCTGTAAAATTGGCTTTATTCTTCAATTCCACTTGAATTTGTAAGCAGTAAAATTAATGAAAGAAATCTCCGATAATGTCTATATTCTGACCTTTCTTGTTTTGAACAGTTTAATTTATCTAATTTCTTACACATCAAGCATCCCTGCACCCAAAATAGTAGGGCAGGAGTCACCTCATTTTTCATGGACTATATAAGCCTCCATTATGGTTATTAACATTTTATTTCTAAAATTACTGTCAGCGTACTACTTTCTAACTGCTCTCTCCTTCGATGACCCTATTTTATGTACATTTTCCCAAACTCCAGGCCCTTCTTTTTTTGTCATTTTAATTTTCAATTTCTATTCCAATTTTAATTATAATCAGCACCATTATTTCAAAGCAGCAAATTTCAAAATTGCATTTGAATCTCCAGATAGCTTCAGAAAAAGTAGTTATTTTCTTTAAAATCTCCTAAGGCAAGGAGAAGTGTGACCTGTGATAGAGGCAGATTCTAAGTACTTTGAAACATGATCCTGAATAATAAACATAAAACACACAGAGTCATGCAAGATGTGCTTAATTTGAGTCAGGAAGATATACTCTGCTATATTCACTTGGTGATCTTTATGTGCTAGTTATTCACAAATAAAGATTCTAATCCATGAACATAACTGACATTTTAAATAACACATTCTGTTTTTAATATACATGCAGTGCATAAGGAGAAAACATTGAAATTGCTGCAACAGATGCTTGTTTATATGTATTTAGTACCATTATAAAAAAGAGCCTGGAGAATACACCACTGAAGGCTCTCATGTATATGCCCAGTGCTGAGGGAAATGGATTTTATTTCTGGTAATTTAAGGCATCTAATCACTATCATTAAACAAATAAGGATTCATTACATAAGCAAGAGGAAAGCGCTGTGAACAGAGTGCAACTTGGAAATAAATGTGATCTAGAACTTGAATTTCTGTGCACATCTTATTTGAGCACAAATTATTTGGGAGGTTTATGACCTGTGACTATTTCTCAATTTGATACAAGTTACCGCTGCCATGGTAGGTCTCAGCCACTTGCATAATTAAAATGGAGAGGAGGTTAGTGGCAGAGGAAGAAGAGGCTGTGCATGTTAAAATTACACACGGACATATTTAAACTTGGAGGTGCCAACTGCTTTAATAGAGGAACAGATAATACACTGACATAATGGCCCAGTGCATTGAGAGATAGACAAAGCCCCGGGAAGGCTTTAAGACAAAATAACCACAGTAAATATTAAACATGAGGAGTAGAAACCAGCTGGAACTCTGCTCTGAGAGCACTACCCAATGGTTTCTACAGTTGCCAATAGCCCTCTCTTGCTTTAGTTGGGTAGAAATAGTAAAGGCAGGACTGAGGTAAATCTTAGCCCCATGACAAATGAGTGGACTTCCTGCCTTGGGTGCAGTTAACACTCAAAGCCTCTGTATTCTCTTCAGTGAAAATGGTTTAATGATTCTTTTCTCTGCAGTATTTTGTGAGGCTTAATGCCTTTGACAGTTGAGGTAAAATTAATGATAGTGAGTATCTCTTTTCTTTTATTTTTAATTAGAATAGTTGAGAAAGACCCATTCTCAGTTAAGGAAACCCTTCACTGGATACATTTAGTAACAGGACAGCATGAAGCTTACCTCAGGCCAGGTATGTAACAATCCTGAGATTATTCAGAAAAATATATTTTTTTGCACTTCACTTGAATGGATCACTGTAAAATTTTAAGAAATAAAGGAAGTGCCCAAAAAGAAAGTTAATGAGGAAAAATGTGTAAGAAAAAAGAGGTAGAAAAAAACAGCCTTAACAATAAGAGAATTAACAGTTTTGCTTAAATTTTAAGCATATTTAACATTGTGTTAGAATCTGTGGTCAAGTTATGGCCTAAACACCTAGGAATATCCTCAGAGGGAGGCATGCTGTAGAAACTAAACCAAGGCAATGAAATGACCTATTAATAGCTGGAATCTATTAGATGTTTATGAATATTGAATGAATAAATGAGTAAATGAGTGGATAGAGATGAACTGACAGATGAATGAATGAGAACTTTAGCCCAAAATTCCATTTTTAGAGTTCTAATATATTAGAATTTTAGTGGCTTATGAGGAGAATGACATTTGCCTACTCTGTTTATCCCTGCATTGCTCCAGGACAAAGGAAAAGTTAAAGCCGATTTCTCCACATGTATCACTATGATTCTTAGTTCTCAGAGTTCTCTGTCCTTGTCCATGTGGAGTGAGAGAGATTAGAACTCTAAAACTAAAGGAAATATTTAGGTACATATTTATGTGTATATATGTACACAGTTACGAACCTAGGCCAAGAAAAACGTTCCAGAGAACATGTGAATTACTTTGCTCCTTATTGGTTAGTTACTCTGAAATAACTAAAAAAAAAAAAAAAAATTGAAGATCAAACACATTCTTTGACATATCAAATTGAAAAATGGGTAATACAAATTTGTTGGGTGCAATGGAATTGGAAGTGATCAAAGCACTGTCATTTGACTTCAAAAGAATTTTATGCAAACTAACAGATAGAGGAGAGGGTAAAAAAACAACAACAGCTCCTTTATTTTTAGTTGTATTATTGTATTATCCCACTGTGGCAAGAAGAAAGATCTCCTATGTTTCTGCAGGGGAACAGAAAATATGTTGCGAGGTATCATTCAGTGAGACTCCAGGAGCCGCTGCAGGGACGGTGTGGGCACTGTCTGCGGCAGCCCATCCCAGCAGGTCTCTCCTGCTTTGGCTTCACTTCCTTGCCATCAGTTTGGAGGAACAAGAGCTTATGAATTTTAGAAGAACTAGGAACGCCAGAAAAACTAAGAAAGAATTACTTAACCAGCACACCAAAAGCTACAGCTGTTGTGCCAAAAAGTATATCAAGTGATTTTGCAACAGACAACCTGTGTTTTTATTTTATTTTTTAAATCTGTTTTACTGATTATGCTATTAGAGTTGTTCCAAATTTTCCCCTTTTGCCGCCCTCCACCTGGTATCTATTCCCTCCAGCAACCCCTCCCTTAGTTCATGTCCATGGGTCGTACATATAAGCGCTCTGGCTACTCCATTTCCTATACTATTCTTAACACCCCCCTGGCTATTTTGTACATAGAAATTTGTGGTTTGACTCTGCCATAGCCAAGCTGAGTCACTTTGGAGCAGTCCCTTAGAACCTTTGGGTGATTTTGGCAGGAAGGTATCCACAAAGACATGGTCTGCATCTCTGTACACTCCTCAGTGCAGTCAGTGAAAATCCAGCCCAAACTGCCTCGCACGTTCAGAATGGTAAACAACGAGGATGGGACTTGCTTCATTCCAGATGAGCGATGGGTTACCGCAGCAAGTTGGACAGCGGCAGAGACCAGAGGACCCTTTCCTTATTTAAGCCTAAACCCTCTCATATGCAGAACACAGACTATGGTGTTTTGCTTCGCTTTTCAGACAAGTTGTGAAGAAAAAGAATAAAAAATAAGTGCCAAAAATATTATTTTTATAGCAAACTACAAAATGGCTATTGATGTCAAATGTTATCATCGTGATTATTGAATAGTAAACTTAGAAAATTTACAGATCGGTATTATAGCCTCTAGCAGACAAGGTCACTTAATTATGATCTAGATGTATCTGTATTCAAATATGAGGTCCACTCCTTTTTAGCTGTGCCACCTTAGACAACTCACTTTACCTTTCTGATCTTTACTTCCTCATCTGGTTGTGATGTCCTGACATTCAGAGAGTTTTAAATAACGAAATTTGACAACAAAAGTGAAACACTTAGCATAGACCTCATTATATGGTAATTGTCTTTCTCCTTTCTTGTTCTAGTTTTTTATAGCCTAATCTCAGTATTGTCTCTAGCATCGTTATCCTTTGTGGTGGAATTCTGACATGATTCATTTCTTTCTCTTGTTTTGGGTGGCTAGAGTTGTCTTCACTAAAAAGCCTGTTACTTCCTGTTCCACTGGGTGGCTCTCATGTTCCATATTCATCATTTGGAATATATGAATTTCCTTGATGGTAATTCAGGTTGTGCTTCCTCCAAACGGAAGAAAGAAATCTGAACATGGTGAATATGATCCTAACTTAGGAGGACAGAATAAATACTACAAGTCCTTGAGTAGGGTTAATGAGATGGCTTAGGACCTTAACCCTTATTTATATTATTTATTTATATTAATCAGCCTAAGGTAACATTGGTTTTGTGATATGCCATTTCACTTAAAGTTGTAGAACCAGTTGATGACATTAAGTGAGAACTTATTTGCCTTCCTCTTCTGTTGATAGATCAGACAAATATATTTGAACCTGCTCTTTATTTAGTTTACCCATGGCTGTATCACACAACTAGAGGCTATCTAATAGGCAGCCTGGAGGGTCCTGTAGTGCATTGCTGAGATCCACCTTCAGGACTGAGGTGTGGATTCTCCTAGTAACTAGAATTTGTGGCTGAGTGCTGGAAGCGGAGTACTTCCCTTTAATTGCCCTCAGCAGGAGGAAGTGCCCTCACCCAAGACTGCTCCTCTCCCCTGGGGCAGCTCATTCTCACTGATTGCAAGGACACCAAGGTCTGTCTTAGGGCATTTAGGAAAGGTCATCTAAACAGTGAAAGTGGGTTGCCCTCAGTACAATTTTTAGTGCCATATTTTTATTTTCTGTTAAATAGAATAATATTAGTAACTACCTCTTGGCATTATTAGAACTATTGTATGAATTACTACACCCAAAGTGCTTAAAAATAGTGCCTGGAACATAGAAAGTACTCAAGTAATGCTAAATAAAAAAATCAGTTAATTTATATTATTTGATGAATAGCTAAAGAGGCCCCTTTTATAAAGTTTAGCATGTTTACAACCCCCTCAACTGTCATCAAAATGATCTGGGTAACCATTATTTCCCCTGTTACTTAATAAGAAAATTAATGGCAGAGTTGGAGGGGGGTGTCACTCATCAGAAACCTTTCTTCTTCATTGACAAGGAAAATCTTAACAAGGACCAGTTGTTGGTTCATTTTAAGTCTCTGTGTGTATTCTCTTATTAGGTTCTTCAGGATTATCTCAAAAGTGTTCTCGCAGAAAGATGATATTTCAGGACCAGCTGGGAGAAACACCATGCAGTGGCTTAGGGCCTGATGTGAGGAGATGCAGTGAGTTGTCTGAGCTACAAAAAAGGCAGATTCCCATTGAACTGGGGTTACTTCTGGGAGGCCCAGGAACCCCCGGGGAGTGACACAAAGTGTCACTAAGGTCTGCCTCTGAGCCTCTCTATTTCATGGCGGTGTCTCCCTGCTGTATTTTTCATAGAAATAAAGCCAAAACCTTTTTTCTTGCCCTGATGTTTCAAATTGTCCACTAAAGTTGTGTAATATCTGTAGGGCTCCCATGTTAGATCCTTTGCTCTCAATCCTGCCCTATTACAAGGGCACAAAATCAAAGGCATGAGAAACAACATATTTTCCAAATAGTTAGGAAGAGTTAGTTCATTTGATGTGTGGTTAGATGGCAGACAAGTTACAGTGACTGGCAATAGAAAGCTTTGGGCATCAAAAAATGTAAATGGAATGAGCGCGTCTGGGCCAGTGTGGTATACACGTAGGGTTAACTGGCCTTTAGTGCACATACGGTTTTCTCCGTTGCGAAAACACTGTTGTTCATCGGTGTGTGTGAATAGTCATGGGTAATTACTGATCAATGAGGCCCACTTCACATTTATCAACAGAAATGAACACCTATAAAAAAGGATCATTTGAAAATTCCACAGAGATACTCTATGAACTAGGAAATAGGAAACATTTGTTTTTCCCCAGCTTCATTGAGATATAATTGACATAGAATATTGTATAAGTTTAAGGAGTACACTATGTTGATTTGATACATTTATATATTACAAAATGGATACTGCCATAGAAAGAGGGAAATTTTACATGTAATTTCAGAAACTGAATATAACAGATGCATAGACATGATCAATTAAGTATCTAAATTTTTATGGGTGGTTAACTGGTCATCTACTGTTGAAATTCTCAAAAATTTGGTTCAATATTTAGTTACTGAATAAATGAATATTCTTTAAACATAGAGGGTATCTTGATAAATAAGCATATTCTGTTATTACTTAGTTTTATATTATTATCATCATCATCACCAACACCCTTGATATACATTAAGAGAAAACACTAATGCTGCTTTTAATACTAAGTTACTTATACTTTGAGATAAAAACAGGACTCAGAGTTTGGTCCTAAAATCATAATTAAGTGCAACCAGTTTCTGTAGACTGTGATCTATTTGGAAAAATTGTGCGCTGAGACAATAAATTAGTTAACATCCTTGGCTATTGAACAAGTAGCAGGAGGCATCCCAACTCCAAGTTTACCTTTGCTAGGAGAAGTATTGCATATACAATTTAATTGGTCCATTAGGCATTCGGACTTCCTAATGCACACAGCACTACCAGCTTTCCTCCAAATGCTGGTGCTACAGCAAGAAGAGAGGTCCAAGTAAACTGTCTAGGTGAGTGATATGAAGACTTTGGGGATCACTGTTCAGGCCCTATGATTTCTGCACCATAGCCTTACTTCTTCCAAAACTTTTGGGTGAAGGGAGAATCATGTGAACTTTTGGCAGCAGAGTGAAAGCACCATTGATTTAAGTGATACACTCTGAGTCCCGCCTAGTCTGCAGGGCAACTTCGCTTGTGCACTGATCTTCTCTGTTTGGACTGGCCCCATATTTTTAGTTGCTGGCTGATTTAGTTAATGAGTTGACTCCAGCTATGGACATCCCTGGCTGAATCACCCTCCCTTTGTGTCTCCCTAAGCTGTAGAAACCTTATCATTTGCGGCTTTATCATTTTTGTTATCTGCTGCATGAGTTCCAGGAGTCCTCCTCTGGGCTTGGCTGGCTCCAAATGTAACATCCACACACCACCAAAGGATCTAGGGAGAATGCAGATTTTGTGTACTCAACATCTTTGAACTTGAACTAAATCATCTAGAAAAAGGTGACATTTTTCCTCCCAGAGTAGAGATGGGCATTAAATAATAATAAATGATAACATGTAAAAGCACTGAGCACTGTACTGTTACACAGTTAAAATCAAATATATTTTTAAATATAATGAAATAATTCAATGACAAGGAAGATAAAGAGAAGAGTCACTATTATTTACACCTACGTATTGTGCAAAGGTCCAAATGCAGATAAAAACGGACAGTAGAAGATCTGAGTTCCTTGTTTCTCCTTCACTCGGTCTCTGTGCCCTTCAGTCATTTGTTTCCTCTTTCAGGCAGTCGGCTTCCTTTAACCTTGACTCCAGTGAGTTGCCCCGAAGGCCTGATGTCTGTTTTAGTAGAAGAGAGGTCAAGACAGGCCAGGAAAAATTTCACCGTGTTTATTACTCAATTAAATGACAGAACAATAATAAAAACTCCCTCATTAAGAAAGAACTTCAGCAGGATATGGGTCAAGATGTTAGGCCATTTTGTCTTAATTGTCCTCCAGTTCATTTTCATGGTTTTATTTGACCTAGAGGTTTTCATGGCATCCCAATAATTTATTTAAACTTTTATTTCCTTACAAAGTGTGGCATTCCAAAAACTGGAAGCCAAACTACACCCATAAATATTTTGAGGACACAGAACTAAGTGTCACAGCTCTGCCACTAACATGTTGTTAAGATTTAGATTACTTATTTCCTCTCTCTGTACCTTGATCTTTACATTTAGGTTGGACTAGATTCAAGTCATTTTAAAGGTTACACAAATAGTAACTTTTCAAAATCGTAACTTTTTTAAAAGCCCATATTCCCCATTTAAAAAAAAAAGGAAGAAAACTAAGCTATATGGATTTTGGCACCATATATATCCTATAAATGTGTTTGATGATAGATATATTATGGACTCCAATTCAGATGTTCCATGAGGGCAGATTTTTCTACTCTGAGAACTAACAGGCTGTGACATATGCAATGGATTTAATATCCAATTCTGGCTAATTTGAACTAACAGCTGACTAAATAGGTATCAATTGTTTATTGTATCGTCCATTGGCTAGAACTTCCACTAAGACAGTTCATGTCTGAGAATAAATAAATCTGTTAGCTTCTTGCTACGAGCATGCTCGATGTTGTGCTGGGCTCGACGAGGATAAACAGACATACAGAATAGATTGGGTACCTCTAGGAACATTCAATAAAGCTTACTGAATAAGAATAGGAATTTTGTAACTCAGCTCCACCTATTACTTTTCTATGACCATGAGCTAAGTATTTAACGTCTGAAATTTTGTTTTCCCTTTGTGAAATTGGGAAGGATAGTAGTAGAATTTAATAAATTTGTATTATATGTTCATTTTAGCATGCACATTGAATGACACTCAGTGAATCATAATGCACACTAGTTATTATCCTTATTGTTATTATTAATTTTCTGGATTGAAATGATAAAACACATTTGCTAGAACTTGAGATGTCCTCATTTCCACCATTGATTTTATTTAATACTCAGGGCAGTTCCCCGAGGATTTTGTTATCCCAATGTAAACGTGATGAATCCACAAAATATAAAGACCAATATAATTACTTGTCTGACAAGGTAAGGACTGGAACTCTGATATAAGGCTCTTTTTTCCTATGATATACCATGTCATTTCTCAGACATAATCAAGAGCACATGCTTCTTTACCATGTATGTTTTTTTGAGATCATCAAGAGGAGTTAAAATTTGTCTAGAGAAGTTCTTGAAAAAGCCTCTAAATGGTCTTCTTACACCAATACCTGTCCTACTTAGTCTTTTTCTTGAGCACCTGCAAAGAGTCAGCAGTAGTCAGCAAGGGCACCATGTCCTGAGATGCTGGAGAGTTATGCAAGGCAAGGTTAAGGGCTGAGCCGTGGCATAAATAACAGACTTGGAGAGCCACAACAGGAAACTCTACTCTCCCAGATTTTTATTATTTTATTTTATTTTTAAAGTATATTTTATTGATTATGTTATTACAGTTGTCCCATTTTTTTCTCCCCTTTATCCCGCTCAAACCTACACCCCCTCCTTCTGAATTCTTCCCGCCTTAGTTCATGTCCATGGGTCATACGTTTAAGTTCTTTGTCTTCTCTATTCCCTACATTATTCTTAACTCCCCCCTGTTTGCTTTGTACCTACCATTTATCCTTATTCCCTGTACCTTTTCCCCTCCATTCTCCCTCCTTCCCGTCCCCACTGATATCCCTCCATATGATCTCCATTTCTGTGATTCTATTCCTGTTATAGCTATTAGCATAGTTTGTTTTTGTTTTAGATTCAGTTGTTGACAGTTGTGAGTTTGTTGTCATTTTACCATTCATAGTTTTGATCTTCTTTTTCTTAGATAAGTCCCTTTAACGTTTCTTATAATAAGGGCTTGGTGATGATAATTTCCTTTAACTTTACTTTATCTGGGAAGCACTTTATCTGCCCTTCCATTCTAAATGATAGCTTTGCTGGGTAGAGTAATCTAGTTTGTAGGTCCTTGCTTTTAGTGACTTTGAATACTTCTTTCCATTTCCTTCTTGCCTGTAATGTTTCTTTTGAGAGATCAGCTGATAGTCATATGGGAATGCCACCGTACAGAGCTCTCTCCTTTTCTCTTGTTGCTTTTAAGATTCTCTTCTTATCTTTAATCCTGGTAATTTAATTATGACCTGTCTTGGTGTGTTTTTCCGTGGATCCAACTTCTTTGGGACTCTCTGAGCTTCCTGGACTTACATGTCTGGTTCCTTTGACAGATTGGAGAAGTGTTCCTTAAAATCTCAGGGGAAATGAGATTATGAAAGAAGAATTAGAATAGACAATAAAAATCCTTGAATGTCACCCTAACAGATTTATAAATTATTGTATTTTCTCTGTCAGTGTTTCTAAAATTGGATTTCCATGCTATCACTTGGTGTATGCATACATGTGTTTGTGTTTTACCAGTCTGAATTTCACAGAAACATTTGCACATGAGATCATGAGATAGTGTGTGTTTGTGTGTGTAAGCATGCAAGGGAATGAGGGAGAGCAAAAGAGATAGAGAGAGGGAGAGAGAAAACAAACACCGTCATTAGGGGAAACTTGATTTGGGGTTATGAATACACTTACAATATATCAATAAAGTATTATGAAATTCTACATCTGAAACCTATATAATTTTATTAACCAAACTTATCCCTTGATAAATCCAATTTAAAAATCCATATACTTAAAAATAAATAAATTTCTGAAATTAATTTAATTATTACCTCATTTATTTATTAATTATATATGTCTAAATCATCCCGTACTCCCAGAATTATTTAAGGGTACTACGCACACAACACACACACATGGTTTCTGCTGTTCATAGGAACATGTAAACAAACCTACTCATCTGTAGGGAAAACTTTATGGGAAACATCCCAGTGCAATAGAGACATTCTCTTCCCTCTGCCTTTCCCTTACCGTTGGTTATCTCGAGGAAGCACATCCTGCCACATAGGAAAGGCAAGTGTTAACGCTCGGGTCACCTTTGGAAACCCCCACTCCATTCTACTCTGCACTGGTGGAATTTTGATGGAAAAGAAGAGGGTTGTCAAAGTTTGTTTCTTTCTCAAAGTGTAATCACTTTTCTATTCTCGTAAGTGTCCTGATGAATTTGAGAATAGTTAAGAGGAAAGACCGTGAGTGAAGACAACATCTGTGTTCATGTGATTCAGATCTTGAGCTTTAAAATTAAAGCACTACTACGGGAGAATAAAAGAGAGTGAAAAACTGCCAGGCCTCAGCCTCATTAAAAAAGGTAAAAACAGCACATAGAGATCACAAACCTGCCAAAATGAGTCCTCAGAAATGCTAAACTATCTATGTAAGGTTTCCATTTCAATTATATAGGAAATTCTCAGTTCCTAGTCATGGCATAAGAGACCATTTGTGAACTCTCCTGTACCTGCTTGGACAGCCTTCTCTTGGCGTCCCCAAGCTAAGCACATGGGCGGGTTCCATGCTGATGTCCATCATACTCCACTTTTGTCTGCTTCCTACTCAATCTGATTGGTCTTATCTGTCTGTGTTTTCAGTCAGCCTGAACTATGTGTAATTGTACTTCTTGATATACTGTCTCATGTCCTCCTGTTATTCCTTGCTTGGCAGACTCCTCTTCATGGCCAAGAGCCAACATCACAGGATGGAACTAATTCCTGTGACCATGTGCTTTATACGACTGTAATGCAATTGACTCTTATTGTAACCAGGAGTATGTTGGCAGCACATTTAGAGAGTAGACCTGTTGTTTTAGAATTTCTTGTATTTTGTCTTGTCCACAAATATATGTCCTTAGGAAATATTTATAGAATTAATGAATCATTATCTGTTTATAAAGGCAGAAAGATATTGCCAAATAGTATTTCTATAATGTACCCAAACTATTTTACATTCTCCATATACACATAGATAATTTTTCTGGGAAAATTAGGATATCTGATTTTTTTCACTAGAAATATTTCCTATTATAAATACAAGTTAGAAGAAGCAATTCTATATAGGTTCATTTAACCCAGTCATGTTAAAATGTCCACCAGGGAAATATTTCTGAAATCTAACTAATGCATAAATATTTTTACTACAGACCATTTCATTTCTAATTTCCTGATTTTAACTCAAATCAAGTAGATTTTGATAATAGAGCTGGGAAATTAGTTTTAAGCGAGGATATGAACTAACTAAATAAAGACATGAATAAAAAATTCATAAAGCTTGCGATATGAAGCATGAATCAGGGTAGATATAAAAATTCCATACAGATTACAATCTCTTCTTTGTATCACATTCAGCAAGTCCATATATCTCTTTAAAGGCTGATAATAATGCTGTTTTTGTCCAGTGGAAATGACAGTCATTAAATAACTGTGTCATTCAGAAATGTGTTCTAACATGCATTTTTTTATTATAATTATAAATAGATCCCAAGCCATCAAATTAAACAGTCAGTAAATGCCTAAGAATGCTAGATGGAAGATTAGATTTGCAGTTATGGCCTCGACAGAGAACAATATTTTTCCAAGTTAAGCAAAAATTTCTTGAGGTTGAGAAATGCTTTCTCAGCGATAATATTAGAGTTTAATAATAAAAATGAAGTCTGTTTTTAATATATAAATATATATACACATACATACATATCTATTTAGAAGGCAGAAAGATTTTGCATTAAAAATGTACATATATAATATTGCTGAAAGGAAGACAGGTTTTCCCTTATATACAAATAATAGGTACATATTTTAAATTTGTTAATAAATATGCTGTTAATTTATTAGTGATAACAAACTTCATTCTTTCTGGTTAAGGAGGTAACTGGGAAAATGTGTCATGTGCCAAACCCTATGTTTGATTATTTTAGGTATGTGATCTCCTTACATTCTTTTGAAAACTTAAAAATGTGGGTCTAACATTAATTATTTCAGATGAGGGATTTGGAACACACAATGGACCAGGAGAAGGATTTGTTGAAATTCAAATACTAAGTGGGCCTCTGAGGCATTCTGGACTGATTGCCCTGTTCAGATTGTTCATGCAACATCTTTTTCCATGTAGTAGTGACTTAGGCTTCATCTTCTGTTCAAACAAACATGTTTTAATTAAGGTAAAACTAAATGTTGAAGAGATCATGAAAAGATGTTAATACACTCAACTTATTATATCATTTCAAGTTGTGGTAGCTGACCCACAGTTTAAAAAATTAAGTTACCACGTTTTGCCGTGTATAATGCACACCCACATTTTTTGGCCCAAAAGTTTGGGGAAAAAAAATCTTTTGTATTAATTTTTTCATTCAATTATTTACTTATTTGTATTTAGATACTTGTTTTTTGTATTATAAAGGAATTTTAGCATTTATGTTTGAATATGTTATGACACAAGAAATTTTCTGTAACAAATAATTACAAAACACAACAGATACAAGGTATTTCAGGCACTACCCACATACAATGAGCCTCCTTATATTTCCCTCAAAAGTTTGGGCAAAAAAGGTGCACATTATACATGGCAAAATATGGTAGGTAATATATATGCAACTACTTTTTGAACTCATAAAATGCTATATATACATGTAGTACTTAGAGGTTTGCGTGACTGTGTTCTGATGGGCAGGAAAGGGGAGAGTCAGAAGCCAGTGAGCTCATGGTACCCAGACCGAGCCTTTTATAGACAAGGCTTTAGGGAGCATCCACGTTGCAGCTTTTCAAACTATCAGAGAAAGACAGTCATTTTCTCTTTTCTAATTTTTAATTCAATGTTAGGCTGATAATCTTGTAAAATCCAACAGAGCTAAAATGAGACTAGTGTACTGATGAAAAAAACATAAAATTTGTTGACTACTTACATTAATCTTGTTGTGGACCACTGAAACAATGTCCACGGACCAGAGAGGGGTCAGCAACAGCAATTTATTTAGCTCTGTTTGAGAGAGTTTGAATGAGAATGGTAAGACAATCTGATTTAAATATAATATAACATAAATGAATGTGTGCTTGTGTGTGTATTAAAATCACTATTGACACTTACAGCCTAAAGTTTGCTCTTGATTCGTGGATAAGATTAATCATTTTTTTCTCCAGAGGTCTCAGAAGATAAACGTTCACACTGATTTTTGCTTGAGTTTTAGAGTTGGGAATATGGAAATGAGCAAAACATAATGGTGAGAGCAGAGAAAACAGAGCCCCTACAACATTTGACAGCTAAATTTTCATACTCAAGAATGGATCTAAACACAGAGTCCTACTTGTAAGTTAGCTTATTTAAAATCCATCAGAGTCATAAACTTCTACAGTACTAGTTTATTTAAAAAAAAGAAGAAGAAGAGAGAGAGAAAAGTAAAGAAGGAAAACAATCCAGAATTGAAAGAATGAGAACACAACACATTTCTTTTGCGTAAAATATGAAATGAAATGATCAATGATGGTGCAATATTTGAAGCATTACAAATATAATGTAATTTTACACAAAATAAATGGATTGTGTCCTTGCTATGACCTCTAGTCATAACACATTTATTTTTTCCACTTTTTATTTTACTTCCACAAACTTTATTTTGAATATTCTAGATACTAATTCACCATGTAATTGTCCCAACATATTGATGCTTATCATTTGTATTATATTCCTAGGAAATTTATATACATGTCCAATCTTGAAAGTCTATAACTTTCTGCTTTTTAAAATGTTTTAAATATCACAATCAAGAAATAATACAAATAATGTGCACATAATAAGGAAAACCAATTTTTATTAAATAAAAATCCCTGAGCCCAAAGAAGTTAAATATGTCCAAGTCTGTACACCCAAGAAGAGGCAATGTTGAGACTAAAGCAGTTTTTGTTTGTTTTGTTCTTGCTAGCTATTTCTGATGCAAATATCTCATGATACTCACTTGATACTATGTTACGAAGTAAAAGCTAACTTCCCCACCTTTATATTTCGCTTTCTACTGCCTGCACATAATTCCCTATGCTGCCAAAATGCTCTAAGTAGTAGTATACCAAGTATATCTCAGGCAGATTTATCAAAAAAAATCAAGTCATTTTCAAAGTGACGTTAAAGACTGCTTAACTTTAACAATGAAATGGGAAAAAAAAGACACTTAAAATTATAGATTATACTTGAGATTCTCAGATCTGACAGACCCAATTTGGCTCTTTACGTCCAATTCTAGAACTATTGACATCTTCATAAAAGCTGATTTTAAAAATGAAATGCTTTAAAGGCATTAGGAAAACTGCATTGATTAATACACATATGTCATGTTTTGCCTGCATCGGGCCTCTCCCTTGGAACAATGGTGTAAATTGCCAGGAGATGCAGACAAATTACGAGGACACTCATGAGGTGGCTGATGGAACCATTAAATGAATAGCAAGGAAGGCAAATGGCACGTAGTATGTAGCAGTCACGTCCCAGTGCTCCAAACCAAGGGCTTAGTCAAATAAGACCATTTTTTGGTAAATAATGCTAAATCAGACTTCATAATAAAACTAAATAGTAGAAGTGGGTTTTTTAAATTATATAATTATAAATAAATCCTTCATATCAAAATGTGGCTGTTTATTGGCTAAATGTTTTCTTTTATCCTGGGTATGCAGGCCATTGACTCAAAACTGTCCTGTGCCCAGCAGAGATGTTCAACCTGCCTTTCCATCAGAGGTTCTTCTCCATGTCCCATGAGGCCCCAGTGTCTGTCAAAGACCATTTCTGCCTCCTGCCGTGGGGAGGACTAGTCTCTGGTCTCTCATGAATTTTTCAGGTTTTTAAAATTTTAGTTCTGTTATTCTTTTTTGTTTGTTTGTTCCTTCAATTTTCATTATATATAAGGAATGCAATGGTATCCATTTTTATTTTGTGTTTCAGGAATATTGTTATGCTCTGGGAATATGTTTTTTATTCTCAAGGAAATCCTTGTTTAGCCCCTCACAGGTAGATTTCTTAAATATTTACATTAAAAAAACAGATGTTGTGATTCTTAGCCTTTTCTAAAATGTTTATATAATAAAATAAAAGCAGATCCTGAAAAATACCAGCATAGTATCAGAGTGGTTAAGAATGAGGGCTTTGCCTTGGCCAGTGAGACTCATTTGGTTGGATGGTCACCCCATAACTGAAGGGTAACATGTTCGATTCCCAGGCAGGACATATTCCTGGTTTGTGGGCCTGGTGCCCAGTATTCTGGGCAAGAAGAGTTCCTGGTCCGAGTCCAAGCACATACAAGAGGCAACCAATCAGTGCTTCTCTTTTTCATTGATGTTTCTCTTTCTCCCTTCTTTTCTCCCTTCCTCTTTCTATAAAAGCAATGAAAAAATGTCCTTGGGTAAGGATTTAAAAAAAAAAAAAGAATGAGGTCTTTGTTTAAATCCCACCTCAACCTTTTAATAGCATTACATAGAACTACAACTCTGAAAAAGATTATTAACTTTCGTACAATTGTATCCAAAATAAAAAGGATAATAGCAGAGATGAGGAAGACTTTTTAAGGAATGTTTGATGCCTACCCTCGGTGAAATGGGAGTACTAGATGGTGACAGAAATACCACTCTTGCTAAATGCGTTAATACATATAAACCCTTTTAGCTCAGCACTTAATACATGATGTCTAATCAATAACTGTTGGTGTTATTAGCACTAGTAGTTGTAAAAGTAATAGTATAGGAGTACTATTACCACTACTATTAGTGCTACTATTACTATAATATTCTATGCTGGCAACATAATGAATGAATACATCATTCAATAAATAAATTAAGATTTGAATCCTTTTCAGAAAGGAATAACACAATTTTTATATAACTTAAAATTTCAAGACTTGAACCATGTAAACTGAAGAAGCTTATATGATCACCTGGTTCAATTCCCTCATCTATAGAGAAAAATATTAAGTCCAAGAGGGACCTAATATTCTGTCAATAGTCAGATAGCTCATGACAAAATAAAACTCCCTTGGATTTAATTATGTGACAGGCCAAACATCCACATGCATTTCTTTCACAATGGTGGAAGTGGTTCATAATATAAATATTTTAATATGCATATATGAATTATATATTATTATAAATAAATGCATATACTTGGCATATTGTAGGATTTTGTAATAACTTCTCCAAAGGTATAATAGTCATGGAGAAGAAAGATTAATTTATGTCCAAACTTGTAAAGTTTGCTTTAAAAAAATAGATTAGTATTATTAATGAAACATTACATGTTGAGGAAAAAATGAACAAAATATAAGAAAATAATGAGCCGCATCATCATGCTTCTACTGTCCTTGTCCCAAACCCTGGGCGTGTTTCCTCTGGGGGAGCTGGTGAGCATCTGGTAGGACAACGGCCATTGGGGATTTTGCAATGTCTTCTTTTTAGCTGATATCTTTGAATCAGCTGCTTCCTAAATCATCCTTGATCATTGAAACTAAGTCATCCACTGGAATTTTCCTGATGGCTGGGCTTATGTTCTTATAAACAAGCATTTGGCAAAAAATAGAGAAATGTTATTGATGGTGCCCACAAAAAAACAAACAAACAAACAACAAACAAACAAAAAAAAAAACACCCCTGTCCTTTCCTTCCTTCTGATCTGCAGTCCTTGTGAAGGTGAAAGTATCAGGCCCAACCTTAGCTGCCCAAAGCCCTTGATTCATTAATTCTTTCATGCATTCATTCCACAAATTCTCATTAAATGTTTTCTCTGTGTTTAGGGCACTGGGACTATAGCAGTTAATAGTTTCATAACAGAACACAGGCAGTTTATAATCTAACTCAGGAGGTAGACAAGTGTTCAGCCACTTGATCCCCGGTTGACACCGTCATGGCGGTTAGTGCACTTTGAAGGCGCATAGAAGACACCGCACCCTGGCTTGGAGGACTGGGGTGCTTCTCGAAGAATATGCCTTTAAAGCTGCCACTAGACACTTTGTGACAGCATGGATGGACCTGGAGAATATTATGCTAGGCGAAATAAGCCAGAGAAAGACAAGAACCATATGATCTCACTCATATGTGGAATCTAGTGAGCAAAATAAATTGACAAACAAAATAAAGCTAGAGGCATGGATCCATGGAATAGACTGATGGGTGTCAGAGGGGAAGAGGGTGGGGGTGCTGGAAGAGACCAGCCAAAGAACATGTATGTGGATGTCATAGCCCATGGACACAGACAAGAATATGTTGAAGGTCAGGGGGTAGGGGTTGGGGGAGGGAAAATGGGGTACATCTGTAATAGTGTCAACAAAAAAAATTACAAAAATAAGAAAGAGTATTTCAAATTATTGAAAGTGTGAGTAAAGACAGGAGGTACTCTTAAGACTTTCTGTATTTCCCATTTTTTTAATCACTGTGCTGAGCATGGAGCCAAGTGATAGACTCATCAAAGCCTTCGTTATTCTGCACTTATGAATTCAAGGTTCATTGTCATTTATTAATATTTAAATAAGCCACTCTTTTCTATATTCTTTTGTATTTTTAACTCTGTCACACTCCCTAGTTTGACTTTCTTTTTCTCTGGCAACAAGATTACCTCTGATATCTCACTGTATACGTGTCAAAATCTGAGGCTATGCTCACTATTTTATCTGCGCCATAATGGGCTTTTCCAAGGCAATTGGCAATTTTAATTAACCAATGTGTGAGTTTGAACACTGATTTCAAAACAAAGCTTTCTTTATTAAGACAAAAAATGTAGAATCAGAATATTATAGCTTTTGAAGAAATTTAGAAGATGCAGAACTTGAGATCATAGGAACCTAATTCATATTATACTGTTGTTTCATTTGTTTAAAAAAGTATTTCAACTTATTCAAAGAGTATCTGAGCACAGGCAGAAAGCCCTCTTAATACTGTCTGCATTTCCCTCTTATGTAGCTGTGCTGAGCGCCGTACAGGTATTCAATACATGTTTATCAAACACATATTGATATAGGGTATTTTAGAAACAGGGCTAAAAGTCAGGTCTAGTATTTCTTTTACTACAAGAATTATAAATGTAAAAAAATGCAAATGGCAAATAAAAAGGCTCCATGATTTTTATTGCAGTCAGTTGATTTTTAATAAAAAGAGAAATTACCGCATGAGAGTATCCGGGTCTATTAGCATACTTTTAAACATTTCCCAATATTAGCACTGCATTCCATTGTGACCTGTCCGCTGATTCCGATCCCAACCAGCAAGCTAAGACTTTTACCTTTGCTCAGCTAAGCCTTCTTAACACACACTGTCCAACTCTCTCCAAATCTCTCCCTCCCTCCCCTTCTCTCTCTCACATCTAAGCCCTGGACCCTGGGCTATAATTCACCCAAATTCAGCGGCCATTTCCATTCCCTTCTCAATGATTATACCAAGGGCAGAAAATGCCCCTAAATTAATCCATCACACTGGCACAGATTCTAATGAGTGGGAAATGCCAAAAAATGATCCATTATCACTGCAATTAGAAAATCATAGTATCATCGTTAAGCCTGAACAGCCAGTAAAGGAAATCTGGGAGGCGAGTAGTGAAGGTGGGCTGCGGAAAGCAATCTCTGGTCCCGGAGCAACACGTCTCGGCGGGGCACTGACCGGCTTGTGCGTCCACACGGCGCTGCCCATCCACAGGTGCGGGCATTACCCCAGAGCACTTGCGTGTGCTCATCCTAGGTTTTGAAAAACTAGATTAACCTCCATGAGTTGAGTTTTTAAAGGTCATTTGACCAAAATGCAATGCCACAGTGCCCTCAAGTGGTCTGATGTATATAGAATAATTATTTCTTGGCAGAATTCTTGCTCTCAAAGCCATAAGATATTCGTATTTTTGTTTTAAGAGTAGGTAAACAATATGAATAACATCAGCCACAACAGCAACATCTTTTCGACCTCCTACTCTCATTTTTAAAAATTGGTCTTTTCTGCATTGTCTCGTCTTTTCTCCTCATCCGCCTTCTCTCTCATGGTTCTGTTTTCCTCTGTTGTCACTTTGCGAAGGTAGCAGATGAGCCGTTTTAACCCAGGTTGGCGTTGCTAGTGTAGCCGTCTGATGCGTCAGGGGCAGTAGCAGCTCAGAGCAGCCGCCTTGCCCATTGGACACACCGGCTGCCGAGATCAGGCTCCGAGGCATGTTGTCCGTGAGGTCCTGCGCGGCCACGGACGCTCTTCAATCTCGTGCTCTTCCTGCGTAATGACGACACATAAGAGTGCCTACATCCCAAGGTCATTGCAAGAATTCAAGGACACAATATCTGTAATTCTATAAACAGAAATAAAGCCAGGTACGTCATAGGCACAGTACCCAGCATAGTAACTAGACAACTAGTTAAATTTTATTTTTTACTTTGAATTTTTATTTTTGTTATTTACAGACCATTTCAAGCTAAAGAAAAGGCTTGAGCAATGCATAGCTATTGTGGGCCCAGACAAGGAGTTTCAAGACGCTCCAATCACAGGGACCAGGCTGAGGTCCAGTTTGGATGAATCTGGGTCAGAGAAAATTTGAATAATGGAAGAATTAATATTTGTAAATGACCTTGATTTCCACACTTTATTAATGATTTCATAGTTTACCTGGGTCTCAGTGCTATCTTAAAAATGAAAAACGAAGGGAAAAATAAACTGCTTAGGGAATGCCTGAGGTCATTTCAGTTACTAAAATATTCAATATATTAGTATGCTTAATATATACTAAAATATTTTCATATATTGTAGCGGAAATCTGTCACATTTCAATCAAAGAAATAGCTCAAACTAACAGTACTATTATGCTAAAGAAGTAGATGTAAGATCTTGAAAATTTCATATTTTCTTCTCAAAAATAGTAATTATAGTTATAGTAAGGGACAAAAAGATACATATTATATGTGACAGATTCTTCTGATTTTACCAATAAGCAATCAGTGACTGATGGTTGGGAGGAACTTTCCTGGGCTTTAAAGAGTTGTTTGGCCACAGGTTTTCTTTAATCACATTCTCTAAGTATGACGATGTGTCACCAATATACAGTCTTCCTCGCCCCGCCCCACCCCCTGCCCCACCCCCGCCTCCAGATCTCCAGCGGAGAAGCTCGGCGGATCTGAGCGAAGTGTGTTACTATCACGCCAGGCACCGCGGCCCTGCCTTCCTCAGATCTGCTTAGCCGCCTCTCGCCACTTCCAAGGCCCCCTCCGCAGCCCAGCCAGGCCTCGCTCTTTATCTCTGTCTGATCTTGACGGGCCATTTAATGTCTCAAGTCACTGCCCTGTCTGTCCTGTCATCTCTCCCGCCATGCTCCCCTTTTTGTACCTAGCAGCATCCTGTAACTTGCAGGACTTGCTCTGGTCCTTTTATGTTGACTTCTCCAGTCTCTTCAGTCAGAATTGATTGCTCCTTCCCTGCCTTCTTAAAGCACTTGGCGCTTTTGGCTAACATTTGTTTTGTTTGGACTTAGACAAATTACTTTATCCACCTGTTCATTTCACTGGTACATCTATCCAGCCCTTCCCACCGGACGTTAAAGAAACTATTTGATTTGCAGTAGGTAACAGAACAGGCTAAGGGGTAGGGAGCCAGTCTCTGGTTTCAGAGAGATGTGTCAGAAGCTCTTTCCACGTACTGCTTTCGACAATTTTACTCCTTTAAGGTTCAGTTCACTCACCTGTAAGATTTCGGCCAAAATCAATGTACCGACTTTACAGGGCTTCAGAGAAGATGAATTGAAGTGGGCTTAAAACATTTATCCTGGTGCCCAGTAAACAATGCATCAATGCATGCTCGTAGCTATTGTGACCACTATTACTGCCATTATATCTTTCTACTCCAATTGCCAATTTTATGTCTGTCATCCACGCCTCACTCTTGAACTTCAGTGCTATACATCTCACTGTGTTTTAAGCATCCGCATTCATTATTTAATTGGCATATAAAATTAACCTCTCAGAAGTTGGACTCCTGATAAACTCTGAAGGCAAAACCTGCTTTCGTTCAGTCTGCTCCATATTCATTTACATCTCCCATATTTTTTAAGACTTATGCAAACATTTTAGACTTATGTATTAAAAATCATATTGAATCTTTTATCATATATATATGTAGAATCTTACCATCATGTGTAGAATCATATGTGTAGAATCTTACCAGTGTTTCCATGTTGATCTAAACCACTGTAATTCCTTCCCTGGGCTACTGAATTTGCTTTACTGGCTGGGATCCTTGCTTTGGCCCTTGTCTGCCATAACATATCAGCCACATGTATTTTATTTGGTTTTATTTTATTTTCCACCAACTTAATCACTATCAACATATTAATAAACTACACACATTTAAAGTGCTTAATTAATTGCACATAAATATATACTTGTGAAACTATCACAAAAATCAAAATAATAAACATATCCATTACCTTCAGAAATTTTGGTTTGCCATTTGGTGATCTCTTCTCCATCTCTCTTGGTCCCCCTACAGCTAACCACTGAATTGATTTGCAGTTTGTTAGTATTAATTTTATGTAGGTGGATTCATACAGTGTATGATCTTTGTATGAAAATATGGGGGCATGTCACTGGGTATATAATGGAATAAGTCATATGCCAATGTATGTATAACTTTTTAAAGAATTGCTAAACAATTTTCCAAATTGGCTGTATTATTTTCCACGCCTACCTGTAGCATTTGGGAGGTCCAGTTTGCTCAATATCATCAACAACCCTTGTTAAGGTCAGTCTTTTCAACTTCAGTCATTCTATTTCATGGGCTATTGTATTTCATTTTGATTTAAATTTGCATTCCCATAATGACGTGAGTTGAGGACATTTTTGTGTGTTTATTTGACATCTGTATATCTTCCATAGTGATGTGTCTTTTCAGATATTTGCCTTTTTTATTAGGTTGTTTTTCTTGTTGAGTTCTGAGAGTTCTTATGTGATGGCAGTTCAAGACCTTTATCAGTTATGGGCTTTCCATAGATATTCTCTCAGCCTGTGGTTTGTCTTCTTATTCCTCTAATAATATCCTTGATGATCAGTTGCCCAATTTGTCAATTCATTATTTTAATAAATGTGCTTTTGCCATCACAGGTAAGACCAAAGTTATACAAATACTTTATTTTTTGTCCAAAAACATGGTATGTCTCTGTTACTTTAGATATTCTTTAATATCTCTCACTTATATTTTATAGATTTTAATATTCCTTGTACCCTATAACCTCCCCAAGATCACTTAATTTATCGATTCATATTACAGATTTTATTAGTTTTTCTGCATAGACAATTGTGCATAGACAAAATAGTGCTGTTTGTAAATGCAGATAGTGTTAATCCTTACTTTCTAATCTCAATCTCTTTTATTTATTTTTCTTGCCTTATCATAGCAGGTAGAAAACCAGATATAATAGGATGTGTGGCTAAATATTGGGCAGATACCACAGGCAGGAAAATCTTACACTAAGTACAAAGGGTTTTCACCAAATTGCAGAAGGTCAACATATTAAGGACCATATACTTAATTTTTTTAAATCTTCACCCAAGGATATATTTATTGATTTGAGTGAGGGGAGAGAGAGAGAAAGAGAATTATGAATCGGTTGCTTCCTGTACATTCCCCAACTAGGGATCAAACCTTAAACCTAGGTATGTGTCCTGTTTGGGGATCAAACCTGAAACCTTTTTGTGTAGGTGATGATGCTCCAACCAACTGAGCAACCCCTCCAGAGCTAGGGCCATATTCTTAATAATACACTCATTGTGCAAGTGTCCTCAGAGTTCCTAACATGTATTGGGCTCTAAAACAAGTACCGTGCATTTTATTGAAATGAGAAAAACACACTGCTTCTGCCCTAAACACTCCCAGGTGTCACGCTCAGCATATTTTCAGTAGCTAGCACTGAAGAGACTCATGTCTGCTCCAGGGTTGCCTGGGTAAGTTTTCAGACACTGGCCTTGGCTGGATCTGTATAAAGAAAAGAACATAATGCCATGTTCATTTCTTTCACCAAGTTCTACTCCATTGGCTTAGAAATGAAGATCTTATTTGCATAGTGCATCAGATTGAAGAGTCAGTCAACTTGGTCTGGTTTTGTGATTTTGCTTTCTTCTTTGAGTCTTCGATTCAAGCATGAAAAGGGGTCACTAGTGTACATAGCTTACTCAAAATACCTGTTTTTCATATCACAACCTCTCATGTTTCTCAGAATAATGGAGGAAATGCAAGATGTAAATGGCAAGTCAAAAACAAAACTCAAAAACCAACACTAAGTTTAACGAATAAAAAAACGAATAAAGCAGGTGTTTTCCTGGGCTCTGAATAATATAAAAGAATAAGTATCTCTTATAGAGTCTTTACTGTGGACCTTCTGGCATGATTCTAAGTGACTTTGTTTTTTTTTTTGTTTTTTGTTTTTGAAAAGTCAAATCTTTTAGTTCTCACAGCAATGAAATTTCTTCTTATTCCCAGTGCCCAGACAAGAGAAGGCAAGGCACAAGGAGGTTAAATTGCATGGGTATAAAATAGAGAGCCTGGGATTTGGACCCTCACAGTTTGACTACCGGGCTGCTTTCTTCCGTTTGTATTCTACGTTGATTGGAATCTCAAAGTGTTTGCTCTGTAGTTGTAAGAGCTGGCAGTGCATGGCAAGAAGACAGACAGATCAGTATTTTACCTCCAACAATTATGAATGGCATGAATGAAGACATTTGTGCACATAAGTATGTGTTTAAACTGTCAGTCACCTGTGTCTCTACCTCCTTTTTGTTTCTCCTTTCAAATGAAATATTTACTTTGGAGTGAGTTGTAAAATGTCATCTGTTTTATAATCGCTGCATTTGCCTTGAAACTCTTTCATGCCACTTGCAGTTGGGCAAGAGAGCCTGTGTTGGGAAGTTGGACAAGGATAGAATATTGAGTTAACGGGCTGGAAATTGACATTTCTGTTAGGAATAATTTGGCGTTCGTGGGTAGTTCTGGTCATTTCCTACATGGTTCAACTATTGTATTTTTTTTTCAGAAAGATAATGGGGCTCATTCTAGCAAGACAAGTAAGACCGAGATAGAAAATAGGCACATTCCACTATGTTTTTGAATATGCTTTGAATAAAATGTTACATTACATTACTATTTTATTATTAAAAGCCAATTATAAATGGGAATCTATTCTGTAGTAGTAAATATCAAGAAAAAGTAAATAAGATATAAATTCTAGATTCAGCTATTCAAAAAATATTTTGTGAGACAGGTCACCCCTTCTTAATGAACTCGTCCTTACATAGGTCCTCATGGAGTCCCCTGGGCAGATACAGCAAGATGCTAGGATCCTGCACAATAACCCACTTGTGGGTGAGAGGACTCTCCACTTTTTGTTAGTTATTGACAAGGACAGGTGATAGAATAAAAATAAACTACCTTATCTTCATGTTTGGACAGACTTCAATAACACATGGAAATGTCTGAGTAATTTTTAGTAATAATATGTCCTTTCAAGTATCCTTCCTAGTTATGGAATTGCTAGGATCCTTTTCAGTGATGGCAATAGATTAGTAGTGCAGTCTCTGAGATGTTAGGGTTTATTTTTCAAATTTATATGCCTTATTTATATTAATATTTAGTTATTTGTCATTTATAAGAATTTGGAAAACACTACATTGTAGGTGCTTAATTAAGTGTATCATTGAACCAGAAGCCTAGCATTTTATTTCGCTATTATATAATTTGGCAATTTTCATCATTATAGTTGTGTGACATAGTGATTTCACAGCCATCTATTTTAATTTTTAAAATTGTTTATTATATTTCATTTATTTAATTTTTTAGTTTCTTCTCAGGACTTAAGCTTCAGCCTTAAGTCCTCTATATTTGATTGCTTGATTTTCTTATTTCATTTTAGCACTGAGTACTGATCTTCACATAAATATTAACAATAATTGTCTCATCAATAACTATGTGTATTCAGCACTTGCTGGGTGGACAAAGTCTATGAGCGTTACTTGCGCGTACATCATTTGATTCCTATAGCAGCCCTCTTAAATAAGGAGCAGCATCCTCAAGTGCTGTTGATCCACACACACACACTCTTTCTCTCTCTGAAAATACACACACACATACACACGTAATGTATATATAGACTCACAGAAATGAATAATATATTTTATAAAAGAAAAAGTCACAATCTGGTTCATCTGCTTGGCATTACCATTTACATCCCTTGTTTTACCAATGTTATGAGAAATATTTCATTACTCACAGATGTTGGAGAGACAGAAATGCCATCTCATGTTTCAATGTTGACATCCTTTTTCATATGATAAGGCATTGTGTATTTCAAAGTAGTAACAGTTCTTATAGCTGTGTATATTTTTTTTCAAATCCTTACCCAAGGACATTATTTCATTGGTTTTATAGAGAGAGGAACAGAGAGCGAGAGAGTGCATCAATGTGAGAGAGAAATATTCATTGGTTGCCTCTAGTACGCACCCCGACTGGGGACCTAACCTTTAACCCAAGTATGTGCCCAGACCAGGAATTGAACCAGTGACCTTTCCATCTACTGGGTGATGCTCCAGCCAACTGAGCCACACTGGCCAGGGCTATCTGTTTCTTTTTAAACAGCCTTGCGCTATGGGCAATGTGTGCTATTGTGTTCACTTTACAGTTGAGGAAACAAACTCCAAGATTTCAAGAACATTCCCCAGGGTGCTGGAAACAAACCTAGCCTTACTTCAAAATGCCACTCAACTCTTATTAAATAGTTTCAGATTTGGGGAAAATAAGACATTTAGTGTTACTCAACTTGCATTTTCAGATACTTCTGCTATGTAAAAGCACATTGAGGGACTTAACAGTGACAAAAAAACACAACTAATGTTCTCCAAACTTACAATTTAATATGAAATTGCTCTCACAATGTAATAGAAATAAAAGCTCTTAGTGATTCTATATTATGGAATAAAGTTTTTTTTTAATGGAATTTATGCTTTCATTGAGTCTAAATTAGCCACACAGATCTGTTTTTGATATAAATAGACTATTTGCTGTTTTTCTTTGACAATTGTCTTTCAAAAGTTTATGTCTACTCACAGCAAAGGAAATTTGAAAAACTTGGAAAAGAAAAAATCAAAGAATTTGAATCTCTATTTTATGGGCAGTAATGTGTATACTTTATATATATGTAATATATATAAATATATATATATTTAACAGAATTTAATGAATTTATTTGAACTTTAAAAATAAATACAGCCCCATTTTAGAAAGTATGATAAACATTCAGATAGTATGAAATACAGAGTTTAATTTGAGCCCTGAGTGCCGAAAATACTATTTTTTACCATTTGTTGGCTACTTTATTAAACCAAGCAAAAGTACCAGTTTTCTTCTTTGTTATTTTATGCCGATATCCATATAAGGATTGTCCCTTGATGGTGATTATTTGGATGTGAGCTACCTCCACTTAACACTAATCTAACCATCTCCAAAGACTTCTCAAATGTCATGTAAAAAGACATATTTTTAAGGTCGTAACACTGTAAGGATATTAAACTTTGGAAAAATTTAACTTTGTGAAGTGATAAAAATGAAATTGGCCTGGGACATTTGGTAAAATTACGAAAAAAAAAATAAGTGTGAAAAATGTATCGCATCCTCATTAAAGGGCAGATGTTGATTTATAGGAAAATAAGAATGCAAAATAAGAAACATCTGGCACAGTGATACAAGAACAGTTCAAGGAACCCCAGGCAGAGAGCAATTAGCCCTTGGGTTTTATATGAGGCCTTTTTGGCTCTTGTAATATATTTATATATTGCAATTAATAAATGCTCCTGTGGCAATTTTTATTTCATAGAAATACTTCCTTGACTATCCTCCAAATATCTTTTCATGTGCATTAAACTTTTAATATATTCTGGAGTTTAGTTGTTAGGTAATTTTATGAATACTTGCTTATCCATTTTAATTGGAAAGGAAAAAGGAGTGACTCAATCATGAACTAAAGTTGTACTTTAAAAGTGTAGTACATAGATTTAGCATTATAGAATTGTTCACTTGAAACTCATATAATCTTATTAGGCAATGTCACCCCAATAAGTTTAGTGTAATTAAAAATAATAAAAATAGCCCTGGCCATTGTGGCATACCGAAAATGTGCTGGTTCAATTACAGGTCAGGTCAGGCAGGGCACGTGCCTAGGTTTCAGGTTCAACTCCAGGTTGGGCTGCATGCGGGAGGCAGCCTATCGATGTTTCGCTCTCCCAGCGATGTCTCTCTCACTCCCTTTCCCTCTCCCTCTCTCCTTTCCTGCCTCCCTAAAAATCAATGAACATATCCTCAAGTAAGAATAAAATAAACCTTAAATAATAAAAATAACAGCATTTTCTCTGTGAAAAAAATAAATAAAATTGTTAAATCTCACAAGGAATACATTCTAAATGCAGTGAACAAAGTCTCCAGGTCATACATGTATGCATGTTCATCAGAGAACATCGGCCACCTGCTATGTATACCGTGAGCCCTGGTCCACGTCCTGGGGAGATAGAAATCCATCAGCCGGTCTCCTGGTTGTAGCCTCATCAGATAGCTCCAAAGCTGCTGCTAAATCAGGGCACCCGTGGTGGTCTCCTTGCAAAAGCTATGCTTATTAAATGTTTGCAAGAGGAAATGATTCTTGAAAAATAAGGAGGAGTTAGGAAGGGAGACAAATGGGGGAGGACATTTCTGGCAGAGAGAATATTATACATAGAAAGCATGGTGGTGTGTTAGAGTTTTTGAGAGGTTTTAATGACAGTGACTGAGATGGCATTCCTAGAGTGTGGGGGTGTGTGACAACTAATTAATGCCAAGACCTATACAGCATATAAGTTGAAAAGGATCATGTAAAGACATTGAAATATAATGAAAAGGAGAGAAGGAGTTATATAGGCGTTTTACGCAGCAGAGTAATATGTTCATATCCGTAGGGGGTAGAATAAATTGAAGGGATAGAAACTGGAAGCACACACGTTGGTTAGCCTGCTAGTCAACAGGATTCTTTTTCTGTTTCAATTGTCAGAAAAATCTCATACTAGATAAAGGAGAAAAAGAATTTTATTCATTAAAAAAACTAAAAAGTCAAAGGGCAGCTAGCTGGATTCAGGGATTAGGCAATAACATCCAGACTTGATCTCTCTCCTACTATGTTGATTAAAGTATCAGCTTTTAATGTATAATACACGGCCCCAAACTGGGTGGTTGAAAGAATGAACACTTACACAGCTCATGATTATGTATGCAGGCCAGTAATTTGGTCTGTATAACTGGGCATTTCCCTTCTCAACTGACCTCACCTTTTGGTCATGGTTTTGCTGTGAGTTAACTAGGTGGCTTTGCTTTTTGAAACTCACTTGCTGTCAGCTAATGCTGTACAAATGACTGGATCACATGCCCAGTATCCAGCAAACTGATCCCAGGCTTGATCACATGACCCTGGTGAGGTTCCAAGAGCAAGAAGAGAAGAATATAAGGCGAAATGGTTAGGATTAGGCTTGGAACCAGTCCAATGACATTTGACACATTATATTAGTCAAGGAAAGTCACGAGTCCAACCTAGATTAAAGAGGTTGGGGTAGTGGACGTGTATTGAGTGTGGGAGCTATAAACTAACACCATAAAGAGGAACAGATACAGGGATGGGGCACAATTTTGGCCATTTATGTAAATAACAGGGCCGCTGTCAGTTTCATCATCTCTAAACACTGTCCCTGGCACCTCCTATGGCTTTTTCTGACAATGGGAAAATGGATATCAAACCTCTGGCTGCAATAGTTTTCATCCCTGAATAGCATGTTGTTTTGTTTTATTTTGCTGAATATCTTAGTTAGCTCGGGCTGCCTGACAAATAACACCGATTGTGTTCCTTAAAGAAAAAATTTATTTCTCACAGTCCTGGGGACTGGAAAATCTGAGATCAGGGTGGCGACACGGTCAGGTTCTGGGGAGAGCTCCCTTCTGGTTTGCAGGTGGATACAGTCTTACTATCTTCTCAAATTGCAGGGAGACAGAGAATGAGTTCTCTCATGTTTTCTCTTAGAACCGTGCTGCCTTCTTGCCTGATTACCTCCCCAAAACCCTACCTCCAAATACCGTCACGAAGGGCATAGTGGCTTCAATGCATGAATATTACTAGGTGGGGGGAAACATTTAGTTCATAGCACCTAGAGTATTTCAGCACCTAGGTCTGAATCAAACTTCGATTTTTCATGCCTGGGTCATGTGATTCTCGTAAACGCGTGGGGTCGGTGTTGGGAGGAAGCCTATCTCAGACTTCCTGGACTGAGAGTGAGTTAGGAGAGTCATTAGACTGGTGGTGAAAACCATAGGCTCTTTCCAATTATAGGAGGATAGAAATCTGGCAAACAAAAATATAGGCTCTAAGTGATCTAGTGAGGAAACTCTTAATTCCTGTGTTTTTGGTACCAAGGAATTTCTATTTCTATATTTAATTGTGAACAACAGAAGCATCCACTATAATCTAACACTTGCAATTAGCAGATGGCATTTTGTTAATGTTAATATTTTTGTTTGACCTATAATGTTCTCTTTGCTTTATATTCATAAGTGACAGACCTTTGAGACTTAATTACTTAATGACAGGTGGGAATGTATTTGCAAGGATAAGGCTCTTGTGCTTCATAAAGAGCCTGTTCTTTTTACCTGCGACCCAGCACGTTTCATATTTTCCTTGGTCTGGCTTTCTTGCCAACCCATGATAACTGTGCATCTCAGATGGTCTCTGACTTTTGAGTTCCAATTTATTGGTGATCAACCATATTTGATTTTAGATTTATGTTGATTTGTACTTGGTTTGGGGACATCTTACCTTCCCCATCACCTAAACTTGGTTCATAGATATTGATTCCTTTCTTACTGATGATATTTTAAAGGGATAGAACCTTTCAGACTTCTGCAGTATACCAGCATTTTTAGGCTCATGCTCAGAGTTTTTTAGGCCTCTCATACCTGCGATAGAAACAAAGTTCAGCCACTATTTCTCCATTCCCTTAATCAGACTAAATATCTAGTACTTACTACAGAGCATTCTTCACAGCAAATGTTTCATAAATGTCTGAAGAATTGTTTTGAATAAAGGGTTATTAACTATTAACAATAACTGCTGCATGAACTTAATGATTTTCTACTACTAAAGACAGCATACTCTGAACAGTCTTTAGCCTTAATGAATATAGTGATAAAAGGTGGTGATAAAATCCACTTAATTAAAACATGAACTTAGCAATTCATGTGGTATGACCTTAATATTTATTCTCTATGTATTAAAAATTTTATTGTATATTTTAAGGTAATACATATTAGACCTGTAATATATATTTCTATCTAAAGTGGTGTGTGTGTTTTGATTTTGTTTTTACTTTACTGAAATACTTCATTTGATATTACCCACAAATTACTGAGCTTTCATATGCTATGTTTAGATAGTTCTCTTTTGAAAACAAAGCTCTTAATATATGTTTCTCCATCGCATTCTAATTGAAATTCTGTGTTTATTTTGTAAAGAAATGATCCATTTTGATATCTATTCTTTATCAATGACCCATCAGTTTCATGAAGCAGGAACTGTATTTGCTATGTTTTGTTCATTACTTAAATATTGGGTTTTCCAAGAAAGTTTCTTTAGTTTCTTTTTCTCCCCCTGTATGATGGCTCTAGTAGTGCTTAGTTGTCTTTAATTTCATTCGAAACAATTTTGTTAGGTTATATTGTGACAACTGTCACATTGGTATGCATTAAAAAAAAAACTTTCCAAAATTCATGACTTTTTGTGCAACCGTTTTAATATTGAAGGTGGACGGAGATGCACAACATTTTCAGCATATTATGCTTTATTATTTCAAGAGAATAAAAATACAACTGAAATGCAAAAATAAAAATAAAAAGATATGTGCAGTGTATGGAAAAGGAGTGACTGATTAAACATGTCAAAAGTGGTTTGCAAAGTTTCTTGGTGCTATTGACATTTTGGCCAAATAATTCTTTGCTCTGGGGCTGCCTTATGCACTGGAAGATGTTTAGCAGCACCCCTGGCCTCTACCCACTGGAAGCCAATAGCGGGAGATAGCCAACATCCTCAAAATATCCAAATCAATAAAGTTATTGGTGAAAATGAAAAATATGTCTTTTATTTTACAGAAAAAAACTAAATGGACTTTTTGGCCAATCCATACATAATGTACAAACTAACTCACTCCAGATATTCATTACATTTTTTTTAATCAGGTGTAGGGACCTATTAGATGACAGGAAGAGAGTCAAAAGTGACAGAGTCATGGCATTGGTTCTTGTAACTTTATTGAATAACAAGACTGCAGGGTTCCAGGTATTCCCCAAATGACAAGGCCTTGGTGTGTGAGCGAATCTCACATGTTAATTAACAATCCCCATGCCATGTACAATGCATTTGCAGAGCTATGTACAAATGGTCTCATATCACATAAAAGTAGATTGTTTATTGTGAGTCTGAGGTTGTCAAAGATGAGTGCGAAAGATTTTTTGTTGACAATATGTGTCGACCTGGTCAAATATGACAAGGTAGAGAATGGCACCACAGTGACATGGGTATGGCTATACACAGGGGTTGGGGGAATATAGGTGTACAGTTGTGAGAATGTGAAACACGGAGTTTATTCTTGTATTATTATTTATTAATTACGGTATTATTTCCCATACAGACAATTGTAAACCTTCTCTTGCCCCACCCTGCATATACATCGCATAGAAGATAACATGGAGGTGAGTAAATGTGCTCTTGAGGACTTAGTGTAACATTAGTAAGTTTGTCAGCAGCCTGATACTATAGGGGCTCACAAAATAAACGGTATGGACTTGACCCTGAAGTTACTGTGGGGCTTTTGAAGGAGATGTTTGTTTCCCACAGCTGACACTGAGTAGATTATTATAAAGTATATACCCTTGATGAAGTCCTTCTTTTTTTCACTGATGCCTTTGAAGATAAAACAAAATATATTTTACTTAAGTTTGTATTGGTAGAACAAAGGCAAGGGTAAGATTCCAAATATTTGATGTAAAGAACCGTCAATTATAATGGAGAAAATATAATTGGCAACAAATACTGTGCTAACTATGAATCATTTCAGATATTGCAAAAAATACATAAGACTTTATGGGGATAAACACCTGCAACAAGGCAAGATCGAATTAGGAGACAGTGGAATAGAAAGCCATAAATTAGTGATGGATATAAAGGGATCACTGTGGTTAGTAAATGATAAAATCTGTAATATTTATGTGATATTGAATCCATGCTCCTTGAATCATTAGTGTATATATTTCCAGCTTTCTCCACCCATGTAAATCAATGGTTTTACTGCTTTGGGGCATCAAGCTCAGACATATGGTCCATTGCTAATATCTGAATTTCAAATTTTATAGACATATTTGTACACAGTAAATCAATTACCTTGAAAGAAGACTCTGGGGCTAAATACTAGAGTTTTCAGCATTACAAAATTTCCTCTCAATAATCAAGATATAAGAGCCACAGACTAGGGAAGAAGTAGATGAACCATAAAGAATTTATAATGCAATATCAGGAGGAACTTTGTTCTAATTCTATATGTTGAAATAGAAGAGAAAGGAGGAAATGAGAAGATATTTTGCATCTATCATCCAGGACTGTGGTCAATTCTGTGGACCAGCAATTTGGCTGAGCTGGTTTTGTTTGGATTTACTCATGCATTTTGCCTTCAGCCTGGGGTCAAAGTCCTCGTTCATATATTTGACAGCTGACTGGCAGTTGGCTGACTGTGGGTCAGAGGAGAGGAGAGCTAGGCGACATGTCACTCATTACACAGCAGACTAGCCTGGCCTCTTACACACACTGGTTGTTGCAGAGTTTCCACGAGCACTGAAAGTGGGAATTACAATGTCTTTTGAGGCCCAAGGCCAATATTTTCTTTTTCTATTAGCAAAAGCAAGTAGCAATCTTAGCTCAGGTTTAAGTTCAAAGAAAACACACTCCACCTCTTAAAGGGGATAGCTAGAAAGTGTTATGACCATAGCTTTCATTACCTGTCCATATTTCCTTTCAAATGGCAATCCTGGTGGAGTCAGCTCGGACCCAACAATGGCATTCGGTCTAGATCCTCCCTGATCCGCATGCAATACAAACATCGAAGCTAGTCTAACCCTTGATCCCATCAATACAAATCTACTCTCCAAAGCCAAGCAGGAGAAAAGATGTGCTCATATATAAAATTTAAAAAACATAGTTAATATTTATTGCTCTATACCGTATGTTTAACTTTCAAAAAAATTCCAGGCATATAAAAAGATGAGAAGTATAGCAAGGTACATCTACGATTAGTATCATATTCTGTGGTGACAGACAGGATATTTTTCTTCAGATTTGGTAACAAAGTAAAGACATTTTCTTACCTTGATTTATTCATATCACACTGGAAATTCGATCCAGTTCAACAAAATAAGAAAAAGGAAAAAAAACACAGACTGGAAAAGAAGAACAAAAAATATTTCAATTTGCAGATGCCATGTTGGACTATGCAGAAAATCTGACCCCCCTCAAATCTATTAAAATACTCCTAGCTAAAAACAGATTCAATCAGCTTATTGGAGGTTCCTCAGAGTGCAATGAAGTTTGTGAGAAATTTACCTAATTGTATTACAAATAAATGACACATTTAAAGAAGTGAGGAAGAAAGGCACCTAACCTAAATAGCATTGAAAAAAGAATATTTTGTCAAAATACATAAAGCTAGAAAAAATCATACACAAATATCCTGATATACCTACAAATGTATTTATCAAGAGGTACTATTTCACGATTCTGAAATGACTTTATGTTTATCCTAATGTTGAAAGAAATAATCGAATATACCCTACTACTGAGTATAGCTACTCAGTGCTATATGTCTTACTGTTGTCAGAGAGGTATTCCAAATAAGGGGAATATTACAGTGGACCTTGTATTTGTGAAATAGTCATACACACACACACACACACACGCACTATAAATTTATATTTATTTTAATAGATAAAGATATATAAAAACAAATAGTGATATACATGCATATAGATATATGTGTGTACATATGTACTTTTTCTAACTTTATTCACTTGGTGAGCCTAGAAGCAGAGACACCCCAGAAGAAGTGGGCACACCCAGTGCCCAGATCATGGCTTCTAAATGCCATTCTCTAGTAAAAGAAACAGACTTTTTCTCAGAAAACAATAATTCCAGAGCTGGAAGAGGAAAAACCAAAGCTGAATCTAAGCCTGCTCCTTCTTCTGCTGCCAGGAAATAAAATGCTTTTTTAAAAAATATATGTTAATAGGACACAAGATCCAACCTCAAGGAGTTCCCAATAAGCAGATCTGGCGTAAAAATGAGCACTAAAATAAATATCAAGGATGTTGGATAATGGAATAGAGAATGCTTAACTATGAATCAATAGTGATATAAGTGATTAAGTAAATTGTGGAATAAATAATTGATTGAATACATAAATGTGTTGAGAAGGAATAAAAAAGAAACAAAGTAAATCAAAAGAGTGAGGAAAATCTGTAATTTTAGCTATATCTGCACTGTCTCAGTCATCTCTGATTAAAAAATAGACTGGGGATATAGAGCAAGATAAAAAAAATATGGGTTTTTTTTCCTTCACAACTTTGTTGTGATGTGAAAAATGTCACCATATAATGTTTGAGTGACTCAGTCTTCACAGAGGCACAGGAAGGTAGCTGTAGCTCTAATACAAAAATCATTCCAAAGATATTTGACACTAAGCTTGCCTTTGGGAGAGCTGGCTTTTTTCCTTTTTAATTAAGTTTATTGGAGTGACATTGGTTAATAAAACTATAGAGATTTTAAGTGTACAGTTCTATGATACATCATCTGTATATTGCATTGTGTTCCCATCACCCCAAAGTCATATCCTTCTCCTTCCCTTCCTTCCTTCTTTCCATCTCTTTTCTGCTTGTGCAAGTAAAGATGATTGTACTGGTAGCACTAAAAGCCAGATAACGGACCCCTTGATAATTCTCAGAAAACCCACTCATTCAATTCATAAAACCATGAAGGGGATATTTTCAGTTTAAAAAATAACACTTACCGTGTGTGTGTGTGTGTGTGTGTGTGTGTGTGTGTGTGTGTGTGTGTGTTCCCTGAGTTTTTGAGTATTTTCTGGAGAGAGGGAGAAATGTTAAAGCCAGTCACTGTGTAGTTTTTATGTCCCCAAATGATCCATCTGACTGTATGTGCAATATTACTTGAAATGTGCCACATGATCTGTGTCACTGTGGTGCCTGCAATTCTATGAAGAATTCTGAAATTTTATGTTGTGTTTGTTTTTAAATCTGTATGGCTGCCTTTGAGAATAGAGAATTTAAAGGTGTTGAAAAACATTATGTAAAAATATATATGTCATGGTTACTGTTTTATCTCATTCTTTTCTACTGACACAAAACACATTACACTTTTGCACGATGCTCACCTAATTTTAATAATTGGAGTAACCTAAAATAACTGGTTTTAAATTATTTGTGTAACATAATAAAAACAAAGCATAATGCAGTTATGGTGGCATGGCTGGTACCAAAGAGTTCATTGGGAATGACAAAAAGGATTTGGTATTGGAGTGGGATTTCTTTCAAAAAAACAAGTTAACAATTTTTTAAAGAAAGTATGATAATATCATTTTCTCTGATTTAATCACAGGATCATATAGGGAAACATCTGTTTCTAATGTTATTATGTTGGTTGTTTATTTGGTCTAAAGTCATTAGAGTGCTGAATACCTCAGGCAACCTATAAAAAGTAGTTGGTATGATAGATACAGTGTATTCTTTGGAAGCTGTTCATCCATGCAAAATAGCAGGTGATGGAAAAAAACTTTTTCAGAATTCAGAAAAGAGGACAAACCATCTTCTCGTGATGAATTTAATCTTTGATATCTGAGATCAGTGGCACCTGATCTTATAACCTTCATCACACCAGTGTCTTAAACTGTGTAGATCTTAATAATAGAGTTAGAGAAATTGCAATATAATTGGTCTGCATTGTGCTTCTTTCCCAGGAAATACTTGGGGACTTGGAGGAAACATTTCAAATATTAAAATAAAACACAGAAAACTAAAGTTAACAATAAAAAGGATCTTAGAAATATATAGGAACCACAAATGCATATCTTTCCGAAGATTGCACAAGTGATGTATGTTTCTACTTGTAAGCTGCTTTTACCTAAATGCTGAAGGTAAAGATACTGAGAGGACAATATATCATCTGGCCTGATTTTCAACTTGGGCAGGATTTTTGGGTGCAAAAGTACCAAGTTGAACAAAGATAAAAAATTATCAAAAATCTGGACTATGGGCTGGCTTAAATGTAGAGTTGTAGAACACAAATACCTGTTTAAGAATATAGGTTTTATTCTTTTTTTTTTTTTCAAATGACCACATACTGAAATGTAGAAAATGTATCAATCATCTTTACTCCTAACACTAGGAAGACCCTCTGAGATCCATGAAGAATTCTGTGATATATTAATTATTAAGGACATGGTTAAGTTTTGAATACTGTATGGGTAAGATAGCAGGAGCATTTGACTATAACACTATCTGGCTAACCTTTGCCTCTTTGTATCTTGGGCGACTATTGCAGCAGGTCACTTCAGGCACATTTAGCCTCGATTATATATTTAACTGCTAAGACCTCTCTCTCTCAGCAGGACTGTCAAGGACCACTGGGAAGTGCTTATAGAATGCATCCCCCCGCCCCCGTCCCATGTGTCCCATTTTATCCAAGGGAAACAGAGACACAGGGGGATATTTTCACTCAATCAGAGTCACATAGACCATGACTGGCCAATCTGAGTCACGACAAAACTCTTCTGCAGTCACAGCCCCGCCCTCTCCCCAACTCCAAGGGCCTCATTCTGCATCTGTAGACTCTGACACCAGCTGTTGGTTGCGATCCTTTCTTCTTAAGTGTCTCCAGCCCGGAGGGAGAGACTCCGGTCAAAGGGCGAGGTCCTCTGAGACAACAAGATCTACCCACCTCTGTCCTTTATCTTAGACGCTGCCCAATTTGGATGCACTTGATCACACTCCACCTCTGTCCCCTGATGACTGCCTCTGCTCTGCTGCCATGTGGGGTGGGGCGCGCGCCCTTGGAGAAGTCGCATGGGAGCCTGTCCTCAATCTGGCCAAATTGTGCATCTTAAGCTCTAGTCTCATTCTAAGATCTGTAATTAGCTGTCTCCCTGCAAATGGGTATTCGCAGGTCATATTAATTACAGAAAAAGAAAGAAGAGAGAATGCCAAGGATAAAATGTCCAGAAGATAAAAATTTAGTTTCAGCAAGCTACGTCATAAATGTCCTAGACAGAACAAAGAAAAATAGCATGTTCATTTTAATAAGCTTTATTTTAGAATGGATCTTTATTTACAGAAAACTTGTGAAGTTTCTATATACCACACAACCAGTTCCACCCTATGATTAGCATCTTACATTAATATGGTACATGAGTACCATATTAATTACAATTAATGTATGCACACTGATGAATTATTATTCATTAAAGCTCGTGCCTTATTCAAATTTTCTTAGTTTTTAAATTCTGTTTTGCTTTTAGTGTATGTGCTGTCAGAGTGAGCACTGTTGAGCTTTTAACAAATGCTTGTTGCTGCCATGGCAGGGCCACATCTAGGATTCCGCTTGGCATTCCACACTGCATGTAGTCATCATACCTTATTCGGTTCTTCTGGGCTGTGATATTGTCTTAGGCTTTCCTAGTCTTGACTGGTTCGGTGCTATTGTTTAGACTATGCCTTAAATGGTATTTGTCTGATGTTTTTCTAGCTAGACTGGGTCTCAGGGTTTTTGGAAGGAAGTTAACAGAGCTAACATGTCATTTTCATCACACGATGTTGAAAGTCTATGCTCTTAATTGCTGTTGTTGATATTGACAACCTGGCTGATGACGTATTTGTTGAGATTCATCCATTTGTAAATTTACTCTTTCTACCCTTTCTACCCCATTTTACACTTATTTATATCAATTTACTCATATCAATATAGACTCATGGAGATATATTTTATACTTTGGGTTATAATCCCATTCCACTTTTATTTGTGTTGTTGCTTAAATTGTTCTGGCTTTGGCCATAGGGAAATTTTTCTGCTGGCTCCTGTGTCCTTTGGACATGCCCATCAATGTTTTTTTGTTGTTGTTGTTGTTTGTGTTTTTTGAGAACTCCTGACTTTCTGTTACAACAGGATACCAGGCTCAGGTTCTATGTTTCCTGTTCTAGTCCTAGAATCATCAGTTTCTCCAAATGAGCCCTGGTTTTTCATATTAGATAATGTTATTAAAAAGTAAAAATTGGTGTGCTACATATGCTCCTTGCTATTGAGATGTCATTTCTTCAAGGCTCTTCCCTGAGGGAAAGTAAAGATGTAAGTGTGTGTATAGTAATCCACATAGACACACATGTTTATACATATTTCTGTGTGTAACCATCTGTATCTATATTAACCTAAACATGATTCCATACGGATGTCTCCAGTTTAATCCATTACCATATGGATCATTCAGACATTCTCCCTGGCTTATCTATAACCTGTCACTACAAAAGTGAGAAACTGTCTTTTACCATCTGCCATTCATTCACTTAATTGTTCAACTCCAATGTATGTGTATAGTGATTTCATAATTTTTAATCTGCACAGCAATGAGAAATAACTTTGTTAACAAGACTACAGTGCTATGCACATTTCATTTTGCCTCTAGTCTTCTAGATTCTGATCATTTCCCAAAGTTATTTAGGTCATCATTTATTTGTAGTGCAGTTAGGTTCTTTTGTGACAATTTGTATTCTGTTCAGAGATCTCTTGATCGCCTAAATAAATAATGTTTTAAAAATTTGCATACTTTAAGATTCACACTTTCTTCTGTAAATGTCTATGGGTTTTGACATGTGCATAGTGTCTTGAATCCAATATTACAGTATCATATAAAATAAATTCCCTACTCTAAAAAATCCCCTGTGCTTCATGCGTTAACCCCTCTCCAACTGAACCCCTGCAACTGGTGATTTGTTTACACTCTCTATAATTTTACCTTTTCCAGACAGTTGTATAAATGGCAACCATGCAGTATGAAGTCTTTTAAGACTGGTTTCTTTCAATTACCAATATAAATTAAAGATTCAATCATCTCTGTATAGCCTGATAGCTCTTTCTGTTGGTGGTGGTGGTGGTGATGGTATTCCAGTGCATCAGTTTTTTTATTTTAATCTATTCACCTATTGAAGGGCATCTTGGTTGTCTCCAGTTTAGGAAAATTATTAATAGAACTTCTATAAATATTTGCACACATGTTTTTATGTGGACACAAGATTCCAAATTAGTTGGGTAAATAAATAGGTACATGATCGACAGCTTGTATGGTAAGACTATGTTTATCTTTAAAAGAAGCCCCAGAACTGTTTTCTGAAATGACTTCTTCGTTCCTAGTGAGGATGAGTCAGAGTTTTTATTGCATCCCTACCAGCCACTAGTTTGTCACTTTTTATGGGATAGATCTGAGCTATTCTAATAGGCACAGGGTGTTAATTAATTAATTTAGTTTGCATTTTCCCTAGTAATGAATAATGTTAAATATATTTTCATATGTAAATATATTTTCATGTGTTACCTGCCAAATATATATCTTCTTTGGTTAGGTGACCATTCAGATAATTACCCATTTTTAAGTTGAGTTTGTTTTCTTATTGTTGCATTTTAAGTGTTCTTTTTATATTGTGCATACAAGACCTATATCAGAGAATTTTTTTCAGCATTTTCTCACAATATGTGGCTTACCTTTTTATCCTCTTAACAGGGTCTTTAAAAGAGCAGAAGTGTTTAATTTTAATAAAGTCCAACCTGTCAATTTTTCTGTCATGGATTTTGCTTTTGGTCATGTTCTTAAAAACTCATCACCAATAGAAGAGCATATAGATTTTCTCTTAGTTTTTCTTCTAAAAGTTTTGTAGTTTTGCATCTTAAATTTAAGTCTGTGATCCATTTTGAATTAATTTTTGCATATAGCATAAGGGCTGTATCTGACTTTTTCTTTTCTTTCTTTCTTTCTTTTTTTTTGCATATGCATATCCAATTGATAAACCATTATTTGCTGAAAACATTACTTGTCTCCATCAAATTGTCTTGGTGCCTTTGTCAAAAGTCAATCAATTGATTATATTTGTGTCAGTCTATCTGTGGGGCTTCTATTCATCTATGTGTTTCTTTTTACACCAGTACTGCACTGTCTTGACCACTGCATCTTTTTAAAAATATTTTATTTATTTAGTTTTAGAGAGAATGGAAGGGAGAAAGAGAGGCAGAGAAACATCAGAGGGTTGTCTCTCAGCCCACTCCGCAGGCATGTGCCGTGATTGGGAATCCAACCAGTGACCATTTTGTTCTCAGACCAGTGCTCAATCCACCGAGCCACATCAGCCAGGATAATCACTCTATATTTCTAAAAAGTCATGCAATTGTGTAATTTCAGTTTCCCAACTTAGGTTTTCTTCTTTAATATTTTGTTGTCTATTGTAGGTATTACCTTCATATAAATTTTAGACTCAGTTAATTAATATCTACAAAATAGCTTGTTGGCATTTTAATTTGGATTGTGTTGAGTCTGTACATGAATGTGGAAAGAACTGACATCTTAACTATATTGAGGCTTCTAGTGCGTGAATGTAAGATATCTCTTCATTTATTAATTTCTCTCTCCATTGTGTGAATTTTGGTAGACTCTGTCAAAAAAAATTGGTCTATTTCACCTAAATTATAAAATTTGTTGTCACAGAATTGTTTATAGTATTCTTTTTAAAAATCTTTTAATATCTAAGGTACGATTAGCTAAGACCATCTTTCATTTCTAAAATTAGCAGTTTCTTCTTTTTTCTTATGGTGGTTCTTTGCTTGGGTCAAGATTCATCAATTTCAGTGAACATTTCAAAGATCAATCACCTTTTGGTTTCGTTGATTTTCTCTATAGTTTTCTTCTTTTCAATTTAACTGATTTCTGCTTTTATTTGGATTTCTTGTCTTCTGCTTACTTTAGACTTTATTAGCTCTCCTTTCTCTAGATTTCATAAGGTCACAGCTTGGATTATTCATTTGAGATCTTTATTCTTTTCTAATATAGAAGTTTAATGATCCAAGTTTCCCTCTAAATGCCACTTCTGCTGCATTTTACCATTTTGAAAAGCTGTATTTTCATTTTTGTATAGTTTAAAATAATTTTCAGTTTATTTTGAAACTTCTTTGACCCAGTGGTTATTTAGAAAACATCTTATTTAATTTCCAAACATTCGAGGGGTGTTTCAGCTATTTTTTTTTACAAATTTGTTTAATTTAATTGGGGTCTAAAAATATAATTAGTGTGACTTCTGTTCTCTTGAACAATTTTTTATGTTTCATTCACACTCAGAGAGTGAGTCAAATCTTACTTTTAGGACCGTATAGATCTGGTTTGTTTCAGGACCTTGTTGGACACTGAGGAACTGACTCATCAGTCTTCTTCCCGGGCTCGGAGGGAGATTGTATATTCTATTCTCCATCCAAATTAGGCTGGGCCGTGTGACTGAACTATGGCCAAAAGTATCGTGGTAATAATCATAGTAATATCACTTTCAGGCATGCCACACCCTCTATAGAGTATCCCAGGACTCTTTATGTTAACAATTATATTACTACAGCAGAAAAAAAATGAGATATCACACACACACACACACACAACCCATAAATGACATGTAGAATTGTTAATTCTAACGTTAACATTAAATAATTAATGTTAACAATCTCTCCCTAGTTAATGGTACTTTAAAACAAGTTTGTGTTTGATTTTCCTCAAAGAATAGCATTTGGGTCATCTTTATCAAACTCGCTGCTTTAAAATAAAAGATTACCATTTCTTAACTTGCTAAACCAGAATCTATGTGAGTGGAACTCCAAATGTTTAATTTTAGATAAATGATGCATTTACTGGCTAAATTTAGTCAGAGAGTATTTAATTTTTGCAAGCTTTTCCATGAGACATTTTATTTAATCTACGTAGTACCCTACTTGATTTACCAGGAGTTTTCAAAAATGTTTTGAGAAATGTTTTGAAAAATGTTTTTCAAAAATGTTTGAAAAAAAAATTATTTGCCTTTATACACTTCCTGTTCCAATACGATGATGAACAAATTATAAATTTCTAACTTTGTTTAATGAAATGAGCTTTTTAAAAGGAAACTGAGCTAATAGGTCCAGAAAAATACTATGTTGAAGCCAATTAAAAGTTGAACATGTATGATGTGCGGCAGATGGCAGGACCTTTCTGGCCCCGAGAGCTGCAACAAGACCAACTGTGACTTCAGCTCTGGCCAGCTCACAGAGTGTCAGACGTCATGCCCATGACACTTCAAGGTCCTTGCTTTCACATTAAGGACAGACGCCCTCATAAACCCATTCGATTTCAAAAATTGGGATTTCTATGTGAATTTCAAGAGACTCAACCCTTGCCTTAGGGACCCTACCCCTTCAAAGAGAACTGACCATGATTTCTCTTTCAAACTAAGAATCCGTCTCTGCAGTTATTCCCTGGAGGAGTGTGGTTAAAAAATAAAAAAGTGAGCACTTGTGTTGCTGGCTTTGTTAATAAATGGCAGATTACATTCTCTGGGGCCATGCTACATTTATAAAGAACATGTTATGCCAGACAAACTTCATTGCTTTTTTGATAAACTCACTAAATTAGTGGATAAAGGGATAGAATAGATGGAAAATATCTCGATAGCAATTCACAAACACACATACAAAAAGGTCTTGCTTGAAAATTTAATTCAAATTATCTTAGTGCAAGGATTGTCACACAGAATGAAAACTGAATGAAAAAGCGACCATAAAGAAACGATAATGAAAAATGCTAACAAAGAAATCTATTATGGGCACTTAAAATCTAAGTGAATATTATGTAAAAAGAGGCTAAATAGCCCAAGCTTTCATTTCTCACGTAGCCTACTCAATTGAGAAGCTTTGTGGATAAACGAATGAATTGCTTTACTTCACTTCTTGAAAATATATCCTATTTAGAAAGCCAGCAATTGGTTTGCCCCGGTTTATTAGACTATAGATATTAATTCTCTACTCCAGAACTTCAGTCATACATAAATTTTAAGCAATTCCTGACAAGTGCAAGGAATAGTTTATTAATTCCTTGTATACTGTTACATGGTGGGGCAGGTGTAAGTGGGGGAGATGTGTCTGGAACCAAAATCACTATGATGGGTGTGTAGTAGCTGGTATTCTCATTTAAGACGGGACGCCTCACTGCACAACCGCCTCAACTTAACCCACTATGTGCCCAAATCGTGTAAAACCAGCCTGCAAGATTAGGGTGCTATTGCTTTTGTGTATAGCCAAATTCTCTAATTCCCTAGGTCAAATGACAGCATGATATATTATTCAAGAACATAGCTTAGATTGCTGGTTTGCCTCTCGGAAACTGAATGACCTTGAAACTATTTCATCGTCATTCTTAACTTCTGTTGCTTTAACTGTAACTTGATGATGCAACACATAGTTACTTACCTCAGTGAGTCTGAGAGAGAGAAAGTATAGAACATGTGGTATTGGAAATGTTGAAAGACAGAGAAAGTTAGTGTGTAGGTGGCTGTAAGCACTGTAAAGGGTCTGATGTAAATGATATGCTTAGCTCTTTACCTAGTTCATAATAAGTATATAATTATTGATAATGGTGATCATGGTTAGGATGTTAATGGAACTGAAATCAGCCTACTTGGCTAGCATCCTGATAGTTTCTTCATTTTCTTATGGCAGGAAGTTGGACTCTTCCCCTCGCCCTCTAACACCAGGACTGCTCTTCCTATGGCCACGGGCTTGCCTGTCTGATTTTGAGAGTCATAGACCCCCTGTTCCACCTATGTGCTTAGACCCTTGGGAATTCCACAAATACGGAATTACCCATTTCAAGATCCCACACATCTTGTATTTGTAAATTCCCACTATGATGCACAGTTCTGACATACTCCCCTTGACCACTTATTTATCTGTATGGGTGAGGATTTGTCAATCCTTTCCAGTAAAATTTCTTTGCAAATGAAACAATAGTCATAGGTACAAAAAAGGAGAAAAAGCCACAAGTATGCCAATAACCGCTACTATACTAATTAAGTCATTTTTCAATTTTTAAGGTACAGCGGTAACTTACACCACTGCTATTTGAAAAAAATAGGAGTTAAATTTCAAGGTTTGAATGCACTGATATTCTTTGACAAATCTCCTAACTAATATGAGTAACCATTTCCTCATCTGTAAAATGGGAATAATAATCTCTGCATTGTCTATAAACACGGGATCATTATGAGACTCAAATTTTCCCCTGAAGGCTCTTTGAAATCCCTGCAGTGTGGTAGAGGGTTGAGGAGGCTGTGAAATGACCCCCTTACTAAGGAAAGAGGGAGCGACCCCAGCTCTCATTGTTCTCTTTAAGGAACCAAAGCAGGGGTTTTTGGCTATGGTAAGATTTTTTATCTGCATCATGATTAGTTTCATTTTGGAATGGTAATGAACAAACCAGAAATAAGAAAATTTTGAGATAAATACATATATTTGGCTGGATTTATTTTAAATACCAACAATTTGGAATATTAACTTGCTATGGCAAGTTCTTACCTTTTGTAATGTTACGGTTTTTATGTTGTAAATAAATAAAATCTGTATGTGGGGTAGCTTTCCTAAAGGTTGGCTTCAAATGTTGCCATAGTTTATTCAAAGTAAGGAAATTTTTAAACTTGGGAAGAGCACAGGACTGGGGCCAGCTCGACTTGGCATTGCTTCCTCACCCTGCAACTTACTAGCAGTGGAGGCCTTCAATAAATCCCTTACTTCTCCCAGGCTTGTAACTGGGTTGTTTTAGAATTTTTAAAAGATGACATACTGTATGCTAATATATACTAGTAATCTTGCTCAGTGCTAAGCCTAAAGTAGGCATCTAACAAAGAAAGCTCTATTATATATTGAGACAAGTTGTCTCCAGAAGCTGCTGGGAGCAGTAACATATATGAAATACTCCCACTGATATGAGAAATCAGGGGATGATGGTGCATGCTTGCATTTTATTGGGAGTATTAGTGAGAAAATCTACTTTACAAAACCAATACTTACTATGAATGCACTGTTTATAAAGGGTAGGGTAAAATTGCCAGATTAAGAGCAATTTGTTAGATGAGTGCGAGATCAACTTCCATCAGAAACAATGCAGTTTTGCAGAAAAATACTGAGCTTGAAGTCAAAAAGATTGATCACTTAATAATTGTGGTCTTTGAGAAATATTACCCTCATTAAGTTTCAATTGCTAAACTTATTAAATAGGAATAATAATCTTAGTTCATATTAATGTGGAAGTTGATTAAATAATGTATATAAAGTTCAAAAAGAGTGAGGGCAGAATGAGTTCCCATTGCATGTTAATATCTCTCCCTCTCTGCCATACACTGGGTTATCCCTTAGGAGGAAGAGCCTGAGTCAAGGCTTGCACGAACATCACCGATTTGGAGAAAGTCTGCCAAAGGAGAATGAGTATCTGGAAAGTGTGAGGCAGGGAGAAGAGAAGAGCCAGTATAAAAGGACGTTATGGAGCTCTTTGGTGCTACTGGGACTTGGGGATCCCATTCCCCTGAAATACTTTAGGAGCAATGAGAAGGAATGGTATAAGCTTCAAAAGTGTCCTCTTTATAGACAGAAGTTATTATACCTGTTTACTCAAAAACTGTTATTCTTCTTTAGCCCAGTGTTGTCATATCGGTTGCTAAACTTCCCATTCCCAAGTCAGTGAGTATTCAAGTGCCAAGTGAGGGCCTCCATGTGTCAAAGCTCTGGTGCCAAAGACACCCTGGAGCAGAAAGCCCTGTGTAGCTAGAAGAGTCAGGTTAAGGGTAACTTATGATCCAAGAGGATGTCAAACAGGAGCATAATTGGGCTGTTTTCTTGTGCACATACATACACTTGGTGCCTCTCAAGTTTGGCCTCTACTCTTCTCTTTCTTCTCTAACGTTTTCTTTAATGATAGATTATTGAGGTATAAATTGTATATAGAGTAAAATTCCCCTTTAGACAAACACGTAAAGTTGGGTCACCCACTTTGCCCTCCAATGAAGTACTTTATTATTAGATCAGCCTGATGACATCCAGGATAAATGACCTGCAACTTTATGTCTTGTCTTTGACAAAGGGTCATAAAATAGAGAAGCTTATTCTTTCTGGATATGAGAAGAAAAATGCACACTGGATTGGTAAAATATTCTTAACTAGGAAACTAGGTAAGGGATGCATGGCTCTTCCTTGAGCACGTCTGTCTACCTCTGTGTATAATTACACACACATATGTAATCTCAGGCCTCACTTATAAAGGTTTCTATGCAAATTGACTTGAAAGGTTTAACTAAGGGAAACCTGAGACACCATAATACTCACATCTACCAAATTGAGAGCCTGTGACTATAGAAAACCCTATAATGTATGAGAGTGAAAGGAAAAATTACTCACAAAACTAGCCTACTTACAACCAGAACATAATTATTTTCTTGTCCTATTTATATGAACTTATACCTGAAAATGTTTCTCAAACCTTTACATAAGTACCATCTGCAAAGACAACCCGTTTATTTAGACTAATTCAGATGTTAAGGCAGTTATCAGTACAGGTATACAATGAATAGGTACAGCTTTCCAATAGCCAGAGTTGGAGATGTTCATTTTCTTAGGATAAAAGAAGAGACAATGATTTTTTAATCATTTTTTATTGTTATTCTATTACAGTTGTCCCAGTTTTCCTCCTTTGCCCTCATCTGCCTATCCTGTTCTACAAGCTTTATATTTTATGTCACCACCCAAAATCTAGGATCTTCACATTTACAAGAATCATTGACTAGTTTCTATGGTAATTAAGTAGAGAAAAATAAAACACCTATTTTTCCTTGGATGACAATAGAGTGCTCTTCCTTGTGTACACTGGAAGGAAATTAGATATTTCTTTCATACATAGTAACTCAACATTATTATGAAAGAAATTTTCAGTTTTAACTGATAAAATTTCATGTCTGCAAAACTGGGTTTTTTAAAACTTAATCTCATAATTCTTAAAATAGCCCCAAGAAATTGTGAGAATACTCAAAGTGAAACAAAAGAGCTAAAAAATTAACAGAAAAGCAAGTACCTGTTATCCTTTTTTTTTATTTTATATAAGGATCAAGAATACTAGTGACTTGACCAAATTCAGAGAGTTACTATAGAGCAAACAGTTGCCCATGGAGTAAATATAAATATGTGGCCATATTAAATAACTTTTAAGCTTTTTTCCTGTATAGTATTTAAATAGTGAGAGGGTTCAGATTGCAGTTGACCCTTGAACCACACAGGTTTGGATTGTGCAGTTTCACTTATATGCAGACTTTCTTCAATAAATACTATAAATGCATTTTCTCTTCTTTATCATTTTCTTAATAACATTTTCTTGTCTCTAGCTTATGTTATTATAAGAATATAGTATATAATACATACAACATACAGAATGTGTTAATCAACTTTATGTTATTGGTAGGGCTTCTGGTCAACAGTAGGCTATTAGTAGTTAAGTTTTGGAAGAGTCAAAAGTCATGTGTGGATTTTCAGTCGCATGGGAGATTGGTGCCCCATTACCCCTACATATTTCAAGGATAAATTTTACTTATAAACAATTCAAGTGTTAGTCCCTTCAAAAAAGACTAGGATTTACTCTGTTGGTCATATACACCCATTGGATGGTATGTATGAGGCCCCTAGTCTCCTTTCTTCTCTTTGCCATATGACATTTTTGACACTCTCACATAGTTTTGCTTTGAAAGAAAATAGGAAGACATATTTTCACTTGATGGCTGAAAAAAAGAATAGTAATTGAATAAAACCTTTCTCTTCATTTGGAAGATAAATAAATGATTTCAGGTCACCCCAAGCAAGAGCCATGTTTGTATAAAATAAACAAACAGATGAATACACACAAACAAAACCAGCTACATATCCAGTTGTTAGCTAATTTTGAAATAGATGGCCTAATTAGAGAGTCTGAAAGAAAAAGAGACAACTATCTTCCAAAAGGGAAATAAGATGCATTACCTCTGGACTGGAAATAAGATTTAATAGTAAAGGAATAACAACTATTACTCTAATGGTTTTGGGTAATCACCACAAAAAAATCTGGTTAAGCAAATTGGAAATGAGAGTTCCCATTTATAGTTAAATTATTTCAGCAAACTCTAGAGAAGCTTGAATAAAATAAGATCTTTGTTGCCTGCCAGAAAAGTCTTGTGGCCAACCAAGAAATAAAATACAGTCTTTATTTAAAAAAGAAAACTTAGTGAAATTGAACAGAAGTGAGTTGGGGTAGAAGTATAATCCTGGAGTGCCTAGAATGACTGTGATACCTAAAGTCTTATGAAATATCTATGTTGTTTTCATTTTATTGTTATAAGGTTTAGTACTGGCAACAAAGAAGAAACCAAAGTTGTTTATAGGAGTTGACAAAAATTGGAACAGGTTGATTACAAGTCGGTGATTGACTGTCTTTGACATATTCAAATATGTGTATGTAAGGATTTGAATATCTGAAAGGAATTTGAATCTTTGATTTCCAGTATCCCTTCTAATGCTTGAATGTAATGATTTGATTAATATATTGAACTCTCTTTCCCAAAGGAAGGGAAAAACACAAAAGTTTTAAATGTTTATCCTTTTTTAAGTAGTATCCAGATGACGCACATAAAACATTTACTTTTCCTAAGTTAACACATCTACAATTCACCTCATAAGGAAAAAATATATATTTTTCATGAGATACTTGTCAAACGGTGTGATAGTCCTCATAGAAATGTCATTCTACCTGTTCTACTCACTGCCACCAACAGATTGTAATTTAGAAGGCAATATATGTTTACCTGTGAAGGTCTTGTTTCCAAAACTAAATATAAATGAGGAATTTAAGTGATGGCAATGGGAAGGCTTTGACAAGACTTGGTAATTCTTTATTTAATTGTCCTAAACTTTCATTTTTAATGTGTGGCAAAGTGTTCCTGCATAATTCAAGATGTCTTGATGAATTAATAAATGAATGAATAAATGCATATGCAGTCCTTGGTAAATGCATATTTATTCATATATTCCTCAAGTATTGGGATTCCGCTTTGTTCCAGGCCCTATGATGGGCTGCTTTGGAGCATGGGATGATTATACAGAGACACTAAAGAAAGATACAACATTTGCCCTACAACAAACACAGGGGCTGGCGGAAGTCACACCTGCTTGAGCGTGGTTGGTAGGGTAATTGTATGGGTCTAATAATTTATAGTTTTAATTTGAACATCTCATCTAAGATGTCATATGGTGTGTTTGAGCATGATATTGTTATGTTACAGAATTACATCTTATGAGTTTGTAATAAAAAGGTGGTGTTAATTATACTGGACCCTATATTTGTCTAGAAGCACGTGGAGAGATATGAAAGGTGAAATTATATGGAATGGATAGTGAGAACATGAGAGGGAAATAGTGCCATTTGAGAAGTTTGTATGAGTTGTGAGAAGTCAAGAAATAAGCTATAATTCCATCTTTCAATTAAACTTTGCTACACATGATGAATATGCGGAATACCATGTTGATTAGTTTTTGACTTTTTAATATTTTCTTGTTTTTTTCTTTTTTAGTATTTATTTAGAAATGGGGTCATATTTCTGTTTTTGCCCCTTCATTTTCATGATCACTTAGAAAACAGAAATTTAATAGTAGACTGGTGTTTTAAAAATTGTGGTAATGTGTGTTAACTGTTCAACTCACATCTGGTTAATATCTGGGAAACGACAGGTGAATCAAATCCTATCTCCTACACTGGATTATAGACAGAGACAAGGACTGTTTTCTGTGTGCGTGTGTTTTATTTTCTCATTATCACTACCCACCAGAGCTAAAGTGGCCTCTCTTTCAGGTCAGAATAGTCACAATGGAGGTTTATAGTTGCTTTCCACGTTCAGTTGCTTTCCAGGCACATATTACAGTTACAGGAAGATTGTATGTAATCAAAGCCAGATATTGCTGGAGCGATCCACGGCGCTGGAGAAGGAGAGGGCAGGTGTGCCAGCCTTCTTAGAGGGTCTGAGAATGCAATTAACCAGGAAATGAGCCCTTGGAAAGCCAGGCTTCCTGAACAGATGAGCAAAACAAAAGACACTGAGAAATGAGGTGGCCAAGGGCCACTCCCGAATGAGTGTGCACAGGGACATCTGTGCCAGTTTTTGAACTTCAGGAAGAGAGAGATTGAATAGAGGCAGCAGAGTCAAAACAATTATGCAAATAGAGGAGACTCTAGGAGATAAAAGATTAGACTGCTTTCACAAAGGCTCTTGTGACAGATTTTTTTTTCCTATCTCCCAGTATCACCAATCTAGGGTTGAAAAAGATGGATGGCATCAAAAGCAACTTGAGCAAAATTAAAGAGCCTCATGGTGTAACCACTTGACATTAACATGGCAAATCCAAAGGCTACTTCAACAGGGGAGGAGTTTCCAGTCGCAAAATTCATCTTAGCTTTGTCAACTTTTAGCATTGTGAGAATTAGTTACTTAAACTCTCTGAGCTTCTACTCACTTATCTGTTAAGTGCCAATAATAGTAACATTGTCATCATAGTAGTAATAGTAGTAAAAATAATTTAAAGACCCTCTTCCCTTGAAGAGCTATTATGAGAATTAGAGATGAGTATGTCAATGACTTGATCATGGCAAGACTTTATTATGTAACAGGTGTCATCATGAGATAAATAATTATATAAATACATATTAATATAATAAATAATATAGACATATATTTATATAAATACATATACATATATAATATATGTCGTTTGCTCTCCAAGAGTTGTGAACATGTAAGAAATCTGATAATGTTGCTCAGGGTTCCTGCACCTCTAATAGACACTGTAGTTACAGAATTGGACCCACTGGGGGGGCCCCCGATACTATTACTGAAACAAGCCCCCTCCCTCGGGGTCCATCTGCACTATGGTTCTTTGCCCACCATGCTTAGGAATTGTGGCTCTCAATGCCGAAGTTTGATGAAAAGGAATGGGACTGTTTATTCCAAAGTTATACAGGTTTAGACTACTGATGGAATGTCGCTATTAAATTTCAAAATCCCTTTAAAACACCCACCAACACACACAGTCCTGCCTTCCCCTCTTTGCCAAGGCAGGCCAGCCAGGGGTACCTATCTCAGGAAGAGAAAAAGTCCGTAGCTGGGCTAGGCTCCTGTTCTTAATCCAACACTGCATCCTCATGGTGAGCTGGGGAATCTTTCTGCATCCTTTCAAACCATTGAGAGAGTTCTTCATGGCTGCTACATCCTGCTTTCCTGCTTCCTAAGACGTGTGGTCAAGGCTTAGGGGAGCGGCCTCTCCACCCCCAAAACCGCGTGGATCCCCCGCGTGGATCCCCCTCATGGCCCACCAGCGAGTCCTTTCACCCTCTTCTTCCCTCGGTCTCACACTGCTCTCCCCACCCCCACCCCCACCCCCACCCTACCCCACCCTACCCGACCCTACCCTACCCCGCTTTGTCTTGCTTCCTCCCTCCACCACTCTGATTTTCATGCTCACCTGCCTTTAGTTTAAATCCCAGCCTGAAAACTTCTCCATGACCTCATTTCTGACTCCCACAATTGACTACACCTACTATCACTTCTGTATTCTCTACCTTTCTTGGCGGCCATAGTTAGTCTGGGCAGGCGTGTCCCCGTGGAATGGAGTGAACCATCTTCAAGCTCACATGCAGGTGCTGTAACCGGGGTACCTGTCTCCTAGTTACATCAAGGGTTAAGTTATGCATACCTGTTTCTGGCCCTGCTAAGGCTGGAAGGCTAGTCTGCTGTTATTGGTATGCAAAATAATCATTTTTGCATATGGGGTGTGAAGCTAGCCTGTTGTTGATATGCAAAGTAACTCAATGACCCTGTGCCTGTCTCCCATCCCCCAGCGGGACTTGGGGGAGGGTATCCTGCATTCCAGGACATGTCAGGTTCTGGACCCCATTACAAATCCCTCCTTTGGGGGGCCCTGGCTGTACCCCATTACACAGTGACTTCAGCACCTAAATTATCAATCACAGTAGGTATCTAGTCTCAGAATTAGACACTGATCTCAGGCATCAAGGTCAGTGGGGGACTTTCTACTCAGCAAATGACACTTTAATACACGGAGAAACTTAGCAAGGCACCACAAGCCCTTCTCTTCTTTTAAAATAGAAAAAAGAAACGACTTAGAAATAAATGATCATTTGAGAACAAGAATCAAAAGGGCATAATCATTTTAATTTTGTTGTCTGTCATAGTTTTTTCTTTTCTGCTTTGTTTTGTTTTGGGTATTATATTTGTTTTATTTTATTTGAATTTTCCACGTATACAGAAATTTGACTACATAAAAATTTCATTCCTGGCAATTTGTTGCCCCTTGCTTTGGTTTTAAGATAAATATGTATGGAACTTGACTAGTTTACCTCCTGCACTTCGTTTGCGAAGTTATGTCCCATACCCACATTGTCTGTGGTGAAATCTCTTGGTCAAGGCACATACCTTCTCTATGCCTCAATTTCTTTATTAAACAGGGAGAATAAGCTTCTTAACCTAAAAAATGCATATTAACTGAGTTAATACATGTAAAACATTTATAGTATTGACTGACACGTGGGGAACTAAGTTTGATGATTATTTTATTTCTCTAGAAATTTTATTCAAAATTATTTTCTTTCAGTTTTCACATTTGAAAAAGTTTTCCCATCTGTAAAATATCTACCTGCAGAGTTATTGGGAAGAATGTAAGTAATCTATGTTAAACATCAATTACACTTTTGAGTACATAATAGTCAATGTAGGCTAGTTTTCTTTATGAGGCATGCTAATATCCCTGTCTAAAGTGATATTTAATCTGAAACTCATAATGGATGAAACTTCAGATACAGACATTAAATACTATCTAAAGAAAATCTCACTATTCGCGAAACTTAACAGTGTGATACAAAAACCCCCTTTTTATACGTGGTAAACTTAATCATTGGACCCAATTATTCAAGCTTTCTCGGTAATATTGTAAGACCACATGCTTGCCATGATCTCATGGTACAAGGAGTATACCAGCTAGCCTGAGAGTCTGGACTTGACCACGTGATGTCTTAGGCCAATTAAATCTAATTAGAAACATAAGATTTGTGTGTGCATTGTGTCTTATCCCCTTGAACTTTTAATATTCCTTTAACAAATATCATGAATACCTGCTGCTCCTCCAACCTGAACCTTAAAATGAGGTAAATGAAGCAGAGTCACACAGTTGACATTCACATATATAAGAAAATAACAGATCCTTGTTATAATATGCCAGTGATTTTATGTACTTATTTATTATGCAGCATCCCTCTCCTATTCCACTCTCCCACAGGAGCTTCCTCATTCTCTTCACCATCCTGATGGTAACCCCAAAGCTACTGTCTCTTGAAAGTCGTCTACTGCTTGGGGCTTCCTCTCTCGTGCAGCCATCAAAGTATGACCCTAGTTAGTTCGTTGCACATTGCTTTAGTCTCATGGTCATGTGTTTTCCCTTGATCAATCCAGAAACGCTCAGACTCCTTATGCAGCACCATAAACGACTTATTCCAAATGATCGAGTGGGATTTCTCTCAGGAATGCAAGGGTGGTTCGATAAATGAGATTCCATCCGTGTAATAAAACCATTGTTAGATAAAGGAAGAAAAAGCACAAAACATTATTTCAATTTATGCAAAAAAAGCATTTGACAAACTTTAACACCATTTTATAATAATTTTTAATACTAAGAATAGAAAATAACTTCTGTCGGAAAAAATAGACACTTATGAAAATCTCACAGTATGAACAACAATGGTAAAACACTAAAATATTTTTTGTTGATTAGAGAGAGAAAGAAAGAGAGAGAGGCTGAGTTGTTGTTCCTCTAGCTTATGCATTCATTGGCTGATGCTTGCACATGCCCCAGCCAGGGACAAAACCCACAACCTTGGCTTATTGGGATGCCACTCTCACCAACTGAGACACTGGGCCAGGGCAGGACTAAAATATATTGAAAATGCAAAATCCTATTGTCAAATTTATATGGAATTTTTCATTTCACACTCATTAAAATAGCTATACTTTTTAAAAACAGAAAATAAGAACTGTTGACAAGGATGTATATCAACCAATGAATGCATAAAAAAATGTGGTATATCCATGCAATAAAAATATGATTCAGCAATAAAAAGAAACAAAGTAATAATGCATAACACAACAGGGATGAACCTAGAAAACACTGTGCTAAGTGACGTTAGTCACAAAAGACCACATATTGTATGATCCCATATATATGAAATGTTCAGAATACACAAATCAATGGAGACAGAAAATAAGTTAACAGTTGCCCAGGATGGAGGTGGAGGAGGGGAGGAAGGGGTGGCAACTGCTAAGAGATGCTGGATACCTTTTGGGAATAATAAAAATGTTCTAAAGTTAAATATAAAAAGAGGTGGAGAAATTGGAACACTGATGCATTGCTAGTGGAAATATAAAATGATGCAGCCACTGTCTGAAAAAAAAAGTTTGGCGTTTTCTCAAAAAATTAAAATGAAATTACTGTACAACCCAGGAATTCCATTCCTAGGTATATATTCAAATGAGTAGAAATGGATATTCAAATATTTGCCCGCCAGTATTATAGCCAAAAGGTGGAGACAACGCAGATGTCCTCCAACATGTAACTGAGAAAACAAAATGCAGCATGTACATAGAATGGAATAGTGTTCAGCCCGAGGAGGAACGCATCACTGATATGTGCTACAGCTCGAATGCATCTCAAAACATGATGCTAAGTGAAAAGAACCAGACACCAACGGTCATACATTGTGTGATTCCATTTAGTGAAAATTCTAGAATAGGCACATCTATATAGAGGTAGAAAGCAGAGTGGTGATTGACAATTGTTTGGGAATAACAGTGTTAGGGCCTGAGTCCTTAATGTGTTTCCATGTGAGGTGACGAAATAATTTTAAAACCTTTAAAAGTGACGTTGCACAACATTGTGAATTTATTAAATGCAGCAGAGTGCTCCCTTTCAAATGTTTAATTTAATTTTATTTGAATTTCATGTAGATTTTTTTAAAAGAAAATGAAAAGCATTTTGTTTACTTACATACACTGGGTTTTTACAGACTTAAACTGGGTTATTCTCTCCGTATTAGTTTCTCTCACGACCCATTCTTGCTGTCTGGCAAACCACCTTTCCGGAGAACACTTTGTATCCTTTCAGTTCTATCTCTCATCCTATGAAGTTCTTCCTTGTTAATCGTATTCTGTTGGTCTCAGTATTCTACACAACAAAATTACAGTATTTGGCTTAACAATCACAAATAAGCTATTGCTAATATCTGTGGCTATAAATCAGAAAGTCTGGGCCCGCATTTTCTCTCCGCTATTATTAAGCAAATAATTTTGGGAAAATTGTTTTATTTATCTGGATCTGATTTATTTTAAATGCTAAATTAATTTTATTATTACTTAAATGAAAAAACACTGCCCTAAGGCTTTTATTTAAACTAATTGCTTTATATGGATTTTAATCATTAAAACACTCTAAAAACAATACAAATGCAACTGCCAGGAATATGGTAGGGACTTAACAATAATCAGGTTTCATTTTTTGTTGATTCATTCATTCATTCATTCACTCATTCAAAAAATATGCTGTGCACCTATTCTGCACTGTTCCTGGGGATATAAATATTATTGACAAAAGATATGAGCATTAATCTACTGGGTCTTTTGGAAAAATGTAGATTATGATGATGAGAGCAATGACAACAATATATATTGCTATACTGTAGAAGCCCACTAAGAAAGAAAAGGCCAACAGATAAACGCAGTCCTATCTGTTTTATTATCTTGTTCTGTTTAGAGAGGCCTGATTAAACAAAGCCAATATGAAACTTATTAAGTCAATTAATTGATGCACAAATATGTTGATGGCATCCACATACTTAGTGTTAATAAGTTAAGATTTTTCTGAAGAGGTAATTCTATTGGATGCATGTGGGTTACTCATCCATCCCATCATCTTCCATGTAACAGATAGTGAGTGTCCTGAATTACTTGTAACTCAGAAATCATGTGCCCTAACATCTCTGAAACAATGAGCTGAGGAGGTGATTTGATCGTCCTCAACTTGTAAAACATCAGTTATGGTTTATCATAGAATACATCATAGATGTCGAGGGTATGACACCCACTTTGTGACTCTGAGAAAAGCTGTACCCTGAAATTTTAGTATTACAGACAGAATTAGAATGTAGAATATCATAATGTAGAAAAAAATCTGTAGGTCTAATGAGACTAGAGCTAGATTGATGACTGGCACTAAGGAGCTGTGTGATGTTTAGGAAGCGAGTTTATATTTCTGAGCCTCAGTTTTGATCTCTACAAATAAAGACAGAATATAAATTTGTTTATTTTGTGAAAGGACTCTAGGCTAGGCCCTAGAACCAGGCTCTAGCATTAAAAAAGTGAACTACGCAGATACCTCTCCTCACAGGGCTTATGACCATTTGCTTGTATCAATTAGTGATTGCAGCATTGAAACCACCCCAAACCTCAGCGGCTTAAAATAACAACCACTGATTCTTTTTCATGATTTAGTTGGTCAAAGGGGTGATTCTTCTGGTCCCAATGGTTCCTTCTGGGATCAGACTCGCTCATGTACCCTGTTGCTGAGCAGGAGCACCTGCGATGGTTGGGGTACCTGGGCCCCAACCTCTTCAGGGCGCCTTCTCGGCCGGCTGCAGATCTGCCCAGGTCTGTTCTCACAGCACCAGGAGGTCGCAAAGAGAGAGGAGACACATTCCCCTGGCCAAGCATTGCGGATGCCTTTGCTTGCATTTCATTTTTAAACGTTCCATTGGGCAGTGAGTTGCATAGCAAGGAAAAGATTCAAGGGCTTATGGACATACATTTCAAGCCTTGATGAAAGGAACAGCGGTGTCACAAGGGTCATAAATACAGGGACAGAAATAAATGCTTGACCACTTTAAAAAAAAAAAACTGTATTCCACGTTGCAGCAGTAGGAAAACTCCCTTCTCATGTTGGATATCAATATGAAAAGAACCTCTCACTCTCAAATGCAATCACAGTCTTAAACAAAAGCAGGGGCTTTGAATGGAGAATTTATATTGCGCCAATTACCAAACATAATGAGTGTTCGCAGAATTTTGAACTAATAGCTTCTTTCAATCCTCTAGTAATCTTGATTTGTCTTCCCATATTTCTGGCAGAAGGGGAAAGACAGTCCCATTATGTACCTGATAATACCATAGATGTTTATTTACAGGAATAGTATCTTAATTATTCATCACTGCCTTCCTTAAGATAAGACTGTATTTCCCAAAATATATTTATAAAAATGATCATTAGAGTTCATGTGGTAGAAATATGTTTGTGGATTCCTGGGTTAAAATTATGTAAGCTTCATTATTGCAGGAATGTTGAAAAGACTTTAATATGCTGATAAGCAGTATATTTTTCCAGAAAGGGACTAATATATATGTAGTTTTCTGAACCTAATTTGAATTTTGCAGATACAGAATATAGGCACTAAATGACTACCATTTAGGAAGAGCTTCTGATGTAGGTATTTACACATTCAAAATCTTATTCAATATTTACATTTGCGACAGGTGTTATCGTCATTAGAAGACTGATGGAATAAAAGATAAGAGAAGCCAACTAATTTGCCAAATTCCACATAGCTTGGAAGTGACAGGTTTGGGTACCAAATTCAGTTTGACTCCGGATACACCCTACCTCTATCAAACCATACCAATTCCAGGTGACACTTCTTCCAACTCCTACCTCCAGCACTGAAGGGGTCTTTGTTTGCTGCCCCCCCTGCCCCGCCCAATCCACAATTCTGTTCTGGCACCGATTCTCTGCACAGGCACATGAGACCTTTCTGCCAGGATCGCTTGGAAGCGTACCATTAAGCACGCATCCTGTCCTCCAAATCAATTCCCCACGTTGCTCTCCAGGAACACTCTGCACAGCTAGGCACTGAGGCTTCATATTAATCATGTTGCCTAATCATTTATTTATTAGAACAAGGGAGCCGAACACCTGGCAACATTTACATTTGTAATTAGTGAAGCAGCCTCACTCTAGCAGAAGTTTGATTTTATTACTTGCCTTTGCCTTGTAAAATCAAGTTGACTCAGTAGTGGAGGAAGTTATATAAATGATGGTGAAATGCTGGAAATAATGTCTTTCCCCACCTTCAGATTTGGTATATATTGGACAAATTTGTAACCTTGAAACTTAATTCATGATGCAATTGTTAATGGGAAATAAGTGGTATACTGAAATATTAATTTTATTCTTTCATTAATTCAGGATCTCTTCATTGAGCACTGACTATCCCCAGGACGCTGTGTCTGGCTCTTTATGACACAGTGTTCAAACAAACCTGTGATCAACGTCTGTGCTGCGCTAAACACTCAGAATCTCCCCATGCTTACCAGGAAATGGAGATACCTATATTATAGGTGTTTTTGAGGCTTAACATGGATATAAGCACAGCACCTAACTCATAGGTGAGTCATACCCATATTAGTTGGCTACTCACCCTTCACATCCCTCTTAGGCATTGTGATCATAAAGGCGAAAAGAGAACCCATAGTCACCGATTTTCAGTCAAGTACGGAAGATAAAATATGATTTTTGAAAAATTATAAAGTATACTGTGATCAGTGTCAAAAAGTCAACTATATGTAAGTAAATGGTCATTTTGTATATGGACATAGAAGCTCTCATCATGTTTTCTAAACATACAGTATTTAGCAAAGGTAGAAGGGAGCTAGGATTAGAATAGAAGATGTTTACATAATAAATGGCTTTAAAATGAGTCAGAGGCAGCTGAAATTTATCCTGTAGCCAAATTATTCCATTGACAGGGAAGAGTCATGCTTCATGGATTTCATGTAGCTATTGTTACCTCGTGGGAAGGCAACTGAGAGAGCAGATGAGGACGCCAATTGGAATCCTACATAGTTGTAGTTTTTTAGTTGATGCCAAGTTTTCCAACTTTCTGGCTTCATCCTCTAAAACATGAACTCCCCAAATGCACATTTCTCTTCTTCGGAAGAAAATTTCAAACCTCCTACAATCAGCAGTCCAATTGTGTCGGACATTAAAATTAGAATATCTCTGTTCTGCTGCAAGGATTTGGGGCTAGAGATAATGGCAATCAGAAAAAAAGCAGTGAAAATGGAATTAAGGAAATACATAGAAGACTTACTCTCCTATTGAGTGATAAGCTCTCAGATAGCACCCTGTGTGCAAATTAAGAATTGCATATCTGAATTCTTTAAAACAAACATGTGGTAAACTACCTTCCAAAGGAATGGGTAATGCTGAGGAACACTTCTGCATCTACTGGTAAATATATTGAATCAGGCTTAAGCTGAAATAAAAGAGCACAGTGAGAAATGAACAGTGTTCCATTGGACAAGCTATTTCATGCCTCCTTTCTGTGAGGACTGTTAACCTATGAACACTATATGTCATTAAATATATGAAGATTAAGAGCATAAGACTAGGCATTCAATATATTTTCAATAAGATTATGCATTTATGACATAACATGTAGTCTATAACTGTATGAAAGATAGTTTACGGATTACTGTTGACCAGAAAAAATATTCAGTGAAGACTTTTCCTCTCTATAAAGAATCAATGAAAAAGTGATTTGGAAAAAAAATGCTGTATCCTTATTAATCTATGCTAGATCCTAGGGGAAAAAAAATGACGAAGAGAAGAAATAAATCTTACTTGAGGGAATGGAAAGTAAGCAAATTTATTTCTGCATATCACCAAGATTTGCATAAAAATTCACTTCAAAAGAGATACCTCACAGCTGAATTGTTCACCTGGTGGGGATCCAATTGCCCTACATGGGAAGTGCTAGCTACCTGCGTGGAAAACAGATGTTACCACTTCTACTTAATTTGGTAGCAGGAAGTTAGTGAGGATACAAATTCTGTGTTATTTTTAATGTTGTGGATTTTACTGTTTAGTAACTTTTCATATCTGTATATACTTGGAGAAGACAAGGGCATTTATTTATTTTTCTTTCTTTGCTGTACCCCCATACTACCTCACCTTCACTGTACTCTGGATATTCATTTGCACCAATATACACATGCGAGTGAAATGTTGGGCTCCTTCAAAATGCTGAAGGGATCTCTAAACCCAACGAGAAGCTCTAAGGCTTAGATGTGACCTTTTTGCTGAGCTTACCCCACCTAAAGCCAACACATAAAAATCTCTCCCGATGTGTAACCCCTATGTGTATATGTCCTGTAACTACCATCAACTTTATGTCACTGAACAGAGGCATCCTTTAATCTCTATTGCGTTTTCTAAGAACATTACTTTCAGAACTATCACTGTTGAAGACTACAAGTACTTTCCAGTTCTCCAATCCCTCCTAGTGAAATAAGACAGGTTATCATCTTATCTTTGACAAACAATCTTATCTTAACAATAATAAAAAGAATAGTAATAATATATGTTATTTCTTAAACATTGTTATTTGTGCAAGGAAACACGCTAAATAGTTTACCTTTATTATCTGCTTTAATGCCAACTGCTATTGTCTTAGTTGAAAGATGAGGAAATTAACAAGAGTGATTAGATAGATCAGTCACATACCTACAAAGAGACTGCATAGCATTTAAGAGACAAATGACATAGAAGTTTCTCTAGGAAAATGCCTTTTTCTCTGGAAGAGACTAGCCTAGATCCTGAACCCAGATCCCCTGTGTGCAAAATCTGGCTCTGAAAAATATAACCTCCCTAAGCCTTGCTTGGTCTATCTTTAACATAAAGTTGCTAATAACAATTCTTACCTCCCAGGGTACCTATGAGGATTTAGTAACTAACCCGTGTAAAGTTCTGAGAATGAGGCTGGATGAGTAGTAAGTGAAGTGTATCAATCATTATTAACAACAATATCATATTTAGGGATGAGAGCTAAGATTCTTCTTTGTTTTCATAACTTGGTAAACTGGAGGAAGCTATGATCTGTAAAGCACTTTTCTTTTTAGCTTAAATCCTAGACTAGAGTGAAAATGCCACAATTTTACATGTAACCTTTTCTCAGGTCTTTCTTAATATTCCATATTTTACATTTAGTATCCATATGAAAATTAGATGAATTTCAAGAATAAACACATTCATCACTTCCTTGAGTACACTGATCTAATCTTCCTTGTCATGGGAGGTTTTAACCTCTGTTCCATGGAGGAACACTTTTTTTTCCCCTGGGAGGTATGGATGGTGCTATAGGTGGTCTTCAGTTTTCCCCTGAGCGAAGACTGAGTTGATGTCAGGGTGCCAGGTCACCACCTTGTCTCCAGTGCAACGAAGCCAGTGACTTGGTGACCTAACAGTTAGAGTGCCTTCATTTCTAAGTTGAACAAGCATTCTGAATAGCTAACTTCCAACAGAACAGTGTTAGTGTAAGAGAAGAGGATATATTACCCCGAGATCTATTTACTCTGTATTCTTAATTTTTTTGAGTTTCCAGTAAACCTAGTTTACACTGTTCTCCTGGCTACTAGTGAGGAAGATCTAGCCATTAACAACCCCCTGACAGCTACTAAACTTGAGAAAGAAATAAGTACTTATTTCAATATTTGTAATGATGCAATACAAAATACAGAACACTATCAGTAAAATTATCAGAATGTATGAAATATGTGTGAGTACAGGTATGTATTTCTATATCAAGTAAATATCAGAAGGACAAACACTTCACTGATATCTAGATTATGAGGCTTAATATTTTCACTTTTATTTTGTATAACCTCTTTTATTTTACAGTGAAAACAAATCACGTCTATAATCAGAAACAATGTGAATGAAGCAATTATACACAATAAAACCCTCAAAGTTGACAGTAAATATCTAAGCTGATCTGTAATTCTGTTTGGAGGATAGTTTGGTCTACTGTGGAGAAACATACCATTCCAAATAAATAAAAAAGAAAAAAATTTATAAAAAACAAAACAAAACAAAATGCCATGAAACTTTTATGTGTCTCTACAAAGAATTTTAAAATTGAAAACAGTAGTAAGATAAACTTGTCTATGGAAGAAAATACATTTGTGTTATAAGTGGCATTTTGAGTTTGCCAGCGAAATGACCACCCATGCTGCCAAGTGATCCTCTCAGCAATGTTGTAATTGGCTTGCTATTGTCCCATTTGGCAGATGAAGTGGCCTTTGTAAAGTCATTCAGCCAGTAACTGTGAACTAGAGCTGAAACTCAGGTCTCCTGACCAGGATTCTATTCCAAGTAACCTCGGAAAAAGAAACCACATTTGGGAACTCCACATTGGTGGTGGGAACAAAGAAATGCCCTCAATAGATAGTAGACCCCTAAAAGTAATAGAGAAATTGTCCTGACTGGTTTGGCTTAGTTCGTTGGGCATGGTTCTGCAAAGCAAAAGGCCGCAGGTTCATTCCTGGTCAGGGCACATGCCTGGGTTGCAGGTTCTGTCCCCAGTCAGGATGCATACAGTAGGCAACTGACTGATGTTTCTCTTTCACATCAATGTTTCTCTCCCTCTCTTCTCCCTCCCTTCTCCTTTCTCTAAAAAGTAAATAAAATCTTTAAAGAAAAAAGGATAGGAAAATTGCTATACAATGTTCTGATTTTTATAATAAGACACATTGCTCTATTTCTCTATCAAAATTATCTAACATATTACCCACATTACATGGAACAGGGACAGGTACCACGGGTGAGTGAGGTATAAAGAACAGGGCCCTTCTCAAGCTGCACACCAACCAGTGCACAAGACATCGCATTAGGCTTCAACAGCCACCTGCTCAATTAACTCAGAAAAATCAGCCTTGGCCGGGTAGCTCAGTTGAACGTCATCCTGTTACCTCAAGGTTGCAGGTTTGATTCCTAGTCAGGGCACATACAAGAATCAACCAGTGAATGCATACATAAGTGGATCAACAAATAGATGTCTCTCTCTCTCTCTCTCCCTTTCTCTCTTAATTGCTCTTTCTCCCTCTCCATTCCCCCTTCTCTCTCTAAAATCAATAAATAGAAGTTTTAAAAAAGAAAGAAAAATCTTAAAGGCCATCCCTATTCTCCATTTAAAAATGAGGAAAAAGAGGTCCAGAGGAAGGTGAATAGCTTGGGGAGATTTCATGAGTACAGCTTTGGGATTTGAAACTAGGCTTTCATGTTTCCAAAGTTCATGAGATTTCTTTGTTGTTCTCTTTGGTTTTTGTCTAATATTTTTTTTAATTGAGCTATAATTGGCATATAACATTATATTAGTTTCAGGTGTACAACATTCAATAATCATATACATTACAAAATAATCACCACATAAGTCTAATTAATACAGTTACACACAGTTACAGTTTTTTGTTGTAATAATAATGTTTAAGATCTATTCTCTTAGCAACATTCAAGTATTCTTCAATAATAATACGTATTAATTATAGTCACCATGCTGTACCATATGTCCCCATGACTTACTCATTTTATGACTGGACGTTTGTATCTTTTGACCCCCTTTGCCCATTTTGCCCATCCCTAATCCTCACCTCTGGGAACCACCACTCTCTTTTCTGACTCTGTGAGTTTAATTTTATTTTGTTTTGTTTTCACTTAGATTCCATATATAAATGAGATCATATGGTATTTTTATACAGTATTTTTGAATAACGTATTTTAGAACCAGCATCCAGGGAAGATCTTTAAATTTATAAGTAAGTTTGTGACTAGGATGGCCAAGGGGACAGAGAAGATTATATGATATCACGAAAATATCTAGAATAGGATGTTCTAAATCTGGGTTCACAGTGACATTGTTGACACACACGCACACAACCATGTACATGTATATAAATAGTAAATACATGTATGTACACCACCATTCTGCCTTCGGCTAAGCCAAGATAATCTCTCATGATCATTGGGTCATGGCTCCAGCAGCTTCCCCCGACACTATTTTTAACGAGAGAAATTAATTCTAGCTGCCACACACCTCCGTGGCTGCGTAGAATGTGTACATTTATCATCCAAAGTCAAATCATCACATTGTGCACTTTAAATATGTACAATTTTACTTGTCCATTATACCTCCTTAAATCGGGAAAAATGCATTAGTTACATAGTTTTGCATAGTTTTTTTCCCTTGCCATTATTTTTAGCAAAAGTATCTCAATCTGAATGTTTTACACAAGTATGTATTTTATTTTCTTTACATTGCACTAATATATTCTCTATACTCTTTTATGTATCCTTTTTTTATATTAAAAAAATAGACATCTTTTAAGTCGATGCCATGGAAGGAGGTGGAGAGCCGCAGCCCCACACGGGTGGGTGGTGAGCAGGAAGTCACCTTTCCAACGGAGTCTGGGAACCACCTCCCCACTCCTCGCATAAAACAGATGCTGTGCCCACAACCCTTTCAGCGGGCAATTCACAAAGGAAACGAAACAAATCCCCAGGGAGTATATGAAAGATACTCATTCTTGCACCTGACAAAACAATGCCAGGGAAAACATTTTAAAAATGTCACTAATGCCCCGTGTTTATTAGGTTGTGAGAGAAGAGTTCTCAGATATTGTTGGTGGGAATGCAAATGGATACATCTTTTAGGGGAAAACATCTGGCTGTATGAAATAGAGTGTGAAGGCATAAACTTTGGACTCAGCAAATCCAGGTCTAGAGATTTTCCCTAAAGTGATTATCAGACAAGTGCATGGAGATATGTGAGTGTGTGCACATGTGTGTGTGAGAGAGAAATTGTTCACTGTGGCAATGTTCACATGTTTGTTTTTTTAATGAAGTAACTTACTTGTTCATTAATTAGTACTCACATGGTGCTCCATCATATGGATGGGTGGATGGATAGATAGATAGATAGATAGATAGATAGATAGATAGATAGATAGATAATGTCTGGGATATATTTTAACAAACAGGGTAATTAGAAATGGCTTGGTCAACTCAGATTAATAGTTATAAAAATGTGTGGATCAGCTAATATTTATTGATAATCTATGATAGGCCACAGACGTACTTAGTGCACACAACAACTCTATGATTTGGGTGTTAAAATCTATAATTTTTAAAAAAGAAACAAGTTCAACCCACAGACTGTAAGTGGCACATTGAGATTTCAACCCAGGTCCGCCCGGTTCCAAATCGTAGGATGCTCTTCCCAGGCACCAAGCTGCTTCCGCAGTGGTTGGAACCTGTCTGCATCTGTTCCGTACTTGTCTGCACTTTTCCACTTTCAAACAGCCTCCATCCCAGCACGCTCGGCAGCGCTTGGACTTGCTCCCCTGTTTGTGGGGCAGACCCTCTCGCCTCCCTGGCGCTCGGAGCGGTAGGCGGGGTCGGGAGCAGCTGGCACCGCCCCCAGCGAGAGGGACTGGGAATCGCTGAAAACTCCTCTGAGAGAGGGCAACATCTGTTTGATGGCCCGCGAAAAACAAACCCGCAATAAACTCATTTTAGGAGCAAAAAAAAATGGCTCCTCGAAGTGCTGATTATTTATTTTATGCAAGTATGGTAATGTGGGTCTACTTGACAAGTGGAAAAACAGTGTATGTCCGGAAGCCAATGATCACAGCCAGGGGCTGAGCCTGCTCACACCGACAGCAAGCGCAGGCGCTGGCAGAAGAGCAGGCATTTAGAAAGATTACACAGAAAGCCGCACCACCTGTGGCTGGCTCCTGGCGCAGGAAAGGGACCCAGGTGGCTGGATGGGGTGCATGTGTGTCAGGAATGAGATCCAACTCGGTAGCAATGGCTGTCTCCCGGTGCTAGACGGCCAAGCCGCTCTCCGTTCAATCGGCCGTCAATGCCTTTTCCCTTTCTCCGTCCATTCATTGTTTCCTTTATTTAAATAGTTATTATGCACACTATTGAAAACACTTTTTGCTGAAATGAAATGAAAACTGGACTCACTGTGATTATTTCTCAGTGTATACACATATTGAATCATGATGCTATATACCTAAAAATAATGTTGTATGTCAAGTATCCCAAATAAATACAACATTTTTATGACTATGCCTTTATGGATATTGCACTTATTACATTATAATCTGGCGTGGTTTCCTTGTAAAATTGTGAACAAAAGTATAGAAGAATAAATAGTAGATTAATATTAATTGAATTTAAATCTGGTAAGATATAAGTGAATAGAATAAAGCGCATTGAAGAACAAAAAATAATTGAAGGATAAAAATCATTCTTTGTAACAACTATATTGGATACAAGCTAGTCTACTGGATGTAATTTTGATCATGGCTGTAGAGACATAGAAAAAAATTAACCTTTTTTTCTGGAATTATTAAAGTCATTTTATATGATGTAGAGGGCAGACCAGAGACTAGACCAAAAGTTGTCCATAGGTTAGCATATCATCACAAATCTAAGTAATCATCTGCAACAACTCCACCCCTACCCACAATCTGAGCAAATCCATATCAGGAATACTGGGTCTCCTGCCTTGTTTGTTTTGGTTTCAACCATTTTTAAATTTCTAAATTAAGAGATCTAACAAATAGTTTGTACAGGTCATTATTGGCTGGTACCATAGTGTGGCTAAATTCTCTTGTTGTTTACAACTACGCAGCTGATATAATTTATGATAATCTTACCAGTTTATTTAAAAATGTGCCCAGTTTCATCTTTTACTTTAGTACCCCTTTAAAAAATAAAATTATATCTTATAAATGTATAATTTCACAAATTTATTCTTCTATAAAGTCATCTTAGTCTGATGCAGTTTCAACTTGTACTTCTTCTGGTAGTAATACAGACAGGGGATTAATATGTTCCCTTGACATTAGGTGGAAAAAGGCAATCCTTATGCATTGAATTATACCTGGGAAAACTGCCCTATTGCTAGTAGATGATAGTGCTAAACTCTATCCATTTTCAAACATTTCTCAGAGCAGAGGATGAAACGCTGATCCCCTCTGCCTTACTACGGTTTCCAGGCTTAACAGTTTTATATTAGATTGCACTGGAGAAGTTTTACAACTCTTCTTATTTTAAATTTATAATTGTTAAATATATATTATTATATAACATTTTCATTTTATATATATATATATCTCTATATCAATTCAAAAGGGTTACATAACTTTTCTGAGATTCTTGTACTATACTATGAAATCTGCCTCAGCTCTATTAGTTGCACATTCCAGTTTTTTCCCAAATTAACACCATTTAGACTATTGTTAATTCAACATTAAAAGTTGATAATAAAACAATGTAAGTGCTAGAATACATATTACATGTATGGGATCATTTATTTAGACTTTGTGCTGTGAGCTTTGTTTTTGCTAAAACTAACAGGTCACTTTATCACAGGACCCACGTGGGCAGTCAGAGGTTCAGATCCAGCAGAGGTCTACAAAATAGATGTGTTATAAGCTTAACAATGCATTTGGGGTAACTCATTTTTTAAAAAATGAAACTTTAAATTTAAAAAGTGTTGCCTTCACATTCAAGCCTTTTGAGGCATCAACATCCCAAGTAATAAGAAATGGATTTCAGTTTATTATCTCTTTGACTTCAGTTGATTTTCCCTCTACCAGATGGAAATGTCACCAGTTAAAGACGCTAACCACATGCGATATTAGTGTACAAATGACAGGTAATTATTGCTTTAACTCAAGTGCTCATATGCTAAAGGATTATCAACAGTTACTGATACTGTTATCATAGACCACCAGGAAAAATGATTCAGAAATCCCATATTAGACTGCCTGGGATGAGATACGCAATTACCTCCAAGGATGAGATATATCATTGCCACCCAATGACATAGGGAACACAGAGAATGACACACAGGGGAAGACACACATCAGGGGACAGTAAGAAATAACACTAATGTTCAAAATGTCAGTTCCATGTCCACATGTCGTGGGAGCCAAACTGGAAGCTGTCTTGATAAAATAGCAACTGTGTTTCCACTTATACCAGAAACGTGGCACTCTACATAATTGTTGGAATCATTATCTTGTATACTGCTCTCCCTGTGAAGGTCAGGATACAAAACTGAATGAACAGATAAATGGAATTAGAAGGGAATTTAAAGATATTCTTCTTCAATTCTGTCATTCGATGAATGACCCTGCTCTGTGGTCCTCAGTCCTAAATTTGTGTCTCTGAACTCTTTGGCAGGGCTCCCCTGTGCCTACTCTGTATTGTTGTAGACTTTTCATCGTTGTCTTCTGTGACTAGATTTCCTGCAGATCTTCCTGCCCTTTTAGCTCCTTCCTGAGGAAGAGGGTCAAACATAGGAAATCATCTAATTAGACGGCGCAGTACTTATTAGCACGTAGTTGCTAACAAATTAATACACGGTTGCTATTTCCTTCTATCTGCTTCTTCTAGCAATGGAATGTTCCAGGACCCAGTTTTTATATTTGGATGTTATTAGAGGAAATTTGTTGCAGATTTTGTAATTTAGGGGTTGTGTAAAAGATTTAATTATGTATGTTAATGGGAATATTTATTTTAAGAGAAAATGCTTAGAATGGCATTATATTGGAAATTGTTTGAAAGTACTAGAATAAAAATGGAAGTAAGATGTTCCATAAGCAAATGGCCCCCAGTTCAATGGTGTTAAACAACACTCTGATTATATTCACTGGTTCTGTGAGTCAGAAATTTGGCAAGGACACTATGAGCTTAACTTTCCTCTGCTTCAAAATGTCCTCAAATGACTGAGGGCAACTCAACTGCTGGGGCTGGAACCTCAAAGCCTGTGGACCAGTTTCCATGGTGGAATCTTCACTCTCATGCCTGGGATGTGATGGCCCCCGGATGCCCTCAGGTGGTCTCTTAAGCAAAGCACCTGTAGGTTGTCTCTGGTACGGTGGCCGCAGAGCAGTTAGACTCCATACCTAGTCACTTGTCAAATCTCTGAGAGCAAATGTGACAGGAAACAACGTGAAAACTATCTGACTTTTTATGACCTAGGTTTGGAATTTATCAACTGTATTTTATGGGCTAAGGCAGTGATAAGCTCACCTGGATTCAAGGAGGTGGGACATATGCTCTATCCTTCAGTTGAAGAATGTCTAGGAAATTGCTCAGCTGTTTTGAAACCTTCACAGATGTGTAGATCTTATCTGCAAAAGGAGGAATTCAAAAGGAAGTATGTGTATACATGAATGTGAGTGAGTATGTGTGTTTGGGAGAGAGATAGATAGACACTATATGTAGCCATATGTTAGCTATTCTAATACCAGCAATGCAAAACAGAATGCTGATGATAAATGATACATGTTCATGTGTGCCTACAGTGAAAATTATAGAAGAAGTACCAGGAAGTTAAAATATGGATACTTATTGACGTAAGGGGCTAAAAATGAATCTTTGATTCATTTGGATCAAAATGAAATGCCATATTTTATATATTAGACATTTCAAAGTGGTAATGCCTTATGAATGTTTGATGGTGGCCATTCACAATAACTGTGAGTGTAATGAAAGTGCTCATTAGTGTGGCCCCTTTAGAAGGTGAATTTGCCAGATGACATCTTAAAACAATCCTACATTTTTCTCAGTTCTAATGTTATAATTTTAAATATAGAAAATTTTTAAAGTTAATAAAAGTACATCCTTGGTATATTACTTCTATTTAAAAAATATATAGCCAAGATTTTGGGTTCAGAAGGATGAATAAATAAATAATAGTGGTTATTAGTAAATAACATAGTCATTAAATATAATACTTACGAAGATTTTTTAATTGCATGAGAAAATTTCCATGTCATGTGTTACAATGTTAATTAAAGAAGATAAATATGCATTGTGTGAATCACATACAATGGTATATGAATGGGTGGCTCTATGAATAAATATATTTTGTTAGAGAAATACAGATAGAGGTAGATAGGTGGATAGATAAATAAAAAGAAGGAAGATAAATTTACTCATACAGGGTAGGGAAAAATAGATTTACAACTGTAAATATGCAAGACACAGAATTTATTCCTATATTATTTATTAATCATTATATTATTTTCCATATGAACAATTGTAAACTTGCTTCTGCCCCACCCTGAATATATTTATGGCAGATGATTTAGGTTGCCACCATTGATAGAAATAATTTAATAATAATTCTACTTTACTCCCAGAAGGTACTGCCAAAAATCACTATGTTCCTTATGAGAAAGTTCAAGTAGAATATATCTAAGTTTTTTAATATTATTATTAAAATCTCTGCAAACCCTAGTTTGGACGGTGAGGTCAGGAAGGTGACACTAAATCCATGGTAATAACTGTGGCTCTAATGCAGCATGACATATACCACATGTGAGCAACTACTTGAGTATTTTATCAACAACAAGTGTTTGAGTTCATTATATCTCAGGGGCAAGAGCTAACACTGTATGTCTTCTGACCTATTCAGAATATTTTGTACAAAGATATTAATATTAGACTGTAAGTTCTTGGAGCAAGTAACTCATATTTGTATCCACAGGACCTAGCAAAAACATTTCTGGAATAAGCCTTAATAAAGGCATGATAATAATCAATGTTATGATCTGTTGTGTATCTGTTCGGCCAATAGGCAAATCTGTAAGTCATTCTGAATCTTCCCTAGGAGTGTACAGCTTCATATACTAGTCTGGGGGGCCATTTAATGACACATACACCTATGCTGTAAAACTTTCCTTAAACCATGAGCATGCTTTGAGCTTCTACTCAACACTAGAATATTAGTTCTACTCCTCCTGAGTTTCTTTCTAAGGGATAGATAATTGAAATCTGTTCTGGTCTCTAACATGCCTACTCAGATTCCCCAGGACTTGCCACCAGCTGCCTAGATCACACTCCTGGGGCCTGAGTTGTTCATTCCTATTATTTTGCAATGGAAACATGAAACAGAAAGACTCTAGAACCTTCTACCTCAAAAACACATGCAACATTTTATTCCAAACACCAGATTATCCAGTGCTTTCTAATGATTATATTTGTCCATTTGGACTCTTATTTTAAAAGCATAAAATGTCTATTTTCTTTTCTTTAAGAATTAAAATCAAACAAATAAACAAACAAACAACAATCTCTAGGATATCACAGAGTTAAGGAAGATATAACCAAAGTGGACCCTGACAACAACTTTATCAAGCAATTTATAAAGTCATGTCATGTTAAGATAAATTAATCCATATGGGAATCTTTTTCTTTCACTGGGTAGACTAGTCCTTGTTAATTAATTCTTAGAAAAATGTTCCAGATACTTGGTAGCCTACTCATATGAACAGTGCTCATTATTTTCCTTCATTATGAAGAAGGGTCATAGTAAAACAAAGGTATTATACAGTTTAATTTATTATACAAAATTGACCTTTTCAACTCTAGAAATAGATTTTTTTAAAAAAATCAGCAATATTCCACAGAACATGGCCTTGCAGAATTTTTGTGGGCCTTAGGTTCCTGTTTCCCTTTGTTCCTTTGTTTGTTTAATCACACTAGTAAATGTGCTGTGCCCCTTCTGTGGGATCTAACAGGGGTGTATTCCCACCACCCCCACTTCAAGATGTTCATTATGAATTAAATATAACACAAAGATACCTCCCACCACTGCATCGATGTCACCATGGCTTAGGATATCCTGAAACACCAATGTTCCTGTGCACTCAATGTCTTCTTTTGTCTATTTCTTCTTTCAATTTCTTTTTCTGACATTTTTCAAGAGACAGATCACATTTTGGACACACTCTAAAACTTAGCTCTAGGCATCTAAGTGCTTCTTTTTAACCTCCTTTTCCCCTGCTCATATTCATTTTTATATCCAAGGTAAAAAATAATCCTTTCTCCCCACCTGACACTCTGAAGAATATGTAGAGGTCTGTTAGAAAAATTTTTAAAAATTTATATATTATATATAATTTAAACCCAACACAACTCATGTACAGTTTAAAAGTTGTCTTCCTCCTTCCTTTGTGTAGGGGAAAGAATGTCACTTATAAGCATAATATTAGTACTTAGCACAGATATATTCAAGAGCTGAAAATATATCAACTCGAAAGCCCAGCAATTCCACTTAATAATGTCACTTACTGAAAATTCATGAGTTTATTTACAAAAACACATATACTAGAATGTTTACAGTAGCATTATTTATAATTATCAAAACTGGGAACACTCAAGTACCCATTAACAGTACACAGTGTTTTATGTACACAGTGAAACACTCTAGAGGATAAACAAAAGACAACTGCATATGTACAGTTGGTTACAGGGGCTGCTTAGCTCTGCACTTGAGGAAAGCAAAGAGAGGAAGCAGGATTAGATAGGGGAAGTCAGGTTCTGAGCCGGTCCCTACACATTCTTGGACCAACACTCCAAAGGGGGATAAATGGTAATGTAAAAAATACAATAAAAAATTAATAAATATGTAAACAGCAAGTGCTGGTGAGGATGTGGAGAAAAGGGAACCCTAGTGCACTGTTGATGGGAATGCAGACTCCTACAGCCACTGTGGAAAACAGTGTGAAATTTCCTCTAAAAACTAAAAATGGAATTGCCTTTTGACCCAGCAATTCCTCTGCTGGGAATATACTCTACGAATCCTGAATCACCAATTCAAAAGAACTTATGCACCCCCATGTTCAAAGTGGTGCTATTTACAATAGCCAAGTGCTGGAAACAGCCTAAGTGCCCATCAGTAAATGAGTGGATCAAAAAATTATGGTACATTTACACAATGGAATACTATGCAGCAGAAAGAAAGAACTCCTATTTTTTTGCAACAACATGGATAAAAGAGGAGAATATTTTGCTAAGTGAAATAAACCAGTTGGGGAAAGACAAATACCATGTGATTTCACCTGTGAGAGAAATCTAGTTGACAAAATAAACTGGCAAACAAAATAGAACCATAGGATTGAAACAAGGAACTGACTTGACAGTGACCAGGTGGGAGGGAAGAAGGGGGTAACGGTGGAAAGAAGGGGAAGGGACTAGTTAAAGAACATGTATGAGTGACCCATGGACATGGACCACAGTGAGCGGATTGACAGTGGGGGTGGGAGGTGTGGGGTGGGCGGGGCGGAGGAGAGCAAAGGGGGAAAAGTTGGGACACCTGTAACAGAGTAACAATAAAAATAATAAGAATAGAAAAACAAGTAAATATGAAATGTTGAAAGATAGAAAGAAAGAAAGAAAGAAGGAAAGAAAGAAATCCATCAGAGATTTCTAGAACTGGGGCAAGAGGGCTGAGCCTATGGACACCTATGTGAAGCAGTCATTAGATGCTGGCCACCCTGAAGAGGGGCCAAGACCACAGGGGAGGTACCTTCTCTCAGTCCAGTTAATGCCAGAGAGGAGCTAATAATAGCTCTGGGCTATCTGTGGACAACACTCCCAGCTGCTTGGGTAGTAAGTCCTTGATTCCTGGAGGAGGTCCTGGGTGTGCGTGGTGCCTCACAGTATTCCCTATACTCATGTCACAGCATCAAAAAATCTCACAATTACAATCCTGAATAAAAGGCCTTGGGTGCAAATGAAAAATACTCCATAATTTCATTTTTGTTAAATACATAAATAGGTAAAATGATTGTGTACTCTTAGAATTCAGGATAGTGGTTAGTGCTGGAGTTTAATGAACAGAAGGAGTTACAATATTTATAATATTCTTTTTCTTGGTCTCAGTGTTCGGTACAGGGGTGCATTCTGTCCACATATAAGCAAGGTTTGAGCTGCACTCCTAAGATTAATGAATTTTTCCAGGTGGAGCTACTGTGATGAGACTGGGAACACTTTCTGTAGGAAGGCAGAAAAGTGTGCCTTAAACAAAAACACTATGTATTGACCTATTCATCTATCATTTAGCTATAATGTGTCTATGTACATATTGGGAGCGGGAAGTATAGTATTTATTTGATTTCTACTCTTCATTGACTTTTTTTAAAAAAAAAAAACAAAACTAACATTTGCAGTGTATTCTGCACTTTCTGCATTTTCTGTTCTTAGATGCAGCCAAACCAGAATTTTCTGCCCTGCATACTGTTTCAGTCTAAAGTAGGTCAATATCACAACTGAGAAAAATGATTTAGGGTTAGAATAAATTCTGGTTCAAATTGAAAAAAATCATTTCCAAAACTCCAAAACACATTCTTCACTAAAGCCCCATCTAGTAATAAATATATAATGGAGAAATATTTGGATTTTAGAGGAATGCAAATAATATTCTATATTTATTTTCATGCATTCAGGAAACTATTTTATATGTGTGTGTGTATATATATGTGTGTGTGTATACATATACATGTATATTTATATATATGCCTAATTCTACAAGCACGCACACAAACATATATATACACATTACATAGTCTGTATATATACTGAAGAAACAAAGATGGATATGGTTTATAGTTTAACAGCTCTTATCAGCTCTTATTTCAACAGGAGAAACAGATAAAGAGATAAGTTTCATATCACAGAGCATCTTAATATGAAGTTTACTGACCCCTAAGTGGAAAAAGGGACTATAACTGATATATGTATTTATGTCAGAATATCATATTAGCTTTCTAAGAGGTCTCGCGGTCTTGCAATACTGCAAGTACATTGTCTATTTAAGGAATAAATATTTTCCCTTGTCTTCTAACCCTCTTAGCTGAACTGAACAAAACAGACACACACACACCCATTTAATGGTGAGATGAATTTGGGAAAAATTGATTCAGATAGAAGTACATTGCTGTATATAAATAACAGTAGGCCCAAATCGCAACTCAGACTATTGGAATGCTTTATTTGTAACTGGCCTACTTCTAAAATGCTTGCCCAAGCTACTATTCATCTCAGCTATCTAAATCCTATTGGTGTCTCATTAATATGGTCAACTTTTACAAACACAGAGCCTGTTTACTGGCAAACTTCTTTTCAGTGCCTCTAGTGAATATTACTGATGATCAAGAAGCCCTTGGTGGGCCTTAATGTACTTTCAAAATCTTTTTCAACTCAATAGTCAGTCCAAACCTATTGATCCGTGTTGGCTCATAATATGCCACCTGTTAGCCATGGCTTCCATTGATATAAGAAACATCTAAACCATAAAGAATTGTTATAAGATTTTATTTGCGCCAAAACTGATGACAGTTGAACTAAAAAAGCAAACGCTGTGGAGAGTGATCACTTTGCAGTTTTTTTTTTAAAATGCATTTGGAATTAAGGACAGAACATAAAGAATATTAGTGAAGGTGAGGCGTGGATTGGAATATAGGATAGTTAACAAAATTATGTGCTTTCTTGAGAGTGGTTGTGTTTATTTCCAAGGTGTGTTAACCTAGATGCACAAAAACAATGGACAGGGCTTGCTTAAGGCAGGGATAAACCTTTTCCTAAAGAAGTTGGGGAGTGACTATCCACCATGGCCTGCCCAGTTAAGAATATATGGTCAGATCGCCCTGTGAAGCTACTTGTCTTAGAACCTCTGGTTTTCATCCACACTTCTCAATTCTGGGTTTAGGGAAAGCAAGTCTACTTTTAAGAATTGAGAATGAATTTGAGAGTAAATTATGAGTTATGGTCAAGTAGGCATATTCTGTCCATAGTAGAAATGAAATAGTTTTTGAGCCCAGGATATCTGAGGACATTACAAACACTCTTTGTAAGCACTAAGTATTCTTTATCATTTCCTAAACCTCCACTATGTGTCAGGCACTGCTGTGGCAGCTCCTGGACAGAGAGGTGAGGATGAAGAAGGCCATCCTCATGGCCTTAAAGAACTTGCAGTCTAACGACTGAGACAAAAAATGTAACACTTGTCAGACAGTGATCTGGATACTTAGTATTGGTAGTTACATGGTGCTATGTACTGATGATGGGGTGCTTAGCCCTGTTTAAGGGTGAGGATTTTATTGGGATCCTTATGGAGTACTTTATACACATGACCCCTAACCTGTCTTGAAAGACATTTTGGGGTTAAATATGAGCAAAAAAAAAAATGAAGAAGAAGAAGAAGAAAGCAACAAACAGAGAAGGGAGTCTAGGCTGGGCCTGGAGACATGAAGGGAAAGGACAGCCAATCATTCAGGAAGACCTGGATGCAGAAAACTTGCTTGAGCCCAAAAATTTATATTCAGCAGAAAACTTGAGAGAAGTCACTTTGCTTAGAGCTCTGAGTACATGTCAAAATTGTACTTTGACTTCCTCCACCTGGACAAGTTGCCTTTCCTCCCGATGCTGAAAAATTGCATTCTACAGCTTTCTTTCTTTGGTATTGACAAATGGTTAAATGGAAAGGGAGGTCAAAATAGAAAATCAATGCGATTTTACACAGTCCTCATTACTAGGTCAACCATGTCTTCGCTGTGCGCACTCAAGCTGGTTTCCTTGTTTGAGTAGGCTTTAAAAAGGTTGCTTTCTGGCTGAACTGTCAGCTCAGGGAGAGAAAAATTAGCTTTCAGAATCTGTCTACAATAAAAAAAAGTGTAAAGTAAAACCTCATAACCACATCTATGATTCTATTTTTAATTATCATCATTAATGCAAAAACAAGGAGGAAACTAATTGTCTTGGTCATTTCCATTTAAAATAAAGAAACATAAAGATTTGCAGCTGAAAGAGTCTTTAGGGACCATGCATGTCAAACATCCTTTCTTCTTTTATTTCATAAAAATGGAAATTGGTGCACAGAGAAGTCAAGTGGCTTGCCCAAAGTGACAAATTAAGCTAATGGCTGAATCTGAGCTCTGTCCCTGCAGAGTGTGCTCAGGAGTGCAGGCATTTATATCTGCGGAGCAAAGGAAGATAGTTTATTTTGAATTGCAATTTATTATTCCTTTAAAAAGAAAGCTTTTTATTAAAAATAACATTTTCATGGGACTGCGCCATGGGATCTATGCGCTTGCGTCTATCTCTGTGTGCCTGTTGGGGTGGAGGGCATGTAATCTACATCCTTTAGAATCAGCATCTCCAACCCAGTGGCTATCAACACAGGCTGCACATTAGAAACACTTGAAGGGCTTCACAAAAAAATCAATGCCCAGGCTCCACTCCCTAGAGGTTTTAGTTTGATCGGTCTGGGATCCTGTCTCGCAATCTGTGTATGCAAAGCAGTCGTCGCCTGGGCAAATCTAATGCACCATCAGTATCAGAAGCACCGCTCTCACGCCGAACCTCGGGCAGGATTCCCTAACCCTCCTTGTAGACATCGGCTGTCTTCTCTGTTCATTATTTAATATTTCTCTCACAGCGACGAACACAGTTAACCTGAGTACATTTATTGAAAAAATAAATGTTTATGTTACTATGAGAAATGATAAACAATTAGCACCTATTTAAAAATAAAATAAACATGATATAACCAAGAAACAAATCATTAAACATTAATATTAAAAAAATTAATTAATAAATATTAAATGTGAATGTTAGATACCATTGCTCCTCTGAGATTTTCAAAGCTAAAATGTGTTTTTTTGCTAAACTTAGAGATAACACATATAAGGGGAATGTGTCAGTCAGTCATAGGACACCAGACATTGTTCCACATATAAACGGGTGGATCGACGGAAGTATACAGGGCAGGCGCTTTTCAAACAGGGCTTGGCCTTTTACCATTTCAAATCATCTTCATATCAGTGGTAAACTTCCCATACTTTGAGAATCCCTCATTTAACGTATCATGGCGGGGGAGGGGGCAAGGCATGGGATATTTGTCTTTATTTTTTAACATCTGCAAGAATGCCAGGGTGTTCACCCTTGGTCTTTTCTGCTGCTCTCCACTGGGCTATGAGCCACATTGCACTGTTTAAGGTGACTTCTGCTCCACATCTAACTTCCTTGGGTTAGTGCCTCTTTCATCAGGAACCCTCAGCAAAACGGGGTAGGCATGTCCACTCCCCTTACTTCCCTATACCTCAGAGTCCCCAACGTGATCCAATACATTAGTCAAGTAGATGCAAGTCGCTTTACAGGTGAATCTGAGAGATCTCAGGAATATTTAAACGCAGCAAATGAGAAGCCAAGGTTATAGCTAAGTTGGCTAGTTTCGGCGACTCAGCTGAAGACATTTCATTACATAGGCTCCCATGAAGATCAAGGGACCCTGGAGTTAAGTCCCTACTAGAAAAGGGACCCCAATAAAACAGCCACCAAATCCTGACGAGGAGGAAAAGGGTGGCAAAGGGATGTGCAGACGTTGAGGGGAGGGCAGCGTCAGACAGTGCTCGGTGACATGCGTCACCGACGGGCACCTCACGGCCCTGCTCTCCAAGCTGTCTGGAGAGCGCGCGGGCCCGCTCGGCGTGTGTTTGTGGAGTCCCAGCCGTCCTCCTCGGTGCAGCAAGCCGGCCTTGTCCCCTCCTGGCTGCACCTAATTAGTTCAGGAGATGAGCCCTTTCCACCCTATCATAGTTTTTTTGGTCTGCTTTCTTTTATCTTTTTCACCCCCCTCTCTCTTTTATCTTTTGTTACGTGTCCAGATTGTCCAGACTCCGAGGCGATCTCCCTCCTGTAAGAAGAGACAATTAAGAATTGACATGTCTCGTGTTACTTTTGAAAGGACATAGGTACACCCTCACCCGAAAAGCCTCCCCCTGCCCCGCCCCACCCACTCTCCAGGAAAAGATCAGACTCCCTGAATCCCTCTTCCTTGACCCCTGGGGAGCCAGGCTGCACTGTGGATGGTGCTGAGACAGTCGGCAGGCCCTGGGTGGATGGGCAGGACTGAGGTCTCGCCGCATGGGAGGCAAGGTGAACAAGCCGGTGGGGACCACATGCTACTGCCAGTGGTAGACATGTCATCTCACGCCTCTATTTCCTTTTTAAACTTCCCACCAGGTGGAATTGCCAGCTTGTGGTTCCTCTAACTGGTGAACTTACTGAAGGAAACATTCTTTACAAGGACACACAGGCTGAACTCATGTTAGAAAAGGGGACGGTCTCAGAGTTAGCAAGGGACTTGCCTCCTTCTTGAGCCGTGGGCCTTGACTTTAGCTGCACGTTATAATTACCTGAAAAAAAAAAAAGATACTAGTCACCAATAACTGCAACTCCACTAGAGAATATTAAAGTTAGATATTTAAGATGGAGTTTAGCTTAATATATTTCTAAGCTATTTGTGACTTAAATGTGTAACAGGCTTAATATCTACTATGCTTCAGAATTAGCATGCTTCCATTATTATTTATTAATAATCTTATTTAATTTCTGGTTTCCTAAATTTTCTTTTTTGGTAGTAAGGACAATTTGCGGAGCTATATTGGCTTTTATTGTTTTCTTAGATTCCCAAGGAAGGGCTTAAGGCATTTGACTGTTAAGATCCAACAATGTCCTCTGCTGTTTTTAAAAGCCAGTGATCTTATGAGATCTATTTCCAAAGTTAACTCCCATTCTTTCTCCCTATCTTCTTGGACTCCAAACACCTACCATTATTATATTTTGTGGAAATAAAGCTCCGTTTAGGTTTAAAAACTTTGTTCATGTTGTCCCGTGGACCCGAGTGGCCACACTGACCTATCCTCTCTAAACACAACACACACACGCACATGCACACATGCCCTTGGGATGGTCAGTCACGCTCCGTCTTAATGTTACTTTCTCAGAGGTCCACCACTCTTCTCATGTTTCTTTACCACAAAATTACAATGTACGCTTAATATCGGTAACAGCAGTCTCTCTCACTCTATCACATCCCAATCATCACGAGCATCGAGCACAGAAAAGTTGTTTTATAGATTTTTTTTTTTTTTTAGAAAAAAAGGAGGCAAGGAGAGAGGAAGGAAGAAAGGAAAGGAAGGAAGGAAGGAAGGAAGGAAGGAATCAGGGAGAGAAGGATGGGGGAAGCTGGGAGGGAGGGAGGGATGGAGGAGGGAAAGAGAAGACAGAAGGAAGGCTAGCAAGCATATCAGTGGAATAAAGCACCGACCTAAAAACAGAAAATCCAAAATGTCTTTGTAAAACACAAAAGCAACAAAGTAACAGTTTATTTCCACAAAAGCATCTGCCCTTAGAACAATATATTTTGAGGAGTCAACAGTAAATCTCCACTCTGTTAGACATTTTAGTATTACAGAGTTATTTTTATTTATTATGAACCTAAAATGGTTTAGAATATTTTAATATCAATTTGATCCTTTATTTATGGCGACCACTTCACTATAACTATTGTTAATTTTTTCATTCATTCATCCAGCCTATAAAAATATTTTACACTTTTGCCCTGGCTGGTGTGGCTCAGTGGATTGAGTACCAGCCTGCAAAACCTAAAAGTCGTGGGTTCAAATCCCAGTCAGGACACATGCCTGGATTGTGGGCCAGGTCCCCAGTTGGAGAAGTGTATGAAAGGCAACCATGTACCTCTCACATGCTGATATTTTTCTTCCTCTCTTTCTCCTTCCCTTCCCCTCTCTCTAAACAAGTAAATAAATTAAACCTTTTAAAAATATATTTTACACTTTATCATATGCTACTCATGTTTAACTGATATTTTGATAAGTTTAATAGCTGTATGATCTGTCAGCAAATTTGGAGAGAATAAGGACAAAGAACAGAAATGTTTGGATTCCTTTTAGGGTAAATAAAGGTTGTAGTGTGTTTGTCTGAAACATAGGCAAAGACAAGCTATTTATTGAAATTCTGATATATTATGGCTTTAATAAAGAAGAGAATTTTGATGTTGATAGTTATTCATATATTGGCTAAATAGTCATCACAACTGACCCGTAGATAATTGAAAATATTTATTGATTTGCAGCAAAGTAATGTCTATAGTATATATAATCTTAAAATAAAATAGCATTGTCACCAGAAAGGTGAAAAATCAAACACAAAAAATGACACTTTCAAATATTTGTAAGCGAGGAGAGTGATGGGGACTGTTCTGTAAGCACGAGGCTTTCCTAAGTGATGCGCAGCTAGTTAGTACAGCGTTGCAGTCCTGAGAAAATATTTTCACTTTCGAGAAAACGATGAGCGGGAGTGTGGCATACAGAAAAGCACCTCTATTTTTCGTTTCTTATTAAAAAAAATGTACCATTAATGCTTTTTCCCCTTGGTGGCTGCTGCCGAAACACCCTTCTCCTCTTCTGATGGAGGGACACAAATTGAATTACCAAACAAGCTTTTTATTTATTTATTTATTTATTTTTATTTAAACCTAAGCATCAGTAACCTCTATCATCAAACACTGTCTCGCCACTGCCATCTTGTGGGCAGGATGCTTCCATGCAGTTCTACTAGTGGCTTAATCATGAACAGGAAGGTTGTATCTTCCCAGGAGTGAGAGTTAGACACCTAGAAAGAATAGACACTTAGAGTGAACCAAGGAGACCTGTACTGCTGACCTTCTACTGAATGACATCAACTATCTAAAGATATATATCCATAGAGTGAGCATTTTGAGTGTATATGTATATAGGCTCACATATGTATACATATACATGTATGTATATATGTATATAGGCTCACATATATATTTATATACCATGTATGTTTTACATATGCTCTGTAGAAATGTTTTAAATTAATTGAGTATTTATTGTAGATTACAAGATAACACATATAGCAGGTCCTCGTGCGCATTAAATTCACATGATCTCACTGATACGTGGAATTTAATGAACAAAATCAACTCAGAAAATAGGAACAGGGGCATGGACACATGGAGCCAACTGACAGCTGCCGGTGATGGGGGAACTGGATGAGGAAGGCGGGGGGATTAGCCAAAGAGCACAGACGCGTAACCCACAGATGCAGACAGCAGGGTGGGGACGGCCAGGGGGAAAGAGGCGGGGGCAGGGCGGAGGGGGCAAAGGCGGGATAAATGGGGGCCTCTGCAATAGTGTCGATGATACAAATAAAGACAAACAAAAATTTTACCAGAAACACTAATTTTTGAGAATATGAAGTCATACAGTATCGTATGTTACTTTGAAGATTCTGAGACGCTATAAACCTAAATTTTGGTTTGGAAAGAGTAGTAAGATTATTGGTGATCGTTATTTTTCATACTTTTAGAACTGCCTCACCACCGCTCACCGTAGCCTCCTCCCACTATCTTATTTTCTCTTTTGATCCTACCTCCGCTACAGCCTGTGTAAAAATTAGGTAATTCAGACTGAACCAGCACCGAAATATCTTGTCTGGGGGAACTTTCCTGGTTCCCTTCGCCACCTGAGAGAGAGGCGTTACTTTGCAATTCTAAATACCCCACACGGCCCCACCAAGGGCACCGCAGAGCAGGGCTTCTGCGTGGTGGCCCTGCGGGCATTTTGGGTGAGTCTTGGTGGCAGTGGTGCAGGTGACGCGTGCTGTCCTGTGCTCCGTGGGACGTTTGGCAGCATTTTCGGCCTCTCCCTCCCAGATGCCAAAAACACGCCTACCCCAGTCTCCAGCACGACAACCAAAAATGTCCCCAGGTGCTGCCACATGCCTTGGGGGAGAGGGGGGTGATGGAGAGCAACTCCTGCTGAGACATGAACGTATAGCCGCCATATATCCTTCCTTAGTACACACCCTGTTGTCTCCCGTAGCTTCCCAACCCCCGTTTGTGTTTTTCCTCATCTTTTCTCTCAACTTCAATGCAGAAACCCTTCAAATTCTTGAAGATCCATAAATGTCCGTGGTACTTTTTATCATACTTCGTCTTTGATTATATATCGAAATAGTTTAATCTCTCTTGTTAAATAATAGCAGTCTTACAAGCCACAAAAAAAGGCTTTCTTTTTCTTCCCCTTCTCTAAGGCAGAATTTCTCAAAATGCATTCCATGGAGCTCTGGCCCTCGCCATTTGGTATTGGTTATTGCATTGCATGTGCGTGTGTGTGCACTTGCAGTTCTGTGTATGTAAAGATTTTTAGAGTTTGAAAAGTGGCAAAGCATGTTCCCACCATGGATTTTCACAGTGTACGGTGATACATAAAGGGCTGGAGAAATTCTTTGGTTCATATAACTCTTTAACACAGTGGTTTCTTCCCTCAAATATGTTTGATTATGTCAATGAGTAAATATATTGATCAGAGAGTTTGGCTAGTTAAACAGTATTTTAATTCAATATTTTTTTCCCTCTTGGTTTCTGAAAGATCGTTACAACTGCTTTATTTCAACTTGTGTTAATTTCTGTTGGGTGAGAGCTGTGTGTCGCTGAATAGGGAAGCAGTTCCTTTGATATTGGTCACTTACAGTGCAAGACTGGTTTTGAACAGTCACTGCGGTGTGCAGGGGAGCCAGAGGTGGGACGGAAAGAGAAGAAAGAGGACATGAAATGACTGAAGACTGTTGACCTCGTCTACAATGTGAAAATAAGAAGAGATACCCAGGTCATAGCGTGGTAGAAAAAGGGCAGGGACAGGTGTTTAGAAAACTTGTGTATAATTAAAACTCGGGCTACACATGGATTCATACTTGGAAAGCACTTCTCTGAGAGAGTCTCCTTACCTGGAACATGAAGAGACTGGAATATTGGTTAACTCAAGCTTCTCTGAGCCTTTAAATCGATTGAAGGTGAAGTTGATGCTGGGGTGGTTGAGGCTGGAGGATAGTTTGCCTGAATGATTCTGTACTTGATCTTCTTTGTGTTCAGTCTTCATAAAACAATGAACAGGAGTATTCCGCACTTGCAGGAAATAACTGTTTAGATAAAATGCGATTGTGGACAGATATTTGAGAACGGGGGTGTGGGTAGAGGGAGTTAGTGGGGACGTGGTACCGGTAGGTGCTGGGGGTCATGAGCTGGGCAGGAGGGTTGCGGGCAAACTTCGGGAGCAGCTCCCTTTGTCCCCCATGAGCCCCCTCTCCATGTAGATGAGACTTCTCTGTTTATCAAAACCTGATCTGAAAAAAGCTATGTTTAGCTCATAACGTTAAAGTAGAAGTCACTATTATAAGCTTAAATGTAGTCTTTGTAAGTCAAATTAAAGCTAGATGTTTTAAAGGAAAGGGAGAAAATCACATCTGGTGGGCTATCAAAAGAAATGAGAAAAATGTACATTTTTTTGAGGTAGGAAAATTCTACTCCGACAGTCAGACCAGTGGTTGTAACACAGAAAGGAAGTGTGTATATCTTCTTTGTTTGTTTTAGGTGCAGCTCTTGTCTCTATTTCCGTCCGGGGAGTTAGAAAATGGGACACAACACATCTACGGTGTCACATGCAATTAGTACCCCGGCGAATCACTAATGACACAACTGCAGCTCCAAAGAGACATTTTAAATAAATCTAAAAATGCTTCACATCTTCACACGCTGCTTTTCTAAATTAATAGATACATGGACATGCATACAAAAATGAAAATGAATCCAGCAAACCGGCTCGGAGCGGCAGCCGTGTGCAAACCGGGCGAGTTGCTAAGAGCGCGGCCAGCAGGGCGTCTGCGGGCCTTGTGGCTGCAGAATCCATTAGCGCAGCCTCAGGTACAGGACACCTTACTGTCGTGTTGCAACGAGGAGAAAACCCGTTCTGTTTTCAGGGACAGGCTCAGAGGTGGGGGTAGGAGAGGCAGGATCAGAAGTGCGATTGATCGTTCTCACAGGCCGGTGAAGGTGGTATTTGAAGATGTTCATAGACAAAAAGGGCAAAAAGATGTTTCAGATGGAGGAACTTTCTAACAGAAGCAGGCTGGTCTGAAAGACGTTGGAAGAACAAGAGAACCCCTCTGTGAGTCGGTGAGGCCAAAGAGTGTTAGAGGGCATTTTATAAATGGAGAGCTAGAGAGAAAGCTTTGGACTTAAAATGATATTGAGAACAATTTTACAATGTTGTTAAAGGGTGGTCCATGGAGGTTTGTGACCAATTATTAATGGAGGTCTCTGCCTGAACCAGTTATGCTATGAGAAGGGGAGATCACACAAGGTTGCATCTTCACGTTTTAATGTTGAGAAATCACTTTGAATTGTGTCTCACTCCAGAGCTGCATCAAATTAGAGGGACAAGTAAAACTTCAGGACAGGGCTGTCCAATAGAAATATGGGAGGTAATAATGTAGGTCACCTATGTGGTTTTAATTTCTACAGCAGCCACATTAAGGAATTTTAAGAAGCAGTTGAAAATTTAAAGTAAATTTGGAAAATAAAATATGTCTAAGATGTGATTTTTCTATTTTTTCTATATATATATATATATTTAATAAGATATTTCACATTCCTTTTCCAAGCTAAGTCATTGAGATCCACTGTGCATTTTATATGAACAGCATGTCTTGATTTGAACTGGCCACATTTCAAATTCTCAATAGCTACATGAGACTATTGATTATCCTACTGATAGTACTTGCTCCTGCTAGGAGAGGAAAAGTGATTAAAATTCACTGTTAATTATGGTGTTAGTTACATTCAGTTTCCCTTTACACATTTAGGTTAAGCTTATTTTATTTTATTCTGTTCTATTCCATTCCATCTATTCCATTCCTTCCATTCTACTCCACCCCACCCCACCCCACCCCACCCCACCCCACCCCATCCCATCCCATTTCATTTCATTCCATTCCCTTTCTGGAGTGAAGACAGCTTTGCCATAAATGAATGTCAGATTTTCTTCAAATGCTTTTTCTACATCTATGACTAAAAAGTCCTTCATTCACTCTCTTTTCTCTTTAAAATGTTTCATAAAATTCAGCTGTGACCTATAAAAATATTTGTAATAAATAGTTCCCTCCTCTATATTAGAGAGATGTTTGGATAAGATAATATTACTCATTCTATAAATGTTTTACATGGATGCCATATGAATCTAATATGAGACTGGAGTTTGTTTTTTTGTGAAGTTTATAATTAGAAATGCAACTACTACAATCCCTTTCATATTATATTACTTTTGTCAGTGTTTTCCAAGAATGTATCCATTTTTAAATCTGGCAATGATAGCTGTGGCTTGTTCATTGTAACAGGCACCAGATGGGTCCCCTTTACTTTTTGTAGGCAACCCCCTCGTTTTCTTTGAGACTGTCTATCCATTAATATCCTAGGACTCTATCACCTTGGACCAGGCCCATCAAAAGCTGTGTTGGCAATGTCATTGGGACCATTTGCAACCTAATTAATCTATCTTCGTGGTGCCTCAAAATAGCATACACACCTCCTTAATTGCTACAACCTCACACCCACTGGGCACTACAAGCAGAGAGCAAGCAGACTCCGAAGCACCCTGCAACTCCTGTGTTAGCATCACTTACTTCAAGATTAATGAGAGGAGCCAGGAAAGACAGAAGCATGAAACAAAACCATCACTCTGAATTTTAGAGAATTTCTAATGCCTTTTAAATAGAGCAACTACTTACCTCTTAATATCATAGTCTTTTGGATAACATCGGGGCTTTTATTTTTCATTACATAGTTTATCTCAATGAATTTTACAAAGCTTGAAACCTGCAGGTAGTGTTGTTTAAAAAAAAACCCTCAAAATTAAAACTTATGTTTCTTTAAATGTTTAAAATGCAATTTTTATAGAGTAATCAAATTCAAAATATATGTATTTTTTTTTGTTGAAGATAAAATTTATTATATTTAATATGTCATGTGTACTGTTTAAGACCTAAACATTTTTCAAAATAACCATAGTAATAAATGACATGGCAAAGAAGAAAATAATTACCTGGTAAATTAAACCAGAAAACACATACAAACAAATCAGTAAAAACAACAAAACTCACCAGAAAGACAACAAATTCCTTGAATGCTTGACTTCAAACTCAGGCTCCTTGAATGTGAAGCATTGTCAAAACAATATTTCAATCTTTCTAAGTAAGTTGTATGTATATGAATATATACACATGTATAATACATTTATATACATATATAATGTATATACAAAATACATATTATATAATATTGTACATACAAAATGTGTCAAATACAATAAATATTGTATATACAAAGACAATATAAAATATCTCAACTATTCCAGTTATCAAAAACCAAATATTTGTATTACATAAAAATATACAAAGTCATTCCCTGAAATAAAACAATCCCTTCATGTAGCGTGATTTAATTTTATTTGTGAAAATTCCATTGACTTTTTAAATAGCGTATATGTGGAGTGAAGTCAAATTGTAGACTGTGGTCTCCTGATGGAGTTTGAAGAACTCAGAATCTGATGCTTGGAGCCATGGCGAAACCTGTAACTCAGGCTCAGAGCTCTGATATTGAGGAGTAAGATAAAGGATAAGGAATCTTAACTTGATCTTTCTGTATTCACAAGGATCCTATGGAGAATGAATGCCAATGTAATTCGAAACCATTGGGTCACTCAAAAGTGGCCATTTATTTTTAAACCCATTGGATCCTTCAAATGCACACAGAAATAAATTAGACCCCATCTATTATCACAAACATAAGATAACATGGGTCAAACGATCTGAATCTGTAAATAGGCTGAGATGGTTCCAGTGGTAACTTTCATGATGCTTACCACTTTTTTATTATACAATATGTTTTGTGATATATATATGTGTATATACACACACACACACACACACACACACACACACACATATATATATATATATATATATATATATATAAAATCTCTCTGAAAGATAAAGTGAGAAAATGGATTTTCAATTCTTAAGTTACGAGCAAGACAGGAAATAATCAGATGCAATAGAGTGTGGAGACCTTGCAGGTTCCAGGTGTCCCAGTGTTTGTGGAGGACACAGCAAAGCTGATGAGAAGCCCTTATGCAGGAAAAAAAAGAGGACAAAACAGCTGGCATAGAAGAGTGCATACTATCTGAAATGTATGTGTGTGTATCCACAGACAAACTCACACATGTAGACACACATAAAATCACGGGTGGACCAAATAAGTTTTGGGCTTTATTTAGCATATAAACTAGCGCGAGAAAGAGAGCAGAAAAACAAATACATGGCTATGATTTTAGGTGTTTTAAAAATGTTAGGACAGAACAGGTGAAGCCCTCTAAGTTTCCGTCATCTAATAAGGGGGTGCCATACAAAGGGAAGGATGCATTTCAATGAATGGAGTAGTGCTGATGATGCATTTTGAAAAAACGAATGGTATCTTTGAGAATAGGCGAGGAATTTGACTTGGCGGGAATAAAGGGCCTAGAGGAAGGATTAAGACTGGACAAGGAGCCTAATGCCCCAATCCCATGGGTCTGATATTATGTTCTGTAAGTATTATATTCATGCTGTGGTCACAGAAAACATTGAATGGCCCCATGCAATGAAGTGCCATAAATTCCGTAACCGGTAAGGTCATTTTTGCCTGCCCTGTGGGGAAGGGATTTGGGATGATAAGGTGAGAGGTACAAGATCATTACGTGACTGTTTCAGTAGTTTGGATAAGACATGATATTTCTAAAAGTGGTATTATACAGTAGGGTGAAGGTTGGCAACGATATGTGAATCACAACACTCACATTACCTACACAGTTGGGTACAGGGTGGGAGATAAACTTTAAAGATAACAAACACATCTACCCCTCCACTGAGATGCATTGTATGTTTCGTGTGACTACAGGTACACATGAGATTTGGTGACACTCCAACATAAAATCTTCTGCCAACCAAACACATTCTCTTTGAATTACACCCCAAATTTTACAATAGACTGTATTCTCATGCTGGGTTACTAAGGTGGTTTCCTCTCTTAGAACTAGAGAATTCAAAGCATTTTTCACGGAAATGACTGACCTTTGGCATAAAATGGTTCAGGAAATAATCAGTATGCTAAAGAGAGAGTTTTCCTTTTTAAATCTAGTGTCTTCTGAGCACTGGAACAGAAATTTCATGTCCCGTATAATGCGGGTGTTCTGACAATGCAGTCAAGTTAGATAAATTGTAATAAACACAAATTGTCACTAAAGCTCTCAGCTTATGCCGTCTAATATTGTGTGAATACATTTTATTTTTCAACATTACAAAACAGCCAAGAGTATAATAAATTACTTACCTAAGCCCTTTGAGGATTTTTGCATAATTTACCAAAACAAATTGCTTTTAGCGGAAAAGCTGCTAATTTACATGAGTAGGAAGTGTTTTCCTTGGTGTGATGAATTTAATTTCAATTTCCCTGTTTGCATGAATTCACTTCAGTAATTCATCACTGTTAGATTAAACTACAACTATGTTTTTTCCTTGAGTGGGTCCCTAACATTCAATATATATGAATGAAAATAAATTGCCTTTATAGTATGACTATATAGTATATATAATGCATGATTGTTAAGATATCTTTTAAATAGAATAAATAATCATTAAAATCAATAAATAATGACATACATAATTTTAAAATATGAGAGAAGTCTTTTTGTACTCATAAAGTTATAATTCAAGGTGTTTTTTTCTTTTTAAATCTGTCTAAAAGGAGAAAGAGACACATTTATAGGGTCCTCAATATGTGCCAACTTGTGCCCTGGATATTTTCCATTTGTTATGTTACTTTCCTAACATCTCTGTGAAGTTAGATTTATTAGTCTCTTTTGGAATGAAAAGAATCTAAAGTTAGCAAAGGAAAAACCCTTAACCTCTTTGTAATGTATTTGGAGCCTCATGGAGCCACACATTCTGTCTGTCTCTAGTTATATGACTTGTCTTCTCTCACACAATGTATTAGAGTATTTTTCATTTGATGTTCATGAACTACCACCATATGTATACACTTATGAATACACACATGTGAAAGTATATTTGTGTGTATTTATATACACGTTCATGTCTTGTTTTTGGAACAAAATGTTACTTAGGCTTCACAGAACATTCGTGGGAAATTACTTTGGACACCTTCTTGTGACTTGTCACTTAAGACTGATGCCTTCACGTTTTCCTCTAGAATTGTGCTAGTTATCTATCGCTGTAAAAAAAAAAAAAAAAAAAAAAAAGACTGAAAATAAAATCCTAAAGTCAGTAGCTTAAAATAACCAGCACTTACCTCATTCCATTTGTGAGGGCAGGGGCCTGGGAATGGCTTGGTGGCATGGTTCTGCCCTAGAATCGCTCGCAGGGCACAGTGAAGCCTTCGGCTGGAGCAGCACCCATTTCAGGATCTAACTGAGTCCGAAGAACGAATTGCCAGCTCTCTTACGGCGTTGCTGGCAGGTCTTGGTCCTCCCCCGGCCTTCGCCATGGCTCTGCTCCTTGCCCTGCGCGCCTCTCCACAGGATGGCTGTGTCTCCTCCTAACGCCGCGACTTGCTTTGCCCAGAGTAAGGATCTAAGGAAGCTGCCTCGCGAAGGAACCTGCGAGACAGAAACCACGCTCGTTCGGGGCCTGCCTCAGAGGCGACACGCTACCGCTTCCACTGGGCGTCCTGGGTCCCGCAGGCCAACACTGGTCCGGTGTGGGAGGAAACCTCACCACGGTGTGCACCGGAGGCAGACATCGGCGTCTTGGCGTCTGGCTGCCACCAGTACCCGAGGATGTCTGCCTCCACAGCCTACTGAGAACCGCGTAGCTGATAGGAAATGATATACAGAGGAAGAAAGTCCGTCTCTAAAATTGCCAAGGTCTTCAGCGGTGTGGCAGTAAAGATGCTCTCGCAACGTGTAAGATCTGGACAATTAAAGCTAAAACGTGTGACAGTACATAATGTTCACTGTGAGGCAATGTCTTTTGACCCTACACGATCTAAGTTTGGCAGGAGCTATGTTGGAAGCACGTCATACAGTGCGGCCCCGCTTTTTGATCACTTTGATGAGCAGAGACCATTTTACATAATTCTGGCGGCAGTAAGACTTCGCTGTCAGGTGAGCCTCACCAGCAGGTCAGCGAAGGGCGCTTTAGATTTCAGCTCATGTAACACTTGATTGCAGTGGCTTGAACACCTAGAGGAAGACAGGTGACCGTTGGCTTGGGTTCCCATTTTAATTCCCTTATAACCTGCTCTCAGATGTGACACGCTACCACTTCCACTGGGTGCCCTGGGTCCCGCAGGCCAACCCTGATCCAGCGTGGGAGGAAGCCTCACCCAGGTGTGTGCGCTGGAGGCGGACATTAGCGCAGGGCATCTTGGCGTCCGGCTGCCACCAGTACCGAGGATATACATTTCCACACCCAACTAAGGACTTGAACTTCTGTAGGGCTTGTGTTTTCATTATGTTGTCGTGTCTGTTTCAGCTGTAGGTTTCAGCAATTTCAGATTCACTGCTGGTATTGGGGAGGCAGCCCCGTGCCAGGTACCACTGTTGATTTCATTAGGAAGGGAAAAGCTTTCTTTATGCCACAGCAGATTTGCAGTTCTACCTTCTTTGCTGAGACTAATAATGATAACATAAGTTATACTAATAGCTTGTACCTGGGTAGCACTTACTATATGTTGGGCACTGTTCAAAGCATGGTTTACATAATAACTCATTTAAATTTCTACCTCCCCGTAGCCACAAGGAAGTAGATACTGTTGTCTACTACTTATCTCTGTTTAGCTGAAGGAACTGAGGAGCAGACTAGTCATCACTTGCCCACGGTGGCACAGTGAGTGGGAGAGACAGGATTTAAGTTCAAGAGTTCGCTTTCCGGCGCACGCAGTTAATCATAATATTAGAGAAACATGACACCTCTTTTAGGCTGCAGAAAAGGTGGGGCTGTGTCTATTAAGCTTTCCTAGCCTTTAAATGGAGGTAGCAAGGGATAAAAGATTGGAGAATGAAAATTAGGTCTGCCAAACAATATCGTGTGGTCATGTGTCTATTAACCCTATTTAGGTTAGATTTCTTCATATATAAGATGGTGAAAAAAATGCATCCTTTACTTATTTTAGATCATATTGGTTATTTTTAGGTCAATTAGGAGCTGCAAGCTCCTTTTGTTTATCATAATAATCGCTATAAATTATTCTACGACGCTATTCACAAAAGAAGAAAGTAAAAGGGTGAGCTAGAGATGATTATAATTTCTCAATCCCTTGGCAAATCAAAATGCATGCACTTGTAATTGCCTCTGCTGTTATATGTTAAGATCAGTAAGAATGGCTTTTTAGGTCTCCTCTCAGCTCCTCTCTGTGTTGCTTCTTCTCTCCAGTGTCAAGCAGCGGGGGCCCCTTCCTGGGTAGCTGAACTGTGGACCAGAACAGACTGCTTTCCCACCGGAAGGCTCTATACTATGTGCCGCCGTAACAATCCCACCACCTGCTGGCTGAGCCTCATAGCCATTAGCAGGCACATCCCCTTGGCTTTCAAACAAGCATAGTAGCATCACCCTTGCCTGTTAAGGATTTATTGGGAGGCACCTTCAGTATTTTCCAAATATTGATTGAATTCCCTTTCATATTAATTCCTGGGACAAGAGATAAATTATGGGGAAATGTGTTGGCAACATGAGCCAAGTTACCAAAGCTGCAGGTATCTATGTGCTCAGTGGTCCATATTGCTGGTGTTAATTTATGTGCTCTGACACTGCACAGAAGGCCTTACTTTTAAGGAGCGCAGTTCTACATTATTAGGAATGAGTTGTGATTAAATACTCCTTGGAAGGTAGGAGATATCAAAAACTCAAAAACAGTGACACAATCCTGGCTGGTGTGCCTCAGTGGATTGAGTGCCAGCCTGCAAACCAAAGGGTCCCTGGTTCAATTCCCAGTCAGGGCACATGCCTGGATTGTGGGCCAGGTCCCTAGTAGGGCGTGCGTGAGAGGCAACCACACATTGATGTTTCTGTCCCTTTCCTTCTCCCTCCCTTCCCATCTGTCTAAAAATAAATACATAAATAAAATCTTTAAAGAAATAGTGACGCATAACAGCCTCACTAGTTATTATACTTGGTCACATGTATCATGGCATACAAATTTATACTGGCCTTCTCTTAAATAAAGAGCACTTGGTGAGTTCTGATTTTATGCAGAATATGACATTATAAAATAACATAAAACATATTTCCCACTCTATCTGGACCTCTGAGAGTTGAGGGGTTTACTAACTACTCATTGGTTAATGGATTGAGAATGAGATTAAGAAAATGCCAAGTTCTCTGTGTACTCATTCAGTCAAAAATTTACTGAATACACCCTTTCCCAAGCTCTAGGTGCTCTGGATGCAATAAAAGACACAACCTCTGTTCCAGAATATAGTTCAGAATCTAATAGGGAGATAAACCCAATTAATACTGTCTGAAGTACATTATGTGAGAAAAATTCCTAACCAGACTCAAGTCTAGCAGAAAAGACCCTGTATCCTCAATTCCAAACATGTAGGCAGTTCTCAGACATATTTGTTGAATGAAAACAAGGAGTTAAGACCTTATTATTGGAGCATAGATTATGGGCATTTATTTTAAAATTTGGGGAAGTCAGAAGATTTGTAAAAAAAAAATAGTGATGATTATCATGCCTTGATAGACAGAGGTAAGGAAGTGTGGAGAAAGCAATCAAGGCTGAGAGAACACATATACTAAGGTACTCAGGTGAGACGGACCCTTCTAGGTTCAAGAAATTTGTTCCATTCCAGAAATTAGTATTTCTATCTCAGCCTACCAATAATGGAAAAGATATATATAAGCAGGAAGAAAGAAATAATTCCTAAATAATGACTTACCTTAACTATTAGCAGAAGGGTTTATCTTTACCTGAGATAATAAAGAGACATTATTTTATAATCATAGAGTAAATAATTTCTACTTCTCTTGCAGTTATCCCTTATCAAATTCACACAGGACCTAGCATTTCAGGATGCTCTTCACAGATGAGCAAAAGGTTGGGTAAGTATGGATAGAATTGTGGGGAGTGTTTTAAGTTGTCATCAATTATTTTAAAAATTCATGACCAAAGCATATTTCTTTAGTTCTTGGCGTACTTTAAAAAATCACTTTAATTCTGTTGACTATATTGCTCAATGAATATCTCCCCCCAAAAAACACATATCAATATGTGTTTTCACATATTTCAGTATGAAGGGCTAAAGAAGTTATAAAAATCGAGGCACAAAGTATCTCTGAGGGAATCAGGAAAGACTTCATAGAAGACAGGGTATTTAAACTAGATGGGAAATGAGTAAAATGCCAAGAAGCAAACAAGGAAATGAACATTTTCAGTTCAAGACTATTGTGTGTACATAGCATAAAGGCAGAGAAATGCCAATATTCAACGAGAGTTAGTATGTAATATGACTTGGAGGGACTCTAGGGTGTTTTAGAGCCAGCAGGAGAAGACAGACACCTGAGTTTGTGACACCTGTCTGCCCCAGATGGTTTAGACAGAGTAATCCTTAGAAGCAGAAATTTAATGAGGTTCCATCTAGTCCTCTAAGTCTTTCAGTATCTTATTACATCTTTTAGTTCTTGATGTCTAGGAAGACATACTATACCAGTGAATATCACTCCTGTTTGGACTGAGCCTCAAGGAGGGCTGATAAGGCAGCTTGATCTATTTCTGAGAGCCACCGCCCACAGAAGCCAGACCACAAATGTGGAACATGCTGGTCACTGGAATCAGCCATGTTAATTTGCTCCACGTGGAGCATTGCATGATAATGGGGGGGGAATTGCAAACTTGCTGCTATTTTTATATAGATCCCTATGCATGAAAATGTTGGTAATAACTTTCTAGATAAAAAGGGCCACCGATAATAACTTAATCTGCACAAGACTTCTGCAAACTCATATAATGAGATGGGTATTTGCAGTATACTGTGTTTATTTAGCTTTGGCCTTATAAAAAGAGAATCATTTGCATATTTCTCTCAATTAAGTATTGTACTGACATAGTTAATTAAAACTATACAGGGCACTGACAATATTTCATTCTTTTAATGAAAGAGGAGACATATTACCCAGTTCTGACTGTTTCTGTATTTAATTTTCCTGACTTTTTTACTGCTCAAACTGTGCTTCTCTGAATGTTGTCAATTAGGATGAAAAGAAGAAAAATTAAAGTCTCTCTTGAAAATGCACTTGTGTTTGTTTATGGAATCTGTGTACATTCAGAAAGTTGTGATTTGCATATTTCATGTGTAATTAAGCCCAGGAAAGTGCGCACTAGCCAAACCGGGGCAGTTCTGCACTCTACCGAGGTCTTATCTGGTATCACCGAGGACTCATGTCTGAAGACATGGTTTCTTCTTTAAAAATGTTAGACTTCTGTTTTTCCCTCAGAATAACTCTCAGGATTCCTTAAAATTTCTCCTGTGTACATTTTAATGTATTTGTGGGTCTATATTATGTGGCAGTACTGGGACAATGAGTCTTGAGCTAAACTTGGTGTAACAAAACGTACACTGTACTTGAATTCTGGAAACTTGAGTTTGAATCACAGCCTTTCCATTATGTTTATGAAAGGTGTCTATAAGTCACAGCTATGTCATCCATAAAATGGCAATAATGGCGCATATTCTGTAGGCCATAATGCCAAGTGAAGAATGCCAACCACTTAATGCACGTGGAAGCATTTTGTAAACTGTTACACAAAACAAATATACTATTTTTCTGAGATTGTAATCTCCTTAAATCAAGAAAAAGGCAAAATAAATTAATGACTCCTGTCCAAAATAGGCTTCTATGTCTAGTGGGAAAGACAAATATACAAGTCACCATAATTCAAGTAGAAGGGAATGTGTAATATATGAGAGAAATAAAGCAAGTACATAAATTTGGCAAACCTGCCTACTGGATATTTTATTTCTGTGAGTGGACCTCTTTGGAATAAGACCACTGGGCGTAGATTGGGACCAGAGGAAGTAACATTTCATCCCCAAGGGAAAAATCAGGATTTTTAAAAATTTGAACAAGGATTAAAGAAAAAATGGATATAATACAAGGCTGGGCAAAAAATAGGTTTACAGTTGTACATATGCAAAACGCAGAGTTTATTCTTCTATTATTAGTTATTAATTATTGTATTGTTTTTCCATATGAATGACTGTTAACCTACTTTTGTCCCACCCTGTATTTACAGAAAAATACATTTTTAGCTGCAGTTTCTGCATGGCTTTGTATCAGCTCCTTTTGGAACTGCAATGAATAGTCATCTGTAAAACACTTTAATAAGCTCCATTAAGAAAGGGAAAAAGAAAGAGAAAGAAAGAGAAAGAAAGAAAGAGAGAACATTCTTAGATAATTTCTCTCTCCCCTCTCCCCCCAACCCATGTGTCTTTCTCTAGTTATCTCTCTTGCATTCACACACATACATATACCATTTTTCTATTGTAGAAGAACAAGATGAGACAATTATTGACTTATTGGTGAGTTTAAAGGAATTTGTTAACACAACAGATACTGAGAGCCACATCTCTCAACTAATTAATACCTGCAAGGGATTTATTTTAATTGCTTAGCATTCATTCCCTTTTCCCTGCTGGGCATATCTGACCACTTGTGACTGGCTTTGTTGAATTGAACTGAAATTTAGACTGCTGACCCATGTTGTTTCTTCCAAATAAAATTATATGATGCCCATCATTGTATATGTAATGACAGCATGATATGTTGTTATATCCTTCTAATAAGCCACCCTGGTTAGGACTAGAGATGGTCTACAACTGAGGCACTAGACAAGAAATTGTTACCCTCGTCTATAATTGGAGGGCTAAAGCTCACATAAGACACCCCAAACATGAAGACAAGGAGCAACATGCAGGAAAGTCCAAGGGTGAGTGGTAATCTTGATCCCACACATGGGATCAGGAACATAATGAGTAGCTGAAACCCATAAGAACTGAAGTCAACACTTGAGATGAAACTAACAGACAAGTCATGAGGATACTAAATTTTCTGCAGCTTTCAGCTGCGTGAGGAAGAACAGGTCAGAGTTAGCTGGGCCACGCCTGTGCATGTGCTGCACCTGTCTGCTGTGGCTAACGGAGGAGCCACAATCGAAGCAGCTGGGGTTTCCAAGCAACCTTAAAGCAGTTTTCACCAAAGCTGTGGCCAAGTTGTCCCAGAGGCAGGTAGGCGACCTCTTTAAAATGTCTAGAATTTGTTTTGATCTTCTTACCTAGACAATGTTCTCTGTATTCCTAGGTGAAGGTACCACAAATTCACGGGAGAGAATGTAACAGGTGATGTTAGCGGTCGGAGTGTGAAATGGATTTGGCCCCTGGCATCTTGAGGACACCATCATCAACAGTAGCAGGCAAGTCACTGAGCAATGACCGTGAGACAGGTACTGTGCAAACTTCTTCAAATAAATAGCTCACTGCAGGCTCCCTGAAAATTCATGGAGGAGAACCCACAACTGGTCTCATTTCATACATGAGCAAACTTGGGCTTTGAGGATTTTCCTAGAGTCAACCAACTAAGATGTTATTGAAAGAGTCAGAATCCAGAGATGAGCCTATATTCTAAAATGCTATGTAGTTGGTTATTTGATCATTCTGATGGTTTTGACCTGAGAAAATGTGCAAAGAATTCTGATGGGACATAGACATTTGAGTTGCCTCTCATTCCATCATTCAACTCCTGGTTTCCTAAGGTGCCACCTGCTTCCTTTATCTCTGCTTGGCAGCCAAGATTTGCAGACCAAGTGCCAAAGAGCCCTGGTGCACTGCAAGGCTCCTCAGGGGTTCTGCAGGACCTAATACAATTCTCAGCAGTATTTGGCATTTGTTAGACATCCCCCAAACTATAAAGTAATCAATCTGAGGTAGTTTACTGTTTAAACAGTAGATTATTTTATATTTCTTTTTCTCCTCCTCCCTCATTCTTCTTTTCCTTCTTCTCCTTTTTTTGCAGTGCCCTGTAGAATTAGGGGAGTCCCCACAGGAAGTGCCAATGGAACGGGGAGAGAGGTTGGGTGATATATACTTTTCTGAGCACATGATATGTTTGCAAAAGTGCCATGAAAATCAACAGAGAATAGGGAATGGGAATGGTGGTGGATACTGTAGTTCTGAGGCTTAACAGGCTGGGCAGCAGACATCCTCTTAGTAATTAACTGTGGTTAGTTCTGGATGGAATTATAATATTATAGTGTTATATGTTATTTTAAATATTTATATGCATTTAAGACAATGGCCACTAAATTCTTTCAACATAAACACTTAGGACATTATTTGGGCCTAACTATACAATAATATGAATTGTTAGATATTTCTTTGGGCATATGGGCGCCATGAAAAGATTTCTGAGAGGAGGGCATAGAAACTGAGCGTGTGAATGACCTGTTTCCGGAGGTGGATTGAGTGCAAGCTGACACTCTGGGCCTCATGTGTCAAGTTCTATTCACATAGCATTGCCTTCTTTACTTTTGACCCTGGGTGTAAGTTCACAGGTCTTCATGTGGGGCCACCAGGGGGCATGTGATGTAACTCGTCATTGCCCCGGGGTGCGTTCTCTGCTGAGTAAGCCTTGGCCAGTGGCGACTGCGGGGATAGGACCGTACAGATAAGTTCCTGCTCCTTTTTACCTTTCATGTATCGCTCTGAGGAGCGTGTGTGTGTAGCTTTTACAAAGCTGTGCAAGCCACTTGAGCACATCCACCAAAGTGAACTGCGCTTTCTCCTTGCCGCTCTGGGGGTGTGGCCAGAACACAAAACCCAACAATGCAGAGCTCCCCATCTTTTCCTGGCTCAGCTTTCTCTCTCATCGCCATTACTGTCCTGGTGTTACATCTTTGCCAATACAGTGTCATCACTGTGATATCGTCCCCGGTCTCACCCTCCAGATGACCCAGGCTCCGAAAGGACCATTGTTCCTTTTAACCAACAAAAGAACGGCTTCATCGTATGAATTAATTGATAGTCATTAGACAATAGTTTTTCAAAATATTAGCACCAGAAAAGAAGTTTGGCTGTTTTCCAAGGTTTCTTTCGGAAAAGACCCCCAGATGTAATTTTTGTCAGTCCTTAGGATATCTCCTAAAAGACACATTCTCAAAATTCAATGACCTCAAACTGACTACCTTCTAACATATCTCCATTGCAGTTTTTGTAATCTTGACAAATCAGTCACTCTATATGATTATTTGTCTTAAAATCAGCATATTAAAAATAATTGAATGGATCAAGTTTCAAGCTATTTTATTCTTCTGATTTTAAAGGAATGTTACATTTTAGTTTTGCCATTATCATATATATCCAGTAGAACTGACAAAGAAAGCATGTAGCATTTGTCAAGCTATCCTTTCATACCAGCGACAGCACCAGTGAAGTTCCTGTAAGTATGTAATTACAATGATACTCAAGACTATCTTATCAAATAGATACTACTTCATAAAGGTCAGCGGTGAGGTCAGAGCTTGTGAGTTGCACAATGAATGTTTCAAAAGTAGGAAGTGATCAATTTGATTTTATACCCTGGTTTATCGGACTATTTCAGGACAGGGTTATAACACGGATACTTTTTGGAGCTATTGAAAAGTTATGGACTTAAAATTGTTAATAATATGCTTACACATGCTTTCTAATAATGAGTTCCAAGTGATAAATGAGCTCATTCATTATATGGGAGTTCGACCTGCCACACAGGGCAAAAAAGATACAGATGTGCTCTCCTTATTCATTGCTCTTATTGAGTTTCTCCACATGAGAGTTCCTGCTGACTTCTGAGGCACTGAACACAGAGAGCATTAAAAGACCACAGTCTGATCTTGCTTTACCCCCTGCCATGCTAATTTAAACTCCCATGTAGCTCCTGGGAATTCAATATGAGCTCAGAGTTGAGCTCAACTTCTCCAAGAGAAAGAGTGAGCTAAGAATCTGGCTTCCTGTCCATGGTTCTTTCTGTACGTCTTCTCAGTAGGGTTCATCTGCTTCAAAGCTTGAAGTCAAAATTTTTGAGCCTGAACTTTTCAATCATCAGTTGATATGGCTTTTTACTAATTCTTTATTTTTTAAATTTTTTAATTCTAAACACCCTTCTAAACTGATGTGCTATTGCAACAGCATTTATCCCAAGTTCTTTCAGAAATCGAGTTTGGTTAATGATCCTGATTTAAAAATCATTACTGCTAACAACCACTGATATTTTAGTCTTCACATTAAGCTTTCACAAGTGTTTAAATGAAACATTTTGGTCACCCAAGTGGCAATAAAAGTTCTCATTACAGTCATCGACTGGATCTGCAGACTTTTGTATACAATCCATTGTGGACTCTGTCACCAGAGTCATTAAGGCAAGTGTTCAAGTTCCCTCTCTTTTGGTTGTCAAACCTGGCAGAAATGAATTGTTTGTAGATAACATTCAATCAGCTTGACATGCATTCTTTTACTACCATCAGATAAATCCAGTGACCATTCTCAATAATGAACATATGTCTTCTGTTGCTATTTATCTGTCCTATTATATTTTTCCTAACTAAGAATCATGCATACTTATATACTAGGGATTCTCTGGGACTCTTAATGAAAAACATATGAATGAGAAAACCAAGACACAAACAATCAGTCAGAACAAATATATTTTCTAAAGACAAAGTCAATTCTTAATACCTTATAGTTTTGATAGAGAGGATCTGTGTGATGAGTGTTTTAAATATAAAGAACGTATACATCTCTTTTTCAATGGAAAAGTCCTATCCCATATTTAGAAAACTGAAAATATAGGTTTAATTCCCAATAAAATATCTAATTTGAAAAACAAAATACCCCCAGTTGATTCCATGTAAATCATTTTTTTTAATGTTATGAACTCCCTTCCTTTACTTTGCTGTCAAACTCTAGGTAAAATATTTCGAAAGTTTGCATAGTGATTTTCCCATTAAAATGCAAATCAGTTTCCTTAGTGACAAATATTAAATTAAAAGCCTAATATAAAGTGGAGACATGCCTTAACGGCCACAAATTTAAATCCAATCCTGTGTCAAGATCTGAGTTCTGGAGTTCTAGGAGAAGGAAGTTTTGCAGAAGTGGTTTCTCAAGTTATTTCATGCCTGATAATGTGATGATAACTGTTCAAAGAAGTATTTCTAATAAAGAACAAATTTCAATTGTTAACACTAATTGTTAATAAATAAGCATGCATTTGAAATAATTGTTTGATTTTATTTTGTTGAAATTGTATGTATTTGCTTATAAATTTGGTGAAGAGCATCAAAGACGTTGGCCCTGAAATTTCGTATCACTGTGATTAAAAGAGGCCAGAGATCTTGGATGCAGGCAGGGTTAATAATGATCATTTCACTAGGAGATCTCATCCCTGAACGCTGTTGATAGATTTTATAGTATTCTTTAAAAGCTCAGTAAATACAATGTGGTATTCAGGATCAGACCCTGGAAAGGAAAATGACACCAGGGGACAACTGGTGAAATCCAAGCAAAGTCTGAAATTTAGTTAATGATAACATACCAATGTTGTATCAGCCAGAACACGTGTGACTATAAGGACACGAGGCAACAATTTCACCTTAATATCTGTATCTTAATACTTTATTCTCAATCTCAGGACAATAATTCCCATTCTACTTGTTAGGTAGATGTGCATTGTTCCAATAATACCTTCTTACAGCCTTTCCCTCTTTGATACAGGATGCAATTTAGGGCCGTGCTTGTATGTAGTTGTCTAATATCTTTAGTCTTTATATAATTTTAAATGGATTCTCAGTATTATTTCACCTAGTATAACACTGACATTTTGAAAAATACAGATTTTACAGACTATTCCTCAGTTTGGGGTCGCTTGGCGCCCCCAGGGTTTGGAGCCTGGTAGTCTTGCCCTGGGTGGAGTGTGGCAGGGATGAGGCAGAGTCCCTTTTGAAGTGCTGCTCACAGATGAGGTTCATGGCAGCTCACCGGCCTTCATGGCGATGTTCATTATGATCTCCTAGCCCGGGTATGGCCCACTTCCTCCACTGCATACAACTGTATTTCCTTTTCTACATAATAAGTAATGTGTATGGAGACTTTGGGGGAGGATGCCTTACTACTATCATCAAGCCACACTCCCCAGGACGTATGTCAAGGACAAGTTTAACTACGAGATGACAAAATGATTTTCCAATTCTACTGGTCACTTTGTTTTTATGAGACATGGCACTGTAAGGATCTTTTGTCTTGTCTCTTTTTAAAATACGTATTTATTCACTTACCTTTAGCTCAATTTATTGTGGAGGTGAAATCACACATTCTTGTTTTATGAGAAGGGTTAAAATCTATCATGGCCTTTATCTATTTTGATGATAAAATTGTCCGCATTTAGCTGTGGGAACTTTGTTAAGATAGCCCTCAGGTTTTTTGTGGTACCTTTATATGATTTGGGCTCACTTTCTTCCTTGAGCCATAACTAGATGTTCCAGGCTGACTCTGTACTTTCCTTGTCCTGGGGCTGGAGTCAGTTATTTCTGCAGAATTCCTGATTCCTTTTGGTGGTGAGGCCAAGACCTGAGTTCCAGGTATGCTCATTACTACTAAAATTGGTGTTCCTTCTAGGCCTTTCAGTGAATTAAACTAGAAGAAATAAATACATGCACATATGCACACATACATACATATATTATCTATCTATCTAATGTTATATGTATACGTACACACACACGTGTAAAGACACCCACACAAAAATCATGATTCCGATATTTGTCTCTACTTCACTCCTTAAAGAAAGCCTAGCTTCCAGTAACAGCCACACTTTTGCTCACATGCTGAACTGTATACAAAACATGGAGTTTCAGAATTTCTATGCTTGCGACACTACAAAAATAAAGCACGTTAAAAATAGTTGTATCATTTTAAATTTCTTTTCTATAGACGGAGTTTTTTCCTTCATCCTTTTTGACTCATTTTTCCCCTCCATTCTTTCCTAAACAAAAGGCAACATACTATAGGGTTTGCTTTCTTAATTTAATAACATTACTGTGGAAACCCCTTCATATTTGTTCACAGACATCCTTGTTTTCAAAGCAACATTGTACTTCATGGTGCGTATGCAAAATAGTTTATTCAACATAGTCTCATGTTTGGGCATTTAGACAGTTTCCAGTGTGTTGCATTTAAATATAATACTGTAGAGAATAGCCTTGTGTACTATATTGTATATTTTCTTACTGAATATATACCATCAAGACAAATTCCTAGAAGTTAGATTGATTGGTCATAGTATAAATGTACATAGTTTTGCTACATATTGGCAAAATATACCCAGAAGTTTTTGGGGAGCAGTGCAGATTACCCTAAAGCTAGGCAATGGAGTGCATTATCGAATTTTTGGAATTTGGTCAATCTGATAGTTAAACTGTAATAGCTGAATGTTGAGTTTTAATCTGCATTTCTCTATATGAAGCTTTATCAGTTGATATGTCTTACACCCATATTTATACCTTTTTGTATTTGTGTCATTTGCTCATTTTTATGTATGATTTGTGGCCATTTTTTCTTTAGTATTTGAAATTTCTTTATGCATTGGGGTTATTTTGCCCTTGTCATTCTCTGTATTTTATTCCCCCAAGTTAATAAGGAATTACTTTTGATTTTCTAGTACTTGAAGAACTTCTTTTTCTCCCCCTTCCTCCTCCTCCTCCTCCTCCTCCTATTCCTTCTTGTCTTTCTTCTTCTCAGTCTCTGATTTATTCTTGTGTATGGTGTGAGAAATAGATCAAATCTAATCATTTTCCTAATTGCTACCCTGTTTCTCCAGCATCATCTGTTAAAAAGGCCAACTTTGCATCCATGCTTTGAGATATTTCACTTACACTAGATTCCATATGTAGTTATGGATTCTTATGGACTCTGTTGTAGTTCATTGTTTGGTCTACTACGTGGCAGTACTATATATATATATATATAAATATATGATATTTGATATATAATATATAAAATATAAAAATATATACAAACACATACAAAAGACACCCCCACAAAATCATGATTCCAATATGCGCATTTCTTTTTTTTTTTTAAGAGTACGCTCTGAGTTATTTCTGACATGTATAGGATGCCCCTCTTACACTCATTATTCTTTCTACCCAGGTTTTCCCGGCAATGTTTACATGTTTATTTATTTATTTATTATTTATGTATTTTTTTGGAGAAAGGGCCCGCTTTATTGGGAACGGAGCACTGCACATGGGCAGCCTCGACGGGGACGCCCAGGGGCACACGGCACAGGAGGTGTGGCTGATGGAGAGTGACTGGAATGGGCTCCTCGGCCACTTCCCCCCCCTCCCCCCTCCGCAGAGTTGGGCTCTCGCACCCACTTTCCCCGCAGGTCACTGGTTTGCTAGAGATAGAGCCCCTCAGGGGTGCCTTCGTGTTTTTTAGAGAGAACGTTTTCTTTAGATTTTTTTGAAGTCTTCATTTGTTACTTTCATTCTACGTTCTCTCAAGGCCATCAGACCAGCTTCTGTACAGATTGCCTTGATGCCAGCACCGGAGAGGTCATCTTTAGCCATGATCGAGTCGTCCAGGGTCACGTCATCAGCCAGCGTCATTCTGCTCGTGTGGATCTGAAAAATGCACTTTTGGTCTTTTCGTCGGGCAGGGGGAACTCGATCTTCCGGTCGATGCGGCCCGGTCTGATAAGCGCTGGATCCAGAGTTTCTATTCGGTTTGTGGCCATGATAACTTTCACATCCCCTCTTGAATCAAATCCGTCCAACTGGTTCAACAGTTCCACCATCGTTCGTTGAATTTCTCTCTCACCACCAGAATTCGAGTCATATCTTTTAGTCCCAATGGCATCAATGTCATCAATAAACACGATGGATGGTGCATGTTCCTCAGCAACTCGAAACAACTCCCGGACGAGTTTGGGCCCGCCTCCTAGGAACTTCTGAATAAGTTCGGAGCCCACCACTCTCAAGAAAGTGGCCGAGGTTTGGTTTGCTACTGCTTTGGCTAATAAGGTTTTACCTGTGCCAGGCGGACCATAGAGAATGACCCCCTTAGGGGGCTTCATACCCATCTCTTCGTAATATTCAGGATGAGTAAGAGGAAGTTCCACAGATTCCTTAATTTCCTGGATCTGGTTGTCCAACCCCCCAATGTCTGCATAGGTCTCCTGGGGGGCCTTCTCCACCTTCATCACTGGGACCAAGGGATCCGTGTCATCCATCAGCACCCCGATCACAGCATGCACCTTGTGGTTGAGCAGGACCGGGCAGCCTGGTTCCAGCAGGTCTTTGTCCACAAATGAAAGAATGCTGACGTAGTGTTCTGAGCCCACAGATGTAGACACAATGGCGTGATTGTCGTCAATGATCTCTTCCAAGGTTCCCACCGACATTGGGGTCCCCCTCAGATCATCCACCTTGGATCTTTCTTCCTCTTGCTTTTCTTCTAAAGGCTTCATGTGTTCCTGATTTCTAATGAATTCTTCCTCCATGAGAAGATAGTCTTTAATTCTCTCTAACTTCAATAATTTTAAACGTCACTGAGTGTGAGGTGTCACCAGTGGCAGTTTGCTGGCAGCATCTGGTCCCTTTGTTTTCTTCTTCTTTTTCCCCACTCTAGTGGGTACGGGAGGTTCATATTTCTTTTTCTTGTCCTTATCATCCTTCTTGCCACCTCAGGGACCATGACCACCGCTCTGACTTTGACCCATCTTGATTCTGCTGCTTACATGTTTATTTTTTTTCTAAATTGTGTTTGCTACCAACTTGCACAGCCCTAAGGAAATAAATCTTGTTTGTATTTGTGTTGGGATAAAAGTAAATTAATAAGTTAAATTACTGAGAACTAAGATTGTGAGGTGTTGAGGTGTTCTAGCTAAGAGAAGGTCATTTCTAATTCCATTTGCTTGTTTACTTTTTTGTCTTGGGGAGTGTTTATACCCCCGCCCCCCACCATACACTGAAGATGAAACATGTGAATAGAGATTTTCCTCCTCCCTCTTTCCTTCGCTCCCTACAGCATTTCCACTATATGAGCCTTTGGTTATAATAGAGAGCACATTTGGACTAAATCTCACAAGGGTCTTAAAAGCCTTTGATAGTGATAAAATGTCTACAGCATGGCACAAACTTTTCCATGTTCTTTGATTTATTCTAGCCATGATCCTCCCTTTTTGCAAATTGGACAAATAATTCCTAAAGTTAGGATCAGATGAATTGCCAGCCCCAGTGGCTGTTTCTAAGGCTCCAAATGAGAATTCTTTAACCACCAGATTCTGGGTTAAGTTCCCTTTACTTCTTCATTTACGTAATTTCTCAAAGACTCTGGGCAAGGAGGCACGCAGTATTAGAAAGAGACTCCTATTAGTGTTAAACTATTGCCTGTTTTGCTATTGAAATTAGTGATTAGTTTTCAACTCTGCAGTTTTCTTTAATTTACTAAGAAAATGGATGACATTTTTCTCAAATGTATAAAGATACCCTGCAGGGAAATATCTAATTACCCTAAATATATTTTTAAACTCCCAAAAGGAGATACAGGAAAACCTTTTTCAAATGGCTCTATTAGATAGAATAGCTTAATATTCCTTTGATAAACTCTGGGATCCTCACAATGGTGGGATTTATGAGGAACTTTCTGTTTTGTGCTGCACAGAGTCCGATCCTATGCAGAAACCTGGAGTTGCCTGGGGAAAACAGACCATTTAAATGCAAATCTTCTAATCCAGGAGATTCACACTCTAAATAGAAGTGGGTCTTTAGGGTGACTCATGAAGTTGGCAGTCAATGGACATTCTTTGGGGATTACTACTTATGTTAGGGAATCTAATAACCAGCTTTATTATGTGAGGATACACTGTCCTACCACCCATGCACCCCCTTGACTTTCCTTAGTTACTGTTGCTCATGAGGTGTGGGTTTCCGAGTTGTTAAAAGTTTCAATGACTCCTTAAGTTATAAATTAGGTGCCTGCAAATCTCTAGTTCTAGCTACATTAAATCGTCTACAGTAATTATACCATATATATTCTCCAGTTACAATTATTGGAAACGTGCTGAAGAAGAGGATGTTAAAAAGACAGAATGGTATATGTTGGAGGGGCAATACAATTTCATAAAACAGTTCCTCTAAAACATTCATACCTGTGCTGGCCTTCCACAGATCACACTGAATATTCATTCTTAATTTCTTTCCCTATATTCAATGGCATTGTTAAGTATTGAAAGCTATACTTAGAATGCAGGAAAATAACAAGGCAGTCTTTCACCAATCAATTCTGGTATCCTAGTTTCAATCTTTTTTTTAAAGATTTTATTTATTTTTAGAGTGAGGGGAGGGAGAAAGAGGGAGAGAAAAAACAATGCATGGTTGCCTCTCTCACGCCCCCCACCAGGGACCCGGCCTGCAACCGAGGCACGTGCACCCTGACTAGGAATCAAACCAGCAACACCGCAGTTTGCAGACCAGCACTCAATCCACTGAGCCACACCAGCCAGGGCCCTGGTTTCAATCTTATTTCCAGAATTTTGGCTTATAAAACGTAACCATTCTCTCTATCCACAATTTTTTCCCCAGTATCCACTTTACTCCATGACTCAAACAAGCTCAGTGTGATTTTGGAGAAATGAATAAAATTGTGAGTTTTAAATGAAATTCATTGTTTAATGTAAGCTGTATTTTGGTCACATAATCAGGATTGGAAGGGCCGGGACTGACTCTTAGTTCCTCTGCTAAAACCAACAGCATCACTAAGACTTGGAGATACAGGTAAAGATTCACAATGCATTTGCATTTGAGCTTGATTAGAAGGAAAATAGGCACACCCCTGACTAAGTGGTCTGCAGTTACAGGGAGGTACGGAAGAGAGACATCCGAGTTCAGGAGTGTGGCAACTACAGGTCACGGGAGGTTTAAAACATGGACATGATTCAGTCAAATGACTTGTCCGGTAGAGCTGAGCAGAGAAGGGAGTAGAGAGAAGAGTTTGGAAAAAAAGTTCTAGATTCAAATTATGTAAGAAAGTCTGTTTGTAACCCTAAGGAGTTTAAATTATTTTGTAATAAGCTATTTTGAAGGAAACTTATTTTGTCTTTCCTTCACTCACTATTTTTAAAAAGCAGAGGTGGCTATGGTGTGTGTTTTAGGAGGACAACTTTGCTTTGGAAGCACCAAGTAGAGTAAACTGGAGAGAGGAGAGGAATATATTTAGGGTACCAATACAGTCAGCAGATCAGAGATTATGAAGTCTCACCATAGCTCTTGAGATGGAGGAAAAAAAAAGATTTTTAAAATAAATATACAGACAGCAGGATTGCCAGACTTGTTGAGCAACTCCATGTAGATGGGAGAAGTCAGAGACATTTCTGTCAGCCTTTGAAGGCTGGGTAGATAGAGGGGTATTAATAAATCAAGTGCTTATTCATTAAAACTTTATATTGAGGACTTTGTGAAAGGTCTGTTGGAGGACGCTTGAAGTTTGGAGTGTAAAAGGTCAGAATCCCACCTCAGTAGAAAATGCCTGCAGGTAAAAGGCTTCCAGAGCTTGTCTGTCTATGTCCCAACTGGATTATCATGAGTTTCTAGATCAGAAGCCCTCAAACTTAGCTCTACACTGGAATTACCCCACTTTTTGAAATCATATCAGTGCCCTGGATCCATTTCCAGTGATTCTAACTTTGTCCTTGGGTAGGTCTCAACTTTGGTATTTTTCTTATAAGTTCCTCACAGATACTCACATGCAACACTGCTATAAATGATACCTGAGGTGAGTGGATACGTGCTTTATTGATCCTCTTTTGTGACCTTCACCTGCATAATTATCTGTTGAATGTTTGTCCTCCTCTCTTTGCCACATGAAAATGGAGCTCGACCTGTTTCCGTCACAGTGTCCTCTCTCGGGATTGGTTACTGGGGCGCGGGCACTTTGTGTGGTCATGCAAACCATCCACCTTCTCACTCACCAACATCTGTTGACCCAGCAAGGCTCCCTGTGAGCTGCTAGGAATACAGAGCAAACTCCTGCCGCACCCCTCACTTCATGAAGTGTGTAGTCTGCATAGACAGAATAAAGGAAGCAAGGGAGGGAAGGAGGAAGGAAAAGGAGGGACTTCAAGTCCATATCCTCTCTGTCAAGATTATATTCAGTTTTATGTCTTATCGCTAATTATGGATGCATAGAATTTCAAGCACCAGTGAATAAATGAAAGAAGCATTTTGGTGGCAAAAGACATGTCTGTGCATGCAGACACTCTATTAAAAATCTGCCCATTAGTGATTCATCTTTTTTTCCCCCCGCCTGTAAGGCTGATCCCACAAGAGCTCCTAATATTCTAAATAAGAAGATGATGCTAACATGCATATGCTCATTTTTAACAGGCAAAATAACTTCTGCTTAGGACACAGATGACTCATGTTGCTCGTTGTCTCCCAGAAGAAGCTGATTATTGTGAAATAGGCTAGAACTCCTTCTCTTCAGAAGACCTAAATGATCATACTTAAATTATCTCTCTCTTCTTAAGGTGTAGAACTTTCTGGGTCATTTTAGGAAGGGTAAATCTGCTGAAATCTTAAGAATTAGGTCACTAAGTGGTCAGGGAAAGGCTGGGTAGGGTCCACATTTGTACCTCTAACTCTCTGATTTGGCCAAAGTGAATGGCCTTCTACAGTAGAGATAACTGTAGAGATAACTACAATGAGCATTGTAGACTCAAGTAGAAGGACAATAGAAAGCATCATGCCAAGGGTTTATGCATTGTTCAGAACTAATGATGTGAACATCTCTGTGGGAGACACATCTTTTAAAAAAGGATGACTTATATTTAATTTAAAAATGAAAGTTAAATATAAAAATTGAATTATAAGAAAAGTATAGTTGGAATCACAGAATCAGAGGATTTGAGACCTGTGAAAAGCCTTTGGGAAATTATCCTAACTTGGTCAAATTTTCTCTCTACTTCTAGTTAACAGCTTTACTGAATTTCAATTTATACATAACATAAAATCCACCTATATTAATTGCCTGATTTAATAATTTTGCTAGATTTAAAGAATTGTACAGTCATCATCATAATTCCATTTTAGCACCTTTCAATTATCCTGGTAACCCACATATTGACAATCTTTGATCTCACTCCCAGCCCTAGGTAATCACTCTTCCTATTTTCTGTCTCTCCAAATATCTTTATTCTGGACATTTTATATGTGTGGAGTCACAGAGCATGTTGTCCTGTGTGTCAGAGTTTCTATCCCTTGGAGTAATGACTTTGAGGGTCATCCCTGTTGTAGCATGTGTGGGAAGTTTGTTTCCTTTTCATTGCTGAATAATAATTTGATCCCACCAACTCTTTGACTTTAAAGATAAAGAAACTGAGATCAAGTGAGTTTGTGTGACTACCCCAAATTCCTACAGCAAGTCTGCGGCTCCTGAATTTGGCCTCTCTGGATGTGAAGTCATGTTCTGACACTGGATGTTACATGCCTTGACCTCTTCCTAGTTGGTTCTGCTCACAGGAGAGAGAAATGTTAATATGTCACCTATGGGTGACATTGTGTGGGGGACTTCTCACATTAAATTCAGGGTAATTGTCATTCAGGTAAACCACAAAGCTTAATCCCTGTGGTTCCCCAGCCCTTTCGTGTAAACGTTCATGAACATGCATTCCCCTCCCCAGCATCAGTTTCTTTGGGAAAATAGGCACATTTGCTGTGGTGGCCATCACAGAATTACTTATCTCTTTACTTCTCTTTCTTCCCCAACTTGCCCATGAACACTTTAATCTCAGGGAGTTCTCCAAGGCCTAAGTCCATGGCTGATGCACAGAACTCTTTGGCCACAAGCATATTTCCATATAATTTTGTTAAGTGGAGAAAATCGCATACTGTAAGTCTTCTGAGGTCCCACAGGTAGTGGATATCAGAGATAAGTAAAGAAGTCACATTTTGTTCATGCCTACATCGGAACATTTTAGTGACTAAAGATGAACTCCACATTTTTTTTAATCTTTCCTTGGATATCCAGGAGAGTTATCCACAGTGTTTTTTGCAATCTCTGAGGAACCTAACGAAGGCTATCACTCTCTCTAATTACTCCCATTGGATTTCCATTTTATTAAGAACAACTTGGTGACGCCTGCTTGCCCTCTCACCTGATTTTAATTAGGTCTCATGAAACACAATTTGGTGACTGGCCATTCACCTCATTATATAAAAAAAAAAGACAAATTATCCCAAACCCGGTTTCTAATAAAAATAAAACTCCCTTTTCAAGCCGAGAGTTATTATCTGTTCCTAGATAGTAAATATTTGCTAAATAGACATAAACCACCAATTTCTAAGGACTTGTTAGTTAAATACTCTTAATCTCATATCTTTGACCATTACCAATTTTTATTTCTATATTTAGATATAGAAATTGTGGGTCCCATATCTAATATATTTATGCTGTTAAAACAGGGGAGCAAAGGAGGGGTTGAGATTGAGCAGTGATGAAGCGCATAGAATCTGTCAAACTCCCCGTATTCAAATCCACTCACACCCTCTTGCCATGTTTCTAACTATGGGCATGTTTTATTATATTTGAACTCTCCTCTGCAAAATGAGAGTAATAACACTATCAATCATATGGGGTTGTGGCACAGCCTAAAAGATACATTGCAAGTAAAGCGTGTATAACAGTTATTGACGCGGTAAATTATTATGTATTATAGCTATTATTGTAGCTATTACTGGACTGAGAGTGCTCTTTGGATTTACTTTCTATTATTAATTTTATGTGTTTTCATAGAGCCTCAAGTTTCTGTGAGATGTCATATTCCAAATAATCTATCCTTGGTCTATCAACATAAAATATTCCAAAATTTCAATTCCAGACTGCAATAGCTTTTTGAAGAAGCACAAGTAGTTCTTTTACATCCATGTTCCCAGACTTTCATACCAGAGTATGTGGCATATAAGATACCTGATCTTATTATGCGTTGGAGCCTTCAAAACTTTCATATCATGCCCCAGAGTATTTCTAATTACTGTAAATGAAAATTGGATAGCATCATATTATTCCCTAAATACAATTGTAATAGCGTTAACATTATCATGTGTCCTATAATAAAGTTTAACTTCTTGAAAAAGTGGAAAATTCAAATGGGAATTCAATACAGATTAGGAAATACTAAGAGAGAGAGAGAGAGATGGAAAGTGGGAAATTGCTATTCAATGGGTATAGAGAGTTTCTGTTTTGCAGGATATTACAGTTCTAGAGAGCTGTTGCACAGGAGTGTGCATACATTAATAAAAATGCACCATGCACTTAAAATGGTTAGATTGTGAATTATACATTATGTATTTGGTGCTACAGAAAACATTCATTTTAGTCAAAGAATATCCTCTTATACTAAAATTAACCTATGGTTATATGTATTACAGGCTGAAAATTGACTAGTAATTGATTAAATGGAATGCAAATAGTGAAACAAAAATATCCCTAAAGGAGCTATAAGTTTTTATTGGATAAGTTTACATTACCCACATTTTATCTCCTCTCCAATGACACAGATAACGGACTGCAAAGGGAATCCATAGGCATGTTCCCTCATTAAGGAATTTAAAAATGGAATCATTTTTCCCATCTCTATAACTCACTTCATGTGACTCTTCATAGGATTCAAATGGTTGTATTTTTTTCCTACATGCAAAAGTAAGGATTTGAGAACCAATATATATATATGGCCAAAGAGCTCTTACTATCCTCTCATCGAAGTTCTGGGATTCTAGCTTGTTTGTGTCAATCATTCAAACCAGAGACGTGCGGAAACACATGTAATGCAAACAGCTTGTCTCCTCTGTGACTTACTTAGATGCACTTAAGAGAAATCTGAGAGGCATCACATTCCAAAACACCGCAAGGGAGCTATGGAACTCGCTGTCTAAACCCAGGTCAGATTATAAAGCCCACACCCCTACCACCCTATAATTCTTCCCTCTTTCTGAGTTCTCCGTGGCCCCTCATCGGCACGTTCATTAATCCCCCCGGAGCACGGCTTCCAGCTCAGTCCTGTAGTGATTTACTTGAGGAGTATGGTTCAGAGTGCACAGTCAAGAGTTAGATTTCAGCCCAATACTGAAAGCACTTCATAGTAACAAGTGCTTTTCAGCCATGAATGAGAAGTTACTGCAAAGGAGACTGTGAAATGTTCTTTCGGCAGTCCAAGTAAGATGCAGAGAAACCTCTTAGGAAAGGTGAAATGTTTGGAGAAACGTTTCTCTTATCTTGCAAACCATATTTTACAACTGGGTGGTTTTCCTCTGGTAAGAATAGGTTTCTCTCTCGGGAGGTTGCTGACGTCCTTTAAAGAAAATCAGAGAGAGAGAAAAAAGAAGATTTAACAATCCGGGAAAAAACACACACATCTAAAGCAGCACAATTTTGTTTTCTTTACACACACACACACAACAGGTAAATTACTATTGACATTTCAAACACTATATAATTATGTGCATTTTAAACATGTCAAACAACTCTTAATCATTCATCTTTTCATTTACTCTTTGACCTATCACCTATTTGTTCTTTAAACTATCACCATAATCAATTTGTGAATTTTGGGGCACCTGCTAGAATTTCAACTTGCTAAACAAAGATTTGCCCTGTCTTTGTTGAGTGAGTATTAAGTCATACAGCTCATTTAGCTACCTAGAAATAAGTTAATGGCTTTAAAATGCACTTACACTATTAAATGCCAGAAATTTTGTACACAATAAGAAACTCGCCCATCTGCCACAGCTGGGGGAATGCAGTCATATGCATTGTCATTATAAACTAATGTTCTGTCATTCAGCACAAGTACCCAGAGGTTTTTCATATTTAATAAAGTGACATAATGATTTAGTAACCCTTTGAAGAAAAGAATTACAATTTCATGCTGTCTATATTTCCAGCAGGACAAAATCCTCTAGTTTGCCCCACTGGATTTACAGACAGTGATGCCTTGATTTGGCCATAAAGGTGTGTATCCACACCTCATCAGAATATGGATCTCAATAAGCATTACTTTTATTTTCCTGCGCACAAACAGGTTGGACTCTTCAGCAGGCTCTTTTCCTCCTCTTGTCAAGCTTTCTCTAAGCATCTGTCATTATTTCCACATCTGGAGGGGCAGATAAGCTGATCCAATGGGAACATTGCAGTCAGCAACTTTCTCCAGGAAACTGAATTTGTCACTTCTGCAAAGCATCCATCTTCTGCCAGCTTTTGACTTCCTGTCCTCAGGCCAAACTCGAAAATCAGGCCTCCCAGTTTGTAAGGCTGCTGTGCTAGGGACTAATTCAGCTGCGGAGAAAAGGGGGACAAAGGGGGGAAAGATCATGATTAACTCGGATTAATTTCTGGAACAGCAGGAAACCCATCTAAACATGATATAAAGATTTAATCTTAACCTGATGTCTCTCCAGCCATTACGCGTGATTTCCTTCTTAAAGAAATATTGAACGTTACTCTGCGTTTTTCTCTGACAATAGCTTGTACAGTTATTGTGCCTGTTTGATTCAGGGAGAGGTCATCTTTTCAGATTAACCAGAAAATTAACAACGGCTAATTTGAAGTTTGATGTCACATGAATTCACAAGTCACCTTCCCTATTCTAATCCTTTAATTAAAGTGACAGCAAACCTGCACAAACATAAAATTATTTTTAAAGGCAAATCTGATAAGATTCTTTCTCTGATTTGAACTGTTCACTGATTTCCTTTTTCCAGGGACTAGCTTGATGCTGTTACGAGTTGGTCAAGGTGAATCGTCCTCGGGCTCTGGCCTCGTTCTCCAGTCTAGCCTTCTGTTCTGTTCTACCCTCTCTCATGCCTTCTTGCCAAGGTGCATGGTATTCCCATTTCTGGGATGCCTCAACTGCCTGGATGCATGCTTTGCAAAATCAGCGGGCTTTCATATTAGCAAGGAATCTTGTTAAAATGCAGGTTTGGATTCAACAATTCTGAATGAAGCCTAAGACTCTGTATTCATAACCAGCTTCCAGGTGCTGCTAATAATGTTGAGATCCATAGTATAAATTGAGTAGCAAGGTCTCAGAGCTCTAGTTCTCAGCCTGGGTGTGTGTGTGGGGGGGTGACTTTGCTCCTCATAGGGCATTTGGAAAAACTCCAGAGACATGTTATTTGTCATAACATGGAGGGGCTAACTGGCATCTAGTAGAAAAAGACATCTAGAATAATATGGATATTGCTGAACATTCTACAATGCCCAGGACTGCCTATGATGGCAAAGGCTTATTCAGGCCAAAATGTCTATAGTGTAAAGTTGAAAAACCTTGACTAGAGAGCGTCTAGTCTTTAGGAACAAGTTCAGTCATTACATCTTATCTGAACAAGCCCCTGAACTCACCTAAACAACCCTGATCATTGCTGGCTTGCCTTGCCTCTTGGACCCCCACTCCCAGTTCACTTACACACTAAACTGAGTCTGCAGATGGTGAATCTGTTGTATTATCAATTACTTCTTTACATGCTTAATTGCCTAATTTCCCTCTAATTTAATTTGTAAGCATCTTGAACATGATTATTATATTTGTGTCACAATATACAGTATCTATCTGGTAGACTTAAGACATTTTTCTATGTGATTAATGTAAGATGGTGAAGGAAAATATGAGCATTTGAAATTGCAAAATTTAATTTAGCAATCATAAATAAAAGGTAAAGCCAGGAGGTACCATTTTGTTTAACTGAGCAACATGACAGAAGAATTTACTGCTCTGATAAGAGTTGAGGAAAATGAATTGCTAATAGGATTGTAAATGGTTCATATTACTCAGAGGTAAATTGCCGATAGTCTTAAAAACATTCATATTTTTGGTCCCTCTCTAACAGGTCACTTTTCACTGGTTGACTTGAAATCTATTCAGTCCATGGATATAGAGGAGAAATTCTTGTCCACAGGTTTGTGATAAAATTCAAGGCTCTGTGAAATCAGAAAAAAAATACCTCATTTAACATTTTATGATAAATGTAGAAAACAGACCACAGAGTCATTAATATACTTTGTCACTTGTGGCTACCACAAATATTTTATTACAGTGCTTCAAATACATTAAAATATTATTTATAACATGTTAATTAAGTTTACAGTAGTTAAGAAATGTTATTTAATGTGTTAATGAGGAAGTACCTATATTTCTATGTCATAATTAAAACTGATGATTTTATTTCAATATAACCAGCTTTCTTTGTAATCCTGTTTCTTTATTTAAAAATATTATTTTAATAGTTGATCTATTAGCTGCATGGAGCACCAAAATAAAAAATTAGGAATGAAAACACTAACCCAATTCTCAACACTCCATTTCAGACTCTATCAGTTTGACCAGTTCACATACAGGGTGGGGCAAGCTTATAGTTGTGAGCACGCGAAACACAGAGTTTACTCTTATATTATTATTATTAATTATTGCATTATTTCCCATATGGGCAACTGTAAACCTACTTTTGCTCCACCCTGTGTATGGAAACAATATTACATGATTATACTTTTACTGTAGAACTTTATTAAAATTCTTTATTATTGGATATTCAGAATGCATAGTTCAATGTCTACACTGCAAAATAAATAAAGTACATATCATACTATATTAGTTTTCTATTGTTGTATAGAAAATTAACCCAAATTTGCTGGCTTAAACCAACATACATTTAGATCTTACAGTTCTATACATATGAAGTCAGGCACAAATGTCATCAGGCAGACTTCAAGGTGTGAGCAACCTGTGTTTTATCTTGACTCTATGGGAGAATCTGCTTCCCGCTTCTTAGGTTGTTTGCACCATTCAGTTCCTTGGGGTTATGGGAACCAGGTCCCTGTTTTGCTTTCTGCTTATGAGATGAAGGCTGCTTCTTACTGTCCTTGGCTGACGACCCTTCCTCCATCTTCAAGTCCACCAACAGAGAGTATAGTCTTTCTCATACCATAACTCTCTTCTCCCATCATTTTTTAAATTTAGGATCTCATGCGATTAACAGAAATCTCCCTGTCTCAATATATGTAACCTTAATCTCATCTGAAAAATCTCTTTTGCCATGTAAGGTAATATATCTATATGTACTAGGGATTAGGATGTAGCCATATTTTGGGGATCATTGCTCTATCTATGATATATACCATGGTTGGAATCACTTTCAAGCAGCATACTCTGTTTTATACATTTTTTTTCATTAGCTAATGAGAGCAAAAGAGCTTGGTGCAACTCGCCCAGGTGCCTAGAAATATTTCACAATGACTAGAGACACTCTTTGTCTTTTAACTTGATGAATGCCTCATAATTATTAAGTGAAAGGACTTGAATCATATGCCAACCCATGAAAATTAAATTAATTTTATTGTTCATTAATGTAATATTTAGAAAGCTATTGTAATCAGTTCTGTTGTAATATTCTTTTTAAAGGGAATTTCAAATACAAGAAGTCAGAATGGTCAGAATCATCACCCTTAATCACTATTTTCTATGTGAGGTAAACTGATCAAAGCTGTATAGTGAGAAAATGCAGTGTTTCTCCACAGTGCTCAGTGAGGAGAGAGAGTGAACCTGCGGCCACAGCCACGCTCACTAGACTTAACATGCAGAGTGGTCCAGCAGTCCTACATACTTTGTATAAATTATCCACTTAATTTTCTACCATTTCTTTTGCTAATAAATAGTGAGTACACATCAGTTCATATTTTCTTGAGAGAGTGTTACCCTGTGAACATTTCCAGTCACCTCCCCGACATAGAGATAATATATTGATAAACACTTTTTGAACATTATTCCATGGGCATGCATAATTTTATAACTCTTGATATCATTTGCATGTTGTGTTTTTTAAAATATGACATGTATGTATAATGTTATCACATGACATTTTCAGAGTTAAATTCTGGAAATGACCTAATGAAAGGATTTTATTATTTTATTTTGGACCCTATTTATGGAAACAATCCTATCTAAGTAAGGTGATCAAAAAATATTTAGTTAAACAGTGAATTAACATTCTCAAAAATTATCAGTGTTTATGGGGTGAAGATTGTCCAAGAAAGCTAGGGACATACGCCTATTGAATAGGTAGGATATATCAACTCATGTTAATAAAGCCCTAATTTTTACAATCTTGTCCTAACATGACAAAAGAGATCATTCAGAAAGTTTCATCTTTAGCATATTTGAGTCAGAGTGTACACTGGCCACAGCTTCAAAGGGGGAAAAAAAACAAAAACCAAAACCCTGCCGAAGCAGAGATATTCAATTTGTAGAAGAGCTCACTCCTTCTTGGGACCTATAGGTAGGTAAAAATAGAAAATGAAATAAAATACCAGTTACAAAAAAGGAATGCCAAAAGCGGTTCATGACTTCTTGGGGGGAAAAAAGGAAAAAAGAAAAACAAACCTTTAGCCACTGCTCAAATCATTCTCTCTCTACTGCTTTTGAAACCAGCGAAGAGAATAGGTAAAGGGTCTTTGGAATTGAGAGCAAGTTTCACTAATGAGCCTCCTGATGCTGCCCCAGTGATGGGCACGGCAGAATTCCATCAATAAAACATTAAGATAAAGTACCCACAGCCCTTAAGGTAGCAGCCAATTCTCATTCCAGGGACTTGCATTTTGTGTCAATTAAAGAGTAAACTTCAAGAGACGAATTGACTTTGCTCCGGCTTGTAGGACACCTCCGGCAAACATGAACACAGCAATCGCCGTCCTATTTTGTGCACCTCTCAGGTCCCTGTGAAAGGATCCTCTCTCATTTCTCGCTGGTGTACTGTTGTTTTAATTTACTCACCAGGGTCTGGATTTCAGTCCCCGTTCAGTTTGCTGGATAGTGAAATGGAGTAACAGGAACAAGCCTTTTTCAAACCTGTATATTCTCTACATTCATAAGTACACCTCTCCACTCTCTTTTACTTTCATTGAGAGAATTTCAAGGCAAATCTGTGAGGTGAGATAAGCGTTTTCTTCTTTATGAGACTAATGCTCCTATAAATAAATTCGAATACTGGGTACCTTCGGGGGCATCTCTTTTGCTCTTTGGTTCTTGAATTCCAGAAAAAGCTGCAGTGACAGAAGTGGCACTGACATCACTCAGTTTCTCTATGTGTTATAACAGCAAATTATTTCCTAGGGCGCATAGTAGGATGGCGTTTAGAGTGGACAGTGGCATATTTGGGTGTTTCTGATCACACCTGAATTAACTAAAAAGTTTTTGTTTAAGGGATCTCTCCTCTTGATTAAAATGCAGTTAGAATCATAAAATCCTGTGGTTTCACATTTGGAAATCTCATCCCTTTGATTTGCATAAACTGCCATTTTGATATCCTTTAAGAATAAACAAATTTACATATTCTCATATAACTTGCCTCATCAGAAAATGCTTTGAATATTCAGGAAAGTATAATTTGTCTTAGCTGTCGCATTAGTTTAGGGTGTGATTTACCTGTCTTTGCTAAGATAGTTAAGGGTCCCCTGATGAAATAAACATGAAAGCGATAGACCAGCAAACATTTCAGCCTCACAAAGAGAACACGTGCGCAAAAATTGAGACAGACCCCCGCTCCCACGCACCCTGCAACGCGTCCGACTCGGGCACTGGCCGCGAGAAGATTCAGCCTCAGCCCTTGTCCCTGGAGACACGGCGCTGCCACCAGCAACCTCTCATTAGCAATAGGTCTTCTACCTCTGACACTTCCCAAGGCCCTGTCACCATCGGCAAGAAAGCGCCACAGCCATATGCGCTTTTCCCTTGTGCCTGATTGCTCCAGTTACAAGACAATGTGAAACTTGGGAGGTTTAGGACCGGAACCAGTGTCTTTGCCATCACTGCGATGGGAGCACATTTCACCCAAGCACTGAAAGCGCCCAATGATTCACCTGATCTAAAGACGTCTTTGGGGACAGAATTGAGTTTGGGAAACACATTTCCTAATGTTCCATTTAGAATGTCCTCTAATATACTGTTGTCCATTTTTGAAATTTCAAAGAAAAGGAAGAGATTAGATTATGGCGTTTTTAGTGAATTAAGGACGTGAACAGGTTGTAAATGGGCAACAATGAAGAGAAATAATCCATTTCAAACCAAAAATAGGTCTTCACAGATCAGAAGTTAATGCCTCTTCAGCCTCTGTATAATAGAAGATGAGGAATCATCCTAGTCGGCATCTTCTTTAGGCAGGAAAAATACATCGGGGTTCAGTGGAGTGATGGCCCCAGGTCCTGCTTTCAAAGGATGTTCCTTTCAATTACCCGCCGCTCTGGGCCTTGCACAGGACTCATCAGCCAGTGTGCCAGGAACCGAGCCAGCCGAGGGCCTGCTCTGTACTTTGCAGGGAACCCAGGCCCGCGCAAAGCAGAAACGGTCCTAGTGTTCACAGTTTCCTTAGTCTAACAGGAGGAGAAAGAAGTTAAAGATGCGTTTATCAGTAAATATCTAATTATAGATTATAATTGTAGTACGTTCTTTCTGGAAATAGTTCCAAGCTGAAATGAGATAAGAAGGGAGTGGCTGGGACACATCCAGAGGTTAAAAGGAAGTCCATTTCGGGGAATTGCCGTTGAACTAAAACCCTGATAGTTGAATTGAAGTTGACCAGACCAAAAGTACAACATAGAAGGGGGCTGAGGAGAGAGGGGTCCAAGCAGGGAGGGCAGCCACGGCTGAGACCTGCGTGTGGTGCAGAGGGCAGCGTCACTGAAGAGCTGTGAGGAGGCCAGGTGCGCTTGAGAGTTTTGAGAAACGTGGAGAATGTACCGGTGACTACAGCAAAACTGCTCTGTGGGAGACGTTCCTTCAAACATCGGTCCTCCCATTCCAACTCCATTGCTATGGTTTTGTTAATTCACAAAATCACTCCCTGTTTTTATGCAAGATGACAGAGGAAAAAAATTGGAACTCGGCGGTGCTTCACACTTCCATGCACCCTGCGCACACATTCGCGGCTCTACTTGAAAACTTCCATTCTGATTGTGTAATCAAAACCATCGGCAGTTACTGCCAGCTAAGTTGAGTTAAGCAAATTAAACTACATGACATCAAAACATGATGCTCTCAGCCAGCATATAATCCCCTATCATCAAACAGTTTGCAGTGAGCATGTATTTTGCAAGCTTCACTATCTCAATCTGTATTTGCCCTGAAACCTTCCTCGGCTCTGTCTACATTGTCAAGTGAGGGGTTGAGCGATCACTGCAGGAAGGGTATTGATGGAGACAGTCCAGGTTAAATGAGTCCCCTTTTCCTAGATTCTGCTGTATAATAGCCTCATGTCTCCTCTTCAATCTGCTTGCATAAACAGAGCCGTAGGGCAACTGTGAGACTAGTAGATACTCCAAATGTGCCTCAAATAATATTACAGGGTTTAAGGTCTTGTCTACAAAGCGTATCTGACCCATAACATTTCCGTGCTGAAAGAGAGGGTGGATAGATTCTGCTCTAACTTCCTTTTGTTACAGTCCAGGAAACTGAGGCTTGAAGATGTTTGTTCCTTAGTGTGACTGCATGGGGCCAAAGAGACAGCCCCTGGTGTAAACAGAGGCAAAATACACATATGTGTTCGGGTTCCTCATTCACACTTTTCCCTGGGCCCCCATACCTTGCCATTGGGATCCACTCATCCCAGCAGCCAGTTGGCCAGCGTTCAACATTTACCGGTCCATGTGGGACTCTGGGAAGACAAACAACCAGAGCACACCATAGCTTGTTCTGTGGTAGGGATTGTGCTCAGAGATGTACACGAAGTGATACTACTCACCACACTGTGCCTAGGAAGGAGACATGGGCATTGGCCCCATTCTGTTATACGTAAGAGGAAACTGAACATTGAACGTTTAAATAGCATTTCCCTGAAATCACACAGCTGTTTGGTGGCTGATAGAATTTCACCACCAACCTGAAGAGCGTTATGCTCTCTGCCCTATGAGTCATGATTTGGGTATTCTTTTGTGAGGAAAATATTAACTTGAACATATTCAATTCAATAAATAGTACTCATCAATTTCTGCTATGTGTTTGGAATTGTGTTTTTTGCTGAAGATGCTCCAGGAAACACAATACACATATTTCTTATAATAGCTGTCTAGTAGAAGAAGGGACTGCTAAGTTTAGACTACCACACATTTATTTAAGTGCTGAGAGTACTTATAATACTACTTGAAGTACCATTAAGTACTACAGATTAATGGGAGCCACTATAAGACAATGTGACAACAACTTCTTTAGTGGTATCAGGGAAGTTGTTGTCAAGATGCGGTTTAAAATAAGGCAGAATTTATAACATGAAAATGGAGGAGAAGAGGTAGAAGAAACAATGGGCGTGAAGGTACTGGGCTGGGACAGAGCTTGGTGCACAGGAGGTGCACAAAGCCACTGTGACTCTAAGTTACCTGGCCAGGAAGGGAAAAAACATGCAAAATGGGCTGAAGAGAAAAGTAAAATGTGTCAAGAACATGCGGTTCCTTTCAGGGCGGTTAAAGATTTGGGTCCTTTTCCTAAAAGGTGTTATGCAGCTATTGGGAGTTTCAGCCGGGGGCTGGGGATTTTATGATAAGATTTGTGTTTCAAGAATAACCTGATTGCCATGTAGTAAAGGGATTATGAATGGGACTTTGCAAGCTCCGGCATTCTGTTTACCGATTAGTATATTGTCAACCTGGAATACAAAGGGAGAGGGTTGGTGTGCCTGGCAAAGTCTTCAGACATCACCGCCACTTAAATATTGTGGGAAGAGCTGGGCTTGTTTACTTTTGAGAAAGAGAATAAAAGGAGAGTCCGTCTTTTTTAGAAGAGACAGGACAGAAACAATGAGCCGATTTTCTAAGGCGACGTATTTCAACCCACAAGCGGTGTTTAAATTCAGAGATAGTCAATGAAATGAGAGACAGCACTCTGACATTGTCAGTTTTCGGGCCCTGATGACATTCAAGGAGACGTTAGGTATTTCTACTTCCCCGACTCTTGTAGAACTGGTTCCGTAACTAGAACTGAAATGGTGACAAGATGTCTTCCTCCAAAATTGGTTCAAATGCTGAGATTCTTAACTTGCTTCATACATCTGAATGTCAAACAGCAACCTATTGTGAGGGATGAAATAATGTAATTTCTTTGTGTGTTTAATTCAAGATGGAATTTTAAAATCTTATTCACCAAGTAAGGGCTATTTTGCTTTCAGAAACTCTGATGGAATTTTTAATGCAAAAGTCATGACTGCTGTATGCAGCTTGGTACCTGCCTGGAACTAGTAACCAGCATTTACTAGTAACCCAGAATTTACTATAGACTGATAAAATAGAGTTTCCCTTCAAGATATATTTTATCCTTGTCCTGTTTGCTTTCTACCCATAATCATGCAAATGTTGTAATTAATAATCTATCATTAACTTTCAAAAGCATTAGAAATTCTAATTCAAAGTAAAATTTTTCTCCCTTTGCTTTGGTTCAGTTCTCTTTACCTCTCACTTGACTTATATTTAATTCTTATATTATTTAATTCTTCCCTGATCCATTCTTTCTCCCACTCTTACTTGTACTTTGTCCATGTTAATGGAGTGAATTTTCTAATATGTGTGTGTGTGTGTGTGTGTGTGTGAGATTCCCACATTTAGGCAACACATACACAGACATTTCTTCTTAGTGCTTACAATGTAAAGTCTATAGTTTTATCTTGACATAAACCCCCCTTTGTAATGTTTATCTAACGTACCCAATCTTTCCCATATACACCATTATTTTTTTACTCATTACAAAGTATTAAAGCTATAGGGACTTCTTTTTATTTATTTTTAAACAGAAAAAAGTAGTAGCCATAAATAGAATTAGTTCAAGTACAACTAATGGTTATTTGTAGTAGCTTTAGTATTTCAGTGTCAGTTTTAGTTACAGTAAAAGCAGTGCCTGCCATGTAAGAACCTCATAGAAGCCAAATGTTTTAAGAGGTAATTACATACCTGACTAATTAATTTTATTATCCATTTATTCAATATATACTTATTAAAGGCCACTCTCAGGCTTTGATTCAGGAAGTTGGGAGAATGCAATGCACACACAAATAATGTCTCTGTCTTGAGGAGCTTATATTCCAGTGAGTCATGAAATGAATTTTACAGGATCGGTATTATTAAATCCCCTTCCCTTTCCACCTTCTTTCCTTATCCTAAGGTCTGCACAAACATAGCTTACCTCACAAAAAAAGTGTAAGTTCAAAAAACTTTCTTCATACGCACCTCTCAATGAAAATCCAGTTTCTTAAATAAGGTCCCTGCCTTACCATGCCCATTCAGGACAGTCACCGCTTCAAAAATAGAAATGCGGGGTTTTAACCTTGTTTTGATTCAGGAACCTACACTGTCAAGGAGGTCTGCCAACTGGACTCTGTCTTTGAAGCCTCCCCTCCACCATCTGTATTCAGCTTAATGTCACGCCATCGGCGCACCTCCGCAAGTGGAGAGCATTTCATTCTTAGTACAGTCAGGTAGCAAGGAGTGCTTTTCACCCGGGAAATGCAAGAAGTGCAGGACCGGGAACTTTCTGGACAGAGGAACAAAGTCCAAAGGAAACCCCTGGTGAGATTGTCAAAGGCAGACTGTGAAGTGGTGCGCGAAGGTGCCACGTGGCATCCAAAAGGAGGGAGAGTGATTGGCAAGGTCAGGCTATTTGCAGAGATAGCATTTGAGCCCAGTTCAATGGACACTTAAAAGCTTAGATAAGCCAAAGGGCTGTGAGAAGGGGAACATAAAAGAGTCAAGCTTTTTCTTAGGGGAAACTTAGTGAGAAAAAGAATCACTCACATTGAAGGATTTATGTAAGTAGGAAGAAAACTGTACAGGGAATCTAGGATAGATAGTACTTAGAATAATATTTTTAAAACACACATAATTTTCTTAGGTTTACAAAAGAATTCATTGCAGGTATGTGTAGGAGGGACATGTTTTCAAAATACCCAAAGGGAATATAACCAGTTAATAATGAATATTGCTTTTTAGTAATTCTCATCAGGCAGTGCTGTTCAAACATGATCGTTGAATGAGAATTGTCTGGTAAATTTGTAAAAAAGAAAGAAAGACAGAAAAAAAAATAAAGCCACCTCCATGACCATGTCTCTGTGTACCCAGCCAAGATCTGTGTGGCTAGGGCTCAGAGGTGGGCTTTTGTAGCAAGCTTCCCCCAGCAGGAGACGCACCTTCTTCTGTAGGTGTGGACTCTCTTTGGTCCTTCCTGGTCTGGCTCGTGCCTACACTCCCCCTGAACTGCATATATATCCTGCCTCTGGGTGTTTTTCCATTGTGGACTCCTCACTAAAGCCACTCAGGCATGCTCGCTGACACCAGACTCTTGTTCTTCCATTCTCCATAAAGTCACATGCATCCTCTCTGCCTGCAATTTCTTCCATGCCTCTTTTCTCTTTCTTTCAAAAATTCAACCGACAGTCACTTTCTCTGGGAAGTCTCTAATGATTATACCAGGTGCCGTGGTGGGCAGCCTTTCTACGTACTGTAGTAGCTCCTCGTGTGATACAGTTGATTGAAAATCTCAATAGTTCTTCTCATCGTGGGTGGGACTAATCCATGGGTACTTGTGTCTTGCATCTATTTGGTTGTCTTGTGAAGGGTCTGCTTGTTTCCAGGCATTATACTAGCCAGTAGTGACATGTAGTGTCTGGTGAGGCAGATGAAGAGTAAACAGCTCCTATAAAAAGTGGAAAAATGGAAATGATAGGGGACAAGCTGAACGCCACAGCACAATGCCACAGGATCGCAAACACACAGACTTCTCTGACACGCAGTCAAGAATTAAGTGTTCATTAAGTTCCATGTTTGAGTAAAATCATGTGATACTTGTTAATAGACAAACTGAATTAACAACCAAAATAGAGACAGGCTCATAGCAGCAGGCGGACAGCTGAGAGGGGGATCGGGAGGTGGAAGACCTGAGCAAAGAGGAATCAGGACTCATGGATGTGGACCCCAGTGGTAATTGTGGGGGGAAGGCTTATAAGGGCCAAATAGTAATGGAAAAAATACAATAAAAAACCCTAAAAATTAAATTGTGTTCTTTGTAACACCATGAAATCTGATGTGTTACCCCTATTTTTACTTGACAAATTCCTAAGAACAACTAACAAGCAAATTCATTAATCAATCCAAGAAAATAATTAATGTTTTTAGAATAGGCCAGGTCAGTGGCTAATGAATGGCCCAGAAAGACAGGTATGAGGAGGATGGTGAATATAGGTACATAAATGTTACATAAATATATAAATAGATATCATATTAAAATACTTTTAGGTCACAAAAACCTAAATTTGAATTTGAAAAAACTTGTAATTTGAATGCTCTGACCCTACAGTGACAGAATGTCTAAAGTCCATTCGCTTCATTTCTTAGTTTTATAATCATGTTATCTTAGTTTCCTTTGATCATTATAAGAATAACAACTGTTGAATATAAAAAATTTAAGGAAATCCCAGAAGGAAAGTAAAATCACTGTCAAATCATCTACAGGTAATCATTACTACATATTTCAACAATGTATGAATTATTATTTATTTTATTTTTAAATATTTTGTCTTTCTATATTCTATTCTTTTAAAATTAAGTTACTCTTAAATCATATCTGCTTTTTTTCCAGTTTAGTGTTTGATGATTTTATGACAAACTTTTCATAGATAAGATTCTAATAACTTTGGAGTTGTCTATACTGAGGATTGATAATTACTTAATTCACCATTTTCTTTTTATTGTTTGCAACTTATAAATTAAACTGCAGTCTAAATTAAGTTACTGTGAACATCTTTGTTATTCAATAACAGGTTTACTCTTGGGTATTTAAAAGATGCTGCTGAAAGAAAGACTGAAAACTAAATTGACTTCAACTTAGAAGAATTTTATTTTCAGTTCTAATTTGCCTGTGTTTGGTGTGGAATTAGGTATTGAAATCCACTCAAGTTTCTAATTTTCAGCTTCCTTGCACCCTCAGAGCCTCATCGCTGTGAATTTGTTGCTATAATGAATTTCCAGTTAAATCTAACAAGGGGCTCAGTACGCAAATACTCTCATATGCTATGTTTGTTTATAAATATAACCTAGGTCAAAATGTGGATACGATACACTTAAGAGCCTATGTTTTAACAGCACGATTCTTAAAATTATTGTAATTAAGTATGCAGCATTGACCAAGTTATCAAAAGTGGAGCAAATACAGCTGATGAAAATAGAAATGATTGCCAAGCTAAATGCTCATCACCAATGGGCTGCATGATCGGTGTAATCCTTAAATATTGTTTTGAACAATAAATAGAGGCAGTTAATGAGGAAAAAATTAAGGGGATACCTATGGCTTAATATCCTGGGTTTAATTAGCTTCCCTGAAAGTCAAAATTAGAACATTCCTCTGCAAACTGATTTGTTGCTCAGTTCCATCGTGAATACCAGATAAACATACTTAAATATAAGGTATCGCCCTGGGCTGCACCATACGTCTTGGGTTTGGAGCTGGAGACTCTATTGTAAGAAAAAGTCTACCAGGTAATTCTCTTGTACGCCAAAGTTTGGTAATGACTACACAATGACTGTAAAATCTCCTGTCATTCTAAAGGTGTTTGAGTCAATGATTCTACTTAGACCATTCCGATGGTTTTACACCAAACTGGTAATTTTGAAATGTCAGGACTTCTTTGAAATATTACTACTTTTTCACTGCTCAGCAACCAGAAGACTCATCCATGTGGTGTGGGTTTGGACGCGCAGGTTCAGAATAGAGAGGGACGGTCCCTAATACATTCTTGTTGGTCTGGAGCAAAGTCCGAGGCATGGCAGGTGGCCAGGTGTTGGAAAGGTGTCCCTCTCAACAGGGAAATTGTGCAGGTAAATCTTAGCTCCTGAGGGAAGCCTTGAATGCTCCCAGTAAGAAACTCTGCAGTCTTGGGAAGCAATTCCTTTACAGGCTTTCTGTAAGAGGCCAGGCATTGATACGTACATCAATGTAGCAGTGCTTTTGCCATAGCTCCAACTACGTAGATGGGCTCCTTTGTTTCTTTCGCATGCAGGATTGCTGCAAACCTCTAGATGGTGCTGCTGGCTCATAACTAAGCAGCCACAGAACTCCAAGGCAGAGGGGAGAGCTCTGACCTCTGAGAGCCATCTCTGTTCTACATTTGTCGCTGCCTCTTGCCAGTTTGCAGGAAGCTGTATTTTAAAATGCTTCCACTTGGCCAATTCCAATCACCTTTCCTTCCTACACTCGCCTCATTATCTTTGATTTCAAATTAAGGAAACTGTTTTTAAGATATTCTTAATAGAATTTCTAATTACGTTTATGCTCTTTTTATTTGTGGTATGCATAATGGAAAAGTAGAGCTAACTGATCCATGTTAGGAAATAAAAACTCCCTTTCTACCTGGAAATATTCCCTGTTGAACTCTGTCCTTTGGAACTCAATACTTCCGTACTCCATACATAACTTTGTCCATAACATATGTTCTTTCTGAGTCCACCTGAAGTCATTTAAAAAGGAAACAGCTTAACACCAAAAATATAGCGTTAGTGAAATAGAAACACTCAGGGTTGAAGGGCTGAAAAATGTGTGGCGTAGGCACACCTGCTCGCCCTCTCATTCCCAGGACAGACTCCACTCTTTTCTCATGGTATTCTTCTCCAATTAGCTAAGTCTGGGATCAGAATTCATTCCCAACATAGAAATGAGACAGGTAAGTGTTTGCAGATACTTTGAATCAGTCACTAATGCTGATCTAAGATAGTGCTAGAAAAAAAAATTAAAGCCAATACATGGGAAGCAAAATTAAAGAAGGGTTTTGAGGATGGGTGAAACAGAACATTTGATTTGCTGAATCTAGAAAGATTCTGAAGTTCAGCAAGAGTCTTGAGGAAAAGCCTGGGCATATACCAGCAGTCCAGGCACAGTAAAGTCAGAGCAGGAATCTCTCACGGTGGCTGTTGGGAAAACAATATTGTTTTCTCCTACTCAGGTCGTGTACCTGGGACAAATAGGAACAGACCTATTCCTGATCAATACCATTCCCAGAATTCTTTACTCCCAAAGAACATCATACTCAAATGACTTAATCTAGAACCATATTTTATTAGAGGAGTGATCTTGTTTCCCCCTCTTCCCTTCCCATTTTCTTTATTAAACAATAGAAGACACAGTGTATCTACACATAACTTAACACTTTGAGTACTTGCTACACTCACACAGATAAACAGGGGAGAAGCACCCTGCGCATATCCAGGCCACAGGAAAGGCTCTGCAATCAGCTCTTGAGACGCAGCCAGTCCATCTGCGGCCTGCCCTGTGGGTTTCGGTAACATCACTGATTATTCATTCACAGACCTGCTCATCCCATCACCGCTGCACCTTGGGCACAATTGCGCATTGTCCCCGCTGATCAGAACGCTGCAGTCTACCAATGGGTGATGCAAAAGGAGAAATTAGACCCAGGCCGTTCCTTGCAGGCGAATCTTGCTAGTTGCCTGACTGCTGGGTAATAATCTTCGGTGGAGTATCCCCTGTCCAGTTACTCTTGGTACTTCTAAAGCGACTTTCTTCATTGAAAACTAGACAGAACATCGTGTATGTTCAATTCTAAAATGCAGCTGAAATATCATTTTTTCATGACAGTAAGTATCTAATTTACTCTACAATTGTCATTTCTGGGGAAACTATAATGTTTGATTCAAATACTCCAAACTGACATATTAAAAAGGCTAACTAGGAAGTATGGGTGTTAATAAATCAAGTTTTCACCACTTAAACATGCAGGCTGGTTCATGTCCATTCGTTGCTCATGGGCAAAAATTTAGACAGTGCCAGGGCTGTTAAATCCGAATACCTCTGGACCAGCGTGCAGAGCTGCAGCTGTCTTGAAACATGCCCTACGTAAGGACCTCCTCTGAGAGGCAAGGAAGACAGATCATGAAAGGAGAAGTCACACAGAATGAGAGAAGGAGAAAGGCGCTTTCTTAATTTCCATCCAGAGTTTGACCCACGTTATTCTCACATCCCTGAAGGAGGAGGAACCGTTCCTGCGGACCCCTGAGGCCTCACTGAGCACACCACACAGACCTGTGCACAAAGCAGCTGCTCATACATAGTCATTACATCAGGGCCAGCGCTCATGGAGCCCTGAAGGGCCAGGGAGGCGGGGAGTAATTAAAGTCTACAAAGAAGGGGGAATCGGAGGGGAGGAAAATTTGCGTGGATGAGTGAAAGTTTCCAAAGCCTCCTTATTTCAGTTGGTATTTATCTACCAGCCCAACGTTTGGCAAAGCTGTCTGAGATTTGGCAGATGAGATCTTCTCAGGTATGTGTCAGCAAATATATCATTTTTGATTCAATTCAGTGATGGAAAAGAGAAATGGTTATTTTGTTTTATTTTTTACAAATATAGAGTGGTGTGGAAGCAAGTTTATAGTTGTTCATAGGGAAAATAATGCCATCATTAATAAATAACAATATGAGAATAAATTCTGTGTTTCACACACTTATAACTGTAAACCTACTTTTGCTAGACCTTATAATTTAAAATTCAGTCTCAGAAACCAAAGTAAGTTCATCAAACCATGAGACTATTTTACAAGATTCATTTTTAAAAATTCTCCTCCTTATAGAAATTAGTATGTATGTCCTCTCTTTTTAAAACTGAAACCATCTCTCTTGCAATTAACATCATGTATCTGCTAAGACAGATAAACAGTATACACATGTATGAGGGGGAACCCCCTCAAAATGGAATTATTTTCTGGAGGGCGGGCCCCTTGTAGCACAGACATGCCCTACTAAACGAGTGTTCTAGGAACCCATCTGGATCCGTGTACCAGCAGGTGTTGTAGTAAGAAGATGTGTTCCTCCTAAGTGAATTTTTTTGAAGACTCCTCGAATGTGTTTGCCCATTTCATGATGGGTGATTTATGAGAGCACCTGCCCACACCACGCTGAGTGTTCAGCAATTTTTGACCAAAAAAATGACATGACCCCCATACCCCACCCTCCCTATTCACTTGATCTCCCCCAAGTGACTCTTTTTTGTTTCCCTGGATGGAAAAAGCCCTTAAAGGGAAATGTTTTGCTGATGTGGAAGGGGTGAAACAAAAAATGGCAGAAGCGCTACAGGGCATTTAAGTCTACAAGTTCAAATAGTGTTTTGAGCAGTGGAAGAAACATCTCTAGGTGTATTGCATCAAATGGAGAGTATTTTGAAGGTGGCTAAAGTTTCAGTTCCTTCTGCCTTTTTCTCCTTTAGATTTCCTTTCATGGTTTTTTTTTTTTTTAAATTAGACTTTTCTTCCAAAAGTTTCTCTAATTCAGAAAGCAGTGGTCATCAAAGTTCTAAAAAAGTATTTCTACGGGAAAGTATGTATCTTACTTTCCAAAATAATTTTCCCAGAATATACAGAAGAAGAAAGGACAAAACATATAATTTTTTTCAAAACAAGCCGATATTGTCAGCTACATGCAGGAATTAATATATACAAGGGGGACCCACCAAGAAAATGGAATTTATTTATTAAAAATTGTGCACTCTTACATTCCTGTAAGTTCTTATTACAAATGATGACTCTAAAATCTCTGAAATTGAATTAAAAAATGGCAGAAGTTCAGATTTCCAGAACATGGTCCATTGCAAACTCTCTTTGGAACAGAAAAGATCCTATTTTTCAAATTTACTTTTAGGAGAAAAGGGTGAAAATGGCAAGAGGAGTGGTTGAAGGGAAAGTAATTAATGAGTATCTTAAATATTTAAAAGAAAGAGAAAAAACATGAAACATTAACCCATGATTCAGCTCACTTGCCGGTATGCTAATCACCGATGTTCATGCTGATTGCGGGCCTTGCAAAGCCCTAAGGATCTCAGCAAGATTACATTCTACTCATTAGAATGTAGCTAACAAGCCAAGAGAATGTCCTAATAAATGTAACAATGATTTTCAATAACTTGCTTTGTGACCTTAGAAAATTCACTTAACTTCTCTGAACCTCAGTTTTAATATTTGTCAAATTAAGTGCTTGAAAGAGATAATCTAAAGTCGCTCAGACAACTAAATGTCAATGATTTTTAAGATGTATCAAAAAAAAAACCTTGAGATCAAAATGTCCTTTCAACCAGAAAATTAAATTACTGAAGTACTCAGATCTATCAGCGGCTCCCAAAAATCTGTACAGAGGACACTGAACCATAGCCAGAGGTGGGAATTATTGGTAATACCCACAATGTTATTAGGAAAGCATTGACTAGGAGTCAGACCTGGCAGAGAAAGGTCAAACTCTCAAAGATTTCTCTCTACTGCTGCCTTGTGCTAGTTAGGACTCTGCAACTGCAGGGCTCTGGGTTTACAGAAAGTTTGGACTTCGAAGATGTGGAAAAGACACTAAAAATTAAGTACTTCTTTGGAGGCATCTAGGGGTACAGCAAGGGGTACGAGGAGGAGGGTAATTGCACTGGCTACTTACGAAAAACAAAAGAAGCCTCACATTTGCCTTCATTCCATATGGTAAGTGCTTCTTATAGAAGTGGCTACCATTTTGTTTTTTAATTTGTGTATTTAATTTCAAGTAAAGAACAAGTATCTGGTTTTTTAGATTCAAATAATATAGACTGTAGACTAACAAACACACTATGTCTTTTGGACCACAAAGCCCCGGCCCATTGACTGACCATGCTATGAAAGTAGCTATAATTTGGTATAAAACATTTAAAAAATACTTCTATTTATGAATATATATACACACATATCTATATGCACACTAATATAGTACATAGACAAGGTCATACATTCAATCTCATAAGGCGATTTGATTTTCTTAATTAACACACATGTGAAAACTTTACACTGTGGTGTACAGAGATTGACCTTCCGTAATGCAGGCCTAGAATCCCATTGTACAGGTGCACTTAAATGAACTCTTCGTTTAAAAATTCCTGGTGTTATTGTGGTCTTTGCTAGTTTTATAATATGCATTCCTATTTAAACTTCACAGTTTACAAACAGTCCCTGGTACTTTTTAGAACTTGATCAGGGGTGACTTTTGAATAAGTAAATAATAACATCCCTTCCCTGGACATGTGACATGTTATAGAGGAAAATCTCATTCTTTACTTTCCTTGTCTTTCTCATTACTGGCTGTGCTACATGAGAGAATTAATTTCTCCGTGGATCCATTCCCTCATCTACAAAATGGTTTGATTGTTTTGTATAAAAGTAGAATAAAATACTTTAAATAGTTTTTAAAAATTAAGCACACATTTGAATTTACACAAAAAGCAACCAACCAGCTTTTTGGAGTCTTTTCAGTGATGATCGTGGCAACCTCAAGCCAGCACAGTTGCTGGAATTCAGCCAGTCTCAGGAGGGGGAACTTCTCTGCCCGTATAGTGGTCCGAAGCCGGAGACATGCTCCCCTACTGTTCCAGATGTGGACATCTTGCTCGGAGCGTTTCCAGGGCCCATCGACAGTATTGCAGTGGTGTGCCTGGTCTGTCCTGCCAGCTATAGAACCCCAAAGAGGATGCTCTCTCAGAAACACACACAAAGACATGTCCTTGTCCATCTTTCAATTGGTGGGAAAATGTCTGGGGAGATTTAGTAGAAGCATTTCCAAGGCTCAGAAAGAGCCTACCTCTAAACTTTGTAGAACGTGACCAAAGAAATTTGCATCAGAAAAAAAAGTGCAGCAGTGTGATTTTTTTAAAAAAGAAAGAAAAGACTGGATATCATTTGTTTATGCCCCAGAAAACAACAGAAAAAAAATTTTTAAAAATCATAAATAAGCAAAGCTCAAGCCTCTGGAAAATGATTTCATTAGATTGACCGAGTTTATGTTTTTTGATCCGTAAGTTATTTTTTCCTTATTATTTTTATTTTCATGGAAGGGTAGTTTTACATCTTCAAGCATACAGGATCCAGCAGAAGTAACACCTGCTTGAGTGTGGTTGGTGGGGTAATAATATGGGTGTAATAATTTAGAGTTTTAATTTGAACATCTCACCTAAAATGTCATATGGTGTGCTTGAGTGTGATATTGTTATATTACAGAATTCATGCTTATGATTTTGTAATAAAATATTTTGCAATAGAAAGGGGCATTATTTGTGCAGGACTCTAGATATTAGAATCCTAAATTACCTCTCCTTCAAAATGGTAAAATCTTATTGATATGAATACTTTATATTCAGGCCTTCTAAGACAAGTCTTACTGCTCACTTGAATCTTTTAACTAATTCAACTACTATATATATATATATATATATATATATAGTATAAAAATTCTATTATTTTCTGTTTCTCCTAGCAGCTTGGAAATTGCACAGTCTACTTTAGCATTCTTTAGTCTTTAACAAGTAAGACTGGGAATTGAGGAATAATCAGTAATGGTTATCTGCCTTTTCCTATTTAAGAACAATAATGGCGCTCACTCATCCTGAACAAGGCCGTTAATTAATCATTGTAGCTCTGCAGGTTGAAGTCCCAACGTTATCATCACTGAAGCGTAGCAGTAATATAAACTCCTGCTTAAGTGCTTTTGTTCTGTGAAATAAATCTTTGCATTACAACCATTCCTAATCATTTATTAAAAGTATAACACTTTGCCATTATCATACTTGATTGTGATGTTTTTAAGCCATTTATTTGTTTTATCTACTTGCTAGCACAAATTTAATTTGCTAGAATTTTAAAGCATGCAATGGATTTGGTAAGGAGGGGAACAGGAAAGCTCTCTGAAAGAATGAACTCTTGAAAAGTAAAAATGAAAACAAAAATAAAGAGGTAAGGTAGAAAATTAATTTGAATGCCCAAACTGATTGGTTAGTCAGTGGATGTTTAGCATAAAATAAAGTGTGTTGGAATTATTGGCTTCAGCTACGGAGCACAGCCAAAAGAAACAACTACTAATATGGAGTTAGCTGTATTTTCTGAAACAAATAGAACTTTCTGTTGACTTGAAAGGAATGTTTGTCTCTAAATTGGAAGTTGAGGTAATAGCCTCGTTTGCTTAAATGTTAGTATCTTTGAATAATTCAAGTGAAATTACTACCTATAGTTTCCTGGGACATACACCTCCCAGGAAAGACAACTTTTTAAGAGACTTTTCCTAACCAGAAACAAATGGTCTCTTCCTTATTCATACCACAACAATTAAGAAGTCTTTTTCTATTATTATTTATTCTATTATGCGTGTCCCAGTTTTCGCCCCTTTGCCCTCCTCCGCCCGGCCACCCCACTCCCCCGCCCCCCGCTCCCACAGTCCGTCTCTACACCGTTGTCCACGCCATGGGTCCTTCATACATGGTCTCTGACTAATCCTTCCCCTTATCAGGACTGATAACTTATCAAGAGAGACCACACAGTACTGAATACTTCGGAGACAGTTGTGCCACTCACATCGCCCGAAGCAGGAAGGGAACAGAATGCGATTTCCTGGTGCTCCTCTTTAAGCGCACACGGGCGACAGGCTTGAATGGGGGTCTAACGCAGGTTATGAAGAAATGCAGTACCGCTAACTGTTAAACACATAGAATGGAGCTCGTACGGCCAAATATGTGGTGACTTTTTGACTTTAGGAAGGCTGCAGACTTACTACCTCATCTCAAAACTCTGAAATTCCCCTTTTATGTCTTTCCAGGAGTCCAATCAATCAGATCATTCTGTTTTCACCAGAGATTAGGAACATTTTTCCAAGCAGAGATAGTTTGGGATGGATTCGCTACATTCTCAAATTGGGCCCCAGTTTTAATCCGATGTAGATTCAGTCACCAAGTCTGTCATTTACTGCCTGAAAACTTGTGAAGTTACCATGAGTGACTAAATAAATGAATATTTGCATAAAGTAATACATGGTAATTTTAGTCCGTAGTAGAAAATCTCCTCCTTGGCAACACTGATGCTAAATTTTTAGGTAGGACTGAAAGTAAAATTGACTAATAAATGAAAATACTATTGTCACCAAGAATGCTCATTCCTCCTGCCCCTAATCTGAACATGCTTCGGGGGCCTGCTATGCACTATGCATTGTACTCGGCAAACTTAATACAAAAACAGACACTGTATGTCCTCCCAAACTTTATAGCCTCACAGGGAAGACAAACAAGTAACCAGATAATGCAAGTACTTTCTGATTAAAGCTGAACAGAGGGAAGCAAAGGATGTGAGAGACTAATAGGAAGGAGGGAAGAGAAGAGAATTTAAGGAAGGTTTCTTAGAAGTAATCATATTACCTATAATAGACTATTTATGTCCCCACACAATTCAAATGTTGAAATCCTAATTTGGGACTAGGAAGTAGGGCCTTTTGGTGGTATTTAGGTCATGAGTGTGGAGCCTTCATGCATGAGATCAGTAACCTTATAAAAGAGACCCCAGAAAGCTCTCTTACTCCTCTCTGACATATGAGGAGACAAGAAGTCAACAGTACACAAGCCGGAAGGCAGCCCTTGGCAGTACCAAATTATGCCAGTGTCCTGGTCTTGGATCTCCAGCCTCCAGAACTGTGAGAAATAATTTTCTGTTGCTTGTAAGCCACCCAGTCTACTGTATTTTTTATGACATACAAAACCTACTAAGATACCCTCTCATTGTCAGGTGAAGAAATTAAGGTCTAATAGAAAAATTAATTAATGCAGAATTGAATGACCTCTCACGGCTTTTAACTGTGAGTCATTTTAACAAGTGTTTCTGTATCTTTGTGACTAGTCTACATGAGGAAAGTCTATACATTCTGCTTTTCCTAGGGAAGATTCAGTTAATGAGTTAATGCCTACTGTCCTGAAGTAACTGTGGCCATCCACCCCTTTCACTCTGAAAAGGGTACCAGCTTAGAAAATAAGTGATATGGTTTGGTCTCTTAGTCTATGATGTAATGCGTGGTCCCTGAGACATGTGGCCAAAGTTCATTCATGAACATATAGGATTAGGAATGATGGTTCCCAGGGCCATAGTTGTGGGATTAGAAACTCTCTCTCACATTTCCTGGCCGTGGACAAGTTATTGAACTTCTGAGCCTCAGTTACCTCATATGTGTAATGGATGCGGGCAGGGTTATGGTGTTTACCTGGCAGGTGTGTTGCAAAGGTTGGCCATGTTAGTGTCTATGGAATCTTTAGCACAGTGCCTGACAACTAAATATATGATAGCCGCTATTATAGTATGAGCTATTTTTCACCAATTTATTTCTACAGTCATAGTCATGGGAAGCAACAGAACACAGGAGTTAAAGGCCTCCTCTGGAACCAGACTACGGAAGTTTGAAGTGCAGTGCTGCCAGGCCTGTGTTTAAAAGTACGAAACCTTGAGCAAACTACTAAACCTCCTTGTGTCTAGTTTCCTTAGCAGTGAAAAAGAGATATTAATAGTAATTCTGCCTCCTAAGGTTATTGGTGGTGTTGAATGTGATACAGAGAATATTTACAGCAGTTCTCACAATAAAGGAGCTCCTGTCACAATTGTCACCGTCGCCGTCGCCGTCATACCATCATCGCCGCCGCCACCATTGTGTTTGTTTTTCAGCCTCTTTTATGCTAATTTTTGAGGTCATTAGAGACTCCCTCTGGACCTCAAAACCCTCCATAATTGTACCATTATTACTGATGATATTTTTGCAAAGTTTTATTCTTGGTTTGAATACCCAATCCGTTCTATCTAACTTTTAAGCTATAAATTTGTCTTTCGTTACAGTGGACCTTCGCTGGGCATTTCTGGGACTTGGCTTCCTGACAAAAACTTGATTAAAAAAATATCCACCCCTGTCATATTCCACTTCAGCACTCTTAGAAATTATTAACAAATAAGATGAGTGTTGAATAATAAAGTACCGAGAAGCACCCACTTGATTCATTAATGGTGTTTGACTCCTAGAAAATGCTCAGAAGTACTGAGAGACAGAAACTGGCTGGTTTTTAGTGTCTCAGTTTTCAATTCATTAATCAGAGTCCCACATAATGACTTAAGTACTCCACATAATACATATCATAGCACAAACATTCTATTGCCATGAAAGTTTAACAAAATAACTCATGAGTGAAAACATAATTACAGTAGATTAACAAAAATAAAATTCCAAAGACACACTGTCCTGAACCTCAGCAAGAATAGACATACACCATCATAGTATATTTGCAAAGTAGTTTAATTGTATCCCTTTTGAAAACAGAAAAACAGTAAAGAGTGAAAGTCCATAGGTTTTTTTGTTTTTTCCAGAGAGGACATCTAGAACCTAGTTCTAAATAATGTTTGTATCACCTCCTCTAGTGGAAGTCCTTCAGAAAGTCAATGGATTAGGACACACTAATTTGCTTATTATTTCTTCCTTTCTGTTGTATTTTCAGTTTAATATTTCAACTGTCTGCATATTCCTCCACCTCTTTTTATAAGGCTCTTCTTCCACATCACTTTTTTTCCCAGTCTTTGCTCATGTCACTTGATGAAAATGCCAAATTTTATGTGGAACTCCCTCTGGCACCTGCTGCCTTCGTATCTCCACTTCTAGTCAGAATTGTCCCAGGGTCCTTGGTGGCCAGTTGGATTTATCAGTTATTCACCCTGGTTTTTGACAAAGCTGAATGAAGGTTAAGTTTCCCTACTCAGTCACAATTCTTGAAAAGCAGAGATTGCTTCATGTTTTACACTTCTGTGTAGTTCTTGACTCACTTTCAGCCCACTCTTTAGCAAGGAATTATAAGTTCTTGGTGTGTGAAAAATATTGCTAAATGAGTAAATTAATGTCTGTGAGATAAGAGTAATGCTCAGTGGTAGACCCCAGAACCTTGTTACATACAGAAACTATTCTAAGGCATCACTGTATTCCTAGGCAATATCATCACGGTTTAATTACAAGCTTGCTTTTACAAACACAACTGTATGTGTCCTAAAACTTGAAGTTGTCTTCAGTTCTGTCTCTCTCTGTCTGTCTCTTACACACACACACACACACACACACACACTCTCACAGATACAGAGGTGGAGGAGAGGGAGAGAAAGAGAAAGAGAGAAACTTGCCAATAACACCATTGTGATATTGCCTTTGAAAGAAAGACAACCCCATTAAGTCACTTTTGAAAGAAAGGCACAAAGTGAGTTAGGTATGCTGAACAGGTGAATATCAAAGGCAGACTTTCCCCTGCTGCCATTAACTACATGAAAGCTTTTGGGAGTTTTTCCTTTGCTCATTTTAGTGGTTTCTATAATGAGATCAGAAGACAGAAACTCTGGGAACTCTTCAATCTATTTGTAGCAGCTAGATTTAGGGAGACACTCTGCAGAGGAATGATGATTCTCTTTGAAAACACTGAACATCCAGGTGCCTGAAGTGACCAATAGTCACTCTTGATTCTCTTTGAAAACACTGAACAGACAGGTGCCTGAAGTGACCAATAGTCACTCTTGTCTTGTCTGGGTGTCATCTCTTGCTTTGTCTAATCACACACATACTGTACAACACACATGTCTATCTACTTATGATGTAAACAGTAGCTGACAGCAAAGGAATCTGGCCAACTCATCAGGTACCTTCGAGGATGTCTCCTGAATGCTAAATCAATTGTGTACTTTTAGGTTTGCATTTGTCTCCTCTTCTTTGCTTTATTTTGGCATTCCAAGTAAATAATTCTTGATTGGGGACCAAGATTGACTTCATTCTTGGTATTTTCCATGAACAAGGTTTTGTGTTACCCCCAGCTGCATCTTCTTCCCATCAATATAGTTAACTAATACAGCATTAGACCTGCTGTCAATATCTGGGTAAGGTCTCTTTTGAGAAGGACTGGATCATGAAGAATGATGGAAAAAATATTTGTTGATACTTTAGTGTGTTAGAAAGAGTGCAAAAGCAAGAGGGAAACAGTTTCAAAGGGTAGCGATGAGTTCTGATGAGGGGAGGACATTGACTTTCTCTGTCCAAGTGCCAATGGGAAGACAATTCACAGAAACACTGGGTAGAATTTTGGAAATATTGATCTGTATGGGCAGTTCTTGGTTTTTGTAAATTCTTATCTTTAATAATACTTCAAATATTTTTTGTATGAGTTCAAATTTGCATCAGTGATTGCATTCCTTTGCATGACTTCTTGCTTATTGTTCAACGTCTTTCCTGACTAAGAATGTAATAGTTGCATGAGTTTCCCCTTCTGTATCAAGTTGGAACTTACAAATTTGCCAGCTCAACTGGCTTCCAAAAAAACCCAGCTCAGGAGAGTAAACTTCTAGAAATCTTGCATACAAAGGTCTCCTTATGATGTCAAGAGTTATATATCATTCACCCTTGATGCAATATAAGAAGATGAATGACATATGTACTTGTCTACATGTCCCCATGATCAGTAAAGTCTATACTTAATGACTGCTTAGTTGTTATAATGATCATAGGGTCTCCCAGTTTATACCTGAAATTGTCCCCATTTTGACAATACAGTAATTATATGATCATTCCAATCACCTATACATATTGGATCTCCTAAACTACATTTTTAAAGTATAGAGCACAGATTAACCACATTAGTATACCCTGATGAGGTTGTATAAAAAGCAGGTTCCTAAATCTCAGGAATGTTCATTTGATTAGGTCTACATTAATTTGTACTCATTCAACTAATATTTATTGAACATATGACACCAGATGCTCTTCTCAGTGCTGACAATAAACAGTAAACAGGACAAGTTCTTGTGCATTCTCAACGGCTCTGATCACTAAAAGTGAATTTTTAAGGAAATCTATCTAAAGTGAAAGGAAAAAAAGAGGAAGAAGAAGAAAAAGAAAAAAAAAACTTCATAGTATGTCACCCTTGAAAATTCTATTAGAGATTAGCCCAGTTCTCTCATATAAAAAATATACACTTGAAATATAGTAATAATAACAGCAACAATAGCAACGCTACTTATGGAGTAATTCCATTGTTCCAAGCACCATCTTAAAATTTTTATATTCAGTATGGCCTTCATCATCACAAAAACAAACCAAGAAGATACAACCACTAGCCTTGCTCTGTAGGTAGGAAGACCGAATTCAGATATATAAAGAAATGTGTTCAAGACCATAGAAATAAAGAAAAGTGAAGCAGTACGCTATCCAGGCTGTCTGAGGTCAGAGCCTACACTCTTCCCCAACACAGGCAACCCCATTTCCCTCTTTTTCCCTCATTAGTCAATGAACTACATTAGGATTAGCACCCAGGGCTCCTGACTTCTGGAACTATTTTCTTTCTGGTCTATTATGTTTCATCAAGTGAAACATCATCACAGTTATTGCCACATTTTATACCACTGAACTTCTTGATTCTTTAAGTGAAGGAATAAATTCTAACATTTCTGGCAGCAACAGTTAACCAATTTATTTAAATCCATCTCTTAATTCATTGATATCCCAAGGTACCTGCTTTAAGAAATATACACTGTTTGACTGCTATGGTGAATTTGAAAAACATTAACCTATTTTATGGGCATAGTTATGTATAAATTTTAAATAGCAAAGTAAGATATAGAGCCAGCACATGCTGGTAAAGTTTTTAAATGCTATGTGTCTCCCTTGAGACCAACGAAATCTGTCCAAAATCCATACAAAAGTGGCAGCTGAACAACTCCTGTTGGAATAGAGGTGATTCTTAGTTTAAGGTTTATTGCATCTTTAGATTTGTTACCTCTGGGTTGGCAGGGTTTTTGCATTAAGAGACGATTAATCTTGGCAAGCATATATGCAGGATTTAAATGAGGTGATTGTGGGGTAATTGAAAATTAGACGTATAGGATGACGGAAAGGCCAACAATTTTTAGAGAGTGCTTGCTGTGTATGTCAGAGACCATGCTTTATTGTGTTTTGCTTTGACACATAGCAAATAGCAATTTATTAATTTTTACACAAATATTTCATAAGGAATTGTTGCTAGTTTTCAAGATGAGAACACTGAGGGTCGCTCTCCAAAGACACTGAAATAATAAATGATGTTTTCAGGATTTGAACTCAGGTTGCAATACCTCCACATGACACACTCAATTCTTCAGTGATTGTTCACCCTTTAATAAGCTTCTAATGGAAGATTAATGCATCCATTTATCTGCTTATTTTTAAATTTTTATCTTATAGAGAATAGAAAACACTATCACGACAACAACCTACAGACTGAGAAAACTGATTATCTTTAAAATACAGGTCTGGTATCGCAGGATAAGGAATTGCTTTGGAATTCTGACACAATGTTTTAGCATTAGTGCCTATATCCTTTAGAATTCCCTTCTGTTATATTTTTACTGTCCAAATGATACTAACCTAGGGGTGTTAATATATATTGGCTGTTCTCCCTCTGTTTAAAGAAAGCTTATTTTTTGTCTGAATTGGAATCTAAGTTTTATTTTTTCGTATCTGTGCAACTGTATGTAAGATATTAATTCTGGGCTTAGCTTTCTCATTTGTTAAATGTGATTAGTAACCATATAAGCTCATAGAGAGTAGAGGAAATAAATTGAAATGGTTTATGTAAAATGCTTAACAGCATCAAATAGTATGTGTTTAACAAAAGTTAGCTAGAATTATTTTCAAAATAATATTTTACATATATTATATGTAATGCCCCCATTTCAGTCACACACCCCTATATGTAGAGAAATAAGTCTATATCGTTGGTGCAATATATATTTACAACTTAAATATTATGCATTACGAATTTAAGAAACTAGTCTGTTTTCTTCCAGATGCACTAACATCACACATTTAAGAGTGGTATTAGATATACTTATTTTTTATTTGTGTAGGATTACCAGTATGTGTGAGTTACTCAGTACCATTTTTGGGTGGCAGGTCCTAAGGAGTGTGAGCACATATTAAAAGATATCTTCTCTTATTCGAGAGGCATACAGGAGGCACGAAGGCACACAGATGATAAAACAAGAGAATTTCAATGAGCAGTATTGGGGAACCCCATGGGATAACAGCCAACCATCTGTTCAAGAGAGAAAGAATAGATAAAAAAAGTTTATGACCAACATTCAATATTTTCTGCAAATACCTGAGTTAATTTATGACTTGAGTATTCAAAACATCTGCAGATTTTATATGTATATTTATTCACAGAGGCTTGTGTTTCAAGGTGCCTCTTGGACGTAAGCAAACATTACTGAAAAAATGTATAATAGTTTCATATCATAGAATTTGTCTCACTCTATGTCAGATGCTAGGTTACTCTTTTATCACCTGCAACAGGTAAATGTTAGATCTGGATATTATAAATAATGAAATAAGTTACGGAGCTTAACCAAAGCATTACCTCATATATTGACTTACTCACTTACTGTGTAATTTATGCTAGCTTCACACCCAAGACTTAGGAAAAACTGATAAACAAGTTCTAGTTCGTTATACATTGGCAGTTCATGCAAACATAATTGAAATAATAGATGCAACAATATATTAGCCCGTACATGCAATAGCTCACACCAGTTTCTCTGATATACAAAGATATAGATGTTATTATCATCTTACTTTATAAAAGAAGCAAGTAGAGCACCTTTTAATCAAGTGGCCATGCTTTCAATGATATCTCCAATTCCATGCATTCTGTTGCACGGCACAGGGGATGGGTCTTAAATTCATAAGTCTTGGGTCTAATTAATTTTCCCCATTCTGTCCACTCTCCATCAGATTCTTGGTCTGAGCATTATTGAAAGGTAGACCAGATCATTGCTTGTTGTCGGGGGTGGGTCTGTGTATGGCAGGATGTCGAGCAGCTTCCGTGGCCTCAGCCCACGGGAGACCATTAGCACCCTCAGTCCTCACAACTAAAAATGTCTCCAGATGTTGCCAAATGTTCCCTGGGGAACACAATCATTGCCCATTGGGAACCCCGATCTTCATTACTGAGATCCTCTAATCCCCATTCATAATCAAGAACGTGTGACAAAAAGAAGTTACATTCCCATTAGATCTGTTTACCAGGTCTGTACAAAATTATTATTTACATTCCTAATCTACTTGAAATATAGTCAAGGCCAAAGACTGCCTTATTTTCATCTGCTTCTGGAATGCCCAAGGCCCTCTATCAATGAAGAGCACACAAATCACTCTCAATGAGGGATTAGAAAGGAGTGAGGGAACACATGTTCAAAGTGTGGCTCTTCTGCAATAACTAGCATTTCGACCACCGTTATTAGTCAGCTCGGGCATCCATAACAAAATACCAGACTGGGTGGCCTAAAAACAGATATTTATTTTATCTCAGTTCTAGATGCTGGAAATTTAGGATGAAGATGTTGACAAGCTTAGATTCTCCTGATGCTTCTCTCCGTGGCTTGCTGGTGACCTTTTTGTCACCATGTGGCCTTTCCTCTGTACACTCACATCCCCAAAGTCTCTTCAGTGTCTACAAATTTCCTCTTCTTATAAGAACCCTAGTAAAATTGGGTGAGGAGCCCATTATCCTCACCCATACCACCTCATTTAACCTATTTTACCCTTTTAAAGATACTATCTCTAAATATAGACATACCCTTAGGAACTTGGGGTTAGGGCTTCAACATATGAATTTCGAGGAGATACAGTTGAGTCTATACCAATTTTCTTTACTCAAAAATTCAGTCTTCTAACTATAAAATGAATGTGTTATATATGGTCAGTTTTTTAATCAATCATAGTCATTGGCATGCTATCATATGATCTGGACTATCTTCATATATCTTTACTATTTTTTGTTGATACTTTAAATTAAACTGCTGTTTAAATTGTAAACATGTTTAAAAGGAAACTTTTAAACATTACAATGACTAAAAAGCGGTCATATCTCCCTACCTTAAATATAAGATCACTAAAAGTTTTTAAATGACAAAATATATATCTCTATCATACTCTGACATGAGGCTTTGAGGCTGAGGTCCACTTTATCTTTGTTATAACAGCAAGTATTAAATGTGGGTTGCAGACACATTAGCCAACATACTGATTCATCCTCTTTGATATATCCAGAGGGAATGAAAGAAAGCTGAGATTAAAATAAGTTTCTCACTATACGATTCAAGGTTAATTATTACCTTGCCAGCATGCCATCCAAAACCATCTTGACTTTCACTAAAAATCATTCTGATTTATATCCCAGTTTCACGTTCCCTACTCTGGCAAACCCTGTACAAGTTGATTTTTAATTCTATTTCAAAGATTCTACCACTCTTTTAGGATGTGCTGGTGTCAAATATTAGAACAACCAGAAAGTAAAGTTAATAGTAAAAGTTGTGGGGTTAACTGCAAGTCAAATGGATTGAGTAGAGAGTCATTGAATAATGTCTCTATAATTGACATGAGAGAGCTGTACAGTTCAGTTCAGCCCTAATGCGATTGTCTTAAAAAGTTCAAAGACAAGAGACTACTTTTGCCTTTTTGGTACACATATCAAAGAGTTTTGTAATAATTCGTGTGATGATGGACTGCGATTGTTCTATGATTGATAAACTCAAGGGATATAATGTATCATTTTTGAAGTAGGTATTACAGTGATTGGTTTAATAATGATATGAGGTGTCAAAGATTAAAAATATCAGGGGGAAATGTCTATATAATATGCAAATGACTGTTAAGTGCAAGCATTTTTATCTGGGTAAGGACAGAAAGCACATGCACCAGAAAGACAGACTTGAGCACCATTCTCTCTGGAGCCTTATAACTCACAGAGTCATTTGGAATACTTTCAAGTTCATTGCTGGAGGGAGTGATTGAATCTTACAGAGCCCCTTTCTTTCTGTGAGTTCAGGGGCAGGTATACCACGTCACAAAGTTGCAAATCATGTTGAAAAGTAGTGAGGAGAAGGGTAGAATGTTTTCATTTAGCAAGAGATATTCTTAAATTTTAAAAAAACAGATTGACTAAAGTGATTAGTCCTATTTTACCCCCACTGTCTGTAGATCAAGGTTGGAGTGGTTAAATACAATGTCTGGCATCAGAGACAGCATTATTTCTGGGTGTATCTAATGAGACATATTGCCTTTTGCAGGAGATGTCCACATTCATGGAAGATTATTCTGGATTTTTTGAATCCCTGGAGTCCCAAAGGAATAATAAATGACATGTTAACTCTACATTACCTTCTTATGCCTCATCCACAACCCTGGCTTTATATACTAACACACTCCTTTTTTTAGCCTGAACACAAGGGCTTTATTATAAAAAGCAGTCTTTCATAGAATCTGTGCATAAACAGTGACTATTTCAATCTTCCTATTTTATTTTAAAAGGATGAATAATTTGAGTTTAAGAATGTGATTCATGTAGCAGAAGCTATACCAAGTGTTGAAGTCTGTCACACTTGTCTGCCCAGGATTCGTGACAGTTAAGAGCAGCCCCTTGTTTGAAAGGCATACCATTTGCAAGAAGCATCCTCAACATGACAAACATCCTGTCTCAAGAATGGTCATGCCTTCTGTTTATCCAAGCTTTGTAAGTACTCTCTGAAATTATCACGGTCCCTCCATTGGAGGAAAGGCCCCAGAATGCTCAAAGTAAAACCCATTTCCCTCTAAGATCAGGGGATCTAGAAGCTCATTTTTCCTATTCTAGTAGGTGATGCCATTTCAAGCCACTACCTCTTTTCCTGTGTCTGCCTTCAGTTCAGCACGTGGAGACAGAAAAACTCTTTGCTCTGCATCCATTTGTTGAATTCCTGGTCCACAGAGAATAATAGGAACTTTACTCTTCACTAACTACATAGATGTCCCCACATCAAAATGCTCCACAGCATAAATTTCTTTGCCATTAGCTTTACCCATTTGCTACCCACTAATGCCTGTTTCTGTTTGCTCACTGGGGCTCTTGAATCTGAAGTTAGTATATTCCCAGGTCCTTTAGTAGGAACATTAGGAGGGCCACACACCCAGCAGTTAAATTTCAGCATGGATCCTCTAGGCTCTGCATGCAGAATCAGACACAAACCATCCAACTGGAATTGTAATAGAGAAGTCAGTGGGGCCAGTTTGGGGAGATAGCCCAGTGTCCATGATACACATTCCTTGTGCAAAGACAGTGCACCTGTCTTGTGTTCCAGTATATTGCCAGTACTTACCAGGGTGCCTAGTGTGCAGGAGGTCCTAAGAGGCTATCGACTGACTGAGTGAATGAATCAAGAAAAGAAAGATTAAGTAAATGCAAGAGGCCCATTCAACTTCTCTGAGGTTTCCGTGGAAATCAGCACCTGAATGTTCCTCTAGCATATCAGAATGTTTGTCAGCCCTGAAGGCATAATAAAACAACCTCTAAAAATTCTATCTAGGAATACCAGCCTCCTCCCCAATTACATCCCATTTAATTGGCCATTGGTATTTTGAATGTCAAGTGATTTTAACCTGGTAATCAGGGTTAGAATACTGACATGGCACACATATGTTTATAAGAATGAGTATAGCTTATTCTGTAATAGGCTGATAAATCTTTAGCCAAGTGGCACTTAAGTTTGAAGGTGCATCGTAATCATGTGGAAAGCTTCTTAAACCAGATTGCTGGTCTCCCACCCTAAAGGCTCTAATAGAGAAGTCTAGAATAGAACCTAAGGGGTTATATTTCTAACAAGCTTTCTGGTGATGCTTTTACTCTTGGTTTTGAGATTAAATAGAAACTTTTGGTTTACCAAAACACTAACTTAAACAGAATGAGAAAGGTGCATACAACTCATTTATCAGATTGACTTGGAATAGGTACCAAAAATAGGCTGCCTTAACTAAGGAAAACTGGGTTATAAGTAAAGTTATCCCTCTAGTTTGCTGGGTCACTTTAAGCTATTTACTACACCTGTGATTTTTTATTTTCTCCTCTTTGAAATAAGACAAGAATAAATTATTTTTAAGCTACACTGAATTATAAAATTCTACATTTCATTCAATGGAGGGGGAAAAGTAGGATTAGTCATTGGAATCATGATAAAATAGGTGATAGTTAATACATACTTTAACTTTCATTATTCTAACACTGTAAATTGCTCTAAGGAAAGAAACAGGTGTGAAGTACCAAGACAGAGGAAGAGGCCAGTTGCTAATAGCTGTAGTTGGTATGGTCGTCTTTTTGGAAGATGCAACTGAAACAACTGGAAACCAACTACAGTGTAAAGTAAAATCCACAGCATTTGGGAGATACAAGGTGCATAAAGATAAAACAATACTTTTCTCCACATCCACAAGAACCAGATAGAAATAACAGCAAAGACTTTATCTGCAAAGTAAAATGTAGATTAAAAATAACAAATATGTAGGACATACATAAAGAACATAGAAAAAAATTAGGAACCTTAAAGTATTTTAATAAATTGAGAGACATATTTCTTGTTAGGTTCAGGGGTAATTAATACCAAAAAAATTTTGATTCTTCATAAATTGATAAATGGATTTAATATAAGTCCAATTAAAATCACAGTGGGGTTAAAGGGATTTAGAAACAACTTTAATAAATAGTCTACATTTCATGTGGAATAAGAAACAAAATAGAATATTCAATATTTTTAAAAATATTGTCATATTGGTGAAGTGAAGCTTGCCATGCCAGATATTAAAATATACCATATTAATAGTTAATATTATTCATTACCCTCTGTATGGCTGACCCTTTTCTAAGAGCTCTATATATGCTAACTTTTTTTATTCTTTAGCACACACCATAGAAAGCATGTTCAGTGTGTAAGTGGAGAAACTAAAGCAAAGAGAGAAATAAGAAATGTACTCTATTTTACACAACAAGTAGGCCGTTTACCAAGGATTAGAATCTCTGTCATCCGACAGCAGATTTCGTGCCATCAATTGCTATGGGAGCTAGAAACAAACTAAGATAGTGAGGTACACCCATAAATAAGAAGAGAAAAGGATAGGGATTGAATCAGAGAGACGAGACTCTCTAAAAAATTAGATACTCCTCGGTGAGCGTTATCACTGAGGTGGAACTTCAGACGTCTAAATTGCCAATAAGCTAGAATCACTCATCACAATTCTCCCCATCCTCTGCTTCATTTTTAGTGCCTAACTACATGAAGCATGACTCCTTTTGCCACAGAATTGGCAAAACATGGTCACCAGAGATTTGACTTTGGGTGGTAAACACAATGCAATATACAGATGATATATTATAGTTTTATGCACTTGAAACCTATAAAATTTTATTAGCCAATGTCACCTCAATAAATTAATTTCAATAGACAAAGGAATTGGCAAAATCACTTTCATGCATTTTGTTTTCTTCAAATAGGTGAAAATGACTGAGGCCGTAGCCCTCTGATTTCTGCATATCCCTGGATCTGGAAAATAGGCATTAGATAATTTGGTACTGTTTATACCATGTGTGTATGTACATACATGTGCTGCAAAGAAGTGCACTTCTTTAAAATGACTGGGACGATTCAAATGGCAATTCATTCATCTTTGGGATGTTATGAGTTCGCAAAGCGAACACTTCATATATATGAAAAAGAATGGCTTCTCTTTAATGAGATTTTACTATATCAGGCGGTTTGCTAAGAACTTTACATGTATCATCTCATCCAAACCTCCCACAGAACCCCGGTGGTATGAGCATGTTCGACCCTATGTTATGTATAAGGGAACCTACTGCTGGCAGAAATGGTACGTCCCCAGCGCACCCTGGTTTGGATGTAGAATTGAAAACAAGGTTTCAGAAACGGAATTTGAACTTAGTTTTCTTTAACTTATCAACCCATGCTTTTAAGCACGATACTACAGAGTCCTTGGAACTAGGTAATGTAAGAATGCAAGACATGCAATTCTATGAATGTCCACAGATCTATGGAGGTAGGGAGGGTGGTTCCTGAGCTGTGCTGGTGGTATAATAGGGACGTGATAGACATCTAGTGCAGGGGGGGACATTCTTGTTGGAAGCCCATTTGCCAGCGCAGGTGACCAATGAATGTGGTGTGGTGTTTCCTCCAGTTTGTGGCTCTAAATCATCTGCTCTTAGCTTTTAAGAGTTTTTACCATCTGAAGACGAGAAAACAAGACAAGAGCAAGGAAACCAACTCTAACAAGTGTGTAGGTTCGGAAGTGGTCCCTCATCTAAGGAAAGGGGTCTGGCAGCAGCTGTGCTCATTTGCAAATAAAAACCAGTCACATCTAAGGTTAGCAAAGGCTTCTTGAAAAGGATCATAGGCCAAGGTAAACACCACACACACAATAGTCAAAAACCAAAATCAGGTAGATAAAATAACCCACTACAAAACTGCATTTTAAGAATGGTGACTTTTTTTCATTTTTGTTCAGTTACAGTTGTCCCCATTCCTCCCCCGCCCGCATTGTTCTCCCCTACCCTACCAACCCCTGCTCTCAAAGACAATCCCCACCCCATTGTCCTTGACCATGGGTTGTTTGTACATGTTCCTTGACCTGACCCTTCGCTTTCTTTACCCTGTTATTTTCCTCCTCCTCCCCAGAATGGTGACTTTTGTTTAAGGAAAATAACAGAGAAAGAGAGATGGAACAACTTTCAATTTTAATGGAATATGGTGATGTGGCCTTAGTTGCTCAAAAGAGAAGAAGAATTTAGAGTTTTTTGTAGCTTAAATTCTACTAGGATTTAGGGAGAAGGCAGAAAAACAACATACAGAAAAAATAAATGCATACAGTGTGCTCTCTTAGAAGTGACTAAGGCTATGGGTTAGAAAGGAGAGAGCAGTAGAGCAACAGGAGAGAGATCAGTGGGTGAGGGATGGGGAAGGAAGATTCAAGAAAATAATTCAGGCAGGAAATTGGAAGAGAAACAACAATGGAGTGGACAAATTACTTGAGAAAAGAGAGGCTCAAGACACAAATCCAATAATAACAATCTAGTCAAGTGAGGAAATAAGAGACCTTCTTAACCAGAAGAATATAAGACTGCCAGGAACACACAGACATCTTCAGGAGACCAGCAGGGGCACTGGAGTAGGATCGGGAAGCCCTATTTGTTGACATTTTTAGGGAAGTACAACCTCCATTAGTGTCACTCTTACCATTCCCCTCGAAGAGCGGGGTGGTGGTGACTCAGGTACAGAGAGAAAAAGTGACTTCCCGGTCTAACACATCTACTTATTGGCTGAGTCAAAACTATTGTAGAACTTAAGGCACCTGCATCGAAGACTGATTTGCTTTCTAATTCTCCATGGAAATTTAAATTAATGTTCCCTGGTCACTGTATACATAGGCCCTGATCTGGTCTCTGTATTCAAAGTGGGCATCATCAGGTAGCATGATGTAAAATTCATCCACACAGTGATTCTGAGCAGGCTGGAGAAAATAACATACTAAACACTGGAACCAAAAGCAAAAAGGATAAATGGGCATCTTGACCAAAATATGTTTACCATTTTGCAACCTGAGTGTAATCTTCAGTGAGTAATTTATATTAAATCTAATAAAAAGTATGTCAGAGAGTTTATGACCAAATGTAACACAAATCAGGAATGAGTGCTGCAGTGAGTATGAATGAATTATGCCTGCTGTCCCTGTGATATAGGAGAAGGCAATAAGACACTTTGAAACCCGTGAAAGTTTCAAGCTATGACTCTTAAAAAGTTCCTGCTAAAGCACATGCATTTTCCCAGTGGCTGCATATGTTTTCGTGACAGAGCCCATGGTTGGGCGATGGGTCCCAAGGTGTTGGCATTAAATTCCCACTCACATAGTAAATTCTTCAATTCACGAGGCTGAGCTGACAGCACTGTAGAAATGCTTCTCCATAAACAAATTCCTTTCTACAGCCTGCTTTTCCCTTAGTTTCTGAAGGGAATGGTAATGGTAACCTAAGACACTTAAACAGAACAAAGGAGAGAAAAATCTTCAGTTAAATAGAACCCTCAGACAACAGGAAATTGTTCTTTATAATGCTCTGCTGCCCAAGACTAAACTGCAAATGCCCCTTCTTTCCCACTAATTGTTGAAAACTTGGTCTAAATGCCCTTTTGTTCCACAATAATTATAGCAGAAGGGAAATGTGCTGGTTTAATCTTGCAGAATAGATCTGCCTAGTATTTAAGAACAAAGGCTCTGGATTTGGGCAGATCTGAGTTTAAATCTCAGATCAAGCCTTGTGAAATTGGGCACTTTAATTAAAATTGCTGGAGCAAAGCTTAATCTTCTATAAAATAGTATTAATACTTGTACCTAATGGGTTCATTTTGATCAATAATCTTTGTGTAATTAATTTACCACAGATCTGGCATATTAAACTCTCTAAAAACACTCTAGTATAAATACATCATCTTGTACCATTAGTGGGTGACCATTCAAACAATCAGAGATACCACTAATATCACAGCAAACATATAATGAGTTGATATGTATGATATCATACATGTTAGTACTCATGCATATAAAGAATTTAGCCTGATAGTAAATAGGACAATCCCAAGAACAATAGTTATTATCAATATAATTATTTATTACTAGGCAATGATGAGAGTCTACTACATTCTTGATATATGGCTATTTTGATCAGGATCTTAAAGTAAACCAACAAATGTCTTTTTAATCTATTAAATAAAGAAAATTGATATACAGATATATACAATGCATTTTACAAAGTCACAACTAGATGAAAGAATTATAACTTAAAATGTAGTTTTTTGAACGAACATAAAATTATTTGAAACAATTGGGATTAAGTCATATCATTCATGAATTTAGCAGGGTGTACTATGAAAGGAATATAATGATGAGTGGTTGTGATAAGTATTTTTGAGGAGCTTATAAGATTGTGATAACTAGAAATGTTTAATAACAAAAATAGCAAAAAGCTCTCTTAATGAAAAAAGAGATATGACATGTTGTTGAACAGAATTACTTGGTATGTTATAAATTTGTCAATTCTCCCTCAAATAAATTTATAAGTATTCAGAAGTCTAATGAAATTTGAAATGTATTTTTTTTTTGGAAAATTTAGGTAAGGAAGAAAGGCTCATGGAATCTCAAGACAATCACAAAAATTTTTAGCAAATATAGCTTTGCTCTATTAGATTCTCTTTCTCAAAATGTCATTAAAAATAGTTACTTCTGCTGAAATAGACAAAAATGAAATGAAACCCAATACCTAGACACAGAAACTTCTATGTGTGAGAACTTAGTTTATGATAGATATATTGGATCAACACTCAGGAAATGACAGATATGTTTGTGGATACATTGAGAGAGCTCTCATTATTTGTAAAATAATAATGTAATCACATTATGCAAAAGTAAGCCTTAAAGGGTTTATATATTTAAATATGAAATATATAGTTATTAAGATACTAGAGGAAATGATAGAATAACATTGTTCATTGGGATAGAGGGGATTTCTTGTGTCAGTCACCAGAAAATACAAACCATGTAAGAAAAAAATACACTGGGTTAAACTCCATTCAATTGAAGAATTTGTATTCAAAAAGTCAAAATGTAGACAAATAGACATGTGTCAAATTGGGACAAGCTATTTGCAAAATTTAAAACTGTAGAAGAATAATAACTTGAACTTTATAAGGATTTGCTGCAAAAGAATATGATGGGAAATCAAGAAAAATAGGTACATTGTATGAATAGAAAAGTCACATAAGGGAATACAAAAGTGTGACAAGTATATGACAAAAAGTACAATCAACAAAAAATTACAGAACAAATGGAGATCACATTGCATTGTCATCTTGGTAATGTAGAAGCTGGATAATGCTTGAGATAGTGAGGGAGTAGATGACCTCCAGGATCAGCTTGGACTATTAACCAGTGCAGACCATTTCAGAGAGCAATGGTCATTAGTGTGTATACTCCCTAGACAAAATCGTCACACCCCTGCTTGTATCATCCCTGCCAGACACTGTCACGGATGAACACAAGGCTTCATATTTGAGGGTCTCTCAAGGGAGCTGTTGTTACAAATGATAGGAGGTAGGATTTCAACTTTGACATTTCTCTGTGCAATGAAGTAGTTCTCTGATAGTATCTATAAACAATGGATGTATTTGTGATGCCTTCTCTTTCAGTAAACCACCTTCTCAGTAGGAGCTGGAAACAAGCAAGATTTCTATCATTAGGTGAATCCATAAAGAAACTGTGGTATAGACATTTGATTAAATACGAAAGAGTAGTGTTTTGGTGCTTTATGTTGTGTTTACACATATTGAATTTAAATACAGGATTGCTTCATTTTGTTTCCATATACCCACATACAGAGATTGGAAATCCAGTTTTACATATATATGTGTGTATGTTTATATATACATATATAATGGATTAGTTGAGGCCAAAGAAAAAACTTTAGAGTGTTAACTATTTCTAACCCTCGTCAATTAAACAGCTGTCATTTCTCGAGTACTTACTTTGAACTAAGCTCACTTTTAAGTAATATACTTGTAGTAGGGAATTTACTCTGGGTGTGATACTGCCATTAAATCCATTTCACAGAGAAGAAGCTGAAATACAAAAAGTGTGAATAACCTGCCCCAGGTTATAATATACAGGGCAAATTTGAACACAAGCAAATCAATCCCAAAGCACATCCTTTTAGCCACCATGTGCCCTGAGCCCCTACAGGCTGTAACAGTATTTCCAAAGAAAGACGATCAGAATTGTGTGCCCACATTTTACATGTTCTTTAAAAAACATACATGTCACCTTTTATGTTAAAAATCTTGATTAAAAGAAATTGGGAAATAACAAATTTAATTTCAAAATGTTATAACAGCAAAAAAAAAAAAGCAAGCTAACAACAGAAAGTAGGTTATGAGAAGAATCACAGACTATTAGCAACTCAAAAACACAAATTGAATTTAGGTTGTATCTTCATGAGTGTAAAACTCCTGGAACATTTAATCAAAATTCAGCAACATTTTTAATCATCATAGAGCAAAACATATAGAAAACGAAATGCCAGATTTTATGAATGAAATAGAATTCTCACTCGAACAGAGCAACAAGTAATTGGAGCTTTCACAGATGTGTGCCACAGCATCTAGGACTTTCACCCTTGTAACAGCAGGGAGGGGGAAATAGCCTGAACCCGACTATCCATTCTTGACCAAGCAGGTTCATGGGTCTCTGTAGCAAATTACACCTTCTGAATCATTGACTTATGCTGATCCCCTCTTTCCCAGTTTGTTAAATACTTATTTGCGCATTTAATTAATGTTTAGTCTACTAGTGAAAGGCATTCTGAACATTGTCACAAATACAAGTAACAGATTAAAAATACTTTTTGTTTTTCATTTGGAAATACAAATCAGTGGGACAGAAGAAAGTAGCATGAACACGTTTTAAGCATTCAGCAAGTACCAGCCACTCCTTTACTTACTGTGACAGTGAAAAGAAGGATTTGAAATAGATAAAAAAAATACTTTTTGACACTTCCTGCCCATGTGACATTAACATTTTTAATCATTGGTCATGAGCACAACTTTGTTGCTCTGTTAATAGAGTACTATGTTACAAGTGTAGAAAAATTAGGAAAGTACTGGAGGCATTCTAAATAGAAAACATAATAAGTAACCCTTGGCAAATACAATACTATCAATGGAAGTTAGTTAATTTTTTTTAAAATACTGATTCTATAGACTGATTGAACTCTGATCTGAATTTTATGGGTGTATGTTGTGTATCAGGCATTCACGATTCACCAGCTAAATGGGAATGGGAAATGTTCCTACTATAAGGACTTATGATTTTTGATTAAGATAACCCATATAAAGCATTTAACACAATACCTAGATCATCATTGTCCTGATCAAAGTTTAGCTAATACTTCTATTTTGGGGGCAATATTTTTTACACCAGACCTAATTGAACTTGTTCAAAAATATGAGCTATGTCAGGTTCTTTTATCCATATTTTAGCAATGAAAATAAATTACCTGAACTACAAAATCAATTTGCATTATGAAAATTATTAGATCTATGGTCTATGTCTGGCACAATAAATTTTTGAGAACTGCCCATGAATCCCAAAGCTTACGTTAGTCATGTGGTAGTCTGCTTTAGTTCACTGGCCCAGAGACCTGAGCTGAGATGTTTCTTGCCCTTGAGTATCTGCATATTCTTCAAAATATTACTTAGGCTATTCACTCCTATCTACTTTGTGGCATTCTCTCATCACCTTAAGATCAGAGCAAAAAGAAGTTGTGTCTGAAGTGATAAATTTCTACTATAGAGGACTCCAATCGGTCCTGTGTCACCGCACATACCCCATCATGTTATACTGGAATCAGGCCTTGACTTTTAGAAGGTCCTCCCTCCGTTGATGCATTTGTGGATTTACCTTTAGCAAAATCTCCTTACAGCCAGGGATCCATGACCAGATAATGGGATCGCTCATGCTGCCTGAATTATGCGGGAACTCTTGGACTGTGTCGTAGAGAAGCTCTTTTATTCTTTTTGCCAAGAATCACTCAGATAGAAATGACTTAAGCCATTTGAAGGAGCAAGCCTTGGGGAACTATCAGTTAAAACAAAGGAAAAAAGGCTCTACTCACTAGTCCTTATTCAAGCCGCCTCATGAACGTATCTGATTGAAAATCTCAAATGTGTTTCTCATACAGGTCAACTCCTTTCTCTTGAATATCCTGTTCTTAAAATTAGAAAATTTTAATTAGGAAAAATTAGGGGAAAAAATAACAGTTAAAACAACAGGGAGGGCTTTTATTGCTAGGAGGCAATGTGATGTTTTATAAAAAAACAAGATTCAGAGCAAGACAAAACTAGTCGTACATCAAGATGCTATCATAATTAACAACTGAAGTTCCTTAAAGGAATTCTAACACATATTTCATGAAGTCACTGGGAATATTAAATGGAGAGCATGTTTGCAAATGTCTTACCAAACACTTAGAACATACCCACAAACAGTGGTTGAATTTCTTCTGGGAAACTTTTATGGATAAGTCAGTTAGCTCTAAGATCTCCCTTGTACTATGAAATGAGAAAGAGTGTACTCTGGGAATCTAGAAATAAATGTAGACAGCCTCTTACTTCCCGTTAGCTACTTTAATACTCACATAAACATTATGGTTAAAAAATGCAATGTGGTTTAAATATATTCATCGTAAGTGGTATAGCAAGAGGATCAGTAGAACAATGGCTTGGATTCTGAAAGCCTAGGTGTGAATCTAGTTGCTTAAAAGAGGACATGATCCTTATTTTCAAATCTTTCATTTTAAATATTCAATATTTCATCAATATCACATATAATTTTCCTTCTATATCAATTCTTTTGCATCTCCACAGCTATATCTTGGACTCCATCATAATTAGCCTGAACCATGTTTTACCCTGGTCTTACCTGCTTTAAATCCTATAGCCAGAATTATCCTTCCCGCATAAAAATCTGACCAGGTTGCTTATTTCTGTCAACTCATCAAGATTTTCCATTATTCCGAGCTTAAAGGTTAAGCTCATTAAATAGCGTGTAAAACCCTTAACTAAAAGACTTTTTCCTGCATCTCCAGATCCATTCTTTGCCACATATTTTCTCAGACTTTTCTCTGGCTTATCAAATTTTACTTTCATTTTTCTACAATGTCCATTCCCATTCCTCCAATCTAACTGCAAACATTCACAGTAGTAAGTCTTTCTCTCCAGCTAGAGGGAGGGACAGATAACATTACAATAGTTTCAGATTTACAAAATCATTGGGAATGTAATACTGAGAGTCCCGTGTAACCCACACCCAGTTTCTCCTATTTTTAAAACCTTACCTGATTGTGGTATATTTATCACAATTAATGAACTAATATTGATAAATTATTAGCTTTAAATTCATACTTTGTATTTCCACAGTTTTTCCTAATGTTCTTATCATACTTCAAAATTGCTTCCATAGTACAACATTATGTTTAGTAGTAATATCTTCTTAGGCTCCCTTGGTTTTGACAGTTTCTAAGGGTTGTCTTGTTTTGCAGACCCTGTCAGTTTTGAAGATTACCAAACAAGTATTTCTAAATTGTCTTTCAGTTGGTACTTTTGTCTGGTGATTTTCTCTTGACTAGACTGGAGTAAGGGTTTGGGGGAGGAGGACCAAAGAGGTAAGAAAGTGCCACTTTCATCACTTCATATAACGGGTACATACAATCACCCCGACTGGTGTGGTTCAGCTGGTTGGGCATCGTCCCACAAAGCAAAAGGCTGTCAGTTCAATTCCCAATCAGGGCACATGCCTAGGCTGTGGTTTCAGTCTCCTGTCAGCGTTTCTCTTCCTCTCATTTTCTCCCCTTCCTTCTATGTAAGAATAATTAAATAAAATCTTTAAAATTAAAAAAAAAAGGAGACATACAATCAATATGACATAATTATTTATGTTAATCTTAATCACAGGGCTCAAGGGAGTATTTATCAAATTGTTTCACTATAGAGTTATTGTCTTTTGTTCTCTGTTTTTATATTATATTCTTTGGAAAAAAGTTACTATACATACCCCACACTTAAGGAATTGAGAATTATATTCTATCTCTTGTGAGTAGAATGTCTACTTAAATTATTTCAATTGTTTTCTGCACAGGAAATTTGTCTATTACTTTCCTTTTATGTATTCAGTAATTTTTATATAACTGTGTCTTTATGGATATTTATTTTATACTTTTTGTTAATTCAGTACTAGTATATTTATTTTCTTGCTCAAATTTTTTCATCTTTGATCATTGGAAGCTCATTAGTTTACTCCTGTATCCTTTGACAAGCTTATCATCTGCAATGAACATTTTATTTATTTATTTCTAATATCTGTACATTTCAGTTCCTTTTCCAGTTAAGACTTCCAGTGAGATGTTTAAAAGGAATAGTGAGAAAAGGCATTTTTGATTTCTTTGTGAAATTAGGGTGATAATGTTCAGTTTTGCAACACTGAGTACTATGTATTTTTGTAAGTTGTAGATTTTTTAAATCAAGTTGAAGTTTCTCTCTATTCTGAATTCACTGAAAGTTCTTTTTAAATTTATAAATCATGTTTATTCTATTACAGTTATCTCAATTTTTACCCCTTTACCCCCCTCCACCCATCACACCCCCACCTCCTACTCTGTTGTCCATGTCCATGGATCATTCATGCATGTTCTTTGTCTAGTCCCTTCCCCTTCTTTCCACCACGTCCTATGTAATTTTGTAAGTTATTTGTAGATTTTTTTAATCAAGTTGAGAAAGTTTCTCTTTATTCTGAATTCACTGAGAGTTTTTAATTATACTTGTTGGCTGGATTTTGTCAGGTGTTCTTTCTGCATTGATTGATATATTCACATGAATTTTTACTTGATTTTGTTGATGTGGATTATGGTGGTTGACATAAATGTTTAGAAATCCTTATGTTTGTACCTGGAATGCATCCCATTTGGTCATGGTGTAAAATTATTTTTTAAATTTAGGATTCAATTTGCTAATATTTTTTTGAGGATTTTTGTGTCTATTTTAGGATATATTTTGATATGAAGGTCTTTATTTCATTCTTATAATGTCTTTATCTGGTTTGGTATTAGCCAAACAACAGAAAGAATTGGGAAATGTTGCTTCTGCTTCTGTTTCTGGAAGAGATTGCAGAGAATTGTTATTTTATTTGAATGTGTGGTAGAATTCGCTAGTGACACCATCTGGATATAGTGATTTCCTTTTCAGAAGGTTATCAATTATTGAATATTTTTAATAAATATAGGGTTTTACAAATTATTATTTCATTTTATGTGAGCTTTGGGAGTTTGTATCTCTCAAGAATTTGATTTATTTTTAGTTATGAAATTTGTGGACAAGGAACTGTTCATGGAATCCCCTTATTAACCTCTTAATTTCCATGAGATTAGTATGATGATCCTTCTTTAAATCCTGATATTGGTCATTTGTTTCTTCTATCTTTTTCTTGATTAGTCTGGCTAAAGGTTTATGGACATCATTGATATTTTCAAATAATTAACTTACAGTTTTCGTTGGTTGTTCTCTACAGTTTGTATAAATTTGAATTGGTTTTTGTTCAAATTTGTATATTTTTCTGCTTGTTTTAGTCAAAAATTTCTTGTCTATTCAGTTCATTAGGTGGAAACATAGGTTATTGTTTTATTAGATTTAAATAAAAATCTGATTATATATTTAAAGTTATAAATTTCCCACTAGCATTTATTTCTCTGCATCTCACACATTATGGTAACTTGTATCATTATCTAGTTCAAGATATTTTTATATTTCTAACCAGACTCCTTCTTTAACCCATGTGTTATTTACAAGTATTATTATTATGTTATTATAAATGTATTAACTTACAAATTTTCCAGGTTTTCATTTATTTTCTTTATTGATTTCTAGTTTAATTCAACTGCAATCTGAGAAGATACTTTGTATAAGTTTTATTATTTTAAATTTTATGGCCCTGAATGTTGTCCATATTGGTGAATATTTCATATGCACCTGAGAAACAGTTTTGTTTTGCTGTTGTTTGATGGACTGTTCTACAAATGCCAACTGGATGAAAACTGATTGGTAGTACCGTTCAGGTCAACTGCATCCTTGTTGATTTTCTGCCTACCCAATCTGAGACAGCCTTACTTTCTTGTAACTTTTGAAGGACAATCTTTCTCGATATAAAATTCTAGGTAATTGTTTTTTTCTCTCAATACTAATAGTTCACTTAACTATTCTTGCTTATATCATTTTTAATGAGAAGCACATGGTAATTCTTATCTGTGTTCCTCTCTGTGTAGGATGTCTTCCTTCTCCTGGTCTAGATTCATCCATAAATTTCTACCTGCCTTTGTTTTTCTGCAGTTTGAATGTGATACGCTCTATTGCAGGATCGTGGGTTTTTTTCCCCTTACTGATCCTGATTTCTGATCTCTGAGCTTCCTGGATCTAGTTTGGTGACTATGATGAATTTTTGGAAAGCCCCCATTATTATGCATTTTTTACATCTTTTGTATGAATAAACACTGTTTTATTTTTTTGTATGGGAAACCTGCCTCTTTACTTGTCCCAGGACTGCATTATTGATGCTGAGTATGGGCTTCCCTTGGTGTTCAAATAAACACAAATCAGAAGCACAAGGGAACTAGTGCCACATGGAGTTAAACTTTTAAAATACAAGAGATAGAGCTGAATCAAATATTCCTTTTCTTTCCTTAACTTGGAAGAACTGTTCTAAAACACAGTGCTTAAATGCACCCTCTTCCCTGATATCTTGGCTTTCCTTGCTTCTCTGTATTATTATTTTCCTTTATTTCTACTTCCCTGAATTGTAGCATCTTTTCCTACAGCCCCAGTTTCTGGTTACTAAAGCTAAAATAGGAGTTATTATAACTATGATTTTATAGCAAACAATTACACAGTAGTTACTAGGTACTAGAGATTATTCTAAGTGCTTTATATATTCATTATATGTGCATGTCAATATATGTATCTATTTTATCTCCCCTCTACCCTGTAGGATTACTATTTCTTACTGCCATTTTACATGTTAAAGAGCTGAGTGTCAGGGAGGCTATGCCACGTGCTTTGAGCCCATGTATTGGATGTTTAATGATTCATAGGTCTAAGATCCGTATCTAGGCTTTGAGGGCAGAGTCCATGTTCCAAGCCACAACATGCTGGCTTTGGCTGAGAGAACTACTCAGCTCTACTAGGAAGTGATAACAGACAAAAAGCCAAAAGAAACGCCATTGGAAGAATGAGGGTTTACTGCAAGGATGGGTAGATGGGCAGCTTGGTCATTCTCTGTATATTAGATTCTAGAAATGATTTGCCAGCTGATATTTCACATGAGGGAAATGTCTTGACATGGCTGAGAGAATGTATGCACCATGGTGGTCTTAGGCTTCATAAAGGTCATGGGCATGAAGACCTTAACCTGCATCAGTCAGTTCTCATCTAATGTGCAGGAAAACTGAGACACAGGTAATGGAAGGCTAGGCTCAGTTCAATCTTCATGTTATAAAATGACGACTTAGATAAATTTGTTACAATTAATCCTGCTGACTTCTTCTGGATCTATCCCAAAACATGAGGTTACATGGTTTTCTTCATCTTCCACAAGTTCAAATAAATTAAGGTCTCTAAAAGATCATTTGATAACTAAATTTTTTTGCTGTTGTTTGATGGACTGTTCTACAAATGCCAACTGGATGAAAACTGATTGGTAGTACCGTTCGGGTCAACTGCATCCTTGTTGATTTTCTGCCTGCCCAATCTGAGACAGCCTTACTTTCTTGTAACTTTTGAAGGACAATCTTTCTCGATATAAAATTCTAGGTAATTGTTTTTTTCTCTCAATACTAATAGTTCACTTAACTATTCTTGCTTATATCATTTTTAATGAGAAGCACATGGTAATTCTTATCTGTGTTCCTCTCTGTGTAGGATGTCTTCCTTCTCCTGGTCTAGCTTCATCCATAAATTTCTACCTGCCTTTGTGCTAGTTGTCTACACTGATAGAAAGATAAAAGCTTCTACATTTGATTCTCAGGGAGTCTCTTAATGGAGAGAAATTTCAAGGAAAATAAAAGATTGGAAACAGCCAAAGGATGCCCATTATGAGTTACATAGATATTTATCATTAGCTAAATTGGCTTTTTCCCCACAATCAGGAAAGAAAGAGATTATAGAGGCTTAGAACTCAATGTCTGGCATTTGAGCTAATATAGTTTATTTATTTAACTATGTAATTAGCATTTATTAACCACTTGATATAAACTGAATAGTTTGAACAAATCTTTAAGAGATAAGAGGTGCAAAATAAGACTTCCATCTAAGAGGGTGTCATGGCGGGACACATACAAAAGCATACGCCCGATATCTAGTGTGGTGAGTTGTGGCGAGTTCTGCTCCAGGTTACTAAGTGATTTAGAGACACTGATGAAGAAGTGCACAGTGGCCTGGGAGACACGCGGAAAGATATTTTGAAAGAAAACAGCAGCGAGTAGACGTATACATACAAAATCAGTGATTTTTTGGTTATGTTGATCAACCTTTAGATATTTTAATGTATCCAGGGAAGAAATAAAGGCAATAGATTCATTGGCATAGTCAAAAATAAAGGGAAATAGTCTTATTGAAAATATTTTAGCAGAAACTTTTTCATTAGGCAAACATGATAAGGCCCTTGAGTGTATCAATTCTATATTTAATAGGGTCTGTTAATGATAATTATTTTAATAGCAATATTTACCTTTTCTTCATGTTGCCCCCCATTAAAGTATTGTATATTCCATTCTATTGTATCCTGTAGGTGTTTAGTAAATATTTTTCAAAATATTAAATGCATCAACATTCATTTAATGAAACTGATATTGTATATTATTCAGGACTTTTTTGATCATAAGAGACAAAACTCAAGATTTAGTTCAAGATAAGAGGAAATTTTTTATCACAAATTGAATCACATTATTGGAAAGTCCAGTGACAAACTTGAGTATGTCTGAGTAAAAGATTTGTGGTTTCACCATTGGAATCACTCCTTCCCTCTCTTCTTTTCTCTCCCTCCCTCTCTCTCTCTTTTATTCTCTCTGTCTCTCTCTCAGCTCTTCTTTCTTTTTATTGGCTTTATTTTTTGTTTCCCTAGCTCCTAGGGCATAGGAGAGAACCTCCAGAAACTTGATGCCCAACTGGTCTTTAGAGCTAGGGATTCCTCAGTAATAACATGGTATAATCTATCATCTTAAATCTATCTTCTAACCTTTTGGAAAAAGGGAGTCTGGACCAGAATCGCCAGTTGGAAGGTGGGCAAAGCACAATGATACACAATCTTATCAGAACACAAGATGGAGAGAAACAGTTCCCTAATGGAAAGATAAATGCTGGGTGGATCGTCTTCAATTTTATATACACACGCGCACGCGCATGTGCACACACACACACACACACACACATACATACATACGTATGAAGGTCTGATTATGCATGTCTGTATCATCACAGGAAAAGTTATTGCTCACCCACCTTGCTAACATGGGACAAGAAAAAACTCCTGACCCCTGGGAAACAGCTCATCGATGCTGCACCCTCATCCCCTAAAGCTGGGCTCCTCCAGATTGCAGCAAAGAGCTTTGGGGTTATTTCTATTTTTGTGTCAGCACCCCAGACCATCCATATATAGAGCCCCTAATTTTTCCCCAGTGACCTCAGGTTGTAGAACACTGCACAGCAGAAGCTTGAGTTGCTCGGGTGTAACTTCCAAAGTGGAGCTGTGAATTTCATGCAGAGTCTCAGACAATGCAGACATGGTCAGGGTTTTTGCATAATGTTGCCATTCAATGAGTGTGAGTGTGCAGCACAGAACATCTCCAGGATATGTGCATTCTTGCACATTGGTTGTTAATTTAGTCAGGCCAACTGTCAGTCAAACCATCAGCCGACAGGCCTCTGAGCTGGTACATCAGGCAACCCCATGTGGCAGGCCATCCCTTGAATCAGATACTTAGCTAGTCATTTGGCCATGCATGCAGCTAGGCACCCAGTCAGCTAGCACGTTAACTAGCCATTCTGCCAGGCAGCTCGTCAACCAGCCAGTCAACCTCTGAGCCAGAGTGAGCAAGTGATTGAGCTTCTCCCTTCAGCTCAGCAGCCAGCCATTCAAGCCTATTGCTAATCAATCAATCATTCTGTCAGCCAGTCAGTCTTTAAATTCAGTAACGAAGGGGGATTGCCCGTTTTTTTTCCTCTGTTTTGTTTTTAGGATTGCGATCTATCTGCATACCATCTTAACATTTTTAATTATCGCGGACAAACTGAATCATTCCGTTGTAAATTTTCCAGCTAGATAGGGCATTTAAGACAGCACAAAGTTTACAATTTTGGTAAGCAGAACAGACACTGTACTACAAAATATTAACAGAGTCAGTAGGTTTACAGTAAGCACCTAAATGTTCTTAAAAGGATAATCATTTTAGGAGAGTATATTTACTGAGAAAATAAAAAGCAATAATTATAAAATTATCATATTTTTAATTCAGTGATTCATTTATGTAGGATTTCTTAAAAACACTTCAATATTTTAACAATAAAACAGACTTACCTTTCAGATACTATCACGTTAAGAATTTTAGGTAATCTAGAGAAAGCTTCTTCAGTGACTTCAAATGAATCTGACGGCCTCTATTGAAAAAAAAAGTAGATTCTATGTTTGTTTACTCTTATGTTCATCCATTCTACAATGATCGATGTCTTATATAATATTTAGATAATTTTTTTAAACTTTAAGTTTAAAAGAAAAAAGTCTCCGCTTGAAGGAATTCAGGGACTTAGGCAATAATGATAGCAAACATTTAACTCAACAAGTTTCTAATCCTAACAAAAGTACACATCTTTATGTGGTCACCTAGGATGTCCCCAGAGAAGCAGAAGATGTCGGGCTGAGTTTCAAGGAGGGGAGTTGTTTGTCCATCCATTTGGACTGGGGACAGAAATCACAAGTCCTCTAGGAGACGTGCAGGGTTTTTACCTGAGAAGTACCCTGGGTTCTGTTTCCAAGGGTCAATCTACATGAGCACTGGGTTATCGCTCAGGAAATGAGGCTGGAGAAGGTAGTGAGGCCATGCCCTTCATATCATGGTCTTCTGTGAACTTCGTCCTGTAAATCTCAGAAGGACCCCGGAGGGACTGGGGCTGATGGCAGTGATCCCGTCCACTTCATGGCCATTTCAACATGGCTGCTATTATGTTTTGGGATGGTGTTCTTCAAACTTTTTGTTCATACATTTCCAAATGAGCATTGAAAACCTTAACCTCTTACAAATATTTAAATTAGTACATAACATTTAAGTGTAGGTAGTTATAAATGTTGCATTTTCTGGCACGTTTTTAAATGGTGACATCCTTCAAACGAGATGTGTAGGTCATTCTTCTAAATGTATCCAATGAAATGAAAAAACGTGGGTTTCTGGACCCAATTCCAACATGCCGTATGAAATTGGGGGTTCCCATACCCCCAGCAAGCAATTCTTGGACACTAACTGGATATCCCATGATTCAACTCAATTCTAACACTGTTCTTACACAGATGCCATTAGGGAGAAAGCATCGGATCCTGACCTCCCACAGCCCCCTACCACACACACACGCACACACACACGCACACACACACGCACACGCACACGCACACACACAACTTCAGATGCCAGTTGCAAGCCCACGTTGTCACTTGTCATTGTGACCAGCTGGCTATAGATCAAAGGTACCAATGAATCCTGCTTTGGGTTCAATTAATTTGCTAGAGCAGCTCACAGAACTCAGAAATATTTTACGTGCTAGATCACTGGTTAATCATGAATGGCTGTAACTCAGGAACAGGCAGACGGACGAGATGAAGAGGACATGGTGTGGGGAAGGAGTGCGGGGCTTCAGTGTCCTCTGTGAGGGCACCATTCTCCCGAATCTCCACATTGTTCATCAACCAGGGCCTCTGAATTCCCTTTTGGTTTTTGTGGAGGCTTCGTCACACAGGCATAATTGAGTAAACCATTGGTCATTGGCAAGTGACAGCCTCTAGCCTCTCCCCTCTCCCTGGAGGTCAGTGGTCAGACTGAAAGTTGTAACTCTTTAATTACCAGGTTGTTTCCTTCCCCTGCCGGCCACTCCCCTTCCTTAAGTGAGGTCCCAAAGTCACCTTGTTAGCATAACAAACACACTTTGTGTCAGCTCTCTTCACTGAGGAAATTTCAAGGGTTTTCAGAGCTCTGGGGCAGAAATGAGGACCAAGACCAAATATATATCTCTTATTATAAATCACAGTATCACACACAACCATCAACCATTTTAAAAATTCTCAGGAAAGCTTTTCTTTAACAGAAATTTTATGTCACAATTTTCTACTTGAACTTTTGCTATCTTTAAGAACTTTACCCTAATGTAATAGTTTATCCTTAAAAATATTTTATTTTTTACAATATTATATAATTTTATAATAAAATTCATTTTCAAATACTTACAAGTTAAGCATATAAAATAGCATCCTGTAGCTAAGAGACTCTAAGTATTTAAAGTTAATTGGATTAATATTGTATTGTAATTAACATTAGTATGTTTTCCATCAACCTACTAATAACAAATTTTTTCAGTTAAAATCAATTCTTAATAATGTGAAAGAGACTTTGCATTAATTAGATCATTTATTTACAGAAGAATATTTCTTATTGAAATAATGAGACAGAACATCACCAGTTTTCTTTTTTTTCCTTTTAACACAGATAAATGTTGAGCATTCATGTATACAGATAAGATGAAGGGAATAACAAGAGTTTGCTATGTAAAATTACTCAATGTTGTAAGTTCCTTCCAAGTTATAATTTCAAAATTTCATAATTTTTTATCATCAAAGTGTTTCCAGTGATTTCTCATAGTTACCTCCACTAGGTATACCTATAATTTTGCTGGAAAAAAAACAAAACCCTGAAAACCATCTGATTTGAAAACAAATATCTTTTCTGTTCAACGGACTCATTGTTTTCCTTAATGTCTGACAAGTACATCCAAAAATTTACTAAACTTAAACAAATTGTTTTTAAGTTATCCTGTTTTTCTTCTACTTAGAAGCACCTTGTTTATCCTTATATAACCTGAAAGAGTAGAAAGACATGTAATATCATTAATGCAAAGCACCTTTACCAATATTCCATGAATATGTATGTATTCCATACATATATGATTACTTATGTATTGAGGTATAACTTATATGCAGTGAACTGCATTAATATTCAGTTTATGACTCAGCAGAGTTTTAGATTAACTAGATAAAAGTCATATATTTACATAAGCATTATCTAAAGTCAATACCCTTCACTTCTGACCTCTTTTACCATTCTCCAAAAACCATATTCAAGTGCAATGAAGGAAGGCTTTTTCAATAAATGGTGCTGAGCCAGTTCGACAGTCATGTGAAAGAGTAAAAGACTCTCTTGGCCCTTGCTGCTGTTGGAGAAGGTCATCAGGAGGTCATGACCTCTAGTTGACCTGCAATGTGAACCCCAGAGATCTTAGGCTCTCTGCTTCTTCTGTCTGTGCTGGGAATGTGCATTCTGCCCCTTGTTCCCACGGCCAGTGCAGGTTCAAAACTGGATCCTGAGAGGTGATGTGCTTTCGAGACCAACAGGACTGAAAACACGGTCTCTAGATAAGCTTCAGGATTCTGCAGGTGAACGTGGAGACCTATTTGTCTTGAGGCCGCTCAAGCCAAGCCTTGTAGGTAAGTTCCTTTACTTATCATAAACAAGTATTAATTCCAGATACATTGTAGAACTAAACATGAGAGGGAGAATAACAGGCTTTTAGAGGAAACATAGAAGAACATCATTATTTCTGTGAACACAAAGATTTTACAAACAGCGCAGTAACAGTGCTAAACACAAAGAAATAGAAATGTGTATATCAGATTATGTTAAAATTGACGACTTCATTTTATTTATTCAAAAGATCCATGGAGAGAGCTACCTGAAAACCCAGGAGTATGAAGGAACATATTCACAGTCTGGATCCTATGTTCTGCATATACCAAAAAAAAAAAAAAAATCTCGCCAATCAGTAAGGAAAAAACAGATAACCCAGAAGAAAAGCAGATATGGTACTCAAAGTCACTTCACACCAGTGGAGACTTGAAGGGCCAAGGAGCCCAGGAAAGGTGATCCACCTCATTAGTCGTCAGGGACATAAATGGCGATGGAACCACGCTGTCCTAACAGCACCCACTTAGCAGAGGCTAGAAGAACAGGTAGCCGCTACCCCATCTTGGTGGTAATAGGGGAGGGGGCATTAGGAATTCTCCTGATGTTATTTTGTAAAACTCTTTGGCAATTTCTTACAAAGTTAAGCATATTTTCATGATTCAGAAATTCTATGCTTAGTTACCTGTTCAACCACATTCTGGTGTCATTGAAAAGATTTTCACTTTGCATTATTTTGGTGGCTTGGATGAAAATCAAGTGACTCGAGTTGCATGTTCCTAAGCTAACACTGTACTTTTTTTTTGCCTCGGTGGCGGTAGGAGGGGCTTCAGCCCACAGTGAGCCTGCTGGAAGGGGTCGGTCCCAGCAGAGGTCAGGTGGAGGGGCCCCAGGTTGAGGGCGGTGGGCAGGCCAGAGCAAGCCATGGATCCAAGTCACTCAGTGGTACAGCAGGAAACCTCAGATGGAGGAACGGGCTGGAGCCCAAAGCTGGCCTCACCCTTGCGACTGTACTTTCAGAGATGGCCTTCAAATCAGGTACAATCAGGGCCCAGCTAACGACTGTTCAATCAAAGACTGTCTAAGATTAAAACAAAGCCTAAAAATTCCTCCCACCTAGCGGTGGTGTAGCCATAGTGACGTCGTAGCTAGGGCATTAGTCAGGTGGTTGTGGCCTCCATGGCACAGTGTTTATAACGTCCCCAGTGCGGTGCAGTGACGTCCTAGGCCTTCAGCTTCTTGCACCCCTCACTCCCTCCTTCACTCCCTCCCTCACTCCCTCCTTCACTCCCTCCCTCACTCCCTCACTGCCCCAGAGCAACTGCCAGTCCTCAAAGCTCTTGCTAAGTACCCAGTACTGCATCATTTTTTTGTCTTTTGTACAGTATTTTCACAGCACTTTCTCTATGTTCGGATATACAAATGCTTACCATTGTGTTGTGGTTGCCTACAGTAGTCAGCAAGTAGCATGCCGATTAGAGCTCCAGCCTGGAAGGAGTAGGCTGTGCTGTCTGGTGTTGCTCAGTTGTGCTCTGAGACGTCTGCCAAAGACAAAATTGCATCATGAGGTATCTCTTGGAAGGTACCCCCGACATTAAGTGATGCGTAACTGTATTGCGAGCTCTTGAATTTGTTCTTTAAGATTGTAGTGGCTGTTCTTAGAGTGTTTGCATTTTCATACAACGTTGAGAATTATCTAATCAACTTCTACAAAGAAAAGGCTGCTCTTGTTTTCATTGGAACTGCCATGAATCTAGAGATAAATTCGGTTAAGAGTGGAAATCCACAATTTGGGTCTTTCAGTGGAATTAGGTACATTTTAAGATTTCTTGTACCTTTAAAGTGACACAGTTCGGGATGCTGGTTTCTACAGCTTTGCTGATAATTGTGAATCATGCATTATTTACACATTTCCTCCTCACTGCCTGTGAAGTTTATGGGGGCAAAATTAATGATTGTGGGAAACTGAAACTTACTTTTTTTCATTCTCCATGTTTATGTTTGTTTTCTTCCTTCTTTCATCTCCATTCAATTTACCCACCTAAATCCCTTACGTGTTGTGGTACTAATTTCATCGACAATGATAGTGGCTCAAGATAGGCCATTAGCATTCTCCCCAGTGCTAAGAAATAACCCATGTTTGTGTTTACGGGAGGGAGTTATAAATTACATTGAAATATCATTCAGTTAGAGTCATTCTCCAAGATTGTAAAGAGATGGATGGTCTCCAGGGGAGGGTTGTCATAAAAAGGAAAATCAAACCAGCTGAATAATACAATAAGTCTCTGTATAAAGCTGGCTCGGCCAAGCAAGAATATAAAAGGTGGCAGCCTTTGACGAGATGGCTGACAGATTTCATTTGTCGAGGATCAGATCTTGCCCTGGTGCCACATGTCATATTCTCCCACCACCCGCTTGGTGTTCTACAGGCCCTCTCTGCAGCTGCTGTCAGGGGAACATGCAGAGGCAGCCAGCGAAAGGGCGGGCGTGGTTAAGTCAAGTGTATAAAAAACAGCCATTTTCTCCTCTCCTCTCCTGTTGTAAGGTTCAAACAGAATCTCTAGTTGATTTACTAATCCTACAGAGGGAAAGTGAGACCAGAATAAATAAGTTTTACTTCTCTCTGCCCCCTCATCTTTGTTTGTTTCTCCCCAGCTTCCCTATCTCCTTTTCTTCTTTGTGGTTCTTTTTCCCATTTTCCCTTTCTTAATTCCTCTTTAGCCCATCTTTAATTTTTATTTGCATTCTCTACCCCAGCCAACCTGACTGCCTTCTACTTCTCCCTTGCTCTTTTTAATTAGAGTTGTATAATAAGTCTTCCATAGTTATTGTTTTTCATCTTTTGATTGCCTGAGAGGAAACCCACCTAGAATTGTCTAGGACTCATGCTTGCTTCATCAATTACCTTGAAGAACACTCCCCTTGACCTCTCCATTCAGGCTTACTTCCTCCGTTGTCTGATTATACCGACTATGTGCGTGTGTTTCTTCTCTGTGTCAAGGCAATGGGATGGAGCAGAGAGCAGAAAGGTAAACCAGTGTTCATCTCTGACCTAAAGTGGTCCACTGACATATGCCCTCAGTTGGTCCTTAGTCTGGGCAATTAAAGAATCCCAGAAGGAAGTCCAGATCTTCATGATAAAACCACACAGAGTTTACTTACAAACTAGAAACATGGCATTCAGAACTTTACCAGTTATATATGAACATATGGATAAGCACTTTAAATATACTTTATGATGTTTTTCTCCCAAAGAAAGAGAATTTGAGGTGTAGCTCAGTCTGTGGTGAGAATACCTGGATCTCTATACGAGCTCATGATTCTCAGCAAAATTCATTCCTGACCCTACCCTATTTCTCCTTTCTGTCCTCAACAACTCAAATGTTGACATTGTAGTAATAATTCCCAAAATTATTTCAGTCAACATGTTGAGTCCAATAACCAAACAAGTAAGATAGCACTATAAACCAGGCATCCTAACTAGTTATCCTCATCATACCAAGTGTGCGCGCTCGTGTGTGCTCTCTCTCACATGCACACACATGCACAGAGTATATACTGTATATAGTTACATGCCTATTGTATGGGTTTTGAGAAATAATTGTGACTGAATGGCTGAATAAATAAATCATCTTGAAATGAATGTAGATCCTATACTTAGTGTTTGAAATTGCCTCTTCTGTTATTCAAAATATCATTAAAATATAGTACACTGAAACATGGACTTTGCTATAGCATTTTAAACTCAGACTTAATATAAAAATGCGTTTATTTCAGCCAAGTTACATTGAGTTCACTAACATTTACATAATGCCTACTATGTGTCTGTTACTGATCTGCGTGCTTTGTTATATGAGAGACCATTCAGTACATAAGAAAACATTAGAGTAAAAAGACTCTCAAAAATAGCATTCCAAACAGCATTGTCTGAGAAGAGGCAAGGCAAAAAGGAAGCTATTGTCTAGCAGTGATCAATTTCAGACAGTTTCAAAATGCCTCTGGTGATATCATTCTCACCATCTCATAATGTTTTGCAAGTTGTTAGGAAGAGGACATTAAATCACCCAGTCAGTAAAGCTATTATCTTCCCTATAACTCATATAAATCTACTATGTACAGGAAATAATTATTTAATCACTCCAGTGCCACTCTTGTAGATAAAGCTCAGCCACTGTCTTTAGAGTTACATTACAAATGTTGCAGAACCTGTTTATTCACACAAATCAGAAATGTCCAAAATGCACAGCATCAGTCCTAATGGAGGATTGCACGCACCCAGCCAGACACACAGGCACACACAGATTGACTTTTTTTTATTTCCTTCACACTCCCAACCATCCTCCAGCAGGAGCTCTTAACTGCAAAAACTAACAAATTACTCTACAGCTTTCACTCAGGTTTACTTCATCCTGTTACCTATTATCCAAACCTTAGACAGAGTGATCTTCACAATGTAAATACAACCATTTATCTCTGCGATAAAGTATCCAGTGTTAAAGCAAAAACTAAACAATGCCTGCCACCCCCTAGATTTTCTGGAGAGGAGTCTGAAAACTACAGCCCATGAGCTAAATAAATTTACAAGTTTCATTGTAATATAGCCATACATAGTCATTTATATATTGTCTTTGGTTGAGTTTGCAAATGATGACAGAATTAAATAATTGCAACACGTCTCTAAGGCCTGTAAAATCTAAAATTTACTCTCTTGCTTGTATTTGTTTTCTACTGCTATAGAACCAACTACCACAAATGTATCAGTTTAAAATAACAAAATCATATTGTCTCCCAATTTCTCTGAGTCAGGACCCTGGCATGATGTCCCCGTATTCTCTGGTTAGGGTCTCACGTGACTGAAATAAAGATGTTAATAGACAGGCCTGGGGCCTTCTCTCAGTTACCTGGTGTTTGAAGAATTTGGTCTCTTGCGGTTGTAAGACTCCTGTTTTCTTCTTGGCTCTCAGCCAGCGGTTTGTCTCAGTTCCAAGTATTGTAGGCTGCCCCCATTTCTTGCTCCATGGTCTCCTTCATATTCAAGTCAGCAATGGAAACTGTGAGCTAAATACCCTGGTGCTGACAACTTCTGAAGTCCTCTTTGTCTGACCCCTTTACCCAGATTTAAAACTTTAGATTTTTAGGTCTGGTAGTAAGATTCAGGGTCATCTCTTCAGCTTAAGGTCAACTGATTTGAGACCTTTGTTACACCTGCAAAATTCCATTGCAGCAGCATCTAGATAAGTGTTTGATTGAATATTTGGGGAAAAATGCATGTGTACAACTGTGTCAGAAAGTCTTGGGGCCATTTTAGGATTCTGTCTGCCTTACGATGCTTTATACACAATGTTTGTTGACCCAGATCTAGATCCACCTGACTCATCCAGAAGTGCCTCTCACCGCGAGCCCCCTGCCCGGGGCCCCAGCAAAACTGGCTTTTATTGGACTCTCATACCCACCAGGCTCTTTGTTACTCTGATCCTTTTTATATGCCATTTTCACTCTTTGGAATACTTCTCTCTCCAATCTATATTTGGTTAGCTCCTCTTTCTTTATATATTAGCGCATGGTCTCTTTACATAGAGAATTTACTTTAGTTCTCGGACCAGGTCCTCTCTGCATCAAAGAGATCTGTGTAAAACTCTATGCCTCTCTACCTTTTTGCAATTGTCATAACTGTCATCTCTATTTGTCATAAATTTATTCAGTAGGGTGACCAAATGTCCCATGTTGCTTGGAACTGAGGGAGTTCCTTAAATATAGACTTTCAGTTTAAAACTGTATTAATCTGGGGCAAAAAGAAAAAGTTGGTCAATTATTTGATTTGCTATTAATATGTCTTATCCCCTATTTTCTACGATTTGTGAGTTCTGATATAATATATTTTTATTTTGGTTTACTAACTACCTACAGTTTTTACCTGTAGCAGGTGCTCAAAAAATGAAAACTTGACTTTAATTAAATTCTAAAAAAATCACAGAGAGACAGTGCCTTGTTACTTTCTACGTAGAGTGTTTGGTGCTAGCTTTCTCATTTATTGGCCAAAGAAGGTCTGCCTTCCACTCCTATTCCCTACACAACAGCACTCCTGTGAATATCTAGAACGGAGTTCAATGAAACATAAAACATTAGCTGTCCAAAAGTCCAATTAAAACTTGAAGCCCAGGGTTTGAAGCGTAAGGAGGGCGATATTGCTAATGTGCTCTCCTGATTGTGTTCAAGTATGTTGATCTATTACTATAGCCAAATAGGTATCATTTAAAATTTTTATTTCTGGGGAAAAAAAAACAAAACAAAAAACAACACTTTTAAAGGCAGAGGTGTTGCCTACATATTTAACCAAACAATGTATACAAAGGCCAATAAACACATGTTAATCATTATTGCTCAAAATCAATAGTTATTAGGGAGTTTCAGGTTAAAATCCTGCATATCTGGTAACACAGCCACACCTAAAGGCCAGAGTTACCAAGCCTTACGGAGCAGGACCTGCCTGGAATAGGAAGCGGTGTAGGGGCCTGAGCGCTAAAAACAATAAGGAACTTCTTGGAATGATGCAAATGCTCTAAGTCTTGATGGTGGTGCTTACTTTAGGAATTAGATTTGTCAAATTCCATCTGCTTAAATCAGGGAATTTTGCTGTAGGGGAATTAAAATTAAAGGAAGATGTTTTTAGAAGTTTGTGGCTCATCACCTCCAAAATATTAGTTTATTTATAGACCGCTGAAAGCTGGGTAAGATTCACAGTCTAGTTCATCAGTTAGTGTCAATCTCATGAATTTTCTGTTTCAATCATGTACTATAGTAATGTAAAATGTCAGCATTAGGGAGAGCGGAGTTAAGGTACACCGAACACTGTTGTAGTGTTTATTTCAACTTGACACTCTATAATTACTTCAAAATAAAAACGTTTTACAAATCATCCTATGGGCCAGGCACTATCCTAAGTGCTTGGAGATTGAAGCAGTAGAATAAAATCAATGATTCCTTGTCCTTATGGAGCTTACATTCAGGAAGAGTTAAACAATAAACAGAACAAATAAATATGTAATATTCTGTTGAGCGATGATTCAGTCTATGAAATAAAACTAGGACAAGGAGATAGAGTTTAGTGGCCAGACTCCTGGCAGGCAGCTCTGCAAAGGTGACATTGGAAACTTCAAATATTTATATTTGAAGAAGGAGAAAAATGTGTCCAGTTAATTCTTTTATTGATATACTACTAATTTAGCATTCTTATACGCTATGTCTGGGAAAACAGTAAGAAAACTAGGCCAGCATTTAGCCTATAGAAATACCTTTATATAAGCTAAATCTCTATTTTATTTGAGGAAAAAAGTATATATGGGCTGGAAGAGAAATAATTTTGGGGATTGTGCTTCAAAGGTCTTTGTGTCTGCAGATAAAAGCAAACATAGAAACTACTATGTCGGTCATAATAGTTGACTTATTATATTGCCACTTATTTTATTAGACACTTGCCTCATTCTAAATTGATAATTTCTCAGAAGATTTGATTTCAACAGTTATCCTGAAAAGTGTGTGCTGTTTTACTGGAAACCACATTTGATAGATGAGGAAACAGAAGCTCAAAGAGATAAACTAAATTGCCTAGACTCACAGAGTCCATGGCAGAAACAGAATGAATGCCAGTCCTCCTGGGCTCCAAGGCAAGCTCACAAGCTATGCTTCCCAGAAGAAATGGAGGCAGGCAATCCCAAAAGCAGCACCAGCATCACTGAAGGCAGATGGTTGACCACCTTCACAGAGCGAAGCCATTGGGCACTAGGGCAGGCAAATTGTATTAGCTACATAACTAATCTAATGCTTCTCAAAACCCTAAAAGATAAATGTTAGCCCTATTTTAATGATGTTAAAAATAAGGAATAAAAGGAGAGACTTGGCCAAATTTATGACACTGGTATAAAAAAAGTCAACTGAATATATTGAAATTGACTTATTCACTGACTCATGAATCGAGCAGCATCTAATCTAGCAGCTAGGAAGGAGCTCTGAGAAGCTGTAAAAAATGAAGAACTTTTTAGAGGCAGAAGGGAGTGCAACCAGGAAGTTCTACCAAGGTAGAAAAGTTGGCTGGCTCTTGTCAGGTTACTTTCTCTTGAGAGATGGCTGGGGTCTATCAGGCAGACCAGCTAACTAGTGCGGATCAGGTGAGTTCTGATTAACTGGATTAAGAGTCCATTAGTGGGCAAGCAGAAACTGTAATTAAGTTGCCTTGGTTTGGTGAAGCCAGGGCTTTACACAAGCTACTCTTTTTCCGACCTGTTGTCTTGATTTTAAGAGTGGTAAAGGAAAGGCCTGGAAATAACTAGAATAAGTGTCACCTTTTACTACCTACTCCATCCATGTCAAAATGCACTCATCAATTATAGCTCATCCTTTTCTTCTAATAAAACATCTGAGATTATTTCTTAACACATTGCTCCTGAAAATCTCTACCTATGGATTAGAGTTATCACAGGGATAAAAAATTATGTACTATCCCATGAGTAGATTAACCCTTATAGTTAACATTCTGTGATTCTTCATTATGTAAAGTGAATTACCGTAGGATTTCCCTCATGGAAGTTGCTTGCTGTCTTTCTTTCCTCTGGCCAGTGTGTAGCTGTATTGCGGGTCTGCACCAAAGCAGACATCATAAACAACACATGAGGCTGTCCTTTCTGTGGCTCTGAGGAGCATTAGAATTTAATGTGAAGGCTTTTAGTTAATTCTATAGGGAAAGAAATGAAAAAGAACTCATTCTGAAAGATAATGTGACAGAGCAGAGACAAGCGTAGGCCACGTAATTAGACCAGAGTAGACTTTTTCCTACATTCTGCATGATCTTGGACAAGTAATTTAACCACACTACAACTCCATTTCCTCACATGAAATTTTATTAGAATCACACTATCCTACTGCATTTTTGCAGAGGTTAAGAGATATATCACATTTACGCTCCAAACAGAGAGTTTGTATATGGAATGCACTCCACGGACATGGGTTCTCTTCCATTTTCATTTTATTTGTTGAAACCACTGAAACAGAGCATACACTTTGCCCAGGACATGCAACAGTATTAGAATTTTAGAACCAGAGAATGTGAGAGTAGGAATGGTCTTTTGATCATACTTTACTATCTTTCCCTTGAAGGCTGGGACCAGGACTCAGCAATCTCTTTGTAGTCTGTAATGCCTTGCATTAAAGTAATGGCTTATCTTCTGAATGGCTGAATATCTATTCAAATCCTTACTACGTAGACTAAATGCAAAAAGACACAGTGTATCAAACACAAAATAACTAATTAGATTTCTAGAGTGTCATGATACAGATTATGTTAACTTTTAGCTCTACATTTGTTCTTCTTTATAGAGTGTCCTTTTAAATAAAATGTTTACTTGAAGTAAGTTCCTGAATTTTCATTAAGAATCAGATAGGCACATTTCAAAAGAAACTGCAGCTGTTCTTAGGGGTTTGAATTGCCATTTGGATGAGGAAACTTACCTGTTTTATACTGTAGATCATTATCTAAACTCTGAATACAATGGAACTCAAAAGCATAAGGAAAGAATAGTGCTTTCAAGTATTTAAACTTCTGTTTTACTTCCTAATGTGGCATTCATTGGTAGTAATTACCTGTGTTGGAACTTTCAAAAAAATGAAGGGGCAAGAGTGGTTAGTGGCCAGACAGCTTGCCACAGCGTGGCCTGGGAAAATGGTTCCTGTATCTGCCGGCTTAGCTAACCACCTGGGGAGTATATGTGGTGAGTGGGCTCCAATACAGCATCCACTGCTTTAGCTCTAGTGAATCTGATTTAGTGGGCCTGAGCCTGTGGCCTTCCAACCTTCGTTGTAACACAGTGTCCTAAACGATTTTATTGCATAGGTAGGATTACACTTCTATGTCAGTAACAATAGTAATATAATTCTTAATAAGTAATCATAACTTTATTATATCATAATGATATATCATTATCACATATTATTATAGAACTGAAAGACTGGCTTGGAGGAGGAAGTAAAACACAGCTCTCAGCAGTCACATTTTTCCCAAGTCCCTCTAGGGGTGCTGTTTAACATCATTACCAAAATTAGTGCAACTTTAGTGAGCAGGGAGTGAGGTGTTTTTAGGTAGGGGGCCCCGTCAGCTGCAGTCTCGTTCAAAAGGCCCCGGGTGCTCTGTGTTTGGAAGCACAGAGCCTGAAGCAAGAGATCTCCGTAGTCGTATTGTGTCTGACCCTTCATGATGAGGCAGTTCTTCCAGGAATAGAAAGAAACTATTAATTAACTTGTGACGGGTAGCATTGTATAAAATGACATTTGTATGTACTGCATTGTGCTCGCCACCAAAAGTTTCATTTCCATCCATCACCACACAGTTCAGCCCCTTTACCCGTTTGACCCTCCCTTCCCCTCTCCCCCCAGTAACCACTGATGTGGTCTCTGCTTCCGTAACTTGTTTTTGTCTTCTTTGTTGTAGTTCTGTTTTTGTTTTTATATTCCATAGGTCAGTAAAATCATACAGTATTTATATTTTTTCATCTAACATATTTCTCCTAACAAAATACCCTCAAGTTTGATCCAAGTTTTCACAAGTGGCAAGATTTCACCATTTTTTATGACTGAGTAGTAATCCACTGTACCACCATACTTTTCACTTCTCTGTTTTTAGAATTTTTCATCTATATATTTATTAAATATCTACTACGTGTCAGTATTATGCTAGGCCCTATCTCAGCCATATGACAAGGCGTATGAGAACTAAATAGTAAGAATCACACTGAAACATATCTGTGGAACAATAATAGTCTTGTTTCACTTCTGATTCTTTACCCTCTATTAAGAGAATTAGCATGGATATCACTGACAAATCATTCAAATATGTGTTGATTGCTTTCATGTGTGTTTTTTTCCTCATTTTTTTCGGTACTTAGGTGTTTTAATCTAAAAAGAAAAATGTGTCATCTATTATCATTCTAGTATATGTCCAGGTGATGAATGCATGAAATTGATAAAATATGTTGTCTTTATTTTTATTCTATGATGGTAAAATTTAACTGTACATGCATTAATGCACTATAGACCTACATACTAAGTTAAATAAGAATGTTTCATTTTAGATAAACTTTGAATTGCAGTCAAATAAAGGGTCATTTCTGTTCAGAGATTTATAGTTTAGCAGATGCCCCAGCCATTATATCTCTCTGGCTTCCACTCTGTATTAATTAAAAGTCTTATTTCTTCTGTCCTTGGCCATAGACCACTGATCTGAACAATGACTCCAGGCATAGTCTGCCGTAGCACCAGCTCAGGTGAATAATAAAATAGAAACATACTGCTGTTAATTTTAAAACCTGTCAGTGCCTTCCGATTAGAAAAAATATAATATTTTTTTAATTTCAACTTTTGGTTGTAGAAAATAAAGCATTTGTTTTCCAAAATCATCTCTTATATACTGTACAATATGCCAAGATATTGATATATTTGTAAAAATGCCCATCACAACTCTTCCTGGAAATTAGCATTACATCTGATTTGTAATTGGAGCTGTTTGAGAGACGAAGCAATTGAGACTTAGAAATCTTAAGAAGTTGATTAAAAACATCTAACAGTGTTAATAACAGTTAAACCATTCTCAATGTTTGACCTGAGCTGGTTATAGTAATAATTACTTTTCATTTATTAGCACATTTAATCTCCATAACATTTTGTAGCAGTTGGTAGTATTATATCCCTTTAAGCAAATTAGAGTATTGTAATTAGAAAAGTTTATGAAAGCAAAACAGAACAGACCCAAGATAACGAAACTGAGCTGTGTAACTGCGGTTTGAGATGAGAGGAGTCCAGCTCTAACACCCAACCATCCCAGAGCTGTTACATGGACGTGCCTGTCAGGGATAAGGGCATTTTCAAAATGTTAATAGGATTTTGAATGTAAAGAGGTGGTTTTCGAACCCACACATTGTCTTAAACCACCTAGTCTTGTATCTCTTCTCTTATTTGGTGATAAATCCAGTATCAAATTTCAGCCAAGGACACAGACTTTTATAGAGGCAAGTAACTAACTAGGGTTTTATCTGGCAGAGACTCTTCAGTGTGAGCCTTCTTTCCCCAACTGTGCTTCACACCTTTAATATCATTCAAGAACATTCATTCAGTGTTGACACCATTCACAACTGTGCAAATGACATTATCAGATTGGCAGGCAAATGGAAGCAATTATCTCATAGTCTTAAGGAATGCACACATTGACATATATTTGCCTTTTGATAACAAGGAATGATCTGTCAGCTGAAAAACAGGCCTAGCATTGAAATGCTTCTGAAATATTTATTTCATTCCCAGGCGAATGACAACTTTGGCAATAAACAGTGATACTCTCACTTAAGGTGAGTTTTGGAATTAGAGAGCTGAGTTAGCACTGTCAGCTTGGCATATATTAACATATGAAAACACTCAGCATTTTGTCTCTTGGGAAGAAGGGTAATTAATCATTGACAAACAAATTGTAATTCTTATTATGCGTACTAGTGAAGAAATAATATCTCAGCTTCATACAATCTGGGTTTCATTGTGTGGTGGGGAGCTAAGAACTACACAGCGGGAAGCCCTGAAGGAATTCCTGAGCATCAAGATCCTGTATGATGCATTTCTCAGAGAGAAGAGACCAAAACAAATCATGGTAGGATCAATAATCATAATTCACAAACCGAGTAAGACTCTCTCCGCCTACCAGGGAGAGTGGTCCAATAATGACTATTTGCTTTCGATTTGTGTTTTTAAAAAATACAGCCTAGTGTAAGGAGAAAGGCAGGAATTGTCAGTTTTTGACCTGTAAAACCAGGAGCTCATGCCACTCAGTTGCAGGTATCTGTAAGGGTGATTCCTGCCAGTTCCTCTCTCAGGTCCATTTGCCATCAGCGGCTGGCCTGCAAGTGATTTCAGGTGTCCTCTTGGACTGCTCCTGAGGACGATTCAGTATTGTCACGCAGCCTTCGTGCATTGTTCGTACAAATATTCACTCACCCATGAACTTTGCTCAAATGTTGACCACCGGGATGGAATCAGATGACAAATATATAAAACTATGTGTGTGTTGTGTAGCCAACTATAAACAAGCTATATTCATTTATTTTTTTAATTTAAAAAAATGGAAATAGATCCATGTGTCCATAAAGGTAATCCTTGCCCTTGGCACTCTGCCTATTTTGCTAAGTTCGCCCTATTCAGAGGTATTCTAGAGTCAACTTAGTCCTCCCATCTCTCTGAAGTAAGAGAATGCATAAATGTGTCAGGTTATTAGCTCCTTTATTTTTATGGAAGTGGACTCTAAAAGTAGATTTTAGCATCAATTGCAACTTGTATCCAGGATCTGCCACTGTAATTTTTCATATCTCGCTTATAAAAGTGTAACAAAAATTTATTTGGACATGTTCAGTATTATCAAATGATTCTATAAATTCTCTTGTTGAAAAATAAGGAGAACTCTTTTATTTTTTATTAACAACAGAGTATATTTTGTTTCCAGTAATGGGTATTTATGACCATAAGCTAGGATACAATTTAGACATCATATTTGGATTTTGATAATTCTTTACAAAATAATTTATATGCACTGTTAACTTTTCCTCGAACGATCCTCTCAAACTTGTGCATGTAACAACTCTAACTTTTTAAATTACCATCTCAAGTATGATTTTTTTGTCTCTGTGATGTTCAACCCTACATGCTTCTGAAAACAAAATACTCAGTAGAGGTATATTCCAATAATTTAAATGGTGTGATTTTTAAAATAAATGTATGAATAAATTAATGACTTACTCTTGACCTGAGCTAAATATCTGGTTGGAAGTAGCATAGTGACTAAACCTCTTCACACTGTTTTCTTCAGACCAAAATGATGGGCAACTCCACAGTTAAAGTATAGCAGTATACCAGGAAGTTGTGTTTCTACCATTTGTAAACCATAGCATAGTCATGTTTTAAAATTATGTGATTTTTTTTTACATGATTTGAGAGATAAAACTTAGCTTGTTTTGAAAGCAGTTGTAAAAAATACTGCCGCTAGTAGGTTGTTACATAATATGAAATACAGAAGCCTGATCTAAAGTTTAACATGTAGTATATCCTGTATTGACTAGGAAATGGTTAGGAAAGAGCAAGACTTCTTCTCCTGTGTACTGAGGAAAAAAAGGAAAAGGAAATGGACTCATTATATAGCTGTTTTAAGATATATAGGTGTGTGTATATACCTATGTATGTGTATATGTATGTATATATATGCATATTTTTCTCTCTTCTGTGTATTTTAATTAGTTTTATTATGATACAATTCACATAAAATTTAACATATGTTAATTGTAGAGTTGAATAAGTTTAGCAAATTAACCCACGTGCTAACTACTGCAATCACGATGTTAAACATCCCCAGCGCCTTAGCATATCCCTTATACCAATTCAGAGGCACGCTCGTGCCCCAGCACTCTGCCTTGGCAAACACTGAACTGCTTTCCATCATTTCTAGCAGTTCATACAAATTGACCCATTGTAGTATGTCGTCTTTTGTGTCTGACTAATTTTACTTAGCATATCACACTTAAAATCCATGCATGTTGTTGAATGTATTAGTAGTCCATTATTTTATTGCTGAGTAATATTCTCTTATATGAATACATACCACTCATCTTTTGTACATTCACCGGTTGAGGGACACGTAGGTTCTGTGTGATTAGGGGTTACTATGAATTAAGTTTCTGTGGGCATCCGTTAACATGGCCCTTACACAAAACCATACACCTTTGTGTGACATATATTTATGTTTTGGGGGTACACGACTTAGGACGTAGGTTTAGTGAGCATGGAAAATGTATTTTAATTTTATAAGAAACTGCCGAATTGTTTTGAATTTTCACCAAGTATGTATGAGTGTGTCCGTTCCCTATCATTGGTGACGTTTGATGGTTTTAGATATCTGTCCTTTAATTTTAGCAACTGCACAATCGCTGCGGTTGCTGCCTTTCCAGCGGGCGCACACTCACACGCAGTCGTGGTTCCAGCACACAGCGCCTTCACGGCAGTGCCATTCGGCATCTTACGCGCTCCTATTCGGTTCGGTTTTCCTGGTAAAGCTTTTGGTTTTCTTAATTTTTAATGAGTTTTCTATGTTTCCCTTCCATTAATTTCCCCTCTAATTTTTGTTATTTTCTTTCTTCGGCTTGCTCAGTTTTCGTTCTTACGTTTTTCTTCATGTCTTAGGCTGGAAGAAATATAGACATTTTAATATAGACATTTTAGCAGGAGATTCCACTCTAAATACCACTCTAGTTAAATCTCGTAAGTTTGGTATACTGTTTCCTTGTCATTCACTTCAAAGCATTTTGCTGATTTCTCTTTTAAATTCCCCTGCACTGGAAAACGTCCAATGTGGCTTCTTAGAGGGTGTTTCAGGGACGACAGTGTTTTGAGCAAGCGTCTCCTCGCCTCCTGATCAGCTCAGCTGGCAACTAACTACTGTATTGCTCATTTATTTTTAGCACTGAATAATATTCCATTGTCTGGATATACCAACTTTTATTTATCTTTCCCCTGCTGAAGAACACCTCTGTGCACTCCAAGTTTAGGTAATGATAGGATTTTTTTATGCACGTAAGTTTTCAATACCTTTGGACAAATACCAAAGACTATTTTTGCTGGATCGTCTGGTATGTGTATGTTTAGTTTTGTAAGAACACCCGAACTGTCTTCCAAAGTGGCTGCACCATTTCACGTCTCCACTAGCAGCACAGGAGGATTCCTGCTGCTCCACAGCCTCTCCAGCTCTTGTCTCTCACTGCCAGTGTTCCGGGTTTTGGTCATCCCAATGGGTGTGTAGTGCTATCTCACTGGTGTTTCAAGTTGCAATTTCCTGTTGACGTATGTGGAGTTATTTTTATAAGCTTCTTTGCCATCTGCGTCACTTTTCTGTTTGTGTCTGTGAAGGTTCTTTGGTCCATTTTTAAATTGTGTGGATTTTTTAGTTTGTTTTCTTATTGAGTTTTAAGAATCCTTTGCATATTTAGCATAACAGTCCTTTATTACATGTATCTTTTGCAAATGTTTTCTGCCGGTTTGTCGTAGATCTTATAACTCTCTTGATGTTGTCTTTCACAGAGTTTTAAATTTTAATGAAGTCCAGATTACCAATTATTTTTTCCATGTATTGGTGTTTTATCTAAAAGGTAAAATGATACCAAAAAGGGATCGTTATTCCTTAGACATCTAGATTTTCTCTTATGTTATCTTCTGGTAGTTTTGTAGTTTTACTTTTTACGCTTTAGGTTTATGACCCATTTTGAGTTCATTTTGTGAATGTATATGGGTGTGTTTGTATTCTTCTTTGCCCCCACCATGTGAATCTCAGTTTTTCTAGCACCATTTGTAAAAGAGACAACCTTTGGTCCATTGTACTACTTTTGCTCCTTTGTCGAAGAGCAATTGACCGTATTTATAGAGGCCTATTCCTGGTCTCTCCGTCTGTTCCATTGATCTATTTGTGCATCTTTCACCAATACCACATGCCTTTATTAGTATCTAGTTTGATATTAACTTCTAAAGTCAGGCAGCACCATTACTTCAACTTTATTCTTCTCCTTCAATATTGTGTTCAGTATTCTAGCTCTTTTTCCTCGAGATATAAATTTAGAATTAGTTTTTCAATATCCACCAAAGTCGCTTGTAGGAATTTTAATTGGGGTTTTATTGATTATTGACCAATGATGTAGATTTTTTTCCTTTGACTCATTTTAATCAGGTTGAAGAAGTTCTGTTGTAAAAGAAGAAGTCTGTTGCAGAGAAGTTTAATTATGAATGGCTCTTTTATTGATTTAATATACTGGTAAGGGACCATGTTTTCCTCCTAATTCCTATGCCTGATAATTTTTTTATTATCGAATATTGTGAATTATATGCTATTAACTGTAGGGTATTTTTTAATATTCCTCTAAGGAGTATTAGGTTTTGTACTGGTAAATAGTCAACTAACTTTAGAGCAATTTGAGCTTTCAAGTCTTGCTTTAGGTTTTGTGTGTATGTGCTAGAGAGCCTTTATTCTGGGGTTTCTGTAGCCCCACTACTAAGACAACGCCATCTAAAGAATCTAACAAATGCCTCGTTTTCTAGGAGATCTTTCCACTGTGGCTTCTAGGATCACCAACTATTGCCAGACTTGTTTGAATACTGATAATTTATGGCCAATTACCTGCCAGTGGTTCTTTCTGAAGCCTTAGGTAGTTTCTTCTCATGTATGTATGGAGATTAGAATTCAATGACAGTTTCAAATCTTAGGAACTCTCTGCCTGTGTAATTCTCTCCTTTCTGGTATTATATCCTGAAAGTTTGATTTGCTTCAACCTTCTCAAACTCCAATTCTAAATCCCCTACCCAGTAAGTTCATCAGACTCTGCTTGCCGCCTCCCTCTTTGTTGCCTGAAAATTGTTTCCATGCCATAAACTGAGGCAACAGTGGGCTTACCTAAGTTTTCTTCCTTCATTCAGGCTTGCTGTCTTTCTGTGACTTTTCTCTAGTGTCTAAATATTTATAGTTAACATATTTGTTTAGTTATCTAGTTGCTCAAAGTAAGAGGGCAAACCTGTAGCAGAAAAAAAAAAATTCTTGGGTATGAACAGATATGTCTATCATGTCTGAAACCACAGTAAAGAAAAAAAGTATTGTTGAAAATTACATATCTAAAAGTAAAAGGTACAGTGTGATCATTTGCTTATTTCTCTGGCTTCAGTTTTGTAGTCTGTGTTGCCAAAAGCTGTTTTCTTCTTTACTTAAATCTTCACCTGTGAATGGCTTAACAAACTGTTTTGTATACTTATATTCTCAGTAAACATTGAGTGAAGGATGAAAGAGTAAATGATGGATAATTATACCATCTTCCATAAAGAATGGGAAATCAGTTGTATAACAATGGGAATATTAGAATACTGTCTTAATGGGGAGCTATTTCTTTTTATTTCCGTGTAGTATGAAAACTACTAGCTTCTTGGGCCATTGATAAATGCAGAAGTGCTTATTGAACACGGAAAAGTATTAGACTAATCTGTCCTAGTTTGGCCATTTCCCAACCACTACTGCCATAGTAGAGTGGAGCAAGTTCATCGGATGGCTTGAATTTTAATCTCCCTGTTACCCTTGACTAACTAAACATAGAATTTCATAGAGGACACTTCAGCTCTTTGGGTCTAAGTTTACATCGTATAAAATGAAGTAGTTGGACTAACTAAAGTATCTGCTCACTCTTGAGAACTTGGTCAAAGCTATTAAAGACAGTGTTTCTTTTCTCACTTATTCAGTTTTATTAGAAGTATTTGCTAGAGAGGGTTGCTTGATATTGTTTTTTTCATCTTGCCTTAGTGAGAACATAAAAAGAGAAATGACTCAAAGAGAAGAAGTAACAAAAATATCAATAATACAAGATGCAATATAACTTTATTGTATTTGATATGACTTTTCAGAGCAAAGATAGAGCTAGCAGAAAATCCTTTATCTGGTCATTAGTTCAGTCTTCCATAGAATAAAGTACTTTAGAGCTATGAAACTGGGCTGCGTCATTTGATTTGAGAGAACTGCATGTGAACTTATTAACATATATTACTCAATAGAAATTTTACATCTTCTTCTAAGACTTGCATAATTAAGTATATGAGAATTACATATACTACTCTATTTGTCTCATTTTACATGCTACTTTTAAAATGTATTCCTTAAATCGTCCCCAGGATTGCCTTTGTTTCTTAGGAACAGTAGACTTTTAGTAGCACCGTTAAGTAAGTTTGTAGTATGTAATAGCAATAAGATAAGCCATATGTATATAATCTACTTGTTTTATAGTTAGCACTCGATGATTTACCCATTACATTTTATTATAAGACAAGACAAAATTATTATGAAGCTATACTTCTAGATATTTGAGTTCCATAGTTTTATAATGAAACTACTACCATTTCTAACACTGTTGGGATATTGATGGGGAATGAATGTGCTGGGATTATTTTCTTTCTTCTTACCATTGTGGTTATAAAACAGGAGACAATAGGTAAACAAGTGATTTTGTTTAACAAGCCTTCAAGCTAACCATTTATTCATTTATCCAAAAATAATAATAGGCATCAGTCACTATCCAAGGTGTTGAAAATATAAAAGCAAACGAGTTAGACACAGTATCAGCCTTTACAGAACTAGTTATCTACTGGGGCAGAGAGTAGACAAATAACATAGAAATAAAAATATGAAGTCGGCAGCCATGTGAACTTTGAGGAGTGTCACCAGGGCCATGCAAAGTGACGCCTGTGGGCTGAAGGACAGCTAGTGAGTTAACATCCACAGATCATGCTCAGATTTCTAAAGGCTCTGTGTGTCCCACTGATGTAGCTTCTCCCCATTTTTCAGAATCTACTTCTGCCTACTCTACATCTCCATCAGGATATACTACAAACAACACCATGTACACCATCACGCCTATCATTTAATGCTTATGTTTTCTAAGCTTAGCCATGTTCCAGCTTTGATGATTTGCTCATACTGATTTACCACCAGAGTATCTCCTAAGCGTATTCCCTCTCTCCAGCTCCACTTTGGGGTGCTTAGTGGACGTCATCTTCTATGCCATACACTTTTCCAAGTTATACATATATAATCTTCACCCCAGGGTAGTTACTGTTAATGCTTGGCCTTTGGATTCTAGAGCTTGCTTTTTAAATCACTATTCTTTTAGAATATGTTTTTTGAACTGATCGACATCCCTGAAATACTGGTTTGTCATGCACAGCATTGCTAGATCACCGGTTTTCTCTCCAACACAGCCTCCTTCGAGATTCTCTATCATATACATCCGCAATACAGAAGCCTGGCTGGTCATAGTGATCACCTTTGTCCTTGGAAAAAAGTGTGTGTGTACATATGTGCTATAATTTATATATATGTGTGTAAATATATATACATATGATATAGATGACATCTACCTACATATATTTATCCACACTTGCATTGCTTCAAGGACCCAGGTGATCACAATGATCAGATTATCGCTATATGTATATTTGGTCTCACCTTGCATCTGCAGAGTCACTGACGACTAGAAATCTGTGTATTTCATATTTCATGCGATTGTGACAATCAGCTAACATTGTGGAGCTGTGGGTTCCAGATTGTCTGAGCTTCCTGCTATGAGTCGTGTCCAACTCAAAGGCTGCCACAAACTCCACCTTTTCCCTAACCTGTGTTCCAATGTCACTGAACAACATTCCTCAGACACACCATTGTTTCTACGATTCTGTAATACTTTTTAAGAAATAAGCTTGTCTGGAACAACACCCATCTTTTTATTTAATTTGCAAGTCCTTGCCCTGAGTATCAATCTAAATGTCCATTCCCTCTTATAGGAAGGTTTTCTTTTTTCTCCTTGTGTGGTTTTATAGTTTCTTCTGTTCTGTCGTGTGTAAAGGATTTGATCTAACGATTATCACCAGACCCCTGCTCCCCAGTGAAGGAGGCATTAGAAGGAAAATTACATAAGGCCAGGGAATTACCGATTCTGGTGTTTGATCTAAGACCTGCCGTTCACTTGCTTGTGATGATGATGACGAGGATCGCTCAAGTGGAACCAATGCTACGCATATTCAGTTTAACACGTTTAAGCAAACATGCTCACCCCTAAAACAAGACAAAAATTGCGACAGAACTACCAATACAATACAATGAACTCTATTGAATCACACATGAAAGAAGAGGGTTCAAAAGAGACCTTGTACGGTGAAACCAAGATTGATTTATCTGTTTATTTTTCTTTCTGAATATGAGATACTGTACACGAGCCAGACCAATGCAAACCTAAGAGCAAGGAGTGAGTCCAGGGAAGTGGAAATGGAAAATACAGAGGATGGAAAATAGATTGAAGGATAAAGCAACTAGGACTGAATTCCAATTTCTGAGAGACACTGCGTAATTTCAGTTCTCATTAATATTAATCATCGCAATTGTCTAAGAGATCAATTGTGTTCTCATTTTCAAGACAAGAGAACTGAAACTCCAAGAGATTGAGTGATTAATTCATGTTTATATCATCACTTGCTGGCATGGGAAGGGTTCAAATTTATATTTAAATCTCTGTTATTAATTTTTCTCTTCCACCATAATTTTTCCTCTTGAAATTCTCAGGTAAAAATGGAATCTTTCATCAGAGTCAGACAATAAACAATGAACCAAGTAAATAAGTAATTATTATAGTATGTTAGGATGTTATGTAGCAGAGATTATAGACTCATCACCATTTGAAACTGCAAAATACTTTATTTCTGAAGGGAAAATGTCTTGGCTCAGAGAAGAGAAAACAGATTTAGATGTAGAAAAACTGGGGTTGGAATTCTGGCTCTGTCCTAATTAGCTATGGAAGATAACCAGTGAGCCCCTGTAGGTGTACACACACACATGTGTGTACATATTTGCATATGTATATTTTGGAGGGATAATAATACCCATTCATACATAAGTCATAGAGGAAACATAAGAAAAATAAGCACAATCATGATTATCTCTAGATGAAGAACTTAAGATATGATATTTTATTTTATTATTTTCCTGTCAACAATAACAGTTACCTGGAAAGAATAGGCTAACATGAACATTCAGTGTTTATCTTGTCCTCTGAAGTTGAGTCGGTAGGTGAGTTATTTTATTTCTGTAGCGGTTCATTCTGAAATGACTCTGGAAACAAGAAGAACATTTCAGGGTAAGCAGGGATCCCAGCCAGTCCCTCTCTGAATATCCAGAACACTCTTTGTTGAAGTAGACGTATTTGCTACGTAGTTTGCGGAATCCTCCACTTCTGCTTCCTACTTTCTCCTCTTACATCTTGCCAAGTACTGCTTTGTTCCACAGCGCTTCTCCCGGGTTGCTCCAAAACAATGGCACAAGTGAAGAAGAATTATTTTACCCATGGAAATTATTTTACCCACAGCTCACTGGAATCCCACAGAATGTATTCTTAAAAGCAAACAAAAAAAGAACAAGGAATAGCAGACGTGGAGTCACAAAAAGTGACTCCAGTCTCATGGCTACCACTAGATCGCTTATCTGCATAGATTCCTTAGTTCTTCCTTAGTGTCTGGAAATCAAGAGACACAGAGCTGAAAGCATCATTTCTCCTAGAAACTCAGCTTCTCCATTTTCAGAGCAATGTGATTTAAGAAAAAAATCAATACCTCAACTCCTGTTCAAGGGCTCTCTTCTGGCCCTTGGTGCTTTGTCTCTGTGGCGTGCTGTGATATTATCTGTCTCCCTGCAAGGCTCCAAAGAGGAGAGCTGTCAGCATGGCATGTGCTGAAAGGACTAGTTCATTCCTCAACCGAGACCCCTCCTCGGTCTATTAAAAAATATTTTACTTTCTCCCAGTGACTTTTTGTTACTTTTTTTTTTTTTTGGTTGTTCAGATAAATAAGAAAGGGCTGGAAAAAAAGGAGGGCAGTAGAAAGAGACAACAATCAAAACACTAGTGTAAGTTCACTGGATAAGTAAGAGGATGATATTCTCACAATTGGATAAATATGAAGCTTACATTTGTTAAATCTCAGTGCTTGTACTTGGACCTGGGACTCTGGGGTTCTGGAACTGGTGTTATTATTATTATCTTTTAATTTTCTATTTTAAGTTCTGCTTGATATAATAATCATAATACCTAAAAGTTCTGGATTGTGTAGAGCCGTGCTAATTTAGAAAATTCCCTTCTATTTAAATGTGCAGAAATCTCACATTCTGTGCCCAAAGTAGAGCCCCCTTCTGCCTCAAGCATAAAGCAGAGCAATAGAAAACCCTAATCAGACAAGTGTAGCTGTTGTTCTAGAAAATAAGATTGCCAGACTTTATTTTCTTATGTGATTTACCCTCTTGCTTCCAATAACAATCTAAGATATTGGGGCGCAGAAGCAGTGTCTGATTTGCTTCTGTACTGCACATAAGGGCCCTTTCTCACTGCTCCCCTAAATACTTGGAAACCTGAATGGAACATGGACTTGAAAACAAGCACAAGGGCAAAGACATTAAAGAATGAATTATTAAATCACAAACATTAGGTAGCAGATCATTTCTCATCCTCTAACTTTAAAAACAAAGAATATGGCAGATAGCCTTTGAAAACAGTGGCAAATTTGACCAAATTCTGCCTTTTATCTTTTTTTTTTTTTTTTTTTTTGAGCATCCAACAAAGTCTTTGAGCTGCAGAGTGATTATCTTGGAAAGACACTTTTGTTTTCTAGACTAGCGATAATTGGCAGACTCCGTTTTCTCTATCACAGAGCTTCTTAAAACATGGTCCAAATATCACCTGGAAGAGCATTACCTGAGAAGTTAATTAAACATGCTAGACTATAAATTAAAATCTTGGAGAGGCTGTGTCTGATTCTTGTATACAAGACTGAGAAGCCTATTCTACCATCTAGCTCAATACCCTGTAAAATCATAAATATTGTGAGGCAAGCACTGGACTGGAAACAGGTTTTTTAACTATGTTCTGAAGTCCCAGCAATGGTGGCTTGGTTGCCTTGGTTTGCTGTGGTGAATCCATGTGAGCTTCCTGTCTGAGACATGACCTAAGTCCCATGCAAACACACGGTAATATGTGTCTTCAATGCTGGGTGGCGGGAAGGGCGCATCAGAATTAGATTTAATTCTGGGATTTGTCACAATTAGTTGCACAAATAAATCTAACTTCTCGGGTCTCATTTTCCTTAACTGTGTGGATAATATTGAAGGCTTTCCACATTTTAAAGAGTATTTACTACTATGTCTGATATCGGGGGTATGCACAAGAAGTAGTTTATTCTGTTAGACAGATGCCTTAATATAGGCTGCCAAAATCCTGAGAAGCCTGCCTTCTGAATAACATGGCTTATATTTCCTCTCCCCTAAAAAAGAGCAAATATTGTATGTCCATCTCAAGGTATGGGAGATGCTGGGACAAGAATGATGTTCTTATCCAGAGTTGAGATTGATGAACACTTCTCCATAAAACATTTAGCAATAAACAGGGTTACAGGATCAACTAATGTTTAGAGATTTTCACATTTTAGTCCTTTAAAAAAAGTTTATAATGCTTACTTAGCTATAAAAAAATTAATATAAAGCAAGACTTTAATTTTATTTTAATGCACATTTTCTCAAATATCGTTGATCATAGAACTATTTTGTTTTCAATATAACAACACTTCAAAGACTTATCATTTTGAAGAATACAGTTTTATAAATGGCAGTTTCTAAGTCCATGGAGAAAATCTGCCCAATCCACGTTCCCCCAGGTATTCTCATGCCCTTCTTTAAAAGCTCTTTGAAACAATCATTTGGACCATTTCTGAAAGTCAAGGAGAGAAGATGTCACTTCCTTTCCTTCCTCAGCACCATGATCTCGGCATCAATTTCTGGTGATGAACCCCCAAGAGAAAAACACCAGCCTTCAAATGAGCTCATCACCTACGATGATACTTGGTTATTGTTGAAATCACTACAGATATATAGTTCTGTGTTGTTTTGAACTCCTGCAAGAATGAATGCGCCAGCATCATTTTCAGAACATAACCTGCACTCCTAAGTTGTGTTAATTGTCTGTTGCTTGACACAAAAGGTCTGATGCGGAGGCACCCAGCAAAGAAGGCATTAAGAGAACAGTCAGATGAGATACGCGAAGACAATTAAGCTCGATTCTTTATGGCTTCTTCTTATTCTCAGCTTTGAAATATTTCTTGCTGTTGAATCATTTGGATTCTTGGTAACATAGCCAGGGGGAAAAAGAGATATTTATTAAAGAAACAAACAAGAACCAAGTCATAAATCTAGTTCTGTTCTATGTGAAAATAAATTGAGGAACTATAAAAAAAGTTTGCATTGTTTGTGTTAGGGTTTTTACAGAAAGTGTCATTAGCATTTCCTTTCCTGCAAATACATCTTTGTTGTCATATTTTAATTGTCCCCACAGGACAGGTTACAGGTAATTAAATCAATTCTCTCCAGCAAAGAATACTTTGAAACGTGTTCAAGAGCCCTCTAGTTTTTACATGACCTTTGAGAGAGGCACTTTGCAATTGATGTAGTTCGTGTTTCTGTTTTGCGGTTTCTCTTTGAAGAAATATTAGCATCTACCTCCCTCAAGTCTGTGTTCAGATAAACTCAGATACTCTCAGCCATGTATGTTTCTCCTCAACTTGGTGCTTCTTGAATTGGGGATTCTATTTAATTCTCCCTCATTTTCATCAGTAGAACCAAAATGAATAAAAGAGATAGTTTACTTCACAGTCCTCAAGAATGACTTATGTTCAGTTTAAAAACAAAGTAGAACAAATCATTTTCTCAGAAGGCAGCAGCTACCCTTATGCTTGAAAGAAACAAAACAACATGGTTGCTGTTCCAGAAGCTTTAGCAATATCAGGTACAGGAGAATCTTTAAAAGGGCTGGGAAATATGTGCTTAACTCTCTTTCCAGTTTTTTTTTTCTTTTCTTTTTCCTGTACCACTGAATCTCTGGTTAACTCCAACATGTAAATTCTTGTAACAAAGTTCTAAAGTCTTGAGCATTTTTTTTTGCCTATAAATGCTGTCCATATAGAACTTTACACACAGCAGATTTATGAAAATGCTTATGAATTAGGTAAAGTGTTTCAGGGAAAGGGTTAGACCCTGGATATGAAGACAGATGAATCCATTTTTTCCACACCTAAGTTTCTGTGAAAATTAGAGCAAGTAAGTGAATCTGCCTACATTTTAATTTTTTCTTTTCTGTAAAAGAAGGTATAAATTCCAGTGTTCAGTTAAATAAAGAACGTTCAATATTGCCTTTTCTTGAGAAGCCATAGGCAGTCGTTTAGTCATCACATAGTTTGTCGAGCTTGTTGGATCGGCCAGGAAAGACAAATGAGGCCATCCTTCTGCTAAAGAAGCTCACTGTGGGAGCAAGGTTCCATAACGACACGCTTTATTTTTGGAATGCTGGGCTTTAATTCAAAGTGTTTCATACATTTCAAAAGTTTCTTGTGGCTGTCATCTTTCATGATGCTGCCTATAATCTTTAAATTGACTTCTCTAAATTGTAAAAGTAGTACATGCTGATTGAGAAGAATTAAGCAAATGAAAATGACATGAAAAAGAAAGCAATAATGTCCATGATTTCACTATTTAGAACAAACGAGATTTGAATGAGCTATTAAATTATGAAAATCCCATACTGAGTTTTGAATTCCTGTACTGCCATTTGATTCTATATGTATATGCATATATAATGAATGTCTGTGTTTGGGTAAGAATGAATTAATATACTACCATATAGGGTCCAATTTATGTATAAACATGTGTTGTGATATTTTCATGTTATTTTCTTATGATATTAAACATGTTTTAATATCACCAATTTATTGGTTGCAGACTATGTGACTGCAAATGAATAATGATATTATTCTATATTTTATACTTTAATTTTAGAATATGATATATAAAATTATTATATTTCTTTAGAAAATGTTCATAAAATAATGTCCATATTATGCATAAACACATGAAGAGAAATTCTAAAATATTCTTTTCATTGTTTACAATACATCTTTTATGGAAGTATTATTCTCTCTCTCTTACGTATGTGTACACGTGTGTGTGTGTGCATGCATGTGCGTGTGCATGCGAGAGAAAGAGAGAGTTCTCGTTTTTTATGTCTCAAGAACTTCTTCAAAGGTAACTTTTTCTTTTGAAACTTGTGGACAAGAAAAAGTTTATCCAAGCCTTACTGCCAATAGATAGGGTTTGGATTTCCTTTTTTTTATTCCTACTACTATTTGCCAAGATAGTATTAGAATGATAATCTCTGGCATTAGGCTAGATAGGACCTTTCTTCATGAGCCCACACATAATTGTATGTGAAATGGCTCGCAATTGTCTATGATTCTGGAATGGCTCCTTGAGGCTGTGGAAGCACATATTTTGCTGGATAATTTGTTTCTCAATAGCAGTGTCACACATTAGAATCGACTGGAATATAATAGTATGATACTGGCACACCATGCTTCATGATCTTGTCTTTCAGTGCCTGCCCCACAGTCGCTTTGGCATCATCAAAAGCAATGCATAGACCTGTCTGCTTGCACCTCCCTCATTGACATTGTATTATAGTAAGTTTTCATCTCTAATCAGATATTCAAAGAGGAATGAGAATTTAATTAGGTTGGGGCACAAGCAGAAGCTCACTAAATGTTTTGGGTAGCTCCAGAAATCAATGATATGATTTTTTTTTATTACCTACCATTTATCCAGTCAAAAAATACTTCTTATCTGAGAAAGTGTCAGACATGGGGACAGGGATATATGAGGTCTGTCTGGAAAAAGTCCAGCGATTGTTACTATAAAGAGAAAGGTATGTGTGACGTCGACGTAACCTGGAAGCCAAGGGGAGTGGACTGGAATGCATATGCATGAACAATGACGACTTCAAGTACTAGTCAGTGGGGCGGTAGACGCCATTAAGCGAACATGTGTCCTGTGTGGCCATCACATTCAAAATGACTGAGTGAGTAGAACAATGAATTCGCATCAGATTTTGCCGTAAGCCTGAGCATTCCTCTGCAGAAACTATTCGGATGACTCAAAGGCTTTGGGGGACAATGTGGTGAGTGCAGTGCAAATAGGAGTGCGGCACAAATGCTTCAAAGACAGTCCAGAATCTGTTGAAAGTGACCCATGTTCTGGAAGGCCTGCTAAGCTTTTTGGTGAAACATCAAATCACCCAGGTGATGCATCCCCTGTACAGTCCAGATGTGGCACCCTGTGACTTTGGGTTTTTCCCAAAACTAAAATCATCTTTGAAAGGGAAGAGATGAGACTGAGGAAAATATGATGAGGAAGCTGATGGTGATACCAACAAAGGATTTTACAGAGTGTTTTGAACAGTGGGAGAGATGCTGGGAGAACTGTGTGAGGTCCCAGGATGTCAACTTTGAAGGGACTGAGGTATGATTGTCCTATGTACAATGTTTTTTGTATTTTATATCTTCTTCAATAAATGTCTCTATTTTTCATATTACATGGCTGGATACCTTCTGGACAGACCTTGGCTATCCTTGAAAGACCTATAAATTTCATTTTCCCCTTTTTTCTCTGCATAATGCAGTAGTCTAATTCTGATCTGTTTCACACTTTAGTTAGTGGAAATTCATCCTGAGATTCCCATGGAGCAGGTGAATTATTAACCAATATTCCTACTTCAGACACATGAGCAAATGGCATATAGAAGTGAGTGCCATGCTTCTGCAAACCCATTTATTTCTTTTTTTCCTCAAATCAGTGTATAAATCTCCATCAAGTCAACATCTAGAATGATGTTTTTAACCTGTGAGTCACTGGCAGAGCTATCTATGAGGCTCCCCATTGTAGTCCATATATTTTTCTTTTTTGCTGGAAGGGCAGTGTAGGTGTCGCTTAGAGGAGATGCATGACCATAAACTGCATAGACCTACTAGTCCTGTCCCTGATAAAAACATTCAGTAACCTTATCTAAGCCATCCCAAGGATTGCTGCCCCTACCACATTGTAGTTATTGTGTAAGTCTGTGATATGTCCCTATGCCAGCCTGCATGTCAAACACATGCCTTTCATTGGATTCAACCAAGTGAGATCCATATTTCCATACCTTTTAAGGTCTCACATGCATTATACAAACAACATCAACATTAACACAAGTTGCATTTGGATAACAACCATCAGGACAACCCAATAGTGGCAACAAAAACAAAAATTAGTATTTATTGATGCTGACTATATGTCAAGCAGTCTACGGAATACTTGAAACATCATTTTATTTGATTTTCACATCAACCTCATGTGATAGGAACTGTCATTCTCTTTTATCGAATGAGAAAACTGAGCCTAGAAATGCAATGTATTGTCCAAACACTGCAGCAGATTGGTCAATCAAGCCATCTTCTTGAATTCTAAAGTGTCATTTCTCCTCTATATTCCAGAAATGTGTGTGTGTGTGTGTGATATGTTTTATATTCATAATTTTGTAATGTCCTATTGATTTCTTCATATGCAACTCAGTAGGTACACATAATGTCAACTTCTATTGTATCTACATATTACTGATTTACATATGCATATAGTAACTCTGAATTTCCTATGAAGAGAAACAAACTTAATCAGATATGCAAAATACTATAGTCACTTTCTTTTTCTGACTAAAAGGTAATCAATTCCAGTTTTATCTCTACAAAAATGTGTTTTTTAATCATCAGGCTCTTCAAGCTCTTGCTGATTTTATTAATCTTTTCTATATTCCCATTTATAGTGCATCAGTCCAAGGATTCCAAAGTCATGGAGCTTCTGAGATGATAAAACAATTTTGTACCTTAAATTACTCCTCATTCCCCTAGCATGTAGTGGAAATTGTCACATTGCTTCCTACTAAACTATTTTGTTGACAAAATCCCCCAGCAGAAATAATTGGCTTGACATTCATACATTGGATTTAGTTCAGGTATTAAAGAAAAACTATTGTACATCCTTTGTTAGAAATTTGTCAGGAACAGGTTCATTTGTAGACAATTTTCTCCTCTCTATCCAGTCTTTATTTCTGAAATGGAGAAGTAAAATACTGATTCAATGATGAACATGTACTTTGTTTAAAATCTATGCTAGGTTCAAATGGGACCTAGTTTACATGTAATCGTGAATTCAAAAATGATTGACCAGCCACAGCAATGTCAGGAGAAATAATTCAATGTGCTTTTTGGTTCAAATTTTAATGGTATATCTGATATGCCCAGATAAGAGCTAAAAATCTCTTTGTGCAGAAATGATAGAAATTGTCATTAAAGTTGTTGAAAGTAGTACAGTCAGATAAAAATGTAATGGTAAGTGTTCTGTTCCCTATTTTTCTTTCTTTTTATAAAATGTCCTCTAATTTTTGAACTTTTTTTCAAAAAAAACCTTGTCAAAATCATCCTATTTGCTCCCTTAGTTGTAGATGATAAAAGATGAACTGACAATAGTTCACCAGAAATAATTCCAAATGCTTTGAGATGCTTCTAGTTTTGAAAAGAAAAACATTCTGCGCACTATGAACAAAATTAGATAACTTATTATAATCAAAACACCACAGTGAAACTCCAGGCCGTCCCTCTGCCTCTCTCTAACTCTTATGTATCACCATGCCTGCTGGCGTCCAACGCTGAGACCTCAGCAGGTTAATGGTGAATTCTGCTGCCACACTATTCAGGGTTAAAAATTACCCTATTTTCACAGTCCTTCCTGTAACTCGCCTTTCTAGAATGTGACTCCTCTGTAACTATAAACTCCTGGTTCTGGACATGAACGCTCAGATTTTATGATAGAAGATCTGATCCTGCAATTCTATCTATTGGACATCATACATTTAATGGCTCACAAATATCTTGAAATATCTCTAAATAAGATGATTCTCTCCCCCCTTTTTATTTTACCCTACTGCACTCTTTTTTCTTATACTTTTGACTTTCTCATTGCCTATGCTTTCTTTTGATTAGATGCTGACTCCCTCATATCTCAAGTTGCTAGTTTCACAAACCAGAAATCTGAAATTTCTCCTTAACTTCTCCCTCTCTAAAACCTCTCCAGTAACCTGCACAAAATAAAGGACCGGGTCCTGTCCATTCCAAGGATGACTAAACATCTATCAAAACTTTGCTGAACTTTGGTAATCATAGAAACTGCATCAGATAACACTGCTTCTACTTTTGTAAAAGACCGTCTCCCTTTCAGTATTGATACTTTCAGTCTGGTTGATCTTCACTCACTTGTCCGAGTGGTCAGCCTGGAATAGCCATAAACATACTCTCCTGCTTTAATCAATTTAAAGTCTTCTCCTTTCTTGCGCTCATCCTTTGCATATAGAACTCAGATGCCTACATTCTCTCTTCTCAGATGCCCTCTAGTAGTTCCTTAACATGGGTAGCTGGGACATTTCGACTCTTAGAGATGGTCATAGTTACTAACATGACAATATCTTTCTCCCTGACAAGACCGGCACCGGAAAAGCTTTCCTGTAATTTACTGATACCTATGGCAAAACTTTCTAACCCTCATCTCTTATTACCCACTATTTTCTGAGTCAACACTTGCTTAAACAAGGCTCTGAAGCTGTTTATTACTTAGCCATACACTCACAATTTTATTCTCCAGCTATTTAGTTTTTATATTGTGTTCTCTTAGTCCTCCAAAGTTACTATCCTAAATCATTTTCCCTAATATCTGCTTTACTACAGTTCTGAAAATTAAAAAATATATATACACATACACACAAACCTGCTTGATCATTAAATATAACGCTGAGGAAAATAATGCAAGGAAAAAATTGATGTGAGAAATATCTTTGTTTACTTCCATGGGCCTCTCATAAAGAAAAGTCTCCTTTCCTTTTTTTCCAGCCCCCCTTCTCTCCTCTGCCTTTTATTTTGTGCATTTTGTAACCTTTGCAGTCAGACAAGTTTCACATACTACCTCCAAGGAAGCGACGTCTCATCTTCATTCCAGGAATCAAGCTCTGGGTCTTTCATCAGGAACGCAGAGCATCCTTTCCTAGAATGCCAAAACATAATGTGTTTTTCTCTCACCTCTTTTAAATGCAACTTTCTTGTGCCATTCATAGTGGACTCTACTCTTCTTAAATATTGTTGGTGCAGGAAATTCTCACTTTTAGTTAAGATGGATTGCACACATCCAGTTCACCTGGCTTATTGATGACCAATAAAAATCCTAGAAAAACACAGAGCAGCTACAAGAAGGCTCTTTTCAATAAATGAGAGCAGGAAGATACGGTTGGGAAATCAAAACTCAAAAAATGGCCATGAAGTGGTGTGCTCCTTATTGGTCTTTTTGCTCTATTTGTTGTCAGTGTTTCTTTTTGCCACGTTCTTGTTGGCAGAAATAAATAAAATGTAAATATAAAAATAAAAGACTTATATAACTCAACACCAGGAAGACAAACAACTCAATTAAAAAATGGGCAAAGGACCTGAATAGACCATTCTCCAAAGAGGACATGCATATGGCCAATAGACACATGAAAAAATGCTCAGTGTTGCTAACCGTCAGAGAGATGCACGTTAAAACTATAATGAGTTATCACCTTACATCTGCCAGAATGGCTACCATCAATAAATCAACAAACAGCAAGTGCTGGTGAGGATGAAGAAAAAAGGGAACCCTAGTGCACTGTTGGTGGGAATGCAGACTGGTACAGCCACTGTGGAAAACAGTGTGGAGCTAACCTCAAAAAGTTAAAAGTCGATCTGCCTTTTGACACAGTGGTCTCACTTCTGGGACTATATTCCAAGAGTACTGACACACTGATTCAAATCAATATATGCACCCCCGTGTTTATTGCAGCATTATTAACAATAGCTAAGATCTGGAAACAGCCCAGTTGTCCATCAGCAGATGAGTGAATAAAAAAAAAAAAGACGTGGTACATTTACACAATGCAGTACTATGCAGCAGTAAAAGCAAAGGAACTCTTACTTTTTGTGACAGCATGGATGAACCTGGGGATTATTATGTTAAGTGAAATAAACCAGTTAGTGACAGACAAATGCCATATGATCTCACTTATATGTGGAATTTAATGAACAAAATAAACTAACAATCAAATGTCATTCATTTTTTTAGAGACAGTAAGATTGCTATTCTTGGCTAATTGTCTGGGTAATCATATATTTTGACATTTTATATATAATTATTTGAAACTGATGGTATTTTATGACCACTGATTATTTTGAAGGGAAAGGGTAATTTTCTATAATGGAATACAGAAATATTTAAATATGAATTTTTTTTACTTTCTATTTATACACCCACACACAAACACATGCACATAACTTGCACACTTTTTATGGAAATATATGTCAATAATATGATATATAATTAGAAAATATTGTTACAGATACAAAAGCAGTGGGATCATAGTTTTTTCTTTGCTAGTTCCAATAACAGAAGGTATATTATATTCCAGGAGAAACCAAAGACAGTCCTCTTCACTTTATATATTTCTCAAAAGAAAAAAACTATATTTATTTTTAACCTAACTTCAAAGTTCAGGAGACAAAAACATGCAAAGTCAGTGATGGAACTCAATGCCTTAGGCTGAAAAGGTCAAATTCCCAAGGTTGATTATGTGTCAGAACTACCATTTAGACTGAGAAAGACCCATGTATTCATGGCTACACATTCCCAGATTATAGTGGGTGTTCCTTCACATGACAGTAATAAAGTCTTTTCCAGTAGAAACTTTATGTCAAAAGTGACAGTGTGCCTGGAATAATTGGCTTAAAATAAGAGCTCTAAATATGCTGTTTTCTATTTCCCTACTGAATTGTCAACTGATTGGGTAGGGGAGTCTCGTCTTCACCTCTCTAAACCTTGACTTTTCGGTTGAAGATAATAAATATTCAATCATTCATAAATTCATTACACAAATATTTATTGAGTACTACTTATGTGTTAGGAATTGTAATAGGCATTTTGAATTATTTTTTTAAAAGAAAAGGGAGAAAATTCATGAATATTCTAATGGAAGTCATAATACTCAGGTTTTTGTTTTGACTAGGTCATGTCTTAGCTCTGTGATGTCAAAATGCAGGTTTTACTTCTTTGTTCATCTGTTCTGCTTATTGGAGTAGAAAAGTAAACCAGAAGGATATAGTAAGACCACTTGAGTGCTAAAATTCTATTGTTAGATTAATACTTACTATATAATTAAATTCCACTAAACTTCTTGGGTTGATACTTTAATTTGTACATTTGTTTCTAGACCAGGAAAATTTCCCTAAGGCTCATGTTTTCTAGAGGTCATTATCCTTTCCAAAGCCTAAGTCCATTTACTCAGAAAACATACATGTTTCACAAGGAATCAGAACACCCGAATCTTCCCTCCATAAGTTCAAATGGATACAGTGTAAGTGATTAACGTTTTCTCAAGCCTTCTGCTATCCTGTCTTATGATGACCAAATATTTGATACCAAAAAATAAGAAGCATTTCCTCCTGAGACTATATTTATTTACTGTTTCACTCGTGTTTGTAGGAAGCAATAATATCCTCACTGTGAATCTAGACCCCGCATCCTGACTAGGTCTCTCTGGATTATCACTGCAGTATGCGCTGAAACTCTGCAGCGTGGGCTGCTAGTAAATTATGCAGACATCTATATTTTTCATTTTCTTTGGACAGTTAATTTATGGTGGCTATAAATGCAAATCTTTCACAGATGTAACTACTTTTAGTCCAAGGCTGTATGGAATATTTACTGCCCTAGTAAAGCCCTATGTGTCTGTCTTTCTGGCACAGGAGCTGAGCAGGCAGGCTCATGAGCATGCGATTTGGTGTCTGCCACAGGTTCTTCAAGCAGGAAGACCATTCCAGCAGGACGGTGTTCCAGCAAAGAGCAGACGCGTGCCTTTTCTTGCATGTCAACAGATTGTGCCAAGGAAGACAGAAACGTTTGCAGGGGCTCCTTAGATGAGAGTTCTATCCAAATGTGAAAGATCCTTTACTATCTTTATAAGGTCAGCCTGTAATATGAGACATGCCGTGATTGGAAAAAATAGACAGCAGACATTAGAGAGACAATGCTGAAAGGAAAATGAATACAACAATACAAGTTGATCATGGTGGCCCAAGGTATATCTTGACATTCCAAAAGCTGTAATTAGGGCAACCAGTCATCAGAACTGAGTGGCTGATTTTAGGAGGATAATATGCACCGATAGTCAGTTCGTAAGCCAGTCAGGCATCAGTCACAGCTCTCAGAGATCTGCACAAACAAGGAAGTTACAGCTTGACTCTTTAGGAGATCAATTAATTATTCCACTCAGGGGGAGGAAGAGTTGCCATACGAACTGTTTCTCCAATTCTTTTATGATTAAGGACAGGGTCCCTGACATAGAAAGGGACTAGGGATATTCTATACCTTGTTGATTGCCTTCCCAGACCTTATTTCAGGAAACCCTATCCCTGCAACCCTTCATTCTTACAGTTAGTGGTACATCAGTGTCTTTTATTAAAACAGAGTTCTAATCCAACACCCTAAGTGAATTGAACTAGAGTTAGCAACATCAATTCAAGCTAATACACCCAGTATTCTTTAACTTACCAGTAACTTGGTAAGTCGAATTGTGTGAGATGATTTCTCTCTTCAAGTGGCTGGATATGTAACATGTAAACTAGGGACTGCATGTGGCTATAAATTGGGCAGCATGGAGCAACAAAGACAAAGAACATGAGTCTGAACAGTCAACCAGTTTTGAAGGCAGCAAGGACGGGCACTAGAGAAGGTCCTCGTGACATGGGCACCTCTTTCTGGCTTGCTTTTCAACACAAAAGTCTGGATTCCACAGCACAGCATGTATTCTTATAGCACATTTCACACAATTTGTTAACTTAAATTTGTTAATTGCAGATTTAGGTGGCTCAAACAACAGAAATGTATTTTCTCACGGTTCTCGGAGCTGGGCGCCTAAGTTGCAGGTGTTGGCAGGAGCCAGGGTTTCGCCTGGCGTCAGTGCTTCGCTGGCAATCTTTGGCCCGAAAGCATCGCTCCATTCTCTGCCTTCATCCGCTCCTGACTTTGCCCCTGCACACACGTCTCTGTGCATCTTAATCCCTTTTATAAAGGCGTTGGCCACGTTGGGTTAGGACCCACCCTAAAGGCCTCATCTTAATGTAACTAATTATATCTGCAGTGACCCTATTTTCAAGTAAGTTTGCTTTCTGAAGTACTAGGGCATTAGGATTTCAGCGTATCAGTCTCTGTGGGGGCCACAACTCATCCCATAACAGGGTGCTTTGTAGATTGATAGTTTCTCACCTCAACTCTTTACTTGCAACTTGATTTCATAAAATCGCTCTGTGAGCTTAGAGATACTGTGTATGAGGAAGATAAAACTCTTCATCCACATCCCTTTCCTTCTCTATCAATCTTCCTTCTCCCAGCTATCTTCTGCTTTATCTCTTTTTCCTTTCCTTCAAGTCTCTGCCATCTCTTACCACAATGTCTTTGTAGTGAGATAGCTTCTGCTGGTTCCCTGGTACTTGGGAAGGAGGTTTTGCTGACTACATCACTTCCATCTCTTCTGGATGATTAAATTTCTCTTATATTCTGACCAGGCCATAAATCCAGCATTATATTCAGGCAATTGCAAAATTGGTCTGTTCACATATTCTGTCAAAGAATAAACCAATCTGTAAATTTTACTGGGAAGAGAGTCTGTCTCATAAATTTCTTTTACAAACATCATAAACAGTCATGCTAGGAAAGAGCCAATTTTAATTTATTATTTTTATTCCATGTCATTTTTTTTTTTTCTTTTGAAGAGGAAGATTTTAAAGTTGTCTTCTGGCTGACTTGCACATTTACTATGAAGCTTGAAAGTGCTGAGTCAGCAAAGAGCCTCCTGATTCCTTCCTTGTTTCCTCGCTTTATAGGACACATGAAGCTTCATGCTGGAAGGCCCAATCCACTGGCCACCTTTATGAACCAAACAGGTATTAGGCATTGGTAACAGAAGGGAAATGCAGGAAACTCGGTGTAGGGTCAACCGCAAGCCCTTTTTGTTGTCACATTTCTCAACTTCTCCTTGTCTCCCCTAAAACCTGATTCCAGATTTCTTGCACTTTGTGTTCTAAACATTTCTGTGTGATTCCGAGATCAGTAGCATTTATTTATCTTTGGATATTTGATCATGGCCTTGACATGAAGTCCTGTCTATTCGTTGGTCCCTGTAAATCATCTTTGACCAGCACCTCCACAAAGACTTCGTACTGGTTAAGTGTTCAGCCAAGTGTGGTTTAGGGCCTGTAAAGAAGACAATTGTATGCATTTAGGATTATAAAAAATATGTAAATATAAATATAAATAAATATAAAATTCTCTTTGTAATTGTATGTGGTAATTAAGAACACTAGTTCCATAGCTCTATTATTGCCTATGTGAAGCAAACATATTTCATTTTTATAATTCCATACGCATTTTAATGGGCATTTTATCTGTTAAGTTTCAATTTCTAGGAGAAACATATCCTCAATCTTCTGTCCTATGTAACGGTGTCTCAGCTTAACACTGGACATCTGAGTAGTAAAAATAATTTTTGCAAGTTTCATGTGTGACTTTTTAATAAATGTCCTAAATTGAATTTGTGCATATATTAAAAATGCCCTCCTCTTGTCATTGTGGATGTTTATTATTATTTGGGTTGGAATGAGGAGAAGAAATATCCTATTTACTTAGAAATGGCCTCTTTCAGTTATTGAATATGTAGGAAATGTTTCTAGGTAATCAGACTTCTTCTTGCCTGCTGCCTCTGAATGAAAATTGAAGTGAATTTTTGGAAGAAAGAGTTGAGTTGGTTAAGTGTTTGAACCCACAGACTTTTATTATTGATATTATTGACCCCATGTATGAATTTTAAAATACCTGTATGTGTTTTTAACATTGCAGTTTATTTAGGATAATCTAAGGAAAATCTTTGACTTTTTAAAATAACAAATAATGTACTTTATAAACTGAAGAAATTCTGCATTATAAAATACAGTTTGTTGTCGGGGGGGGGGGGAAGTAGTGAACAGGAATCAGAAGCCTTAGTTTTCATGTACTTGCATATTATAGATGAGAAAATTTAAGTTCATTGAAACCAAGCAAAAGTCCTAAGACCATAAAGGAATTTGAATTCCAAACAGTTACCGAAAACCAAGGTTTCTGAGTCCTTGTCTGTTACATATTCAACTTGGTCTTGAATGTATTTGGCCATGTTTTTTTTTTCCAAAAAGTTAGTTGATTTAATGGGACAGCAATAGATAAGTTGTTAGGCAAAGGGAATCACTCAAATTGAAGAGAGTCACATAATTTTCCAAGAATATAAATTCCAAGGATATGTTGTATAAATAAGAACACTGAAGGCTGTGAGGTAATCCAACCATAGTCCCTCGGAGGTTAACGACTGATATAGGGAGACACAAGCTCTTCCACCTTCTGATCTATTAGCTCACAGAAAGCTAGATGGTGTTCCTACTATGAGAAGAGCAAAAGATACTGTGGATACAGGTAAATACATTTTGATCCATAAAATCCATAATGGTCCCTGTTTTGTCCTGTTTGTGTTTATTTATTTAAATTTATTCTTTATTCCTACCATTAAACTGGCTTTTATGCTTATTTAAAATTTACGTGAAACTATAAAACAAAGTAATTAGTATAAGATTAGTAAATTGATATTTAAACGCCACATGATAGAAATTATTCTGGGTATTTTCATATACCTTTTCCATTAATTCCTCACAGCAACACTGAATTTGGTTGTATCAGTCACAGTTAATAAGAACAATTATTGAAGCTATGAGCTTTAAAGGCCAAAATCAAAGCAGTTGGAATTCCAAAAAAATACATAGTCAGAAGATTGCAAAATGGTTTAAGAAAAACCAAGGACCTTTACTTCCATTTCTAAGCATTTGTCATTTGTGGAATCTCTCTTTATGTATTTATCCTGGGAGCATCTTGATAAATGCCTTGCAATTTATTGTTTGATTCTATTTCAACTTCAGAATAAGTTTTGAAGATTTCTTAGATCATTAAATTGTGACAGGCAAGAAATATTAAAATAATCAATTTCAAATACAATTTCACAAACAACAAAGTTAGCTAAGCAAAAAAAAAAAAAATCCATACATATTTAAACTTGAAAGACGCTTTGTTGCCGATAATGAAATATTATGTGAGGTTTCACCTGCTCCATAGCTCAAGTTTACTTCAGCAGATGTTGTATAAGCCTGTTAGGGCCATAATCATCCTAATCATTTTGTTTATCAGGAAGGCTCCAGATGGAGGCCTGACTGGAACCATAGTAATGTTCTCAAAAAACGTGTCTTATTTCTACAGGACTATAGACAATGAAATAAAGGAACTGAACTTTGACACTAGGGTGAGTGTAGTAGCTGCACATGTTGATCTAGCCTGGCAAAGGGTTTATAAGGAATGAATTTATTCAGGCTTTTCACAACTTTTATGATGTCTGGTGAGCTCCACCCTGTGATAAGCAGTAGTGATAGAAGGGTGAACGGAATGAGAACCCTTCCTTCAGGGGTCTTGCAACCTATTGAGGTAGATACACTGGAAGAGATGACTTAAAACATACTGAGAGAAGCATGAAATAGAACTGTCATATCAGAGGAGGAAAATATTATTTTTAATAGAATGATCATAGCAATGCATTTTTAACATTTATTGTATATATGTCAGTCTTTTAAACAACTTACGTTGTAACTCATTTCTTTCCAGTTAAACTCTTGTGATGAGTACATAGTCTTTTTAGCTCACACACATTTATGACACTTTTACACTAATTAACATCATTTTACACATGAAGACAGCAAGGGTTAGAGCAGTTAAGTTGTCCAAGGCCATGCCATTGATTGCACAGTGAAAATGGGCATTTTGAAGGAATTTAATGAAGGAACTACCTAGAAAGTATGGACAAATTCAGAAAGGCAATGGGAGAGTGCCGTTCCCTAGGGTCATCTCAAGGTGGAGTGTGGGGTTTTAGTTTCCCTCCCCATACAGTGCTGGGGAGGAGGAGGGTGTTGCAGGAACCTGGAAAGGTAGCTGGAGAGAGAGGTGTACTAGACAGGAGATGTGATTGTTGGCAGAGGGTCACTGACAAGTCACAAAACCCACAAGGAAAAGGGCCAGGAAAAGCAAACTTCCCATCTCTCTTTGCTGGCCTAAGATCTGCTGCTGGCACTTCCACTTGCTAGGACACCTGGAAGCCCAGGGTCAAAGGAAGATTAGGCAATTCTAAGAAGGGCAGAGATGGGCTGGGAGAACATAGGAGGCGAGGTAGCTGCATATTCCCAGAAGAGTGGAAGAAAATGCACATTCAGAGTCTGGATAAAAAGGACGAGGAAATCAGTGATTACAAATATGTCATGATAAGTGTATTTAAAAAACACAAGATGCTATGGGAAGAAGAAAAGGATTTAATGCTTTACAAATACCATTCCAGTTAATTCTCACCACTATCCTATGAAGGTGTAATTTTTATGTATAAATACATACATACATATTTATATATGAGTTAAATGAGATTTAGAAACATTATGTAATTTACCCAAAATCTGACAGCAAATAATTGTCCCAGTCATCTCTGATTCCAAGTCTATGTTCAAATTCCTGTTATAAAATCCTTCCCTTTGTATCAGGCAACGATTATAGATGATTTGGCAATACCCGGGAAGCTAAGGTAAACCATGGCTGTGGAGACAATGGCGTGGTTTTTAGATAGTTCATAATATTTTCCCCATGATGTACTTGACTGTGTTCCAAACCTGTAGTCAGTTATTGACATTCTCTGAAAAAACAAACAAACCACGATGTCCAATCTAATTCAGGTTCACCAAGGATATATGTGCATATGGTCCATTCTGCTCATATAGTTTCACAGCCCACTGCATTTTTGCTATGCTCAGTCCTCATATTAGAAATTATTTATATTCCTGGCATATCATATACTACTCACTGTGACCACATGAATGTGCCTAATCCTTCTTTCTTGGCTCTCCATACTTTCAGCTTTCGTTTAATACCCTCCACTTTTTCTAAACAAAATAGTGAATGTAACTCTTCTTGAGGATAATTTTTGCCATCAAATAGGGATGAGTATTCCACAACTAAGGATTATGGAAAATACTTAATCATAATTTCATAATGTGGATTATGAAATAGAGTACAGAGAGCTTGGAAAGTTGTCAGTTCTTGGTGTCTCTCTCTACTGGATTATGATATCATACTCATGTCATTTACTTATTGAAACCTGTGAACACATAACACAGGGAGCTGCTATCATGCAGTTAACACTCAGATAGAACACATGTGTCTTTTTCCCCCTTTTTAAAAAAATTTAATTGATTATTTCCCCCCCCAAATACATTTGTCTCTGCCTTCCCCCACCACATTCCCTTGCCCCCTCCCCCCTCCCTCCCTCAGTCCTTCCCCTTTGATTTAGTCCATGAGTCTTTGCTATATGTTCCTTGACTTTCTCCTTCCCTTCCTTTTCCCCCACCTACCCCTCCCTCCTTCTCTCTTGTCTCCGTTGGTTTCTTTTCCTTTCAGGAACACATGTGTCTTGATGCTACTTGACTTTTGTTTTAATCTTACAAATTACAAGTAACTGTAGTAGAAAAATGCTGCAATAGAGAAATAATAGAGATTGGAAGAGAGAAATTTTATTCAGTACCTACACTGTGCCAAATGATGTTATTGTCATAAAATTATGGATGGGTAATGATTCAAAATAAAGGAAATGATTCTCCCATTTGTTGTTTTCTTTTGCATTTCCTAAATAATTAATCCAGTTTCCTTTTCATCATCTTTAAAGGGTAACTCCACAGACAGGAAGAGATGATTTAAAAGAGAATATGAAGGTTTTAAAAAATATATGCTTCTCCATTTAATGCAAGTTTTATTATCATATATCCTTCCATTGCTTTTATTTTCACATATCTATATCTAATATCTATATTAGATGTTCAATTTGAGCTCCTTCACCAAATATTACTGATAGTTTTTTAGAAATATTACCATTTGATATTAAGCCCTTCACTTTCACTGACTGGCTTTTTTCCCTTGATTTGATGTCTTATTTTTAATCTGATTTTTATTCTTTATTGGAATATTAACACTATGATTCTGATTTTCCCACTGATGATAGGAATAAAAAGACCTAAATAATTACACCGAGTTTCATATAAGATATTTTTCGTCTGGGTGATTTCAGTTACCCTCCTCTGATTTCTTATCATTAATTAAAGTTTTATTACTAGTGATGAGTTACTCGCTTTTAGTTCAGTGGAACAATATAATGTATATGGAAGGATGGATGAACGCTATCATAGAAAACTTTGTAGAACAGTATGATTGGGAAGAAACCAAAAAAAAACAAAAAACAAAAAACAAAAGAGAGAGAAGGAAAAGTGTTTTAAGAGACAAGTACTGCCCCGCTGCTATTTGTGGGTTGCTGTACAGATATTGTGAAACTTGATCAGAGTGTTAGAATTTAATTCAAATTCTAAGTGAGTAAATTAACCCCTTTGCTCATCAATGGTTTCCTTTCCATAAGAACTTATGTTTGGGGGGAGGGGATGACAAATAGAATAATTCCCTGGAAAAGGGTCAGGAAACTGAAGAATGAAATTATTTGAATGTAGGAAAAAATGTAGAACACAGTAATATAAAATTAATTACAGCAGCAAAAATAAACAAGCACAGCTATACTACATACCCGTACTTATTGTAAGTTCTTTATAATAGTATTCATTCTTCACTTCACTGTAATCCACAATTCTCTTGGAGGTCCAAATAATTATAACTCATAGGTCATATCCTCAAATAATTAATTTTTATTTGGAGGTCAGGGCTAAAACAAAAGCCAAGTGAATTAAAGTTCTATTGATACAATATAATAGGATCAACATCAAATGTCATAGAGTTTAAAGAGCAAGACCATTGTGAAATGACACAGTCATAGAAACATTCCTAGGGGATCTGTTGTTCTAAGGATGTGCAGAGTTTATTAACCACTCTAACAGTAGCAGTAAATATTTTTGAGCATTCCTTCAGGTGCTGGACAATATTTATTATACCCATGTTATAGATGAGGATCTGGAGTCACAGAAAGGTAAGATAACTGGCTCACAAAGGATGAGATGAATAATTACTTGGGGGCAAAGTGATGGAGGAAGTGTGTAAGTGATATTACTGGTGCGCCTCATTTTTGCACAGTTACTCTTCACCATCCAAGCAAAAACTTCATGTTGAGAGTAGTGGAATCTAAGTTTAAAATGCACAGATGATGATTTTGAAAATAAACAAGGAATTACAATTTAATCTGAAATCAATAATTTAGAACAAGTAACATAGCCACATGAATTGCAAGAGTGTGAGTAGCAGGTTACCGATTCTTTAGAAAGCTGATTCTGTTAAGAATCAAATTTTATTTTATTTATTTTATTTTTTTATTTTTTATTTTTCATATTTTTTTATTTATTTTAATTTATTTTTTCAAATACATTTGTCTCATGCTACCCCCCACCACTTTCCCTTGCCCCCTCCCTTCTTTCCTCCCTCAGCTCTTCCCCTTTGGTTTTGTCCATGAGTCCTTGCTATATGTTCCTTGACTTTCAAGAATCAAATTTTAAATTGTGATATTGAGGACTGGGAGAAACTCATAGTCATGCTACAAAGACTTTGAAGAAATGTAGTAATCAAAAATGTAAACAGAGGAATCAAAATATATGTAGGATAGTAAGTTGGAGACAAGAGTGGGGAGAGGAACGTTGGCTGAACACCCATTACAAGCAACACCGTTGTGATGAATTCAATCATAACACCTCTAATTCACTCTTTTCATAAAGGCTCCAAGAAAGCTATTCATATTTCCAATCAATAAATGAAAACAACATAGCTCAGTGAATAACCTGCACAAGTCTGTGCAGCTTACGGTGGTGGGAGAGGTGAATTTCATTGCGCCCAGCCCTCTCTTACTCCGGAGCTCATTCCAGTTCATCCCTTCTCAGGCACTGCAAGATACTGGATTAATCAAAACCTTAAGAATTTTTTAATAGTTTATTTTGATTATACTTTTTCCATTACCACTTATCCCCCTTGTACTACCTTCCTTCCTCTTCACCCCTCCCTGCAACCACCACACTGTTGTCTCTGTCTGTGAGCTCTGCCTCATTTCGCTTGATCCCTCTACCCTCCCCCTCCCCCAGAGCTCTCAGCCTGCCCTCAGCTAAACAGATAGCTTCTCAGAGCATAGAAGAGCCTCCATATTCTCTGTAATTTACATTTTATTACATCTTCCTTAATTACATGTTTTCATTGATTGAGTAATCTTTATTTTATATATGTTTTTCTCTTACTCCATTTTGTTCTTATTTCTATAATACTGTTTGAATAGTTTCCATATCGGACCCAAAAGCCTCTATGTAGGAAGTTATGGCTAGAACAACCATCTTAGCATTTCGTCTCCTTATGGAAATGCAAATTCTCTCTTGTGCAGCAACCTAATTAAAGTCCCTTCCCAACACAATATATAAATGGCACATAAATATTTAATGGCCTGATTTAGCATTTTTATTAGATTCTATGACACATCAAAGTATACACTGTTTAAAAGCTGAATTTAAATGATATAGTGTTTTCGAAAACCCCATCAAGCATGATGTATTTTACCAATAAAATTTAAAGAAAACGTTTAGGCTGTACTGAGAATAAACTACTATTCTTTACTTATTCCATGACTTGCACATTCACCAATAACTCATTGTGCTTTTATTAGTAGTAAGTGGCACTGAACGAGCCATACAGGTTATAGAATTATTCTATATGATGTAGCCAGTCCCGCACCTTAAGAATTCCCTATGGGCAAGTCTGGGAAAGTGTGCCCTGTTTTTCACTTTATCTCCTCAAAAACACTGCCTCGTAAGTTTAACTAACTTTACTAATTGTCTTTCTCATTGCCCATTCTTCCTCAGTCTCCAGTTGTTAACTACATTTAAATCTGTCTGCTAGAGTGTCAGATCATTCCTGACTTTTCGTTGTGGTGGTGGTGGTGTCTTTTTTAGCGGGGCAGGGCGGGGTTTTCAAATATCCCCCGCCCTCGCGGACTGCAGTGGACCAACTTCTCAGCGACGTCTCCCCACCACTGTGACGACCTAACCTTTGTCTTTGCCGTGGACTCACCATACTACCTTTGCTATTATTCCAGACAAACCCTATTTAGGAACACCAGTTATACGAGCAGTCTTCTGACTTCCCACGTGTTTTAAGCCTTGGCAAGTAGTTTACATGTGGCCCTAGACGTAATTTGTGTGGACTGTTAACTTTAAGGTTGAACCAAAATAAGCCAGTGGGGTATTCTTCCCATGATTTTCAGCTTTCACCTCCTTGGGGTCTGACCTCTGACCCTAATGCAGCTGAGTTGATAAGCAGTTATTACAACAGTAGGTTAGTTCTAATATTCTGTGTTATTTAAGAAATCAGTATTCTCAAGATTATTTTCTTTTGACAATTTGGACACTATCTGATACTGTAATAACAGTTGGAGAAAAAATGGTCAAAAGAGCTGAAAGTTCAGTGATCCCTGAAATACAGTTTTTAAGAGGAGGAAAAATAAATACATAGGTCTAACATCAACTATCCAAATACTACTGTTCTAATTACATTTGTATTACCAGTTGGAAAAGTGTTGAAGAAGAGGCCTGGGAAGAAGTGTTGTCAAATATCTTAAGTATCTCAGGAGGAAAAGTCATTAGATTTTTAAGAATCTAAATGGTAAAACTTAGAGCAAGAGTAGAAATCAGGGAGATGGATTTTGTAATATTATGAGAATCATTGCTGTTGTTGTTTACTTAGAAGAATCTAAAAAAATATAATGTATGTCCAGCAGTTCACTCCTGTGCCACCAATCCATAAAAGTGTTCATGGCCAGGATACATTAGAGTGCCTGACAGAGAGAAGGATGTGGATAAGTGATTACGAAGCTTTTTCCCAAACCTGAGAGGCTGTGATTTTCCCCTTATCAATGGTTTGAATTATTCCAATTGAGGCTTTTAAACCCCTTAGTTGTTATATCAGGATTTTTTTTTTCAATTACAGCAAACTAGTTGCAGCTCCCAAATATAGCACATTACCGGTAATGTGCTTACCTTGACTAATGATGTTTCTTTCGCCTGTAATATCTTACATTCCTTTCTTGAGTTAATTATTTTCTTTCCTCTGTGAAGATTCATGTGAGCAGTAAATATACCTGCGTTATTTCCTCCCAGAGGGGTGGGCTCGGTCTCCTAGCTTGAGGCGTAGTTGTTGTTCAATAACCACCTGCTTTTGTCGTTTTTTATTGCTTTGTCATTCTCATGGAGAAACCTCTCCTGACCCCACCCTCTCCATATCTAGCTCAAAGACTCAAAGACTCTTTTTGAAACTCTTATTATTGTTCTCTTGCTATTAATATTGTTACTCTGGATATTATTATTATTAGATATCTCTTAGTGGTAATAATCACAGATTAGACAAGTGAGACCATATATAGGAAAAAATATGTATGTATATACCTGCATATTATTTTGCAGACTCTTGCAGCTCTTTGCAGAAGCAGTCTTGTGGTATTTAGACCACTGCACACTTTTATGCCTGGACATAGGTCTGCCCAGTGCACTTCCGCTGGAGGCACTATTTATATATACAGGACTGCAGTTAATACAAATGAAAGTGTGCAAAAAATAATGTTACTGTTGCTTTCTTCTCATTACTATTAACAAGGTACCTTTTCCCCACCCATACACTTTGGACCTGCATGTGTCTTTATATTTAAAGTGGATGGTTCCTTGACAATATATGATGGAATCATGTTTTTGAATACACCCTGACATTTCTGTCTTTTAATTTGTGCATGAAAACCGTGGACATTCAAACCCAATCTGATGATCTCTGCCCCCCTTTTAGACGGTATATTTTACATGTTCTGTTTATGTATGTGTGTGTTTCCTAGTTTTTGACTTTAATTCCTCTGTTGCCTATTTAGCTTTTCCTTGTGGAGTTACTTTTATAGTGGTTGTGCTGGGAATTGCAGTATGTATCCTTTATCACATTAAAAAACTATATTACATTACTTCACATAAAATGAAAGGGTTGTATAAATTTTTTGGTGTAATTCTACTTATTCCCTTCCATCCATCTTTTTGGCTCCTGTTGTCATCTCTATCACACCTAACTACATTATAGATCTCACGGTGCAGGGGCACACTCTTGCTTAAAGTAAGTGTACATCATTCAAGAGACTATGACAACAACATATATAGAAATATATAGGATCTGACATTTGTCTACATAGGTAGGTTCCTTCCTGTGTATCTGAGTTTCCATCTTGTATCCTTTCTCTTTTGCCTGTCATGGGGGGCAGGTCTGTTGAAAATAAATAATATCAATTTTTGTTTATCAGAGAACATCATTATTTTGCTTTCATTTTTAGAGATATTTAACTGCATATGGACTACTGAGCTTATGCTTTTTTTTCTCTTTGAAGATTTATTTCCATTGTCTCTGGCACCCATTGAACCATGTTAGCCATTGTTTGTATCATGTGTCCCTTGTATGCAATGTGTGTTTATTCTAGCTTTTCTGGTTTAGTTTTTGGTAACTCTTTGCTTTGTTGACTCACAGGAAGTTGAGAAAATAGTACAGAGAGGTCACATTTATCTAGTGCCTAGCTTTGTGTTATATCTCATATAAGTATAATCCATTAACAAACTAAAGAATTAATTGACATTATAGAAGTTGTCTTACTCAGATTTCACTTGTTTTTCCCTGCACTTTCATTTTTTAAATATTTTTGGCATGCTGATAAATGTCCCCCTCCTAAGAAAATCTACATCTTAATCCTGTAACTTGTAAATATTATCTTATACGGCAAAAAAAGGAGGGTTTGAGGTTAAATTGTTTTCTCACTATTGAATGCAAAGAGCACTTTATGTAGCCCAGGAACTAATCTTTCATTGGAAACATCATTCACAAATACTATCTTCCAGTCAGCAGCTTGAGTTTCCATCTTAACAGAGTCTTTCAGATAGCGAAGGCTTCTAATTATTGTAAATTTATAATTTTTTAATGTCTTGCTTTTGGTGTTTTATCTAAAAAGTTGAGGCAAAAGTCATTATTATTTTTCCTAAACTATTTTCTAAATGTTCTATAATTTAAAACATTTTCCTTTTAGATCTCTGATCCATTTGGAGTTCGTGTTTTCAGAAGACATGAGCTTTAGGTTGATGTTCATTTATGAGTATTGATGTTCAACTTATCCCATACCATTTGTTGAAAAGACACTATCTCCTTCTAAAATATATCTTTATCTTGGGTTTCATCATTTTGACTATGATGTGTCTAAATCTTGTATTCTTTGTATTTATCCTGTTTCGTGTGTCCTGAGCATTTTTTCTTGTTTCTAAGTTTATGTTTATAGTTCAACTTTAGAAATTGAGGGCCTTTATTTTTTTCTTTTTTTGTTTGCCCCACTCACCCTTTCCTTGTGTAGGTAGGTTCAGCTACCGACATTTCTAATCACTTGATGTTGCCCCAACCTGATGTCTAGAAGGTTGTGTTAATTTATCTTCATTTTTTTCTTCTTATTATTGATATGGAATAATTTCTAGTGTTACAGCTTTAAGTTAATTGACACTTTCTTGCCTCGTAGTGACAACATACTGCCTTGGCACCCATGCAATATTTTTCTTTCTTTTTTAGGTGTTGTAGGTTTCAGCCCAATGAGTTTTGTTTTGTTCTTTTTTGTGGTCTATTTTTCTCTGCTGTTATTTCCCACTAACTCTTCTATCATCACTATTACTTTGCTTTATTCATTGGGACATATTTATATTACCTGTTTTAAAAATCCTTTCTTCTGTATAGGAAATGGAGAAGCCAAAGAACTTATATGTATACCCCATGGACATGAACTAAGGTGGGGGAATGCTGGTGAAGGGGAGGTACAGCGTCGGGGGTGGGGGGTAAAGGGGAGAAAAAAATGGGACAACTGTAATAGCATAATCAATAAAATATATTTATAAATAAATAAACTTTATGAAAATTTCATCATCTAGATCATGATGGTGTCATTTTTATTGGCTTTTTTATACTCTTTAAGGGGAACATTTTGTTTTCTTCCATATGCATCGTAACTCTATATTGTGGACATTACAAATTCTAGGGAATCTGTATTTTTTTCACCATCTTTAAGACATTATTGACTTTTGTTCTTTCAGGGCGTTATCTCGGTTGGCCTCAGAACTTCCAAGCCTCTTTTCTGCAGTGAGCAGCAATGGAAATCTCTTCTCAGTTCTTTTATCTTTTTAGCTCCTTTCCTACTGATTTTATGGCATTTCTCTAGTATGAGCTAAACTCAGGGGGTATGCAAGGATTTGAGCAATATTGATGTTCAGATTTTAGATTTCCACACCTGTGGATCCCTAACTTTCCAGTTGCTCTAGCAGCTCCAAACTCTATTATTTTAGTATTCAATTCAATAATGTTGTGATCTTTTTGCTTGGGTTCCAGGCATTCAGAACAATGTGGATCATCGTCAGGTAATAGGTATATGAATAGAACTATTAGTTAGTGTATTTGCTCTTTTTCTAAGTTTGACAACCCTCTTGTCTATTTTATCTTTTTATTTTTATTTTCCAGTCCCTTCAAGTAATTGAAGGTGCATGTATGTTTATGTGTGAATATGTAAATTTACATTTAATTTGGAGTTTATAAATGTTACCTGGAAGATGAATAGCCTTCTATGCTGACATTTCTTCAAGCAGAATTCCAAGGATTTCTTATTTTATGTAGAGAAGATGGAAAACCTTTGCAGTGTTTTAAGGAGGAGTGTGATATTATCGAATATAACCTTTATAAACTGTACTCTGCATGTTCATGTATGGAGAATGTTGATTCTGTTTTGTTTTGTTTGATTTTTGAGTGTATGATTAGGTATAGAAGGTCAAATGTAGAAACCCAGGCAAAATATGGCAATAATGCGGATATATCTTAAAGTAATGGATATGCATGAAAGACAATGCTACCTGAAGTCACTAGTCCATTTTGGAAATGTAATAAAATATGCATCTCCTTAGACATTGCCTTACACACAATAATGCTCTAAAGAATTTAATAATTTACTATATATATTATATGCCAAATACTTCATGTTAATGCAAAATTATACCTCAATTGATGGGTCTAATGATGGATATTAGATGTGAATTACACATCGATCAAATGTCAAACAAAATTATAATGAAATAATTGCTATTGAGTTGTTTATGATAGCATGAGAATCAATAACAAGATGGCTTGACCTAGTGGTAGTGATAATTTATATAAAAATATAAAATTAACTCTAGATTATCAATAATAGTACAAGAGTATTCAACTAGCTGAACTCCATATTCATGTTAATTAAAAGAGAAAATATTTCAGAGAAACTAGAGCAGAAATGGGATCTACCTAGAAATAACAGATATTTAGGTGAAGAATGTACGTAAGATTTCTTCAGAAACAAAAATTTTTTTACAAGGTGCCAAAGCAGAAGAACCTGGAGCAGACATGGAATGGAAGAAAGCTGCTGTGGTTGAAGCAGAGTGTAAGGGTGATTATGCTGCGCATGGTACTGAAAATATACGAGAGTCAGGCTCTCCGGGGGCCTTGCAGAGCATGGAGTGTTTGGTTTTTGATTTTACATCAAAGAAAAACTCTTTATGAAATTTTAGACAAGACGCTCAAGCCAACTTCAATGTGGAAAACAGACTGGAGAGAGACAAAATTGAATGAGGCAAGGCTCATTAAGTATAGAATAATGGATGGTGTAGATATAACGATGGTATTGCTGCTGCTTCAGTTGCTTGTAGTTGTGTTTTCCTTATGATTTGGAGAAAGGAGAAATGGTAGGAAGAAGACTGCCTCTTTTTTGGCGGGGGGAGTGGTAATTTCTGTATGTCTGATACTCTATGGCTGAAAAAAAACTTGCAAAAAAAAAGAAAACCAAGATATAACTGGTTTATTTCATACTTCGGTAACACCAAGAGTAGAAAGAGTTGCTGGGTCATCCTAAACATTTACTGATTCTTTCAGATAAGCAAGAGTTGCTTGGAGCTAATTATTAGGGTTTCAGTAGTATGTAAAATGTCCCAATTTAAATACTGAAAAGGGGGTTGGATCTCATTTTATTTTAACATAACATTATCTCAGCAATGGCCTTTATCATAACCTAAAGCACATTAGATAGAATGTTTTCTTCACTTCATCCGACTGAAGTTTTTATGTATCAATAACGAAGCAGAGAAACACAGAGGTCGCCTTCATACCAGTCCCCAGGTGCCTCTGGAGCACCAGAGGCATCTGGGGACTGGTTAAGAAACGAAGAGGAGGTTAATGGAAAGATCACCTGTGGTTACAGAAATTGCATGCTTTGGTCTTTTTCTCCAGTCATTTTCTTGGTTAGTTTCTTCTGCAAGACCTGACAAAAGCATATTTATTAAACTGCCTCTGTTTCCCCTATGTGCTTTATCTCTGGGAGACCAAGGATAGAATGGTCTAAAGAAGCAACTAATTAATTGTTTTTATCATTTCTCTGTGAGTGTGTATATGAATAAAGGCCCCGACTAGCCCTCTAATCCCTTCTACCTTCACACACACACACACACACACACACACACACACACACACACTCATGCACACCACCCATAAATAATAGGTTGTCAAGATCTGGTGAAAACAACAGTATCCACAATATGTATGTTTTTGGATATTTCTAAAGTGTTTCATTTGTCATATTAACTTTACTCCTCTTGGATCATTTATGGAAGTTGACCAATGACCACTGACCCATGTCAACTCCATCTAAATGTAAAAAATCACATTGTCCTGCAGAAGAATAGATAGCACAGCTAAAATAATCAACTTTTCAGACAGAAGCAACTTGTCTTTGTAGAAAAGTATTGAACAGGTCCAGCTATATAAAAATCCATTTTTTTCTACCTATTAAAAATGCCATTACAACTGATGTGAACCAAGGAAAACCCAATTCACAGAACTGGGTTTTTGGACGTATAGTATCAACCCCCATGAGTACCATTGCGGAAATCAGTGGTCAAAATGGATATCTTTAGGATATAGAGGCAATCTGCTGTTGTCCCTGGTAACTTCAATTAATAAATATGTAGAGTGTGTATGTGCACACGCATGTGTGGAGGGAGTATGAACATGTTGGGTTTTATAGTTGATAAAACAATCACACATATAATGTACTGGGACCATGAACAGTGGCTCACCAGCTACATGAAATTTGTTATAAAAGGGAAGTTAAAGCTCACATGAGATACATGTTTCTGACTTGAACATATAAATGGACCCTGATGCCTCAGGATATATAATGTAATTGTTTCCCTTTTTTTTTTTAACAATACATAAGAGCAGATACTTGTTTACCTCTTTAGGACCATAATGAGAAATATAAGCCCTCTATATATGCTTTTTAAAAATTATTTTAGGTGTGTGCATAATGCGTTAATATGCATGTAAGTCAGATTTGATTCCTCCATGATTACATATTACCAAAGCCACCTCTGTGGCAAAGAAGGCTCCTCTGAAGTAACTGCAAGGTGTCCTTGTCTGGGGATGCTGATGCCTTGAAACTAAGAAGACTGGCTTTTCTGCTCCCCAACAAGACTAGCATTTATGGTCCCCAAGAAAGTTTACTGGCCTACCAAGTGCCATGACTGTGGTAAAAAACTTCCAAAAGACCAAGTGAACCCATTGACTCTGCCAGCTAGATAAAGAGTCTGGATTTTATGCATAGTTGTACTAAATTAGAAAGGAGAGATATACAGGTGGGAATCTGACGGTGGGGGGTCAGAAGACTCCATACATAGAAGATTAGTTTGGTTCCTAAATAATGGTCTTAGGTGAATAGCAAGTGTTAAAGATTAAGGGGAGTGATAAGGTAACTGAGGTAGTCAGGGATGACATGCAAGAAAGTTGGATCTTACAATTAAAGTCAAGAAGAGCTTTAGAGGGAGCAGGTGTCCTGGATGAGCTCTGGTCTGTTGGAATGTGAGTGATGAGTCAGTGGTTAGGAGATGGTACTGGAGGTAGAAATGAGGTCATGAGTTCAGAAAGATAGGTCAAAACATTAAAAAAATGACCCTTTTTCTTTCAGCAAGTCCTTATAAAGCTTGCTGCAGAGACTGTTTCCAAGTTCTCAAGGGCAAGTGAGCAGGCTTGATGGTTGACAGTTTCAAGCTCAAATTCTGACTCTTAACTTCTGAGTTATGTGACTTAGGGTACAGGACTTCTATGAACTTCAGTAGCACTCACGTAAAAGGGAGAGACTATTTCACACCGAAGAGCCACAGAGCTTGTGGTGAAGAGCACATACCGCAAATAATCTCTCGGGGTTCTGGTTCTGGTTCCACCACTCACAAGATCTGTATCTTTGATAAAACCTTTAAACTCTGCCTTTTCCTCACCTCTAAATATAGTTATCACATAGAGCTATTGTAAATACTGAATGCATAATTTTTTTGGTAATAGTTCCTGAAAAAAAGTGCTTAAAAACTATTCATTGTTAGCGTTTGTGTTCATGTCATTATCTCTTGGGTGGTTTAAAAGATAAAATGCTACATGTTTGTAATGTGTCAATCATAGCGTGGAGGACATTGTAAAGATGCAACAATGCTATTTTACCTCACTCTGGTTTATCTGCTAAGAAATGTCAAGGTAGATCCTTCCATGTGCTGTTTCCTGCAGGAAATCTCATCAGCCTCCCATTATTTTTCTAACAGTCACACTCCCCATAGGAAGTCTTCCTACCAGCAGTTATAACTAGCCTTCCTCAAGTGCCAAGAATGAACTTTCTGACCCCTTAATTAATCTGACTATTCAAGTCCCATGGAGTGGAATGGACAACTCAGTTTCTATACGGGATCATTCTCAGCAGAAACCTTTTGACAGTGATTCATACTAAGCCATTGATCTTGACAACGGACTCATCTTACCCAACACAGTTCAATATGTTTCATAAGCATATTTATGGAACCATGCACATCATCTGTCTGATCTCTTTTATTTTTGTAGTATGTTTTTATCTCTATGTAATAAAAAATATATAGCCCTTGTCTCAGTAGCATGCTTTTCTATTTATATTGCAAAGATATCCCAAATTTCATCTCAATTCTATCCATGTAGAGATAGTAAACAGAAATCAGACAGATTAACTAACTTGCTTAACAGCTACTGAAATGATACTAATCTATAGAAATCAACTTTGCTTTTCTCTTAAAAATTATATTACGTTATATTTAGTATTAAGTATTTTTTAAAAACATATACAGTGTGCCTGAAATAATGAGATACATTAACTAACAGTCTACTGAAATTAGCATATTTCTTAATCTTGTTTAAAAATCTAAAATTGCTATAGAAGCTTTATAAACAATTACTATTTTTTTAAATAAATGTCACTGGGGTGCAAGAAATTGTCTCAATTCAGGCACTTTTTTGCCATCTGCTCCTGAGAAGCCATATAGACTTTAGATTTGGTAAATGGTTCATCATCTCAGTAGCTTCGGGGACATCAATAAAAATGTCTGTGGATAACAGATTATCTGTCAGAAAACTCCATGTGTTAACTATTTTTCTCTATCACATTTTCAGAACTAATTAAATATTTAGGCTGATCAGATGTTGAGAATTTTTTTGATGCAATTTGTGAAAAATATAATATTAACCTAGGGGTTTCACAACTTTTCATTGCTCACGGCCTGAAGATGAAGTCTCTGTTTCCAAATGATATGATCCTTAAAAGTAGTTGAAAAGTATACATGACACATCATCAACACAAACAATTTTGCACATTTTTTTCTTCTTACTGTATCTGGGAAAATTAATGGAAGCTTCAAATAACAAGTCAAGAATAAATGAAAGACACTAGAGGAAAGCAATGATATTCCTCTTTAAAAACAATGTAATTGTAACCCCTAAGTAAGAAACAGAGATGCATGACCCTCACACAGGGCATGCCCATCGGTTTGAATTTCCTATCACCATACTGAATGTTCTGGATCAGATCCCAGCAGTGTTGCATAAAGGTGGAGTGGAGTGAATTCAAAGAGCTGAGAAAAAGAATCAGAAATTAATTTGCTTTATGACCTTGGAAAAGGCCCTTTCCCTTTCAGAGTGTTTGTTTTATATTCAGTAGAACAAAAAACTTTGGATAGCTCAGCCGTCCTCAATATTAGTTTATCAGCAACCCTCCTAATCCAAGCCATTGACACCCTCACCATAATGTACGACTGGGTGCTGAAATGCTGATATCAGAAAGCTCTATCAGGTAAGTGACCATAGTGGAATTCAAGAGAATCAAAACAGCAACAATGAGTTTTAATTAATGCAAATATGTATCATGCAAAATCAAGTTAAATGTAGCCCCCTATTCAACTGATGATGACCAACCAACAATTCTATTGTAACGGGGCTGGTGGGAACCACTGAGCTGGTTCATTTAAAGGTAGTTCTTACGGTTTTAAAAAGCCTCTTCCTCCCTCCTCCCCTCCTTCCCTCCTCTCCTTCCTACCCTTCCTCTCCTTTTCCCTGTCTCCTCTTCCTTCTCTCTCTCTCATCCTGACTTTTGTATGCTTACCTTAGTTTAAACATTATTAATTGCTATAGGTCCCTGATTAATTCATTGCTGGAACTTCTGAGTTACTTAGATTCTGACTGGTTGCTGGCTAAATGCATCACCCCCACTGTGTGTCAGTTTCAAACAGATAGATACCTGAACCCTGACTGTCTCAGTAGATTATCCACAAGAACAGCAGGAGACAAAACAGTGGTCAAAAACAGTGTGTTTAATAAGGTCGCCCTGGATACTGATGGAGAGATACAATCAAAGGTGCGAGAGTCTGGGGCTCACGAGTGTGGACAGCACTGGGCTGGCTGGCAACAAGGAGTGAGGATCCAGCCTGGCGGAGTTACCCAGATCCCTAAGGAAAAATGGGGAACTAAAAGACAGGGAGGGGACTCTTCCAATAACCCTACAATCGAGAAATTGTAAGAGGCATACCATGCCAAAGACCCCAGTGACAAAGGAGAATGCCATGCTAAGTTTGTAAAGGTTGGCCTGGATCTACTTAAATCTCTGCTAAATGAGCTCACAAGAGGAGTGAAACTAACCTCCTGAACTGGGTAAGAAGGGTTATTGTTAAGTATTTCTTCTCCCTTCTTCCCTCCATCAAAATGCTGTCCTGCCTGTTTTGTGTCCTCCCTAGGTCTGGCTCTGCCTTCCAAAGAGATAACAAGCTAGCCTGTAAAACATATTGTCCATAGATATTCACTGAAGAAATTAATATCTGCTCATCTTTTTTGCATGCATACTTATTTTTTAAATAGTTTATATTCATGTCTATGGCAAAAAAGAAAAGCCATGAGGAAAAATTTATAAAATACAAAAGAGTTAAAAGTAGAAAAATGAAAGAAATAACTCCAAATCAGTGTAAGAATGTACCTATTCTGATGTGTTTTCATCCAGTAACTCAGGCACGTTTATATAGTTGTGAACATGTGGTATATAAAATTTTATTTCCTCACTTCTTTTTAAAATGATATCAAGGATTTGATATCATTTAAAAATTTTGGTTTATACAATTCATAAATATTACAATTGAATTATATTTAATTCAGTTAATGTTTCATCATTGGTTTAACCATTATCTTATTTGTTAGATAATTTATGGTTTTAAACACATTTGGAAACATTGTAGGCGTTACCTATCTTCAAATATTTTTTCTGCTCCGTTTCCTCCCTCTTGGAGCTCCTGTTACACGCATGTCCTCCAGTTAAGGTTGTCCGGCAGCTTCCTGAAACCACATTCGCTTTTTGTTTTCTTATTGTTTTCATTTCAATAGTTTCTATTCTGTCTTTAAGTCCATTAAACTTTTTTTTTTTGTGGCATCTAATCTGCTGTTTACCTCATATGGCATTTTTTTTTTTCAGATAATGCACTTTTCATTTTTAGAAGTTCCATTTAGATTGCTGCCTGTGTTTCCCTCTATTTTGACAGATGAAATACAGTATAGTCAGTGTTTTAATATGCTGGCCTACAGCTTTCATATCTCTGCCATCCTGGGTCTGTTTCTTTTGACTATCATTTCTCCTGATTATGGGTTGTATTTTCCTGCTCGTTAGACTTGTTTTATATGAATTTTACCACATTTCATGAGATATTGCTGTTCTCTGTTCATGAATGTGCTTAATATTCTTTGGTTTCTGTTGAATCCTTTTGAATCTTACTTTTAATTTTGTTAGGAAAACCCAGAACAGCTAATATATCTCCACTACTGAAGTAACACCCTTCCGAGGACTATGCCAATTGCTCCCTGCACTGAGTGGTCCCTGCACTCTGGCTAATGGAAATGTGAAATTTTGACCCTACATGAGCTAAGTGGACTTTTCTGTGTATTCCTTTCTGGTGTCTCCTTCTCAAGCCTTGAGTTCCTCACATGTATGTGCAGAAAACCACTCAGTTTATAATTCAAGGGGACCACTCTGCAGATCTCTCCAACAATCTGTTAAGTTCCTGTCTAGCATCTGTTCCTCAACTCTGAGCTAACTTGGCCTCTCCAAATTCTAAACTTGGTCCCGTCAACTGCTCTGTTTGGGTTCTCCTAACTCTGCCAGGGCCTGGAAACTCTCTTGAGTCAGTGAATTGGGGCTATTGTAGAATTTACTTTTTTAATTATTTTATCCTAGTGATTATTACCTGGTGCTGCCTATCAACCAAGATGTGAATAATTTTGTTATATGTAATTCATAAATGCACCTTAAAACTTATCTTTTCTCCTTTACTCTATATTAACATGTACAGGCTTCTTATATATTATGAAGGGATTGAGTATTAAAACGATATTTTATGTTTGTGAAGCTCTCCCTTTTAAGACATCACTCTCCTTATATTCTGTATTGTGCGACTCAGTTTTCATAAAAAAATATAGCACTTTTCTTTCATGACCCACCCACATTTCTTGATCTTATATATTTAATCAAAACATTTTTATTATATTTTATTGATTATGCTGTTACAGTTGTCCTGATTTACCCCTTTTGTCCCCCTCCCCCCAGCACCCCAACTCCCTCAGGCAATTTCCCCATCATTGTCCATGCCCATGGGTCATGTGTATAAGTTCTTTGGCTACTCCATTTCCTATACTGTTCTTTACATCCCCGTGGCTACTCTGTAAGTACCTGTTTGTACTTCTCAATCCCCTCACCTCCTCACCCACTCCCCCACAGCCCACTTCCATCTGATAACCATCAAAATGCTCTCTGCATCCTTGATTCTGTCTCTGTCCTTTTCGTTTGCTTAGTTTATGTTTTAGATTCAATTTTTGACAGACTTTCTTTTTTGCCATTTTACTGTTCATAGTTTTGATCTCCTTTTTCTTAAATAAGTTCCTTTAACTTTTCATATAATAATGGTGATGACAAACTCCTTTAGTTTTTTCTTGTTTGGGAAGCTCTTTGTCTGCCCTTCAATTCTAGATGATAGCTTTGCTGGGTAGAGCAATCTTGGCTGTAGGTCGCTGCTTTTCATGGCTTTGAATATTTCTTGCCAATTGCTTCTATCCTGCAAAGTTTCTTTTGAGAAATCAGCTGACAGTCTTATGTGAACTCCCTTGTAGGTAACTAATTTCTTTTCTCTTGCTGCTTTTAAAATTCTTTCTTAATCTTTACCCTTTGTCTATGTAATTATGATGTGTCTTGGAGTGGGCCTCTTTGCATCCTTCTTATTTGGGACTCTCTGTGCTTTTTGGACTTCCATGTGCATTTCCTTAACCAAATTAGGGAAGTTTTTTTTCATTATTTTTTCAAATAGATTTCCAATTTCTTGCTCTTTCTATTTTCTTCTGGCACCCCTATTGTGTGAATATTGGACCTCTTGAAGTTGTCCTAAGGCTGCTCATACTTTCCTCCCCCCACAATTTTTTATTCTTTTTTTCTTCTTCTTGTTCTGATTGGTTGTTTTTTGCTTCCTTATATTCCAAATCATTGATCTGATTTTCAGCTTCACCCACTCTATTCGTGTTTCCCTGTAAATTGTTCTTTATTTCAATTAGTGTATCCCTCATTTCTGATCAGACCTTTTATATGCTGTTGAGGTCCTCACTAAGTTCCTTGAGAATTCTTATAAAGAGTGTTTTGAACTCTGCATCTGATTGATTGTTTATCTCCATTTTGTTCAGCTCTTTTTTTGGAGTTTTGATCTGTTCTTTCGTTTGGGCCATGTATCTTTGTCTCCTCATTTTGGCAGCCTCCCTGTGTTTGTTTCTATGTATTAGGTAGAGTTACTTTGACTGCCTGTCTTGGTAGTATAGCCTAATGTAGTAGGTGTCCAGTGACACAGTCTCCCCTATAACCCAAGCTGGGTACTCAAGATGTGCCCTTCATGTGGGCTGAGTACACCCTCCTCTTGTAGTTGAGCCTTGGTTGCTGTTGGCAGATCAATGGGAGAGATTTACTCAGGCCACTCAGCTACAAGGATTGGCCTCTGGGCATTTACCTCCAGCCTCCACCCTCCATGGACAATCAGCTGTGCAAGGGGATGGTTGTGGTGCTCCAATGTGATCTGTAGCTGTCCACTGGGTCCACAGGCTCTGGGGTTTCCTGAGTGTCGCAGGCCGAGGTCAGCCCTCACTTGTGTTTTGCCTAGGGCCACGCTGCCTGAGCTGTAAGGCAACCTGAGATATCTGCTGCCTGTGCTGGGCTTGGAGAGTCTCAGGCAAAGCCAAATTGTGAATCTATGCTGGCTGCTGCTATTGTTGGTCCTGGGGCTCACTTAGGTCAGCTGTTGCTTGTTTGAGAGGATTGAGGAAGTTGTGAAGCATTTGCCAAGACCAGCCATTCATACAGAAAAGCAACTTGGGTGGGCCCTTAACTAGGGTGGACCAGAGTCTGTGGGGATCTCCAAGGCAAGTCAAACAGTGTTAGCCAGGTTGATGGTATCTCAGGTATGGCACCAGCTTGCAGGCTCTCTGGGGGAGGGTTTAGAAAAAGGACAATGGCCTCTGCTTGCCTTGATGCCAGATACTTCAGTTTCTTCCCGTATGCCACCAGTGCCTTTCAGCTTCTACCCTGGTGCTGGAGCTCAGAGGGAGTGAGTCTGAGTTAGGTGAGTCTGTGAGTCTGTGTGTGGGTTCTTTAAAGGGAACTGCTTGGGAATCCAGAAGTTTCTCCACCAACTCAATCTTTACTGGTTCTTGCAGCCAGAAGTTGTGGGGACTTATTTTCCTGGCACTGGAACCCCAGGCTTGGGGGCCAGGTGTGGGTCTAGGACTCCTCACTCCTAAGATATTCCTTCTAAAATTTTACCCACCACAGGTGGATGAGAGACCTGCCATTTCGCATCTGTGCCCCTCCTACCTGTTGGGATGGATGTGGTTTCTTTAATTCTGTAGCTGTCAGACTTCCATTCAACTCAATTTCTGATGGTTCTGAGTGATGGTTGTTCTATATTTTAGTTGTGATTTTGATGTAGTTGTGCAAAGAGGCGAGCCATGTCTGCCTACGCTGCCATCTGGACTGGAAGTCCTCAAAATGTTAAACAATATTTCAAGATGCTAAAATTGACTTTTAGAGGAATTTATGTCTGCCCAAGTTCTCAGGATCTCTGCTTCTCAGTATCATTAGCCCCATCCCCCCTTTAGGCTTTATACTTTTTAGATATAAATTTAGATATCAATTTACATTTAAGGGCATTTGTTAAAATAAATTTTTGTTGTTGTTTTAAAGCTGAAGCTATTTATCTGGTTCTCAAGTAACGGGTCTCTTTACACATATTTTATAACTTATTTCAAAGAAGAGGAAAGGAATTCAGTATATTTTAAATATCGGGGGACAGGTATTGTGAAGCAAATATTTTTGGAATATGTTTATTTCTAAATTTTCAAACTTTTAAAAATGTGTATGCATATGTTATGTTATTAACGTATATTTGCAAAGATTCTCTTGTATATAAAAATTCCATCACATATACCTGTTTTTATATTGTTAGGAGACCTAATTAATTCCTCAAAATGCATATATATTTTTGTATTTTCTATTTCCTAGTGCCTATTTGCAACAAATAACAACCCATCTTCTTTCAAATAATATATGTATCAGTAGTAAAAATGGAAAATGATGTATTATTTCTACTCTGTAATGCCCACCGTATATAAGATAGACACATACTAGCATTTTAAATATCCTTTAGACAGGAAAGTGCATGGAAAGTTTATGAGAATTCACTTCATCCAAAGAAAATCAGGCTTAGGAGAGAAAAAAATGAAATACCATTAACACCAAACCACTGAGAGAGGAAGTCTACCAGGATAATATACAGACTCAGAGTTCAGTTCAAAAAGGTAGCACACATTATTTCTAAATGGAATTTTTAAATCCATTCTCTGGTTTAGTGTTTGTATTACTTGGTATAATTAAAAGGTTTCCTCATGTGTAGAGTTTCAATTTCATTACTTGTGGGCTTAATAGATAGGTAGGTTTGGAAAGGAAATATATGTTTCATAATGTTTTGAAATGATATATTGCAGACAGTTTTTATAGAAAACAGATATCTCCAGTGTAATATGCAATTCTAATTATCTTAGAATCATGTGATATACACAGCACAGCACATTTCAAATTTTAAAATACTTTCTTTTCTATTCTAATTCCATTTAGCCCACTGCTGTAATTTGTTTTATGTCTGTGTTTTAATTTTGTTTATGTGTCCTCTAACAATGTACTTAATATCTCCAAGTGTTTGCCATAAGCTCTAAGAAAGGCATCCTTTCATTACCACAAATGAATTACTTTACATAGGTTTTATTCCCCATATATTAAATTGAGTTTTCAGATCAGACCTGTAGTTCACTAGTTCACTCTCTCCCTCTCTCTGCCTGTCTCTCTGTCTCTGTCTCTCTCTGTCTCTCTCTCTCTCTCTCGCACACACACACGCCCAGAAATAAAGGGACAGATGGCAATCGACAACCTGGGTCTATCAGGTTGCTGTCTTGTAGTGCATGCAGACAGCTGTCTTGGCTGGGTATAGACACAAATGATTCAATGATTGACGCACACAACATAGATTTTGGGTGACGGGTCATCACCTTGGCAGGCCATCAGAGAAGTTTCTTCAGGTACAGGCTGCCTTGCTTTGCTTGCAACAGTGATTAGCCAGAGACCCCTTTTTGAAAAGTCATGTTTTTTTTAGTTCTCTCTCCAAAGGCCTAGCAATGCCTATGCAAGAGCTAGGTTGCATTTCTATAATTTTCTATCTCTGGAAACAAATCAATATAAGCTCACCACAGCACTTACTTTCCAGAGTGGTAGCTCCTGCATCATACTTGAGCAAGAAAACTTAGACCCTTTGATGGAGCTATATTATAATATATGGAGTGGAAAATCCCTTTCTTGTTACATTTATGTGGGTGATGGCAACATAGGAATATTTTACCATGTCCTGTTACCAAGAAAAAGTAAACCTATTGACTTAGGGACTTAGCATTACTTTAATTTTCGTTGCCTCAACGTCTGCCAAGGTACTCAATTTTTAGGCCAGTGAATGGTCCCACAAAGGCTTTTATAAATGTGGATAAAGACAAATGGCATCCCAAGAAACATGGTTCTGTGGTCCTGTTAATGTATACGACTTTCCAAGCTTAAATTGTGCCATGTTTATTTTCCCCTTCTCTTGTCCACAATTTCCCCCATTTAATTTAGATTGTTCAATTACCATTAATTCCAGGCAATCTGTTGTTTAATTGGATGGATTTCAATTGCAAATTAAGACTGCTGATTTCAACCAAGAAAGCTAATTTAAACCTGACAACAGGTTTGTTTTTTAAAAAATTGGGAAAATGGTATGAGAGAATAGAGAATAACACAGACATTTGTTTGTATGTTAAGGTGTCACTCGTTTGTTTAATTAGAGCAAAACTGTAGTTTTCTACTAACTAACTTTCTCAATTGCAGAAGTAACTAGCCCCATGACTTCTCATGTGGGGAATATTGTCATAAAAGACTTACCTACCCATTTAACAACTCCAGAAGTTTCTTTCTACTGATCCAGAGTCTGGCTTTTGAACAAGTTCTATCTTATAATCATTCTCAACAATAATAAAGGTGAAGATGAGGTTATATAATTAAATAGGTATCATATACACTGCATGTAGTATAAGATGAAAAACAAGTGAAGAAGGTACTTTATCTTTCGTACTAAAGGAAGTTCTTGAAATGTTGAGTTATGCAGTAGCTCTCAGGAGATATGAAGGGCAGCTCAAAGGCTGGCAGGAGCCTGTCCTCACATTCTGGCATATATCTGTTTAAGAGGTAGAGAGAGAAAACTCTTCTATTTGAATAATATACAATATTATTCATGATCCTTTTTGCATGGTAGATAAGTGTATTTTAAAACCATCATTTTAAACCAATTACCCTGAAAACTTCTAGTAAAGAGATAACAGTAGAAAAAATGATTATACATCAACAGATAGTTTTCTCATTTAAAAAAAATGACATCGACCAAAACTTTCTAAGGCATTTTTAACGCTTCTTCTGGTTGCTTTACCAGTTTTTAGAAAAATGTACTTATGCGGAGTAGAATATAAAAGAAAATATTAATGAAGATTCAGAATTTTTAAAGCACCATGTGGTGATGAGAAAGAAAGCTATACAAAAAAAAAATAGAATCTCAAGGTCTGGCATTTTAAACAGCAGGAAATAGAAGGAGTTGCGAGGAAAGCTTTCTGTAGATAAATTTCTGGACTCAAAGTGAGTAATCCATGGTTGTTTTAATTTTCACACACTGGTGAGAGTTATTGTCCACGTTGTGGCTTCTGGGAGGTTTATTTGTGATGTGGTAACCACAATGAAGGGTTTCCAATACAGGGATGTGGGCAGAGGGAGGCATTATCACATTCCAAGTAAACACAGACATGTCTGATGACAAATGGAAACAAGGGACAGTAGGTTTCCATGATGCCTATTATAACCAAACAGGAACAGGGGATATCAAAATAGAGGTTATTTAAGGATGAATGACATTGTAAGTACATTCCTGATTGTGCCCAAAGCTGGGTATGAGAATCTCGATTCCATTACTGAGAAGGGATGAGCCTACCCTGTCAGTTATCGCTCTATTAAAATTCCTGGGTAATACTTACTAAGGATAAAATTTGATTGGCTGAAATTGACTAGCTCATGATATAAAAAGGAAATTATAAATATTTTGATCTACAATAAACTTTAAGGAATGTTTAGAAAAGAATTAGAACTATTATTTGCTGTGGTCCTGATATCAACTTCTAATTCCTTTGTAGAAATGACTGGTGACAATTAATTCAAATGGATGACTAAGGGAAAATGCTATTTTTCTTGTGCTGTGAAAGTTCTATTAATCATTCACTCTATCTTTAATATTCTTCATAATACATAAATAATACCAAATACATTTTTTGAGGTGTTGATATTTACAGGTAGTTTTTTTTTTTGAACTTTTATCAAATTTACTGGCATGACATTGGTTAATCAAATTATATAGTTTTCAGGTGTACAGTTCTATAATACATCTGAATATTGAACTGCAATGTCTCTTTCTTGTTTCAGAGTGATGCTTATTGTGTGCAGGGAACATTTAATGTGGGGCTTTTGAATCCACTCAAGACTTATCCCAAATGCAAACATCGTGTTAGAAATTTTAGAAATGCTTTCCCAAATCTGAGAGGATTGCCTTTTTCAAAAGAATGCAACATTCTACTTTCTAGAAACTTTTTTCTAATTTGTGGGTGCTGTCTCTGTGTTTTCTGAGCCATTTCTGATCCGTGATATCATTTTCCCACGTAGAGCGGAGGGTGGTTTCTATCGCTCTCATACATAAGGGTTTGCCTCCTATGGTCCGTGAGGAAAGACTCCCTCATGTGCATTAACTGGAAACCATGGGCACTTTCTGTACAACATTTTTTAAGATATTTTTTTAAAATTTAACCATTTACATACGCTCTCATGTAGACTGCATTTACTATATACTGCGAGTGTCCAAAAGGATCCTTATACAGTTGCAATACCAGAGATGAATCCATAGTGCCTTAAAGCACACAAATGCGCAGCTATCATAAAAGGTGTGAGTTTTCCCTTCTACTCAACCACACAAAGACAGAGACCTCAAGGCTACACATTCTTTATAAAAGCTGGATTCGGATTAATAACCACGCTGAACCAAAAACACACACAGCAAGATTAATTCACCTATTTTACAGAGCACTTGTTCTGGTAGTTGTTAGTGGCGCAACCTTGGAAAATCATTTAACCTACATGAGTTTCATCTATAAAATACAGATCATAGCCGAGCCCTAACTTCTAGCATTCATCAGGAAGAAAAAAACATTGAAATATTTAGCATAGCAACTGGCACACACGGAATGATGGGTAACATAATACTAACAAAATTAGACTGTAATTGTCTAGAAAAGTAGCCTTGTAAAAAGAGTCGCACTCTTCCTTTAATTGTGCAAAGCCCTGCCCTGCTTTAAAAGATTTGTTAACAGCAACTGTAAAAAGTTACTGGCAAGGATGGTCTGTGCCTATGTTCTCAAACAACTCCAGCCTATTGCTTTAGGGGGGAAAAAAACAACAAAAACTACATTTATAAAGAAAAACTCTCACCCCCTGAGAGAGCCAGCTTGCACCAATTTTGCCCGGTGGGTTAGAAGAGGGATCTGTGAGGATCCAAGGAGAGGGAGGGCCTCCAGAGGCCAGTCTGGTAATGAATCGTTAAGCCTTTCAGTGGAAGAAGTGTGCGAACACGTGGCGCTTCCTCGGGACTGCGGCTCAGACCCTCTGAGTGCGGAAAGGCTGTGCCACTTGGCGGGGAATTAAATGTCCCCGGGAGAAGAGGCGAAGCCAGACACAGCTTTGTGAAAATAATTGGAGAGGTAAGGAAGTGCTGTCAGGTTCCCCTGAACGCGGGGCTGTGGACTTGGACTCCGCTTTTCTCAGACCTGTTGAAATGGCACTAATAGAAGGTAGACCACGCTGACACACGGAGTCAGCCCCCTTCCCCCGCTCCCCGCCACCCCGCCCCGAGTTGGGGAAACGGAGATTTCAGCACAGAAGGAGGAACTGCGGTGGGAAATGAAAGCACTGTCCACTGGAGGAAAATAACTGAATTTGTGCTTCAAAGTAAAGAAAGGAAATAAAGGTTGAGGAAAATATGAAAAAAGGAAGAACATGGCTGGAACTAGGGATGTGCCCCCCCCCTTTTTTTAAGAGTAACAGACAACAGAGCAGAACGTGCAAACTCATCTGTCTGCTGCTGCAAAGCCAGAGCAACGTGCCTTGTTAGCAGAGCACAGATACCAAAGGCAGCTGTGGTTTCGCCTTTTCTCAATATATAGATCCCTATCGAGACAGACAGTTCTGACTGATCTTGTGTTCCAAGCAGGCAATGAACAGGGCAAAGGAAGCAGGTAGCAGAGGTGGGCAAAGGGGTCGTCTAGGTTGTCTTCTAAGAACCTGCATCAGGGGGATTCCTGGAGGGCTTGCGCTTACCTGGCTCCACGGTAAATTATTTCAGGTATCTCTTCAAATAGGTTCACAGAGCCTTTCCTGAGCGCCCCATTTACAGTGGCCTCAACGTACTCCTGTCATTCTCTATGTTCTTTTTTCCATCTTCCCATTGCTGCACACACACACACATTTGTTTTCTATATGTGTATACATACATATATACGTATTTATATATAATATTTTATCTGTCTTTCTGATTAGAATGTAAACTCCAAAGGATAAATATCTTTATCTCACTCTAGTGACAGGCGCCAGCCCAGTGCCTATGAAGATGCCTGGCTGATAGCAGATTCCAAATAAATTGTACAAGAATGAATAAATATAGAAACCATATAAGGAAGCATGTAAATAAACAAGAATAACCACATAGGCTATGTCTTCAAACCTAGAAAGGTAGCCCTGACCCGTGTGGCTCAGTTAGTTGGGCATCATCTCACATAGCGAAAGGTCATCAGTTCAATTCCCTGTCAGGGCATGTGCCTGGGTTGCAGGCTGGGCCCCCCCCCAGGGCATGTGCGAGAGGTAGTTCCAACCACAGGCAAGTTTGACATGTATCTCAAACTACATGATGACATATAGAAATGGGATGTGGTTTGATTCATTGCAGGGAAACTCAATGCAGTTAGGATTTGACACAACAGTGTATTCAGGTACAAAGCAATTTAGTTGAATTTGATGAACTCTTTGTCCAAATTTGAATGCATTTACTGCCTCCCCTGTAAAGTGTTATGTCCAATCCACAAATTTACATGCAAAAGCACAAAGGTTTATAACAGTCAGTTCTACGAGTCTGAACCCTCCAAAGAAGGATAATTATGATAATATTAAACTGACTCAGAGGGGAGCATTTTAAACCCAAGCTTATATTATTGCTCTTTAGTCACATATTTCTTTAAATTCTATTGATATGGGTGGAGTAGTACTTCTCTTAATTTGTTATATTCCTAAAATTCACAGAATGATATCAAAGATTTCTGTTAGTAAATTTTCATAAAAGTTCTACTTGGTGAGAGATACTCAGCCACATTATTCTATTCTTTATGTTCGGGCAGGTTCCATAGAAACAGAGCCTGAGATAGAGATTCCTGTGCAAGTGACTTTTTTTTTAGGGCATTATTTAAGGAGGTAAAGGAAGCAGAATAGACAGGAAAGAAGCTAAGCAAATGTGGTTTATCTGAAAGATGACAACTGAGAAGAAGCCAGTGGTCCCATGGAGATCTCTGGCGCATGAATGGCACCCCAGAGTTGTCTCACCATGTGTACCCCATATCCGTTAGTAACGGGATACAGCCTACTCCTGAGGGTAGAGCTTAGCCTCTTGGGCTAGACAGTGTTGATCATTTGAGGCGGTTCTCTAGAGAAACATACAATCACCAGCCAATAGCAACCGTCATGCACAGAAATGAGAGCTTGGTGCACTGGGCTAGCAAAGGAGATCTAGGCGGGACTTTCACAGGTTTTCTGGTTTTCATTTTAATTCATCCCTGACATTTCTCAGGTCCACTTCCTTATCATATTTACTTCCATCCAGTCCATCAGGGCCTCTTTAGGGTTTTGAATAGTTGCCATTTCTGGGTGAACTTACAGTCTCTACTGCTAGAGTAGGTCCTGCTTTAAGGAGCCCCAGTTCTACATTTTTGTGATAAGTCAGGCCCACTTATCCCTACCAGTTTGATAATTACTTCCCCTGCTTTTGGGTTTCCTGACTGAGGAGGGTGAAGTGACAGGGTAGCTACAATAACTTTAAGTTCAGTGGGATTCTGTATGTTCTTCTGGGAAGCAGGACTTCTAGACCCACAGAAAATAGTGTTGCCAGGAGAGGAAGCACAAATTACTAAACTGGGTCACTGGGAATGGCTGTGAGCAGAACCTTTTCTACCTCCACCTCTTAGTTCAGGGGCCTGTATATTCTAACTGGTGGGCACCTAGTGCCATAGCCGGACCTCTGGTGTAACCTGGGCGTTGCACTGTCCTCGCAGGGCATCCTCTCCAATATGGTGCCTGCCAGGTAAAAGGCCACTTCACCACTAAATTAAGCAAAAACTTCTGAGTTGTCTTTATGGCAGGGAAGACACTTAATAAGTAAGTTACATGGAATATACTTGAATTAGTTCTATTCAAGCTTCCATAACAAAACTAAATAGACTGGATGACATAATAGGTATTTGTCCAGTCTGGCAGCTAGAAGTCAAAGACCAAGGTGCACATAGACTTGCTTTCCTTTAAGGCTTCTCTTTCTGACTTCACAATGGTCTCCTTTTCACTGTGTCCTCCCATGCCTTTCTCTCTCTCTCTCTCTCTCTCTCTCTCTCTCTCTCTCTCTTTGTACTCAGAAAGAGAGAAAGAGAGAGAGAGGTATATATCTGATGTTTCCTCTTCTTCAAATAAGACACCATTCCTATTGGATTAGGGTTCCACGTTTTTAACCTTAATTATCTCCCTAAAGTCCTTCTTTCCAAATATAGTCATGTAGGGGCTTCAGGCTTGAACATATGAATGTTGGGGGGTACCAATTCAGTCTATTACAATACCTAATTTAGAACCAGTCAATGCTATTTTCAGCAGAGAACTATATATCATCCTAAAGCATCTCCAGGAAAAGAGCAAGAGCCTTACCAGGGGACATCAAGAGATCGTCCAGCCAGAACGCCTTTCTTGACTTAGGCACAATTAACAGCACCTAATCCATCATAAAAAGAAAGCGATAAATCTGCACTTGGGCTTGAACATCTCCAGCGAGTGTAAATAAGCTGTAAAAAGTGGTAGCCTGGACCTTCATGTCACCACCTTTGTGACCCTGACACCCTTACCTTAGGTCACATCTATGGCTTGTTGACCTTAAACAGATACGAAGGCAGGTATTTCTCCAGCAAAATAGGTTTGTTCAGAAACAGCAAAGAATTGTAACTTAGGGCATGATGTCTAATGAATCCCATGCAAGTGCAGGAAAAGCACAGGAGAGGAATGTTCTTTTAAGACTCTAGAGGGGCTGTTGTAAACAGCCCATTGGAGAAAACTATAAGCTTGAAGTATAGTGACTTTCCATTGGCTGCATTATAGCTGGCTCTCATTGGCTGAGCTGTTACTATGCCAGGAGGACTCCTCTTCCTCCTGCGGAGTATGCAGTAGCATCACTTACTGGGGGGGACAAGGTATGTATGTGTCTTCCTGCTGGGGTCCGTCGTGTGGTTTGAGTGACCCACGTGTGAGCATGTTCTCTGGCAGCCTCCTGACTCCATTTTAAATGAGGTGTCTGTTTATTCAATTTCATAGGCTTTCTATGGTATTGCCAAGTATTAGATGAGCGAGTAAGAAAAATTATGAGCTTCATTCACAAGTGGTTTGGCTGGGTACATCCATGTGACCTGAAAACTGACTGATGCTGGACCGCAGTTTCACTGCTGAAAGATGAGAAGAAATCACCATAGTGCGCAGAGCTGGGGGTGCATCATAGAGCCCAGTGCAGCAACTATTTTCAGTGCGAATTAGATTTTCCTGCCTTTTAGGCAGCAAGCAGAATCTCTGAGTAATTTGCCCATTAAGAAAGTGTTCTGGTGAACTCCATGATTTTCTTTTTCTTTATGGTTGCTAAACATTTTCCAGATTAATATGAAGTTTAATTTTCTGAGACTGCTAATTAAGGAGCCCATGCTTTAATTCTTAAACCAAATCACTGGTTCTTCTAATCTTGGAAAGAAAGGAATTTTTAAAATTCTTTTGAGACATAATTCTATTTTTAGATTAAAGCTACATATATAAACCCAAGTTTCCTGTTGGGTTTTAGAAAATGTCATGACTCCGTTGCAGCTATTGGATGGGTCTTGTGTAGATAAATGACACTATGCCATCGTTTAAAAGCTCTTTGAAGCCTTATTTGAATAATGAATGGGTGAAAGGATCGGTTCTCTGGATGAACATGATAGAACACAGTGTCTTGGTTAACTGAGTTTATAACTTTGGGGAAGACAGTCCTGGTTGGCTAGAAACACTAACAGATAGAAGCATTATTATCACATAAAAGCTATAAAACTCAAAATGAGTTGATCTTAATATTGCTGCCCCTCCATAGCCAGTAAGAAAAATTCCATTTTACTACAGAAATATAAAATAAAGCCATCTGGATTATTGGAGTAAAGAGCATTCAAGTGACTTAGATTAACCCGAGCCTTATTTTCTGAGGGAGTAACTCCAACCATCCAGCTAGAAAGGATGTCAATTTAGAACTCAGTTTGATGTAAAGGGGAAGAGAAGATTAAGATAATTATGTGGCACCTGACCATGTTTAGAGAATGGGAAGGCTTGGGATGGAAAACAATCTCAGAAAATGTCATTATAATTATGAGAAGAAAACAGGGTCTATTTCATTACCTACAGGGAGCAAGAAATAAAGTCAGTGTAACTTGCTGAAGTGCTCAGAGTCTGCAAAACATTATTATTGTTGTCATCGGAGGGAAAAAAAGTGATATATTAAAGAAGATTTTAAATCCAATTTGTTACATGAAATACCTATACTAGATGTGAATCTGTATATTTGTTTGTGAAAAACAAAACAAAAACCTCTGTGATAGATTGTTTTTAAAAACAGCCACACTTGCTTGACTTTCTATATGAGCCGCTTTTACAGTGTGAGTGTTCTCCCATCCTGAGTGTCTATTCTCCACCATTTGAATCTGAGACATGTATGTCTTGATTTGTTTAAAACGACGTGGCAGGTGTGACATCATGCTGGTTAACCTCATGAGGCCTTGCGAACTTCTGCCTGCTCTCTTCTACTCCTTGCTTTGCCACGAGAACAAGGTCTCGACTAAACTTTCTGGAGGACAAGAGACTGTTAGAGTCCTGCTTTCCCTTTTGGAGGAGTGAGAGTGCTCAGCCAGCACCAAAAAAGGGAGAGCCAGTTCCCAGATAAACCTGTACATGTGCAGTGCATTGAGACAAGCTGATAACGCATTCTGCCTCAGACCAAAGAGCTGCCTCGCTGACCTGTCAACTGTGGGCTAATAAATAGTTATTGTAGTAACCTATTAGGTAGGTCCTTGGTTTGTTATACCACAATAACTACTAATCAGACAGCAAACATGAGAAATTATACAGTATAGCCCACAATGTTAACAAAGCACATCAAGTATTTTAATCATAGTAAAAAACAATTTACTAATGATTTTATCAATGGAATAGGTCAAGAAGATTTGTTAAAAAAAAACACAAAAAACAAAAACAACCCTTAGTGTTTGGTCTAAGTTATTGTAACCCCCTAGACTAAATTCTTCTGTCAATGCTCTATATTCTAGGAGCCTCTGTCATGAAAATATATTATTCCCCAGCACAGTATCCATCAACACTTCAGAATGCTAAAAGTAAAAATGCATGTAAGCCTATGGTTTTATGTAAAAATCAGTTAGACCCTACTTCTAAACCAAATTGAAAACTTGAAATGTGAAGGGTAGTCTGGTACCTAGAGTTAAAATAATATAATACTAGAATTTTTGTGTTATTTCAAATGTATCTGTTTATTTAAAAGAAAATAGAAGTCAGACTCATTTGAAAACACCGCTGTACAAATATAAGAGGTGTTTCTCTGATGCCTCGTATTTGTCACGGTATGCTTGATGGCTGTGCAGCGAAGTCCAAACTCCTTTTTGTTTTTAATTGTTCAAATACATTTGTCTTCATTTTCCCACCACGACTTTCTCCTTCCTCACCCACCCCACCTCCTTCACAGAGCACAGAAGTCTTGTATTGCACCGTCTCTTGTCTATGATTCCAGACCTGCTCCCATTGCTCATTTCCAAGTGCATGCACTTCAGTCAGATTAATTTGCTAACAGTTTGTCAGGCTTGTTCTGTTCTATCCCCTACAATGCCTTTGATTTCATATTACCACTGGCATGATATGCAGCTATTATGTGACCTGTTATATCAGTCTAGAGAGTTCCTATTTATCCTTTCTACTATGTTACACAGCATAGGTAGACTACCTTTTGAAGACTTCCCTGGTTTCCCAAAGAAGAGAGATGCTTTTTTTCCTGTACTTCCCTTATACTGTGTATGTACTCCAGGTGTGCCATTTGTGCCACTGTATTACAGTATTGCTTTAAATATCAAGTTACCTCATGAGGCTGAAGGCAGTCCTGTGCCCTATCAGTTCTGTAACACTGGCATGTAATATAGGGCCAGAAATATATTACAGCACCATCTTTTTATGTAGGACATATTCTTCAAATTATGTCCTCTTGGTATTATGTCAACATGTTCACCAGATATGAACATTACTTTAGCATTTAGGATTTTTCTAATTGTATGTGTAAAAGATGAGGGGCAGTATGTGAACCTTTGATAAGAACATGCTCAACCAACTTAATTAATTAATAACTGCTTTAAGATATGTAGCAACTATAAATCCCATTTAACAGACCAGGCATGCAGCTAATACAAGCAGCAACAGTAGGAATGAGGAGAAGGAGAAGGAGGAGCAGCAGCAACAGGAAAATACAAGTGTTTTTTTGTTTGTTTAAAGTCTTCATTTTAACTGGAAATAAAAATTTAATCCAAGTCATTTTAGAATATATAAAATATATTCTAAATATATTTTAGAATATATTCTATATATATTCTATATTCTATATATATATTCTATATATATTTAGGGGAAAGTCGTGGTGGGAAAATGAAATATATAAAAATGCATTAGTGAAAAAAGGGCATTTGGTTTTTGACCATATGGAAATATCAAGGTCTAAACTTGACCCTCTTGTCATTACTAGATAACTGAACAGAATATAAGAAACTTATATAAGGAAATTTTAGCTGCGGGATATGATTCATCACAGGGCTGTGAGCCATGAGGCAAGGGGGGAAATATGAGGCAAACTCTGAACACCCTGAGTTTTATGCCAATAGTAATTTCCAGACAGCAGCAAAAGGATGGGGAACCCAAGTGAGGGCCAGTGGTCTTGCTAAATGGAGAGCAAAACAGTGTTTGGTGGGATTAATGTAGCTGGAATAAGTAAAACAGAGTGCCAGAAGACAGGGAAATATGAAGAGAAAGAGTATCAGATACGTATAAAGAAACCTTCTGGATATGACTGAATACCATCTGGAGATGCATAGAGTGAAACTCTTTAGGTCTGGTATAAAACATCTTTTCAGAAAGAACTAATTGCCATGGAGCTATAAGCTGAAACAATGGACCAAGAAGCATTCCAGTGGCCATCAGCTGGAGTGGAGAGACCTCAGGAAATGCAAGAGACACTCAGCAGAAACTTGAGAAAGGGCACACCTTACAGGGGAGGGACAACTAGTGCCATGGAATGACCGCTGGAGGCACTCCGGAGGAGTTTTTAAAAGCCATGAAAGAATCAAAGTGATCCACACATAAATTAACTGTTTCCAGAGCAAGTGCCGGACTCATAAGGCAGCACGGCAACGCGTAGCGCTCTATAGAATTAATAATGCTCATAATCAAATAACAATTGCTAGACATAGAAAGAAGCAGGGGAAAAAATGACCTATAATCAGGAAAAAAATCAATAGAAATGGACCCAGAAATGAAAGGGATGATATTGACCTTAAAGGACTTTAAAATAACTATTCTAAATATTTTCAAAGATTTAAAGGAAAACATGAATATAATTGAATATTATACAAAGGAACCAAAAGAGATGTCTGGAGATGGAAAAGTAAAAATGTGGAATTAAAATATAATGAGATGGGATTAACAGCAAAGTCAAGAGTGGAGAAGAAAATATCATAGGTTAGAAGATATGCAACAGAAACTATCCAAAATAAAGCACAAAAAGGAAAAAAATAATAATATGCACAGATACAGTGAGCTGTGTGACATTATCAAGTGTTCTGATACATGTATACTTACAATCTCAGAAAGAAAAGGAAGGACACATCAAAATATTTGAAAAAATAATAGTCATTTTCTTCCCTGGTTTGATGATATCTATTAAGTCACTGTACACGTGGCCACCTCTCAAAGTGCCTGCATCCCAGTCCCTGGGACCTGCCAGTGACTAGACTTACCCACATGGCAAGAGATCCTGCAGTTGTGACGAAGTCAACAGTCTAGAAATGCGGAAATTATCCTGGATTGCCAATATGGGCCCAATATAAGCAAAAAGGGTCTTTGCAAGGGGGTAGGGAGGGCAAGAGGTCCAAGTGGAGAAGGAAAGAGAGAGAGAGAATAAAGGAAGCAGAGCTTGCTATAAAGCTCTTGACTTAAAGAGCGTGTGAGCCATGGAATGCCTGCTAGAAGCTGAAAAGGCAAGGAAGTGAATTTCCTCTTAGAACCCGAAGAAGGAACACAAGTCTACGGACGTCTTGATTTTATACATGAAGACCCATTTCACATTTCTGACCTTTAGAAGGGTAAAGTAATAATTGTGTGGTGTCTTCAGTGACTACATTTGTGGTAATTTGTTACAATAGCAACAGGAAACTAATACCATCCCAGGTACAAAAAAGATAATAAACCCAAGCATTATTTTTTTTTAAAAAAAGGAAAGAAAGAAAAAGAGACCATACCAAGGCACCTTGTAATCAAATTGCTGATAACCTGCTTTAAGACAAAACAAAACAAACAATCAAACAGCAAAAAAACCAAGAATAGCTAGGGAAAAAAGGCATAGTATGTACAGGGGAACAAATATAATTTTACAGTATATTTATTTTCATAGAATAAGAAAGCCAGAATACACTGAAGTGAGAGCTTTAAAGTGCTGAAAAAATATTTTTATAAAACTCAACCTAGAATTTTACAAGAAGAGAAAATTTTTAAAAATTTCTGACAAACTAAAACTGAATTTCTTACTACAAAATTACTATAAATGAAATATTAGTAGAAGTTCTGAAGGCAGATAGAAAATGAGAGTTGAAAATTTAGAGCTACACAAAAATAAAGAACAATGAAAATAATTAATATATGGGTAAATGTAAACATTTTCCCATTTTAAATATTTCTTATAAAATAACTTAAAAAATAAAATGAAAAGTGATTTACTGTATGTGTGTGTGTATATATAGCCTGCCACTCCTCAAAACTGCCTTGATTTCTTTCATTGGTTGTTGCAGTGTTCAGACCTTAACCTTCTTGCTATTTTTCTGTTTGCTCCATCTGTTTGTTTTTGCTTTTATCTTTTTTCCTCTTTTCTTATAATTTGTTCCACCATTTAATAGTGTAGCTTTTGTATTCCATTTTATTTCCACTAGTGATAAAAAGCTGTAGTTCTTGATTACTCTAGGGTCTAAAATACATATCCTTAAATTGTCTCACTTTACCTTCAAATAACATCTTATTGCTTCAAGGTTGCTGCTGCCAGTATACTTGCATTTCACTCTTCTACACTCTGTGATATTATTGTTATACCTTAAACACACACACACACACACACACACACACACACACACATATATATATATATGTTTTTGTTTTATATTTTATTTGGATTCACACATACTCTGCAAAATCAGTAAGTGTATCAGTCACCCTTAACTGAGCACTTGATAAGTTTTATTTTGGCCAGTGCATTTGTGTAAGAATAATATATCACATTTTAAAAATTTAGAGGAAGAAATATTAGTATTGCCTGTTAGATAAAATTATTTTATCAGAACACATTTGAAACATCAAATAGACATACATTATTTTTCAGTGTTTCCTAATAAGTGAAGTTATTAAATTCCCTTAAGTGGCATATTTTTTCCATATTAAGTCTCTAAATACTAACTTTAAGAAAGTAAGTGTTATGATAATAATGATTAAAGATACAGTTAAAATGGAGATAAATGTTTCAAGATAATAAAACTAAAAAAAGATCTAAACAGCACTGAATTGCACAAATGTTTGTGAAATCTACGAGTTAAGTATAGATCATCATCTCATAGTAACCTTTGATAGTTCTCATTAAAGCTGAAGCAATAGAATCGGTTAGGGGCCTCCAGAGAGATATTATGTGCAAATGCAGGAATTAAAAAATGAATATTGAATGATCCTCCTGCGAAATTAAGGTCATTCAATTCTCTTAATGGTGGTAGAGTATCAGATCTATGTTTTTCATCTGTTCCTTTAAAAAGAATATGAAAGTTTACATCTAATTTACAGATTTAGTAAAGCATAATTCAAATAACACCTATTTTGCATCATAATTAGCATTAGAATTTTTATAAACTATTATAATAGTGGGTATATATATTATATTGTATACACACACACATATATACACACATGCATATATAGAAATGTCACATTTTTGGGTAATATACTCGCCAACCTACAAATGTAAGTTGACAAGGTAGTGACATTCAACTTAACCTTTCTCTTAGAATAACCTGGGTAAGATAAGATTTATCATTTTTCATCACAGGTGTGCATAATATCAAAATAAATATGGCACTCTACTTGAAAAAAACAATTTCTAGATTATGGAGAAGAAAATCTGTTTTTGTCACAATACACTTTTAGAGTTTCAGAGAAAATTAAACCTAAGAAGGCATCATATTTTCCAATTCTATCCAGTGTTTCTTTAACTAAGAATGATACTAACACACAGAGAGGCTGAATGTTTGTTTGTTTTTTTTTACCAAATAACTCAGCTAGTTAATGAGAGATCTTAAATTAGAACCCAGACTAGTCAAGATCACATTCCTCCAAGCCACATGACTACACTTTTTGTCACTTTGCTTTAAAGACAGGTGAGGAATCACATTTCATCTCACAAAAAGAAAAATTAGCCCTGAATTGAAGAAAACAGCTTGTCACAATAGTCCTTTGGTGTTCTGTTTTAATTTGTCCTTTAAGAGACAGCTCCAGGCATTACAATGAACACTGGGGATGCAGAGATAGAAACCGTCCCTTGTCTCAGAGGAGACAGTCCCCGATGGTGTAAATATGTAGTTGGCCAGGTCCAGAGCACTGAGTAAGTACAGTAGTTCGGGGTTCACTGGCACTGGAAGGTCAGTGCAGAAAGTCCCATGTAAGGAGATAACATCTGAAGTGTGTCTTCTGACGTCAGTAGGCATTATCCTGAACATGAGAGAAGCAGGAAGTCCAGCCAGAAGGAATACACAAGAACATTTTGTAAAGATCACCTATGTTTGAGTTTTACCCTAAAAATAAAGCTCTTACTAGGATCTTGTTTGTCGGTTTGTTTTAACAGAGTACTTTAAATACTGGGTTTAAAGGATGGTGCAATTAAGTGAAGGTGAGGTTTCTACTCCTCCCTGCTGTTGTCCCTAAAGAGGCCCTCTTCAGACGCTGGCTGTGAGGTTGTCTCCTGGTGCAGACATCTTCGGGTGACATTGCTGATGAGGCCCCCAATCTGGGATTTCTACTTCTTGGCAACATTACAAACATGAACAGAAAGAAAGTGGAGAACACCTTCAATACAGCCAGGAAGTTATTACACAAATGAAAGTAGCTCATATTTTAGGGCCAAATTATTCCAATCATAGCAAAGTCTCTTTATTAATTCATTAAATGAATGTCAGCTTTCAAAGCAAGCTTTATGAAAATGAAATGTTTATTTTTCTTTCTGTGTGGAGGCATTTGGATTGTCATGAGCCATCTCTTCCTTTGTTGCATTTTTGATGACGTTTAGTTCGGGAAAGGCAATGTTAGATCCAAAGTATGTATAATCATGTTGATGGGTAATGGTAAAACATTAGTCAGGCTTTAGGCCAAAACCAATCTCTGAGATAAAATAGAAATCTAAAGCTTTGTATGTCAGCTCCACTCTCTGCCTTTCCTGTGCCTCAACACCCAAAACCCCCAGGGTCTTCCCTACATGCATCTTTGTCTTATGCTATTCTGCACGTGCACTAGATTATTCAGGCGACCTGCCCAGGCAGCAAAGCCAATGGTCAGTCAGATGCTCAGCCCATCCAAAGATCCTTCCGTAACATCCTGGTAGAGCTGTAATTTTGTCTGTTCTTTTATTCAGTTATGCAAACACAACATTTACTGTGTTGTTAATCAGCAGCTTAGATACAAAGTGTTTTTTGTGACGTTCCAGGGTAGCAGTTAATTCCTTTCCCCCACTCAAATTCCTCCATAGGGATGCTCAATCTTTCTTAGTTCTTTGCTTTCCACTTCTCATATTTTTTTGTGTATCTAAGGATCCTCTGTGTCACCAGGCTATGAACTGGGTTTGGGAAACTTTTCTATAAGGGACCACATAGCAAATATTATTTTATTTTTTAAATATGTTTATTGATGAGAGAGACATCAATGTGAGAGAGACACATCGATGGGCTGCCTCCCACGTGCACCCCTACTGGGAATCAAACCCGCAACCTCGATCAGTGCCCTGCCTGGGATCGAACCTGCAACCTTGTGCTGTTCAGGACGAGGCTCTAACCCACTTAACCGCCCAGCCAGGGCCAAATACTATTTTAGACTTTGTGTGTCTGCCATTGAGACATGTAATGCCTAAACGTTTATATTTGTGGCTCAAGAAGGGCATCAGCTCTGCTCTGTTTGCCCTTCAATATATGGACTTAAGTGACCCTCCCTATTCACTCAAGTCTTAGCCACCGCCCACCCCACCAGCCCCTACTGTTTCTGTAAGCATGCAAGGCAGTCTACTGGTGATGTGTGTTCTGATCTCATCTACCTGTCAGTAATGCTTTTAACTGCATTTTAACTGCATATAAGGGAATATAGTGGCTTCAGCTAGAAAGCCTTTTTAAACATAGTGATACTAGATATTAGATTTATTGAGTGTTTAATACATGGCGATTTTCCTGCTTATTTTATTTAATCTGTATGTTAACAGTATATAATAGGTTTTTTGAATAGTTCATTTTTATTGTATTTTTCATTATCATTTACTCCCCCATACCCTCTTCCGCCCCCACCCACACCCTCCTCCCCGCAGTCACCACATTGTCGTCTGTGTCTATGAGTTCTCTTTCTTTTTTGATTGTTCCCTTGATATCCCCCACCTGTCCCCCCCCAAATTGTCAGCCAGCTCTCTATCTGTGAGTCTGTTTCTGTTTTGCTTGCTAGTTCATTTTGTTCATTAGATTCCACAAATGAGTGAAATTCTATGAACTCACGCACAAGAAGTCTGGAGACTGGTGGTTCCAGGTTTGTTGTACTGGCTCATAAATATAGCCCAGGACCTCAGGCCATTTTCCTGTTTCTGTTGGTTCCCTCACAGACAAAAATAGTTGCCACAGCTCCGAGCATCCTCATGCTAATTACAAGGTAGATTTAAGGACTCTGTAGTTTACTTCTGGAAGAGAAGTCCTCCAGCTCATTTACATTATCCAGATCTGGGTCACATGCTTACCCCGAGAGCCACTGTCAGCAATTAGGCACAGAAGTTGTTAGTGCTTATTCTGATCAATTAGTATTTATTCCTAGTGCTAGGGCAGAGTTTTGCCTTTCCCTCTAGTATGAGTACGTCTTTGATCGGCTGAAACCAGTGCAGCTGTTGCCAGCTAAGAAAGAGTGTGTGGGTAGCCTGGTGAAAAATGGTGTTAGTCATATCATTCTTTGTAAGCAACAGGAACACTGAGTCCAAAGGAAAGGATAAGAAAATATATTTCTGCCATTCATTTTCAGTGTGACCTTGGATGTACTGCTTAACCTTTCTCTCCGCTTGAAGTCCCTGCTGTGAAAAATGAGCTTGATAAAACAGCATCTTACATTTCACGAAAATAGGAGGCATTGGAATATATCACTCAGCCCCAAGTACTTAATTCTGCATAGACTGGGTCTAGATTGTAGAAAGTTTGATTAAAGAGTGTACTCAAATGACACTTCTGTTGTTGCTGAAAGCTCAGTAGAGGATGCTGTGTCTCGCCTGCAACCCACTGATTTTCTAAATTACCAATTTATAAAAGTTCTCTTTCAGAAACACTTTGCATAATGTACCTATTGTTCTACCTTTTTTTGATTTTTGAAATAATCAGCAGCAAAGAGATATATTTCATTTACTTCCAGAGAAGGTTAGTTGTTGCAGAGATAAAAGACTGAATGACCTTTTAGGTGTTCTGTGTGGAGATAATCTACTTACGATAAGCCTGCCTTTTTAAAAGTAGCTTCCCATGAAAGGTACAAAGAGAACCTTGGAAAACTCACGAGGGTAGGAGAGTAGGAAGCAGGAGCAGGGGTGAGATTTAAGGATCATTCTTTTCATAAGTCTGGGACTCTTCAATATCTATTGAGATCAGCAGTGTGACCAGAGATGAATTCTATTCACTTCCCAAAACTCTAACACTGAATTAAACGTACCACTCCAAAAACAATGTAGAGTCGACGGCACTCAGGTGCAAATGACCACTTCTATGATTAGAGTGGCTGGCTGGACGAAAGTCCTAAACTCAAAGGACTCACTCAAGATTTCATTGACAGTGAGTTTAATGAAGCCACAACAATCACTTCTGACCTTTGGATCCGTGGATACAGATGACGAGACGCTGTCAGGATCATCTTGGACGATTTTCTGAACTGATGCGCCAGCATACGCTGCAGGCTGCTGTCCTCGGGTAGGCAGGGGATTTCTCCCTGATGAAGCTGTTTGTGTTTGGTGCTGCCTTAAAGGTGGGAGCAAATTCCCATTCTTGTACAGAGTCCCGAATCATGGACTGAATGACCCCTCATCTCAACCTCGGCCTAGGATATAGAGATAAAAACATATTATCATTATAATCTTTGTCCTCAGTTAGCTTAATATCTGTTCTTTTTTCTGTCTTCCAAATCTCTCAAACAAATGATTTTGAAGTGATGAGGAAGACGTACCAAACCAGTAGATTTTAGGGCCGATTCTTGGAGGATGAAGAACTGGGAAAGACATTGAGGGCAGAAGAGACTTAACATGTCTTAGGATAGACCTGGAATTGTAAGAGATTTGGGGATCATGGGAAGCAGATTTGGTTTTATACTTGGAGAAAGTTCTACAGAGAAGTGGAGGAAGTGGTGAGAGATTTATCTGGGGACATATTAAAAAGAGCATGAGCTTTTTCTCTTGAAAATAATAGAAAATTTAATTAATTACCTTTTATCAGTGTAGGGTAATTTTCATTTATCTTCCTATCCATATACACAAGGAACATATAGTAAACTAAACAATTAGTGAAGAGAAAACATTTATTAAATGACAATATATACCATTTATTGGACATCAATTCTTTGAAAAACATCGCTCTAAATATACACAAGATTCTTAGAGATTAAGTCATCTTGATATGGCTACTTTCAGAACATGTGGAAGACTAAGGGACTAGAAAGAAGCAAGACAAAAATAACTATTTTTTATTTACCCTTTTGTTTTGGTTTAAATAGAACATGTTTATATTAAATATGAATTAGCCACATAAAATCATTTTTGGGAGGAAGGTATAAATACAAAATTAATACATACATGCATAACAATTCCTTGTATCTGAATTGCATTATACCAAATGATTTCCTATCTATTATTTCCATAAACCTTACAGCAACCCAGTGGGGTAGATAAAACAGATATCATTACGGTTTCCAGCGGTCAGTGCCATATACTAGTTCATAATAAGAACACAAATTATTCTAATTACTTTCACTGAAGTTTATATAGGACATTAACACTGAAATTCTACATAGTTTTTTCTTAGCTCTTTGAATAGAAGCTGGGAGGTGGTGCGGAAAAGGGTTTTCACATGCCGCAGGGACCAGAAAAGGAACAAGAGTGGTCATTTTTACTCTTGTCAGTACAGTCAGAGAGGAAAGGGAAGGGGCTGATGGGTTTTCTAGGACTCCCGATCCTGGAACAGTTGGTGCAGACCTGGCCAAGTGTATCTGTTCTTTGGGTAATAGCCTGAGACGATGACCTCACAGTCTCCCACGGCGCTCTGGACAAGCCTGAGATTTAGGAGTAGTATGTATGTACTCATGTAGTGTGGCATGCTTTTCCACTGACGTGGGCTTCTCTACACATTTTCTTTTTCTAATTCTATTTTCTTGATTATGCTATTACAGTTGTCCCAATTTTTCCCCCCTGCTCCCTTCCACCCAGTACCCCCAACTCCCTCAGGCGATCCCTGCACCTTTTTGTTCACACCATGGGTCACCGGTACAAGTTCTGTGGCTACTTTGTTCCCTATACTGTACTTTACATCCCCCTGGCTATTCTGTAACTACCAATTCCTGCTTCTTGATCCCCTCACCTCTTCACTCATTCTCCCAAACCCCCTCCCGTCTGGCAACCATCAAAATGCTCTTCATATCCATGATTTTGTCTCTCTATGTTCTTCTTATCTCTGAGCAGAGACCAATAGGTAGAATCAGGTGACATGACTCTTAGAAAAAATAGAAAGAAAGATATATAAAATAAAATGTAATGAAACAGGAAAAGATTAGAAGTAGGATGGCAGGAAGTGGGTCATGGGAGGACCCAGGGAATGAAGAAGAAAATACAACATATGATAATTTAATAGCCTGTCACCATCCAGAAAGAAGGTCAACAAGCAGCACTTGGGCCTCCACTCCCCTTGGCTGACTCACGATAGGCATTGTTAACTCATGGTGCCAAGCTTACCTACTGAGACGCAGAACCCTTCTCAGTGAATATTCAGTTAGTATTTGACAGCTATTTGCCTATGTACTCTCTAGCTACTGTCATTGGATTCTGCTAGAACTCACTTAAACTTAGGGAACTTGAACTCACATCTGTAATATTCCAAAAACGGCTATCCCACCATCAGTCCTTTATGCTGCAAGGAATGGAAATGCCAGTTCAGTTTGGAGACATGGATCTTGGAGACATATCAATAAATCAACAAAAATTTAGAAATTGGCTTTACAACATTCAAACATGTACTCATAAACATACACATATACATTGTAAACAGGCCAAGCTCTATATGCAATATTGATGAATACCTTTTTTTCTTAAAAAAAGGCAAATAAACCCAATAATAAAAGGACATTTTCAAAGGATATTTCTACTGAGATAAAGATATTAAAAAGCCTTTTCTTAGACAAAGGTAGTAGCTAAGTGCTCTGTAAAATAACTAAACAGAATCATTAGTTTAAAAAAACAGCACTGTCAAAAATTATATATTATACCTTTTAAAGCAAAGTAAGGAGTCCAAAGGATAAAACAAAAGAAACTCACAAGCCAGCAATACCTGATAATCAATGCCATCTACAAATGTTAGGAAATCAGAAAATGGGGAAAAGAAATATTTTTCTATATTTTAGGTATACCGTGAATTATTACAAATTTTTAATTTTATTTTTATTGTTTACACTCTTACAGATATTCTCATTTCCCATCCCCCTTCCCTCTGGCCATCACCACACTGTTGTCTGTGTCTATAGGTTATACATATACGTTCTTTGGCCAATCCCTTCACCTTCTTTCATCCAGCCCTCGCCTCCCCCTTCCCCTAACAGCTGTCAGTCTGTCCCGTGTTTCCATGTCTCTGGTTCTCTTGTTCATCAGTTTATTTTGCTCATTAGATTCAACATCCTTCACGGCATTTTGCTCCCACATTTAATATCTCAATCCGGAGAGAACTGAAGGTGAGGTAAAACAATGCAGTCAGCCTTAAGAACACTGCCAGAAGAGAGGCTCCAACTTCCTTCCATTCATTTCGCACAGTCTGGGCCTCCTTCACATCCAGGGAAAGAAGGTCATCATTCAGTTCAATTCAGATTAAGGAGTATTTTATTGACCTCATCTCTGAGTTAATCACAAGTCTAGGTGTGTCAAATGGTAAGAGTGTCACATTGTAAGTCAACTTCTAGAGTTTTCTTTCCTTTCATTGCTTTCCTCTCTCTGCACTGCATACTTTCACTTATCTTTAATCCCTTCCTCAGATTGTTCCCTTTCTCTGTGAAGGTTTCCTGGAGACCTCAGAGCAGATTCATCAGTTTCTTCTCTTCGAACCTATACCATACCGTTCTCTTCTCCTATACGCTGCTGCGGTTTATTCCCTATGCATCTTTCAGAAGGCATTGAGTTTCTTGAACACACACTCAAGAAACACTCGCAAGTTTACTACCACGTGCCATAACTTGTGCAGGGCCAAAGATTGGGGGAAATGTCATGATCAATTGTCAGATTCAGAACACATAAGCAAGGTCAGAAGTGGGTGTTACTTTGAGCCTCCAGACTCTCAGCTACCCGGGAAAACTGCAGCATAGAATCCCTTGCTGTAACTTTGACCTTGCCTCCCATGTTTTAACCCCAGGAAGCTTGGATAGGCCCTCCTCCTAGGCCTCAATGCCCCTGAATGAAAGGGTTTGGATAGAAGGGTTATACCTAAGATTTTGAATTTCAGTGACTTTCAAAATAGTTTACTTTGCCTCTCACCATGGTACAAATGAGAAAACTGAGAATAATGTCATTAAATTAGTTTTATAATAGAAGTAATATCCGAGACATTATATCCCAGTGCATTACTGCAGTTGTCTTAATTCCTCATCCTGGGTTTCTGCCCAAGCTCTACCACCCAAACCTCCTTCCGATTACTCAGCCCCAATATAGAATCTTCCAGGGCTCTCAGTGTGCCTTGGTTCCTCTGTACTGCAATTTTCTTTTGACATGAATATAAATATAAGCCTTTTTTCCCCCTCCACATTGTGTCACGTGCCACCTATATGTGGTGCAGGATTAGCACCTATAGTCCCAATAAGGCCAAGGTTAAGGCTCAGTCTACTCTTTGACATATTACAGTACTTGAATACAAAAAGAAATTAGGTTCTCTAAAAAAGACTTAGCTGGCACACATTACAGCATTATTAGTGTAAACCCTTCTAAGGAAAAAAGTGATCATGAGGTTGGAGCAATGCCTTTGACTTCTTACTTTGCTTTAAAAGGTATAATATATAATTTCTGACAGTGCAGTTTTTTTTAAATTAATGATTCTGTTTAGTTATTTTTACAGCGCACTTAGCTACTACCTTTGTCTAAGAAAAAGCTTTTTAAAATCTTTATCTCAGTAGAAATGTTTTCTGGCTTTCCCCAAACCACTACGACGCCTAATACGGCATTGTTCTCCAATCAAACCCACAGGTACCCATTACAGAGTCAGAATAATCTATTTTGAAAGAATCCAAAGGAATTTTCTTGTTCTCCATTGTAAGGGAGTGGAGAAAAACCTCACAATCACCCTAAACTACATAATATTTATTAATGAAATTTTTGAAAATAATTTATTGAATACTAACCATTTATTCATTTAAAAATATTTATTAGAACCCTACTATGGTCTATATGTTTGAAATGTTCATTTGTTAATACGATTACAACATAAAGTTGATTTTACCCACAAATTCCAGATAAAATGACTGCAGCCATGAAAGGAGGTCCACAGTTGGCAAAAAACTAATCAGTTACTATTACTGTGGAATAAACTACTCCAAAATGTAAGGTGTTAAAATAATAACCATCTAGTCCGCTTGAAATTCTGTGTATCCACAGTCTAGGGGGCACTCAGCTGAGTATTTTCCCAGTGCCCGCTAAGTGACCTCGTAGCCGTGGTGGCCAGCTCTGGGTTGATGGTTGGCTGAGTGGTGGCTGCAGACTCTCACCTCCTCTCTGTGAGTTCTTGCCTCCCAGTGACCCGGCCTTGTTTGCGTTGGGGGGCAGGGCCGCAAAGGCAAGTCAACCCAGTCCTGAGGAAGGGCAAGGGCAGCGCGCAGCCCTCCCCAGGCTTGGGCTCCAAGACGTTCGCCACCAAGAGTCAGAGTGAGTGAAAAACAGAACTTCCAGGGAAAAACTGTGTTGAAGTAGGGGGATTAGTATTTGACCCATCAATGCAATCAGTTTACTATGACCAGATTTTTGGCCCAACTTATTCATACCTCTCAGACATACAAAATATGAGTACCTTTATCTTTCTACAAATTCCCAAAGTCTCATGTATCGTATTTTTCTGTGTATAATGCACACTTTGTTGCCCAAATTTTTCAGGGAAAAATAAGAGTGCATATTACACATGGGTAGTACTAATTCTGTATTAAATTACTAATTAAATTACTAATTTAATTACTAGTTCATAGGTAGTACTAACTCTATATAAATTTTTAAAATTATTTTATTTATGCTTACATGTTAAACATATAACTCTAGAAAGCAATAACGATATCCATATGCAAAATAATACCCTGGAATATGATAATTAGTTTTGATTCTAAATATAAATAAGTAAAAAATTGAATTAAAAAATTAAAACAATATTTTTTTCCTGAAAGTTTGGGCCAAAAACATAGGTGTGCATTATGCACAGCAAAATATGGTAATTACAATACCCAGATACCAGTAAAAGATTTTATGCTAGTCATCAGGTCTGGATGAGCTTCTTGAAGGTGGCTCCTTTTGATCCAGAGACCTATGAAATAAAGAAGCAAGTTATCTGTCCTGTCCAATAGTAATGCGAGGACAGGATAATCACAGTGAATAGCTCCATTTTCAAAGTGAGAAGGAGGCGCCCAGCACGACTAATCCATACCCAGTTTGAATACACACCGATCAAATATTGCCCATTGCCGCTACCCACCCTCAAATGCGCACCCTAAGGCGGGGGAATGCTCCCTGGGCCCTTTACCCTAGGACTGGGACTCCAGGACATTGTTCCTCTTTGCTCCTGGCTCCCATCCTTTGAAGGGTGGCTCCACCCTCTGAAATGTTCTTCCCTTTTCATCTCTCTCTTCAGATCCTTCTCAAGAAATAATCTGCAGTGATAATTTAACAGCTCTCTTTCTTCCCAAATTTGGAATCCCAGAGGCCTTTTGGATGTTTGAATCATCTTAGCACCTTTTAATCTAAACTAGAGTTTTGTTTTGCTTTTTTTCCAGTGCAACTCTCTTGGGATTTTGTGAGGCTTATAGTAATTCATTCAACTCAACTTGCTAAAATCATAATCACTAAAGGGTCTGAAATATCCCGCAAATATTAAAGTACGTCAGATCACTATGGAGCAACACCCTTAAGATTCTTAGATAATTTTTTATCCCCTAGCAAAGGGGTTCTATTAGGTACTGACTTAATCTTTCAGAGATCTTAACAAAGTTTCTTGCAGCTACTTCCTTAATTCTATTTCTATTCCAAACCCGTACTTATCTTTGAGAATCTTTTGTTAGCTGGAGAATCTAGCGATGAGCTACTGTTTGATTTCTAACACAGCGAGCCCTGGCATCTCTACTTGAAATGCTGTTTGAAACCTGATCAGCTCCTTTGTTACCTCATGCCCTTCTTCCCACACCTTATCACAGACAACCAATAGCAGTGTGCTGACCCTTTCAGCATTCTGCCTGGCGAGCTCCTTATCAGAACCACATCGCTAGTTTTCCATTTTCTTATTAGCAGCTGGCTAAAGCTGCGTGAATTGTTTTGCTGCTACGTAAAATGGGTCACAGCATTTACTAGCCTCTAATAAAAATGTCCTCACTGCTTTCCCAGCCTTTCTCAATTGTTCTGCTCATTTTTTATATAGGTTCCACTTATTACCCAACTACGTTGATATCATCCATTGTAAGCTTTTATTAGAGCGTCGCTTCGCTTCTGTTGTTAATGTCTTCATTAGTTAGCTATTAAAGCATAACAAACTGCACCAAAAGTCAGCAGCTTCAAGAAATAGTCATTTCTTATTGCTCCCAAGCCTAAGAGAGAGGTCCTTTCCCTGTCAGGGCACACGCGTGTGTTTGTGGGCAGCTGTGGGTTATGAATGTGATCTGCCTTTTCTCACCTCTTCTGGAATTCTGTAGGCTGATCACACGTGGCCTTGGCTTCTACTCCTGGGATCTGCTCCCTGTGACGCCTTCTCTTGCATTAGAACAGCCCGGCTTATTCCCACAGCACGGGCAGCATCCCAAGGGAAAGCATTCAAGTCCCCTGGCTTCCCACTACTGGCACTGTGTTCCCTTAGCCACAGAAGGACAGCCGGTCTAGATTCCATTGATGGCCAGGGACCCCATCAATAGTGGGAGGGTCTTCAAAATCACCCATTGACAGGGAAGACATTAATCAGGATCATACTATCAGCGCACGCTATCTCCCCGAAGAGCTCTACAAATAAAATGGTATACTAGTTCTTATAACTTTAATGCCAGTATTTTCTTTTCTGTATTATTGAGGGTGAGTGTAGTTCAGTGCTCAATGTCAGGAGTGCGGAAGTTTGGATCTGGGGTGGATTCTAGCCTCCAGCAAGACCACTGGAATAAACTCCTCAGTTTCTTTGTTTTTCAGTTCCCTCACCGGTAAAATGAGAATGCTTATTGTCTTAACTTATTGAATTTGTGTAACAATTAAATGAGTTAAGTAATACCAAGTGTTTACAACTGGACTAGTATATAGTGAGTTAATATATTGAAATACTATACTTTTAATTTATATGTATTTTGTAATTATTAGTTTTAAATTATAGATGCCTACGCTGTCAATTTTTACTAATTTTCACTGATATTTACAAGTATTTAATACCTTCTAAATTGAAGATGGAAAGAGGAAAAGTGATTTTTTGAGGTAGCTTATGAATTAGACAGTTGTGAGTTTACATTCCTGTGAAATCTTTAAAAATGTTTTCTATATGTTTATTACAGTACAGACTATGAAAATTTCAAATGATAGAACATTTTTATAGAAGCACATGAGAAGGTGTTATGATTTTAGGAAATCATTGAAATATACTTTGGTTCCGTGCAGACTTTTCCAGAGAGAAGTAATGGCAAGGTTGGTCTGTCTGTCTGTCTGTCTGTCTCTCTCTCTCGCTCTCTCTCTCTCACAGTTTATTGTTATAGAACTTTAATCATAATGTTGTCATTACCACTTGTTTATGAAAATATGAGTAATTAATACATGTAAAACACAGTTTCTCCCTGTAAAATAAGAGCAATAATAGATTCTACTCACAGAATTCTGAGGATTCACCATGATTATACACACACAGAGTTACAGTGGTTACTTCAGTTCCTGCCAGGGAATCAATACATGCTTCTTTGGCTGTCATCATCTCCATTTTTATTCAGTGGGATGTGCCAAAAAAATGGGCTTGGTCTTAAAGGTTTTAGAATACCCAAATGGGAAAGGTCGAGAGCATTGACTTAGGAAGAGACTTTAGAACCTGAAGGTATCTACGGGATGGTCACGGTTAGGTCCTGTGATGGGTTAATGGAATAGCACGTAAAGGGAAAGGCTACAAATGCCATGCACACAGAGGTGATCTGGAAAAATGACTGGATAACCTTATCTTGTAAAACTGTGCATGCAAAATACAGATATGTTGCAGAATAATCTTACATTTTCTCTATTGTCCATTTCTTTTGAAGAGTCTCATCTTAGTCTTAGAGAGGGGCTCATGACAGATTTCCTCATCAGGTTCTTTGGCTAGTTTCCCAAAAGTAAAAGCATTTGAGAGGGGATGTGAAGACGGAAGGTTCACGATGCAGCTTTGTTTAGTGAATCAAGGTCTGTGAACTAAAAGATAAACAGCCAGTGTGGGTTTTGTTGGTTCTCCTACAACATTCTTTGGCAAGTTGTAGAATCTCCAAATTTTCCATACCTCATCAGGGAAATGAGAACAATGATAAGACTTTTTTCTCATTGTGGGTACGTATATGCACACATGCAAACATGCATGTGCACTTAAGTCATTGCCTGGCAAGTAATGCTAAAATAAATACCCATCCAAAAAATCATGCTGTAGCTCCAGATAGGTGCACTTTTAGAGCTCTCAAAACCCTTTGCCAATAACTTACCTCTATCAGTGGCTTCCGCAGATTCAGCTCAGCCCCTACGGCTTGTTCCCATGACCTACAGTAGTGTACTTCACTAGCTGACTCTGATGCACACTCTCACATGGCACGTGGGCTTGGTTTTCCATCCCAACACAGCCCAGCGAAGAGTCTAGCTTCCAGTTTGGCAAGGCAGTCTGGCCATACCTCAGTTTCCTCATCTTTAAGATGTGGCTAAACTGTTATCTCTCTGTAAGACAGGGGAAAATTCTGCCCATTTGGAATGATGTTACAGACTGAAATATGCCCCACTAGATATGTTGAAGCCTAACCTCCAATGTGACTATATTTGGAAATAGGGTCCTTGAAGGGGTAATTAAGATTCAGTGAGGTCCTAAGTGTTTGGCGCTAATCCAATGTGATTTGGTGTCCATATTCTAAAGGGGAAGGGACACCAGAGATACATATGCACAAAGAAAAGGCCATTTGATGACACAGCAAAATGGGGCCCTCTGCAAGGCAAAGAGAGAGGTCCCGGGAGAAAGTAAATCTGCCAGCACCTTAATCTTGGACTTCTAGCCTTCAGAACTGTGGGAAAGTAAGTTTCTGTTGTTTAAAGCAATCAGTCTGTGGTATTTTATTATGTATGGTGGTCCTAAAGGCTACAGATAATTATGAGAATCAAAGAGATGGCATATATATATATATATATATACACATACATATATATATATATATATAGCGCTCATATATATATGTATATATATATAGCGCTGTGCCTGAAACAATACAATTTATAAATGCCCTGCATAGGAATTTTACACTCATACATAGTGAAAAATAAGCAATCATAAACTAATGTTCCACATAGAGATTTTGTAGAAAGAGAGGACAGGTTATGGCAAAAGGATGCAAAGATCTATGAAATGTATTCAAGGATAGTTTACATCAGTCAGGGTCATAGATGAGAATCTAGGAAGATATCTGAGAATCTCTGGAATCTGGTGTACTTAAGTGTGACAATTGAATGAGGTGAAAGGGTATCCTCAGAGCTTTCCTGCTGAAACGTAGAATAAATATTTGGGGTGCTTCTTCATCTTTTCAATGTAAAATAAATATTTCAGTAACATTTTTTATGCTATTTTCTCACTCACTGGGAATGAAAACTCATTTCTTTTTGGATACCTAAAAAGACTATAAGTATGTATAATCTTGAAGGTATTCCCAGATCCCCACAGGTGAAAGATAGGCTCTCACCTTGTCGCATCAAAGAATCAGCCCAGCGTGAACCTGAGGGCAACATCCAGTTCCCAGTGGACCCTGTCAGATAGCAGTGGGGACTGAGACGCGACAACAGTCCAGTCACAGCTGGTAAGAACAGAGTCACTGCAGGCCAACACTTCATCTGCGCTGGTTGCAGTTACCACACATTTAGCAGGCCAGACGAGCAGACTAAAAATATAATGGGAAAATCAAGCCAGTATCATTGACCTCCCTGGGAAAGGGAAATGAACCTGGCTTCCCAATATATACGCCGAAGCCAGCCGTGCACTTAGCACCACCGGCAAGGCTCTGTTTAAGCTTTTTTCTCTGCACCGATTCAAAAGTTCCGTCGCCATCGCTTCTGCCACCCCTTATCGCCTCCTACGTTCCAGTCTTAGGAGCTCTAGGGAAATAAATGTGGCATGGCAAGAAATACCTGCACTTAAATACCTGCACTTGTGAAAGGTATGTCCAATCCTTAGCTTTTTTGCAAAACAAATGCAGATTACCTCGGGTAACTTTTTCCCGTAAGATGACTCTGAGATTCAGTGAAGAAATATGTAGTTTTATGTTTTTCTAAGATTTAATACTTTAAAAGTAAATTATTTTTAACAGCTACAATACTCCGGTTGTTCTAGATTTAATTTACAATTTTTAGGAAGGCTCAGATGAACAACCCAGAATCTTTGCTTTATAACAGCGTTGGTGGCTTGTGTCAGTAATCATTGTGTGGACGCAGTCTCCTCTCCACAGGCCATCTCTCAGGCACGGGCTTGTATCTCTCCCTCAGGCTACATCCCAAACAACTTCACAGAAAGGGCCTTTGACCCCACACCGCACACAATCACAATATGCATTTTAATGTGGCATGGTTGCACTCTCCAAAATTAATGTCTGACACCAGCAATAACTGAGGTGTCAATTCCTGTTAACTGTCTGTGCTTTGGCAGATCTTTGTCAATCCATTTATAATGTGTGTAATTGATAGCAACAGAGAGAGGCCACTGCTATTAATTCACTGCAGATTGCTGATGATTATTAAGGATGATGGTGCTGCTTTTTATCTCTTGTCAATCAAACTGTAATATTTCAAAGTTAGTTGTAATAGATAAGAAAAATCATACAATATAAAGTTCTAGAGGTTGATATATATTTCAATCAAACAAACCTTTATTGAGTATTTGCTCTGCTAGGCACTAGCTATGCACTTTGCATGCATTCTCTACCTTAATTTTTACAGTGATTATTTGAGACATGTTTCACTCTCCTGCATTTCAGGCACTTCTGTGAGTCAAAGTATAAATAATATGTGTGATTCAAGAAGTTATCCCAAAGGCCTTTAAGAAACACGGGGCTGAACTTTATCGCCCCGGATTATATAGATATACCTGAAGTAGGGTATTACTTATCCAACTGTTCTTAACCCACAACCGCAGACACTTTGTCCTGGCTGGCAAATAGAGTTTTGAACAGTCAAGGTAAAATATAAAAATAAAAACTACAGTCTCAGACTCCCTTGAGATTAAGTATATTCATATTAACATATTAAAAGGCTTTTAGAAATTCAGCTCCAGGGAAAACTTGCTGAAGTAGTTTAACCCACACTTAGCCAAACTTAAAGGAGCAAGAAACACGATGGTAATATAACAACCATAAACAATCCATGAAACAGAGATTCTGCACTCATGGAAAAAGAATGGTTTTAATCCACGAGATGGCAAAAAGTAAACTTACATCGGTATTCGAAAATCAAATAAACATTTAGGTACAAATAAATCAAACATTCAAAGTTGTCACTGTGACAAGTTTTTGTAATAATAAAACTCTAGGGGATTCTCTGAGCACAGGATTATGTTCCAGACCAAGTTTTTATTTGTTGTGGGAGGTGGTTAAAAAAAAGTGGCTAAGAAATTGAGGTTATGCTGTCAGAGAGGCTTGAATTTAAATCCTGACTCTAACACTTCCTGAATGGCTTTAAGAAAGAAATGGCCTTATATTTTCTTTCTCTTTTATTTTTTTTAAATTTGAAAATAAATATCTTACTAGTTCCAATTTATTGAGTTGCTGAGAAAATCGAAAGATAAAACAGTACTTTGTACATACCAAGCATCCAAGAAGGTTTAGCTCCAACTATGCAATCTATCCCTAATCATCAAGGATTCCGTGAGAGCTATGGAGAAGGGCCTAGACACAGTGAAATGGAACAGAGAGCCTTATTTCTTCAGTAAGGTATTGACATGAGACTAAAAAGTGTCATATATTATAAAGATGAACCTGGGTAGTTTAATTAAAGAAAAAAAGAAGAAGACAAAAAGGACAGTGAGGACTTTACTGAGGGAATGGAGTCAGTCTAGGCAGAAACAAGACCTTGGATACATTTTTAATAGCTAAAAATGGAAAGGAAAGGTTGAGATTCACAAATTGCTGTCCTGTCGTCTTCTTTGATGGAAAAAAAAATCTCTAAGACTCCTGGATGCAAAGAGACACAGTCAAGTTTATTCAGAGATACATATTTTATTTTATGAAAGGCCATTTCATGATATGCTTATAAAAGCAAATATGCATTATAGTGACTCTTGTGAAACCACCAGGCTGCCAGTGGCCTCTAGTCGTGCCATTTGCATGCTAATGAAACCAGAGGCCAGATGCCACTAATTACAACCAGTCACTCGGTCCAACACCCCACAACCAACTGCTATTGAATGGACCTCATTCCATTATGCAAATGATACCTAGGAAGAACAGAAATAAATTCTAAATAGTGGCAGCCAGAGCCATATATTGGCAGGAGGTAAATTAATAAATATATTTAAAAAATGAACATTAAAAATTATTATTCAACACTATATTAATCATGGCTAAATAAATATGGAATAGTACGAGTCTCCCCCCCGCCCCCCGTGTCCAATGTAATAGAGTAAAAATTCCAGTAACTTGCTTAAGGTATATTAAACTATTTTTTCAGAAATCACCAATCGGGTGGCTTGAAGGACGAGCTAAATTTTTTTAATACACTCAAGTTGTTTCTTTTTAACTAAGAAAACAAAACAAAACAAAAAAATGCCTAAAGGGTGTTTTTCTTCTTGTGAGTTATAAAGTTGTTATATGTAGATTGCATGTCTCTATCAAAATACTAGTTAATAAGGAGGAAAAAAGACACCAATTTATTTGTTCCTGGGGGTTTGTGATATAGAACTTCTTAAAGGCTCTTGTACTAATGGCGATATGATAGGCCGTCTGTCCAGGCTGCTGGGAGCGGGCTGAGAGTGGGGAAGGGCGGCGGGGAGCGGGGGCCGCCCGGGGTGATGAAGCTGGGCTGTGGGGATGGAGCCTGGGAGCTGCTTCTGCGCCCAGCCACGCCTTGGGGCGCTGAAGGCTTGGTGTGCAGCCAGACAACACCTTCACAAACTGCCTGGGGCCATGGAGGGCCTTGAGTTTCCCAGCATGTCCACACTGAGCCTAGTGCATACTGCCCCGCGCCCAGGCAGGATGGCAGCAGGAGGAAGTTCTTATAATGAGCACATGCAAGCCTAGCAAGCTAATTAGATAAGAGGGGGAAAACCCCGCTATCCCTTTCAGGTACCAGATTCGGGGTGGGACGGGGTGAAGGCAGGAACCAATGCAATAGAAGTTAAAATGGTGGTAGAGGCGGTGCTGAATCAAAGAGGCCTGTCAGTCTAACCTGGAGAGAAAAGGGATTGGTTGGGAGGTAGACCCATCCAAAGGGCACAAATATTTAGGAAGTTAGTTGGTCTTTCTGAGAAAGTGCTTGGTCCTTCCCACATTTGAAACTAATGTAAACCAAAGGGAACAAAGAAACCTCCTGACTTGCTTGTCATTTGCTGGTTGAGACCTGCACTCAGTGCACTGGCTTGTCCTCTCCGTGGGCCACGTGGCTTTAGCAGTCACATGGCCTGTGGCCTCCAGAAGGGAGTCTCTCTCACTCTTGCTGACCTGGTGGAGCATGTGCCACGTGCCTTTGCGCGCTCTCCAGCCTGGGAGCGTGGGGCTTTGTGGCCCTAGCAGCCACATGGTCAATGGCAGCACCAGCGCTTTAAAATGGAGCAGGAATGCTGGGCGCTGCCTTTTGTCTGGTCTTGCTGAGGATGGCTGGGGTTTTTTTGTTGGGGGGGCGGTTTGAGGAGGAGATGAGCTTTGAGATTGGGAGTCTCCCATTCTTCCAGGTTGTTCAGGATCTGAATAAAAATGTTCTCCTTTCTTACCAGCCTCTGACTCTTGACTTTGCTTTTTGGTGACAGTGGGTGGTTGAACCCCACTTTGCTTCTGTAACAGCAGCATGAGACTTCTTTTTTACAAAATAAATGTGCAGGAGGAGGCAGACTGAAAAAGTCAATGGAAATGCATTTGAAGATCAAACATTTATATTAAGGCTATAGATAAATGACTTGTTATTTGGGAAGGTCACTTCAATTCTCCAAGCTTTAATTCTCTCCTGTCTTAAATAAAAACAGCAATATCTACTCATAGACTCAATGTGCTTAGCAAAGGAGACAGTGTGCTTCCAATACCTAGGCCTGTATTTGCAACATAATAGGTGTTCAAGAAATCGTAGCTACCCTTTTCCATCAGATAATCACAGCACTTCCAGACCCTCCTCCAGGACAAGCTGCATGTCCTTAACATACTTGTGCTTCTGTTTCTTTAATGTCAAACAAAATCTTTGGACTCCATGGTGCCTAAGAGCCCCTCTTGCTCTGGTTTTTAGAATTCGATCGAGGAAGGGGGGCGTTGAGAAGCATTTGAAAGTGGAACCATTCAAAAGGCATATTTTCTGCTCTGCTTTGAAAGCAGCTTACCTGGCAGTGCATTGAACATAGCAGGCAGGGGTTAATGCTGAGAGATGAGCCTACCCAAAGGTTGCCTTGAAGGGATCTGTGAGTGGAGATCCGTTCTCCCTAAGGCAACGTCAGTATCACGACATCATTTTGCATGAAAATCACAATGAGAGTTTAAAATACATTTCCCACATCTCTATTAGCTGCCTGTCCTCATGGAACACTTCATGAACTCCCAACTTATTGAGTTCCTCATTTTCTGACCATATACTTTACATGTTTGTAGCAGTTTCTGATTATTTGCATTCTAATCCCTAATTAAGGTAACCTGTTACATATTTAACTGGCTATGATGACTATATTATGCCATGTGGCATTTCATTTTTACATTAACTCATAAAATAAGGTTTTGTCAGACCAGATACTGTGATTATATCCTCAGAAAACCTTCTCCTTGGCTGTACAATGTACCTTGACTCTAAAAGGGTCCATGAGAATTCTACTCAAAGAGGTTCCTTTAAAACAAATGAAATTAATAATAGAAGACCCAGTGGCATCCCCATCTCTCACAAGTTTGGCAGATGGCATTTAGCTTTTGTGTTGGTTTAGGTGATTCGGGTGTTAAACCACACACCTGGCCTAATACCGGTTGTCCCAATCCACCTTTCTGAGAACTGTGGCACAGACACACATTTGACAAGCACAGACTGGGTTAACAACAGAGTGAAGAGTGCCCGTGACCTATCTCAGATAGAATTGGGTCTTAGTGATGGCGGATAATTCTCTAAGGCCATTTGTCCCCTAAGAGAGACAGCAACCAAAGTCAGATTACCTTGATTTTCTGACCCCCATGTCCACAACAAAGAGGTTAAACTCTGCCATCCCTGAGTGGCTTCTATTTCTTATGCTTCACTTTAAAACAGTCCTGGGCATGCAGTGGTGGCCCCCGCAAGAGAGTGTGTCTGTCTGGGCTTCCCCCGTCTGGGGAGAACTAACTTAAGAAGCCCCTCAACACAAGGGAAGTTAACGTGAACTATTTTTACATAATAGCTGGTAGGGAGGGCAGAGAATAGCATTTTACAGGAAGCATTTCTTTGAGACTGATAAAGGAAGCTTTTCAAATGTAGACTTACTGTGGAAGCCAGTGGTTCCTCTTCTGAGAGAGCTAAATAAAAAGGCTCCAGTTTACTACCCCCGGGCTGAAGAGCACAGAGACAGAGAGGAGGAGGGCTAGCTAAGTATGACAGCAGGCTCGCAATGAAGGCAGACAGAAAGCTGGAGGGATGCACCGATGGAGCTGAGGCATTCTCTTAGAAATAAGTGATTAGCGGCATTCATTCTTCAAAGCATATTAGAGTAAGATGGAGCATCTGTAACTGATAGAAACAGGCTGTTAAACTGAACTACAGAAAGTGTTTAAAAAGATACAGATTTTGGAATTACATGGTTTTGGGTAAGAATGCTAACTCCACATTTAGAAGTGGTATGAATTTGAAAAATTGCTTAATCTCTCTGGGTCTGTTTCTTTGCATGGAAAATAGAAATGATAATATCTAACTCACAGGATTGTCATGAAAGTTAAGTGAGATGTTGCATGTAACACTTTTTGCCATGTTCCCAAAACATGAATAATGTACAATAAATTTTATAAATATTAGTTATTATTCATATCTTTGTAACAGCCTGCGCAAACACTAGGAATTTTATGCAAGCAAATACTTTGTAAAAAGAATATCATATCAGCACAGAAGATGACTAACAGAAAGATGGAAAGATTAAACCAAAGATGACCTCAAGAGAAAGTTATTGGTTTTTTAAAAATTTTTACTTTTTTTGTTTGTAGTCCTGAGAAAATCTGTGTCCACTTACTTAAAGTGAGTAACATAATCATTGGGAAAAATGTCTGTAGATATTTGGATGGAAGTAAGAGTGAAGTAAAAACTTAGTGTTGTCAGAGAAGCATTAGAGAGGAACCCTAAACACGCGTAGCTGCAGCTTCGGGCACAAGGTTCACGTATTGACAATGACTCTTCTGTGTGATCAGGAAGACACGGCATACACATCAGTCCCCCTCTGTAGTTCAGGAGCTGTGCAATCCGCTACAAGCCAGCGAACCTTTGAAGGTTCGATTTCATGATCTGTAATATAAAGTTAATGCTAGTATCTTAAGACGGCTGACAGCATTAAACAGGATAAAGTTAATAAAATCCTTGGCATAGACCTCGGTACATAGAACACATTGCACAAGTGCTACCTAATTCGATTATGATGATAATTAAGATGCAATTGCACCAAATTCTAGCAGCCTTCGGCCTTGCTTGTTTCAATTTCAGCATTACAAATGGCCATAGGAGTCCCAGTTGGAATTTCCAAATACTTTTTGGAATCTGCTCATATTTCATGGGCGCTAAGAGACAGCCCCTCTCGAAGATTTCCCTGGCCTCTGTGCTGGTTTAACAGCTCTACTATAAATTGGAATTGAGTCCCTTGTGTCCATGGAATAATTTTAGGCCGCTGCTGGTGTCAAAGGCAAAAACAAACACATTTAATGAATCAATCAGCTTTGTGCTTCTAAGTCTACATCGGAGGGACAGGAGGACGCTTCAGTTCCAGCAACCTCATCACGGGTAATGGTGTCCACTTAATGGAACTGTAATTGCTCCTCATTTCTCTTTTCTCATTAAGCCAGTCCCATACTTGGAGGTCTCCTAGCAGTGATCCACAAATTTACAAGAAAAGATGCCTCTGGCTGAGCTGAGAGGCCACTAAAGCCCAGACTCATTGCTTAATCCTGAGTGCCATGAGGAACGATCGCATGATACTTTACACCTCCACATCAAAACAGCAAACAACTCAGTTAAAAAATGGGCAAAGGACCTGAGCAGGTACTTCTTCAAAGAGGACATACAAATGGCCAATTGACATATGAAAAGATGCTCAACATCACTAATCATCAGAGAGATGCAAATTAAAATCACAATGAGATTTCACCTCATGCCTTTCACAATGGTTATCATCATCTTCAGAGATCAACCAACAACAAGTGCTGGTGAGGATGTGGAGAAAAGGGGACCCTTTTGTACTGTTGATGGGAGTGAAAATTGGTGCAGCCACTATGGAAGACAGTATGGAGATTCCTCAAAAAATTAAAATTGTACTGCCCTTATGATCCAGAGATTCCACTTCTGAGAATATATCTGAAGAAACCTGAGACACTAATTTGAAAGGATATATGCACCCCTATGTTCATTGCAGTGCTATTAATAATAGCCAAGTTCTGGAATCAGCCCAAGTGCCCAATGTAGATGAGTGGATAAAAACGCTGTTGTACATTTACACAAAGGAATACAACTCAGTTGTCAAAAAGGAAATCTGATTATTTGTGACAGCATGGATGGACCTGGAGAGTATTATGCTAAGTGAAATAAGCCAGTCAGAGAAAGACAAATACCATATGATTTCACTTTTACATGGAATCTAAAGAAGAAAGTAAAATAAGAGATGAAATAGAAACAGGCTCATAGAAACAGAGAATAGACCAACAGCTGTCAGATGGGAGGGGGCTGAGGGCCTGCATGAAAAAAGTAAAAGGATTAAGCAAAATAACCTCACAAAACTCATACACAGACACCAATATATTGAGAACAAAAGGGAAAGGGGGTGAAGGAGGTGGAATTGGGTAAAGGAAGGATAAATAGTGATGGAAGGAGACTTGACTTGGGGTGGTAAACACACCATTCCATGTACATATGATGTATTGTAGAATTATACACTTAAAACCTATATAATTTTATTAACCAATGTCACTCTAATACATTCAATTTAAAACAAAAAACAAAAACACCTCTCAGGAAGCCATTGGTTGTAAAGGCACACACAAAAAAGAAACAAAATCTCAGTCATCTCAATCTATACCTTCACCCTTCCAACAAGAGCTCACAGAGGAGTTATTCAGCTAGAAATGTTAATCACTACTTTCTTTTGCTTTAACAGCTTTGAGTTTTACATACACTAGCTAATTTAATCCTCACTACTAACCATGCACTAATTATTGTCTCCATTCTAGAGACAAGGGCACTGAACCTAAAGAGGTTAATTGATTTGTTCAAGGTGGCACAGGTGTAAGTGGCTGAGCCTACAAGCCTACACCATCAGACTTCACCATCTTGAAAGAGATCGTCAGCAGTAGTGTTACCTATATTATACAGCAGAGGCTGGCAAACGTTTTTCATAAAGGGCTGGATGGTAAGTAAGTTAGGCTTTGCATGCCATATGGTGTTTGCTGCAACTACTCAACCCTGCGGTGTTGGGAGGAAGCAGCTGTAGGTAACATGGGAATGAACGGGCTTGGCTGTGTTCCAAAACACTGTATTTACAAAAACAGGTGCAATGGGCAGATTTGTCCCATAGACTGCTGTTTGCTGACCCCTCTTATAGATAATCCAGGTGTTTGTCAGGCAACTGAGATTCTGATATGGATTTACCACTAACCTCAGCTGGTTCGACAAGTCACTTTTTTGGAGACCTTGTGTTGTCATCTATAAATGTTTCCCAAAATGTGGAGCATGCACCAATATTATGTAGGTTTCTTGACCACAGAGACTGGTCTGATTTGTTCAATAGCAAATCACACAGAGCCTAGAACAGTGACTGGCATTTGAAAAATGCTCAGATATTGGCTGAGTTGATGAGTAAACTGAATGAAATGATAGGTTTACTAGATTTCAGGATGTAAGGCTTGACACAAAGTAGCTCATCTACCATATACTGCATATTCTCTGCAAGTAGCTTCTGGTAGCCCCCTCTGAAGTCTCTGAACAAAGACATTTTGGGAGCAACAGGGTCACTATTAGTAATTCACCAGGACAACAGACATTACCAGGGACCGTCCCAGCCAAGATCAGCAACAAAGACTATTCCCCTCTGTATGGCCTCCAAGTGCCCTGCTAAACACCAGTGAAGGGCTTCAGCCTTTGCACACCCAGATGTTAGCCTCAGACAGAGAATGAGAAAGGAAAAAAAAAAAAACAGTTTACCTATAAGAAAGTGAGTCACTTTGAAAACACATTTTAAAATCAGAAGTAACTACCGTGCTTTCAATTAGCAAGTTAAAACCAGCATTTCCACACCTGACAACATAGCAGGTGGAGGGAGAAAAAAAAGCGGTTAGTTACAAAAGGTAAAGAGGATGCATTTACTCTGCTCATTTATCTACTAATGTGCAAATTTCTACCCTTCTAAAGTTCTTCCTGACTCTAATATTCTATCATCTCTGTGTGTGACAGACCCCTATGGCCAATGAATCACAATATAAATGAGTACCAAATTCTTAGCTGGCATCTGAACAGGAACTCAGTCAGAGGCACTTAGTCCAAGGTGTGCTTAATCTATTGTACTTAATGAATAAGCCTGGGTGTACATTTGCATCACAAAAGTAGCAGACCTTCCTTTTAATATTGCAAGGCCAATACCTGTGAATATGAACAAAGGCTGTTTAAAGACACAGGGTCTCAAAGCTTCTGAAAGCCACATAGTGACTGAGATATGAAACAACTTGAGAGAAATTCTATTTCAAAGGCAAGTTATATCTGAGCATTTTTTAAAATGCGATTTTAAATGTGACAACAAAGAAAAACAAAACTTCTTGGAAAAGTTTTTGCTCAAAACCCAAGACACAGTCTTTTGGCAAATGTACCGACACCAGAATCAAACAGCCCGTATGAAGTACAGAAGGGACTGGGGCAGTGGAGGAACTGGAGCATTTGCTTTGATTCAGAAATTTCTATGAGAGCCATTAAGTGAAGACTGGATAGCAACTATGTCAGGCAGGAGGAAGCCCCCAGCACAGCTCTCTGATGCAGAAGTCTGAGCAATCCCACGAAAGAACCCCTCGGATGAAATCAAGTCAATGGGGGCATCTTTAGGGGAGAAGGGTATTGTTTTTCATTTATAAATCTTTTAAAGAATAGGATGCAATCCAACCACCTCTGAGTTACCTTAAAAAAAAAAGACAAATTATGAGAAAAATCCAGGAAAAATTTAGGTAATTTTACCTTAAAATATCTTTGTCATGCTGGATCAAAGTTTGCACATTATGCTAATGAAAGACAATAGCCCCATTTAAAACATTGACCTACCACTTGTCTGTAATTTCTGTTAAAAAGAAATGAGTGTTGATACATTTGGATTTTATATATTTCAAATTTGGTATAAAAAATAAAGTTCTTTTCTGAAGTAATTTCCCTGCCCCTTTAATTCAACAGTAATTGACCTCTGCCACCACCTTTATTAATTCTGTCATTTATGTATAACTCCTCTCCAGTACTAACTGATATAAGTTGGTGGTATTTTTATTGTCTGGACATGCATGATCAAGTTTATGGTTGCCTTCAATGTTCAGAAATAAACCCAGTGATCAGACAGCACAAGGAGATGACAATAGTTTCATGTAAGGAAAAACTTTTTAATTCTTAGCACTTATTTACTTGATACTTCAAGGAGTAACTTCAATATGAACACCAAGCTGTTCACTGTTCAGACTTATTAAGGGCCTAAAAATGTTCAAGCACTGTATTATGTGGAAATATGATTATTATGAATGATCCCTCTCATTTGGATCTTAGAGTCCTGCAACTTCTCAGAATGTTGTAGATGAAAGAATGTCCCTTTCTTTTGGATGGAGGGTTTAACATGTACTTTCTTAATGCATTAAGTCAACATTACTCAGAAATAAAATATCTTATAAGAACTCTTCTAATTTTAGAAATCAATGGATATCAATTCTGGGGAAAGGGAAAACGCATGGTTTCGTTATGTTATGTTATGTTATGTTATATTATTTTGCATGTGCAAGGTAGATGTTTGGAGCCATATTAATATTGGATTTTTCTAGTGATCAGCTGTATAAGGTATTTTATACGATATTACTTGAGAAAATAGAAGGTTTTCCCAAAGGAGAAGTACTTAGGGTTTCATTTCTTCACCTTAGCTTATTTTTTTTATTGTTCGCCTTAATTTTTTTATTGTTGTTCGATTACAATTGTCCCCATTCCCCCCCATTACTCTCCCCCGCCTTACCTTCCCCCACCTTCCACTTTCAATTCTCGCCCCTCCCCACACCTCCCCTGTCTTTGTCCATGGGTCCTTTATACATGTTTCTTAACTTGACCCTTCCCCTTCCTTCCCTGTTATTCCCCTCCCCCTCCCTCTAGTCACTCTCAGTTTGTTCTTAGTTCTTACACCAAATCCAGTTTTCAAACATAATGTCACATATAGATGGCCAAGTTTTCAAAGACAGAAGAAAAATCATTACATATATTTCTAAATTAGACTTTTAACCACAATTATTTTAGACTTTTTTCTATATATAATAGATGTGAGGACTATGGCACTATTTGCCAGTTATTGACTATGTTTACTTTTCTAAGTCTTTGTTCTAGCTTTTGCAAAATGAACATCTATCTCAAAAAGTTATGGTAAGGTCTGCACAAAATTATGCATGCACTGTTCTTAGAAGCACAGTAGAATACACATGGTAAAAATGTTAGTAATGTAATCTTCTGTTGTTCTTGTCATTTTTTTCTTAATGAACTAACTTTTTAGCTTATAGAAAATGATATGAACAAGTAAAGAGTATACCAAGTTCATGGATAGGAAGAACAAACATTAATAAAATGTCCATATTACCCAAAGCAATCAATAGATTCAGCACATTCTTATCAAGATACCAATGGAGTATTTCACAGAGATAAAACAAATATTCCAAAATGTAACCACAATAGACTCTGAATAACCACAGAAATCTTGAGAAAGAAGATCAAATTTGGAGGAATCATGTTATCTGATATCAAACTATATTACAAGGCCATAGTAATCAAAACAGCATAGTACTAGCATAAAAAGAGACATCTAGGTCAATGGAACAGAATAAAGAGCCCAGAAATAAACCCATAGCTTTAAGATCAATTAATATTCAACAAAGGAGGCAAAAACATACAATGGGGCAAAGACAGTTTATTCAATAAATGTCGTTGGGAAAATTGGACAGATGCATACAAAAAAATGAAACTAGGCCACCCTCTTATACCATATACAAGAATAAACTCAAAATGAGTTAAATACTTAAATGTAAGAGTGAAAACCATGAAATTCTAGAAGAAAACACAGTCAGTAAAATCTTAGACATTTTGTATAGCATTATTTATTCAGTATGTGTTTAGTAAAATTACTCGGATTTAGTGTTCAAAAGTTTTCCAGTTATACATAACAAACTTGATCAAGATAAAGGGATCTTATGTGAGTAACTTACTCAAATTATGCAGAATTAAAATATTTAGATTAAAAATATTTAAGAGAGCTTGTCATGGTCCTACAAGTTAATCCTATTTGTTTTCTATTTTTTTAATCAATGAATAATGAATGATAAAATCAGTCTTCAATAGGCATACATTTCTGTTTTATTTAAATTGCTATTTGACTCATTAGTAAGAGTAAAAATGGCAGGCACAGATTGATTTTGTTCAAACAGGTTTGGAAAGCAAGTTGTTTTGTTAAAAAAAAAAAAAAGTAGGACATTGATTTATTTCTATGTTTCACTTTTACCCAGATAAAGCTGGGTCACGAACATCTGTGGACATTTTGTAATGTCTCTGTGTCTATTTCTTCCCCGCCACCCACTATCCCCTGCTACACTCACAGATAACCCTCTAGATATTTATAGTTTTTGAGGAGGGAAAGAACTCTCTAAGAGCTAATTGCAATTACACATTGGTGGGCAATAACTGTTATGAGTGCCAATCAGAAATACATGTCAAAAATGAGACCTTATGTCTTATTAAAGCTGACTTAGCAGAAAGAGATGAGATTTAGGACAAGTCAGAATTCTTGTTTCATTGTCCTATTTTCAGTAAAAGATGGAATTTAGGACAACTCAAAATGCTCTTTTCTGCCCTATTTCATTGCATCAATGTTTATTCATATTCAGCAAAAACAAACAAACAAAAACAAAAAACAAAAACAACTATAGCCTTTGGTTTCTTCATTTTGGAAAAAAAAATAGTTTTCTCAAATTAACTTTATTTTTTATTTTAAAATTAATATATATGATCAGAAAAAATAGGAAAATTATATAAACTGGAGTGAAATTTTAAAATTGGCCAGTATTCCCCTGCTAGAGGAATAAATTCTACTTTCTATAAATTCTTAAAATATTCCTTTGTGACATGTTCATGTTTTTTGTTCATTTGATCTTTTGTGATTATTATGTTTGCACAGGTTTGATTTTTATGATTGATTTTTATATCACAAGCATTTTACCCATTTCTATAATCTTCATGGTTGAAGATTATAATTAAATAAGTTCCACACTATTGTAGAGATGTCCCATGTTTACTTAATATTTCTTCTGTGTTCAGCATTTCTTTTATTTTAAGGCTTTATATATTTCAATGATGTGTTATATCTGCTCATTACCTTCTCCATGTTCCTACTAATTCATCAAGATAAACTTCCAGAAATAAAATCAATACATCAAACTTTAGGAAATATTGTAGACTATTAGAATACATGTATTGGTAACAGATTAGAGGGCAATAAAAAAAATGATGCTTTATATATACCATCTAACCTATATCTTTACTTACTTTACTCTTATACCATGCTAATTCTATAGATAGCATTTTCTCAAAATGTAATACATATAAAAATAGAGATTATGCTGTAATAGCTCTGGGGTCAGGCCAGACAATCTACATTTCTAACAAGCTCCTAGAGTATGACTGAAATACAACGCTTACCCCACAGTTCCCACTTTAACTATAGTAAGAATGATTCTGCCATAGCATATGAATATAGGATAGATCCATATGCTTCTTTATTTAATAAAACTTTTAGTTGTTCTCCAACCTGTCAATGTTCTTAAATCTATTATTCACTTTTTATACTATCACTTTAAATGATATTCCTTGGAAGTAATAGCCAATAGATTTACATATAAACTCTCTTGATTGGACGTATTATGTGCAGATGTATAGAATTTTAATAGGGCTTCAATTCAGGCAGGGAATCAGATTTTTTTAAATCTGTATTTATTTAAAGCTGAATAACATTGATTATATTAGCTTTACAATAAACAAGTTTGTTAAGCTTAAAAATGGTCCAATGTCATTATAAATTCTGAAATTGATTTTGAATTATATAAATCATAGAGTTAATATAGCAATATATTTTAATTTGATTTGATTCTTTTCCATGACCTAAACACTTTGTTAGGCCATCTCTTTTAAACAGACTAAGTAATTTTGACCCACATTTAATGTATCAACACCCTTTTCTGGGTTTTAGTTAGTACCACAGACAAAAATAATAACTATTATATTAAATATTGTTTTTCTAAATGATACATGTTACCTGGTAACACCAAAATTCTAATTAAAAAACTCCATTAATATACAGAATTTTCCTTCTTCTAAAAAATGTCACTTGCATTTCTTAGGTACATAATGTTTAGCCCCAGTAAGTATTCTGTATTTCTTTAAGGACTCAAAGTTTGCACACAGAATTTATGTTATTTTTCCCCTGTGGAAGTTATTGCTTTCATATTTTGAAAATGAGAAATCATTTGCCTATTACCACTCTTGTTTTCTTTGATACTTCTTATTTTAATAAAATATTATTGAATTATAGCCTATGTACAGAAAACCCTGAAAATCTTAAGCGAGGAGCCAGGTGAACTAACATTTCATAAAATGATTCCTGTGTAGCCAGTAGCCCACTCAAGAAACCATCTGCGGTGCTGTGAAAGGCCCGTTCCGTACGCTTCCAATCGCTGCCCCTTAGGCCCAGAGGTTACCTGACTTCTAAAACTATAGGTTATGGATGAACATTATATAATTCAAAGAATATTTTGTATACCGTTTGTGTCTCTTTGCCTGAGGCTCAATATTGTATTTGGTAGAATCGCACTATGAGGTGTAGTAGTATTCATTTGTTCGTATTGTTGGATAGTGTGCCATTGTATAAGACTTTTTATTTATCATTTGACTATTGACAGTATTTCTCTTAGCATATTAGTAAATAAGCAGAATCCAAGAGTTATGAGAAATAAATAATAGACTCTGAAGGTAGGAGATTGGGTCCAAGTCTAATGTCAACAATTTTCATAGGATTATGTGTAAATCACCAAATCTCTTGTTAGCACCTTGCCCTATGTACTTATCTCAGAGACTGATAATGAAAATCTAACAAGATAAATTATATATGGGGAACTCTTTAAATTATTACTAATATGCATGTTTAGTAACTATTAAAATTATTATTATTATTTATAAACTTAGTTTAATGATTGGAAACTTGAACTTTTTTATATCTCCAATTTACCCTGCTTCTTAGTGAAACAAATGGATATGAATGAATGGTTAAGTAATTTCCAAAAGGATTGAATAATTCTCTTTTCTCTGTCATTTGTTGTTACCATGCTAAGTTCTCCAAACCATATGAATAAATCTACTTAGTGAATGTCCTTAGCTATAAATAAATCTTGTAAAAGTTGAATAAAGATATAAATTCTCCATTCATTTATAGAATTCCTACTACATAAGTCCTCTGCTAACACCTACAGGCACTCAGCATGCATTCAACTTTAATTTTTTAAAAATGAAACTGATTTTTACCTATGTATCACATGGAAAATCTAAAACAAAACAGGGTATTGGTATTGAAAGGGAACGTTTTGTTGATAGTAGTGAAATAAACCTTTTCTCGATCTCTCATTTGCTGTCCTGTACCTTCTTTTTATTTTACTCACTGTAAAATGTAGGGAATAGTGGTTTTTATATAAAGGGATGTGAGAGATATTCTTCTGATTTTAGGAATGCTTTGACTGTAACAAAAATTGATTTGACTCAGAGGTGAATTCAAATCTGTTTGGTTCTAATTTGTGTGATTTTCTGTAACAGATGCCACTGCCGGACAGGAGCTTGATGAAAACACTTAGCTGTGGATGCAGCCTTCTTTCATGCACTGAAGAAGGTAAGAAATTGGAAAGCAGTATATCAGTAGAGGTCATCAGTCAGGTCATTGTCGTTGTGCAAAGGAAAAGGGATACAATTTGTAGAAAGACTGGAGGGTACGTTTCCTTCCTTGTTTTATCTGAACCACTGTTTGTATGAGTTTTATGGCTGTAGATATTGTTGTTATTGCTACCGTCATCCTGATCAGGACTTTACCTCCTTTGCTTCAATACGTGTAATAGTAAAATTGTGATGATCGGCCTTGTTTACCTTCTGCCATTGTTTTTGTTTCTGGTATGTTTGTGTGTCAATAGAATATGGAATGTGAATTTTACATGTAATGTGTTCCATTGTGGTTTACATTGAGTCATATGTAAATTACTTATTAATTTTTGAAGGGAAGGCAGTTTTCACCTCATGCAGATAATACAAATAAAGTATGACTTGGGCATCCTGAGGAAAAGCATTTATGTTACTGGAAAATCACTCTTCTTCCTTGTACCTAAAGAGATCAGGCAGAAGAGGATGAATTGGGGAAAAGAAAAAAAGCATGCCCACAGAATTATGGGAAAATAATTCAGATGAGAATATGCAATGAATAGCTTTCTCCTTTATAAGTTAGCTTAAAGGTGTTTTATGTATTTTACATGAGTTAATAAATGATAAAAAAAGCTTGTGTACTCCATATACAGATGGCTGTAAGCATGGATGCTATACTCTAAAGTCAGAGGTGAGTTAAATTTACAGTGTACTACTTTCTAGTTTGTGATTTTTTTGGAAAAACGTTTAGCTGCTCAGAGATTTATTTTTTTTTCAATTCAAAGTAGAGTGCTACGAGATATTAATAGAATCTTCCACGTCTGTTATTTTGAAGATTCAATGAGGAAATATATAAAATGCTTTTCATAGACCTGGAATATAGCAAGTGCTTAAAATATGATTGCCATCACATTTTAATGGAAATGATGGTGGATGAGGGCTTGGTGCCATTTAAGCTCATTAAACCCATTGTTTCCGGCTGGCCCTTCTCTCCATTTGAGTATCAGGGAGAAGGAGAAAAATGGTTAATTTTTTCCCCTCTCATTTAAAGCTCTCAAAAAATCATTTCCAAAGTAAAAAAAAAGAAATGACAGATAGCAGGTATTAGCAGGGAGGTCAGCTAAAAATCAGTGTGACTTTATTCTCAATTGTGGCTCAATTTCCAAGAGAGTTGATATGTGAAGTAAAATATTTCTAAGCATCTCTGGGCCTCAATTTTCTTCAATACAATGTGGAGGTAGCAATTATATGGTTCAGGTTTTTTTTTCCAGTTAAAACTAACACAAAACTGAAATTCTTTCTGTTTACTTCAAAAGAAAAGAGAGAGAAAAACCATTTGGAACCCATCGCTTGCGCTCCCTTGTCCGCAGGGAGGCTTTCTGCACAAGTCTGGCTTTCGGTTGTTCCCTCTTGATATCCTCAGGTTCAGTGAAACTTAAGTTTCCTTTCTCCTCACCTTCAGCAAAGTTCCCAGAAACCTATTCCACTGGCCATTTTGGGACATTTGCCCATCCATGATCAGCGTATCCTGACTGGGAGGCCTGAATTACATTCCCATCTCATCCCAGGAGTGTACATGAAGTAAGCCAAGCTGAGATACATATGAGCCATTCCAAAATGTCTAAAAATTAATATCTTAGGCAAATTATCTATTGATTAATTTCTAAATGCAAGTGAAATTTGGGAAAGCAGAAGGCATCCCTCTCCTATAATTACCTATAATTAATGAGCAGGAATGCACTGAGTCAGGTAGGTACCTGTCTTCCAGCTCTTCACAGCTCACGGTGAAGGCTCAGAGTGCAAGGTCCAGGAAGTGACCATTGGTCTAGTTTTGAGGCTTCGTCCTGTGTCACCTATATTGCCCGTCTGTGATTATTTTCAATTTCTGCTCAGCTATAGGGAGGTAGGATACAACATGCAGTGCAGTTACATAAGTGGCAATGCCCAACATTAAGGGTCGGGGTGGAGGAGGCTGAGGCACGTTGTATTCAAACAACCTGAGGCCCGTTACAGCAGGACGTATTGCCGCTAGCCTGTCACTCACACATAGAGAACATGAAAGAGATATACCTGTGGAAACATCAGGTCAGTTTTACACCTGTGTCCACCTGCCTCAACCTGGAATGTAATCAAGAAGTGCTGGCCAGCCTGCCGGGATTTAGGTGATGAGAACTGATAAGATCACAGCTTGAGCCTTAAGGTGGGTTTGGTTGCAAGCAAATAAGTCACACACACACACACACACACACACACACACACACGTATGTTGTATCAGTGGCCACCTATTTTACTAACATTAAAAAATATCCACAGTCTTTTTCTGAGGTAGAGTGATCCCCAGTAAGCATGCTTCTTCATAAGAAGAATTACAGACAGCCTCACATATAATGACTTCTTAAATCAATAATTATTGACCATTTACTCTGTGTCTAGCATCATGACTTTTTGAAAAAGTATTATGTCATTTGCTAGGAAGATAAGTTGTATGCATAAGAGTCAGAATTGCCTGAGATTGAATCCTAACTCCAATACCTACCAGATACAGGCACTAAAGAAATGAATTTAAATTATCTATATTTTCTTTACTTATTTATAAAAATAGAGATACCAATTACCTACCTCTAGGCATTTCAGAGGATTCAATGGGATGATTTTAGTACTATGTTGACTGGATGTGGTGAGAGTGAGCATCCTTACTTTGTTTGATCTTAGAGAAAATATTTCAACTCTTCACTGTTCAGTATGTTAGCCGTGATCTTTTCATATATGGTCTTTATTGTGTTGAGATAAGTTCCTTCTATACCTAAATTTTTGAAAGGGTTTTATCATGAAATGCTGTTGAATTTGTTGAAATTTTCTGTATGGATTGAGATGATCATGTGCTTTTTAGCCTTAATTCTGTTAATATTATATGTCACATTGATTGATGTGTTCTCAGCCATCCTTGCATCGCAGGGAGAAATTGCGCTGGATTGTGATATTCAACATTTTTAATGTGCTATTGAATTTGTTTCCTGATATTATGTTGAGGATTTTTGCATTCATGTTTGTCGGGGATGTTGTCCTGTAGTTTTCTCATTGTCTTTGTCTGTCTTTGATATCAGGATAATGCTGCCTTCATAAAATAAGTTTGGAAGTATTTCTCTCTTGTACTTTTTGCAAAGAGCTTAAGAAGTGTTGATATTAATTTTTCTTTGAATGTTCGATAGGATTCATGTGTGAAACCATCTGGTTCTAGGTCCTTCATTGGGAGGCTGGGTTATTTTTCTTTCTGATTAAATCTCCTCATTTGTTATTAATCTGTTCAGGTTTTCTATTTTTTTCTTGACTCATTCTTGGTAGGTTGTATGTTACTCGGAATTTATCCATTTCTTCTTAGTTGTCCAACTTACTGGCCTATCATTATTCATAATAGTCCATTATGATATTTTTATTTCATCAGTGTCCATTATAATGCCTCCTCTATAATTTCTGATTTTATTTATTTCAAACTTCTTTTTTTAAAGTTAGCTTACAGAAGGGTTTGTAGATTTTGTTTCGCTTTTCAAATAAGCAATTTTTTTGCCAACTTTTTCTATTTTGTTTCTATTATCTATTTAATTTATTTCTGCTCTAATATTTATTAGTTTCTTCCTCTGCTCACTTTGGGCTTAGTATGTTTTCCTGGTCCCTTGAGGTGTAAAGTCAGTTTAGCTGAGATTTTTAAAAAATTTCAACCATATAGTTTATTTATTTATGAATGGAATTTATTGGGGTAACAATGGTTAACAAAATTATACAGGTTTCACATGCCCAATTCTATCACACATCACCTGTACACTGTATCGTGTGTTCACCGCTCCAAGTCAAGTCTTTGTCCATCACCATTTATTCCCTTATATTCTCCTCCACCAGACCTGTCTGTCCCCCGCCCCACAATTATCACACTGTTGTCCACACTTTTTTTTTCTCTCTCTTTCTTTTATTTTTATTATTGCTTTTTTTTTTTTACTCAATCCCTTTACCTCCTCACCCAGCCTCAGATGAGTGGGTGAGAAAGCTGTGGTCCATTTACACAAAGGAATACTACTTCTCTGTTATAAAAGAAGGAAATGTTATCCTTTGCACCAGCACGGATGGGTGTGGAGGATATTATGCTAAGTGAAATAGGCCAGTCTGAGAAAGACAAATACCGTATGATGACTCTCACTTGTGGAATCTAATGACCAAAATAAACTAACAAACAAAATAGAAATAGACTCATAGATACAGATCAGGCTCACAGATGTGGGGTGGGAGAGAGTGTAGGTAGAGGAGGGTGGAGGGATTGAAAAAAAATTTTTTTAAATCTTTCTTTTTTATAAACATTTGTCACTATAAACTTCCCCCTTAGTACTGCTTTTGCTGTATCCCATACATTTTGCTATATTAGCTGAAGATATTTTCTAATTTCCCTTTTGCTTTATTCTGTGACCCAATGGTTGTTCGAGACTGTTCTGTTTAATTTCCATGTATTTGTGAGTGTTCCTGATTTCCTTTTGTTACAGATGAGAGAATTTATTTTCTGAAGTGCTTAGATGGTTTTCCTCAATATACATTAGCTACATTACTCGTGATCTCATAATAACAATATTGTCGCAACCCCTACACAAGATAGGATTGTTGGCTGTAATTGTATCTGAAGTATTTGAAAGGCCTTAAACAATCTCTCCAGTAGCACTGTGGGCGGATGGATCTGGGGGATGCCTTCCTGGGAGTCAGCCTGGGACCAAACACAGGTTTTAGGATCAGGGGAAAGCTATCATGGCTAAATTCATGGCAGTTTGATTGGGCCACAGGGCTCCCAGATGACACATTATTTCCGAGGACGTTCCTCCTGAGATTGGCATTTTGACCAGCACACTCAGTGAAGTAGATGGCCCTCCTGAATGTGGGCCAGCATCTTCCGATCTGTTGAGGGCCTGAATAGAACAACAACAACAACAAAAAGTGGAGTAGAGGATTCCTTATATTTCTTGCCTGCCTGTGGGAGCTGAGGCATGAATCTTCTCCTGCCCTTGGATTGGTATTTAGACCATTGGCTCCCCTGGTTCTCATCCTTCCAGCTCAGACTGCAGCACCACTTCCACCTTTCCTGGGTGCCCAGCCTGTGCACAGTAGACTGTGGAACTTCTCAGCCTCCATATATGTTTGCATATATTTTCTCCTATTGGAGAACCCTGACTAACACAAAAAAATATTCCAAAACATGAAAAGACAAAGAAGAAAAACTAGGGTACAGAAGGTAATCTGAAATGAAATAAACACAGTATGAACCAATGGGCAGGGTAACAGACATAGTAACTACAGGTGCTGCATCGTCTACCTCGGCTCTAACACTGCCTCCGCCACTGCCCTAGCTCTTTTCTGGCCGACGGAAGCTCCTTTACCAGAAGGTGCTTTCAGATCACCTGCTTCTTTTCATAAGCTAACACCTATCACAGCAGTCTAGCATTTGAAGAATATCTTTGGAACATGTATATAATCCTCAGGGATGGTAGAAACGCTGTCCTCTTCCCCTGCAATAGGTGAAGGAGTAACTGTTGCTTTTCTAAGTGCTAGCCAATCTGAAAGAGTACAAGACCAGAGACCAGCTTGGCTGTCGGCCCATTTCTGCTCTCCAGAAATGTGAAAACATTAACTTGCGAAAAACTTCTTTGGTTCTCCGACGCCTGGCCTGTAACTCAGAAGGTCAAACCACAAGAACTCTACGAGTCCTTTCCTTCGAAGTAGCTAAGGACAGAATACCAGATGATAGAGAAAAAAAAAATCCCGCCGAAGATCCCTGTTATAGGATGTCCAGCCTTTACACATGCCTCACTGCTCATCTCAGATGATTGGGAGGTTAAAAGCCAGCCTCCTAAGAAATGAACCCATACACCGCTACCTAGCAACAGAAGCTTTGAAAAGACTCCGATTTCCTGGGAAAGGCTAGTGAAATATTCCTGAAGAGCTGGCTCTCATCTCTTTTCCACACTGATAATCCCAGTGACTTGGATTGTGTTCCTTCCCCTTGTTCCCTCCTTCCCAGCCACCAAACTACTAAGTCGATCCAGGAGCCAGAGGGACACCGACTTTTCCTTTCAACGCCTGCTAATGTTTTCCCTGATAATCGACTTCACAAAGGAGCCTAGAAACGTTTTTTGTTTGTGTGTTTGTTTTGTGTTTTTTTTTTTTTAGAGAAAAATCACTTGACTTTCTAATGATTTCTCATTGCCAGGGGTCCCATTTGGTTTAGAGCACATGCGACATCCCTACTGAGCGACCTCTGTGAGATTCGCAGCGACACCTGAGACATGATCAGGCGTACCTGCCTCCTTCCCACGGAGGAGAATGGGACCCAGAGCCAGTGTGATCTGTGAGGGGCTGGCGTGGGAAGGGAAGGGGAGAAGGGGGCTGCATGTGTACGATACACCCCATTGCCCCACAGAAACATACCTGGCTCCTGGAATCGTCTGACGAAGAGGAAATTGGTGACATTTAATGTTCATAAATAATGTAAGCCTCCCATCTCAGCTGGGCAGCACTGTTGCTGGCTGTCAGAATCATTTCCTTATCACCCGTCACATCTCAGGACTTTGTTCCCATTGTTTCTGTTTGAAAGGGGAATGGCAGAATGAGAGAGATACAAACCAGCCAGCCGTTTGCCGGGAACAATCCAGTGGGAGATATAAAAGAGGGGTGGGGAGTGGCTGGGAAAAGCTAGACTCTCAGGGGGCCGGGGCTCATTAATTGAATGGTAATGATTCCACGGGTGCCCAGCCTGGGCTATTGGATCTAATAAAAGGGATATTTGTCACTCTTGTAAAGAATGAAAAGGGGACAGAAATGCATAATAACGTTATCGCTTGTTTGTAGACATTGAATGATTATATCTCAAACTGAATACAGGTGGCAGAGATTGTTTAAAAAAAAAAAAAAAAAAAGGAAGCCTCCAGGGATTAAAATGACAAAGAAACACCTTCAATGGCATTCTACATTAGCACCAAATAGAATAAACATAGCATTATCTTCATTTTTCTTATTCATTAGTGTTTTAAAATTGGAAACCTACTTTCTCTGTTTAAATAGAAGCTTATTCAAATTGAATGTAAATAGAGATCTGCTTTTCTAATGTCCTACTTCTGCCCTGCTGTCCCTAGAATATTCATAAATGCAAAGGAGAGCGAGTAGTACAATAATGAAATGTAAGCATATTTCAAAGCCCCAGACCATAAGAAACTGAGGGTTTTTTATTGTTATTTAAAAGTTGCTGAAAGGAATCAGCTTGCCTAATGTGCTAATTTACTAGTTCTAAAAGTGTTTTGAAACTGGGTATCAAATACTAGGAGTATCTATCACATAAATCAAATCCATCTTAAAGTATACAGTTCTTCGGATTCGCTGATAATTTTCAAAAATAAATTTTGAAATGTAGAATGTCCCCTGCCACTGTCTGGGGAACTTTGGAAACATGGACCCTTTCTGAGCTAACAGAGGCTGATGAAAACAATTTCCTAGAAAAAGATCACTTTATCCTCAAGAAAAAGGTATTTGTTATCAACTCAAACCTTTTGTATTACCACTGTAAGTTGGTAAAGGAGACCTGAAAACTTAGAGTTCCAAATATTCTTTGAAAAACAAAAGAAAGTAAGGTTCCCACTATGGACCCTCCTCTTAGAAAGTCAGAATTCCTGGATTCATTTTAAATTAATTAATAGCTTCCTTCTCAGGGCAAGCCATTCATTCTGAATGTTCTTGGTGATTGGTTGATAGAGCAGATGGAAGGAGAAAAAGATTTATTTCTTCACAAAGGAGTTAAAGCAGAAGTCACAAAATACTCATTAGAAAAAGGAAATGCACTCTCTCTCCAAAAGTACAAATAGCCCATTGATTAAACATAAGGCTCAAATGGGGAACACGTCATGCTTAGACCCCAAGTATCTTAGGAATTCTCATTCCCAGAAAGAGGGTGCCATGGTCCAGGATACAAAAAACGTATGCTACGTTTCCACCTTTCATTGGCAAGTGGCTTCCACGCTGTGGGTAGCCCAGAGATGGGTGTGTGTTAGCAAGGACACGGGCCACGAGGGAACATGGGTCCTACCCAACCTTTAAGATTGTAGGCAGCTTGGATAACGCGAAATAACTACTCCCTAAATCATATTGTGTCAATTGTAAAATAAAGCTCATCTTCAACATCTCTACACTTTTGCACAGAGGTCAAGGTGAAGGGGTTAAGCAAAAACAAAAACTCACAGACATGGACAACAGTAGGGTGATTTCCAGAGAGAAAGGGGTGAGGGGAGATAGACGGTGATGGAAGGAGACTTGACTTTGGGTAGTGAGCACACAAACAATATGCAGATGGTGTGTTATAGAGTTGTACACTTGAACTTATAAAATTTCCTTAACCAACGTTACCCCAGAAAGTTGAATAACAGAAAATAAGACATGCTGGAAAGCCTTTCACTGTGGAAACAAATGAAATAACTGTCCTCTTGGTCTTGAGACAGCAGCGGAGAGCTGGGCCCCGACACAGAGCGGTCCCTGCGGATGTCCGCTTGGGCCCCTGTGACTTGGGGAGGCCTCGCGGCTTTGGGCGCCTCCTCCGCCTCACTGGGGCAGGCCTGTCTGTGGTTTTCCTGGCTGGCTGTGCACACAACTTGCCACTGAGATTCGGATTCTGTGGCTAGAAACCTAACAGCATTTCACACTTACCTCCGTGGTGTCCGATTCTATCCCTGGGTCTTTTACTCTGGATTGTAGGTGCTGTGAGGTGCCCAAGCAGCTGGAACGCCATGGAAACAATACCTGTATCAACCAGGGTCCCCCACAGAACCAGGACCAATAGGAGGCATTCCCTAGAAAATAGACAATCAACTAGGTAAAGGTCACTATCAGCAAAAGTAGGTGTATAGTTGTTTGTATGGAAAAAACATAAGAATAAACTCTGTTTCATGCACTCACAACTATAAACCCACTTTGGCAAACCCTGTATATGATAGGTATTGGCTCACTCAGTTAAAGGCACCAAGAAGCCCCGCAATGCACCATCAGCAGGCGGGGGAACCAGGAAACCTGGTGCTATAATTCACTCTGAGTCCAAGGACCTGAAAACCAAGCCGAAGAACCAGGAGCACTGATGTCTGAGGTCAGGAGAACATGACCTTCCCGGCTCAGTAAGAGAAGAAACTTGCCCTTCTTTCACCTTTTTGTTTTATTTGGGCCCAAAGGATTGGATGGCGTCTGCCCACATGGTGAAGGCAGATAACGTTGTCAGTCTACTGAACCAAATGCCTATCTCTTCCGGCAACACCCACACAGGCACACTAAGAAAGGTGTATTACTAGCGACCTGGTTGTCCCGTAGACTAGGCATATTGACACATAACAGTAAGTGTCACAGTACGTATACAAAAATTGAAAAAGGAAAGGGAAAAAAAAGGAAAAGGAGAATCTTGCTCACTGTTTTCTCTCTCACTCTCTCTCTCTCTCTCTCTCAACACATGCACACATACATCGAACATTTCTGTGCAGGGATAAAAGTGCATTACAACTTCTCCATACTGACAGGGTCTAGCTCTACTTCTGACTTCACCCTAAAATGGAGTTGTTCACCCTGTTCTTACTTTCCACTTTTAGTTTTTCCTTCTTTTCTTTTGTTCTCGTTTCTTCTACTCTCCATCACATTTTGCCTTGTAACTTCCTTTAATCTTTTCCTTCCAGGCACATGACATTAAATTTGGTACATTAAACAATTCTTTAAAAGCTTTGGAATGATCTACTTATGACTGCTCTTATTGATTCATTCCTTTTATAAAACTACTAGGAAAAAGTAGATGTAAAGTTATTAAATCTGTGTATACACGTGCAGTCTTACTCGACTGTGCTCTGTTGCTTGGTTCAAATTACTTTTTCTTTCTGAGAATTGGTTTTCTCTCTGGCATCAGAGAATCTGCACTGGTCCCTCTGCCTGGAAAGCTTTTCTTAATACTCATACGATTCTCCTCCAACCATGCAGCAGCTACATAATCACAGGAACTTCGTATAACTGGTTTACCAGCTACATTAGATATCTCTTGCTATACAGGAAATCACTGCAAGATTCAGTGGCTGAAAACACCCTTTATTTTATCAGAGGGTCCGTGCATCAGAAACAAGTCACAGTGTGAGCGGGAGCTTTGTGTTAGTCTTTCACAATGATGCAGTGGACGTTACAAGTGGAGGCTCAGCTCGCGGAGGATCTTCCAAACTCACCCAAGTGCCCACTGGCAGGATTAGGGGCCTTGCAGATTGCTGGTCTCAGGGTCTCAGTTCCTCACAAGCATTTGGTAGAAGCTTCCTTCAGTCCCTGGCCAGGGGGGTCACTCCGTGACTCAGCTCACAGTGTGACAGCCTGTTCCATCAGAACAAGCAGGCAAGAAGAGCCAGAGAGAATTCTAGCCACACTAAAAGAACTCAGTCTTTTTTAACCTGGCCATTACTTTTGTCTTGCTCTATCTGATTGCAACCATTTGCTAAGTCGAACAAACACTTGGCAGGTGGGAAGGGACTACACAAAGAGAAGGTCAGGAGACAGGTATTACTGAGAGCTGTGTTGGAAGTTTTCTATCATTTCTTCAATGTCTAAAAACAGAACCCAAATCAGAACTTGGAATCACAGAGTTTAGTCAAATAAGAAGGCCAACAGTTCCAGAAAAAAAAAATTATGCCCATGAAGCTCAAATTTAATATTCTTAGCGAGTGGGTTTAAGGCCTGCATCTCCTCTAAGAGGTCCTGTGGGTGTTTGTGTTGGCTCTGAGCAAGCCCTGGCCATCCTCCTGTAGGTCAGATGCATTTGGTATTGGCACACTTACCACTGAGGCATGAAGAAGGTGTCTTCACTATGACTAATCTATCATAGCAAAGTCATTTCTTTAAAGCATAACACTCAACAATTATTTGCAAGCCTTTTATAGTCTAGAAAATGTGTTATATTAGTTACCCAAACAATATATAATTTAGGTTCTATACCTGGTATCCAAAGCAGGTATTATTCCCAAGTTATAAGGACACAGAGAATGAAATACGTTAGTTGTCACAGAGCTAGAATGTGCAGAAGCCAATGTTGCTCATAGAATGTTGCTCAATGTTAATTTTCTTTTTTCTTCCTTTCTTTCTTCCTTTCTTTCTTCCTTCCTTCCTTTCTTCCTTTCTTTCTTTCTTTCTTTCTTTCTTTCTTTCTTTCTTTCTTTCTTTCTTTCTTTCTTTCTTTCTCTCTTCCTTCCTTCCTTCCTTCCTTTCCTTTTCTTCCTTTCTTCTTCCTTCCTTCCTTCCTTCCTTCCTTCCTTCCTTCCTTCCTTCCTTCCTTCCTTCCTTCCTTCCTTTCTTTCTTTCTTTCTTTCTTTCTTTCTTTCTTTCTTTCTTTTTTCCCTTTCTCCCTTTCCCTCTCCTCTCCTCTCCTCTCCTTTCCTTTCTTTTCTTTTTCTGATATTTGGCTGTGGGCATACAAAATGTTAACATTTGGGAAAAATGAACAAAGGATATATAGAAAGGTTCCATACTATTTCTGCAACATTTTTAGAAGTTAGAGATCATTTCAATTAGAAAAGTTAAAAGTAAAAATAAATAAAATACCCCCCCTCAGTTATGCCTGTTTGTGGTCTCCCTATAGAATGAAGTATAAGGACTCGAGCCTGGCACAGAAGACCCAGTGTCGACTTCTGGCCCACCCTCATGAACCCCACCTCCATCTCTGCCCAGGCACTTGCAGTCGCTATCACAGGCTCTCATTCTTTGCTATGATGCTTTACTCTCTGCCTGGAGCTCCTTCTCTATCACCATAATGGTGCGACCCTGTACTCATTGGCCAAACCACAGACCATATTCTTTCTGCCTCAGAAATCTCTTCCTGAACATTCCAGCATGGTTTAGCAGTTGTTACAGGACTTCTCTTATTATTTGCCCTTCCATTCACTTAGAGTCTATATCTCTGACCTAAGTCTTTGCAATCATGCTTCACTTTAGAATTTTGTGATTATAACCAAGGCATAGAGACTGTTCTTTGATCCCAGCTCCTGCAGGTACACAATACCTGAAGCGCATGACATGCTTGATAAAGGACCTAACGAATGGACCTCAAAGTACCAATTAGTAAAACAGAGTTCTAATTTAGTAGCAATATTTATTGTTTACTATATATCTATATATGAATTATTAATCCACCAAATGACCCAGACGGTAAGTACCATTGCAATTCCCTTATTACAGATGAGATCACATCGTTTATAAAGAGTGAATTGGGGATTTGAACCTAGACTGACTGATATAGGACTGTCATCCTAATCATATTCCACCTATGAAGTCACCTCCAGTCCCATCTTTAATTCTCCTGCTTCTACCATTTATTAGAGTCATACAAGTCATCTATCGTGCATCCACCTGATCATATTTTTTAGAAAGAAATAAACAATTCTATCATTTCTATTGTTCTTCAGCTGACCTCATATAAGCCTATTTAAAATTCTCTCCAAAAAAGAAGGTCTGAGGCATAAAACATGCATTTCTATTCTTCATAGTCATAAAAATAGTTGTTTTCGTTGTTCTTTTCCTTCCCCAGATCTACCCATTAACTTTTTTTCTAAACTCTTTACATCTGTGGGTAACCTTAAATGAATGACATTTTCAAGTGCTTTATATTCTAGACCTTAGGATCAGATGTTGCCATTTTCAGAGACAGCTGTAGCTCCACTCACAAAAGGCCAAGTATCTTATAAAAGAAGGAGTCGTTGTAAAGTAAGCTGTTCAAAGCCATATGCCTGAGTCTTTTCAGATGCAGTAGGAACAGCCCCTATTCAGGTGCCCACCTGGGTTAGGGGCTGCTGACGTGCTGGTCTTACGCTAAAAATCATTTTTGTTCTGTTCATTTATTGAGCATTTTCTACGTGTCAGATGTGTTGCGAATTGGGCTTAAAACACAATGCGACAGCTTGTTCTTTGTCCCTAGGACATTTAACTCCTATGGCAGAGCTTAAATTCTACCCAACTTGTTAATTCCAGAAACTTCCCTTTGAGCTCTAATTGCACAAGTCTGTATTACATTTTATTTTTGTTGATTTTCTCTTCTGCCTCTTCCATTAGTTCTGTATCAATGGGAGCACCTGTTCTAGTTGTTCAGCTCAATTTCCACATCTCATCATAAGTACAGGTTCTGCACCATTTCTTGATCCATTCTGTGCCTCGCAGTGGTATGCTGGAGCAGACTGTGAGGTTTATTTCAAGTGCTCAAGGTGTGCACAACACACACGTAGTCGGTTCTAGCTTTATAAACCTAAGAGGATGTGTTGTCCTACTCTTTGTCCTAGAAAGATGGTTTTTATTATCAGGGCATAATGTTTGTTTTCAGCTGAAGATTTTGGAGAGATGCTTTAGAAACACAGAACAAATATGCATTTTCCTTCTTAACCCTATATTCCTTGATGATATTAACTCACCATCTTATGTCCTATGTACTTGAATGTCAAATAATGTTGCAATGGCCAGCAGCCAATCGTGAATGTCGTTACTACCATGTGTGCCAGCAAAAAGCATACTGAGTGACAGCTTCCAGGTCTGAGGCAAACATATAATCATGCAAAGGTAATATTTCAGTCCTGATGTGCTTCTCAAAAAGTGGATCCATATCCTCAGATCCCTATCACTGTGTGCTTGGAAAGCATGCAAGGTATGGCATTGGCAATTGTGCAGCAATGCAAATGAAGGGTGAGTGTTCACCTATGGGGTTTATGAGAAGGGACTGAGTCAAGTCCTGGTATGGGCCTTCCTTTCAGGGCCATTTGATAGGAATTAGTCAAGGAAGGCAGTGCTGGCACATAGAAATCCTTCTGGGAGCAGGAGTGGATATTACTGATCTTACACGTGAATTTCTAAATACTTGTTATAAAAGAACCATGTGCTGGGATTTAATGTGAATACACATGTACTCCCTACAAGTATAAGTTCTGCTGTATCATGGAGCTTAAGCGATAGTGTGAGAGACAGGTGATAATAAGTTAACAAGAAGACTATGAAAATTACTGTGAACGAAAGAGAGAGGGGACCACAGAATTTTCAGAAGACTTGCTTTAGATGGGGTGACAGGTAATGGAAATAATATTTAAACTGACACATAAACGGTGAGATCAAGTTGGACAAGGTATAATATCACTCCAGGTAGAGAATAAAGTATGCACAAAGGTCAGGTAATAAAAAAAAATGGTGACCAGTCCTTGGAAGTGGAAGGAAGGAAGTGTTTATATGTTAAGTGACCAGGTCAGTGGAGGGATACGATGTGCAGGCAGAGAGCCTAAAAAGAGCCATTTCTTCAGTCATACCATTGACCCGATGAGGATCTTTTTCCTGCTCCAGATCTGATACACGTTTATCAGCCTTTCTTGTCTCCTAATATAGCGTTTGAAGTAGTTTTCCTGGGTATCAATAAACTACTTCCGGAACCTAAGAGGTTTTTAAAAATTGGGCTTCCTTATTCGAGAGAGGAGAAGTAAGAGGCAATATTTAAAAAATTATTTTGGAGAGGGTTCTAGGCATGTTCCAACCCATCAGACACCTGCTTCCTTAATAATGTAGCAGGACGTGTGTCTTGTTCACGAGACAGCACCTCTCACGAAAGCCTCCAATGCGCTATTCAATTCTTGCTTTCTGGTCTGGTTAGCATGACATGATCAATATATTGGTTCAGTTCATTGCAGGATGCTTCTTTCACAGATGTGACCTCTTTTTCAATGTTTTATGTAATACAAAAAGTGACTCAGCTATGGAAATGGACAAAGAATCATGCCTTGTCATTGAAGCAATTGCCTCCTATTTTCCATCCTCCATTCCTTGGCTTTTCTTTGGTAAAGGTTGCTTTGGATTATACAGACAAAATATGGCTGTCATCTATGTTGCCCCTGGGGCTCTGTGTTCCATTACCCACATCTATGACTCTGTGAGTCAAGTAGCTCCTCCAGACACCATGTCAACCTTGCTGCTCATTAAAATAATTGAGTCTGGGCTGCGTCTATTGTATCCATTGGTATCAAGGAACTAGTTCTGCAGTAGAATCTCTTACTATCTGTCTTGGCCTGCCAAGGGTAAATTCTTCATGATGCAGGTTAAACTTCTGCCTTGCTAAATGGCATATCGTTGGACCTCAGTTAGAGCCCTCCCTTTTTTACTAAAAAAAAGTTATTCGAAATTTCATTCTTGTTAATTAGTACTTAATATATCTCAGAACATATGCCCATGCACATACGCATGCACATATATTTACATGTTTACCAGCAGAGCCCCTCCTCCCTTGCCCATTGCAGACCAGGGAGATTCTGATTAATTATGGTAAGCCCAGTAGAAAGGGGCCATGAGACATTTTAAGGACTGGCATTGAAATACATATCTATGATAATGCAGTCGTGGATATCTAGATATCGGGAGCTCTCCATCAATTCAATATAATATTTGCTAGATAGATGGATAGAGAGATAGATAGATGACATACGTATTTTTGTAATGCTATGTATGAGGAGAAAATAGCAGATAAAGTTGGGAGACAGATTGGAGCCATATTGGATTTTATCCTCTAAGTGACAGGAACCCTTGGAAGGTTTTCAGCAGAGAGGAGGGAGTGGAAAATATTATAATGATAATAAGGCTTTGGACCACTGCTCCCACTCCAGGAATTATTTCTTGTTAGTAAGTGAGACATGGCTTACAAAAAAAGGTTCAAAGCATGATAAAAGTAGCAGCCGCATTTGGACTCCACTCTAGAACTTAGAAAACTGAAGGTGTGCAAGGGAAGGAGGGTCGTTGCAATGCTTCACCTAATAAGGACTTAGTGGTCATGACAGGGTTAGAGGTAGGTGTGGGGAGAGCACATCTGCAAAGCTGATTGCGCACGTTGAGAACTTCAGGGAGGTGGTTCTAGGCGTGCTTATCGGCACTTCAGTGCTGCCATCTGCTCAGTGGACACTGTGTAAGCCCTGACGTCCCACAGAGACATGGGGCTTGGCTCATAAAAACTGAGCAGGCTAATGTAGGAGATAACTGCAAATTTATAAATAAATCCTGATATTATGTAGATTGATGTGCTTATTTAAAACACTTGAGAAAATGCAATAATGGGGGGGGTTGTTTTTAAAGAACTGTTTTAGCTGCTTGATTTAATGATCTATCTTTTGAGTTTAAAAGGAACAACTTCAGAGGCCCATTTCCCTTTCAAGAGAAGGATTAAATAATCTTAAAGTAGTTTTCTATGCAGTTTGTGTTTGCATTTTTTATCTAATCAGTCAAACAAATATAATTAATTCAGACAGTTGTCTCTGTGGTTTTGGTGCCTGGTAGGAGCTGTATCATTACAAATGCAAATATGTTCCTAAAATAATGAGAATGTCATTATCACCCCCTATTCATTTACGTGGACAGATAATAAACTGAAATGCCATGTGTTATCACAGTTACTTTTGTAAACTGTGCAGAGAGCATTACCAACTTTGCCTGAGAAGGACGTTCCGTCTCGCTGTGACTTTCTCTAGTGTCACTATGTCACTAGTGGGAGTGTATGGGGCAGGGGCCCCGAGTTTTCCCTGCGCTGGGGATTTCACTCTGCTTCTGCCTCCAAGTCCTTTAGATGCGTTCCTCCCCGCTTCCAGGGCTTAGTGCCTCAGCAGTTACAGGGACACGCTAGTTCTGCCCTGCTCATTGCAAAGGCGCATTATAAGCATCAAATAAAACATGTAAAATAATATTAATGTGTAATGTGATGGTGACTCATTACATGTAAGCGGACTCATATGTGTGCCTCATCTGTGATTTCCCGCTTTGGACTTCATCCAATGCCCACAAGCTGATTTGCTGCTGTTCACAATGCAAAGATGAGAAAGATTAAGGGTGTCTTTTTACATTTCTTTCATTATGCTTTTAAGCTATGCCCAGTTTCCCTCTTCAGGATCCCCTTCTGGATGCTTTTTTGCTGCTGTTTTTTTCTTTGCTTTGGGTAACTGGATTTGGGTTGCTCCTCGGGAACACCCCTTTTCCCCCACCGCTCACAGTCAAAATCTGGCCTTCCCTGATATTACATTCACTTATCTGTGTTCATAAGCTGCTGCAAATCACTGTTCTTCTTCCTTCAGGGTCAAATGGAAATCTATATTAATTGTCTCCACTTTTGCAGTTCTAGGCACTCATTAATCTGGAACCTGTCCTCATGACTTTGTTAAAATTGTTACCTATAGCTAGAAAGCTATAGGTAAAATGTCCTCATAGTAAACATTGGTATAGACATTATTCTTTTAAATATGCAATATAATTTAGGTCAGCAGGTGGAATTAAAAGAATAAATAGTCATTATCCTTTCAGCTTTTAGTGTTTAAAACATAATGTTACTGAGGAATTTTTTTTTGTTATATTCTCACTTTGTTTCATTTTTGTCTTTATATTTCAATTGAAACACCTAATAGGCTTTAGAATAACTATTTTAATGTGCAAAATTAAAGATATTTCTAAAAAAATTGTTTGTGTTTAAAGTGGAATATTGGGGGGAAAGACCTATATAACTTGTAACTGTAAAATAAACTATTATTAATAATAAGAAACATGAAACACTACTGAGATTATATAACTTAATAAATTATACTTTAGAATTAGAGAGGCTTCTATTTGATTCCTCATTTTTCTACTTTAGAGCTCTGAAGCTTTCAGTTACATAATCTTTCTAAGCTTCATTTTTGTTCTCTTATTAAATGAAAATAATTATTATTATGCATTAATGTGAAAATTAAATCAGAGAATGCTTCATGTTTAGTTCAGCTCAGTAGTAATAGTAATTAAAATGCTAACACTAATTAAATTATACTTTTAAAAACAAGAAAGATGTAATAAACATTCAAGCCCAACCAGCTCTCCCAAGTTAAGGCGAAGGTGGAACAGGTCACAGGTGATCTGATCAGAAAGGACAGTGCTCCCTTAGGGCAAAGGTTTTAAATATTTCACCTGTTGTATTTTTGGAAAAAAAAATATAGATGCCACCAGATATTTTTAACAAATAACAGAACCTTTCACAAACAGAACCTTTATATTTCACATAAATCTGTGTGTTGCTGCTTGCTGTTCTCATGATTAAGTGTACGTTCAGTCTTTTGAAAGATCGTTCTGTCATATATCACACTGACAAGAACTTTTAAGACCTTTTCTTCGAAAGTCAAATAATTACATCTTGATGTATTTTATTCCTGTCTCGTTCTGCTACAAGTAACGCAATTCGAGGGAAGCATGTTCTAGATGACCATGTAGGCAAAGGATTACAAGGGAGCACACAGGAAGCAAAGAGAGAAATCGGACGGCTATTTTGGAAGACCCATCAATAGCAGGGGAAGAGATCCATGCCACCAAATGGCAGCCATATGACGCGAAGTTGAGGATAGTTTTGCAAGGGCTAATGACGTTGACTTTAAATGATTTGTTCACCTACTTGTTTGTTTGTTTCCTGTCTGGGGTTGGAACAAGATTACGATTTTGGTGGGGGTGACTGGATAAACGGTGGTTCTCTCTACCGCGGGGAATCCAGGAGGTGGCATGCATTTGGGGGAACGATGACAAGTAAATCCTCAATCAGGTTATTTTAAAGTGACGTCACTTATTCTGGTTGAACATTAGGGAGTAATTATTCCAATGGATCTAGAGATAAGGAGAAAGAGCTGAGCTAGAAAAAAAGATTTTGAGAATTATTAGGTTGTGTATAATCATATGTATGCTGTATGGTCATAGTTCAGTTTAGAGTTTTGCACTCATTTATAAACAAGGTATTCTAATACAAATGATCAACTCTCAATCTGTCACTAGATTAGACCTTAAGCTTCATGAAGTAGGAGGTAGGATTTCTTAAAACTATCTTTATTAAAATATCCCTAACAGCAGAGGAGAGTGAATGGATATTTGGAGGAGTCTGGGAGAGTAGACTAAATTGGCTCACAGTAAACTGAAATTTCTGTAATCTTAAAATTACGTAATACCTACATTCTTCATCATGGCATAAAAATGATTTAAATTACTGACAGAATTATTTAAGCCCACAACTGTTTTCAATTAAAATAAACATAGCATAACTAGATGCTATATTTTAAAAATCTTGGACAGAGGTCAGAAAACTTTTTGAGTGACATTGTAACACTAGCTAAAAGAATGGCTAGAGACTTGCTGATTTTGTTTTATGACATGCAGGTATTTTGAAAAGAAATCAAAATACACCAGATACCCAAATAACCCTATTCTAATGAGGTGATTACTCACTTGTGTCTAAGATTCATCTGCCTATTTTCAACAGTAGCATTCTTATAATCTGAAATTTTGGATTTAGAATTTTCTTTTTTCATGTACGTTGCATAGCACCTTTTTTATTTTCCATGTTGTCAAACCATTATATTGATTCCTGGTTATATGCCTTTTCAATCATTTGCCTTATGTCGGACATTTAATTTGTATTTTGTTTTTCACATCCATGAACAAAACTGGAATGAAAAATTCATCATGGAAGTGCCAGGAAGAATGTAACTAAGCTACTTATTTATGAGTCTGATATGTATTGAAATATACCAAGCTCTCTCCAAAGAAGCCCTAAACAAGGGTTTCTGAATCATGGTAGTAAAGTAAAAATACAGGTTATGGGAGAGTTTTTGCAATATTTATGATAATGAAAGGGAGGAAAGGTTTTGTTTGCCCCAGCCAAGAAGCATCCAAGCAGATTATATGCATGGGCTAGAGCAATAACTACTAGACATACCATAAAAACAACATTCCAATAAAATGGTCTTCTACTCATAAGTACCACCCACATGCACTTTGCAGTGGTTTGGTTAATGTGTGCTTTTTCTTATACGTTTGGAAATGATATATATTAATCAAACGACGATATCTAGGAAGTTCCTTTCCACCAGCTACGTATATATTTTATAACTTCATTGAATCATGCAATGTTAGAACTCAGGAGACTATAGAAGGAATTTTTTTTAAAGCTGTGATGTACTGAGTGTCAGTTCTGTGCCAGTGGGTCTTATATACAGAAACTCACTATGGAGAAATTTATCATCATTTTGCTATGAGAACAGTGACGCCTCACCCGAGGTCACACCATGACTATTAGCAGAATGAGAACTGGAAAACAGGTCCAAAAACAAAACCTAGGCCTTGCCAAATGCATCTATAAACATGAGAGTCTTGGTAAAATCAAACTAAAAGAACACTCTACTTATATGAATATTTGAAATATCTTTACTGAAGCTTTTAAAGTTTACTGGAATATGTGAAGGGCTAATTAGCGCAAAGTGTAAGTGCATCCAGTTAAGAAAGTAAACTTGATCCCATTACCATGCCAAGTGGGTTAAACTTGAAGTACTCTCCAGAGAGGCAGCTCACTATCTCATTAGCACTTTGGTACATGCATATGTTTACTTGCAGGGAGTCTAGAGGCAGATCTGGAAGAGGTGATGCATAATTAGGCTCCTACCACCCAAACTGCTGTTTCTGGGAGGCCCTTCCTGATGAGTCTTTCCCTCTCTGCTTCTGTATTTGTGTTTTGTTACCTGAGCATTCAGGTAAACTAAGCCGGCTTTGATACTCTGCTCAAAGAATGACATGTGAAGCGCGATGTTCTCACTTCTTTCTAGAACACCGCTTCCTCAAGTGCATACATATTCACGAGGCAAGATGGCAAACTAGGAGGGACTCCTGCCTCCCCTTCCTCATTCCCCATGGCAGCACTGCACTGGATATAAATCTGAAGCAAGAGGCTCAAATACACCACAACTTTATGAAAAATTTAAGCAGTAAATTAGGATATGAAGAACAATTTGCTCTTGGCGTGTGTCAAAGTGTGTATAGTAGAGAGTTGCCTAGAGGACAAGAGTGTAAGATGAGCTCCAACATGGCTGAGCAGGAAAACAGCAGCTGCAGAGAGTGCATTGGGTTATTAGGCATTAATCCCAGGGCGGTTATGGAGCCCTGCTGAGGAAAAGAGTTGTTGACGGTATGTGAAGGCAAGCGTTTTACTTATCAGCCTTTCAGATCTTAGATCGTAGTGTAAGATGTATAAAATTGAGAAAACATATGAGGAAAGTGACTTTTAAAACCTACCAATACAGGAGAGTTTCCTTGGGGTAGCAATCCCTAGTGAGAAGGGAAAGCAAATGCGAACTGATTGAACTTTGGGCCGCACTTCTGCGTTTAATTCAAAAGAAGGGACTTACACACTTAATGACAAGATAGAGAATAACTCCAGGGAAATATAAGCAACTGGAAGAAATAGAGAGGTATAGGAAGACCATACAAAATATAAAATATTTCCTAAGAATTTAGAGTACAGTGAGTATATAACAATAGATTTATATGGACCCAATTATTTTAAAAAATCAATGAAAGATGAATAAACATATGGAAAAATGTATCATGTGGATGAATAGTTCAACTTACTATAAGGTTTTAATTCATCCCAAGTAAACTATAATGCAATTCCAGTACAAAAGTACTAGCACAAATTTTTGAGAAAACTTGAATACATTGCTTCTAAATTTTCTATGAAAGAAAATACATTAATAAATGAGTAAGACAAACTTAAAAGGGAATATTTTGGAGGAATTTATGGTGTTGGACAGTCTCCATGTGCTTCCCAAGATTGATTGCTGCCCCTTCCTTTTTCACCTTTTCATGCCTTGGGATGCTGAACTGTACGGAAAAACTCAGCCAGGCTCCCTGGTTGAATGGCTTCTTGAACTCATGTGAAGCACTTATAGACACTCCTGCTTTTTCTCTACCTAAGTCCAAAGCACCTCAGTTACAACTCTTGCCAACAAGCAGAGCTAGCTAGACCCTCCAAATGGTCCCATATTAGGTGTGCACACCTGTATTGTAACATTGATCTCGTCTTGCTGTGATTTTCTGCCTTCTGTGCTACAATGTCCTCCTTACGGGTACTGTTATATTTTACTGTTTAGTACCTTAGAACACATTCATCAATTAATACCTTTTTAAAACCTGCAGGAATATAAGCAGTTTACTCAACTGCAGCACATAGTTTGTATTCAGAATCATTGTATTACCACACAAAAGGTTTATAGCTTTTAATCTAAATAAACTTTATTACTTAAACATGAAGCCTGCAGTTGGTGGAAAATGCTGTTTTTTAATGTAATAATCAAACAATGAAATGTAAGAAAGTTCTATTTCAAAAATAAATGAAAACATTACTATCTGTAGTTATTGTATAACGGAGACACAATCCAATCTCAAGACAATTTTTGAAATCCCAGAGAAAATAATGCAATTGCTCAGAAAGCAATCAGCCATTTTTAATACTTTGATATTTAATAAAGATAGCTTTATCTCTGCAAGCACAATTTGATAACCAATATTGTATTCAGATAAATAAAAAAGCACTTAGAACAATGCCCTAGGATTTAATTTGAATATAAAACATTGTATGCCCTCCCTACAAAAAAACAAAAAAAAGGAAAACTATTGCAGAATTTTAAAAAATGATTTGCTTTATTTTTCTCATTAATTAAGTATCCAGGTAACAGAAAACACATAGTGGAAATTAAAATATTTATTTTGCAAGCCTTCTTAAATGAAACATTATTGACAAGTCATAGGAATATGTTTTAAAAAACATGAAAAATTAAAAATTTGAAATACTTAAATATTTAACTGGTATTTCAGATATAAAGTCTAAAATATGAAAATAATGTATTGTGCCTTGGTAGCATATAAGATATAAAATAGTAAAGTGTCATGTCTGTAAATGGAAGGGTGCCAAGTATATTCTGATTTATTCATTAAAAAAAATAAGCTATTTACTTTCCAGACATATTCCATTTGCTGATTAAACTGCTTGGGAAGTTTTTAATACAAAGAATTACCTGCAGAGAGTATTTCAGATGGTGAAAGCAGACAAAAACATTTAATTTGGGGCCATATGGAGAGTATAATAGACACAGAAACCAAATACAGTCCAAATACACTTTCATATTTCTACTAAACTTCTTAATAAAATAACACACACAGGGTTGACTTGAGGAAAACACTCAATATGTAACAAATTAAATCACATCATATTTGATGTCTTACACACTGACAAATTTAATGTAAGGCTCATTAGAAGTAAACATATATCTGAGTTAAGACAAAACCAAAGAAATATGAGAGCACCAGACTTGTTTTTAAAAGAGCAATATGTGTGGCTATGACAAAATACTGATATTCTTTACAAAATATATCAGAAGACATGGAAGTGGATCGCTCAGTTAGAAAAAAAGACACGTGAGTTACTGTCTTGTTCTTATTAACTCTTTCTGTCTTTTCTCTTAACTTGAATGAGATACCATAGGTTGCTTTGAGCAATGAAAATCTGACTGCCCATGTTCTTTCCTGTCATCTATGAAAGAATTCCACTAGACATGGTAATTTTATCTTGCAATTATCCCCAGCCTGATTCTTACCACTTTCCAAGCAGCCTTGTTAAATGTTACATTTTTCTGTACTCTTTAGCATTTCTTGGCCACCTTATTACTTTCAACTTTGTTTTCTCTACACCTGAGATGCTTGGGGTTAAGTACTTTATTATAAAAGGGTTTCTGAAGTATCACTTCCTCCTAAGATCTCTCACCTTCCATGGGAAGTAATCCATGGAACATAGACCTAAATGTAAAACAAAAATATAAAACTCTTGGAAGATAACATAGGACAAAACCTAGATGACCTTGGGTAGGATAATAATATTTTAGATGCAATACCAAAGGCACAATCCATGAAAGAAATGCTCGCCAGAGTAGATTTCATTAATATTAAAAATTTCTGCTCTGTAAAAGACACTGACAAGAGATTGAAAAGACAAGCTACAGACTGGAGAAAAAACTTGCAAAAGGTATGTCTGATACAAGACTGCTATTCAAAATACATAAAGAACACTTAAAATTCAACAGTAAGAAAGTGAACAACTCAATTTCAAAAGGGAAAACAGGACCTGAAGAGACAGCTCACTAAAGAAAAGATACAGATAGCAAATAGGCATATGAAAAGATGCTTCAAATCATCTGTAATTATGGAAATGTAAATCAAAGCAACAATGAGATACCACTACACAGTTATTAGAATGGCAACACCCAGAACACTGACAACACCAGCTGCTGGCGAGGATGCGGAGCAATAGGAACTCTCATTCATTGTAGGAGGGGATGTAAAATGATGCGGCCACTTGGGAAGACTGGTGGTTTCTTATCAGCTAAACATGCATTAGTATAAGACTCAAAAATTGCATTCCTTGGTGTTTACCCAAATGAGTTGAAAACTTCTGTCCACACAAAAACCTGCACATGGATGTTTATAGCAGTGTTAGTCATAATTGCCAGACCTTGGGAGCAACCAAGATGCCCGTCAGTAGGTTAAACGATAAATACATTGTGCTACGTTCAGATAATGGAATATTATCCATTGCTAAAAAGAAATGAGGTAGCAAGACATAAAGAGATAAGGCAGAAACTGATATGCATATTATTCAGTGAAAGAAGCCAATCCGAAAATGCTATATGCTATATGAGATATGTCCAGAAGGTATCCAGCCATGCGCTATGAATAATACAGATATTTACTGAAGAAGATATAAGACACATGAAACATTGTACATAGGACAATGACTCTCAGTCCTCTTCAAAGTAGACGCCTTGGGGCCTCACACAGTTCTCCCAATTACCATCAGCTACTGCATTATATTTTCCTGAATCTCATAAACAGTCTGAAATCTCTTCCCTTTCAAAGGTGATTTTAGTTTTAGGAAAAGCCAGAAATCACAGGGTGCAAAATCTGGGCTGTAGGGGGGCTGAGTCACCTTGGTGATTTGATGTTTTGTCAAAAAAATTCTGCATGAGATGTGATGCATGAACAGGCACATTTTGATGAAGCTGCCAATCATCAGTTGCCCATAGCTGTGACCTTTTGAATCATCTGAATAGTTTCTGTGGAGGAATGCTCAAGCTTAATGCAACATATAATGCAGATTTGTTGCTCTACTTGCTCAGTCATTTTGAATGCAATGGCCACACAGTACACATGCTCACTCAACACATCTACCTCACCTACTGATTGATACAGCAAAGTCGTCATTGTTCACACATGTGCATTCCAGTCCACTCTCCTTGGCTGCCAGGTTACATCAATGTTGCGCAAACCATTCTTGTTATATTAACAATGGCTGGACTTTCTCTGGACAGACTTTGTTGTATGTGATTCCAAATACATGACACTTTGGAAAAAAGCAAAACTGTGGAGAGAGTCAAAATCAGTGGTTGCGAGGGTTTGAGATAGGCAGGAATAAGTACAGCACACAGAGGATATTTTCAGAGCAGTGAGACTACCTCATATAACAGTATAATGGTAGATAGATGCATTATATATTTATCAAAACCTATAGAATGTACATCAAGAGTGAATTCTAATGTAAAGTATGGACTTTAGGTGATAATGATGGATTGTAACAAATCTATCACTTTGGTGCGGAATGCTGATGGTGTGGGAGGTGGCATGTTGGGGGGTGAGGGGTTAGATAAGAATTTTGTACTTTCTGCTCAATTTTTCTGTGAACCTAAAATGGCTCTAAAAAGTCTATTAAAATGATATAAAAAAGGAAGTAATTCCATTCTCTTTCTTTCAGTCATGACTGCTGATTAACAGAGATGTATCCATGACACTCCATAGCCAGACACAGAAAATATGGATACTTACACATGCATACACGCACATATTTTTACCTTAATCTATACATTTTCCATAACACCTGCCACTAGAATTCCTTCTAGAAAGGGACTAATATTTCTATAGCAGTATTATCTGATGGATGATTTCAGAGGTGAATATCAGCCCTAGAAACATAAGGCTTTGGTAACCAAGATCTGCCAGAATGGTAAGTAAATTTGTCTGCATAAGAAATACGTAAGACATTCAGTGAGGGGATGGGAAGGACCAGAGGGTTAAAAAAAGGAGGAGGAACAAGAAGAGAAAAAGGCTGAACAATTAAACAGGAATCAATGTCCAAGTTCCAGAATAAGACAAGTAATTTTTGGGATGGGAATTGTGTATCTGTGAGTCCCCAAACCTTTAATATTGCCTTCTACAAAACCTTGTAAAGAATAGGATGAGTTCAAAGATTATGCCATTTTGAGCATAATGGTGCAGTTAGAGTAGGACAGTGGGGAAATTACTGAACAATTAATTCAGAAAATAATGACGGTTCTGAGCCACAGGTGGCCATGAGTGATACACAGAAATCTTGTCTTGAAGAGAATATTGCACTTCTGGGTGCTCAAGGCAAATTATCCAGATATTAAAGGCAGGAATATCCTAGTTAACATTGGGGTTATATATTATACTCATCATTTGAGGGACAGGGGTCACGTGAGAATATTACTTCAGCTCAACCACTTTCTTGGTATCTTAAATCACATCTTTTCCTGTGCCAAGTGTTATGCCAGACATATGGGGAGCATATAATAAATAGTAAATTACTTATAAATGATATATCCACAATGTACTTTGAATGCTCCATTATTCTATGCATTTTATCACAGAAAATTGAGACAGTTAGATTTTTTTTAAGCCACAATTTAAATATCCTGAAGGTGTCACACCAAAAATTGAAAAGCCGGTGACTGAAATGTACATTACCAGAACAGTTTCAACCCACTCGGTATAATTATAAAATTAAAAAGTCAATCACTCACTTTTGAGATACTACACTGGGATACTGTTATGTTAAAAAAAATAGAACTATTGTTATACATACACAGGAAAACGAAACAGGCATAGCCAACATTGAGTGATATGGATGGTATTTCGTAAAAGTTATTTTGAGGAGGTACCTATTTATCCTATTTATATTCCAAATGAGGTTCAAAAAGAATGTCAGAAATAGCTATGATGTGCGTAAGTGGCTTTCTGTGTGTTTTCATGTGTTTGCGTGTGTTGGGTATTGTTCCCCTTGAATCTACATTGTTGTCGAATCTAGTATCGTGTTGTCCTAACAACCCCAGCAGCTTCATTATGTTTTATTCATGTTGGCTGAAGCAGTGTATTGTGTAAATGTGAGGTGTACCCTCTGCTTACTTAGTGTTCTGTAAGGCAGGCCCCTTACTTACTTTGACTCTATAGGCTCCAAATTTAGAGATTTAAAATCAAGTTAGTGCCCATCAAATCTAGACCTCTACCAGTATATGTCTCCTTAGCAGAGGAAGATACACACACAGTCAGATTATATTTGGTGATGGGGATAAATTGTAATGTGAAAATGTGTGACAGAAAATGTGAGGCCGTGTGTGATGTCGTTTTCCCAATTATGCAGTTACTGTAGACCACTACCAAGTCGACCAGCAGACCTCATAGACAGTTCAATAACTCAATTCTGTTTTCAGCACTGGACTCTGGTGACCCATCTTCTGTGAGTACACTTGATATGCATTTAATTTTCAAGGAGAGAGCATTACTTGGCCAGTTTGTCACCATCCAGTATGGAGAATACTCTTGGGCAATTTCAAGCCAATGGGTGTCAGGGTCTCATAGTTTTTCTAATCCAGTAGATATGTCTAGGAGATTAAAAAAAAGATTGAAAATGAATAGACATGTCAAAAACAAAAACAACACCCCACACCCTACCCCCAAAGGGACTCCTAAGAGTCAGTTTCTTCAGAAATCAATTTGGAGCACGTAAACTAAAGCATTTTGCAAAATATATTAGAAAATATAGTGTTGCTGCTTTTATTTCTTTTTTGTTGGGACATATTCTAACTTTCATGTGAATGATATGCCATTAAATAGTAGGTGCGATCCAAAATATTTGGCTCCTCCAATGTATTTTTGAGAGATACTATATTAATAGTTTTATAATTGTCCTTTTAAATTTATTTTTAATTAGTTAACATTTATTTGTTTCAGATTTACAGCATAGTATTATTAGACATTTATATGTTTTATAAAGTGATCACCCCAATAAATCTAGTACCCATCTGACACCACACATCGCTATTACAATGTTATCCTGTATATTCTCTATGCTGTATTTTACTCCCCTTGATGATTTTTATAACTGGAAATTTGTGCTCCTTAATCCCTTTCACCATTTTAACCCATCCCCCCATCCCATTTGGCCAACTTCAATTTGTTCTCTGTATCTAGGAGCTTGTTTCTGTTTTGTTTGTTCTTTTTTTTAAAAAAAAAATTTACATGTACATGAAATCATATGGTATTCGTTATTCTCTGTTTGATGAATTTCATAACATGACATCCATGCTGTCAGAAATGTTAAGATTTCATTCTTTTTTATGACTGAGTCCTGTTTCATTGTATGTATGTACAACCTCTTCTTTATCCCTTCATCTGTTGATGGACATTTAGCATTACTTCTATATCTTGGCTATTGTAAATAATGCTACCATGGGCATAGGGGTGCATATAGCTTTTCAAATGACTGTTTTGGGTTTATTTGGATAAACACCCAGACATGGAATTATTGTATTGTATGATAGCTTTATTTTTAATTTTTGGAGGAAACTTTATACTGTTTTCCATAGTGGCAGCACCAATCTGCAATCCCACCAATAGGACATGAGGGTTCTCTTTTCTCCACATCCTCACCAACATTTGTTGTTAGTTGATTTATTGAGAAAACCATTATGACAGGTATGAAGTGATATTTCCTTGTGGTTTTAATTTGCATGTCTCTGATAATCAGTGATGTTGAGTATCTTTTCATACATTTATCGTTGTATGAAAACTGTCTGTTGGTTCTCTTTGCAGAAATGTCTGTCCAGGTCCTCTGCAGATTTTTAAATTGGATTACTTTAACAATGTTAAGTTGTATGAGTTTCTTATAAATTTTGGACATTAACCCTTTCTCGGATGTATCATTGGCAAATACCTTCTTTAATTCAGTAGATTGTCTTTTTGTTTTGTTGATGGTTTCCTTTACTGTGCAATAACTTTTTAGTCTGATATAGTCTCATATGTTCTTTTTTGCTTTTGTTGTCTTTTTCCTAGAAGACATGTCCTAAAACATATTGCTAAGACCAATGCCGAAGAATTTATTGCCTATGTTTTCTTCTAGAGTTTTATGGTTTCAGGTCTTACATGTAAGTCTCTGATTTATTTTGAGTTTTAGTGTATATGGTGTAAGAAAGTGGTACAATTTTTTTTAATTAAAAAATATCGTTACATCCTCAAAAGTAAATGTGTTAATCATTAGCTTTAACATAAAGACTTTTTGCAAAGGCTATCTAAAATATGCATCTTTATGGACAAGTCAAATTAAACATAAATTAAAATAGTATTTGAAAAAACTTCTGAAAAATCGTATACCAGGCTAATTAATAAACTAATAAATAAATTAAGAACATATGGGTCCTTTGGGCTTCCTTACACTAACTTAATTCATGCAGTATTTTCACTTTGGAGAGCTTTTCAATAGGAATTGCCCATTTCATTTAGAAGAAGCTTGAAGACCATAATGACAGAAGTATTGACTCATTTTCTCTTTGAATACTTGAAGCATAACATATTATCCTGTGAACTAAAAGAAGTTACCATGATTATGAAATATAGGCTACATTCTGACTCTAAACTGCCTAGAAACTTTCTTCATTTTTCATTTCATTGATCACTGGTACATTATAAAGCTAAAAATGTATGGGCAAAAAGGATAAAAAATATTAATGCTGATACACCCACCAAACTGAACTGATAATTTGCTCTGCACTCCTAGAAATGTTGGGTTATACTGTTTTTGAGAGCTAGTATTCATCAAAACTCTAATCACTTTTCTTTGGTGATTAAATTTAGATTGTATGTAAAACTGAAATATGTCTCTCCCTGGAAAAGCTAACTAACATCAATTAGGCCCTATTGAACCCTTTTCACCAAATTGGGCACATTGTTGTGATGATTGATCAATTTTTTTAGGAAGTAGAATCAACTTAAGAACATGTATATTAAATTTAAAAAACAAATTTCATTTTACATTTATATTTTCTTTATTATTATGGTGTTGTCTGTATTTTCATTCTGTGTAAGATTCCACATCTAAAGTGAGGTTTTCTTTAAAAATGCTAGTAATAAATGATAAAATCAAGAAATGCTCTATCAATCTAATAAATATTTTAGTTATTGACGAAGTGAAAAGCCATATCCATCACTTTAGGTCTATGCGCATTTTGTGTTTCACTGTTCAGCGTCTTTGCCTGAAGAGCATGGAAATTGTAAACGTCCAGTGACTGTGGTGCTGTTGAGCTTTCGTATGTGACGATATAAGCTCGGTATAGGATCAACATTATATTATTTTTAAAGCACACTTTTGCCGTGGAAAATATTAATTACAGTAGATGGTTATTAAGATGTATATAATAATACGACATTTTAAAAGATGGAGATCTTTAAGGCAAAGGTGTGCGGAAGTCTCACTGATGTAGGGTGAATACAGAGAAAACGCCAGATGTTTCTAAAGTATTTTTTTTAAAGGAGTGAGATAGTCATGGATTTAGGGAAAAATGAGGATGAACTCATGAGTATTCAGTTAACCTTTTGAGGCGAGTCCGGGCAGGCCCCCCACCCCTCCCACCCTACCCCTGCCTTCCCCTCACTTCCCACCACTGGCACCAGGAAGGCTCCTGCCTGCAACTGGGGGATGTGGAGGATCCAAAGGCAACTCCTGTTGGCGACAGTCTTTGTTCTTGTCTTGCGTTCGCAAATGGTTGGCAAGGTCCTTAAAGCATATTGTTTTCCAGCTCTTTAGTAAATATCTGATTGACCTTTTGCTCATTAAATATACAGGACAACCATATGGAGATAGAATTATTATTTCCCTCACTTTCCTAACGAGGAACTGCTGTATAATGGGGTCGATTTATTTGCCACACGCCTTCGAGTGTGTAAGTGGTGGGGGTGGGTCTTGCGGTTCTACAGCTCGTGCCCCTGACCACCTTCTACGCACGCGCACTGTGGGTCTTGGATCCATCCCACACCCAGCACAGGGCTCTCTGTCCACAGTAGTGGCTCAATAAACCTCTGCCGTTCTAATGAAAAACTAACAATATATTTGTATACATTCGCCAAAAATGTATTTAGACGTTGGACGAGGCACGACTCTAGGCACAGGTGAGTTGATACAGCATAGTTACAGCCCCGTGTGAGCCTGTGCAGCAGTTTGTGAATAGCATCCGCCTGGAGGAGAAGAGATGATAAACAAATGCAGCGGATGCGTTTTTCATACTGTTCACTATGGTCACAATGGGGAGACACTTAACTCTGCCTGGAGAGTGGGCCTGGTTCCAGAGAAAGGGCGATGATGAGCTGCATCCGAAGAATGAACAAAGGTTAACAGGAGAGGGTGGGGCGGGCGGCCTGGTGGTCGCTCCCTTGGTAGAAGCAACTGCAGACAGAAAGGCAAAGAGGTGTGTTAGGGTGAGCGCATTGGGAGGAATCAAGTAATTGCGCCGATTATTTAAATTGTCTCTTAAAATCTTACCTGATACAGATGTATTTTAGGATTCTGAAATCTCTAAAATGGAGAAAAATGCTTTATAAATGCACTACCCACCCGGCTGGAGGGCGAGGGAAGGCTGGAGAGAGGCTAACAAACCTCAAAAACAGCCCCAGATCCCCTGACCACCGCTTTTGAATATGCAGGGGGCCTGACATCTTTCTCTTTGTACGGGGTTGGCAACTCAAAACTGTACTTTTTGCGGTAGGGTAGTCTCAGAGGAGGGGGCATGGGGCCTTTGGTGAGTCAATATAAAATGTGTCTTAATTTCAGGGAACTACATAGAAAGTTATTGGAAAGGTGAGCATTATATTTTAAAATAATTGCCCCGAAGTGCTCAATTACATGTTTCTTAGTAACAACATCTGTTGGAGGGAAAATGAAGATCAAGTTTCCAGTCTCTCTAATGTACCCTTAAGTGATGAATAAACAGATTAAGGCATTTTGTAAAATACATGTTGCATTTGGCGGTGACATTTTGTTGCATAGGATTAATCCAGTAAGGCAGACAAAGAAATGAGGTTTTCAATTTTTACTAATTTTACACCATTTTCTGTAGTTCTACAGGTGTTTGATAGAAGGAGCTTAATAGTTAGAGGGATTGGATGTATGAATAAGTCATGTAATACCTCCTGTTTTCTTAATTATAAAACAAGAATAACAAAAATATCTTTCACATGCTTTTGAGGGGATTAAATAAATCAGCAGAGGAAAGCAACTATTTCAGAGTTAGTAGTGGCTTAACAAATGCTTGTTTTCATCTATCTATTATTGATCTGCTTTCAAGGTAAGTAAAATATAACTCCCATCATAATGTAAATTACTCTGCTATGCCCAGTAGGCATTCGATGTATATTTGGTGCTTCGTGAAATCGATAGTAAGGTTTTCTTTTCTTTCTTTTTTTTTTCTTGTTGTCAGAAGGGCTTACATTTTTGGAAGGAACTCTTTGCCTAATTGGCCTCTCAAAAGTTCTGAATAAGATGCAAGGAAGTGGCGAAGTGTTGACTTTACCCATATTAGTGTGGGGGAAGGTCTATGATGAAAACAAACGCCAAGTGCAGCAGGGGTCACGTGAGTCCTTGCAGCACTAATGAATAGGAGAGAAGGACTTTCAGGAGACCCCTGGGTGGAGGAGAAAGGAGGGGTGAGCAGCCCCGGGGAGATGGAACTGCCCTGGCTACTTGGAAAATTAGCACACTCCCAAGTGACTTTTAGCCAGGCGTATTTTTATCTTACTTTTGAATGCCTAACAAATATATATTCGTGGATCAAAATTCACAAAGCAGAAAAGGTTATACAGGAAAAATTATGCTTCCCAATTCTATTCCCTGTCTGGAGGCAACCACTGCTATTGATTTCTTGAGCATCCTTCAGATACAATTAAACACCTACAAACAAACATACTTCTTCTTTCTTTCTTTTTCTTTTTCTTTTTTTCTACAAATGGCAGTACACTAGGCACACTCTTCTTCAGCTTTCATTCTTTACTGGAACATTTAACTTGAAGAGTGATTTATACCGATACAGACATCACTGTCAGATCTGTGGCTGAGGAAGGATGTGGATCCTGGAATCTGTGGCCCTACCCGAGCTCCTCTGGCTTCCTGTTCCCACAGTTCGGCATAACCGAGTGCCTGCACAGTTTGTCTTCACGTTGCCAGGAATACACAATTATGTACTCATTGGTTTAACGATAAAAAAGGAGTAGACGCCTTCTGAAGGGCATCTCTGTTTGATTTCAAAATACCCTTCAAAATTATTTGGGGGCCACCATGAAGAACATGTCTCTATGTAAACTGTCCAATTTATCTGAAAAAAAAACTCTCTGATCAAAAGGATATAATGTGCTCAAATATTTGTAGAAGGAATTTTGTGGTTGCACCCCTCTCATCAGCCATTGAGTCACTAGGGAACAAGGAAACTTTCCCTCGCCAACACAAGACAGTGCCAGATGCTGACTGCTTCTGCTAAGTCACAGGAGTGCAGAGGGGCCGGGCCCTGCTGGCTCGCATCCTTAGGAAAGAGGGACCCCAGGTGGGCTCATGGCCACGCATGGTTGTCACGGAGAGTCAGAGTTCTGCAGCTGTCCCAGCAAGCAGAGCCTGGAAGGGGAGCATCAGCGGTGTCACTCAACATTTAAAGAGCCATGTTTTTCCAAGTGGAATGTTGCGTATGGGCATATTTCAAACACACATGCTGTCAAAAATAAACCTAACTGGTCACTGACATATGGCATGTTGACCCTGAAATTTACTCCAGACAACTTTCATTAAATATCTGCTGTGTACCACATACTCTATAGGTTCTGGGAATATAGAACCAATTAAACTATGCTGTTGAATTAATTATAGAGTATAATGTGATAAATACTCTTTCCTAAATCTACACCAGGTTAAATGAGGTCAGCTTCCCAGGAAGTCAGCTAAAGGGTATTTCAAAAAAGGGATCCTTAAGAAGCTGGTGTTGGAGGAATGAATGAAAGCTCTCAGACTGAGAGTCTAATTAGGAATATAGTGAAAACTACTTAGTCTCCATCAGAGTATGCCTCTCTGAGTTTAGGGGCCTCGGGGAGATTAAAGGGCTAGTACTTTACTCACCCTGAAAAGACAGAGAACAAAGGAAGAATATATAGGGAAAGACTTGAACTATGATTTTAATAAAGAGTAGGTATTTAAGCACAAAAATAAGTGACTTCTAGAGAAAGAATGCAAAAAGCAAGATCTCAGAGGCACAGAAGAGTATTAGGTTTTTGGATAACTTCAAGTAGTTCTTAAAGAATGAGATTCAGGATGAACAGGTATTGGGGAAAATTGAAGAGATCAAACTCATTGGGTAGTCAGGGGTCTTCCACAAAGAATGGGGGCCACATTGATTTGACCACAATTGGATGAAAGCTACATTAATTCTTCTGCAAGTAGAAGATGTGAAAAAAAGTTAGAAGTCAGTTGACTTCAAACAAGAGCAACGACAACAACGGCACCAGCAACACTTCATCATGTAAGTGCTGCAAAGACATTACCCCAGGAAACCAGGAATCGGAGCTTCCCAAGTCATGCAATGCCAGTAAAATTCAATTTATGTTAACTGAGATGTAGAACAAAAAATGGTTTACCCATTTTTTCCTACTCCCTACCCCCACCTCTGGCAACCATCAATCTGTTGTTCTTCTATCTATGAGCTTAGAGAGTGTGTATTTGTGTGTGTGCATTTTAGATTCCACATGAAAGAGAGACTGCATGGTACTTGTCTGTTTCTACCTGACTTATATCACTTAGCACAATACGTTTTTAGGTCCATCCATCCATGTTGTCACAAATGGCAAGATTTCATTCTTTTTTATGATTGAGTAATATTCTATTATATACATGTACCATCTTTTCTTTATCCATTTTGTGAATTGATGAAAACTAGACTTTTGATTGGTGCATTTAAATCATTTATATTATAAAGGAATTATTGATAGGCATGCAAGCTGGGTAGGGGGAGGGTGCATAAAACCAACGTCTTCTGCCCGCACTTCAGTCTGGGAGAAATCCGCTCTTGCAACCCTCGCTCTGAAGCTGGACAATGCAGTTCCTCCCCATGCACCCTGGGTGCTTTTCCAGCTCCTGCCTCAATGCGGGGGCTCAGAGCAAGCGAGTCTGTCAGTGAGAAAATGTGTGCATCAGCCCCTTAAGGGGAATCTGGGGCTCCAGCAAGCCATCCTTTCTTTCACTCAGCCACAGTCCTGCTGGTTTTCACAGTCAGAGGTTATGGCAACTTCTCTTCCTGACCTTGGGGCTCTGGGCTGAGGAGCGAGGAGTCCCCTGCAGCCTGGATACTCCCCACCCCCATTTCTTAATGCCACACTGTGAGGAAGGGGCCTGCCCCTTCCGCATCTCCAGTCCTCCTACCGGTGTCAATGTGGCTTCTTCTGAATGTCCTTAATTCCACAGGACTTCTGTTTAGCTAGTCTTTAGGCTGTTCTCAAGGGGAGTTGTTGGGTAGTTTAGCTGTAAATTGGTTGTAGAACCGGGGCGAGGTGAGCGCAGCATTTACCTACTCTGCCATCTAGACAAAAAGTTCTCCCTTGCAGTTTATTTGTAAAAACAATCACATCCTTTGTCCTTTAGTTTTGTTTTAGAATTTGCTGACTGTATCCCATGGTGTCATTTCACATGTCCCTCTGTCACTTGTATTTCCTATAAACTGATAGCTATGGGAAGCTTTTAGAAGTGCACATGTCCAAACCACACTTAAAAGTGTATCCAGAAGGATTGGTGTGGATGCTGGGAACCTCTAATTTTCCTAAGATCTATAAGTCCTCTTGTATGCTAATACCATACTGCTTTAATTACTACAGCTTTGTAATATAGGTTGAAACCAGGGAGTGTGATAAGACTTGAAATCAGGAAAACATTATTGATGTCCTTCAGCTTTGTTCTTTTTTCTCAAGATTGCTTTGGCTTTTTGTGGTCTTTTATAGTTTCATACAAATTTCCAGATTGTTTTTTCTTTTTCTGTGGAAAAAACAAAACAAAACACCATTGAGATTTTGATAGGAACTGCATTAAACATGTATGTACATTGCTGTGGGTAGTATGGGCATTAAAAAAATATAAATTCTTCCCATCCAAAGGCAGACGCATTGAAATCTTTCCAAAGTAAAATCTAATTTCTGGATATGCTGTTTAATATAAATTTGCACCTAGGCTTTCACCCGGTTATCTCCTCTTCTGGGATCACTTCTTTCAGATGTTTCTCTGGGATCACTTCTTTCAGATGTTTCTCCCCATCTTGAGGATAGGGGCTATGTCTGACTTATTTTTAACATTCCTCTATTGTGGTATATTGGGCTGGCTCATGACTGTAGAGTATATAAAAACACCAATGGATACATACATACATACATACATACATGTCTACATATTCAGATTTTGTCTATAAATGGGCATGGGAAAGGGTAAGTTCACTTAAGAAAATAAAGCTCATTATGAGAAATTTTAAAAAAGAATATTTAGTCGGATTCTAAGGGAGACACTGGAATGGACTGTGGAAGAGAAGAATTGAACATTTGGAGTTTCCTTTAATTCTCAGGATATAAATACGTTCTGGTGTTAAAATTTCTGTGTTTTTCAACAAACATTCATTCTGTGCCACTATGATAATAACTACTGCAAAGGAGTTACCCTTCCTACCTTTCACATTGCGGCATCTTCATTGCTTAGACAAGAGCCAGGTCCTTTTTCTCAATTTCTTCAATACATAGTCTGGATACTAATCGTATATTGTGGAATGGAGAAGATGCAAGGTATCATGGGAGGATACGAAAATGAATGGTACTTTCTTTGCTCAGTGAGCTTTTGGTCAAATAGAAGAGTTGACTGTAGTGATGATATATTTCTATTTTAAATTTGCTTTGTATATCATTTTATAGAGCAAGAAAAATAATAATTCTGTTTTAAAAATGTCTATCTAGAGCTCCAACACATGCAAACTTTTTGTTTTCTGTCAGTTTCCAGAACAAATTGTTCAAAAGTATGGAAATAAAGGAATGTGACAGAGTAAATAGGAGCATTGGGGAAGCTGGTATTCTTTTCACAAAATACTGATGATTACAGATGCAGAGGAAATTAATTGAGAAGGTCTATCTTGACTTTTTTTCCTTAAGAGATTCAAGCCTGAAGAAGCCACAAATTGCTTTCAAAGATCTTCAAAGTAATACATAGGCTTGGCACCCAGATTTTACCCAGTGCTCCAAGTGCTACCATAGTTCAGTCTTGCCCATGGCTGGTATGCATGTTTCAACTCATTTCTTACCACTATAAATAATTCATTAGGTACTATATGTAACTCACAATCTTCTCTAAAGATTGAAAGTTGCAGGCATGCTGATGCATCATGGTTCCAGCTATTTGCGAATGTTTATTTTTAAGTGCCATGGATATGGTTCAGTTAATTATTAGAAGCATATTAATTAGCTGTTTTTCATTAGGCAGTATTGCAAGAGAGATTAGCAACAAAATGTTAACTGGTGGAGGATCTAATTTATTGCATATCTTATAAAACAAAACCAAACAAAATTTGGTACAAGTTCATAATCTCTGTTGCATTAATTAATTCTGTTATTCACTAATGAACTCTAATATTAATAAATTAATTTATGCATAATGGATATTGGATCATGAAAAGATATTTACATGTTTAACTTTTTGTCAGTCCCTAGAATTTAGAGCTAGAGTAAACATTAGCTGTTAGTTTTTTCCAATCTGTTCATTTAAGAATGACAGCTGAAGCCAGAGATGAGATGGAATGTAACTTGCTCAAGGTTACATTTCTAAAAATATGGGAGGGGCGATAAACAAAATAAAACAAAAACAAAGAAAAACATCTGGAATTTAGAGTCCCTGGCATGACTTTCTCTCTTCCTTCCCTCCCTCTCTCCCTCTCTCTCTCTCCTTCCTTCCTTCCTCCCTCCCACCTTCCCTCCCTCCCTCTCTTCCTTCATTCCTTTTTCTTTCTTTCTTTCTTTCTCTCTCTCTTTCTTGTTGTGATTTGATAATCTGTATTGTGTCAAAATACAGGAATGCAAATATTTAAAGTGTGCAAAAATCCCAATTTTTTTCCTCAAAATATTTTCCCAAAATGAAGTTCATTGTAATTCCCTAAGATGCAGGCTAAAACTAAGATAACTGGCTTCCATAAAAGACTAATAGAATTACAATGCCCATGGTTGACCTTTTGAAAATTACATGATTAAGCTTATTGCTTCCAAGTTGATATTTATTCAACATCGACACCCATAGTACCCAAATCTGGTGTTACAGACCTAACCAGACACACAAGAAATATTTATAAAAATGAATGGTTAAATGCCTGAACAAATGAATGAACAGGAGACTAAAGAATAATAAAGTAATCATTGTTAAAGTAGAATGTTTCAAAGGTTAAAATATGATTAATATACGAATATAGAATAAACACATTTTGAAGATTTTTTCAATGCACTAATTAATGAATGGGGCATGTCAAATGGTAAAAATGATTTACACAGAATTAAAGAAGAAAGAGTTTATCTAGGCCTCCAGCAAAAACATTTAAGAAAAATGAAAAGGATGTTTGTTAGAGTAAATTTGCTAAGCTAGACACAAATCTGTGTCTTGTCCTTCAGGGCAAAAGAATGTAGTATTTGGGTTATATTTTTACTAGTGAGAAATCCATAACTTAACGTGTAACTTTGTAGCATCTGAGCTCTAATCAAATAACAAATAGCAGAATCAATAAAGATGCATTTTTCTGGAAAAATCACACAATGCTTTGGGTGGGCCTGTGAAACCATACCCCTCATGACTGTAAAAGAGCATGGAATCAACCTTTTATTTTATTTCCAAGTGTTCAATAGTTTTTTCTAATATCACATCATGTCATGTGCAAAGAAGTATTACAGTTAAATTGCCGATAAGTTACACATGGAAAGGAAGGAATGATTATAAAGTGGAATCCCCAAAGGAAAATATTTATAACTTTAAGTCAAAACTTGGAAGAAAATTAAAATGGCAGGGAAAGGCAGTGAGGAAGTGGACTTAAAGGAGAGGGTTGAACGTCATTTTAATCTTCCCAGCATTGTTTCACAGTTACAGAGAGAGAAAGAGAGATGGAAAATGGTTCCATAGTCCGAGAAAATGTTCCCAGCCCTTATCTTAAGAAATAATTTTTCCAGATACTCAAGGACTAATAATTTATAAAGATGGCACTATGGCCCTTGCGTCAATAGATCTAATGTCAAATCCAGGCCCCATGGGCTGCCAGTCGTGTGCCCCTTGACTAGACTTTCTGTCTACGTCCAGGCACTTCTCAGGAGAATGGTGAAAATGCTCGTGCCTGCCTGGCAGATGAGCTGTGCGGAGTGAATGGGACAAAGCACAGAAAGGCCGGACCCAAAGTAAATTCAATATTATCTTCAGCAGTGGAAAGCAAAACCTTGATCTGCTGTCCATTTTTGACCCCATTAGCACCAAATATCAACTCTTGGCCTTTTTCTGGATCATACAACAGAGCACAAGCTGCCCCTCTCCTGGTTATCCCATTAACCAGCGAAGAACTCTCGCAGAGGCCTTTGCCTCGGGCTCCACTGCCCGGCTGGCGTGAGTTAAAATCCTCTCCGCCAGTGGGAATTCTGAGTCACAGGGCGATGGAGTTACTTCATGACACGTGGTCCCTCCCACATCAGAGCAGCACAGCTCGTACGTGAAACCAGAAAAGAGACACAGCTAAGTAATGACAGGTGCCTCCTGGCCTACCTGAAGAATTAATAGTTCCAGTTAATCGCTTTCCTACAAATTCAGGGACGGAGTGAAAAAATGAGACAAGAAAAGGAATTCTCTTCTTTAGAATGGTTAATGTTTTATCCGGTACAAATATTTATTTTCATTCAGCACTTAGAACTATGTTTCAAAGAAAACACAAAGGTCTATGTATTGCAGGTGAGGAAACAGATTTCACAGGGCAACCTCACGGATGGCAGGCACACTGCTGCAAAACAGGTGGAACAGCAGTATGGACAAGGGTTAGTGGCCACAAAGGCGTTGTTCCTCCGTGTCACGCTGTCCCCAGAATTAGAAGCAAAGTGCTTTTCTCACCTGATTATTAGCTGGAAAGTGGTTTAAAAGAATATGTGTGTGTGTGTGTGTGTGTGTGTGTGTGTCGTGCGTGCATGAGAGAGAGAAAGAGAGAGAGAGAGGAAGAAATGAGGGAGGAAGGGAAGAAGAAAAGGAAGGAGGGAAATTGAATGCTTTCAGAAGGGAATAGTCATTTATAAAAATAAATAGAAGGAAACTAAAACGTAATTTTCTGTCTCGAAGAAAAGTCCTCATAGGGTTTTGGTTTTGTTCTAGTTTCTTAGCTATTTTAGCTGTGATACTTTAAAATGGGAATGTCAAGTTTAAAAATAGGGACTTCCAACATTTGTTTTACTGGTTAATGTTACAGGACTGCTCATTTAAAATACTTTTCTATTGTTGAAACATATGAGCTGATTAGTGACTGATTCTGAAGGGTATACATTTATAAAAACATAAAGGACTTGATCAATTGCATCCTACTAATGTCCTATAATGTTTAAATGGCTTGAACTACATTGATGGCTAGTTTTAAATATAACGAAATTTCTATACATCATAAAGACAATCCCTTAGTTTTTAAAAACCTGTTAGACTCTAGTAAGACTTTTATATACATTATCTCATCTAATATCTCAAGAATCCTGTGAAATGCACCCCTTTAATCCAGTGGGTCTCTACTGGCGCAATTTTATTTAAATTTCCCCCACCCAAGTGACCTTTGACAATGCCTGGAGACATTTTTGATTATGGAAACTTTGTATAATAAACAGGATAGCCCCCAGCCCCACACCCCGAATTCCAATAGTGTCAAAGTTGTTCTGTTTTTAATCCACCTTTAAAAATGACTGAACCATGTTACCAGAGAATGTAAGTTAATCACTGGTCAAATATCTACATTTATTCATGTGTAACTTCTGTAGTAACAGTGGCACCATTCTTTATGGGTGCTTGAGTACTCAGGCAAGCTATAAAAATTTTACATTAGCCCTGGCTGGTGTGGCTCAGTGGATTGAGTGCTGGCCTGTGGACCAAACGTTGCCGGTTCGATTCCCAGCCAGGGCACATGCCTGTGTTGTGGGCCAGGTCCCCAGTAGGGGGTGCATGAGAGACAACCACACATTGATGTTTCTCTCCTTCTCTTTCTTCCTCCCTTCCACTCTCTAAAAATAAATAAATAAAAATATTTTTAAAAAAATTACATTCAAGGAAAGCTTACCTGGTGACCCGCAAAGGCAAGAAGGAAATATCTGGGGAGTGTGAGAAGGCCAGGCTCCCCGTGGAGCTGTCCCAGCCTAGGACAGGGGTTGCCAGGTGGGAATGAAGGCAGAGGAAGCAGGTCTCCTTACGCAGTTAATACCGAGTCAGATGAGGGGAGAAAAGGAGACTATGGGGACTTGTCTGTGGAGGTTGGAGAGAGGATTCCGGAGGACATTCCTGTGGATAAAGAAAGAACAGCCTGGAGCAATTCTTTGATTCAAGTTCAAGTGCCCTGTGGGTTTTAAGTAGTGCCCGCAGGTGCTGTTTTGGGTGTGCTAAAAGGAGTTTCACTGACTAAAATCTCTTGAGTTTAAGACTCACAATAGAAGATAGTTTTAAAGCTGGCAACTCTGATCCATTGCCAGCAATTCTGACTCCTTAGCTGCGAGTGGGAGCCTGGAAAAGGGCACGTGAGTCCACTCTTCTCATTGATTCGGTTTCTGAGGGTCAAGAGAAGTCAAACACCAAAGACAGGCAAACCTGAAAGACACAGAGGGCACACCTTGATGCCCCTCTCTAATGTCTAGCCCAGTGTTCTGAAATATGGCCGATCCACTGTTTGGTTTTCTAACTTTAGTGACCTGAGGCTCCTTTTAGAGATACTGCAGAAGACAGTTATACAGAAATTGTTCTGTTATTTTTCTTTAGTTAGAAATGATTTCCCGGATTTTGTGTCAGGAAGCAGGCACTGAAAGTTACCTCTAGGTAAAGAATGTCAGCTTGGAAATTTCTTAGTACATGTTGTTTTATTCCCTTGAATATCAAAGCATAGCTGAATGTATATTATGGGTTTGGGATGGGGGCGGGGAAGATGGACTAGGAGGACCTGGGTTAAATTCTCTGGCCCTTGGGCACCATCTCTCTATGGGGGACTCACTCACATCATCAAACCTGGTTCTCAGCTGTTGCCACGACACCACGGTAGCAATGGTGTCCCCCTGTGTTTGACCCTCTGGCCCGACTGCGGCGGTCTGCCAGCCCTGCAGACTCCATTGCTCACTTAGTGTCCTGGGGACAGGTGCTGTCCCAGGCACTCAGCGCTCCCTCGCCCCTCAAAGCGTATCAGCCACTGTGTTGTGACTAGTCTCCTTTCCACGTACGAGTACTTCTGAAATCCATTCATTTTAACTGCCTTATTTCTGATCCCAACCGTCCACCTGGATTATTACAGCAGGTTTCTAATTACTCCTTCTGCCTCCAGATGGGAAGACCCTGAGTCCACACATCCAAAATGAAAACCTTGCGTCAACATTTATAGAATGGAATTCTGAAATCAAAGCATTTTGGCATAGCCAGCAAGTCTTCACTTCTTTGACTCCTCCTATAACCTACCCAAAATTTTAATCTCCACAGTATTGGATCACTTCCAGGTTCCACAAATACCAGTGTCCTGCCTGGCTCCATGCACAGGCTTATGATTTCTCCTAACTTTCCCTAGGTAAACTAAATCCACACTTCAAGATTCATCTTCGAGCTCAGTTCAATAGGAAGGAGTAGGATCTTCCTTTTTCTAAGTTCCTCTAGGAAAGTTTGATTACCTTTATCATGACACTTATCATTTTGAAAGGAAAATGTAGGACTTATAACAGATGGTCAGTTATGTAAGTATAGGGACTACGTCATACTCATTTTTCCCTTTAATCATAGTCTCTAGCATAATGCCTGGGAACCTTGTAATAGTTACTCAGTACTTATTTGTTGACATTATAATGGCTCACAACAGATGTGCTGAACTCCTCAGAACTGAACATGCTTTGATTCTCTGGTTGGGTGTTATTGCCTGGCTTTGTGGACTGAGACAGCTGACATGATACTGAGTTGCCTCCATTCCTTCAGTATAAGAGTAGACGAGTTTTACCAAGGAGACTCAGAAGGGACAGGCAATTTATTCTGCCCTCTTTGTTCCTGTTCTGCTGCATGGGGTGGCTTCTCCTCACGAGTACCCCCCAAGGGCACTAATCCCCCATGTCACCCGTGAGCTCCATGCATCATTGGCTGCCCTTTGAATTTACTAGTCTTCATCAGCCTACTCCTCCTTCTACCGTTCTGTTTTACAGAATTTGTAATCTCCAGTGTCCTACTCTTTTGTTCCCCGGGACCAGAGTACCAGCCTTTCCCTTCTCAGCACAGCCTTTCCTTTTCCAAGGATCCATAAACTTTTTTTTTTTTTAAAAAGATTGTATTTATTTATTTTTAGAGAGGGGAAGGGAGGGAGAGAGGGAGGGAAACATCAGTGTGTGGTTGCCTCTTGCGCGCTCCCTACTGGGGACACAGCTCTAATGTGCCCTGACTGGGAATTGAGTTAGTGACCTTCTAGGTTTGTAGGCCAGCGCTCAATCCACTAAGCCACACCAGCCAGGGCCCATAAACGTTTAAAAAATAAAATATAAATAGTTGACTCCCCCCCCAACACACACACTTATACCTTACTTCCAGAAAAGTGGTAAATTCATCTGGGTTTTCACTGTGGTTACAGTGACCCCAATAATTTGAAATGCGTCTTTATCCTTTTAGCTCAAAAAAAATATATATATATATCCCTTGTCCATTCCCAGAGCCCCTTGTAGAGGTGAACTACCTATTAACCCAAAAGAGGAGAATGGCAGCGTGGTTAGAGGAATGACACACATTTGACCCAGCAATAGCTGCTTTCTCTGAAAAATTGCAGAACTACATCAGACAATATGAGAATCCATCCCTAAAACCTTAACCTGTCCCTACGCTGAAATATTTGCTTGTGACACTTGAGTATTCCTGTGAAAACCATCCCCTCTGCTTTCCTGAAGGGCTGACTGGCAGAACCGGGAGCTGGTTTCACCCTGTTCACCCCCTTTACCTCTTGTGCCGGTTGCTATGCCCAGCGCTGTGTCTGTACCAAGTCTCTTGGCTCTGTCATCTCGGCAAATCCCAACCCCTGTGTCAGGAGCATGGATCCTGGTCTAAGTTCGCTGTCTTAACCATAGTCTTTAAAACATGCTTTACATGAACCGAACTGCCTAAATTAAAAATTGAACTTTGCTCTATGCCTCTACCGAGGGGGAATTAATTTTCTAATAGGTAATCACTATAAAGAGTGTTCATTATAATTACTGATTACATTTCATAATTCCTCCAGTAAGAAGAAAACCAAAAACAAGCCAGTTTTGGGGTTGAGGGAAGACCACCCCCAAATACCTCACAATGGAACATTAATTACTTTGAACTAAAGTTACTTGACAGGCAGCTGGTGCCAGGAGATTACCTTGGCCCTCCCTTGTCTCCTGACGCAGGAAATAAATCTCGCCTGCGGAAGGCGCCCCCCGACCCCACCCCAGGAAGGCTGACAGAGGCTGCCTTTCTGCTGGAGCTAAGAGGCATGTGGCTGAAGGGCCTGTGTAAGCAAACTCCGTGGTCCCTTTAATAATTTACTGCTCAAGCTCAAGCTTTGTTTAGAGTCCTCACTAATAAATACCCAAGTCTTGCTTAGATTTCTTTTTTAATTAAGCTTTTTATTTGATCTGTCAATTCTTCACAAATTTATTGTTTCTTTGTCTAAAATGTGGAAAACATTGGCTGGTTCATCATTTCTTTGAACACCATACATGATTTTCCCATGTGTGCATATTGATTGGTTTTTCTTCTGTTAACCTGGTCTCGTGTCAATTTTATTATTAGTCCAGCTGTAAGAACTAAAAGAAAGCCAGGAGGGGGCGTTCTCCCCTGCCTTTACCCAAGGTTGACTCAACTCGTTAATGAACGTCATGGGAACACAAAGGCATGGTATATAACGTATTAGTTTTTTTAAAAAAATGATTGAAAACAAGTATTTGTTAAGCCTAACAACATGGGAAATAAAAACTGGGTGAGGAATCAGAATTTCTAGGTTTTTGTTTGAACTGTCATTGAAAAGTGGCTCTGGCCAACTGATTCCATCCAGTGGGTCTCAGTTTACTAACATGTAACTGTGTCCTGAGGTTTGTCACGGTGCCAGAAGTGTGTTTTCACAAATAATTTTCATGATTTTTTTTTCTATTTTACTGTCTGCTCAGAATGCCTGTTTTCTTTTATCTCCATTTCCCATTTAGAAAAATCTTCCGCCGTGTTGAAGATTTAGTCAATCATCAACGCTTCATAAAGGTTTTTCTAGCTATACATTCTCTTTCTTGGTACACCTGTTTTCTACTTCTGTACATCAATAGCATATGGTATTCCTCTTTCATACAGCTTATTGTGTTGTGATGCTCTGTTAGTGTAGAGCTTTATCACACCGCAGTCTGCAAAGGGTCTACTTTTGTACCTCTCTGCCTCTGTACCCGGTGGGAAGGACAGGAGCCAGCACACAGTAAGTGCTCAGTAATTGACTCTTTTTGGCTTGAATGAACGTGCATCACGTAATTCTCAGCCACCGCTAGAAATGATCTCATCCTTATCTCTTCCTGCAGTGACCAGCTCAATCTGAGTGCAGCACGAAGTGTGTCATGAAGAACCAGTCCCACCTACCTCTTCCCTTCTACCCTGGCACGTCTTTGAGTGCCCTTTGTGGGATCCTTGTGGGATGCATTAGGTACTCAGACACGAGCAGGCTGGAAATGCAGGGCAGTTCGTGACCTTGTGACTGTATTTAACCAACACTGAGCAAACTTGTTCCAAATTGTTCCATTCTCTAAGTGCATAGTGCTGAGATGAAATTTATAAGTCTTCTTAGAATGTTCTGGCAAGTTTGAAAACACAAGTCACCTACTGCAGTGGCTATGCGTCTCTGCATTGGTGTTTTATCTTTTCCTGTTTTTCTTCAGTTCCCCTCTTCTATTTTCCAGTATTATTTTCCAAATTTTGTTGTCTGAAATAGAAATAAACCGCAGTTCGCAAGACTAATATCAATGGTAACCTTGAAATGCTCAAAGAAAAGTGAAACTATGCAACAGTATCACTAGAACTTGGTCCAAGAAAAAAGGACGGATAATACTAAATACCCATGCCACAAAGCTTAATGTTTACCAAGATATAGTAGATTATATTTTCCTGAAATTGACCAAAAATTATTTTTAGTCTTACAGCCCTTATTGAACCTTGTCATTCCTGCCTCAAGAGTTGGGTCTGTGTCTTTGAATCTGGTTGGACCTTAGTGACTCCCTTGATTAAGAGAGTACACAAGAAGTGATTCTGTGGCAATGTCTACATTCGGTTAAAAGAGGTGTTGCACCCCCTATCTGTCTGCCTGGTGGGACACATGCCTTTGGAGGTTCGATGTTTATATAGGAAACCTAGCCACCGGAAGACTACCATGTTGGAGAGATTCTATAAAGAAGTTGAGGTGGGGGGAGAGACAGAGAGAGAGAGAGAGAGAGAGAGAGAGAGAGAAGGCGAGCTGGAGGAGCCATAGTTGTTCAAGCTCCCAGCTGCTGACGTCACCCAGCAAAGATGCCAGACATGTGAGGTAAGAAGCTTTTGAAACAACTCCAGTCGCATTTTAAACACAAACTTATCAAAGGCTCAGCCAGTATCTTGCAATTGAGTCACTTGTAAATCCTGAGTCACAGAGGCAGTGCCAGAGAATAAATGACTGCTGGTTTAATCTAAATCTAATTCGGGGCAATTTTTAAATATAGACTAATGGCTTGAACACCATGTGATGTTTTAAAAAATTGTATAACATCTTAATATATGATCTTACGTCTGTCATAAATACAGTAAGTAAAAAATTGCTTGATTATCTCAAATTAGGGCAAGAGAATCTTCCATCCTTGTCCCTGCTGAATATGTTGGCATCCTTTCCAAACAGTTGACCCTCTGTGGAACCACATCACCATGGAGTGATTTTATGTCATGTAGAACAATAAAACAATGAAACAAAATAAAATGAAAATAAACCCAACTAATCCTACTTACTTAGTTACTCAGTTTTTAAGTCATGCATAGAGATTTTGAAGAAGCAGCTATAATTTTGAATTTAGCCTTGGTAAACCTACTGCTACTGTTTCTACCTCAAAATGCATTTGGAAACATTCACTTTCTTTATAAGAAAAAAAAATCATATGAAAACCTAAACTAAAATATGCTTAAGCACACCTGTGATTTTATAATCCTCAAGTACAGTGAGAATGCTGAAGTTCTTTAAAAGAATAACCCACACATTCTTCGCTATACCTCTCATCAAGAGTTTTCCCTATTTTATTTCTTCATCCTTTGAATTTTTGGCTTGGTGATATGACTAGCGTCTCCCAATATCACAATAGTAAACATGACTTAGAGAGAAGTTAGAGATTACTCTGCAGTGAAGCTTGCCTATTATTAATTCTGGGAGCCCTTCAAAAACCAGATGAAGGAGCTGCAGTTACCCCTCTGCAGAACGTGAAGCCCACATCCAGGCGCCGTCTGCCTCAGGCACTCCCATCGTCCCAGCGGAAGCCCCATATATTTAAGCGCTGCCATCCTGAGCCATCCAGCCCCAGATGAGTTTGCTCAGACTTAGAAAAGCTGCCCAGTCAATTCACAGAATTTTTAACAAATAGTTAATGTTGATTATGTCAATCCATGAAGTCTGGGGTTGCATGTTATGTAAAATAAAACTGATTGATACAAAAAGAAAATGTTTTTGGTACATGAATCACATGAAAATATATGTTCCCTATTCACCTTGCCAGCTCTCCTCTTCTGCAGTATAACATTGCCAGGGAAGGTCTGTTTCCTTTTTGATGTTCACTCCTGGAAATCACTTTCATGCTGTAATTACAGGCACGATGGCAGTGCTTGATTCTCAAGTGAGCCAAGCTGCTGGACCTAAACTCACTTGACCAGCTGGGTCAGTGAAAATAAATGGCTTTCTTTGACCAGACTTGGCTAGCCTCCCTTAATAGTATCATTTTATATCCCTGGTTCAAGGACACAATTTTGCTGGGTAGGGGCGCATTACTGATAAACATGCCACAAAGAAATAGTTGGCTTGTACAGCAGAAACAATCTTTTTTCCCCCACACAAGAGATCCCGAAAAGTTTTCTTCTTCTGCACTTTCCTGAAGGTCAGACCTCATTAAAGGTTAACACAATGGTTTGGCTAAGTTTGACTGGGAAGGAAACTACTTAAATTCTGCATTTTAGAAGCAGCACATTTGGAAGAGAATACCTTATTCAAAGTCAGCGTGATCACTTATATTCCATGAGTGAAATTGCTTTTCCCATTCTTAAACTGATGCCCAGAAAGCTGTGCATGTTTTATTCTGATTGGCCTACTAAGGAAAACACCTCATTTTTTTTTTTATGGATTTTCAGGTTCAATCAGTAGGTGTACAGAATAATGTGAAAAAGCCATGTGCCTTCAAAATTTTCAGGTGTCACATTTTAATCAAACATCCCATAATAGAAAGTTTACAACCACTGCCTTCGTCATAATTCATGTAGCTCACAGACATGACACAGTTAACATCGCACTTCGGGCTGAATAACCTGGCAACTTTTATTTAAAAATAATAAAGGATTCCCAAGGTGTATTTTCCCACACACTTTGTTTCACAGTACCTCCCTACTTCCACCCTGCGTTAATCTCTCTCTCTCTGACATTTTGCATGTCATATGGTGACGTTCCTCAGGGGAAGTAAATCAGATTTCTGCCTGGAGTGCAAACTGACTAATAATAATCATCACCATAAAAGAGTCTGTTGTGTTTGGGACCCAAAGTGCTGTCTGGTTGTTATGGCAACCGGGATTTGAAAAGGGATGCCTGGTTGTGAGGGGCAGGCACCAGCATCCCCAAACCAATTCTTCATGCAAGCTTCTCCCAGCAGAATAATTTCTAGTCATTCCTAAAAACGGATGCAGAGAGACAGACTGTCAGCTCATATAACTAATCTCACTCAGTAAATGGACCACCTTTTGTCATAGAATGTGACATTTTCCCTTTTCTTTGGACTAATTTTGACAAAGAGAGAAAGAGGCTAAGTGCATGACCCTGTATTGGTAAGGCCATATATCAGCAGTGGTAATTGATATTGCAGAAACCATGAATGTACCTGGTGTCACAGGGCTTCCTCTTACCTCTCTCCATCCTTCAAGTGGGCACCATGACTGTCTCATCTGGACGATATCTGTCCATCATAACTAATCATATCAGACCTCATATGACATTATACTTCAGTTACTCTCATCAAGGTGTTTTAACCATTGGTTTACCTATCAGTCACTCCATGAAATCAAGAAGTCTGTGAGCATGGGTTTTGGTTCATTTCCTTTTTACCAGATTCTAGAACTTGTTAGACATCTCATAACTGTTTATTTAATGAACTGAGGTGTATATGCACCTCCTGTGACTATATCATTAATGTGCCCTTGATATGCAAGACACATGTGCACTAGAGTGTTTTCTATAGGTTTAGGAGATTACAGTACAATTCAGTGTATGCCATCAGCAATGAATTGGATTTTGTGGTTGGGGAGAGCTGAATTTGAGACAAAATTTACACATCATATGTAACTTTGGTTAAGTTGATTGACCCGTCGGAAACTCAGTTTTCTTACATGGAAAATGAGAATTCAAAACTCTCTCGGTGTTGTTTGAAGATGATATAATGTGGTTAGTGTACAATAATGTTGACTGAATTCATCGATGAGGAAACCTCTACTCGCATTTGGTATTCACTGTTATTTTAACTCTTTGCTCAGTGTGGCAAAGCTCAGACCATTTCTCCGATGGTCTCCTCAGACCACGTCTTCCATCCTGTAACTGCAGGAGCTCCAAGCCGGGGAGCTGCCCTTGTGTTTGTGAAATTCCAGAAGAACCACCTGGAGGACCAGCAGAGGTGGGTGTGCCATTTGTTTCCTGTGTTACGGAAGAGTGCCCGATAGGGACTGGACAGGCAAGAGGCTGCGTCCCACCCCTGGCCTTGGCGTTGCTTGTGGCATTAAGGAGGGAACAGGGGCAGTGGAGGGAATAGCAGCTGCATGTGAAAATCCTACACTTCTGTGGTAGACACAGAGGCCTTGAGACACAGGGTCTTTGAGAGGGCTGGGACCTCCAGGTACAGACCATGTTCCTCATTCCTACAGCTGGTGGCAAGGCAGCCATCTGTTCTCCGAGGTCGTGGACAGGCCATGTCCTGAGTTACCCCACACATCCTCTATCTATTGATACTAACTAATAATCATTATCAAATCATTAAATGGTTGGCTCATGGAACTTGCCCCCAAGAGAGATATCAAACAGAAAATGAGGTGTATTGGAGATATGTTACTCCCTTTCCTTTCTATTAAAAAGAAAATATTGCCTCTATACCCACAGTTACGTTTAAAACATTAAAAATATATTTTACTTTAAAATAAGTGGTGGGAATACTCTTTTGGGGGAAGTAAGCAAGTGCCAATGTCATATGAGTCTTAGGTACAGTGTAAATAATGCAGACACATGAAGACATCTATCTGAGAACAAGATCAAATGATTCTACCTAGAAACTCAGATCCATTGTGTATCAAATTAGAAGAATATGTCTTCATCGTTTTTCTCCTTTAATATTTCAGTCTATTTTATTTAAATATATATTTTTAAATGTTGTGTGTATTTTGATGCCTTACTGTCTTTAAAAACCTTTTCGGTTGAGGAGACTACCCCTGTCCAGGCTAGCCAGTTCTTAGGGGTAGTAAAAGAACAGCCTAGAACATCTTTGATGAGCAAACTAACCAAGGCAGAGCCTGACTACAACCCCCAGGAGGCAATATTCCTCAGCCTTCATAACCCCAAGGCCAGGCACCAGGAAGCTAGGCACCGCCTACAGACCAAAGCCCACTGAAATAATTCAAACGAGCCCACCTTCATTTTTCACCCTGCCATCCCTTTCTTTCTTATAGACACCCCAACACAGGCTCTAGTCTAAAGCTTTCCCCTCCCTCCTGTCTTCCGCTCCCTCACCACCCAGGTGCCTTTCCCATGTGGTCCTGCATGATGTGGTCCACCTGCTGTCCATAGGACCTGTGAGTGTGATAACCTTTGTGGCTACTGAGCCTCTGTGTCTTCTTGTAGCCATGCCTGAAAGACCATCGAATAAAGGAATACAGAACATCCCCTCCACTGACTTTCTACCATCCTCTCTAATCCTAGCTCCCCAACTTGGGTTCCCGTCCACCTCTCCTCGGCTTCCCTTCACCCCCTGCACTGCAGCGTCTTCTACCTGCTACTGAGTTCACCATTACAGTTCTGTCTCCAGCTTCAGTCCTTCTGCCTTGGACTTAGTCTTTTACTTCGGTCTGCCTGGGTCTTTCTTTATCTTTTCAGACTCTGTTAGTTTGCTGTTTCTTTGGGGATTTCATCCTATTTAATCAATACCCCTCCACCCACCCAACCCTTTCTCCTCTCAGCCCTCCCACTGACATAAAAAAATTCACACCCTTCCCAAGGTGCACCTGTGAGGAATTCTAGTACATAGCAATTAACTAATATATTCTAATAGTTTGGTATATCTAAGTCCCTTATTGTATAATAAGCTCCTTCAGAGCAGAAACATGAGAATAGCATAGCGCTTTGTACTACATGGAAAAACTGAATATTTTAAATGAATTTATATTCAATTATTTTTATGATAGTGAAACGGTAGGTTTTATAAAATTGGAAAATCATAGTAAAAATTTTCCAGTAAAACAGTTCATCTCACCATTATTTTACCTGTAACATATTGCCCTCATTTTTTATGTATTAATTTTATAATTTTACATAATTAGTAATTGTGTATGCATACTTTTTTACTTATTTACTTTATTTAATATTATAATTCAAACATTTCCCTTGGTTTGTACATTTTTCACATTTTTTTCAATGTTCCTTATCTTACCTGATAAAAGTAATATAATTTAATTCATATTTTTCTTATTTTGGAAAGTATATTCAGTTGATACTTTTTCTGCACAAACTTATTTTCTTCCTTGGATGATATCCTTAGGATAAGTTCCAAAAAGCAATATTACTAGTCTAATGGAGCTGCATACTTTCATGTGTCATAATAAACATTTCCAATTTTTCCAGAAGAGATTAAACCAATTTACATAGATATCAATAACAAACATGTACTTCTTTCTCTCCATCCAAGCTCAGATTGGCTGCCATGACTGCTTTTTTCTAATATGATAGCAATTTAAATCCTGTTTAATTCCCTTTTTCTTACTTTTTGTATCTTCCTCAACTTCTTTTTATATCGTTGTTCAATTACAGTGATCCCCATTTCCCCCCATTACTCTCCCCTGCCCCACCCATCCCCACTTTCCACATTCAATCCTCGCTCTGTTGTCTTTGTCTATGGATCCTTTATACATGTTCCTTGACTTGACCCTTACCCTTTTTTCTGTTATCCCCCTCCCCATCCCCTCTGGTCATTGTCAGTTTGTTCTTTATTTCCATGTCTCTGGTTCTGTTTTGCTCACTTGTTTGTTTAGTTTCCACTTATAGGTGAGATCATATGGTATTTGTCTTTCACCTCCTGGCTTATTTCACTTAACACAATACTCTACAGTTCCATCCACTTCAAATCCACCAGTAGGCACTGAGTACCTACATATAGCAAGACATAATGCTAATCATTGAGAAGACAGAGAAAAATAAAACATCACTCCCACCCTGTAAGACCTCTGGTTCTAGTGAGCAAGACTGAGCTCCAACAAATTCGACTTCCTACAAAGGATTTCCTGAAGGAGGCAGACAATACTAGGAGAAGAGGGAAAAAGATCCCACAATGACACACCTGGAGCTATTGGAGAAGCATGTTACTTAACGCTGTCTCCTGGATTTAAATTGCCCCTTTAGGGCTCTCATGCATTTCTATCAAGCATTTATATTTTAGGACAGAGAACCTCCCTCTCTCCTCCTCCTTTCCTCCTCATCTACCAAACTGCTTTGCCCTCACTTCCACCAACATAAGTAGCTCACCTGGCAGCTCCCTAACCCCTCGCACTCGAAGATTTACAGGTGGCTGTTTCTTCTCAATAGCCCTGTCCCACCTCCCCTCACTGAAGCCACCTCATGCCTTAGGCAATGGCAATGAATTATGCTTCACCAAGTGTTGACTTTTTTCTACATTGTTAAATTCCAGAAAAAATTTCCTGAAATGTGGGGTGTGGTAAACTGTACTATGATTGGCTGCCATTCAATAACCATTTAGTTTACTATCTGCCCTACGGTTTGCAGTCTAGTCAGCTGCTGTAGTCCACTCACACATAGGCTATGTAGGGGACATGGGTATTTTCTGTCATTAACTGTTGATCTAAGCAGATCATTAAGCTGGCTGGACCACACAATAGCACAAAATGAGAAATTCCAAAGTCAGATGCTTCAGATACGAGCCCTAGAAGAAGCTGGTCCTGAACTCAATGTTGCCTTCTTGCTTGTTCTTGTTGTTGTTGTTGTTAAATCCACAACAACTCCCTTTAAAAGGGAGTGTCTGCCTCCCTTTTAAAACCATTCAACGTATTCTAGCAGCCCAAGTTGTTTCAGAACACATGGAGCCCAATTGGCCAAGAGGGAATCATTAATCAGCAGGACCCTTATGCTTACTATGTTTTCTCTACCAATTTAAACACTTAGCCACAAAACCCTAGCAATCCATGCATTTCAATAAAGCATCATTCTTAGTGATCCAGGTTGCAGAGGAAAGAGGAATCAGCATGTTGTACTAAGCCCTGCAGAAACGTACCTTTTCTAGTATAAACCCCATGCTGTTTCTTTTGTTCCAAGCAAGCCCTAATTATACCTTGCCATCTCTCTGTGCTTGCCGAGGTGCCACTTCACATGGTTCTTCAGACATGACAACTCCCAGTGCCCTCCAGGCACAACTGCACCCAGCCCCCATCCAAAAACATGTTTCTGACTTCCCATACCTGCAATGGCGTGCAGGGGTGGGGAATTCTTCACTCACAGCTGCATCTTGAAATTAAAATTCATTCCATTTACTTGACCCCTGGAGCCTTGTCCAAACAAGCTCACTTGAGCTTTACCCAGATGGTGGCCATTTACTTCTGCCTCATTCATTACTATTCCCTTAAATCATGGCCCTGAGCCAGCTGGCACACGGATGTAGCTTTTTAATGGGAAGATGGCACATCTTCATCTCTAACTGGGTAAATACAAAACGTGGCTGTAAAAACTGCAACAACATCTATGTGGTCTTGTCGCGCCCACGTCGTACATCTGCGATGCTTATTTAATTAATCAACTGAGTTAGTTGTGTTAGTAGGGGGAAAAAAGGCAACTGTGAACAGTAATAGAAATGATAGGCAGGTCTGATTCTTATATGAATTGGCTGTCGAAATAACAGCTGTGTAACAGACCACCCCTCACTCAGTGGCCTATAAAAGCACACATTTGCATTCCACTCACAGATCTGCCAGTTGATGATGTTTTGGCTTTTCTAGAGTGGACTCAGGGAGGTGTTGCTGCTTCAGACTGCAGGGTGGCTCTAGGCCAGCTCCACGTGTATGCTCTCTTGGGCCAGCCTGAAGCGGCCGTCCGTATCCAAGACACTGACCTCTCACAGTCACTATTATTGGCCCCATCAATGCCATGCCAAACTGTACAGGCACATTTATGGGCTGTGCTTGAGTCATGTCCGCTGGTCAAAGCCAACTATTTCCTATGCTTGAAATGAGCAAGCAATAGTAGTAAACTCTGTCCACTCTAGAAGGATTAAGGGAGTGAATATTCACTGAAGAATAATTTGAATCATAGTTTCATACAAGTTAAAAGGCATAGGTCAATATTGACAAATATTATAATAGTTATAAACCTGGATTATTAATATGTTAATTATAGACAACTGCTTGAACAACAATGAAAAAAGAAAAATGTAAATTAATTCTAAGAAAACATTTTTATTTCAGAAGATGATAGGCTTTTCTTTTAAGATTGAAAAAATATACCATGTGGTAAGCTAGTGCTCAGGAATATTTTGAGTTTTTCTCTCTCTGATTAACTAGAAGGACTTTGGGAAGGCACCATGTGACAAAACTGAGCTAGCAAGTGTCATTTTCATGCCAAACCACTGAAGATACAGTGTGTGATGTTTTTCTATCTAAATGAGTGTGTATCTTCTTCTGCTTGATCCAGGGACCATTAAGGGCAAAGCTTTTAACAATCTCTTGTACCCACCCCTCATCCTTCTAAGCCCTTGCCACTCTCTCATCAAAAGGTGGAGTCTACTTCTCCTGTCCTTGTATTTAGTCAGGTTTGTGACTCGTTTGTAACAGTAGAATGTGCACATGCCCCTATTTGACTTTTGAGTGCACTCACTGCTCGAGAAATACTCAGTTCTGGAGCCTGTAAGTGCTTTGTATGTGGCTGACTGCCCTGAGGCTGCCATGTTGGGAAGAAGCCCACACTGTGAAGATGCTGGTGAAGAAAGAGCTGCTCAGTCAGGTCTGGCTGCTTCACCTTCGTGCTGTTTCAGCTCCAGCCACCATCTGCCTCGATTGACCAAGACATATCTGACTTAACTGACCAAGACAGCTGAGCCCAAACCTTTTGGTGAAGCTTTTTGCAAAATTCTCACCCACAGAAACCTTGAGAAATGACATGATTGCTATTATTTTAAGCCTCTAAGTCAGGGACATTTGTGAATATTTCTGGCAAAATTATAAATTACTTTCTTCAATCTGGAATGAAATTTTAATGATTTCTCAAGAGCCATATGAAAGTTGATTCACTTTGATCTATTATTGTCTTTTCTAAGATTCTAGGCTATGTTTTATGTGTGATGAGCACATGTATATTTAAGTTACTTTAAAATAATGAAAAACAACTTTAGAGTGAAAGAAGAGAGAATGGGTTAAGCAAATTGAAGCACATCTCCTGAATGATTTATTGTATAAATTCTAAAAGAAAGATCAGAGTGAATACCATGTAACTACACAGAAAAATGCAAGAGGCATTGCATTAAATGGAAAAACACACGGTACAAGATTGTATGTATATTTTAGCTATAACTACAGAAAACTTATATAGGAAAATACAAACAAAATTGATTATATAATTGAATTAATATATATCCATTTAGGATAAAAACATGTAGCAATTTTTTAATACTTTATCAAAGCATATAATATCTGATTCAATTTAAAACAAAAACTACAAAATGCTTGGCATTCACTTCTTATGCCTAGTTAAAACATGAAGATTTTACTTCTTAAAAGTGGAAGGAGGCTAAGTATGGGTGAGAATATTTCTGCCAAATTTTCATCATGTCATAATGTTGCATTTTCTTTGTAAAATGCAGGCAAAAACAGAGAGGTACAGCTCAATAGACATGCAGAAATTATTTTTCATCTTATAATGGCTATATAATTCTAAGACACTGTTCTGAAAATGCAACAGATATTACAAATTGTGCATAAGAGTATTTTTTTCTTCTGGCTTACATTTTAATTTCTCCTGAGATTTCTTTTACTAAAAAGCTGCTCTACCAAACCTTAGCATTACTTTTTAATCCTGAAAAAAAATTAGCAATGTTGATACAATGAAGTCCACAAAGTATGGCGAAGACCTGCAGATGGAAACTCATAATGGAATGAGCGAGTGTCACTAAATCAGTCATTATACACTGTATGTGCCAACAGCAAATTCATCTGCTGTAACTTTTTTACTGATTTATTGGGGTGACATTGGTTAACAAAATTATACAAGTTTCAGGTGTACAATTCTATAATACATCATCTGTATATTGAATTGTGTGTTCACCGCCTCAAGTCAAGTCTCCTTCCATCACATGTGACTGTTTATGCAAATCTGGATCAACTTAAAACAAGCTCCCCCAGGACGTGAGTTGCTGCTTATTGCAGCCTAATGTCTCAGGATCACCATCTAATTTGCTTGCACAGCCTTTTTGTCATGATTTGACAAGCGGTTTCTGGAAGAGGAAAACATGAACGTTACTTATCCTGTTTATCAAATGAGAAATCTGAGTTCCAGAAAAGAACAGTTAACTTTCTTAAGGTCATGAGGGCCACGGTTACTCAGTGTCAGTTTGCCTTCCTTTCAAGAATTCGAACCGACTGACTTGTCACAGGAAGAAAAAGAATACTATTTTCAATATTCCTGTTTGAGGAAAGAACACTTCAACCATGTGTCATGACTTTGGATGTTTGATATTCTCTCTAGTGTTTTAACTTACATCTATGCTGTTGGTTTCCATCCAGAATATCGCCATTTTTAAAAGCAGATGAGAAGATAACAAACAAAATACAGACTCATAGATACTGAGAACAGACTGGCAGCTATTAGAAAGGAGGGAGGTTGGGAGGCTAGGCGAGAAAAGTAAAGGAACTAAGCCAAAACAAACAAAAAACAAAACAAAATAAAACAAAACAGCTCATACACACAGACAATAATGTGGTGATTACCAAAAGAGAGTGTGGGGTAGGTAGAAGAAGGTAAAGAGGGATAAATGGTGATGGAAGGAGACTTAACTTGGGCTGGTGAACAAACACACAACACACAATACGACAGTGTATTATAGAACTGTATAGCTGAAACCTATATAACTTTTATTAACAAATATCATGCCAATAATTTCAATAATTTTTTAAAGGAGGTGAGGAATTTTATTTTCAGTTATGATGCATTCAGATAAGATACTATGGGAAACACAATTTTATAGAATACACATTAAATTGTTTTGTTTTGGTTTTATTTATAATTGATTAAGAAGCCAAGGCTGTAGCTGCAAACTAAACGATTGTAAACCGCTAATGCTGGGCTACAGGGTGGCACTGCGTAAGGTGGGAACTGAAACTTACCACACTTGCTTGGCATTATTTGAATTTTACTCATTATATGTATCCAAATGTCTCATAGTGATTTTGATGCTTCTTCAACTCTTATTTTACTCTCCATAACATTTTAATTCTCTATAATAAGTTTCCACTAATTGAAGGAGTCAGTCCAAGTGTTGAAAAAAACTGTGCTTAAATAAGTTAAAATTGGATGTGACAAAATTTATTGAAATACCAAACAAGTGATAAAATGCACCACACTGTTAATTGAGGAGAATACACATTGGAAATCATTAAACATATTGCAAGGAAATAAAAAGAGTACTAACATAAAAATAGATTATAGTCATGAAATTACTTATTTAATCAGGCAAGATTTGAATTCTCTTTATGACTTCATGAATGTATCTCTTGCATAGAATTTTTGTGATTATAATTAATTATTTACATTCTATAATAGGTTGCTATCTTCAATGACAATAACCACATATATTAATTTCTCCATTGGGCTCTTGGTACCTGTAGTGATGTAGAACACATAGTAGGCACTCTCCATTATTTTTGGAGAAATAAGTTGAACATTTTTTTAAATTTATTTTTTCAAATACATTTGTCTCTGCCTACCCCCCACCACTTTCCCTTGCCCCCTTTCTCCTTCCCTCCCTCAGCTCTTCCCCTTTGGTTTTGTCCATGAGTCCTTGCTATATGTTCCTTGACTTTCCCTTTCACTTCCCTTTCCCCGCCCCACCCTCCTTCCTTACATTTTGTTTCAATTGGGAACCAGCCATGTTTATTACATATTTGTGCCTTTGTGTCCCTGCTTGTTTTTCTATTGGAAGCTTAGAAATTCTGCCTGTTTTGTTTTACTTTTTAGGAATGATTTTGTCCTAAGGGCATTTCCTTTTATATTTGTTACAAATATCTGTCTTCCTGGATGCCATTGCAAGGGAAGACTCAGTTGTCTTTGTAAGCAAATCAGCACAGGTGGCAGAATCGCCTGCCCCGCCGCAGCCATCTGTCATCTCCACAGCCCTCCAGGACACCTAATCCCAAGAAGCGAAATGGACACAGGTCACGGGGAGGGTCTGCGAAGGCTAAACCAGCCAACAAACAAAGAACTGTAAGCACCTACTGTGTCTTACCATTTAATCAGCTATATCTAATAACAGCTGTCACAACACATCGGTGTGTTGTAACCCCCATTTTACCAATGAAGAAACTGAGACTCACACAGTTTGCTTCCCAAGGCCATACAGTTAATAAGCAGCAGAGCAACTGTTCAGATTTGTACTTGTCTGAACACCCACTGTCCCACAATACCTTGAGAAGGAACTGTCATTGAGGGAAGCACAACACACACTCAAAGATTAAAAAGAAAAGAAAAACTACTATGGGTTCCACTGAGTAGCTTCAGAATTATTAGACTAAAATGGCTTAGAGAAGGTCCTTTGTCTACACTCCAGTTATCTTTAACAAAATCCTTGTACTGGACTCCCAAAGATCTCTTAATAGGTCTCTTAATTTATATGACTATGTTATCTGAAGAAAATCAATGCAAAGCTGACCAAACATGCCTGGTAAATAGACTTTAACAATCCTGCAATGTGTCTAATCAATAAAGGAAACCTTCCATACATTTCACGTGAAAATGCATGCTGAACTTTGGAGAGAAAATTCTTAAGGACAATGAGTGAAGTTATAGGGATCTTTATAACTATAATTTTAAATAAATGTATATTTATATAGTGCTGAGAAATATATTAAGGGACTTCAATATATATTGTAATCAGGATTTATTTAAAAACCAAATTGTGCATGGTATTTTATTTCAGCTTGCTATTATACATGGAAAATGAAATAAGCCCTGCCTTGTTTAACAGACATAAACTATTCTCTTTATCATTTTCTAACAACCGTTCAGCTGTAAGTAATGGACATTATTACCTGATGATTTCACTGAAGTGCCTTTCAAAGGCTGTAATTGTTATAATTTAGAAGGTAGGTATATGTTGTTTTGTGACCACAGATACTAATTCATACCAACATCTAGAACCTTGGACTTATTTATATAGAGTCACTATTCTGAAAGAGAGCTCAGGATATCGGGTGACCTCTTCTTCCCATGGGTAGATAAAAGATCATGGGAGCAAAGAAGTAGGCACAAGAAAAGTTTGTCGAGCACTTATTTTTTGCCAAGTAATACACTTGTTGTTTTCCATAATATTTTATTCTTCACATGAATGTTATGAGTATTAGTATTGTCCATGTTCAAATACAAGAAGAAACACACTTATATGTGTACCGTCTGAGCACCAAACCTTACTTCTGGGCTACAATTTCTAAATACATTCTCTTACCCAACCACCTTCTGTTGCCAATGGGACTAGAAACAATTACGAAACGGGAGGAAATATTTCTATTTAACAATATTGAGAACTTCTCATTTAGGATTTTGTAAGTGAAACAAGTATCTTCTTTAAAATTACTTATTCAAGCCTTATGTTTTCTAGTTACAACTGTCTGCTTTCAAATTTATGTTTTCTCTGCCTTCAATGTGTAGCAGAGTAGCAGGTCCCAGCCTGAGTTCATGAGTCCGTATCCTCAGGTAATTGGTGTGCATATTAAACTTGAGAATCGGTTTAGTGTTTTTAATATGACCATTTTTAGTTCATCGAGACCTTCGCGAGTCTTCTGTTTTATCGGTGATTCTATACTTATTTTCTCCCAGCCCGGCACCCCTTTGTTTTACTTGTCTCTTTCTCATCCAGCTTTGACTCTAGGACCCATTGTTATTGAAAAACACACATAACTACAGACCTGGCTCAGCCCTACACCAAGCAAATCAAAATATTGGAAGGGAAGACTTAGATGTCAGCATTCAAAACAAAACAAAACAAAACAAAACAAATCTCACCAGGTTTTTCTAACGTGTAGACATGTTTGGGAACGGAAACTCACTTTCTCCTCTCTTTTTGCCTGGGCAATTATATCTGTTAAGCGAATCTCTAACCCTCTATCAACCCAATTAGCCCCCCTTTCTGCTTAATATTTCTATATTAACAAAGCTTAGCTGATGGGTAGACAGCAGGTGGCTTTATTTTTACCATTAACTTTTTCACATCCTAAATTCTCCATAATTAACATATATAACATTATAATAAAAATTCAGTAATATGCATATAAATTATTTAAAATGATTATTCTAGGCCGCAGGTTTTGAATGATTTCTATCTTCTTTCCCATCTTTTTTGTCATCCACACTGAATGGGTATTATGTTGTCACAAGGGAACTCAGCCTATACAATCATAGTACCATCCACACACACTTAAGTTAATTTTAAACAACACATAATTATTTATTTAGTGGCTTCCATCATTTAAAAAAAACAAACAGACAAAGTGAAATTAAGAACTGAGAGGAGATGCCTTAAATCCTAATTATAGCTACTCTTTAAACTTTTAAACCATATTAGGCTTCTAGTGCTGTGTAACAAGTTACCACAAACTTACGGACTGACAGCACCACGTCTCATGATGTCAGTGTCTGTCCAGGGGAAGCCAGGACCCAGCCTGCTTTGTCCTCAAGGCAGGGTCTCACCAGGCTGCAGCCAAGGTGAGCCTGATTGGCCGGGCCATTTGTTTCTGGAGCTTGGGGTCCTCTCTCAAGTTCGTGGGTTAGCGTCAGAATTCAGGTCTGTTGCAGGTCTTAATTCCCTCTTTCCTGGCTGGCTGTGGTCCAGAGCCACTCCTGGTTCCTCACCCCAGGACGCTGTCTGTCTCTCACCCCTCACCATGCGGCCCCTTCTTCAGACTCAGCCGGACAATCTCTGTAGGAAAGGCCTGTGAATCTCTGGGACTCTCTTCAAAAAGGTTTTTTTATTTATTTTATTTTTTTTATTTTAATGGCCTTTCACCTGATTAAGCCAGGCCCATACACTGCAATCTGCTTTTAACTAACTCAGAATCAACTGATTTGGAATCCTAATCATGTCTGCAAAATCCCTTCACGTTGACATATAAGTTAACCTGATCATAAAATCCGTAACTTCTTACATTTGCAGATCCCATCCACACTCAAGGGGTAGTAATTGGTGTTTTCTACATTTCCACCATTAACTCTATAACATTTCAAAAATTAAAAGAAATAATTTAACTTTTAAGTTTATCCACAGACTTGAGTCTTATTTGCCTATTCCAATGAACAAATAGCAAAGGAAGCTGTATATTCAATCTGTGTTATTTAAAAGTGTGGTCAAAGCTACAGAACCTATGTTTCTTTGTACACATGTGTTTTGCATGAGTTTACCTGAAGTATGAGTGCAAGTTCCGCTGCAGCGTCCAGGCTACACCACTGCACTTCCGTCGCCATAGCAACAGGCCTGGAGGCGCTCTGACCATCTCGTTGCAAGTACCGGGGCTGTGAGGGATGTCTATGAAGCCTCTAATAGACTTCCATAGGCATAGCAACAGCCCCACAGGAGCCATTACCGGGTCTGCGCAGGTGTCTGAGCCGTTATGGTGTCAATAGAAATGCTATTTTAATGTCAGCGGAAAGGCCCCATACACAAAAAAAGCAGCTTGTTATGTGATAAGAAATCTAAACGAAACCCTCCAAAGCTGAGCAAGTCTCACCAGTGACTCGCAGTGTGCGGTTAACCATTCTTCACTCAGTCCTCTTAGAACACGGTGAGCACGGTCATTTTCAGTCGGGAAGGCCCATACCTCGCCACTTTCAAACAGTTACAGGTTTAGGAGGTAGTCCTTGGAATTAAAAGAAAAAACAAAGTCCCTCTCTAACCACCTAGCCCATCTGCTATCATCACGGTCCCCGACATAAAGAAAATTTATGATTGCTCTTCCATACTGACACTTTGCTAATCTGCGTGATGTAAGGATGGAAGGGTGCTGCTTTGATAGCTGATTAAAATCAGGCAGCTTCAAGTGGCCTAACCACAAGCCCCACTACAGACTTCGCTCCTTTGAGTAAGGTCACCTAGCCAAACAGCCCTCCTTATCACGGGGACCAGGCAACATGCCTGTTTGTCCTTGAGTAGTGAGCAGCAGTTCCCTGCCAGCCTGCAGAATTGTTTAAAGCCAATTACTTCCTCTCTCAAGAACCAGGGTTCACTTCAGGCCCTTGTAACTACAAAGCTGCCTCTCATAGCCCCTGGCTGCTCACAGTATTCCTGAGAGCATCCTCCGTCCGGCCTACCACGGTGCAGGGCCCTCCTCCCCTGGGATATGAGTGGACATCACTAACTAACTGCTTTCGATCTCATCTGCCCAGTGTAGGTGCCATATGTCCATCCATCCCCATAACTCTAGTGTGGGAATCCCTCCCTCAACAGTAGATGGAAGGAGAGGCAACCAAGACAGTCTCTTACTCTGTGATATTTTTATTATGCCCACCACTGCTCCCTTGTTGTTTTTCTATTGATTCTCAGCCAGTCTCATTCTAGATCTTTGCTAAATCCTTGACGTTCAGAAGGGGTCTTTGGTCATTGAACCTGTGATCTCACTACTTTTGTTCCTAATAATGGCTCAGCTTGTGGACTCGAACAGATTACCAACTGGGACAATTTTTTTGTTTGTTTGTTTAATTCCGGAGTATATTTCTAAAGATGCCATGATTCTACATGCATGTTTCTCTGCATGTAGAGCAGGGCTCTCTGTAACCTTCATTCCCCTGCATCCTGATGTTTTAGCCCAATAGCACAAGAAGATCAGGCCGTAGGGGCCGGCCAAGGGTGTTCAAGAAAGAGGTCTGTTGTTCGTGTACCTCGCTATAAGGAATATGGAGGCGACACATTCAGATGCAAACACCTTCTCACTGGGTGGTAGGCAGAAAGGAGAATTCCTGTGTGAAAGTGGGTGAAAACTAAGCAATTAGGGAGCCCAGTGAAGGGGCATTTTTGGCAGTCTTGTAAGGCACAGTTGGCATGGTGTGGAAGGCAGCCTAAAGGGAAGGAAGCTTTTCTCTAGACTCAGAGAGTATGCACAACCTTCCCTCTTTAGACCTCTGGAGAAGAGTGTTTGCTAGTGCTATGCCAAGGTCGTTATGGCTTGTTAGATGGGGTAAGTGTGAGTGACCTTTTTAATTTACATTTGAGAAAAGATTTTAAGACTTGATCTCTACCTTCCTCTAGGTTAGTGAGAACTTCTATTTATTTATTTCAAAGTTTCATGTTGTTAACTCGGAACGTTTTTATTATATACTATATGGGGTTGGCAAAGTAGGTTTACAGTTGTGAGTACGTGAAACAGTCCATTCTTGTGTTATTATTTAATTGTTGTATTATTTTCCATACAAACCACTGTAAACCTACTTCTACCCATCCCTGTACATATCATTCAACTGATAAAGCTTACAAAATCTGTCACCTGGTTACAAAGTTCTCTATATATTAATTTAGAAATGGCTTCTCTTGGGATTTTCTTTAACTTTTCTTTAAATTTACTCTTTTAATCTGCAAATGTCATACATTTCTTGCCTGACAATGTAGAGCCTTAATTAATTGTTATATCAGGTCTCTAATTGCTAAAGTACTTAGTGTGCTATGCATCAAACATTAACAAATTGTTGACTAACCAGCTGGATTGCACCTGCAATTATGCACTTGCAGCTCTAACTAATTGCCAAAATTTTACCCATGGAGAGGCAAACATTTGGTTCTCTGCTTATATTTGGTTCTCTGATAAAGAGTTCTGGTGGCTAACGGGTCACTATGTCACAGAAACTACACTTTCATTTATAAGATATTAACCTTTCTCATTCAAATTTCTATTTATTTGCCTGGTCAATATTAATACATGATGGTTGTTTTGTAAACATCACATGTTGAAATAGTACACAGGGTTCTTTCTAAGCACAAATCTCTTCTATGTATTGCCAAATTTGAATGGTCAAAGCACATCTCACCTGGCTCATGATAAGATAAAACAGCAGAGCAGAGAAGTTGAAACCTTCAAACTTACTGAAAAGTGCCTAGCAGCAGTATCCTAACTCTCAAACCACTGAAAACATCTGAAGAAAAAATTGACAAGTGGGGCAAAAATGTCACATAGAGGACATTTTTAGAACATTTAAGACTTACCAAGAACTTAACTTTGGGCACATATTTAGGTTTATACAGCTTTTATTATAAATTACTTTTTTTAAGGTTAAAAAAGAAAGAGAAAAGTGCATTTAACAGAACATTGTTTCCATTTCAGCATGCTCAGCACTTTGGCTTGCCTTTAGCAGGGTTTTTGGGTTTTTTTCCAAAGCTGACCATTTCTTCTGATAGATTGAAGAAAAAGAAAAAAAAATGAAAAGTTTATATAAAATATTTGAATGTATAGGCACACATACACATGACATATAAATCATATTTTTATTTAGAAGAAAAAATAGAATACATCAGCAACAAAGTGCCCGTAAACCATGATCTCTGAAGATTTTAAGCTGATTTGTGGCTGAACATTTGCTATTTTAAAATTAAATATTATCATCATTTGTTATTATTTTCTAAGTATTGCTTTAGTAGAAACAAATGAATTTTATTCTTGTGCCTGAAAATGTAACAAACATGTCCTTACTGCCTGCAATTCTAATCAAATGGAAAAAAATATTAATCATCTAACAATCGATGAAAATAAGGTATCAAAAGAGATTTGTCCATCAACAGTTTAATGTGTAACTAAGAGTTAATGGAAATGTAGAGGTAGAATTAGACCAAAATCCATACAAATGTATTCAGGTGTATTGATTTTAAAATGAAGTAAAAAAAAAAAAAAAGACAACTGAGTATCATAGTAAGAATGGAAAGGGAAAATATTGAGTGTTTAGTGTGTTTCAGGTACTGTGTTAAGCAGTTTATCTATGCTTTCTTATTTGATTAACCCACCACTCCCATGAAGGAGACTCCATACTCACTATTTAATATAGGAAGAACTGAGGCTCAGAGATATGACATAGTAAGTTGAAGGCAACATTTTATTACTTGTCAGAGACAGAGATTTGACAGAGAGAAGTCAGTCTCACATAAACTATTCAGATTCCATAACTGTATAGCAATTGAGTTCGTTGATTTTTTTACATCCATTAATGTTTATGTTTATTGTTATAACTACATATAAATATATATGTAACAGGACATAATGATACCTATCCTATCTACATTTTAGAGTTCTTACAAGTAATAAATTAGAGAGTATATTACTGTGTGTATATGTATATCCATATCTACATGTAATCTACATCTAGATAACTATATCTTTATTTATTTATTTGTATTTCTCCATTTTGCAGATTCAGAAAGAATAAGTGTTTCTTTTAGATTAAAGAGGTAGGAAGAGATCTACTAGGGAGCAAACACAGATATATTTTTTGGAGGGGGGGGACACGTGCTAACACATGATAGAATGAAGAGTAGGTTTTGACAATCATACATAAAGGTTAAAATCCCAATTTCAACATTACCTTGCTAGGTGACATGCATGTAATCATCTGAGCTTTCCAACCCTCAGTTTCTTCACCTTGCAAAGTGAATATAATTATCCATTCCACAATAATTTATGCAACATCTATTATGTTATATGATAATGTCCTAGATGAATGGGATACTTTATTGATTGGAACTAAGAAAAATGCCTTCTCTTTTGCAGTTTACATACAAGTTGGAGAAACAGTCAGTAAATAACAAGTCCAATAGATAAGTATGTCATTTACTCTGTTAGCAGGTGATATGTAAGATGGGGGGGAATACTGCTAATTCATCCCATTGTGAGAGTGAATTTAGATTAATTCTATAGCATACCTAGAATAGGGTTAGGCATATGGTATTTATCCGCTCACATGTGATTAGATTATTTCTTCCTGCTCAACATCTCTTTCCATTTGCTACACCCTCCCTGATGGCAGGATACGAAGTAAATACTCATCAGAAACTATCAGTTCTGTCACGACTTCAAATCCCTAAGCCCTCAAGAACTGCTATTTTTTTTCCTTCTAAAACTCTAGTTGTCACAAGGAATAATTGAGTCAAGCACCTCAACTTTAGTTTTTCAGATGTGAATAGTAATGAATGAAGGAAAAGAACAGAAGTCTAACAAGAAGTCCCGTCTGAAGTCTTCTTTGTGCCGGTAAAACAAAACTTTGAGAGAGGCAAAGATCAATGCAAGGAAACTTATAATGGCTCCAACGTGGGGTAATATACCATCTGCCCTTGTATAAGTGGGCACAACAGGACATTGCTAAATGGCTTTCTTAATGCACCCTGTTGGGTCGAGGTGTAGAACGGGAAGCCATATGGTGCAATTCAGCCCTCCACATGAATTGCCAAGTTTTTATTGTGTGCTGTCGCACTATTTCACTATCATTTTTTGATGTGAATGTGGAAACTGTTTTGAGGAAACAATCAGGACCTCGCTGAGCATGCTGCACAGTGAGGCAACTTCGGTTTCCCTTGACAGTGGGCTGTGTGGTCTCCTTCAGCCAGGCTGCTGGCTTTGGATTCCGAAGGTCCACAGCGTCGAGAGGCTGATATGCAATCTGCTGTGTGGCCAACAGGCCTTAAATGCCATGTGAAGGCTCCCTGTAAAGAGCAAATGAAGACAAACACTGTTTCAAGTTCTGGCTCAGGGACCTGAACGCAGTCTGGGTTATGGAGAATTTCTCCCATAACCCCACTGTGATCCAGACCACCTTGACGATATACTCATCTATCCGTGCATTCATTCACCCACCCTTAGCTGAAAATCTGCTCCGCACCAAACACAGAACTAGCTTCAGGGGACATACAAAAATATACTGTATTTTGCTGGTATAATGCACACTTTTTTTGCCCAAAATTTTGCGGGAAAAAATAAGGATGTGCATTATGCAAGGGTAGTACCTGAAATACCTTGTGTTTTAAAATTATTTGGTACATAAAATTTCTTGTATCGTCATGTGCTCCAAAATAAATGCTAACATTCCTTTTTAATACAAAAACCAAATATCTAAATATAAATAAATAAATAATTGAATTAACAAATTAAAATGAAATATTTTTTTCCTGAAAGTTTGGGCCAAAAACGTGGATGCACATTATACACGAGGGCGCATTATACATGGTGAAATATGGTAATATGTTTCTCCAGAGGCTCACACGCTTAAAGTATGATAGGAAGCACAGTTGTGTTGAGACGTAATTAAATGTGGTGGAATGTTGATAAGGCTATGGGGGAGGGGAGTGCTGTGGACAAATAATAATAATAATAATGACTAATGGGATCTGAATGGAACTGAAATGCTTCACATTGGTGATAATAACAAAACATGTGACATCACTAGATAATTTGTGGTGGCATTCCATTAGCATTCAAGGCAGATGAAATATCATTGTGAGGTCACAGAGGCATGAGAGTGTGTACGGTGTTTAGGCCTTGGTAAATTATTTAGTTGTGGAATAGTTGGTTAGTAGCTGAGGCCTCAGCTGTGGCTGGAGGTGGCCGTAGAGGCTTGCCTGGTAGATTGGGCAAGACTATGAGTGCCATGAATTCCATGCTGGACATCAAGGAGAGGTGATGTGGAGCTACTAAATACTTCATAAGTCGGAAAAGGAGCTCCTAAAAGCTGAGGTTCTCTGCTAAGGTATAGACAAATTATTGTTGAAGGAATATCCACCCTGCTTACAGAAAACAAAATCTTTAGCAAACCATCACCTTATTCACTTAATGAACAAAGGCTCATCAGTTCCTCATTAAAGTAGAAATACAGATTTCTCATCAGTGTATTACAGTTAGCATGGCTAGTCTTTATGTATGGTGAAAATTTAGCACCATAGATATTAAGAAAAGTGAGGTGAACGTCATATGTGGGGCAGGGACCGTCAAAGGCAATTTGTCTCAAGTATTGCAATAAATGTGATTGAAATGCCACTAGTCCCCATTACGTCTCCAAAGCTGTGGCAGTGACGGTGTCTGCTTTAGAGAAAAACGGAAACGTTGGCTTGGGGTATAGCGATTAGGATTAAGATTTTTGAGGAGAGGGTATAAAAGAAGAATAGGCTGCATATAATAAAGCTTTTCCAGCCCCAGAAAGATCATCCACTCTCAGACTTTGCAGATTCAGTCCAGGAGATAAAGTCACTCATTGTCAACATTCCTCACTCACACCATACTGTCGCTGATGCTATGCCCTTACTGTGAATGTTCTTCTCCTACCTGTAGTTCCATATATATGTATATAAGTCTCCTGAATGAGGTTCCCAGGAAGCCTTCCCTAAGAAACCTGACCTTCTATGCTCTTTCTTTTCCTGAAGTCTCATCATTTTCTTCGCTTATCCATGCCAAATCTTTGAAGAGAAAAATCTTGTATGTGAACATATAGGCCTTCATTGCCTGTGTCAGATTGAGCATAAATAACACCCATGAAATATTTTCCAAGTAGTTATGATCTAAGTGTACCTCCCACTGATTCTCAAGCTAGGGTTGTGCCCAGCCAGAGTCCGGTCAGGGTCAGATGAGAAGAACCATTCAGTGAGGAGCCTCTGAATCTGAGTCTGCAGAGGACAGGTCAGAGCTGTTCATGTTACTGAAATCACAGTGTAAGTTAGATAAGAGTCTTTGCAGTCCTAGGCAGCATCTAAAAGAGAAAGAATAAGTAGATAACTTTCTTGAAAAATGACTGTTGACGCCAATGTCAAGGGTAGTTTTCCAGAAGCGAATCTTCAGTTCAGGAAATTGTTGGATTGTAATCTGATACCTCCCTGCCCAGACAAGTGGAGATGTGTTTGTAGAAATGGCTGGAGAGAGGACAAAGGGCCTCCTGAGAACTTCCCATTTATTCCTCACCTCTAAGCTCTTCTCTTCACTCCCAGTTCTGAAAAGTAACATGATATCTGGCTTCTGGAGCATTGTTTGCCTCCATGCTTTGACTTTCTATGAGTAGAGCCTTGCAAGGAATGTTGTACCACCCAATAAGAGACCCGAGTGGGGCTCCTATCTCTGCCAGTGTCTGGCAAATCAGCCAACTTGAAACCCGTTCTGCTGTTGTATGTTTGGTGCAGTTGAGCAGCTTCCAACTCCTGGCGGCCCTGTGAGCGAGTGATGCCCACAAAGCCCTCTGCTCACTGAGACTGCTGAGACCATACTCAGTGGGGTCGCCCGGAAATAATTACAAATATTTTCTTTGTCTTACTGTATGGAATTAACAGACAGAAGGAAAAGAGCCTGATATTAATTCCATGAATACTCATGCTAGGGACAAGGTAAGGCATTATATAACACACACAAATTTTACATCACTGACTTTCTCAATGACCTTGTGCTGTAAGAGTTGCTCCCTCCCTTTTGGAGAAGAATAACTTCAGACTTTCAAAGATGAAGCATTTTGCACAGGGATAACCATCTAGCAGTAATGGAATGAGAATAAGTCTAAGATATCAGAGTCAATGCTTTCTTTTTTCCTGTTGTCCTTAAATATATTAAGCATGGGTAAAAAAAAAAATCTGAATCTCATTCAAGATCTGTATGCAGATGTTTCAACTTCATGACCTGATTTTCAGCTAACTGCAAAAGAGGTGTGGCGGGCACATGAGGGCCGACATCTAGCTCAGCCCTTCCGCCGGCACTGACGCAGCTTTTGCTGGAGTAATTTTACCTGTGAAATTCTGTCTTTCATCTCTGAATGCCCCGGCACTTCCCCTCGAGCACTAAAGGAATCTGAATTATGCAAAGAAATGTAAGAAGTTCAAAGGAAAACTGTTATTTTTTCCCAAAGTTTTTTAAGAACTTAATTTGATTAGAAGTGTACTTCTAGGGAGCTTTCGTCCAAATTCTCATGAAGGTGTCCCCAGATTTTGGCGTGGTTATCATCCCCATCTGACCCTCCCGGTGCCGCCTTCGTACTAGCATGCAAGGTGTCACGGCAGTGCGTTCTCCAGTCGCTCTTAGGAATCGCCTAGCAGTCTCCGAGAGTGTAGATTCTACAGCCCCCCGTCAGGCATAATAAATCAGGATCTCTAAAAATGAGAGTCTGAAATGTGGAGTTTAATACCTATGAGAGAATCACCACTATTTAGGATTTAGAGAGCACAGTCACATGCATTATCTTACCTGACATCTGTCTCCGAAAGCCCTTTGTGGGATGGAGCATGATCAGAATTTTACAAAGTTGAGTTGAGACTTCCAAAGGGAAGTCATATTGGACTAAACTTTTAGATCATCTACCTACATGCAGTTTTCTTTTCTTTTCTTTTTTTTCTTTTGTCACTGCAGTGACTTGTGGAAAGGCCGCAGGATGGAGACCCATGGTGCTATGTAAGATTTACCTAGAGGCATAACGGCGGTTGCCTGGCTGTGCCCCCTGGAAGGCAGTGTTAAGAAGGGTTGTGAGGCTACACTCGGGCTGAGGCAGAGTGAGATGTTTTGTGTCTGACACGCACGAGGAAGGGCGGCAAGGGTGGCTGACATGCTTAGTCTTTGCTAACTGTAATAGGCACTGTTTACATCACCAATTTCTTCCAGTTGGCCAGTCTCTTCTTATTTTTGCTTCTTTCTTTATTCAACCAGAGTCTGTTATTTCAAGCTAATTCTTCCCCTAACTCTCAGTTATCTCAAGTTGGATTTCCCCCTGTATTATGATATTTTTGCAGGGGAAAAGCCAAGGCAACCCAACACTTGATTTTAAATAGATGCCTTCCTTAAGAAAATGTACCGTATGATTCACCTGCCTTACCTTGGCCTTTCAACAGGATATTTAGCAGCCTCTGTCAGGTATACTCAGAAAGACACTGGCATCCCAGGTAGCTGTAATTGGTCTGCACTTAAAAGCAACAGTAAGAGGTAAATACATGAGAAATAAGATGCTCTGCTGAGTGACCTTGGAGAAGACAGCCTTCAGCACCAGGCTTGGGACAACCGCATCGTTATCATGGACTTGGAGTTTTCAGACTTCAGGGGACAACTCCTGGGTGCCAGTCTCTCACTCACACATTAAGGCACCAGGTGCTTTTGATTACGTGAGAGCACATGACATCTACCTTGAGGTACATCTGTATTTCGGCTGAAGGTATTACAATTCTTGACAAGGTAAAGCAGTACATTAAAAGCTTTCCCTCTTGACACCTAAAAACCCACAACTGCTCTTGCCCCTCTTGTTTCACACGAAACATTAAATGACACTGCTTTTCTCAATTTGGCTGCAAATCATTCCATTTGTGTTTGAAATGGAGGGGGGCAAATATTCTTAGTTTTTGAGATATCATGTGAATTTCACAGAACCCTGAAAGAAAAATTTCACATTTTTTATTTTAAGATTTAAGATAATATGAGAAGGATGACTGACTCACTGGTATTGTTCCATGACTGTAACAATTATAGGGATGCTTCTGCATCTCATAGTCTTGAATCAGTGAAAGTAATGAAGAGATTTGTAAATGTAGTAAATGTCAGAAAGTAGCTCAGTAATACTAAGGACAAAAGTATAATTCATATAAAAAATCAGATCGATAAAATCCCATACTAATCCAACATTACCTGAATCTAAGTGCAATAATAATAAAAATTATAATTTTTATAATAATGATAATTATAATTATCATTATTATAAATAATTATCATTATTATAAAGGAGATTTTTGTTAAGATATGCTAAATTCTCTGTATCCTTTAGCTAATTCAATCCTTCTAGCCTTCTTCAGATAGGTGCTTTAATCATATATATGGCTTAAACGATGCAATTGAGGCTTAGAGAAATTCAGTAATTTTTCTATGATTGCGTAGTTACTAAAAAGCAAGTCTGAAAATAGAGCCAAGCTTCATTCAGCAGACTTTTTTTTAAGCTTTGGTTATTTTTATTTAATAACTTTTTGTGACAGCATATACATATTTGCCTAACACAATGTTAATTCTTTTCTTTTCTTTTCTTTTCTTTTCTTTTTTCTTTTCTTTGGTGGCCCGGAATGTTACTATTGTTTAATACCATGACATCTTTTCCTTATGACATACATAAAATCTTATTTCAAATAGCTGGACTTTCAGAATTTCTATGACATGCTCAGTATGTTCCTTCATTTGGCTCAAATCAAAGATTTAGAATTCAAATTCAAAAACTGAGAGGATAGAAATTAAGTCTTATAATGTTTTTACTATAGTAGATACATTTTCCAAAATGAGTATATTTATCCCAGGTAAAGATGAAATGGACCAGATGTTACTGATTTCAGTATTTTCCCTATAACCATTCTGTACTTAAAAAGCAAGAGTGAATGGTAGAGATTACATGTTGGTTTTCAATAACTGATCCCAATTGTAATTTAATAACTGAATAAAGGAAGAAAAGAGGTTTTCTACAACAGATTTTAAATCCCAAACCTCTACTTTACATCTTTCAAGTAATTTGGCAATGAGGCTGCAGATATATTAAATGTTCACCCTCTTACAAGCAATCTCTATATGCTAACCCACAAGGGAAACTCAATAATTGCTGTATAAGATGAGAAGTATGTTTCCAATTTACAAGAACAGGAAAACTGCAGTAGAGGAGTAGTGTAAATTAATATAAGAAAACCTTCACAGGGCTATATCCTGGCAAAAAATTTTTTTTAAAAAAAAGAAAACGCACTCAGCTCTGCTGGGCCGTATATCACTCCCTTGGCAGCCTTGCTGGGAATCCCTGTTTCTGATGGAGGAGGCGATGAGACTGCTTTGCTGAGGGATTACCTCTGCCCCCAGACACTTTCCAACTGCAGTCCAGGGTGCAGGTACCAAAAAGGTGCTGATCAGGGAAGAAGTCCGTTGTTTTACTGTGAGTTACGCTTCCTGGTAATGAAAAGGAAAACGTGGTCTCTCCGTCCAAGCTATAGGCGGATTTCAAAAGGTAAATGAGGGTGTAACACAACGATCACCATTGTGTTTGAAGCGCAGTAGCAATTGTCAATGAGGAAAAGTCAGCCAGACATATCATAAAGCTAATTAAAACTGTGTCAGGAGATAAAATAATTAGGACATGGTGTACAGAGATGTGTCATTATGTTATTCCAGAGGAAAAAAATAAAGGAAAAAAAACATTGAAATTTTCAAAAATTTAAATGAAATAGAGAATTTCATACAATAGCAAGAAAGCAAATTAATTACTGCTTCACTCAACACTGACAGAGAGCATAATAGAACTAAGAACCTCTAGAGATTTGTTTAAAGATAAAAAAATAACTTGTTTTTCAGCTGGCAATTGTTTGTCTCATCCTGATGTCCTATTACTTTGTCAAAGTGACTCATTCTTTCTGTGATCTGCAGGAAGTCACTTAAAGTTCCAGGAATATATAAGAAGGGGGAAGTCCCACCGCAGCAAACAAAATCCTGACGGTGTGTATACCTTTAAAGGTCTGAGTCTGTAAAATTATGAAATGCATTTGTCTGAGGTGCTGACAAGCTTCACTGTAAGGAGAGAAAACACAAGAAGCATTACAGCTCTTCAATTTCTGAAATCCATTTTTTTGTACACGAGCGACTGGTCATGTCTTTGCAAATTTCTCAAGCTGCATCCCCATAAAACAACAAAATTGGGCACTGTCAGCAGAAAAGGAGCATTTTGAATGCATCAGTCAGAGAACAAGCCCATTTGAAAAACACACTTAAGGAAAGGTCAAACGGGAGGTTCTAGAAACCCACTAAAAACTCTCACGTGAGTGCCTATATTATATATTTGGATACTGATACACTGCTGACTACCACAAACTTGCATTTCACGTGACTCATGCTCATTTCGTCTCCCATAACAAAACTTAATTAAATATTTCTACATCTGGCTTCTTGACATGCTTTGAAACTTTCAAAATAATTCCCTTAAACCTTGAGAACTCCTGAAAAATGTATTTGTGAGTACTTCTGCTAGAAGTCACCATGGTTAATTACAGTGAAACAGTCTCAGTGATTGCTATCATGTGTAAAGTTAATTGTCTCATTAACCTTAGCTGTTATAATCTAGTCCCCTTATAAATGAGAATCAAAAGTAAGACTAGAAATGAAGTATAAATAATGACATCAAAATACCGTATATTCCTCCATTGTGATCTTTAAGATTTAAATACTTGTCTCCCCAGGTTAATAACTAGTAAGTGCTGTCATGTCACAGTGAAAGATTAGTAGAAAACTGGCCTTGCTGTGTTAGTGGTATCTTTGGATGCCTTAGTGCATTTCAGATTCACTAACTTTGTTTCTCTTTGCCATTTCTATCTCTAGGCAACAGAAAATTAAGTGATTACTTAAAATTGAAGAAAAAAGTTGTGCCAATATTCAAAAAATCCTTTGAAGTAGGTAAGGGAGAATGTGTGCAAACTTTCCACGGTCCCTGTGTCCATAAAGATAAGATCAAGGACAAGTTTAAGAAGATCCTAGTGAGGTGACAGAAACTCGTGATGACGTGACAGCCTTTGACTAGCATTAAGGAAGCAGCGTCAAGGGTGAGCTGAGTTCATTCACTGTTCCACCAGACGCTGCAAGTCTGCACTCTGAGGGCTTAAGGATGAGTAAAGAACCCAAATAGTTAACCAGATGTTAAAGTCACCTGGAAGAAGTAGATTAAGATTTAGTCATAGTTTGGCTCAGATATTGCCCATTGAATGCATTCCTGTATTCCTGTCTATTAACCCAGATATACTGTGTCAAAAAAATTATAGAATAGAAAAATGACAAGAGCTACCATTAATTGGATATTTACTACGTTAGTCAATGTTAATTGAATACTTACCTATACTTAGTAAGGAGTTGATTTACTCTTTTATTTCTATTTAATTTTATAACACATTATTTGGTAATTAATTGTCCCCATTTTACAGAAGACGTTTAGACTGCAGTGCCCCATGGGACTTGGTTTGTCAGACGGGAAAACGTACCAGCCATCTGTATCACTCTACCTCCCTGGAAAAGAAAAGAGACTATAATATGAAGCCCATGTGTGAAACCTTTCACCCTGCGAACTAGAAATATGTGACCTGGCACAGTAGTAGACACGGACAGTTAAGGCACTGGTTTCTCACCAATCAAATGTGTAGACCATTGGATGTCAGTTTTGTTTATGTTTTGGTTCAGTTGTATTTAATTTGGTGGCTCTTTAGTCGTATGCTCTACCTAAAGAGAATAACATGTAAGACCCTCAATGTAAGGAGTGTTTATCAATAATCATAGTCTTATAGTCTATCTCATAAAAGGCAATTCCATCTACTTTACACAATAATATAAAATAATTTTGAAAATCTTAATAGAAAGTCAACTATAACCTTTTTATAGTGAAAACAGATTTTTTTCTACATTATTTCTCAATAAGTAACCTCTATTGTTGTCTTAGACAAGCAAGAGAAATTATATAAGGCATCTGGACTGGATAAGAGATTTTAAGAGGAAATATATAAGAGAAATGGCCCGAGTAGCAGAATGCATTCTCCAGGGAATGGGGGTGAGAGGAATCCAAAGGGTTACTTTTCTTTTTCTCTTTAGAGCTCATCCCAAATCAGGAGTAATGGGGGCTGGGAAAAGAGAATCTTATAAAATGGAGGTACTTGATGAACAAAGGCCTGATTGCTGGGGAGATTGTCTAAATTATGGCAATTATGCTTAAGGTTATAAAAGATGGGGGCAAACTCACCTCCTCTTCCCTTGTTATATTCTTATATTCCCTCCACTCCTCTGCTCAGCTCTTGGCCCCTTTCAATCCCTCTCCTCTTGTCTCACACTCGTTACTTTGTCTCCTGCTAATTTTCTTTTCTTGCTACCTATAATTATTAGGCTATGAAATTCTCTACATATTTTAGCTGAACTTGTGAGTGATGAATACCTGAGGACATGATTTACAAAATAAATCTATGAAGACAAAATGGTTTGCCTAAAAGGATACCCACGTCTCTTCAGATACGCTAAAGAAGGGTTCCCAAAAGAGGGAACCCTTTGTGAAGAATTCTTGATTTGTCTTACTGACCTGTGAACATGGGCTCATAGAACTCCAAGCATTTTTCAGGGAATCCAAATATGCATAATTTTAAACCATGGGCTTTTGGATGGATTTTCTTTGAAACATTATTTAAAATTTCAACTTAATAAAAAGCAGTCTTAGAATTCTACAATTTTGTTTTTACTCATTTTTTTTTGTTCTTTTACCCCATGTCAGGGGCTTGTGATTGCAAAGTAAAGAAACCTCTTGTATGTAGCTCATGGTAACAGGGGAGTAATTGAGGATGCAGTATTTGGTTCCTTAGCAAATGAACAAAACCAAAAATGACATACCACTTGGAGGCTGAAACTTGAATATAAAACACAAAAGCTGACATACTTTTCTAGTTCCATGCAATACTGATTGCATGGTACAATTTTTCTTTGTGTGTGAGCACATTTTCTGTGTGTTTATGTGCTCCCTCAATAAAAGTTTTATTTTCTTATGAATAGTTTTTTTCTCCAACATTATGTTGGTTAGCATGTGCCTTTGGCTCTTGGCTCTTATTCCATCCCACCAGATTTCAGCTCAGAGATTACAGCACTTAATGCAGACCCTGTTTCTCTTGTTTTCATTATTAAGTAAATTATCTCACTAGCCAGACAATTAGATGGACAGGTGTTTATCTTTGAGCCAGTCAGTGTTTGCTAGTGGGTCAGGTTATAAAAAAGATGATAATGAGGCTTACCATTTAGTGGTTTTTATGGGCATGGTATATCTCAGAGAAGCTGGTAAGAAATGGACAAGGCAGGCAATTATATGTCTATGGTATATTCTTGCATTGCATTCATACATACATGCACTCAACAAAAATGTGTTCAGAATATGGAAGAACCTATAGAATTCTCTAGAGGTTTAGAATGATTCACTGTATATTTATTTAAGTATATTTTAATATTTTAACCTCCCTACTGTGAAGAGATATTAATATAGCTGTGCTGAAAGACTATTAAATAAACCAATAACTAGCCAAGAAATCTCATTTTCAACTACAAATCATCTCAAAGAATCTATATGAATAAATGAAAAGAGAAAATATCTTAAAAAAAGACTAATTGGGAAAGAAGCATATTAGATATTGAGCAGATTATAAATATAAAATGTATAATCAAAATTTGCAATATAGTCTAGTTAATTGATCTATTAATATGACTACATTCATCAAAATAACAAGATAATTATTAAATGACAATTAAACATGAATAATTCTTAAATTATCAAATTCATATTATACAAGATTAGGAAATGTTTTTTATAAAAAGATAATATCAATATTTATTTATGGTGTGTAACTAATTTATTTAAAATACACATATATTCTTGGTTGCATATTGCTTTCAGTGTTTTATGGTTTTATCAAAGCACACACAGGAAAAACACCCACTGAGGTAATTTTATAAGCTATATTTAATAGTTGGTATGTATTAAAGTCCAGTCATTTAGTAGGTTTCAAAGCAACCTTATTTTAAGTTGGAAAATATCATGAGCAAAATGCTTAAGTTCTATAAAATATCTGGAATATTTAGTCAAAAACAGTGAACAGTAAATGTCTAATTTTCTTGCCAAGGTATTTAAATACACACATATACAACACACACACAATGTATCTATGAAGCATGCCAAAAAATTCTCTATTGGATTAAATGAGATGGAACAGAAAATGTGATCTTTTATACCAGAACTCTATTAAAATTCTTAATCTAAAATTTATTTGTAGCCTACCCTTCTGAGTAATCAACATGATAACTATTTCAGGAATCCAACTTTTTTTTTCTATTTATCTTTAGAAAGACTGACACTTAAAATAAATGGATAGTATCAGCTAGATAAATGCTTACAGTATATTATTATACTTTAAAATTTTATTCATAGCAGTTTTGTACAACCCAGTTGCTTATAATTTGCTGTAATTGCTCCTCAAATAGAGCATTAAGTTTTATGGCTTTATATTTTCCTTGACTAAAAGGCTTTATTACCATAACAATGTACCGAAAATGGAAATATTGATACCATAACCTCTAAGTAATGTTTGCTTATTATTTAATGTAAGAATATGCAGCTTAATTCTAAATGAATCAGAAAGTGCCAGGGAGTTTTTTCTTTCCTTTTCCTAACATATTATTTCTGTCCTAATAGTTCTCAAACTCTTAAAGAATAGAACCATTCTATTTTATTACATATTTTTTATATATAGCAAGGCAGAGGTCCCTGTTAATATCTAAAATAAAAAGAAGTATTCTAATTTAAACCTTGGTTTCTTATTTTTCTACAGACTGATGCCCTTTGTGGGAGCTTAGAAATTTATAGCCAAGCCCAGATCTATTAGGATCAAGACATAAAAGAAAAAAATGATTTTTAGTGCAGAGGGAAATAACCTTTTACAATATTAATAAAGGCTCTCTATACTTACTATATTTCTTTGACCTATAATGTCAGAAATATAGATTACACCCTTAAATCATGCTCTTCTAGCTTCATACCAAATTTGCACTGTTTGGCTTTATCACAAATATGTCCAGATTTTTACAACATCTGGCACATTTATAGCAATTAGTTCTGGGCAGGCTGTAGTACCGCCAGTCTCAATTTCTCAGTCCAAGAACATACACAAATTATGATTAGTAATGATTTATTCAATGATGAAGTAATTCATCTTAGTCAGTTAAAGCCTAAAACTATGAGTTGACAGTTGTGATTTGTGCTATGGTTTTCTTTGATATCATCAAGTTCTTTTTAAATGTTAAACTGAATGGATACAAAAAAGTGAAAAGCAGTTGAAATAAATACTATGCCCAGTAAAATATTCTATATCTCTAGAGGATAAAATGATGAAATCGTACACCAATTATACCAATCTTTTTCAAAATAGGTACGTAAACTACAGTGTTTGGAACATTCTGAGAGATCTTGTAAATTTTAATTAATTCAGTTCTATTACCAATTGGCCAAAAGCCTTCATTTATAGAGCATCATTTATAGAGTGTCATATATGAAAACCTCATAAAAGAGTTGAATTAGGATTAACAATGATGATTTTTTGGAAGCATTGAACTACGATTCATGCTTTTGCTTTGTCCCCTCTATATTGTAAGTTCTTTCCTCTTCTTTGCCTATCTGCTTTCTATTTATGTTTGTCAAGGTGGCTTCATTAGTAACTTACCTGGGAAATTCTTCCCTTGTCACAGAATTTGGAACTGTTTGCATTTATCTTGGTCTACCTGTTACCTTTTCACTTGAAAATGCAGCAACATTCCTAGTTGAGTATCTGTATGCTGAGTAATCTGTACTCATCACAGTGTTGAGTACAGTGTGTTTAGGTACATAGTAGATACTTTAAAAATTCTTGCTGCTCTATTTGGGAAAAGGCATGAGTACTATGGTTCATTGTGGCACATCTTCAGGAGACTAAGTATTGTAACACAATGCTAATACAATTTGCAGTATGATCTCAGCTTCAGAAGCCATGCAGATACCCAACACAAATGAGTGCTCTTTTGCCATCCTACCCTGTATGTGGGTAAGGGCATGTGAGTAATAATGGAAGGAGACATATCTTCTCAAGCCTCTCTTTTCACTTTCAGAGGACACATCATCGGATTCTGGGAAGTGGCTAGACTACTAGGTAGCAGGAGTCTCGAATTATGAATTATGTGTTAGAAGAGAACCAGTCGCTGACCAGTAACACTCCTTTTGACTTCATGTGAATGACAAATCCTCTTCCATTGTGTTAAGCTTACTGAAAATTGGGAATTTCTCTCTTTGAGGAGCTGTTATTAATGTGACTAAGTAGAGTTCATCATTCTTATTTCCATCTTTAAGTTGGATTGCTTTGATTACTTTCATAGTCCAAAATAGACTTTTATTATTTTCTTCATGATTAAGGTTTTCATTTTAGGTCTGTCTTTGTTATGGTGGGGGGAAGGGACAAAGCAAATCCTGTCACAATTATCTTCCACATGTCAGTGGAAAGGCATTTTATATGTCACTACGCTTCTTGCTATGTGGATATTTTGATAATCAACCTGATCTTAATACAACAACATTGATCTCTTGGTCTTTGGGCTAAATCTGAGCTTCTGTTGTTTGGATGATTACATATCGTCTTTATTTCTCTAGTACTTCCCTCCCCACAGACTCACTACTTCTCTCAATTCTGAAGGATAACCTCTTGATTCTTACACATATTGGTTTTTTATCCAGTTTTATTGAGGTTAATTAACAAATAAAAATTGGATATATATTAAAGTATACAATGTGATAATTTGTATACATGCACATGGTAAAATGATTACCCCAATCAAGTGAATTAACACATTCTTCATCTCACATAGCTGCTATTTGCATGGTGTGTGTGATGAGAACATTTAAGATGGACTCTCTTGGCAAATTTCAAATATACCATAGAATATTATTAAATGTAATCACCATGCTATATGTTAGGTACTCAGAACTTACTCATTTTATAACTGAAAGTTTGCATCCTTTGAAAACTATCTCCCACTCTCCCACACGTGGAAACCACCATTCTTTTCTGCTTCTATGAGTCTATTTTACTTTCCACATGTGAATGAAATCACACAGTATTTGTCCTTCTGTGCCTGGCTGTTTTCACTTGGCTTAATACCCCCACATTTACTCATGTTATTGCAAATGGCAGGGTTTCTGACTTCTCTGTGGCGGAATAACCCTCCACTGGGCCACATTTATTCTATTTTCTTTCTCTGTTCACTCACTGATGGACGCTTAGGTTGTTTCCTTCTCTTGTTTACAAGGGTGGACCCCTCAAAATGGGATTTATTTATAAAAATAATGTGTATGTATTCTTACATGTTTAAACTTCAGTTACCTTCAAAGCACTCTCCATTTAATGCAATACACCTATTGAGACATTTTATCCACTGCTCAAAAGAGTTTTGAACTCGGATACCCTTTAGTGCTTCTGCCATTTTATTTTCACCTCTTCCACATCAGCTAAATGGTTCCCTTTGAGGATTTTTTTTCATCCAAGGAGACAACAACAACAACAACAACAGTTACTTGGGGTGAGATCACATGAATAGGGAGGGTGGGGCATGGGAGCCATGATGTTTTCGGTCAAAAACTGCTGAACACTCAGCACAGTGTGGGCAGGTGTGCTCGTAAGTCACCCCTCATGAAATGGGTAAATGTATTGAAAGAGTCTTCAAAAAAATTCACTGAAGCTGAATGCAGCCTCTCACAACAATGCCAGTTGGTGCACTGGTACAGATGGGTTCCTAGACCACTCACCTGGTGGGGGAAGCCTGTGCTACAAGGGGCCTGCCCTCCAGAAGATAATTCTGTGAATTATGTGAATAATATTGTGAATAATGCTACATATTGTGAATAATGCTACATATATTATTCATATTGTGAATAATGCTACAATGAACATAAGAATGTGGATCTCTTTTAAGGTAATGATTTCAATCCCTTTGGGTAGGTACCTGTAAGTGGAATTACTGGATCATATGGTAGTTCTATTTTTAATTTCTTGAGGAAACTCCATACTGTTTTCTATAATAGTTGTATCAATTTATGTTCCCTCTAACAATGTTCAAGGATTCCCTCATTTTCAGACTCTTGCCAATACCTATGGTTTTTCTTTTTGATAATAGTTATACTAACAGGTTTGAGGTGATATCTTATTTTGCTATTGATGTGCATTTTTCTCAGTTTAGTGACATTAAGCATTTTTTCACACATTTGTTGACTTTTTGTATGCATTCTTTGGAAAAATGTCTATCCAGGTCTTTTGTCAATTTTTTAAAATTAATACTTTATTTTTTATTTTATATATTTATTATTTTCTATCACCATTTATCCCCTCTCTTCCCTCTTCTACTTCCACCTCTGCTCCCTGCATTCATCACACTCTTGTTCATTTTCATGGTTCTTTCTCTTTTTTTCTTTGCTCAATTCCTCTAACGCCTAATTCTAGGATCACAGCAAAAGTGAGGGGAAGGTACAGATATTTCCCATATACCCCTCTCTCCAATACACACATAGCCTCTTCCATTATTAACATCATCCAGCAGAGTGTCATGTCTGTTGTTATTAACAAATTATCATAGATGCAACTATTTTTAGTACTTTTTTCTTTTAAACTTTTTCTTTTTAAACTACTAAAGTTAAAAATCATTTAAATTTCACCATTCCGGAGTATTCTGAATTTACTATATATTCATTTTATATATAGTAAATATAAAGTATTTATAAAGTATATATATAATACTTCCATATGTTTTCATGTTGTTCCTTAGTATCCTTTCATTTCAACTTGAAAAATACCTTTAGCCTTTCTTATAAAGCAGGTCTAGTGGTGATAAAATCCCGCAGCTTATGTTTGTCTGTGGACATTTTTTTCTCTTCTTTCGTTCTGAAGAGCAACTTGCTGGGTATAGCATTCTTGTTTGGCAATTTTTCCCAGTATTTTAAAGAATAAAATGTTTCCACAAGGACACCTTTCCCCATGGATGGGTGCCAGGTTATTGTCTCCATGGAGGGGTGCAAATGGAGGACCACCTAGATCGCCACATGGCCTGCACTCACATTATATTTGTTTTCAAAGACAGACAGACTTGTTACCAGGCAAGAGCTAGTAATGGACTAATCTAATTTGTTGAAAATATTATATTTTATTTATTCCTTTATTAATCATCATTCCTATTTACTATTTTACACATGTATCAGATTGTGGAGTGATGTAAAAAGGTAAACAAGGCCTAAGTTTTCCCTGCTTTTGAGAAGCACACACTGTGTAGCAAAAGGGAAGGACTTTGCTTTCTGAGAACATCTGCTCCTAGGTTAGTTTTTCAACCCTACCACTTAATAACTTTGTGGCTTTGGCTAGTATCTCGTTGTTGTCTCAATTTTTTAATCTTTAAAATGAAGGTAGTAAGAGTCCCTCCCTCAAAAGTCTGATGTTATGGTTGCCTATGTTTTAAAAGTTTAGAATAGCGTTGAGTACAAAGGATACAGTATGGCTCTAATAGTTCTGTACTATTTTCTTTTAATTTTCTAAATGAGAAAAATTAGATTTTATTGAAATTGAGTAATATCATGAATACTAATCTGTTAGTGGGTGTAAGATGCTAGCTTTAAACCCAGTTCTTTCTGATGCTAAATCTCTTTGTACTTCACCTCTAACACTGCTTCTTGGAGACATAGTCCAATGAAATTAAGGCAATGGACTCTTAAATGACACTAATAATTTAACCAGTATTTATTTTAATAGTATTTATCTGGATAATTGTGTCCTTTATTTTATCACACACGCACAGATATGATTCAAACTACTCTTGTAACAATAGAAAAAAGAAGTTACTTCTCTCTTTATAATTACTGACTTTTTTTTTTATCATTAGCAGATTGTTCAGCCCACGGATGAATCATTTCTTGTGTTTTTTTCTTGGCTAGTTTTTTTTTTTTTTGAGCTCCATCTTTGTAAGACCAATAAAGGGAAACTCATAGATGTATTAATTCCCTTCTGTTAACTAATGGCATCAAACGGAGGGATTTTTTTCAGCCTGAGTTGTTCTGCTAACCACATGGACCAAACATGATTGACACACCCATCTTCCAGAAAATTACAGAGAGCAGGTACCTGAGTTATTAGAAATTTCATCTGCTCAGAACTGCTCCCCTCCCTGTTTAACACAAAAGAGAGCCTCCCTCTTTTTCTGCCTTTTATTTCAGGTAATAATGTTAGCTATTTTTAGATTCCAAAAACATGGTCTAATTCTTTTTTCCTCTATCTTGTCAATTTAAGCCCATAATGATTGCAAAGGTCACCTATGATGTGTGTACACACATGCAGACAAATCTAACATTTCTTAATTTAAAGCCTTGTTAGTTCTTGTCAATACTATTATTACTTCCTTTTCCACTCAGATGTATTACAAATATTTCCCCTATACCTTCTTAGGAGTATTCCTAAATTTAAAAGTGTGATTAAAAAAAAAACAAAAAACACTTGCTGCCCTGGCTGGTATGGCTCAGTGGACTGAGTGCCAGCCTGCGAACCAAAAGGTTGCTGGTTCGATTCTTGGTTGGGGCACATGCCTAGGTTGTGGGCCAGGTCCCCAGTTGGGGCATGCAAGAGGCAACTGATTGTTTCTCTCACATATCTATATTTCTCTCCCTTTCTTTCTCTCTCCCTTCCCCTCTTTCTAAAAACATAAATAAAAATCTTTTAAAAATCTTGCTAATAATACATTTTTCCCATGAGACTGTTAGCTCCTATATGTGAAGACCTATTTCTTAACTAACTTTGATGATTCCATGTTCAGAATAGTGCTAATACATAGCAGCATCTGTGAATAGTCTTATCAAAAGGAAGTCTGCAAATCTTTTTCTCAGTCCTTGGCTTGAGCTCTTAAGCTCAAACTACTCTCTCTAATTCGACTAATGAATTTACCACCTCCCTTACAGAATTTAACTACCTCCACTTACAAGCTCCGACATTGGCTTCAGCCAACTAGACTCTACGTGAGTGTCTTTCTGGCAATGGCAGAACTCGATTGCTTTTAAAGTCTTATTGCTGTCAATGCTTTCCTGTTTTTTCCATTTTTATAGTTCACTTGGCTTTTGATAAACTATATTGCCTTCAAATCTAACAGCTTCTACTGCTTACTGTGTTTTCCCCTCAGTTTGTCTTAGGCCATTTCTATAGTACCTGTTTTCTGATTCTTCCCTTGTTTTCAACCCCTGGAAGGTCTACATCTCTAGCTTTACATCTCAGGCTCTCTCACTCCTCAGTTGCTGTAATGGCCCTATCATGAGCTGCTATCACTGATGCTTTCCCTAGGTTTTGATATGATGGTATATGACTTGTAAAGAGATTACACACTTGATGTCACCTGGAACTATGAGGTGATCCTTATCTTGGGAGTGTCAGGTGAAGTCTCAAAAGTTAGCAACAGCCAGTTACAATTTCAGAAGTTGCCAGTACTGGGGAGATTTTCAATAATGCTTGTATATAAGATATTCAAGGTGGCACTAACAAATTGAAACTGGAAGAATTTAAATTGGAGCCCGTGAATTAAAGTTTATTATTGAGGGTGGGAAAGCTCAAGGTCATAAACCAATTGAAAATAAAATTGGACTCATATTCAAGAGCCATATTTGAAAGAGGGTATTCATGGCCAAGTTCAAGGTCATAGGCACAAAGAAATAAGAATTCCTTGAGTTAACTTAACATAGAAGAGTCAGGGATTCTGTGACACAGGAAGAAGCTGAAAGATGATTTGCTTTTTTCTTTTTCTTTCACAGGATCTTGTAAGTGATTACCAAACAATGAGAGAGATTTCTTATTCGGGGCAATAAGTACATTAGAACTAGAAAGTCCAGTATATTAACTGGAACTGCAAGTTCAGTCAGTAGGAACCACAAATATCCCTAGAGAAGCATTCTCCTCTCTAGGAATACATTCCTTCTACTTTTTCAAAAGTTGGTATTTCATATTTTAGCAGATCACCACCCTCTACAGCATCTTCAATCCAATTCCAGTCACTTGTAACATATGTTTTGGCTCTCAGATACATGGACAATGAGGAAAAGGAAGATGTTTTATTATAAGACAATCAAGCAGCCTGGCACGTCGCTGCCATATGAAGGGCTGTTCTCTCTTTATGTGAAGTTCCCTAGAGAGTATTTCTTTTCCCAAGAAGGAAATCTTATGCACATCACTGGATAATCAGTTTCAAAGAGAGCACAATAGTCCAACCATATTCTTCACTTTCATGATCACAGTTATCAGTGCCAGTTGAAAAAACCCTTTTTTTCTGTATTTTTTAAAATAGCACTGAATATACTGTCAATAAGTCATAAAAATTTCTGCAACCTCCTTTGCTTTCTATTCTCTGCGATGCATTACATGTCAACACAGACAGTGAATGAGACAAGTTAGACGGATTACATCAGGAGACTAAATCTCTAGGGTTGATGATATCCTTAGGGTAGGGTGCTCAATATTCTGACAGGTGTGCTTCTTAAATTAGACTTTTTCTATGTGCCACATTTTCTATAGCCATTCAAAAGCAGAAGCACTAGGATCAAATTGATTTTTGGACTGTTATCAAATATAAATAACAATTAACTCTCATGTCAGCCTCTAGCAGGCAAGCGCAATTATAGAATGTCTGCACTTCAAAAAAGAATGAAGACATCCTCCTTTGGGCTGAATGATGTAAGAAAGCCATATGTCAGAATCAGAAGGATATTTCCACAACCTCACTGAAACCCTCTACCATTGGACAGGAATGACCTCTAATTCTAATTGCAAGTTAGAGGCTATTTATGACAGAGAATTATGTTTAGACTCTATACCCCTTCCAAGCAAAAGCTACCTTTGTAACCTCATCTCCAGATAGGGCTCCAAGATGCCATGTGTCCCAAAACAATGAATCATAGTTTTCTGATATTAATCCACAATTCTCACCCTTAAATATTTCCAAATCATTTTCTTTAGGGGTGCTCTGGTCTTTATCTCACAGGTAACTATTTGATTATTTGAAGGTAGAACTTAGAACTAGTGAGATGTATCCATGGGTATTAAAAACCTAGGTTTCTTATTACATGAAGTCCTGCTATCTTCAGTTTGTATTCTTGCCCCAAGGTTCAACACAGCTGCTCAAGCTCTGCCCACCAGAATTGGAAAGAAGGGAGGATGTACACTCACTTTGAAGGTGCTTTCTGGAACCTACACATTCCACTTAGGTTTCATTTTATTATAACTTACTAATATTACTGCGCATAAGATGTAACAAAAATATACTCATTACTTTGGATGTCCATGTGAACAGTTAACATGGTGGTTGCATTATCGAGAAAGTAGCAAAGAATGAGAATTAAGGAACAACTAGTAGATTCTGCTCTAACCAGTCAGTGAACTTTCACTAGCTCTTCCTGGACCCCAGAGAAAGGCAAGTTAATTTCATTACCCATGTTTAAAATAGAAATTTGTTAAAAACGTTATTTTAGGATGATAAATATTCATGTTCAGTTAAATCTTAATTACTCATAAAAGAGAAGTTTGAGCTATCTAAAAGGTTAAGATTTTGGTTGTCAGGTATATGACCTTGATCTAGGAAATGGAATCGGTCATCTCGCTCTTTCCCTTTTCCTCCTCCCTCTGCACCTACTCCTGCACGCGCACGCATATCACAAACACAAATATTTTGTAGTCCTGAGGATCAGTTTTCTCATCTTAAAAAAATTCAGTAATAGTTACTTTTTTGTTTCCTTCTTGGTGTTTTAGAGAATTTAAAAATGAGATAATATATGACCAAGTGCTCTTCCAAATTGCATGGCTCCTTAAATATCCTTCTTATGATGATCATGTGAAGAGTGGGCCCTTGCAGGCTCCAGCGTTAAGATTCTCTCAGGATCTAAATGGAAAAACAATAAAAATGTTATTAATTCCCCTGTACATCAAAAGGACTAGAATCGTATGACCTTAAGTTCCCTTGCTTATGCAGCAAATGATTTTTAAGCATCTGTTCTATGTTCCAAAAGTTCATGTGGTCCTGAGCTATAGCAGATAATAAGACACAGAATTCTTTAACTCATGAAACTTACAAAGGAAAGGAGAATACACATCTAAATAATGATGTAATGATATGGCATAGCTACACTTTGAAGAGAAACTCTTGTATGCACGTGTAACAATGACACTCGTAAACTTGCAGGCCTGCATGGGCAGCCAGGGCTTTCTGATGCCGTGGTGTTTAAATACAAGTTCAAAGGCTAAGAAGGCAGTAACTTTGCAAAGAGGACCATTCCTAGGAGATCAGAGAATGAGAAAAAAGTCCAGGTAGGAGAAGAGCATCTGTTAAGACCCTGAAATGAGAAAGGTCATGGGACATTTATGGATATTGATAAGTTCACTTAATGGTTCTGGGTCCTGGTTTTCTAGTTTATAAAATAATAATAATAATGAGTCCTAATTCCTTAACAGAGAATAAAGTATAATAAGTTATTTGAAAACTGTGAAATGCTACACAAAAAAATAATTATTCTGTTTACCTGATATAAGCTTTAAAGCTTTGGATTTTTATGCTTACTATGTGGTTTCCAGCCCCCTTTGCTCCCTAAACATAGAGTTAGTGTTTTACTGTGGCTATGGTGAATTGTTTTAACTTTTTTTAGTTTTTAATAGAAAGGAAAAAAATAAATGTTTAAGTTGTAGAGTGATAATAATAGAACCAACCAATCCCAGAAATATGTGTGGAGCCCCATTATTGGCTCTATCTGAGAAGAATCAGTCCCTAAGTTTTAAATTATCTTGATAATTTTATTTATTTGGAAATATTAGAGAAAAGAGGGGAGACCCAGGGAATATAGCTTTACATACTACCTTATGACCAAGCACCTAGCTTTGGTATTTCCAGCTGGTGGTGTGACTTTCCTGTTTGACGTGACACCATCAGATGTCACTGTGACCTCTGCCTAAAAGCCACGTGTCACTGAAATCCACTTGGTGTGATGGAATTCATGCCACTATGAAGAATACATCACCACTCGGTATTAAAGTGGCTCGTAGACCACACAAAGACAGTTGGTTATGCCCCCAAAACCTTTCTTTCTCTTATTATAATGGTCTGCTTCTGAATTTAACAGGAATCAGACAGAAAACCCCAGTGTGCTACAACATTCAATTCAAAATAAAATTCTGTCTTTCTAAACACTTTTGAAATGTGACATCTTATTCAGAATCAACAATTATAATGAGTGCCTACAATGCAGAAAGTGAACTTTAGCTGCTTTCACCCAGTTTGCCTGATTTAAATATTTCTAACAAGCCATATGATTGATCAGATAAAGCATTGTTATCTCTGTGTTGCAGCTAAGGAAACATATACTGAGAAATATTAAATTGTATGATCATATAATTCAGAAGAAGCTGAGCCAGAATTTTAAATCTACCTTACTGTACATTCAGTGTTTGCTCTTTTGTAATTAATTACCCCTTCCTTTGTATCTATCTCCTCAACCCTCCACCCCCCACACATAGCAGAGCATGTTATACAATATAAAGACCCTTGAGAAGATGTCATGCACTTGATTTTTTTGGAAATAAATGTCCTCGTTAAAGCTATGACCCATTGGGTCAATATAAGAGAAGAGATAAATTGTTTGATTTACAGAATAATGGACTTTTTAAAAATTAACATGCTGATACTCCAAATCTATCTCCAAACTAAATCTCAGAATAAAAGCTTTACATACTTATCACCTTTTCCTCCTAATTTAAGCCTCACCCATAAACCGTACTAATTCCCAGATCATAATAAACTAGGAAAGCCTTAAACAATAGAGCCAGACAGGGAGGTTTTTGATTTCTGCTTCCTGGGAATTACTATTCAAATATGTACTTTCCCAGGAATTCTTAACATCTAAAGATCTACAAACATCACCAATTAAGTTATCCAAATATCAGACAGTGTCAGCCACTTAAGTCTTCCCAGAACTTGTTTTAATTCTCTGAATCATCTCTGTAGTATATAACATTGTACAACAGATGCATAAAGTAAAACAGCTTTTATGTATCAGACAGGGAAGTTATAGTTTCTATTAAGGTAGACTATACAAGAAATAAGCAGAAGAGATGTAAGAGAAATGGCCTTTAAAATTCCCACAATCCACAGTTTGCCTAATTCAAGATGCATCCAGAAAAAAACATATATGACTGAGATTTTCTTTTTCCAACTAGCATGGCACTGCCATGCGCCCATTGTGGCAACACAATATGCAATTCATAGGTTGGAAGTGACTTGAAAACATATTTTTTTTATTTTTTATGTTTTTTTGTACTTGAACAGATATGCTTTTTATTTTATGTTATTCCCCTAAGTAGGCAATTTATTGACACAAAATTTTTTCTCTTTAAATTCATGTAACACAAATGTACATATAAAGCAAATATGTTCTAGCTGTATTTACCAGTAAGGAACACAGGGTACTATGGATGGGGCACTACAGACACTGCTGGACACTTAACCCCCCTGAATCCCCCTCTAAACGCCATTGGCACCCCGCATGCTGGCGGTCATTGTGGCAACACAAACCTACCCCACGTGTATTTTTCAAATAGTGCCTGGGTAGAGGGTGTGACTCCCAGTTGAGGACCACTATACCAAATTTGGAGAAAGATACAAAAATGTCTTTCATTTCCTGTAGAGAAATGAATCTCATTGTACATATACATGTTTCATGCATGCAGCAAAAGAGAGGGATAGAGGTAAGTTTGCTATTGTTTGAAGCCACCGTTTGTGGTACTTTTTAAAGCTTTTTTTAAAGATGTTATTTATTTATTTTTAGAGAAGGGAAGGAGAAAGAGAGGGAGAGAAACATCAATGTATGGTTGCATCTCATGCGCCCCCTGCTGGAGACCTGGCCTGCAACCCAGGCATGTGCCCTACATTGGGAATCCAACCAGCGAGCCTTTGGTTCACAAGCCAGTGCTCAATCTACTGACCCATACCGGCCAGGGATTTTTCAGTTACTTTTTAATGCAGTCATAGGAACCTGATACACAAATGACACATTATGAAGTGTGTCAAAAATCAGTAGTGATGATTGAATCATGAAGCTCCGCTGGAACTGGAAAGGGCTAGGTTCAATTTTAGGGCATCCAGTCCCATGTTCAACCTTCTCCTTTTACACGTGAGGAGTTTGCAGCTCAGAGAAATTAATCCATTTCCCATGGAACACAGAGGTAGTCAGTAGCAGAGTCTGGAATAGAGCTGAGAATCTTGAGTCTCAGTCCAGTGCACTTCCTCCTCTGGTACAGGATTCCTTTGTCTCTGAGCAAAGCCTGCCATCCCAGATTCAACACCAGTCAGGTATGCTCAGCCCATTTTGGCCAACCAGTGCCAACTGACTTGATCACCTGCCTTTTGTAAGTCTCACAGGCTAAGAATACCCTTTTTCCTACCAGAATGCTAGAGCGCAGGGTCTAAGCATATTTAATGCAGTGGTTACTATGGTACCCATGTAATTTAATTACCATTCTTTTGTGAATATTTTAAAATGAAATTGCTAAAAGATCAAACAGCACATTCAACATTGTATGGCTATAGAAATGATAAGTAGTTTTTTAACTGAAAATGTGCAGTTCCTGTGGGGAGTTGATTATTTTTTATGAGTTAAAATTTAATTATGGTATTGGAGATTATATATATATTTGTTTCTTTAATATATTACTATACTTCAAAAGTTAAATATGTCAGAAGCATTTTACCTTTTAATTTTACAATGCTGACGTTACCTTGTAAACCTCAACTGCAATTTCACCACCATATTTTATATATGTCTAATTAGAGAAAGCCCTATCTATGTACACTATTCAAGGAGATCTTGCAAAGAAAACAAAGAAGTCTAAGGAGTTTTGCAATTTGCTATTAGAGTTATCTGAAAGGATAACAGCATGTAGATCAAACCATTCATATGTAAACACTGAAGTACCTATGAAGTACCAAATTCCATGCTAGAAAGTTTAGCTCCAAAGAGAAAAAAAATAACCTTTAAAGCCTCACTATGCAAAGTGTGGTCTAGGAACCAGTTGTATCAGGTATCAGCATCACCTGGAAGCTTGCAAAGAATGCAGATCCCATCTTAGACTCATTAAAGGCGAATCTGTATTTTTAACAAGATCTCCTTGAAATTCTTTATCCACATTAAAGTTTGAGAAATCTTGGTCTAAAGAATTCACAGTCCAACAATGAACAAAATCTTGTAACAAACTGCAGACAATCATTGCATGTGATGTAGTGAGATATGCAATGAGTAGTGTGATCAGAGTGAGGGATGTGGAAAGCACTTCAAAGGCAAAGGAAATGGAATTGTATGTCTGGAACAGTAATTGGTATATAATCAAACCAGTAATGTTTGTTCAGTGTCTTGTGTCTTGAAGGTTGAATAGTACTTTCCTAGGAAGATAATAGCCAAAGTGACATCACTGGGTTTAAACAAAATGAATAGCAGTTACAAGGTCGACAGGCATATAACATAAATTGTTCTAGAACTGCAATTGGTTCAGGTTACTTGGACTATAGAGTTCAAGGGGGCCATGGCAGATCAAGTTCTTTGACAGGAGCTAGGTCATGATCTGCAAATCCTAGTAAAGCATTTAGATACTTAGTTAATCTTAAACTAATAAGCATATTCATTTTAAGTAATAAAATTTCCATGGCATATCATTATTCAGAGGGCTGATAATGATAAAACCTACAAGAAGTTTTCTTTGCTTTGAATTCTGGTTATCTTATGTCCTTTTGTCCTTTTTATTTTTGCCTGAACTATATTTAATAGTAAGAAGGTGTTAATGTTTTACACAGCTGAAATATTTGCATTAGAAATTGAGGGGTTTTGTTTAGTATTTTTCCTGTATTTCTCATGCATAAATCAGTGACTAACACATAGTAACTGATCTAGAAATATTTGATATGGGCAGCTGAAAATGACTTCAAATAGGGGTTAACTACCAGCTGGGAAACTTTGAATAAATACATGTGGCCCTATACATACTTTTATTATAAATTAAAAATTAAGTGCAAACTACCATAGGAATAAACAAGGAGATGTTTAGTAAAGGTAAATCGTTTGGTTTCACTAGACTATGGAGCCAGGGGAGTGCATGGAAGGGCTGTGATGGGCGCCATGTTTCCTATGCATCCTCAGGACTGTGCAATCTCAATGCACAAAGAGCTGATAATAGTGAGAAGCTCCACACTTTGTCATCCTTGCCTATTTCCGTCATGCATACAGAGATTCTTGCACTCCCTTCAAGTGTCTTTAGATGGAAATCCACCTGGCATGCCCTCTCTTAGTGTGATGTGTTTGAGACGATGCACTCTCTTTGGCATGTCTAGTGAGAAAAAAACACAAGCTTGGAGAATTCTTTCAATTTCGTGTGTTCCACAGATGCTAAATTAGCATGTCCCAGGTAGAAGCCTCTCTGTGCAGTGTGCTTTCTACCTGCCCCCCCCAACACCTTTAGTCTTCTTAAAAGCAGTTAAAAGCCAAATAGATCTAGGCTGTTCCAAAAGAGGAACAATGCTTCGGAAGTTTGAGTCTAGTTGAGGACTCTGTGAGATTGAGTACCCTGCTCAAGCTGCTGTCCAGGGTTCTGAAAAGGAGAGCCTGTTTTCCAAGCTATTTCACTATTCTAAGTTTCAATTAAGTGGGATTTACACCCTGTTATGTTTGGGTGAACTGTATGGGCACCATCACTCACCAGTAACTGTTATATCAGGATATAAACACAGAGCCATTTTCCAGGCTGCATTCCTCAAAAGATCTAGACTCAACAGTGTTTCCACTTTCTTCCTAGTGATTAGGAAGCATTTTAACCCATTTTAGTTTTGATTGCCTCACAGAGACCCTACCAACTAGGAAGTGAAGATCAGAAGTATATTCAAAAATGATTCCAAGAAACGTTGGTAAGAGTGTAGGGAAATGAGACAGAAAGGGAGGGCAGCTAAAACCTAGTGTGTTTTCAAGCAAGTCACCACTCTACATAACGAGAGCTTAGTCCTGCTGCAGAACTTGGGTAAAAACTACATATTCCTGCCTCAGAGTTATCTCACTTAAGGGGTAAAGGAACTATTCATACACCAACTCTTCTTGACAGTCCTTGGTCGAAGGCTATTCCCTAGTGGTGAGAATATGCCGGCAAGTCCATTCAGCCAGTGGAGCTGGCTCCCATAGCCAAGGGGAGCCCCCAGGAAAGAGGGTGCAGGTGCTGATAGCTGCACATTGATAGCATGAAATGAAATGAGAGTGTGATAGTGGGGAATGGGTAGATTCAAACTGCCTGCCAGTACCATTGAACAATTCTTTTCAAAGACCTAGGATTGCTTTCTCTTTGTGACCTAAATAAAGCTATTATTGAATGTATTATTTGCAGAAAAGGAGATAATTCCTTCAACCAATTTTTATTGGAAATATACTGGAAAAAAATTTAGACAACTAAATAGATTTACAACTAAAATAATTGACCATTTCATGTTTCTTTAAAGAACCAAAAAGATATTTTTTAAAGGTCATTTTCTATCTTGGCCTTTGATTGGATACCATTGGCAATCTCTCCTCTGAAAAACAGCAAACAAAATGCAAATTCCTTCCTAGTAGAATACTCATATGGTATGGCAGTTCTGCTGCACATGCTGCAATAATCTTTTGATTATATTTGTGAAGGCAGCATCAGAATGGTATCATGATAAAGAATACCCATTATTTACCCTTCATCATTCAGGTTCTGGCCAACAGAGGACAGATGGCAGATGCCATATGGAGATTTATAAGTATAAAAATTTTTAAGGATCAACTTATAAGTATATTTATTAATGGAACATCTGTAATGAGGTATATGATTATGCATGAAGCAAAAATTGTACTTTCTGCTCCTCCTTCAAGCAAGTCTCCTTCCCCAGCTGACAAAAATGAGCTGCCATTGGGAAGTCAAGCTTCCTTTTGAGCTAACGATGGGTGGGACAGTTAGCCAAAGAGAGCACAGAAAGCCCCAGGCCCTAGCTTGCCGGAATCAGAAGGGAAAGTGGATGCCTGAGAGAACCCATGGCATCTGTGCCCACATGGCCCAATAGAACCATGCTTAGGAAAGCCCCGACACCAGTTCCCAAGCTGGCACAGGAAATATGACTCATGGATGTTTTGTCGTCACTTCTCTATCCCAGCTTTGGGCTTGGAGAGAGTCAACTTAGAAAAAAGAAACGGACAACTGCTTCCTCCAAGGAATACATTTTTTAGAATGGAAATGGAAGAAGAAAACCTTGCTCAATCGAAGTCCCCTTCTCTGTAGAGTAGTAAACATGGAAAGAGGAAGACATGTATTTTACAGATATACAAGGGAGAGGATTTGACTCTCTAGCAGTGGTTGAGTAGATTTCCTTTAAAGATTTTCATATTCAATGTAGGTGAACTAGGAAAGACCTAAGAGTTAGTATCTGAATATGTGGATTTCTGTGATCTTGAGCAATTCATTTCACCTCTCTGGCTCAGTTAGATATTCAATACAATGGGTTCTTAAAGAATTGTTACATGGTTAATGACTTTCAAACTGGGTTCCAAATGGCCCTAGGGTTTCCTGGAAGCATGACAGAGTTCATTGCTAAGGAGCTCTTAGAATCCTGTCTTCTATACAAAGTAACTCCCTTTGGACTGTTTTGTTGTTGAAATCACAGACTTAATTCAAGCACAACAACAAAAATTTTATGACAAAGTATTTTTTATTTTAAAAATATTTGAAAACCAATAAAATAATACATAAGATAACTTCTCTATCTTCTCTATGTTTATAAAAATACTATTTAGAAGTATCGGCATTTGAGGTTAGGATGTCATGCACATGTAACAACCCACTGTTCAAAATTGTTGACAATTTTTTTATGTGCACCATAGAATTACTTGGAATTGCTTCCTCCTAGCATACCCATTCAGTCATAAATACTTCCTTTAAAGTAGGCTCTCTAATGTTCATGTATAACTTCAGGGTTTTAAATGTTAATACAGTAAATGTAAAATAGAAACGGAGGGCTTTCAAGGTCTTTTTATTTTATCAAATCAAGTAGCTTTAGCCTTTGAAAGTACATTTTAAAAATTACTTAGAGAATTGTTGCGACACCGATTGTTGAAAGTTGGTGGTATACTTAGAAATTACCTGGCCTTTAAAAGGTTGATGATAAACAGAAACAAAGTCACATTGGGAAACCCGGTTCCTTTATTTTTCCACTTATTCGCTAGAGACATATTCCCCGCTTATGTTTTGCACACAGTGTTATGTGCACAGAAAGAAAACGATTACCAAAGAGTTCCACCTCGAGAGTTCGGACTCGATCGAGAAAACACGCAGGAAACTAATGTGTTACACGGCCGTTGGAGGGCCATGGAATGGGAGGGAAGCAGCGACCCTTGTGGAGGAGTCCAGGATGCTGTGGTGCGCTGGGTAGTCTGCGGTTTCAGGATAAAAATGAGGCCCTGTAACATGACAGCTGGGGTAGCTTTATGGCTCCCATGTTTGTTTCATGGATGTTTCTTTCCTCCTGAAGATCCTGCGAGCACTTTTTCTTTTTTTTTTTTTTTTTTTTGCGCCATTCTAAAGACTACCAAGATTCCAACTCTTACTGTTTTTGGGGGCGTTTTTCCTAGAGATTCTCTCTACACCCACTCTGTCTAACTGTGGAGTAAGGAGTGATTCTCACAGCAATGACATCATTTCCTTTTCCAAAGGAACTTCTCACACCTCTTTGTTTGAAAACATTTTGAAAAGAATGCCCAAAATATATAAACCTAGACTTTGGATGTTCTTGCATTTGCTTTCTTCCATTTTTTTTTTTTTTTTTAGATTATTCCACAAAGCCTGGCATAATCCTAATTTTCAAATATTAGATCCAAGAAAAAGCTCATAAAATATACTTCCTTGCTTTTCAACATTTTCTAGGTTCTTCCACTGTGTGTCCTTAGCAGACATTTTTTAGGTAGGAACAACTGTGCTTTTGTATGTTACAAAACTCCAGATGGGATTTACAGTTGAACTTAATAGGATTATCCAAATGCAGGTATTCAGCTAATCCTAATCTATGTTGAAAATTATTCTGTGGTGATAGTGATAATATTGTAGGGACTATTTCACTGAGTGAGGCAAGAAAAAAACCAATTAGAGTGATAGAAATAGTTTGTATCTTGTTCTGGGTGGTGGCTGTATGGATATAAATAGAGGTAAACATTCATTAAGCTGTCCACTTAAGGTTTGTGCAATTTACTCTATATAATACTCAATTTAAAAAGAATAGCCCTCCTTGTTGTTAGGAAGGTTGTTTAAAATAGTCATCTAAGCATTCAAAAATACTGAACACAATGCTAACCACTTAGGACATGAGCCAAAAAAAATTACTGATGCTCTCATGGGGAAATTCATTCATGAGGATTGAAAAATATGAGTTAAGGACAATTCAATGCTGAAATGCTATGTTTTTACGTGGAATTCCAAACCCACTTCCACTTTCCACTCAAAACACAAACACGCACAGCTCATTATGAGGCCCCATATTGAATGCTGAGGAATGTGAGTGGCAGACAACACGACCTGCTCCCTTACCTCCCTCTCACCATGTGCTGCTGTCACAACATCCACATTGTTTCCCCACTGCTTAAGGAGTGATGGTGACGGTCTCGGCTGCCCTGTTTAAATAGGCGCAGTAACACGATGGATGCTGAACTCAATGTTTACTGTCAATTATTTTGTTATTAATATATCTTCTCTTTTCCCTGAGCATACATACCACCATCATTGAATGTTTAGAGGAAATACACATCTTCAAAGCCAAAGAAGATTAACTCCTTAAAACTAACACTGGCTTGATAAACACATCCCAAAGAATGTTGCTGAACAGTTAATAAGTACCTTTTGGTTATGAATTTAAAAATCATTTAAAAGGTTTAAGAACACATAGAAATTAATGGAGCCCCGAAAATTTATAACTGAACTCCAAGAAATACTTCAGTCATTATCTGATAGCTCTACATTTTCCTCTAAATTTCATTTTTGCATTTATGATTTCCTTCCCCCCACTCTCTCTTTCTGTCTGTCTCTCTCTGTCTCTCTGTCTCTGTTTCTCTCAGAAGAAAGCTTTCCAAACAGTTAGAATATGCCTTTAAAAGATCCAGGGAGCAGGAAAGAAAGTCTTGCTATCACTCTCTTTCCCTGCTGTACCACACGCCTCAAACACCTAGAAGACTCTCTACACTGTCAAGAAATGCCAAGTGATGAAAGGAAAAGTGATGAAAAGAAATAGAACCTTGGAGCTGACCGCCTAAAAGCAAAAATTTCTCCTGGGATTTCTGGATACAAAAGGGGTTTCTGTATTTCCCAGAGAACACCAGATCACATTAACTTATTCAAATAGGAGGTCAGATCTCAGTGTTTAGGTTTAAAGCTGTCCCATATGTGCCTTGATAAGAGAACAAAATTGACAAATCACACCTCTGAATAAATTCATTTTAATCCCTTTCTTCCTTTTGATGTAGTAAAAATAGTCTTGTCATGTAGCTACGATTGCATTTAATGGCTGTCATTCAAAGAAATGGAAAAATGATATCTGAGTATAATGCCTTCAAATATAACTAATAGCATTTTTACATATGGAGAAAAATACTTTCCTTTTACATGAATAAAACCATTGCTTCATGATGGTGATTATTGAAAATTTAGCAGCTTCTCTTATTACAGAGTAATGATAAGTACAGCTTCGTCTCTACTCTGTTATTTATGTTAGAAAATGGTAATCCACGTGAATTTATATTCCTAATGTTTGCTGTAACCCCATTAGTTCTCAGACAAATTCTTATCAAAATCTCACCTAATTATTACCACTTTACCTGATTTTAATCTCTTATTTTAAATAATAAAGACTTCTCACTCTGTTATATTTTAAGATGACCTAGTAAATCCTGGGGTTTTTTTTTTCCCCTGTTAAGCATTTCTTAAGCACATAACTTGTCACTTCTGTACTAATTTGCTTTAACACTCATTGATAAGTGGACATTAATTAATGCTAAATTACAATAGAATTTTTATGGAAGTACAGGTGACATCCGCATCAGCACCAAATGAGTTCATCATAATTAAACTTATTACCATTTCTAATTAACCTTGAGTGCCCCTGGATGTTAGCAGCACACAAGGCAGCATATATGCAGCCCGGAGCTCCTATTGAAAACAAATGCCACATATCACACAGCCATTAAAAGACTTTAAGGAAGAATGGCATAGGCCGCGTTTGTACTCATTGTCTATGCAAAGGATTAGAAAATGAAAATAGCCACAACAATCCTAAGACTTTGAGCAACAATTGTTGCTCTCAGAAAAAAGTCAGAAAGAAGCCTTCCACAAAATGAATTTGCCTTGAATGTCACATGCAGGCATATAGAGAAAGTTCATTTACTTCCCTGTAATCAAATTAAGATCTGTTCCTTAGCTACCCCTTCCCCCATTCACCACAGCAAAATTTTCTTTGATGAACATTGCAAGACCACAAGCTGTACACCTAGATGTGTTTATAGCCTCCCCTGTGACCGGAGGGGTCCCAGGGACACAGAGCAGACCTGGTGTGAGCCACACACCGGTTTCACGGAGCTATGGGAGCAGATTCCAGTGTGTAGCTGGCAGTGGATAAGGGCAATCACAGGCAGCTTCTGTCCCTGGAAGCATCTTCCCTGAGCATGTCAAGGTGCCATTCCAAGTGCCAACTCGGGGAACAGAACTGATTGACAGTCTCAGATGCCGCCTCACTGCATCCACCACTGCATCTGCTCAGTACCCAGCTGATGCCTGAACATGCCGGTGGTGCCAGGGTGGGATCAGCCCCGCAAAATGAGGGCCTCCTCCCCAGAGCACCTTCTGCCTGAAAAGTCCCCAGTGAACTCAGAGGGAATGGCACTCCAGCTGGAGTCTTTCCTACATGAACTTCCTTCCCATCCCGTCTCCTTCACCGGGGTCAAAACGTCAGCTGGTCTAAAGGCCATCTCTGCTTTTTCCAGTATATCTACTGTTATCTTGGCAACTGTTTCTCAGGAGACGCAAGCTAATTCATTAGTAAACAGGACAAAGAAAACATCTTAAGTTATGATAAATGTGTGTAAAAAAATGTCTATTTCCAGAATGAGTAGCTAGTAGTGGGGAAATAGGAAATGTGTTGCAAATATGGTTGGAAAAAAAACCCCACAAAATTTCCTCAAAATATATTTAGTGGTTTAAAAGAAAATATGACCAACAAACAACAAGTTGATCGTGCTGGCAACTATTAAAATGCCTCTACACTACATTGCTCAGCATAACATGGGACTTGTCAATATCAAAACCCAGTTTTTGATATGCTGTCAACTCAGTTTAGGAGCAAATATTTAGCTCTCTTTATTATATCAGATTTCTATCCATATGCCAATCAAAAAGCAGCATAGTTTAGACATTTTTCCTTTGTAACCAATATTATTAAAACCCAGTGACTCCATAAATTGAGTAATACTAATATTTAGAAGGAGGAACATTTTTATTAAAATTTAAAAGCATTCAACTCACAGTAAGTTTTTTGATATCACTACTGGCATTATTTTTTTTTTTTTACGAGGGAGGGACCTGACTCCAAAGGCAATGTTAACAAAAGGAAAAAATAAGCAAATGGGACTACTTTAAACCAAAAAGCTCTGCATAACAAAGAAATCCATCAACAAAATAAAAGGGCTAGCCACTGAATGAGAGAAGTTATCTGCACATCATATATCCGGTAAGGGTTTAATATCCACATTATTTAAAGAATTCAGGGACAATAAACAAACAGTTCAATTACAAAATGGGCAGGATATCTGAATAGACAATGATTTTTTTTCCAAAGAAGAAATATCATGGCCAAAAGGCATATGAAAAGATGCTTAACATCATTAATCATCAGAGAAACACACATCAAAACCACAATGAAGTATCACCTAACACCTGTCAGAATGGCTATTATAAGGACATGAAATAGCACGTGTTGGTGAGGATGTGGAGAAAAAGTCACCCAGACCCCTGCTTTTGAGAATGTAAATTAGTTCAGACGCTATGGAGACAGTAGAAACAGTAAGGAGTTTCCCTAAAAAATTAAGAATAGAACTACCATATGATCCAGCAATTCTGCTTCTGGGTATTTATCCAAAGAAAATGAAAACACTAATTCAAAACTATATATGCATCCTTGTGTTCACTGCAACATTATTTACAATAGCCAAGATATGGAAACAACCTAAATTTCCATCAGCACACACACACAATATAATAACACTCAGCTATAAAAAAGAATTAAATCTTGCCATTTGCAACAGCATGAATAAATCTTGAGGGTATTATGCTAAGTGAAATGAGTCAGAGAAAGACAAATACTGTATAATTTCTCTTACATGTATAACCTAAAACAAAACAAAACAAACAAATAAACAAAACAAAACGCACAGTTACAGACATCAGACTGGTGGCTGCCAAGTGGGAAGGAGGTTGGGGTGAGTGAAAGGGAGGAAAGGCACGAAGAGGTACAAATGTCCAGATATAGAATAAATAAATGTCATGGGGATATAATGTACAACATGATGACTCTTGTCAATAATATATTGCAAGTGTGAAAGTTGCTAAGAAAATAAATCTTAAACGCTATCACAAGGAAAAACTATTTTCTTTTAACTTTGTATAGTGTCAGGTGGTCATTAGGCTTCTTGTGATCATTTTGCAAGTTACTCAAATGCTGAATACGCTGTATGCCTGAAACTAACATAATGCTGTATGACAATCAAACTTCAATGTCCATTAATCTTGATAGAAATTGTATAAAAAGACACCTAACTAACATGATATTGAATAAAAAGGATTTTGTTGCTATGATATATATTTGCATCTTTCAGTTCTCTACAGCTAAGGGGCAAGAATAAGTGCTCCATTTTCTTGGGTGAAATTTAACAAAAAATAAAAATAAAAATGGCAGAATATGTTAAAATTCATGTGACCCTCTTGACTATTAACTTTTTTGGCAAACACTTCAATATTGACTCCTTGTTATTTTTCATTTACCTTAATACATTGGATGTTAGAAACTCTCCTTTGTTTTAACTCTTAAATCCAAGTTGGAAATGTCTTTGGTCTCAAACATTCCATTTTAGGATACACACACACCTAACACATTCACCTGGTTCAGATACTGGGCCCTTTTGGACCCATTACACTGTTAGGTGAGGGTGTTATTCAGCTGTCTAATGCCCTCTGCTCTGCTTTCTGAAGTAATAGTTGAGGAAGAAAAAAATGAAATGCCCTAACTCTAACATAAAAGAGAAGTAAAAAAAAGTTATAAAGTAATTTTATATATGAAGATGACTGAGCATGACTATATGAAAACAGAATAAAATGGCTAAGTGCTTACCTCTAAACAGAGACATTTTATCAATGTGTCGGCTACAAAGCCAGACTTAGAGTTGTGTTGTGTTGGTGACTGAAATACAACAAGAACTATTGCTAAAAGAAAAGATGATTTCCTGAAAGAACAAAGAACACTTTCTAAACTTCAAAACCAAATCAAGTAAATATCCCCTCTATATACTTAGTTCTTCACCATAATTTAGTGCATATCAAACCCAAGAAAAATACTTGTTTATATATGAAGCAAGGTTATATTCCAGATTTATATGATAGTAAATTATACATGTATAGTTATATGTAGATATGTAATATAAATTATATTTCCCACTGAAGTGAGTGAAGGGAAGGATATTCACAAGGTGGGTAGGATATGGGGAATATTCTCTGGGGGTAGAGGTCTGCCCCACAGTTAAAATGAGAGTGGGGCAGACAGTCTTATGAGATGAGAAATGGCTTCATATATTTTTGGAGCAAACATCCCAGAATATTGTTCTTATTCTTCTATTAGAAATATGTATTTTAGCTTACATTTAGCTTCTAAAGCCCAATTCCGTTTTCTTGCCTTCTTTGAGAACGTGTAAGGCCAAGTAAGGGGGATATGTATTTTGAATAGATGGATGACTTATCCTTGGTTGATTATTTGTATCACTTTTAAATAATTACAAAAGTATAACTAGTCTAAAGGAAACCAATACAGAAATGGTAAAGAGGATGAAGAGGTAAAAACTTCCAGCTGCAAATGACTTATCGGTGGCCGGGAGCAGGAGACTGAATCCACTGTAGAGACTTAGTAGATTTCCAGGTAGCCCAATGTTATCTAGACACATCTCATCAACTCAGCTTATGGTAAAAATCTCTTCCCCTCCCTCTCCATCCTTTACCTCTTCTTCCTGCATGTACTCTTACTTTATTTCTCTCCTCAGGAGTCTAGAGACAGCCTACCTGGTTTTCTGCTGTAACCTTATTCTGGCAGAATCTCCAATTAGGCATTTGCAACTAAACAATAGCATGTTATCATGATTCCAGCTATTGCAAAAAAGGCAAATAAAGTTTTCTTTTGAAATGTCTCACGTAGAGCATGACCAGTGGCCCTTGCTCTTGCACATTGTCTTTCCTCCCATAATCGTTTATGTGTAGACTTCTTTTTATGTCAATCATCTGATTGGATTGTTGTAAGTTTTGCAGCACAGGGTCAGGAAAGCACAAGAAACCTTCAGCCACACTCCGGTTCTGTAACAGAGTCTGTACCTCTTCAGACTGTTGAAATACAAAAGGATTTACTTTTCATCATGAGACAAATTAAATTTTAAATACCTGTTAAAACACAAATGTCATAAGCAACTAATATAGGTAGTTCTCTCATATGTTATGTATGTTATGTTTTAGTCCCATTTTCATGCAAATTATTTCCTTTACTTTAAATATGTATTTTCACAGAATATGTTAAAAATTTATGTCAAAACACTGTAGATGGGATAGCCTTAATGTGCATGTGTGTATGTGTGCAGTAAAGACAAATAATCAACTTTTGAATTTTGAAAAGTACTTTTTTCATCTATGTGTTGAGCCTAACAGCAGGTAAGCATTTCAGGTAAATGTAATTCTTCTAAAACTGAAGGGTTTGCAGAATTGTATGCTATGAATTAATCAGATTTTATAATTATCTTGGCCTTTAGTTATTACACTGTTTTAAAATATTAGTATGTTTGGAATATACCTTATCTCCTTTGAAGTTCCTATCAAATTGTCCTAACTTTGGAAATGACAATAAGATTTTGTTGGCAACAAGTTGTGTTCTGCTTGGTTCTATTTGGGAAGTCATGAGGACAAAAAATAAAGGATATATTCTTAAAACCTTAACCATGCTAATGTGAACATAATTATTTAGTTTCATTCAATTATCATTCAAATATGGCATATAATTGTGAAACTTATAGAAGTATGAAAGTGGAAATTTATAATGATGCAGGCTTAATTTCATTAATTTAATGCAAAAAGCACATATTACACAGAGACAGACGTCAAATTAAAAACTCTCAGACTCTAATTAGCTTTAGAAATCTCTTATGTCTAATTGATATGGCTGCCATAATTAATTTAAATAGTGATTTCAAACTGGCTATGATGCATATCTCATTCATTGCTAATTTATAAAGAAAAATAACATAAAATATAGACATACCTATATCTACCTATGTCTAAATAGAGACAGTGATATAGGTGTAGAAATAGACAGCTATTGCTTATTCATCTAGTCAATGCAGCCAATGGGTCCCATAAGAAATATAGTTCTAAAAACTTCATTTCTATGAGTAAATTAACACTGTCATCTTAAAAAGCCCTATGATTAATCCAGCTTTTAAAAATTTATAGAATATTCAGAACATTTATTTTAATCACTTGTTATGAATCCCTTGTACCAAAATTAAGCAAGAGAAATATTTGACTGATTGGAAAATTTTTCATTGAAGTCTAACTTTAACAGATATTTGACAAAAAGAATAGGCGATAGATGATGGATAGATATAAAGCTGGTAAAAGACTAAGAGGTTGATGAAGGAAGAATAGGAATGTAGGCAAAGGCTGTGGTGACAAAGAAAAATGAGTTATGAAAATAAATTAAGTTTTAGTTTTAATTTTAAAAGATAACAACCCATATTCCATCAATTTATCATCCGGATACTTCAGTGTTTATGAAATTGCCCGTGTGGCCACATCGTGATTACCTGCTCACATTAGGCTTATTCATATCTATAAAATGGCCTCGAATTTGATGAATCTTGACTAAAATTGTATATCTACATTATTTCTAAGTTAGACCACATAAAAGTATTCATTCAGATTCAAAATGACCATTAAGATAAAAGAAACGAACAATAGACATCTTATTGCCTCACTGATAAATACATTTAGGAAGATCCATGTTACAGACTCACATATATCTCTATTCGAATATGGCCACATCACATGGAAGAAATGAGGACTCTTACATGAAAGCGTTTTATAATTCAGAGGCTTTGAAAAAACATACATTTTTCCAGTATTTTTCAAAACCACTGAAAATTCATAAGAACTCACCAGCACTTCAGTTCCTTCTAATACCAGGATCTGACTTGAATCTTCCAGACAAGAGTGGGAGGAAGCCCCGTCTAGAGGCGATAAGATTGCCTCTATGTCAGTCTTTGACTAATTTGGGGGGGTACACTCCATATATCCTACGTCAAGATCTCTTCCTTCCCTGCTACACACTCTGCGCCTTCATGTTCTCCGTTTCTAATTGGTTCACAGGCACGGTGCTTCATCACTGAGCACTCAAGCCTGACTCTAAGTCAGATTTTATAATAAGGGTTTTGAAGTAATACAACTTGTTCTCTGTTCTCCCTTACAAATTATTTGAATGAAATTAAGTCATTTATCCAGTAATGTTTTGTAGTGCCTTTTTAGTCCTAGTCTATCTTTTTAGTTCTGTTTAACTTAGATTTTCATCTTTATTTTCCACGTGAACAAATGTATTTTCTATCTGAATATGTATGGACAAAATTCCACAAAGTAACTGAGCTTCCTAAGTAAGTTTTGAAGTTTCTTCACTGTATGTGTGTGGTAGACTAAAAGCGGACCACCCAAAGAACGTTTACGTGCTTATCCATGAGACCTCTGTACATTACCTGATATGACAAATAAGTGACTATTATCATGTATGGAAATTATGTGATTAAGAATCTTAAGAGATGAAGCTTATGCTGGATGATCTTGGCAGTACCTACATACAATCAAATGTATCCTTATCAGAAAGAGAGGCAGAGTGAGATTTCACCTGGACACACACAGTTGATGTGAAGATGAAGATAGAAACTGGAGTTATATGGCCCCACGTAAAGGTATGTCTGCAGCCTCTAAAAACTGAAGAGCGCAAGGAACAGGTTTTCCTCTTAAATCTTTAGAGGGAGTGCTGTTTTGCATTCACCTGATTTCAGGCTTCTGTCTGCCATGACTGAGAGATAATAAATGGCTTTCTTTTTATCTAAGCTGCTGAGTTTGTGGTAAACTGTTGGGGCAGCCATGGAAACTAACACAATGTGATAAATACGAACTTTCAGCCCTGCTTTAGTCCTTAACCACATGTGGCTTTAAATAATTTCTCTTGTTTTAGATTCCACGTCCATAAAAATCAAACAAAAATAGTTCCCACTTCATGAAGTTGTGAAGGTTTCAGTAAACAAAGTACCCATGACAGCAAAGAAGACAAGCTTAAGTGATGTCCATAATTAACTACTCGGTACTGTTATATTTTGAGTATGAGGTTTTTTTTTAATTGCTGTTCTATTGCAGTTGTCCCAATTCCCCCCGTTGCTGTCCCCTGCCCCGCTCCCCCTCCCACAGTCAACCCCCAACCTGTTGTCCATGCCCATGTTTTCATTGACTAGACCCTTCTCCTTCTTTCGCCCCTTACTGGCTGCTGTCAGTCGGTCCCTCATTTCCATGCCTCTGGTTCTCTTTTGCTCATTTGTTTTGTTCATTAGGTTCCACTTATAGGTGAGATCATAAGGCATTTGTCTCTCACTGCCTAGCTTATGTCACTTAACATAATACTCTCCAGTTCCATCCATGCTGTCGCTAAAGGTAGGAGTTCCTCCTTTCTTTGAAAGTCCTAACAATTTTTTTCTCCCCCAATGCTATAGCAGCATAAACCACTGACTCAAACATAATCCTTTGCAGAGATTTATTTAGCAATTCACACTAGCCACCGTGGGAGGTCATTTTCTCTCCTTAATGTTTTTATGTCAGTGAACAGAAATGCCTATATTGTTATTTCTCTCAAAAGGTCTCCTAAGCTTCAGAAAAGCAAAGCCAAACATCACTATTCCAATGGCACAGAGGAGACCTTCCTTCCAAGCTCTCAAACAGCAGGAGAGTTCATTTCAAGCAAAAATATCATGTGACATATTTTGGACTCTGTCCTCCGAAACTATTGAAAATGTAAGAGTTATCATTGTAGAAGATGTGCTCATTGTAATTCAAAACACAAACAGACCTCTCTATGCACCTCCGCACACAGCTTTGCTCTCGCTCCCCCACGTCCTGCTTCCTCTCCCCCAGGCCTTGAGAATGGGGATCATTAAAACAGGGAAACGTGCACCTTGAAAGGAAGACAGTAGGGTTCCCCCTGTGGAATTGGCAGGTTTGAAATAACTTTCCAATGAAATTGCATTCTCTAGATATTAAAAAATATAACTCTTGAAAATTTTGAGACATTAGACATGAGTCATAAAAATAGAGTAAAATGTTTTATTTTTATTATAACGTTTTAAAAAATTAAAATAAACTTTATTTTAAAAAATACTGTAAAGTTTATTTTAAAAATTATTTTAAGATAAATTTTATTTTAAAATAGGAATCTGGCTTGCCAAATTCCACTCCCAGTCATATTTTTCTCTCACCTGATGTACACACTGGAAAAGCTAAAAATATTCACTGTGGCCTTATGATATACTTTTATGAATATCTGTATAAGTGTCCTGCACTGACAGTGCTTCCTGTCCATGATTTCTATTCCAAATGTAGATGTTATATCTGGGCAGCCATTTTGTAAATAGTAAGTGGAAAACATGAAGCAAAGGTGCGCATGCAAAAACATATTTCATCAGCATCCCCTGTCAAGCTGCTGAACCATAAACCTCAGCCAATTGGAATATTCAATCCTTTATCAGTTTTACGATTATTGCCAGTGAATGCATTGCCAATTGACATCACAGGAAGGAGGGGCCTGAAGGGATGTCCATCATTTACAAAAGCACGAATTCAAAGTATATGCAATACCAAAGGCATGCTTCCAACCTCAAGGATCTTATAGTTAAGGTGGGATGAAAACATGCCTATGTGAACACAGTCAAGTTTGATGACATTTTTCAGGAATGAGATGCCAACCTTTTGGCATCTCTGGGCCACACTGCAAGAAGAAGAGTTGTCTTGGGCCACACATTAAATACAGTGTGACACGTAATCACAAAAAGATCTCATCATGTTTTAAGTAAATGTACGATTTTGTGTCAGGCCACATTCACAGCCCTCCCGGGCTGCATGCAGCCTGCCGGCCGCAGGTTGGACACCCCTGTTAGGAATTTAAAGATAGCCTCATGTACAAGACAGTGTCCAGTGTTCAAAAGAAGGATGCCAGGTGTACAAGTAGAGATCTGCTGCGTCCGATATAGACACCAAGTACAAACCCAGATGGCATGTTCTGGTCATTGTACGTGGTTCAGTGTCACTTAATGCTCCTGAGAGGGCAGAAGTTAAGACAGTTAAATTGGAGAGCCTGGCAACTGCCAAGTCAAGAAAGAGTCTGAACAATACGCAAAATTCTTGAGAATCTATCCTGCTGAAAATTTCAAAGTAGGAAATGAAATGCTCAGGTTTTATTGCTTTAAACACAAGTGTCAAGAAGTCAGTTAAAAGGATGATACAGATACTTCACCAGCAGCACTAGATTTTCAGTGGAGTACCCCACCCCCATTTTATTAATTGCAGTAAGTATTCAGTTCTCCTTTCTTTGTCATTTGTGAGCTGTGTGACAAAGTAAATAACCTCTCTTTGCTTCAGTTATTCACTGTGTGTGAGGTTAGAGTAATAATAGTTACATCTCACACAGTTATAAGGATTAAATAACTCTATATTGGTAAAACATTTTTAAAAGTATTTGATGACAATAACTATTATATAAGCTGGATAAATAATAGGATATCCAGTATGCAAATGAATCTTTATAATAAATAGTAGGAGTAAAGAGCTATTTCAGGTTTCCTGATAGGCAGATTACTGCTTCTCCACTACTATGTAATAAAATTTTCTCATTAAGGAAGGAAATTTCATGTTTCAAAAATTGACTATTTTGTTTTAAAGATAACTAAATTTTTTAATGCACAACAGAAAGGGGCTTAAGAATTGTCAGTTTTCTGGTATACGAAATGACAGTGACATCCTCCTATGAATTACGAAGCCATACTAATCCTTCGTAGCATATACTCATGTTTTCCCAAAGCCAGGTGTGCACACACACACAGGAAACCAAAGGGAGATGATCATTCCCACAACTGTTTTCAAATGCAGAGGAAACTTTTAATTTAATTTTTTGAAAATTTGCAGTAACCAAGGAAATTAAGAAGCACAAACAAAAAGAAAGACTGGGCGTATGTGTATGTGAGGCTGTGTCCTTTCCGTCCTGCCATTTGGCTCTACCGACTGGATTTTTCATGGTTTATTTTCAAGGCTTTATCAACATCATGTGGCTTTCCATTTTGAAAGTGGTCTTCCAATAGTGAATTTGATAATGGTATGAAAATGAAGAGTTTTAATAAGCTATGGCAACATAATAAACTGTCATAGAGAACTAATTATCACTTAAGGAACTTACAATAGCTGTCATCTTTTCATACTGAGAATAAAAGAACTAAATGTGAATAGTCATTCATCATGCAAATGAATGAAGTTATTTTCTAGACTTTTATGGAACTGAAAGACACTCAAAAATGTCTTTATTAAAATTAAGAACAAAGTTGTTTTCTTCTTATTTTTAAAATTTTTATTGAGTTAATTGGGGTGACATTGGTTAATAAGTTATATAGGTTTCAGGTGTACAATTCTGTAATACATCTTCTGTATATTGTATTTTGTGTTCACCACCCCAAGTCAAGTCTTCTGTCACCATTTATATCCCCTTTACCCTCTTCTACTTCCTCCCACTGCCCGCCTTCCTTCTGGTGATCATCATACCATTGTCTGTGTCTATGAGATTTTTGGTTGTTGTTTTGCTTAGTTCCTTCATTTTTTTAACCCAGCCTAAAAACTCCCTTTCCCTCTAACAGTTATCAGTCTGTTTTCTGTATCTACAAGTCTGTTCTCTTTTGTTAGCCTATTTTAATCATTATATTCCACATGTAAGTAAAATTATATGGTATTTGTCTTTCAGGGATCATTTCTATAGTTAATTTATTTTTAAAAATTCTTTGCAAAGTGAAGTTTCTTACTTCCTAAAATATCTTCCTGGTCATTCAGGTTCCCTTGGAAACACGATTTCTGTTACTTTTTGAAAATTTATTTCTTATAACACCACTTGCTTTTGTTTACTGGATATATTTCATTGAACAATGCCAGACTGTTTGTAAATGTGTAGTGGGATTATGAAATTATAAGACATAGAGAACTGATGATTAACTCTATCTGCCAAAGATGGCAAAAGACTGTGTCTGAATATCTATACTTCACCAGAATAGTTGTAACAAAAAATCTTTACTCATCTCACATATTCTCAAATTAAACATGCAGCCTTTCAGACTTCAGAGGTTTTTATCTGTGAAAATTCCCTATAAGTTAGCTAGTCCCACTCTGGTTGTGTTCTTTCCTTAAGAATCCCATAAGTAAAGATTCTGCTTTTAATTAAAATGTAAACTGACTGTAAGACCATTAGCCCCCACTAATATAATTAAAAATCCAGAAAATATTAAAAAAACTAGCCATCTCTAATGGACAAAAAGCACTGATAAGCTGATTTCCAGGGGGATGAGGTACTAGAGCTGACAGATGACAGGCAGAGAAGGTCAGTCAGACCAAAGACTTGACTTCTTAACAAGAAAATAAGACAAGCAAGTTATGGCTGCTGATATGGCTGGAAGAATGTATTGGAGTCTTCTCTGCATATATAATCAATAATAATTTTCCCAACACAGTCATTCTCCCAGCCTCTCTCCCAGTGCCGCAGGATATTGAAGGCTGAAACTGAAAAGCAGAAGGGAGTCCATGCGTTCTTATCTATTTTCACGATGATTGGCCTCTGAGTCTCTGGTCAGACTAAATAGAAAGATGAAATACACGTCTAATACTTTCCTAATTCAAAGTTCAAACACTGTCAAGAAAGTGAGTAGCTCCAGGCAGCAACCGTGGGGGACTTTGGGACTTTGGGACCTGCTGCATCCTGTGTGGGAACAAGGTCATGGGCATCATTCTCTCCATGGCCCTTGAAGGTCACATGGTCAGATGATAGCTCGATGTTATTAAAACTATGCAACTGGGAACTTTGGTGATATTTCAGTTTTCTTCTCATTTCAGCCTCCAACCATAGAAAACAGATTGGAGAAACTTTTCAACTGAGAATTTTATACCCAACAAAAATGTCTTTTAAATGTTGAGGTGAAATAAACATATTTTCTGATTTAAAAAATCAGGTATGGACATAAGACTACAAATACAATAAGTGCATTGAGAAATAATGAAATGGGAATTGATGTCAATGTCAAAAAATAATTTGAAATCTCTGTATACCTTCTAGAAGTCATCTTTAAGAGACTTGGTTGTCAAGGCTACCAGTGACAGGTAATGGCACAGGACCAGAAATGATAATTTCTTAAGAGTTATAAGGAGTAAATAAAATAGTATGAGTCACATAGTGTGAGATGTGACCTATAATATAATCAATAGTTTGTAGTTTTTCCGTCAGCTATTTTTTATTTTATTCCTTTTTTCTCCCTCTTTTTTCCATATCTTATATTCATTCTTTGCAGCCAATACTGTTCACTTTTCCTTCTTTCCTCTTTCTTTTCTTCTACTTTGTCTTTTCTCCCATCCCACTGTCTGCATTTTTAAGTCCTCTCTTCACTCTCTCATCTCAATCATTGTTCCTCCTCATCTCCCGTTTTCCCCTGATGTCTTCTCTCTTCTCCCTTCTCCCTCTTTCTTATCATTTTTGTTTATATTAATGATGCATAATAGTCCAGATAATATTTGTCTTGTTTTCATTTATTTAGTCAGTATATGGAGAGTAAAATCAGCAAACATGAAGAACCATATGTCTACAAGTTTATTATTTTAAAACAATGTGGGATCTTTCTCATATCACCTGACAGATAATGTTACATTTATATAGTTGAAATATAACCATTTATACCACAGTTTTTAAAATCAGTCTGTGTAATACTCATATCAGTATTATACAAGAAACTTATTAAAAATGTATTTTCTCAGGAGAATAGAAGCTGGGATTTTTTTTTCTCTCCAAGAGATTCTAATACTTTGTGACACTTGGCAGCTATAGGTACTGTGCACATTACTTCCTCAAAGCTTCTAGTTGCACAGTGAGGATCCTAAGTGTCTGAATATATTTATCTTAAACCTTAAAAATCTTAGAAGGAAACTATGGAAAAAGTTAAAGCAACTGGATATAATTTTGAGTAACCAAAGTTTTCAATGAAAACTCAAGTTATATACTTTTTACTGAATGTAATGCATTACTGAAGACAGTTACTTAATGACTTGTAACATGCATTGTGCCCCCATTAATTCTTTCATTTTGATAACTGTACAGTTGTTACTAATATTACATATTTACATTAGAAGAAGCTTGAAGAGATGTATAGGGGAGCTCTGTAATATTTTCACAGTTTTCTCCTATTAAGTTAAAAAAAGATACTATGAATCAATGTCACTATTAGATGTATGTTTGAGACAAATGTTATGTCATATGACCCAGTGATGTAGGACTAAGAAAGATAGCTAACCATTTTAAAAATCAATGATTTGTTAGGCATAGTGGAAATCTATGCTGATACCATTCAAATCGTAACACTCACATGCACATATATATGCATGCAAACACACACACATTTGCATTTCCTTTCAAATTAAGTGAGAGAATTTTTGAGTGAAGATTTTTTGTTGTATTCTTAGTTACTTCAAAATTTCTAAACAAACAGAATCGTATTCATAATATTGTATGCTATAGATATGCCACATATATCAAAATTCTTGGGATGCTCCCTGGCGGATTCCTGAATGGGGTGAACTTGACATTCTGCACTGTTACAGTTGTCACATATACGCAAGAAATACTCTGTGTGGGATCATCGAGGGTCATGGCATTTGTAATCTTCACAAGAGGCAAGAAAAAAGAAATCTCACATTGGAAAAATTGTCAAAGAAAGGCAGCATTGACAATAATACCTAGGGGAATATTGGACCTTCAGAGAATTTTGAAGACAAGTTGACAAATGCGATTTAGAAACAATACAAGCAGGTGCATATATTTACTTTTAACCACAGTTTCATTTTATAAGACAGTCTTTACTTGTATTAAATGTTACTTATATGTTGGCAAAAAGACAAAAATTTTACATATCCATGAGGACGAAGAATTAGGTGAAGTTTTGGATACACTGAGCTATAAAGACCAATCTGCCTGTACTGAAAAGAATACATTTTTCCTCCCCTCCCCCCATGCAACTAGTAATGGTGTGAAATACGAAAAAAAAATCTGAATTCCAAATTATATTCCAAAGAGCATATTTTGGAGACAAAGAAGGGGTATCATTTTTTAACTCAAGTTTTGTTAACAGAGCTGCCCGTTAGTTCCTAGCATAATCAATGTGCTTCTGTTTCTTTCCTTTGGCTCTCAGCTGCCTATGATCTTAAATGTAATTTGCTCTGTGTAGCATCTGGCTTCCTCAACATGGCCTATGTTGTCTCCCCATCTCTCTCCTCAGTATTCTCCTTCTCCATCTTCACTGAGCTGTATGGCCATGCTTAACCTCTGTGAATTTTGTTGATTTTTTAATATGTTTCTTTGGAGAACAATGGCTTTCAAAGGAGGATGACTGTAGCCCCCTACCTGGGGGATATTTAGCAATGTCTGCAACACTTTTGATTGTCACTACTAGGGTGCTGCTATTGGCATTTAGTGAGCAGAGGCCAGAGATGCTGCTAAGCATGCTACACTGCTCAGAAGGGTATGCCATAGGTGTGCAACGTATATCAAAGTCCTTGGGATGCTCTCTGGTGGCATCTTGTTGTTTTTCCCTCCCCACAAGAAAGACTTATACTTCCAAAACGTCAATGGTATAGACATTCGGAAGCACCAATATGAAATGGATACATCCCCCTACCTGATGGAATTGTCTTTATTTTTTCAAGATCAGCTGTAATGTTACCTCCTCCATGAAGTCTCCCTGAATTGAATTGATCCCATATATGTGCTTTAAATTCTTTTTCATCATATAATGTTGTATTGAAATTACTTAACACTTAAGGTAACTCCTATTCGACTGAATCATTAATGCACAAGACTCATGTCCTATTCCAGTTCACAGTGCACTGTCAGACACAGGATAGAAGTTCAAAACTTCTGGGCTATTGAATCAATAAATAACACCTGGGGCTGGTAGTGCTTTACTCATAGTATGTACCCATGCTTTTGCCCATAATTGACTTTTGGATGATTTCCCTCTTTTCTAAAATGGGCAGATAAAAGTACCTGTGCAGTGGTAGAATTGGATTATTTATTACATGTGACTTATTACATGTGAATCAAACAAAGCTTGTCACAGAGCAAGCATTGCATAAATATTAGTTTTATTATTTTCAAATATTGATTATTTACTTTTATGAGTTGTACTAAGCATTTTAATACTGTAAAGCTAACTCTAAAATATAGAACCACAAAATCACATCTCCATGTACAACTTTAAGCTTTAGTCACTCCTAAAATCTTTGCATTCAATATTCACCTAATCTTCAAAATAAAAAAAATCTATAAATAGAAGCAATGTTTCCTTACTATCAGCCTCAAATATTCTATAGACATATGATATATCCATTTCATAGAAAAATCCAACATAAGTGCTTTTATATTTAAATCTTAAAACATAGGACATCAACATGCATGAATAGTATTGTTTCACTTTACCAGCAAAGATTTCATTAGTCTGAATTAATGTTATTGGGTACTGGGTTTGAGGCTATTGAACAACTCAGATTTATCTATCATTACATCAATGTAATTAGAAATTCACATTCATTTTTCTCTCTGGATTTTTCATAAATATTGAAAGAAATATAATTTGAATCTATTCCCACCTCAGCCCAGATAAAACCATTACAATTATCTGTTTGGTAGCAAGCAGGGACCTGCTGCAGCCTGTGTGGAAACAAGGTCATAGGCATCATTCTCACCATAGACATTGCAGGCCACATGGTCAGATGTGATTATAATAATGGGCACTTGACGGTAGGTAAATTTTTGAGATCTGACATTAGTTTATTGAACTAATGGCTTGTGCCATGAAGATAGGATTCCTTAAATGAGTTCATTTCTCACAATCATTTCAACATCTCAAAAGTCCCCAACCTTATCAGAATTGTGAATTACTTGAGTCTTAAAATATTAGGCAAAAATGTATTAACTACTCTCTGGAGAGGACTGCCTCTTCCTGCTTCAGTTATGAGAAAAGAAAATAAAACAGGTGAATCAAGTGAATAAAAGATAATCAAATTCAATGTGTCAGTAAACTCTCAAATCCATTCTTATGTTATTATAATTGCATTATCCAGGCTCTTTGTGTGAGTAACTGAGCAGAAATTCTCCTGCCTTCAATCCTCTAACACAAGAAAATAAAACAATGAGAAACAAAGTGAAAAATTAGATTTCTCTCCAAGGTTTTAGCAGATAGGATGTGGAGTAGAAGAATGTGGACTGATGACCGAAAGGGTTGTCATGAGACTCTCCTTCTTATCCATTCTCTCTCTCTCATAAATATTCATTGATATTCTAAGACTGTTATCCTCTTCTAACCACTCAGTGTGAGTGCAAGATTCATAAATAAAAGAATAAGAAATAATTAATGTTTCCCGAAAATTCAGATGAATATAACTAATGGATAGCTGTTGATTTTGTGTTCCATCATTCTTTCTTATAGTAATTATAGCCTGATTTTGCTTTGAGGGAAGAATAATTTATAGCTACAATAATCCATATAGTCCATTGTTTAATAATAGTGCTTATTGATGGGTGTATGAGTCTGGCCAGTCCAAAGATTTGTGCTAAAATGATCAAGAAAATGAAGTTCACTTCCTGCAGAGTCTTTGGTTAATAAAATATAAACCTGGAACTTCCAGACACCATCTTTCCAAATCCAAGGTAAAAGTCCTTCTATAAGTGAGTAAAGATGACAAAGAGAAAAGCAGAGATAGTTCATAGAGAGAAATATATTTACGTGTATATACAGGGTGGGGCACAAGTAGATTTACAGTTATTTATATGGAAAATAATATAATAATTAATCAATAGCAACACAAGGATAAATTGTATTTCATGTGCTCACAACTACAAACCTACGTTTGCCCCACCCTGTATATAATTTGGGTATCAGATTTAGACATTAAAAATTAGTCAACTAAACACATATTATTTTAATAATTTTTTAACCCTTTTCACTGGTGTTAGAATACTAGTTAGAATCATTCTTGGCTGCAACTAAGATAAAAGTAAAGATTCCATTTATATTTTCTCAAGCAGCAAGAAGTCTGGGGACAGGAAGCTCAGGAGCGGTGCCACAGGGACTGGTTGTCATCAATGTCCCACACTCCTGACACCCTGACCCATCGCTTGTCGTCCTGACTTCTCCACCTCATGGTCACAAATGGTTCTCCAAACTCATCTTCCTCTTCCTTAAGCACCTTAATCGTATTTCAGGCGGGAAGAAGCAAATTTCAGGCAGGGAAAGATAGAGACAAAATATATGTTCACACTCGTCAAATTGACACTATGCACAAAACCTGGGTCCTGTTATTAAAGAGGAAGATGAGTCATATATTTGGTAAGCTACTGTCATTAGTATCTGCCAGAGTTGATTAACTTGCAATAAAAATAAATATTATTAGTTCACTATGTACAAAGTATTTTCATTAAAACATGGCATATGCTTCAAATTAGGTATGTGTTAAAGGGTTATAGATGTATAAAGGGGACAGGAAATACAATGGGAATATATTTGCAAAGGAAATAGCATATGAGCTGAATGTTAGAAAAACAAGATATCGTTAACCCTGAGGAGTAACAAAAAAATATAACATGAACAAAACTAACATCACCTGGAAAAGTATTGAGTCAAAAAAATCACATGGTCTATTCAAAGAAGAGGAAGATATTTGGAGTGGTTGGTGCAAAATTTTACTCAGAAAGAAGTTAAAATAAGCCAATTTCGGTATCCATTACTTATCTTGGTATTGTCCTAAGGAGTAAAATGGCGGTGGGAATGGGATGGAAGAAGAGAACGTGTTCCTGATACGTGATTGTGGATGGCCCAGCAGCGCTGCCTCTGACTGAGTCAGGAGTCCAGGAAGGGAAGGCGAAGGAAGGGAGGAAAATGAAACCTGCTGCTGCATGGCAAGGAGAAACCAGCCTTGAAAATTTGAAAAATTAAATGTAGAATAAGTGTATATAATATACATGTATATTATATAAATATGTCCATATGGAAAATAATACAGTAAATAGTAAATAGTAATACAAGAATAAACTCTTCCATGCACTCACAACTGTAAACCTACTTCTGCCCCACCTGTATATATGTCTATGAGAAAGAGGAGGCTCTATGACATTATATATAGGAGATACGTATTATGTATACAGGGTATTCAGGGTCCCAAATGAATAACACCCTTTCTTATTACAAAATCTTTTATTACAAAATCATAACCATCTAATTCTGTAACAGAACAATATCACACTCAAGTACACCATGTGGCATTTTAGGTGAAATGTTCAAATTAAAACTGTAACTTATCACACCCATATTATTACCCTACCAACACACTCAAGCAGGCCTTTGTTCTGCCAGACCCTGTATATACATATATATGATATATCCCTGTGTGTATGTGTGTGTGTGTGTGTGTGTGTGTCTGTGTGTGTATTATGGGATATTTAGTATGACTTCCTTCTCTAATTCCAAGTTGAGAAATCATCTGGCATGGAAAAATCTGTGAAAATATGACTTAGATATTGTCATATACTTTAGAGAAACAGAGTCACCAAGGCACTCCCAGAACTGACGACTAAACTCAGCAACCAGGAATTTAAAGATAATATAGAAAACATGGCAGACCTTCCATGCAAATCAGTTGATCAAGATTAGCTGCCTAAAGACTGCATTTGAGTAAGCACTCTCTGTGATTCAGAACAGAGATCTTGCAGCAAGCCCATTGGACATGACGAGAAGCTTAGGAGGCACTGAGAGGATGACTCAGTTCTCTTACCCGTTAGAACCATGCCTTTTCTGCGCTGGTGAAAGGGGTTGCCAATTTCAAAGAAAAAGAACCAGGGGTGAGTTTCGGGAACCACTGATAAGTCTTTCTATGCCTTCATAGCAATGAATTAGAGTAAAATATGCAGGTTTCTTTTCATAAGATATGGACTAATCATTCCTAACTGCTTTTTCTAAAACTGGTTTAAAAAATTTTGTGTCCAATAAAAACACTACAATTTTGTTTTTATTTCCATGGTTGTATTTTAAGTAAATTAATTGTTCCTGCTAGGTATTATTTTGCTGTTACAGTCATATTGTGATTATAAGGATAGGGAAGTACCTGACTCAGTGTCCCCAGGGAAGATGGCTTTATTTTGTTAAATGTGTTTCATTTTACAGGGGCAGCCACTGCATATTTAGTTTACTTATAGTGTAATTCACTGAACTCTCTTTTATAGCCTGAAGACTCCAGAATGCTCTTAGCAAGTTCCATTTTGTGAATTCTGCATCCCACCACGAATATAAAACAACACATTTCAAAGAGGAAAATATATTTGATAATTCACATTTCAACAAACACACAAAAATATAATACATCCTTCCTTAAAATGCAATCTAACATTAAAATAATAAGGTATTGATAAAATAATGACATTTATGAATTTAAGAAATAACCTGTAAATTGATTTGGATATCACAAGGCAAACAATGCCTCTATATATTGGCAATATGTATGCTGGCTATGTACTAAATTAAATTATCTCTGATGAGTTAAAAGCGATGTTTTTCTTTTCCCAGCATTTTTAGATTTATGCTATTTTCATATAAGCAAATATGATTGCTTGTATAAGAAAAATAAAATCAGATGTCAGTTTTTTACCCCCAAAAGGTTTCATTTGTAGATAAAAACATTTTCTAGAGATAGACTTCTCTTTTTCAGTTCCATATATGAGTGGGTAGTAATTTCATTATCTATTTGCAAAACCAGGCTAGGTCCAAAATTACTGACCTTCTTGTAAAACACTTTTCACTATACAAGTTTGAAATTTCAGTTTGTTGAAATCAGTTTGCTTTATCCATGGGTAATAGTATGAAGAAACTATTTCTAGCTGCATGTTTGCTAAAAGTACACACAATTTTATATAACCAATAGAAATATACACTTTCAAGCTGGGTATCAAAAGGAAAAAAAAGAAATATTAGGTCACTAGATGGTGCCATAATGTTATTTTTCACTTTATTGTGAGGGATTCTTGAAGGGTATTACAATTATTTATAAGAGGCATCATTTCAGGTACCACTCAGAGGTAAATTTAACATTTACTTTTAGAATGGACATTTTAGAGAGGAAATGTTATTAACGAGGAAAAAAAGATAGTACTGAATTAAGTTGGATTGAAGTATCTCAGTAAGCACCTTGGACAAATTTTCACAATATAAAAATAGAACAATGTAATGTGGAGAAACAATATTCTAGGCTGGATTTTAAGAATGAGTTTAGTGATTTTGTTCCTGAAACTACTTGTAATTACTCATCTTATACTAATTGTTCAGTTAGAAAATAGTTTCCTAGCATACCCCAAAAAAGTCATAATTCTTCTTACTTTTTACATAAGCCAATATATTTTTACACATAAAATTAATTTAAGAACTGCTCAATCAGGAGTTTCTTTAATAAGTGGGCTTGGGTCCTGTGCCTTTTGTTGTCATACTTGCTGTTGTCACTAAGCAAAGGTGACAATGGTAGTATTTACTGATAGCACATTACTCCGTATGGCTGATACTAGAAAGAAGCTGCAGCTGAAGTAGTATTTTTCTCCAACACAAATATTTTAGAGTCCCTGAAACAAACCAAGAGTTATATTCCTGTTTCTCAAAATATCAGAACTTGTTGCCAGGCGCTCGGTAAAAACACTTCCGGAGAAGCAACCATGTGGAAGCGTGGGAGATGCTTATTTGCATGCCCGAGCCTCCCAGAGAGGTAACGGCTCCGCAGAGGGAGACAGAGTTTCTCCCCGCCCAGTTCTCCACCACCGCTCACGTGCACGATGCTCCGGAAACCTAACAATTTTAGGTACTTTAGAGATTAATGATAGAGAAGAGGAGAAAAACTTAAAAGTCACAAAGTGCTGCTTTATTTCTCTCATTATTGAGAGCAGTTCAACAGTGCACTTCCAGATCTCCCTTTGCTCTTTTTCACGTTATTATGCAACATAAAAACTGATTTTTCAACCCAGCTTGAACAAGGAACCTTTCAAAAAGGGCGTATGTCGGTGTCCGATGGACTTAGATATATCTTTGATAACAAAACTCAGTGTCCTCCAACCACCCGTCTGTGATGTTTCTAAGGATAAGCCCACTCCTTCCACAAAGAATTTGTACCACATTCCGGAGCTCACCATTGCTAACTGCCACAAAGCAGGACTCTGATAGATTTTGAATTGAAATCAGGGAACAAAGAAGGAGGGATAAAACTGTCCTGAAGGAATATTTCTTCTCCATTGTAATTAGAAAAAAATAGCTGCTTTACTCGCTCATTCTTAAACTATCACACCAAACTTGGCAAGTTAATATCTAATAGTGCATTTGTTCATGAGAAGAGTTTATAGTTTTGCTGTAACCTCATTTTGGGGACGGGCTCTTTGATGTAATGTTTACAATAAAGTTAGGCTCATCTCTGACTCAAGTGAAGATGTAGTTAATGGAATATTTATAGGGCTGCCTGATACTGTATTTTACAGCATGTTTCCCAGGGGATGTTCGTTCATAACAACCTTTTCTTTCCTTGATGGCTATTAATGGTATTTGGCACTACATTAACAGGCCGTGAACAATTAAACACAGACTCTGACATTCTGACCATGCTTTGCTGGAAATGACGTATGTAAATGCTGATAGGCTTATCCTAATTTACAAGAGTTTCGTTTGAGAGGTACAGGAGCCAAAAGAAATAAACCACCCTGAGTTTTTGCCTAAAACATTGCTCCTCAGCCCAAATCCTTGCTGAATGGGATCAATTTATTGAGCCAGGGTTTTCCCAAGAACAAGTGCCTTGCTGTCTGTCCCATTACCCAGAGGTTTGCAGATCCGAGTGGGACGTTGTGGCTCAGGCACAGTGCCAAGTGCTTTACATACATTGCCTCCCCTGCACACCATCGCTATTATTGGTAAAAGAGCTATTATTGAGTAAAAGAGCTATTATCAACCTCATTTTATGGATGAGGGAATGGGGGCTTGGAGGCAGTTAAATGACCCGCTCAAAGGCACAGATTCAGCACACAGCATATTGATTTATAACTAAGAACAGTAAGTACAACCTAATCCCATTGTAACCGCAGTAGCGTGTGCGGGTCTTATGGTGACAGACTGGAAGAACGATCATTAAGAACTTTCTTTGGTGGGAGAAAAGAGAACTGCTTTTGTTACATAAAATAGGCAACAACCTGAGGGTTTACCACTTTATCCAAAAATTATCATAGGTTCCATCTTAGGTAAATTATTAATAGCTGCCCAGTGGGCACCTCATTTAGACTATTATTTTTACGTGCCCAGCATCTGTTTCTGGTTTTCTTTTCCCTGATGTGTTACCATCCAGAGATGTCAATGAAAGTAGTCTAACCGAACCTGGCCAATGGTGGTAGGTACATCCAGTTAGTCCAATCACAGAATCTTCTTAAGAATTCAGATCTTTGCAAGTGTAATCCAATAACAAAAACAAGAATCAAGTAAGGAAGGGGCTAATTACCCAGATTATGTTGACGTAAATGTCCATTAGCTCCTGTTGCAAGATGGCGGTTGCCTCCGTGTGGTTCAGCCTTCCTGGGACCATTTCTTCCCTCCCTCAGATTCCACAAGTACTTCATATCCTTTATGAACCTAAACTCTTGTCAATAAGGTGGTAATAATTTAATAAAAACTTCTGATAGTTGTTATGAGGTTAATTTATATCATAGAAATGAAACACAAAGTCTGATATAGAATAATCAAATAATGACTCACACATTAGTTGAACCCCACCCCCCCAAATCTAACAGGAACATTTACAGTAGTCATCACATATTTTTGGTTTTACTTTCACAGTTTCAGTTACCAATGGTTAACCAGGGACCAAGAATATTAAATGGAAAATTCCAGAAAGAAACAATTCATAAGTTTAAAATTGAAGCCCACGCTGAGTTGTCTGATGAAACCAGAAGATGCCCTGCTCCTTCCTGTCCCAGAAGTAAATCATCCCTCTCCAGCTGCTCCACGCTGTGGATGCTCCCAGTCAGTTAATCACCGAATAGCTTTCTTGGTTATCAGCTCAACTGTCACAGAATCACAGTGCTTGTGTAAAAGTAGCCCTTATTGTCCTTAATCATGTCCCCAAAGTGCAAGCGTAGTGATGTTGGCAACTCGGATATGCCAAAGAGAAGTTATAAATGCTTCCTGTAAGGGAAAAGGTATGCCTACATAGGACAAACCATAGTACAAATAGGGTTCTGTACTACCCATGGTTTCAGGCAACCACTGTGGTTTGGGAGTGTATCTTCCAGAGATAAGAGTGGAGACTACTGTTTAATCCTTTCAATTATGGCTGTTTTTTCTTTTTTTAAATTTAAGACTGGCCTGTGCTTTAAACGCCTCTTGGTCCTATTGCATTGTTTCCATCAGTTTCCTTTGTTGAGCTCTGACACTCTCATCCCATAATGAGTAGCTGTTTCAACTGTATGACATTTTCCCTGATTTCTCTACTTTGCTTTTGCACACACACAAAAAATAAAAGAATATAAATAAAAAGTTCGTCAAATCCTTGAGCATAAAAGGGCCACTGTGAGTCAAACAATATTGAAAATGGGGAGGAAGCAGAGGTACAGGGAAGTGCCTGAGGTAGGGGCAAAGACTGGAACATATTTAAACTGCATTGGAATTTAAATTGAAACGTTCTGAGGTGTTGTTCATGTTTATACAAGCCTCTTTAGAGAAGGATTTAAAGTTACAACATACAGATTAACGGTACATAGTCTCTCTCCCTAGCTTTGAACATGCTGATCAATGAGGCATAAAGATATAATTGGTTTATAGACACATTTGTTGGAATGTATTTACCAGGCTCTTAAATACCACATTTATGTTTTGAGCCTAAATCCTAAACAAATGAATTTCATCATAAAAAGGGAGTTTTTCTGAGATATTAATTTATTTGCATACCAATGTTAAAAGTCCCTACCACTCTGTTCTAAGGAATTCATTTTAAGGAATGTCAAGGAGGAATTAATCAAAATGCAATTTGACAGTAAAATATATCCTTATGGAAAAGCTCATAGGCCTCTCCTACAGGTGTTATCGAGTAGAATTATTATTTTTTTAAATATGACTCATCTGTTCATGTTTCTGGGTCTATTGAAATTTGTAACAGCCTATGGCAAGATAGGCAGAGACTGAAGATTGTCAATAGGTTGAGACTTCGTTTCCAGGATGCTTCGGTCTTCTTGATGGGGCACCTTTCAAATCCTCTGGAGACAAGTACACAAAAAACATATCGGATGTAAGTTTGTCTTCTTGCTGTAAGTCTTTGGACCCAGGTTCTGCCTGGCATTTATGCCTTTTATTCCTATTGACAATTAAGTCTATTTTTTTTTAATTTAAGAGCAACAAATATAGTTATCCCCACTTTTTGATAACTACATTATGCCACTAGGCTTTTAGGAAAGACCTACATTAGTGCTTGTATTTGTTAACCCAAGGAAGTCCAATAGGGATTTTCGCTTTTACCACAGTAACGGGAGAAAGCGAAAGCAGCGTTGAGCATTTGTTTTGCAGGGAGCGGTGACAGGGGCAGTGAGCACCCCCAGCAGTGAGTGCGGCCCCGCCAGGTCCCAGCCGTGGGACTTGAACCAGCATGTCAGCACCACGCTGCCCTGGCTTTGAACTTTGTGGGCAACTGTGCTTTATCTCGATTTCTTTCATTCATCCACTAGCAAGATGCGTCCTAAGATAACTGCTTTTTTGCTTTAATCATTTTGGCTTATGAAAGATTTCATAGGAACACTTTATTTTCAGATAGCGGGGGGAAAAAAAACTGTGCAAGCTCCCGCCACGGCCGTGAAAGGTGTGGTAACTCACAACAACCTCTTCATACGTGAACTCGGAATCCTTAGCATCACCACGTTCCCAGGGAGCTACTACCAATAGATTCATGATGCCACATGGAATAAATTTTATCTGCTATCCTTACTATAGAGCATTAGGCTGGGAAAATAACCCTAAAGATGAGCTCATTAAATCCAAAGTATTTAAACATTTTATGAAGACTAACTAAAAGAGATGCACTTCCCAGAGAAATAACAGCATATCAGAAACATAAAATAAGATTCAAAAATATATATATATATATATATATATATATATATATATATATATATTTGCATTGATCACAATAACTATTAGTACAACTTTTTGATGGGGTTATGCCATCTCATTAAAAACTCATAACTACTCTTTTATGGTGATATGACTACTGTGTCATTTGGAGGTGATAAACCACAAAAGAGGCTGTGATTCTTGATAGCACATTAATAATGTAAAGTCAAAATTAGACCCCAAATCCTATTATTCTAGCACACATTTTATATACTGCAATTAAGAATAAACTGCAATCATGACATAAATACATTATTAAATTGACAACAGGAAATTCACCTGTTTCAGGATTCTAGGTACAGGACTGCTCTCAGCCCATTTGTCTTCTATTATGAATAAATAAAATGAATTCCAGAGGATCGTAATATATGAACGAGACCTAAATCTTAAATTGTACTTTTTATGTGCCAAGCACTATGCCAAACCACTTCAATAGCTTCCATGAATTCCTCCATTAAAATTCATAACCACCCTAAGAGTAGGTGATATTATTATCTCCATTTCACAGGCGAGGAAATTGATGTGTGGACAGGTGACATAACTTGTCAAGCTCATACACAGGTAGTTAAAGATTGAGTCGGCTGTATCCAGGTTCCATATCTAGGCTCTCTGCCCATAACTCATACACACACTGCTTCTCCAACATTGACTATCACTTTATTTAAGCAAATACGTCTTTAAAAGAATCTGCTATCAGAATATTATCCTGAAAAAAGTTTTTCATAAATAATGGTTGTGTCAATACACAAAGAAGTCTGCCAATTTAATATCCAAATGCAAATTGTATGTCAAAATAGTAAAAATGTTATTTATCTATGAAAACATCACATATATTGTATGTAATAACAAATAAAGTAATTATTAGACCATATGTTATGGATGGGGTGATAAGAAATTCCTACCTGTAGATCTTGCTAAGGCAAGTACATTTCTAAAGGATCACAGTAATGCATTTTTTTAAGAGCGCAATACAACCATTTTCGATGTAATGAACCATCAAGGGAACTCTAAGTGGCTGACAAAACTTACTAAATAATGAGAAGACAACTCTGCATCACTCTGTTCGCCTACGCATTTGAGACCATACAGGTATTCAGTGAATTAGGGCCAAGACTCTCCCAAGAGATTGGTCAACTAAGGAAATGACATTTTGTATTGTGTGTGTTGAATATATATGTGCAAGTTGTGTGTATGCATGTGCTGCATGAAAAATATAATGCCTTTTGAGAAAAACTGATTTCAATTTCTAGTTAAAAATTGGTATAATACAATTTCTAGTGAGATTTAAATAATCTAGTAAATACAATTTCTAGTAGCAAGACTGAAAATAAAACCTCTAAATAGCAGATTAGAGTCAAGCTATCTTGGATCCTTCTTTTGAAGTGGGTGGAAAATGAATTATAACTAATCCAAAATGACACAGAGTCTGTGTGGAAAACTGGTAATATTTTATTAGCTATCGGTAATAGCTAATTATTTCTGAAGTGTTTTTCATGTGCTAGGCATTATCTCACTTCTTATGCATACATTAACACTCACTATCCTCTCATGAAAGGGGCAGTACATCCCCCCTTCTACGGTTGAAGGAAAACCATAGTCATAACCATCTGAGCTCCAAAATCGCACACTCCAGGGGGCTCCAGAGCTTATCCTCTTAAAAACTAAACTCTTCTCTCTCAGTAAGAATGTTTTAAAAACGCTGGAGATTGACAAGACAGAAGAGAGGTTTAGAGAACAGCAGAGCAGGAACACTATTTTTGGCAGTAGAACCTTATAAAAGAGAAAAGAGAAAAATAAATAGGGATAGTAGAATTACGAGATGAAGGAGCTGAGAAGTTCAGGCAAGGGCTATGCTATTTCATTCTGTTGGATATTGTTTAGCATTCCAATTAGTTTATTGATTTCTCCAATATTTATTAAGCAACTGTTATATTAGGAAGTGAGTAGGATAGAGTCACTGCCCTCTTGGAGCAAAATGCTCGTGAGAAATGAAAAGTAATTAAGCTATACATACATAGACACAGAAATTGGCATGCTTTATATGAATATTGATGAAGGTACAGACTTAGATGTAGATATAGATAGCTCAACACACACAGGATAATGCTAAACATTCGGAAGTCTTCTGAAGAGAGTCAAGCAGGGATGGTGGGTGAAGAGGGAAGGGTTTTCCTAATGGGGCAGGCTTCCCTGAGCTCCTTCCCAGCTTCGGTGCACGGGTGCTTCTAACAAACCACACCTGAGACTCTTCGAACACGTGATTTGGAGCTAATGAACTGCTTTGCCTGCGTTCTCATAAAAGAGAACCTGCCCGGAAATTTACCTCTGCCCCCTTCACCCGGGGAGACCTGTTGGCCATTGACGGACAGGTATGATATTATAAAAGCCCACATCCCTTGCTTCCTTTGGGAAAAGTTCAGAACCTAACTCAACCCTCTAGGTTCCCTTATGGGGTTCGGTTTCAGCAACCTCCACTGGACCTTGCTCTACTTGACATCTTCCCTCTCTGCTTCCCCCATGACCTTCCTGTAAACCTCTTGAGAGCAGGTCCCTTATAAATGTATGGTGACTTACTCCCTGTCCTCTTGCCCAGAACTGTAGGGCTCCCTGGGACTGAAATGTTTTCAGCAGACAGGACTCTCAGTACAAACATTGAGACAGTCCTGGGCAAACCCAGGGGGCCAGTTACCCTCTGAGCCAGCTTCTGAAACCTGACCTTTGGGAAGTCTCTCTGAGGGGACGCTGTCTGTGCTGGGGAGGAGCGCCCCATTCGCAGAGCTGGGAGAAATGTTTTTCAAGCAAAGAAATAGTAAGTGTTAATGGCAAAAACAATACCCTGTTTAGAAAGATAGAAGACCCGTATGAGTGGTATGATCTGAGTACAAACACCTGTGTGAGTACCTGACTCTAGGAGCGGGAAGGTAAACAACCTGTTGGGACTTGGCAGAAAGGGGAGGAGGAAACTTTCATTATTATAGAAAATTATCCCATTAGCTCTGGACACTTAGTATGTAGAATTCTATGCATATGTCTGTTTGTGGGGGTTTCTTTTCCTAATAAAATTATAGTCATAAAGAGAACAGTTTCTTCTCTAAGAGGCTAGTTTTTCAATCTAGATGCAAACCTAGATATCTGGAAGATTCTCTCTAGACAAATCTGTAGTTTTGATAACAGGGTTAGTATGAACTCATGTGAGTACTGCAAAGGCAAAGACATACCAAAGACATAGAATGAGAGCTGCAGAAGCGAACACTGGGTGCATTACTGTCCATGGCTTCTGCAGCTCAAGTGTGACTCTCGGCATTTAGATGCTCCTCTATCGGGGTACCTCGGCAACAAAACCTCACTTGTAGCTTCCAGAAGACACACATGGTGGATTTCTGAAGGACTTTGAAGTTGAATGATTTTTTGTTAGAATCTTGACTATACCCTTCCTTGAGACTTTGTTTTGTTTTTATTAATGATCCATTTTAGGTCACTGAACCCCTATTTATTTATCTGTCCACAAGTGAATGGGAATTTTTTGTGCAAATCACAGAGCACAGTTCCTGGTAAGTAGTCACAGACGGACAGATAGAGACTGAGCTTCTGCTTAGAAAGTTCATGTTTTTCAGACATAAGGTTTTGGAAAATACATGGCAGGAGATAAAACAGACGAGTGGTCTGGAGGGCAAAAATATGAAAGAGACTGGGTTTCAAGAAAGAAAAAAAAAATACCTGAAGGATCCTCTGGACTTTGAATATTTTCGCAAGGGCACTTTCTCAGAATTTTGTAAGTTTTGAGTAGTAGAGTTTACTTGAGATAGCCCCTGAGAGAGGGAAAAATGAGTTGTTCAAAGAATAAGAGAAAGAATCTAACAGGTCTTCTCTGTTGGTCTAATTCAGTGATTTTATTATAATCATAATGCCCAAAATGTAACCTTACACTTGAGGAAAGATTAAGAGTCAAATTATATTGCTGATGCATTCCTACAGTCTCCATTAATGTGAATAAAAGTATGTTCATGGGCAATTAACCCCTTTTATGCTTATGAGTAATCATCTGTTTTATAATTTTCTAAAAACTTTGCAATTAATTCTCATCCTGGGAGCAAATGAGCTTACTTTAAATGGTCCTGTGCTAAAACTAAACAAAACACCCTCTGTGGTAAAGTATACAAATATACATAGATTATACAAGTGTATTTTTTGTATATCACAAAAAATTAAAAACATATCATTGAAGCATGTTAACAAGATTTGCATTGCTGATAATTTAATTGGGCTAATGTGAAATCAATTTATAAAGTTGGAGATTATAATATGCAGGCAGATAAATCAATTTTATATAAAGAAATATGCCAGAATGCTAAGTTTTAAAAATGGTCCGCTTTTCTGATTATACATAGAAAACACTAACGGTATCATTTTCTAACCTCTATTTCACTGGCAAATTTATTTGGGCATTGATTGCTGGTGTAATTAGATAATTTTACTTCTGAAGAAGAGGTTAGTAAGCTAATTAACTAACTTCATAAAGAAGGTTTTTGTTAGGGGAAAAAAAACCATGAATATGTTAGGAGAGATTTTAACATAAGGTCAACTTTTGGTTTAGTACTTCCGCTTTCATTTTTATGCCTAACATATGGTTGAACAAATACATAAATGAATAGATACCTGATGGGCGTGCTTGGCTAAATTCCTAGACCAGATACTGAAGTTCAAAGAGATATGTATTTCATTCCTGTGAGTCCAAGATAGGGATCCCTTCACTGGCAATAGAAAACCAAATTTTTTCCACATGGCAATGAACCTGGCATTTTGAAAACTATCCTACAGAATTTTATCCTATGTCCTCAAAGTGATGCTGTGCTCTTTTTTTAAGGGGTTATGTTTCAAAATTGAATCAAATAGAGACAATTTTAGAAAAATTATGCCCACATAAAATGGACAGAATTGAAGATAATGAGCGTGTGACTATTGACTTCCATTACTATGAGTGTGACAATTATGTGAGACCTCTAAATATTATCTGTAGAAATATTTGGTGGAATGAGGACAAAATAACTCAGCAACTTTCACCTTTTAGATTTCTTTGCACATACAACTTCAAGACAATTCCCTCCATCACGCCCCACACTTTTCCCTTAACAATTCCTTTCTGATACTTCTCTTGCATGGACATTCTTAATGCTGCCCCTGGGCCTGGTCGCTCTGTTCTTAGATACATTTACAGGCTTTCTCTCAGCCCACAGGGTCTGACATGTGCTATGCTATCCACAGATAGTTCCAAATCTTGAGCATTTCACTTAGATGGATGCCACCATCTCTGTCATTGCCTCAGCAACAGGACAAATTCTCTCATTCCCTACACCCAGTGGGAAGCTTTTGTCCTTCTGGGCATCCCCAGATCTCATGGGGGAATCAGGGTGGATCCTTCTCACTTTCCACTCACTCTGTTTTTCCTTTCTTCCCATTCTCCCACTCTTCTGTCTTTATGCTGACTAAAGCCAGCAACTTCCTTTTAAAAATGTTCTATTTTAAACAACAACCCTGAAACAAATGTTTACCTTCATATCCTGGTGCAAATCTTGATGATAAGGAGAGTGCTGACACTATCGAAACTAATGCTGGGGAATTTAGTGTTTGCTTCTTGGTTATCAGCATGTGGAGATCCAACCTGTACCTCATACCCAGCCTCTCATCTTATTCTATCCCTTTACAACAACTTTAAAAAGAAGATTTCATTATGCATGAGACCACTTTTCAGATCTATGATCTGTAACACAGACGTGAGGTCAAGTGTGTTGATGATGGTAACTGCTACTATCCTTTCTAAATTTTACAGATTTGTTTATTTCTTTCCCCTACTATGTTGACTCTAAATAAACATCATGTACTCAAACTTGGAACTCTTAGAAACAATAAAAGAAGTACTGCCTATCAATCTCTGTTGCCATAATTCAGATAACCAAACTTCTTGGTAATGAGAGAGCAGTGTTCGATAGATTTCTTAGAAAAAATCAGACTTGAATTGAACATTAAAGGTTGCTTGGGATTTTAACCAAACCCTTAAAGTCTCAGTCATAATTTTGCATCTCTGCACCACCAGAAGTACTTTGACCATAATGAAATTATTTATCAACTCTCACTTCCTTATCTGTATTCCCTCCTTTGGGTGTAGCTAGTCACGCCTAGCGTAATGCCTGACACATTGCTGGCTTTCAATAAACATTTGTTGAAGAAATATAAGCAGCTATAAATTCACAATGCCATTGGCCTCACTGTTATATAAGGCTTTCTGTTTACCATACTGCATAAGACTATATCATAGAATGTCAGTGCTAGAAGGTATGTCTGAGGTAACTCATGTCCTTTATTTTTAAAGAAGTGGAAACTCAAGATCAAATTTGGGGTTCCCATGACTTACATTTTTATATTGGTGCTGAAGGACACATGAGGGATAATGAGGTCGAAAGATAGGTAGTCATTTATAAAGATTGTTAAGTCTCAAATCAGAGGGTTTCTTTGGAAGGCATTGAAAATTTTAAGCCCAAGTATGACTGTGTACAGGAGAAAAGATATGGGAAAAAATGAACAATGAAATGATCTTGTGTATCAAGAGTTACTCTTGTAATAACAAAGCTGTGATTTTTTCCTCTGTTTTATCTTTTTAGATCTCCCTCTTTAAATAAGGTTTCACTTAAGAGCTACTTACAAATCACAACTGTATGCATCTTCACTGGGTTAACAGTATGTTACAATTAGCGATGGCTAGAGGGCTAGGGTCATCTGCACGGCTCTTATTAAACAGGAAAATTAAAACAACTTAAAATGACACCAGCTGCTACCAATTCAAGGAGTGCTGAGAAGACAAGTCATCTGCTGAAATTCATATGCTTCCTGCAAAGTCTTTTTCCATCTTACTACACGCTTAGCCTTCTTCTTAGCTCGGGAACTACAATGGGGACAAAAATTAGATATAGTACCTCTCACATGGTATAATCTAATGAGGGAGAGATGCATTAATCAATTAATCATGTGAATAAAGGTATAGAGACTGAGATAAGCATTCCAGGTGGCTCAGCTATTTGGAGTGTCATCCCGTACACCAAAAGGTTGTGGGTTTGATCCCCAGTCAGGGTATGTACAGGAGGCAGCTGATGGATATTTCTCTCTCACATCTATATTTCTCTCTCTCTCTCTCTCTTTCCCCACAACCACTTCCTCCTCTTCTCCCCCCTCTTTCTCTAAAATTGTATATCCTTGGGTGAGGATTAAAAATTAAAAAAAAAAAACACAAAACACCTTATATTTTCATTTTGGTGGTAACAGCTAAGAAGCCTTCTTAAGAAGTGACATGAGCTGAAATCTAAATTATGAGTAGAAATTAATGTGGTGAAAATTACATATATTTAATGTAGGTGAGGGTGTTTAGATTAGAACAACATAGGGGATATAAGCCATTTTGTTTGTTTGTTTGGCATTCAGAAGAAGGAAATCTTTTTTAACAAGGAAGAAGATTATCTGTTGACCAGGAAGCATCCAAGTTCATGGTTCACTTGCATACTGATTTAATGCAATTACTTTGAGATCAATACTCTTTCAACTCCAGGTATATGTGTTTAGAAGAAGACACTCAAGGTTGCTATCTACTCCAAGATCCAATAGTAGCTAAATCTGCTGATGCAGATGGGGAGCATTTTTAAAAATGGAAAATAGAAACAGAATGAAAAGTATATAACCTCCCAAAATACCACCCTGTCTTCTGCAAAGATAGCAGAGAGTCATGAAGCAGTATACTCCATAATAAAAAGGAACTTCTAGGCAACATAAACATCCCAAATGCTTGTGTTCACACATACGGATAGCTTCACGTTTTAAAATCATTTGGAAAACCCTTAATCCTTAATAAGAAGATCAAAATCACTGGTTGCAGTGTTCAGAGAAAAATGTATTTATAAGTACCTGTGTAATCAGTCCGATGACAGTCTTTCTTGGACTCAATATGTAAATGACTTACTGGGCTGCAAACAGAGGGCATTGTTAAGTAGGGAACACTTGAGACTTCACCTCATTAGGCTGAGTGGAAGTCACATTGTTAATGTGCAGAAGGATGAGTAGTAAAGGATCTTGGGAAGCCTGTGAGACCAATAGGGCTGACCAAAATACATGTTCGTTCGTACAAATTTAAGTAAAACATCCTTATAAAGACAGCCTATTTCTTAAAATACCTTAATATTAAATCCAAAGGAAATCCATAGTCTCTAGGTGGAGACAAAAGGATCCATTCTAAGTGGAAGTTATTGCTGCATATTTGCATTCGAAGGGAAAATGCAAATTTTAAATGCTTGTCCCTAAAATAGAGCCAATCACAGAAATGACATCTCAATAAGACACTTATATTTGGTAAGCATAAATTCACACTGGAATGCCATTTCCCTAATAACCACTTTAGTTGTTTTTTTGCCCTAGAAATATTAATGCAATGATAATAAGAAAGCATACTTATATTTTCCACTAAATTTAGAATTTTAGTAATTGAAACACAGATGCAGTGGCTTTGACAGAAAATTAATTTGGTGTTAAGAACACTGCTAGTGTTAGATACGCGTAGTTACTCAGCATGGACATATTGCTTGTACCAATGGTAATGTACACACAACACACATATACATACTCATTCAGAAGAATAAAACTGAAAACACAAAATAAATGTGGGTTGTAAAAAGTGGAGGTGTTTTGAGTTATATAAAATATTAACGCAGCCTCGGCTGGTGTGGCTCAGCGGACTGAGTGCTGGCCTGCAAATCAAAGGGTCACTGGCTCAATTCCCATTCAGAGAACATGTGTGGGTTGTGGGCCAGGTCCCCAGTAGGGGGCGCGCAAGAGGCAACCGCACATAGATGTTTCTCTTCCTCTCCTCCCTCCCTTCCCCTCTCTCTAAAAATAAATAAATAAATCTTTAAAAATATTATCTCATAATTATTTTATTATCTATTATTATTCAAATGTTTCTATAATTTTTCAATAATTCTGTAACATTTGCCTCGGTAGCAAACATCAACTAAATATATATACACACACGAGCGCGCATGCACATATATATATTTATATATATATATATATATACACACACACACACATGCGCATGCATATATATATTTATATATATACACACACATGCACATATTTAAAACTAAATATATATTTAAATCACTATTCTTTTACTGCTTAAAATTTTTCTTTCCTATACATCAGTGATTTTCAACCATTTACCATCTCATGGCACACATAAACTAATTACTAAAATTCTGTAGCACCAAAAATATATTTTTTTGCCACTTTGACAAAAAATAGGTATAATTTTAATTGATTTACCAAAAAATAATGGCAATTACCTACCTTTTTGCTCCAAAGTAACTTTTTAAAAAATCAGGTGCCTATCCTCATATGTAAGGATATCTTGTACCAAAAATTAACCAATCAGACACAACTTTATTATGCAACATAACCAAGAAGATGTTACTCTGTTATATGAGCATGACCTGTATATTTATGGTTCAAGACAGGGCAATCACAGAGAATTGCTATTGTTGTGGTGGCTGTTGTCATTTTTACAATCTAAGGGAAAAGAGGCCAGCAGTACCCTGACTAAATAGTCAGGCTGTGCAGGTTTTGAAAATTCTTGCAGCACAAAGGTTGAAAAGTGTTGCTATAGATGAAAAAGAAAGAAAATGTGGGTTAAAACCTGTTTTCCTTTACCATACAGAACCTTAAATGTTGCTTGTTCACATGCACAATGCTCAAGAGATCTAACAATTTTAGGTACTTTCGAGATTAATCGTGAGAGGAAAAAAACTTAAAGTCCCAAAGTGCTGCTTTATTGCTCTCATTATTGAGAGCAGTTTAACAGTGCACTTCCAGGTCTCCCTTTGGACAGAGTTGCTCTTTTTCACATTATTATGCAACATAAAAACTGATTTTTCAACCCATAGATACAGAACTTTAAATGTTGCTCGTTTCCTTATTAACTCCCTTCCTTCCACCATGCCTCCCTCCCTTTCTCCCTCCCTCCCTTCCTCCCTCCCTCCCTCCCTGCCTTCCTTCTTTCTTTCCCTCCTTTTTCCTTTATTTCTTAAAAAAATACTTTTTTTTTAGTGTCTAGTATAATCTAAGCACCACACAATGTATTAGAAAGTCAACAAAATGTCAAATGAGTTGGGTTTGTACCCTCATAGTGTTTATAGTGTAGTAATAAAATATGAGTTAATAAATAATTTTCTCAGGGTAATTCATTTCAAGGATAATAAGAAATGACCGAGTACTGAGAGAGGTTATGGCATGGTCGGATACGTTTCAGGAAAGACTTTCCCTAAGAACTAGCTGTGGGTTGAGATTTGGGAGATACAAACTTTGCTAAGGAGAGGATATTCCAGACAATATAAATGACCTACCCAAGGGCCTAAAGTGAGAAAATACATGGAAACTTTTAAGATATGAACATGTTAGATATCTAGAGAAAAATATGAGAAATGCAACTACAGAGGATAAGCCCTGCATAGATAATGGGTCTTTAGGCTGAGAAAAAATGAAAAATCTTTAAAGGGTTCTATTCATGGGAATTGCATGGGCACATTTGTATTTTTGAAAGATTTTTCTATCTTCTCTCTAGAAAACAGTGACCTGAGGTAACTGACACAGGGATGCACTCCGGGAGTTACAATACCGTCACGCAAACCCAGGCCAGATAGGTTTGCCTGCCTAAGAGTCATAGTAGGAGGGGCAGAGGAGTGGCAGTTTGACATTTATGAAATAAAATCTATGGGAATCATTACTCCGAATTTCCCAACCATGCTTACATCACATGAGAAGAATTGGATAGGAAAACGTACATAGGTTTGTGGTGTCTTTATTATCACTAGTAGGTGATTCAAGATGGCAGAAGGATAAGGTCCAAGGATGGTAGGGAAGAAATTGGATGTCAAACACAAAAGGCCAATCATCACAGAATAATTGAAGTGCTCAAATTCATATCGTTGCTCTAGGATCCAGGCTGATGGAAGCTCCATCATCTTGTAGCTCAGTTGATCTCAAATGGGACGCTACCCCCGCAGAGGACGTTTGGCCGTGTCAGAGAGTATTTTCATCGCCACAACTGGGGCGAATAGCACTGGAAGCTACTGCTCATAGGCCAGGGATGCTGTTAAGCTCCCTACCATGTGTAGGACAGAGCCTCTGCCTGCCCCCACACTCAGTCGTACCTGGTTCAGGATGTCCATAGTGTCAAGGTTGAGAAACCCAGTTGTAGCTGCGCCATCAGCACCGTCTTAGATCACACGGCAGGGAGATGGATGGATAGCCCTTGGGTGTCTTACCCAGACAACGGTCCAGATCACCCCTGTCCATGGCCCAGCGGCCATGGTCACACGCTGCTGCCCACGAGGGAGGAGGAAGGAGAAGTGTGATGGAGTAGATAACATTTCACCAGGCCCGCTGTACTTCCTTGGTGTAAAACAGGATTCTGCTGTAAATGCATCGCGCCATTGGAGCCACATCTTCGGGCTATTGTATTAGAGTGGTAGGCGGCAGGGAGGAGCATGACCGACACGGGATCCCGGTGCAGGAGGAGAGCTGTTCAGGCTGAAGTCTGCTCTCACACGGCGGCATTCACTGAAACCCAGCGGAAGGCAATATATTAACTTTCCAATGTAATTTTCTCAGATATGTGTGAAAATGGAATTCATTATACTTGAGAATTGAATATTAAGGGTAATTAATGAATCTGGCAGCTCTTTTATTCTCAGCACTGGCTGGGAAAATTCCAAGTATGCACCCAACGAAGCAAGTTTTCCAGTCTCCAAGTTGTTTCTTCAAGTGGAACAAGTGACTGAGAAACGATCAGCATTTTTTTAAATTCTGGAACATTCTTTAATTTCTAAAATAAGATAATGAAATCATTTTGGAACACATTATAATGAAATTAAATTCATCATTTGATTGCCTTCTTTTTCTAGCAGATATTTCCTAAAAATTAATATCTTTATAATTATAGTGAAAGATACCTTAAAAAAAATCCCAACTATGGAGTACAGCTGTGAACAGAACAGGCTTTCGAGTCTGGTGGAAAGTTCTGACTCTTTGTCCTTAGGGTTGTATGTCACTTGACCCTTGGCCATTTATAGATAAGGATTTTTCTTTACCTTTAATATGACTAGCCACTTCAAAGGAGAAATTTGAGCATGATTTATTTAATATCAAAGATCTTGGCATGTTCCTCACATATAATGAACATTTAAAGCAGGTTGTTAATAATTATTGTTATTTTTTTTTTTAATTTCAGGTTAAACCATTCATGCCTTGGAAGATGAGGCAGATAATCAAAAATGGCTTCATTCAGGCCTTGGATAGGATGGTGATGGGGACTTTTTCATCAAAGGTAAGAGATTTACATCCTACTTTTTATTTGTTTGATTGTTTATTTTATGAAGTCCATGTATCAATCAGCGATCAGAAGAGAGGTAGAAAGCACATCAGAAATTCAAATGGCATGATGGTGTGATGAATTTAGCACATGGTTGACTTCTAAAAGAGGTTTAAAGGCTCCAAGAGGTGTAGAAATATGTGCAAAAAAAACAAAAAAGCAACAATAGTGTCTAGGCTGAGGGATGGTGAACAGGAAAGAACTAAGAATTTAGGACATACCCCCCAACACCCCATCCAAGGCTGAGATGTAATTCTTGTTGAAGAGTGTGTGGCTGTCACAGGAACACAGACAAGCCAGTGACGATGAAATGCCCCACAGGAGATGGGCCAGGGCTGGTTTGTAGGGACCACTCATCAAGTGGCTGAGAAACTTTCTATCCTGGCTGCTTACCATCTTCTTATTGTTCTGTTGGCTCCTCTGCTGAAAGAGACCATAATGGAGTCGCAGAGGAAAACTTGGTTCCCCTGTGCGCGTCTTCCACTATCTCTCCAGTGCTCTCTGTTCATGATGCCTGGTAAAGGCGAATTGCCTACTGGGGAAGAGTTCTAGTCTTATTAGGAGGGAGCCGAAAGGCAGTCACTGGTCGTTGGCACAGCTGGCAGTGGGGTAGAGCTGGCTCCACCAGCTTACGAGAGCCGACTCCCTGCATCCCGGCACGCCCTGTAACATGCCAGCACTGTGTCGATAGCTCGGAGCTGGCCCCGATGCGGGTATTTATGAAACAGACATCCGCAGACATTACAGCTCAGCGTTTGTTGTTGTCGTTGCTGGAGAGCCGGTTTATCTGTTGTGTGCCAGCGGACCCGGCCCACCCTGCAGAAAGCAAACATACAATGAAAGGCAGAGTCCAACTTTCAAAACTTTCTGAAAGGTATATGTAAACAAAATAAGTCATTTAAAAAAATTATCAGCTCTGGAGTGTGGCAGCATAGACTCTATTCTTTATCATTTTTAATCTGTATGACAGGGAATGGCATCTCTCTTAACTAAAGTTTCCATCTGCCAAATAGAGAAAATAATAAGACCTCATTTAGGGTTGTTCCGAAAATTGAGTGAGATAAACAAGATAAAGAGACAGGCACAGAATAAGCCCTCTCTAAGTGTGAGTGATGATGAGAATTACCACCACATAACGTTCCAAGGAAATTGGCTCAATGTTTTAATATTAATGTTCAGCTAAATGTATCATGCATAGGCTGAGATACTAATTACAATCTTCAAATAGTTTGCATTACACTGTATTCAGCGTGTTTAAAATAGTCTAAAAGTTATTTGTCATTTGAAAGTTACTATTCATAATTTAAAATCTTTTAAAATATTTCAGTTACTTAAACCAAGAGCTCCATTTCTGGAAAATGAGAATAAGGGCTCATGCACAACATGGAGAAAACCATTTTATGCCCAAATATTTTTACTATATTATCTATAATGGGGAAAAATATAAAATACAAAGTAGGTTGAGTAAATTATAGAATAGTAGGAAGTATTGGGAATATTCTTCAAATAGTGCTTATCAAATACTGGTACAGAGATAATGCAAATAATATAAAACAAAGAAGAGAAAAATATAGTGTGACTACAACTGTGGGGAAATATGATTTTTAAATGCTTAAATAAATTGCTCTTTAAAACTGGAGATAAATTAAGCTTGTACAATGAAATAAGAGAAATTATTTTATTGTATGCTAATAAAATCCTGCTACCACATGACAGAATAGTAGGTACTAAGTAGATGCAGAAACAAAGGGCAGAGGAAAGAAGTATATATTCTTCTATATATCTGCCTATTTCTCTTTCTTCTTCTTCTTTTTCTCTTTTTTCTTTTTTATCTATTTATCTGTATGTCTGTCTGCCTGTCTATCCATCTATTGACTTATCTCAGGGTCAAGAAATGTCTTATTTCTGACATATGTATTTTTTTCTGTCTGCAAAAATGTCATAATAAAAGCAGGATAAAATATGTTCAGATGCTTTCCTATGCATATGACATTGAGTTTTTATGGAAGAAGAGAAGATGCATGTCAAAGTTTAAGAATTTAGTTTATTAGTCCCGTCTTTGAACCACAGTTTTTCGTAGTTTCTCTTCATGTTATAATTTGTCCTTACCTTTAATTTATCCAGAATGCTGAATTCATTAACCAGGGAGAGAGCCCTTCCCACCTGGAATGTGCTTTTGAATTTTCATGGAAACTCTTCTGTGTGCGAGTCTTGTTCTCCAGTCTTCTCTGTTCTAGACCAAACATTCTCATCTTCCTCACAGAATGTCTCATTAAGCGTGGGGGTTCAGCTCTATTATGTGTTTTGATTGCTTCTCTTACTTACACTTCATATTGCCAGTGTTCGTTTCTCAATTTGTTAGCACAGATTGAACTCAGAGCCTTGGAAGTGAAGTGTAGACGGGATTACCTATGCAGTTGTTGGTAAGGAGAAATGCATTCTAGCTCTGTTATTTCTCGCATGAACATTCACATCCAACTCCGTTCATGATTCTCCCTGATACTTCAAGAGTTCAAGACATGAGATAAGGTAAGAAAAATGGATAGAGGCAGACTATATATCATAGAAAATTTTTCTTGGATGGTGTAGACCATATGTTTCCTCAGAACACAATTAAGAAACACGCCAATTGATAATTAAAAGAAATAATGGAAAACAATAAGTGACAATGCAAAATGACCCTCATAAACCTTTATTTTAATTTTTTGTTTTAAAGTATCACTCATTTCACTGTAGAGTCTCTAGGAAATGAGATTAAATGAGTAAAGTGTTTGTGTTTTTGTTTTTTTCAGTGTTTAACAGTCATACCTAGTAAGAGTTCTATCTCCTCGTGATTTCAGATCTTGTTTTAGCTCCATGCCCAGTACAAGGAAAATGTGCACTCTTGAAAGCACTGGTTAAATGCAGGATGAATTAATGCTGCCTGTTTAAGATAAACAGTCACAGTCTTGAGAATGCATGCTTGACTAATACATCCTAGTCTCTTCTCAACCTTTCATAACTCTTTATTATTACTTCTGCATGATCTACCCCTAGAAAATATTCTTCTCTAATCTCTCTCTGTCCACTGTGATTCAACCACACTGGCTTTCCCTCGGTTCTCTGATCACACCACACACACCCCTGCCTGTACTGCCACCCACTCAGTGAGCCCTCTGACCACCCTGTACAAATTGCAAGACCCATCACTTGTGATTTCCTTTCTCTCCTTGTTACTTGTTTGTTTTTTTTTACATACTCTTACTACTTAATATTTTATATGTATCTATAAGTCTTTCTCCCTCACTGGATTAAAGCTTTATGCAAGGAAACACCATTTTGGTCTTTTTAATTGTTGAGACCATGGTGCCTGGAACAACTAGGTACTGAGTAAATACTGAATGAATGAGCAAATGAGTAAGTGAATGAATGGACAGTGCTAAGAATTATAGACCTGAGGCCTAATGTGGTTAAATATTCTCTACACTTACCAAAACTAGGAAGTAGTAGATCTAATTTATCTAACTGTCAGCCTATCAAGGTGCACCATTGTGTCCTGTACTTAGTGCTGATTAGAAACAGTTGGTATTTAGGATAAAATCATAATTAGGACAATGTCTAAAACTCTGGTATGAAAAGCAGAGTCCAAAATTCTCTCCCACTGGCAAGTGGAAAAGCTGTCTATGATTTCTGAATTAGTCCCCATCCAAATCAGGTAAAAACCTTCATCTCACCATGTAAGTGATGGTAAAAGGTGACATTGTCCTTGAACACCTAGGATTAAATGTGGCGGCCCCAGGGAGAATGTGTATGGTTTTGCCTAGATTTCTCTTTCCCTATTTTACTGATTATTTTATGTTATTCACAAATAATCAAATCCACGTGGTTATCAAGACTGGTCACTTTTTTGCCCCGGCTGGTGTGGCTCAGTGGATTGAGCACCGGCCTGTGAACCAAAGGGTTGCTAGTTGGATTCCCAGTCAAGGCACATGCCTGGGTTGCGGGCTGAGAGTCAGCCCATCAGTGCTTCTCTCACACATCGATGTTTCTCCGCCTCTCTTTCTTCTCCCTTCCACTCTCTCTAAAAAATAAATAAATAACATTTAAAAAAAAAATTTGGTCACTTCTTTTCATGATTCATTTTAACAGCTCAAGATTATTAATAGTTCCTGATGAGTTTAAGTCTCTGTTTAATGTTTGTTTTTAGACCTATATTTAAATTTTTTGGCTAAAAGATTATTACAAAATATTTTCTTCCCACATGTTCTAAATAATGGTACTTTTCCTTACGTATAAAACTGGACATTTTCTACACTATTAGAATTCTTTTCAGGACTACTTTATGAATGTTACCTGAGATTCATGTAAATGTGCTCCTGTCTGGAGTTCTGGCTCACTTATTCTGCTGCCAATCTATGGCTTGACTTTTCTTCTACCTTACAACACTAGAATTGAGCATTATACAACATTCCATGACTTATTTCTTCATACTTTGGAGGAAAAAGATATTATATACAACTATTAAACAACAAATAAATACTACCTTTCAAGTGTAACTGCAAGGGTATAACATACCACAGTTTTCTGCATACAAGTATTATAATAATATGAGCAAAGCCAAGTTGGCTAAATCAATATTGTCAATGAGACAGTCCGAGTTGAAAGAGCAGATGGTAACAAAGAGTGAATTTGGAACTAAAAAGTTAATGCCTCTATATGTTACTAACAACTCTTATGAAGACTACCTCTCTTACATATTTGAAATTTCTCTGATGAAGCCAACTTTCATATGACATCTTTGCATCAAACAACAAAAATAAAATAATATGAATATCTAAGATATTTATAGTATCTATGTAAACTGGATATTTCCAAATATAATCATTGTTAAGCCAAAATTTTTATTCCCTCGTTCTCTAAACTTTCAGTTGACTTTACTTAGAATTTAAACGTCTAGAAGTCAAGAGTCCTATTTTGTTCATTATTGTATCAAATGCACTTTAACACAGATACTGGTATATTTTAAGTGATCAGAAATGCATTAAGCAATTCCTGGTAGTCCTACAGATCATTTCATATACTACTGCTCTAAAATCCTAAATCACTTATCTTTTTATGGTATTTATTCACTTTATTTGGAACAAATTGCAAATATATGACTATGTAACATTTACAATATTTTATCCTGTACTGTGTGAGAATATGAGGCACATGGTATATATGAAATACTACAGTTAAATACAGTTGACATTTCTCGTACAGGTTCTAAAATGCTTTTCAGATATTAATTAACTAAAAAGGAGGAAGCTCTTTTACTAGATGGACAGGAGAGAGGCAATAAATGACTCTTGTGGAAATGAATTCTCTTTCTAGTGACAGAATTTATTATGAGAATGTAAAAGTCCAGGGGAAAACATATTTAAATTATTCAGTTACTGAAAATCACTATTGGCTGACTATTATAATAATAATAATATCTGCATCACCTTTTGAAAATTACAAATCTATTTTACATCAATTGCCCATTTGGTTCTTATCACAACCCAGAGTTGTTTAGAGGGCAGATATATTTTACTGATTTTAAACTTGCTCAGAGTGGATATTTAATGCTTCCTTGTTCAAGAGCTTCAATTGGAGGAAGAACTGATGTCTTTCCTCACTTATCTGTGACGTCTGAGTGCACGGAGCTCCTATTGGTGGAAAGTCGAATGTAATCATGGCATCCTTGACTTTAGCAGTGGATTGGATTAGATATATTTCACAAGCAGATTTCACAAGAGTTGGCTTTTTCTTGAAGGCTTTAGCTCGACCATTTTTAATGACTTCTGGCTTTAGCATAAAACTCTAATAAGCGCAATTGGAAAACCATATAGGAATAGGTTAAGTGTATGGGGGAAATTACAATTTACATGTGACTATGGATCCGGCCAATCAACTATGTCTATCAGATCCTGAGAAAGCACCAAGTGTTTGTTTTATTTTATGCTGTACATTAAGGGGAACTTTGCATCATTTGGAGAAAAAGAAAATGCACATTTATTTATAAAATATATACTTTAAATCCAGGGAAGTTTGTCAAGTGTTCTTACTGGGAGAGTGTAGGGTGCAAGAGCAGCTTTCTAGTTCTGCCAAGAGCCATCATATTTACTGCACAGCTCCAATTCACAACACTGATAAAAATAATAATGAAGGAACCATTCCAGTAATAATCCCATTATTTGAACAAATTTGTTTTGCATTTTAAATCTCCCACTGGACCCTGTCACAACATATGTATAACAGGAGCCCAAGTATAGTCCTTGCATGGACGCAATTTTGTTTTACTTAACATGATATAAGACAGAGATTTCAATGACCACTTAGCATTCAAACTTCTGATTTTAATAGCTGAGATTCTGTACTTTTTAAAAATGCACTGATAGCAAAACAAATCTGACAGCCTAGAGATAAACCCTGAGTTTCTAGGCCAAACATCTGAAATGACTGCTGCAATCTATGTTCTGATTTCAAGTTTATTCCCTTTCCTTCTCAACCTTGCTTGCAGTCATAATTATTTTTATTTTGAAATTTCACTCTGTAACATCTATTTTTTCCTCTTTCATTTGTCCAAATTGAGACTATAAAACCATACTGCAGTAAGCTGCACGACAGGAACATTTGCGGGGGGTGGAGGGGAGGGGGCAGTAGAGGAGTGTGGAATGCAGGTCAGCCAAACCGTGCATGGAAGTAAAAGGATGTCTCTGCACTGGTCTCCTGCCCGTCCCTCCTCACTGTGTCAGAAGTAAGGTGCTTCGTTCTCAGTGTTCTGTGCATCTTCCCAACAAACAGCAACTCTCTTCTGTTATCCCATCTCCCACAGAATCAAATAGTCGCTATTCTTCTCTGAAATGGCTCTTGGCAAGTTATTCTAGATTTTTCCTGAACTTCAAATTATTTTTTACACCCATATACTTTGGAATTCTCAATTTAAATAGCCGCTTCCTTTAGAGTAGTTACTTATTCTCCATTTTCTTTGAAAAAAATCCTTTCCTCCATGTTTTAGGTTTCCTCACCTCAGTGCAATCAATTCAGTTAGATCACAATGTGGCTCTTTAAGTGACTACACAAAAAAATAAATAGATGTAGTGCTGGCCTGTGAACCAAAGGATCACTGGTTCAATTCCCAGTCAGGGCATATGCCTGGGTTGTGGGCCAGGTCCCCAAGAGAGGGCACACAAAAGGCAACCACACATTGATGTTTCTCTCCCTTTCTTTCTCCACTCTATAAATAAATACATATCTATGAATAAATAAAAATAAATAAATAAGTAAGTAAGTAAGTAAATGCAATGGATACTTTAGATAAAATCCTAGCTCTCTAATAAGCTGTGTGGCCTCACCATGTTTATGTACGGCCATGGAGCTTAGCTTCTCTGTAAAATCCTTCTTAATCACTGTTAATGAGAATGAATAACTGAAGTATTTTGCACAGTTCTGACACTTCCTAAGCAATCAATAATGGCATTCTTGTTCTGCTTATCCTACATTGATTGAACCCCAATATGGGTCAATTCATCATGCCCCAAATAATCACATATGAATAAAATGACTAACATAAGATGCATGCATTAGAGAAGGTTCCATTTTAAGGATTATACATTTTGGTTGGGGACTGGACATAAACTAATGTATTTTTGTTTGATTGAATAAGGCCAGGTATTAAAAGGAAGTGGTGCAGGAAAAGTATTCCAGACGCAGATAGTGCAAATAGAATGTTTGGAAGACTTGTGTGCTGGGTTTTTTGTTGTTTTTTTTTTTTTTTTCATCTAAAGTAGCTGGATAATTTTGACAAATGTTCAGCCCTGCAATGCATACAGATTCAATACCCCCTTTGCTGAGGAAGTTAATGGTCATTGCCAATTCACCATTCAGCTCACCCTCCTTGGCCTCTTCTCACAGAGAGAATCAGGGTCCAGCAACACTTCAGCAGGAACAGGCGCCAGGGCCAACATTGAGTAGCGTACCATGGATCTATAGGAGATTACACTCTGAAAGAAAAGAGATTAAAAAAAAAAAACAAAGACAAAACTCACTCCCATTCTGACCATAGCTTAAAACTCTTGTGGTCGCACCACTATCAACCACATTCTGCAAATTCCTGCCTCCTGGGTTTGTGCCCCGTTTTGAATCTTACTTCTCATTCCTTAGACCTGTTGCTTGACCAAGATTCCCTTAAGGCAACCCATCCCTTTTCAAAGGACATTGTTTGTCTCATCTGTGTAGATTGTCTTCTGTTCAGTCTACACAAGCTGACTGCAGTTTTGCAAGGGTTATTTCGGATTTATTTCCATGCTCAGGTTCTGCTTGACTGAATTAGTTTCTGAATAGAAGTCATAACTCTGCCCAGAAGTAAAACATTAAGTGGAGTTAAGTGGTATTTACATAAACCTAAATATGTGATAAAATTTTAGGCATGCACACATGCGCACGTGCACACGTACACACACACACACACACACACACACACACACACAGGAGTACATGTAAAAATAGGTGAAATCCAAGTAAATTTTGTAGTCTAGTAAATAGCATTGTGCCTGTGTTAATTTCTTGGTTTTGATAATATATTATACTCACATAAGGCGTTAGCCTTGGAGTACGTTGGTAAAGCTTGGGCAAAACTCAATAGAGTCATTAAGAAAAAGAGACTGAGATTTCAGATTACCAGCAGGATTCAAATCCACAACTTTATACTTAGCTAAATAAACTTGAACAGGTTTTTACATGGTTCCAAATCTGAGTTCCCCAATTTTAACAACTTGTGGTGAAAATAATACCTATCTCAGGAAGTTGGTGAGAATTGAATAGACCAATGAACACAAAGAATGTCGCATAGACCTCAGCATATAGCAACAGCCCAACTAATCTTTTTTTAGATTGTTTGGTACAGTAATGATGTTGGAAATGAGTCATGTAATACATTCAACTAATAAACCTGCCAAATACTTCTTTGCAAAATCCAGCCAATACACACTCTGTCAATTGAGCCTGCAGATTACCGTAAGGAAGACTCAGTGCCCTTTGAATTGACATATTTGTGGTTGACGTTGTAATGCAATACTGAAAACATAATATAATGATGCAGGAAGTCATCTGCCTGATGTGCAAAGAAAATTGGTTAGTGCTCCAGTATCTCCAAATAGTTTTTAGTGGACTATTCTCATTTTTCTACTCTACATTTGGGCTCTGATTTCATACTAACTCCAGAGATGATTTTAACTGGATCTCCCGAGAATGATGAGTGAGGTGTAAGAGCCAAACTTTGAAACAAAGGGATCCATTTCTCTGAAAATTTTTGGACTTTGATTGGCATTTCAATCCTTAAAACAAAAAATGACTTCTTGCTATAATGTCCAGCATGTGAAATGTTACAAAGATTTTATGATAAAACTGCTATACACAAGGTATATTTCACAGTGAATAGGTAGTTGCCATACTGTTTTCTGTTTATAAACCTGCCCCTCACTCCTGACAGCCTTGGAAGAAAATAAATTCAGGTCTCCAGCAAAACATGAGAAAATAGTTGCTAAAGCAATTTCCTAAATGATTTTGTTAAAAATGGGTTTGCGACTCACATGAACCTAAGGAGACCTGGTTTAAGACTGCCTCAGAGGGACACAGACATCAACGTCATTTTAAAAGCAATCAAATAATGTTACAAATGTCTAGTGAAAAGTTGATTATTTGCTACTCATGAATATTGCATTCAACACATATGGTAAAAATGTACCTTAAATGTGTGGGAGGTCCCATATTCAGTATTCTCTTTGTTTTGTTTTTTAAGCCTCAGATGCTTCTAAAGCAAACTTAATAACTGGGTTAGGAAAATAACAAGAAAAACAAAAGAACAATGAAATATGATTAAGTGTAAAAAAATAGTATGTTCATATAGTTGGGTTATCATTTAGTCATTTACCTGTAATGTAATAAAAGTATTTAATTATGGTATTAGACCCAAAACAAGAACTAAAAAGTGTGCGTGTGTGTGGAGGAGTGTTTGAGAATAATTTTAAGTCCTTAGAGAAAGGTGCAGAGAAAGTAGACATGGCTAGTATTTTTAAAATGTTAATATTAGATCCTAAGTGTTGAAATTTGGGGACTTTGGGAGCTTTTTATAGGTTTCTCAATTCTCAACAATTTTATAAAAGGAGCACACCTAGAGTTGAGGATACACACACATACATATAATATATTTAAAATCAAAAAGGGTAGCCATGCTTCTGAAGAATTGCTAAAGATAAAGGAGAAAGGATCAATTCTTACACGTCCTACAAAACCTTTTTGCATTATTTGTAAGAGCCCCATGGAAAGGAAAAATGTAGAGCTTCTTGTTCAATGTGTATCAAGAATTCTAAGAGAGCGAGATGATAGCAGAGCCCACACCAAGCGCAGTGCCTGGGTGGCTATGAGAGCCACATGCACAAGAACATGGCCTTGCCTCCTTCCCATTCCTGTTTACATCTCTCCAGCTGTAGGACCTTTTTGGTGAAAGTTTCCTTTATTTTCAAACCCGCTGCTATTTCTAAATCCTAGACCCTTTTGGGGCTTCAGTTACTGCTTTTGATTTGGAAACTACTTTCATGCCTTTGGCTTTTAGTAAACTTTTCAACTACCCTTTGCTGCTGTAATATTATATGAAGCTTTGTTTGTCTTGTTTTGTTTGGGATGGGGGAGCAAGGGAAGGACTGGTGTGTGAGCGATCTGCCTTTACCTGCCTCTATACCAGCCACTGACATACATATGTATATATCATGAAGAGGAAACCTATGAATAAATTATGGTCTCTGCCTCAAAGAGCTTAATAAACCAAGCAGAGACAGAAAACAAAAGAGAACATTTTGACAGCAAGACTTTCTATTTTCTAAAACACAGGGAGGCCTGGAGAAAAAGCATGGGTCCGGGCAGGAGGAAAGGAGACCATACCTTGCTACCGAGAACCTACTCTTAGTCCAAAGCAGACTGTGCTTATTAGAAATTTTGCCATCCATCTCTACTTATAAAAGTTCTGCTTCCCGATTCTCCATAAGCATCCACTTTTGCCACATACTCTAGTACCCACCACCTGTCTCCCTAATTGTCCAGAGACTGGAATTGTCTGTAATGCACCCCTGGTGTGTGGAGTGATGGAGCCAACGGGCATGTCAGACAGGAAAGATCATCCATATTACCTTTGGATTGGATATTTTCTTGTGCAGCACTCTGGCAAAGAGAAACCTGCACATTGCTTCCAATTATTTAGGGATGAATGTTTTCTTCATAGTAAATTTCCCAGGCAATAGGAACAATAGAATTTTTCATAACAGGGATATGCATTTCAACACCAAAATTTTTACTAGAGTCAGTACAAATAAACTTCCCATCTTAAAATGAGTGAGGTATTAACAGATCCCAAATGTATAGTGGGATAGCCCAAAGAGAATACCAGATTTTTTTTTTTTTAGTAAATATAGTCTGGGGCAAAAGTAGGTCTACTGTTGTTTGTATGGAAAATAGTACAATATTTAATACATAATAATACAACAATAAACTCTATGTTTCGTGTACTCACAACTGTAAACCAACTTATGTCCAACCCTGAACAGGGTGTCAATATGTGCTTTTGATCAAGATGTGCTAAAGGGTGAGGAAAGATGAGGGTATATCATCTGCCACATATTATTATTTTCAACTTTATTTGTGGAGTGATCGATTCTTCCTTTGTCCTAGATAAATATTTTTGCTACCACACATTTCCTCATTTGAAAATCTGATAATATGAGATTATGTACAAATCTTTTTAAAGAACTAGGTAGGAGGAAATGTCCAGTAGATACAGAGACAATTTATAAGGTGTATTTTTAAAATATAAAGGATTAGAAGATCAGGTAAATTGTTTTCCACTGAATAACACAGTCTTAGATCTGTGACATCCATGTATGTGTGTGTGTGTGTGCACGCACATATATGCGAAACAACCTGCTTTTACTTCCTATAATCTGTATGCCTTTTTCAGCTATAATGCTATACTTTTGAACATACTCCTTTCTTTTAAAACATCAGTTGTCAACCTTGCCTGTATATTTGAGTACCCTAGGAAGTTTAAAAACTACTCATGCCTGAATCCCACTTCTAAAAAGTTTTATTTCATTGTTTTGGGTCGTGACTTTGATGTTAGAATTTTTATAGTCTCCCTAGGTGATGGCATCATTTAGCTAAGATTGAGAACCACTGTTTTAGGGTTTGACTTTTTGAAATACTTGAAAATAAAGTGTATAACTTTCTGGTCACTGTTTACATTGACCTACATTTTTGTATCCATTTTTCATTAAGAATTAAAGTCATGGTCAGGATGCCTCCACATCCCAAAGCCAACTCTAGGGTGTTGCCTAAAGCATATTAGGGTGTTACCCACAGCAGTCTAAGTGGTCTCCCTACTTAGCTGGAATGCCAGATGTGCTGTGAAACCAACAGACTACATGGCAGGGAAGGAGACACTTTAGCGGCCTCTGTCATCTGGGAGGACCAACTGAAGCAACATGTATAAAACACCCAACAGAATAAACGTACAATATAGATCAGTCCTATCTAATCTTCAAAGGCAGCATGTTTGTCAAATTATATATGTTAAATGTATTTGGTCTAGCATTAGTCTAGATATTGGTGTGAAGGTATTTTGCAGAAATGATTAACATTTGCCATCTGCCAACTCAAGTAAAGATTAACCTCCCTAATGCAGGTGGGCCTCCTCCCATCCCTTGGAAGACTTTAAGAGCAACAACTGAGGTTTCTTAGAGAAGAAGGAATTCTGTCTCCAGACCATAACATAGAAACCATGCATGAGGTTTCTGTCTGCTAGCCTGCCTGACACATTTTGGATTTGCCAGCCCCCACAATCGTATGAGCCAATTTATTTAACATGGCGTCTATAGACTATTGGTTCTCTGGAGAACCCTGGCTGATATTACAGTGTCAGTCTTGCTGGCCCTGGCTCTCCTGTAGGCTCAATGCAGGCATCCGCATGGCTCTACCCTTCCCCCCAAATCTCAGTCTCTGTCACATGGCCGACTCCACCCTCCCCTCTCTATGTGCGGCTTCGATGGCTACTTTCTCTCCCTGTCCTTTCAACACAGGTGGTGGGAACAGAGCCACTTTTTTGTTGGCTCAGGGTTACCACAGTATATCTTTTTGTTCCCTTACATTCTAAGCACATCTTTACAAACAGGGCCTTGGTGTATGGCTCCTCAAATTACCCGAATTTGAGTGTCCTAAATATTTGCTGCTTGGACCTTGACTGACAGAGGACCTTCCAGAACTGTCAGAATAAAATAAGCAAGTCTCTGTAATGCACTGAGAACGATGCCTGTTCTGTATTAAAGTTCCCAATAAAATGCTGGCCATCGTTAACCTGCTTGCTCAGATTTAATCTTCTTTGCAGTGGCTTCTAAACACTAAGTTTCTACACCGATAAATATTTCTGAACATATTAAAAGTCCATCCTCGTCTCCCCTGGGTCCTGCTGGGTTTCTCTCTGGGGGACTCCAACAGCATTTTGACAGTCAGTCAAAGACTAGAACAGCTCCAGGTCAAAGATCTTGCCTCTCTGGGGGCCAAGGTCACTTGGCCTGTTCAAGCAGGGCTAGTTCCCTCCAGGCCACATTGAAAAGAAACATCTTTCTAGAAGCAGAAATCGGGGAAAAATCTTCACATTTAATTGGGGTGAGAAAGGAGGCGGTGTGAATTGATCTATTTCATGTCACTCAACCAAGAAAGCAAGTTGCATCATTTGGGGAAGAAAGAAAATTATTATTTACAAGTTGGGCCCTCCCAAAATCTATTTTGTACTTATATGTGACACTTTTTTAAAGAGATAAACATTTAAAAAATATATTTGGGGGGAGCATATGTTCATTGTTCATCCTTATCATTAACCCTATCATAACCAAAGGCACTTTGTCACCTGCCTTCCCTGGCTGTAGAAACCATTTCCACACTGAGGCCTGAGTCCTCTTTCTAAACTGAATATCAAATCAGCTTTCTCACCAGCCTAATATGTGTGACCTGGCTCCCATTGTTTATGGGATAAAATAGAAATTCCTCAGTGTGACCCCAAATGCATGTCTAGCCTTGAGTTCCATCCAGTTCAACCTTTTAAAGTCCCCCAGGCCTCTGAATGTGCTTTATACTCTAATTTTGTGGGATGTTTGTCTGTTTATATCTGCTTTCTTCTTATCTTCATACACCCTCCCCGCACCCATCCCTTGTTTCCCTAGCCAGCTCCAAATGTTCCTTCAAGTTTCATCTCAGTCACAAGGAAGTCTTGCCTATCCCCCAAATCTAATTAGGTACCGGTATTTGTGTTGCCATAGCTCTTCGTGAAGACTTATATCACTAACCTGCCACAACCATGGGATCTGCAGTTCACCTGCTTGCACTGTGCCTCTGTCCATTTCTAAATACCACAGTCTTTTCAGCATGGAGTCAGCACTGGACAAATTGTTGGCAAAGGAATAAAAAAGTAAATGGATGAACACACAAGGGAGCCAAGAAATGCCAACCCGTATTGGCTCTTGTTATTATTGTCATCGTTATGAAGTGTTGATTTTTTCCTCTCAAAAGCTGTTTATGAACATTTTTTCTGAAAGCCTTTGTGTATGCCTAGTAACTGGCCCAACCCAACCCAAACGCCTCATCCTACTCTCTGGTCAGAGCGCTCGGAATTCAACCAACCTGAAAACCCTCATTTTCATCATTTTCCATGCTCTTCTTCAACTTAAATTTCTTTAAAATCAATCTACATCTTTTAACTTCTGGATTAAATCTGTCACTCATGAGCTTTTACTACATTCTGTTGTCACTTTTAATCTTTCAAAACTTTCTTATCCTGTTGTACATAGCTATTATTCATGAGAGCAGAGAAAATCTAGTGATGACGACTCAACCAAATGCACAGCTTTAACCATGAAAAGCAACTTGTTCTCTCTGAAACTTTATCTCTTCATCTGAACCATAATGGGTTACAGTCTGTTTATTTTGCCTCTGGGTTATTAGGGCCACCTACCAAAAGGTGTGTGAAAGCCACTAGGACAACTTTGGCACCTGGGAGGGAGGGGATATTTATTACATACATACTCCTCAAAATGAAATGATTCTCAAAATTAATTTCTCATTTAGGCATTACTTAAATTTTCAAATAAGCCTGCTTTTCACTTCAAATAATTAGCTATTTCAAGTGCTTTATTTATTTATATTTGCTCTGGCTGATGTGGCTCAGTGGATTGATTGGGCACTAGCCTGCGAAGTAAAGGGCTGCCAGTTCGATTACCAATCAGGGCATGTGCCTGGGTTGAACTTCAGGTCCCCAGTAGGTGGTGCACGAGAGGCAACCACACACTGATGTTTTTCTCCCTTCCTCCTTCCCTTCCCCTCTCTCTAAAAATAAATAAATAACAACTGTTTAAATAAAATAAAGTGCTTTATATTTTAAATGAGCTTTACATTCATAATTATTTATATGTGTCTTTTCTATTAAAAAAACAACAATGTAGTCATTGTGTTGGCCGCCCTCCAGTTAGGAAGCACTAGTCTCTTTGAAATGCAGTCACCATCTGCTTGCTGTTCACACTCGATTCCTACTTGTTGCTTGACCTCTTTCCAATTGACACGTCCATTTTCATCTTTGGACTTATTCATTGAAAGAGGTCACTGGCTGCATTAACAATGTGCCTGACCAGTGGGAAGTACGCAAGGTTAAGATTGGCCTAACTCAGGAAGAGTGGTTCAGCCCCTTCAGGGCCTAATGTTGGACAGAAGAAAAGAAGATGCAGGGTAGGACGATAGAACAGTCAGCAGAAACAGGCCCCCAGGAGAGTTCAGAAAGAAGAGACTGGACCAGTGACTCTGGAAGCTGACCAGGCTGCAAAACCTTTAACCGTGAGCACATTTAGGAAGGATTTGATGCAAAATGACAAATTATTTTGCAAATAAAAACAAAAGTTGATGACAGGTTTTTTGTTGTTGCTGTTATTTTCCAGCCATTTGAATTAATGCCACACACACTTATTCAACTTTCAACTACATTTCTGGTCTTTAAAATCAATTTCTTTTCTTTATATGGAATTTAGGGAACGAAAACAGAAATTAAGTTCTCTTTTAATCTTTCTACTTACTACCCTAGACCATTTCTCTATGCCCATTAATAAAATCATGCTTTTGCAATTTTCAGAACAGGATGAAGGAGAAAGTGCTCTTCCTGGGAAAAACGAAGGGAACCTGTTTGAAAATAAATATATTATTCTATCCTTTCTATTTTCAGCAAGCTAAAATTGATAATTTGGCAATTATTTGGTAAAGATAATGTATAAGGAAAGTTTATTAAAGATTCTCCAATAGGTTTTATTTTGATCTAGAAAATTCTGAAAGACTGCCTGCATTAATCAAGTCAACTGGGTAATTTTTAAAACTAGATGCTTCTTTTGGAAACATAGTTCTGAAACTGTCAAAGTTATTTTGTTCTTTCATTTCCGGTCCTCATTGGCATATGATGATTAACAGCAGAAATCTTCTTTGAGGGGGAAAAAAAAACAAACCACTAAATACTAAAGTATCCTGTAGCTTCATCTTAGAGCTACTGAATCAAAATCATTTAGAAGAAGGCCCGCGATTTTGCATTGTATTAACCCTCCATATTATTTTTAATGGACATTAAAATTTAGGAAATTTTATTCATTTTACTCCAACAGAGTCCCCTTTATTAGTAGGCATTGTCTTAAACTTGCTTTCAGTCATTTATTCATTTATTTCATTTTCCTTTTTTCCTTTTTTAATGCTTGTTCTGTGTTGGGTATGCCACCCGCCAACCTGCAATGTTAAGCAAAAGATTCCAGGTCTCTTCCTCCATGGAGCATGAAGTGAACACTGCTGAAGCTACTCCGTCCAACAACTGGACAGACGACCAGGAGGGTTCATTGAAATATTTCTTCCCTGATAGAGGGATCGCTAGGAGCAGGGTGCTGAAATGAAGGATTTCCTCAATGGTGGTCTCCTGTCCCTAGATAACTAATAGCTTTTTACATGGTGGTACATAAAAATGGTTTTGCATTTATAGTAATCCTCATTGATTGTTTTTTCTTTGTTTCTTCTCCCTCTTTTTTTTCTTTATAGCCACCAAGAACTTCTCTCTCTTGGTAGCATTGGCGCTACATGAGTTACCATGGTAACAATGCATTTTGGGAGATACAAAAGTAAATATGCATTTCCCATGTCAGCACAGCAGTTGCTAATTCCTGGAGGAGGCCTGAAATTGTGTACAGCAGGCTTTTGCTTTGACAATGATCCAAGTTTTTTGTTTTCAAATGTATTTTTTTAATTGAATAGTTTCAGTTTATTATTTAGAGTGAAAAAATATACTTTTAAACAGCCATTATGATGGGTCAGAGAGAGAATAAAAATATATCCTTTAAAGACAAAAACAGTTTAATGACTTTAATTAAAGGGGCTTAATTAGGCATGGTATAAAGATCAAAATGATGTAAAACTTTAAATTATGTACTCAAAAGAAGCTTTTGCACTGATCTCTTAAATTCAGGGTGCAAAGAAAAACTGCAGTAAATATTTATTAAATACTAGCATTCTATGTTAGAAAAATAGAGCTGATGAATACAAGAGTGCAAGGATCTGAGAAACCACCTACGTCCAAGCAATTCATGAATCAGAGACCGAACCCTAGCTTCCGCTCTGTCCTTCTTACTCCAGTCTATTATTTCCCCAGTGTGACTTGGAATGTTACCTTTTAGCAAATAGGGCACAGTAACCCGGGGTCTCATTCCCCATCAGTTCCTTATCCTGCTTTCGTGGCTCCCACCTCATCGCCTATTATCTGTAATATCTCAACATGCTCCATATTCTTTCTCAGCTTTCTTTCTTGACCCCCTGTTCTCCCGCCACACGTTCAGAGTAAAATGTCAGATGCTCAAAGCACGTGGCACAGTCCCAGCTGTTTGTTTTGCCTCTCAAGGCCTTTCCTGGGGTGCACTCCCCCTTGTTCTGTAGGATAACCTCCCACTCTCCCTCCACATAGGCCTTTCACTCCACAGCCACCACATTACCAGCTGCCCCATGGGCTCCCCAGTTCTTTTTCATATTTCTGTAGTTTTGCTTCCTCCATTTTTTGATGCATGCCACTTCTGCCATGCTAAAAAAAAACCTATGCATTATTTATCATAGTGGACCGAGAACACCTTCTCTTTGGTGTCTCTCCTGAATAAATCCCACGTGACAGCATGGGTAGCTGTTTTTGTTTTTCAGATGACATGGCACTTTGTACATGTCCCTCTGAACTTCTGACCATGTTGCAATTATGGATTTACAATTCCATCTCTCCCTCCAGACTGTGTTCAGCAGAAAGTCCCATGTCTGACTCACCTCTGTGCACCCAGGGACAGGCCTGGGACACAGACAAATGATGGTGAAAGGCTGAACGAATAGCCAAATCTTCTGAGGTGTAGAATGATTGTTCTTGACATCTACCAAGCAGGAAATTGTATATTAAAAACACAACCGAAAATCCTTTTATTCTCTCCCTTGCTGTGGACCTCAAGAGAGTATGCTGATGGGAAGCAAACAAATACTGCTTCACCTCTTTCCTTATCAGCTGGCTGTTTGTCATAGACCCATTTCCCCAAGGTCAAAGTTACTGTTGACCTGTGTGAAATGCACAAAGGAGTGATCGACCTTGCCTTTTGTGTAATTTGCATCACTAGACAACATTAGTGTAAAAGCCCCTTTTTAATACACAGAGCTGATATTCTATTCTGTAATTGTAGATCCAAATTTTGCCATCTGGAGTCACAGAGTTTAGATTGTGTCTCTTGTCTGTGTGAAGACCTTTGAGTGCTCATTCATATTAATTATATCCATTGTCCAGGCTACATTCTCAGCCCCACCCGCTCCTTATCCTTGGGCATAGCATCTAATTCCTTCGCTACCCTGGTTGTACTATCTGTAAACAATACCCCTCAGCACTGTCTCTAGTATCAATTTTAGTGGCAATAGTAACTCCTAGAAATAATATGTCTTTTTAATAAAGAGGTGGAAGAGTACTGTCATGAGTAATGTTCGTGATGCAGTCTTTCCTGTAAGTCAGCCAGGCAACTGCTCGGCTCGCTGCCTGCTGAGCTGCCCGGCACCACAGAATAGACAAGAGCCACACACAGTAACTATGCTATTCACTCAGCTCTTACTGAATGTATGTTCCCTCAAAGTAGAACATCAACATACATTGATATCCTACTCACACTCTAACAGTATAGGAGAAATATAACACACACACAGAGTAGTTGATGGGGGATAGTGAGCCCAAGTCCTGGAGTCTCAGTCTGCATGTCCCGGAGATAGCATGGTGGGCAAGGGAGTCGTCAGTATCTTACAAGGAAGGATCTCCAGAGCCCGGTGGGCAGCAGGGCAGATGAAGTCCTCAGTCCAGCAGGGCAGAGCCTCCTGTGGCGGATGCCAAAGGAGATCAGTGTGACGTGGAGCAGTGCTCTAGTGTGTGGAGCTTGGCCTCAGTTATACTGTGACAGTGGTGTGCTCCACACTTCTGGGTCTTGTTGATAAATGTCTTGGCACCCCTGATGCCAAGTGGGGAATTTTCCCAGGAGCCTATGGGTAGTATGTGGCTGTTCTGCTTGGTGCCCCTGATGGCAGGTGTCCCAGGAAGCTGTTTACGGGTGGTCCTGCTCTGCAGACATGGCTGTGCTGATCATGTGTGCAGATATCTTGGGTGTGTCTCCTTGCCAGATGTGTCTGTTCTGACTTAGGTACTTTCCCTCTTGAAGCAAATTGCCATGGCTGACTGGCAGCCATCTTGGTTGGCATGAGTGACTCCATCTTGTTTTATATACTTTATGCTATCTTGATTGGACCAATGCCATTTTATTAGTCCTGCTCTCCACAAATATTAGTATCATCTTTGATGACATCACTAAATAATAATAGCCCACTATGATTTTTTTATGAGCCAGGACCTGTGCTCATCTCTGTACATATATTGTCTCATTTAAACCTCCACGAAAAGAGAAGTCTGAGGAGATAGGATTACTCCAATTTTCACATATGAGAAAACTGAGCCTAATATCAAACTGTCTTGTCCAAGGCCACACCATCCTCAAGTTTCTAACTCCAAACTATGTGTTGTTGTCACAGAAAATCAAATTCAACTCCTGGACCTTCTTAATTTATTCTACTTTTATATTTAATTCACTAAAGCAAAGTCAAATACTGTATTGAAATATTTAAATCCCTACACTATAGTTTCATTGCAGAAGTTTGGATGTCTCATGGAATCCAATGAGAACATTGGTACATAGGAATACAAGAAGAGAAAATACTGTAAGTGTAAGAAGAATGAATTCTGTTTCCTGATACACTCTTGACTACAAGAGGTTTGGCACAATAGTTTGTGTATGCTGTTGTCCTTTGTGGCAAAGACTGCTTCAAAAGGCATACTGAAAAAATTATCATTTTGATTGTACTGCAAAATACATTTTTCATTTCTGTGCTATACTATGTTGCAATGAACACTAACCTATGAAACCTATTCCTGGAAGTCTGAGTATTGTCTCAGATGAAATGGCTGAAAGATAATTTTGCAAACTCTAACTGCCATGGAATTTTCAAAGTTTTGATTCAACTTTGCCTTCCTCAGGTATTTCACACCCAGAGGCAAGAAAATGATATCTTTTACGTATTTATCCTTTGTTAACCCTAACAACTGGCTTCTCCTCATAAAAATAAACCACAGCTTACATTTATTCCTCCCATTGCAAATTTACCATTTTCTTTTGAAACTCCAGCCTTTCTATTGGCAAAACATGTAACTGAAGGCAAAAAAATTTTAATGAAATAAAATAAACCAATCAAAAGATTTAAAAGAATGAGGAACAAGATGAAATCACACAAAATTCCATCGTAAGTAAAGCTAGACAGAGACTTAGAGTTGCTGCCTTTCAATGGAAAGCTTTTAATAAGTAAACTACAGCCCTGGGTGCGTGGTTTGGTTAGTTGGAACATCATCCTGTACACCAAAAGTTTGGGAGTTCGATTCCCAGTCAGGGCACATACCTAGGCTGCGGGTTCAATCCCTTGTTGGGGTGCATATGAAAAGCAGTCAGTTGATGTTTCTTTCTCACATCCGTGTTTCTCTCTCTCCCTTCCTCTCTCTCTAAAATCAATAAACTTTTTTTTTTTAAATAAACTGTAGAAGGTGGGTGAATTAGTGAAGGAAGAGGGAGGGAAAAAAAAGAGGAAGAGTATTAAAATAAACTGAAGTTCTCTGTTATTCCCATTAAAACTAAGACCTAGGGGAAAAATGTTATATTTACTTGCACAGTACAGTACTTATAATTTTATATTTATATTTCATTTCAATAGGTTCACAGATCTCCCAAAGTTTCCTACATACTTTCTGAAATGTATATATGCCTGTGTGTACTCCAAGCTGTTCTTTATAGTGAAATATAAATATAAATTTTATCATCCATTTTTTACATATAAAGAAATTAAAGGTCAGAAATATTTCTTATATTCCAGATCATCTGATCAACAAAACTGGAGGTTTAAATTTCAGATTGTGTGATGTTACTGTATGCCCTCCTTATATATTATGTTTGTTTTGAATTTTGTGGTTGTGTTTTTGCTGTGTGTATGTTTTCGTCTATGTATGAAGAAAAAATTGATATAAGATTGGTAATGTTTTTATATTTTACTCTTTTCAAAAAGCAACATGAATGAACGGTCATTTTAATACTGAAAGGCTGGAAAGGCATTCATTTAAAAATAAAAGTAGTTACTAAAGTTGAATAAAGATATGTATTCATTATCGCACGGCAGGGCTCCCCCACTGTGTACCCCTTCTTACCTCCTTGGCCCCGCCTCTCACCCCCTCTGTGACTGTGGGGACCGCTCTGCTGGTGAAGCCAGGAGCCCCTCCCAGCGTCTTTGTCCCTCCCTCCTTTGTTCTGCTAAATGGCTTCCCTGACCCCAAGGCACAGGAAGCCAGGTACAAACTCACTCAGCAGTAAGAGGCTAAAGAGTGTGAGACACGCTGGTGTGGCACAGTGGGTCACAGCATCGTCCAGTGCATTGAAATGTCACAGGTTCGATTCCTACCTTGGCTGAGGGTTTGGTCCCCAGCGGGGGCGCTTATGCGAAATAGCTGATCGATGTTTCTCTCCCTCTCTCTGGACTCAATAAAGATATATAAAAAGAAAATTAAAAAAATAACAACATAAAGCATTCTAGAGCTGCAGAGGTGCTGGCTGAAGGTGAGGGGAATACGAAGGGAGTGCTGGAGTGAACAGATGAGGAGTTTCAATCACTGTCTCTGTACTGATGTACCAATCCTAGCCCTGGAAGGAGAACATCGTTCTCCTAAACCCTCCTAATGAGTCTGTCAGGGGCTGCCTATCCTGAAAGGTACTCTCTGAGAGACCAAACATAATAAGCAACTATGCAGCCAGTCTGAGTGTTGCAAAGTGAACTCTTTTGGACACATCTTACTCCAGCTACTACTGAGGCAATTGATCGCATGCAGGCTCCATCAGCTTTAGCTAAGTGCAACTCCGATGCCAAGAAGCCTTTCTATTTTACCCAAGGCCTTTTTGATATCAACATATGAGATACCCAAGGGAACCCTAGGACTTTCAGGCAAGCGCAACCCAGAAATGTATGGGTGTTAAAGCCTAGGGGCGCCCTTGACTATGAAATACACACTCCTGGATAAATAGCTTTCCTTTTGATGCTGGACAGCCAGTTTTGTGAGCAGCTGTTCGAGGCTCCTTGAAAGGAGAGACTAAGCAGGCATTAGGGGCAGGTGGCGATGACCCGTGATGCGTGCCCTTGGTTTGTGTTCGATCTTAGCTGCATGCTACCTTACCTACTCCTTTACTTTTGAATGAATTCCCAAGTAAACTGTCAGGCCGCAAGCCTTTTGACTCAGGCACTACTTTCACAGTACTTAGGTTAAAGCACTTAAATTTAAGTGTGTCTTAAAAAACAAACAAACTATGCGACATATATACTTAGGTATTTTCATTTTGCTTGCCAGTGGAAATTTCATCATAGACTCCGCTCTGGATTCTTAGTGTAAATCAGGGTATTTCGTTGAGAAATAGATCTATCTATTCGTTGATAGATCTCTAGGTATATGTTGGCTTTCAATAAAGTTTTGGAGTGCTGTGCTCTTATGGGTTTAATCACATCAATTTATAAAGTGGCGACTTTGTGACACCTTAGATGATACATAAAAATATGTGGTTAATGATTATTCAGCTTTGGAAAATGCTGTTATTGTGGATCCAAAGAATAATGTGTGGGCCCAGAAATTCTGAAGAATTTCTTTAGAATCTATCTTAACTGGTACTTGCAGCTCTACTTGATAGATGTATATTCTGTCTCTCTTCAGTTTTACAATACTTTGAGTTAGTCATTATAATTAATGTGTTCAAAGCTAGGCACTCAACTGCAGAGTTGGGATTTGAACCCAGCCCTTTGGACCCCAAGGATGACATTTGCTTTAATATAATACACTCTATCACTAGATCGTTTTCTGTTACCAGGGCAGACTCTACCTGTGAGGCACATTCAGGGTTGTAAAGAAGGTTGCAATCATGCCTGAAGGGTATAAAAAAAAGACTTGTGCATCAGAAAAATTACATCACATTTCATTTGAATACCTTGCAGGTCGATTTTTTATAGAGTATATAAAATGGCAATAAAAGATAATGGAGAAAATAAAGATAATTTATTTTCTCAGAGGCATTGATCATCAGGAGAGGCATATTTTCTTTCTCTCTTTTGTACCAAATGGGGAATTTGTTCAATATTCTTAATTTACATAAAATATACAATGCAGTTCGACACTTTAAGTGCTCCTTGCATTTAGTTCATGACTATAAAATCGTTTACAGAAAGGAGAAAGTTCTCCATGTGTTTTATTTACATTTTCCCAAGTCCAACTTTGAAGGCACTAAATGAATAATTCATCAGGCTTGATGTTTAATGACTTTATCCAGGGCTTTTTATTTCAACTTCTCACTTGGTGCACACATTTGCCATAGACTTGTCAACAACCACTTGAGGACTCACCTCCTTTCTCCCATAAAGCGAGAGCTGAAGCTCAGAAGAGTCGCCCCTCATTACACACAGGCATTAGCCATTTTATGTCGCACTGAACGGACAACTGGTCACATTTGCCACCTTCCTTTACTGTTTACCGTGGAAGTCAATTAGGCCTCTGTCACAATGATACAATACCTGTAATCCACACGGGAGCAGCTCCCTGGAGTGGAACAAGCAGCACAGACAGAAAAGCAAGAATGCTTAAAGAACGGATTTACTGGAGAAGTGACTAAAAAAGTACAGGAATGTGTTAGAAAGTGATGGCTCCGTGCTGGGTGCAGAAATTTAACTGGGTGTGGCTCCAACTTGCCAAATGATAGTCCAGCTGGCCTAGACATCGTAAACCACTCAGGTAGGTAATACCTTTTCCCCTAAAATTCCTGAACTACAAATGTATGCCAGACCTTAGTCATACAAAGTATAATATACAGTGCCTTTAGCTTTGGATGTAATCACATCAATTTATAACACCCAAAGGCAGCATAGTACAGTGGGGGAAGCCCTGAGCCTACTTCTACAGCATGCTGTGCACTTGAGAGCTGTGCCGCCCAACAGAAGCATGTTGATGTCTCTGGTTCTTAATTTCTCATCGACACCCCAGAGGCCATGAGGAATAATGTGCTGAGTTGCTGAGTGTGAAGAATGACACGTCCATGCAAAATATTTCCTATTGTTCTGACACAAAGCAAGTGCTCACAAGTCATAGCTAAACGTCTAAAACTGCTACCTGTGTTTTTAATCAATCAGGTCTAAGGCAGAAAACCAGTAATTTAGGAAAGAATTGGGGAACATTGAATTTGGAAAGAATTTGGGGAACAATGAGTGAGCCTTACTCTTCATTATTTTAAGCAACTACAAAAAATGTCTAATTTTTGGCCACACAGGCCTTTAGAGTCTCCTGTGTAACCAAGTTTTAAGAGAAGGCCCTTGTTACAACTCTGGTAGTATTCTTGTTCCACATGGAAATTGCCTATGGTGTGTTTTAAAATAGAAATATCCAAACTGCTTCTGCAGATACTATGATGAAATGGATTCCAGGAAGTAACACGGTCATCTGAATTTTCATAAAATCCCTAAAGTAATTTTGACATGTACCTGGAGTTTAGAACAACAGATACAGTCAATAATTTTTATTATCATCATAGTATTAGATACTATTTTTTAATATAAATTGCAGAAACCTATGCAAAGTATTACATAATTGTCCCATTGAACTTTTAAATATTCCTGGTTTGCTTATCATCATCACTTTATAACTTGGGAAACTGGGTTTCAGAAAAGTTAAATAACTTGCTCAAAGTCTCACAACCAGTGAGTGACACAGATGCTACTCAAACCCAAGTCAGCCAAGTTCGTAGACAGTGGCCCACCCCAAGGCATGGCTCATGTCCCTTGTTCATGCTGAGATTTTCCCTGATATGGAGTTTATTTTTAAATTCTCCAGCCTTGAACAGTGGGAATTAACACTGTAATCTTGTGCTTAGCCCTGGCAGTTTCAAATACACCTTTTCACACCTGAAATGCACCCTTCTCATTCAAGTGCACGGCCAGAAAAAAGAAAAAAAAAAAAGCAGGCTGGAGTAAATCTGCAGAGAATCTTATCTATCATGTCTTAGTCCTTGAATCTGGAGCACCTGAGTGAAATTGATTTTTAAACGACATTTTGAAAAAGCCTTCAAACATGTTAGTCTCTCGTCTTGGAACACAAAACACTTAACACCATTCTATTAACTTCAGCCTGATTATTTCCTGTATTTCAGGACTCAGTTCACTAATTATCTCCTCCAAGTAGTCTTTCCTGAGCTCCCGGAACAGCAAATGCCTCCCATGTTATCAATGTATCCTGCACTTTGTTCTGACATTGTACTGATCTCGCCAAAACATAATTGTCCATTTCTCATAAGTTTCTGTTTCTTTCTTTTCCTCTTTCCTTCCTCCCTCCCTCCTTCCCTCCTTCCTTCCTTCCTTCCTTCCTTTTCTTTCTTTCTTTCTTTCTTTCTTTCTTTCTTTCTTTCTTTCTTTCTTTCTTTCTTTCTTTCTTTCTTTCTTTCTTTCTTTCTTTCTTTCCTTTCTTCCTTCCTTCCTTTCCTTTCCTTTCCTTTCCTTTCCTTTCTTTCTTTCTTTCTTTCTTTCTTTCTTTCTTTCTTTCTTTCTTTCTTTCTTTTCTTTCTTTCTTTTCTTTCTTTCTTTCTTCCTTTCTTCCTTTCCTTTCCTTTCCTTTCCCTTTCTTTCTTTCTTTCTTTCTTTCTTTCTTTCTTTCTTTCTTTCTTTCTTTCTTTCTCTCCTTCTTTCCTTCCTTCTTTCCTTCCTTCCTGCCTTCCTTCCTTCCTTCCTTCCTTCCTTCCTGCCTGCCTGCCTGCCTGCCTGCCTTCCTTCCTTCCTTCTAGCAGTTGAATCCTAGATATTTGTACATAGAGGTTTTGGGAAGAAAAGAAGGAAGGGAAGAAGAAAAAAAGGGAAGTAGGGAGGGAAATAAACAGAAGCATGGGATCATGGATAACATGCTACCTGAGGAAAAGAGGTGCATGTTATAAAGATGGTGTTTTCTAAGAAAATTTGAAGATCAGGAATTAGAAAATGAAAAACATCATAAATTTAACTTAAGCATGGACAGTACTAGACTTTTTATACCCTTCTAATTTTAGTTTAATGTGGTTCCTTGGAACCGTTTATGTTCTTTATTCTAGTACTTTTTATGTGATAAAGTGCTAGATGATACTAGAGGAAGACACAAGTGTATGCACGAATCAGACAAAGCCCCCTAAAAAGCCAACAGTCTTTGCAGAGTACACGGTCACATAAGCAACGATGCAAGGCATCTGATGGAATTAGACAGCAATATTGCATGAATTATGTCTTCCAGCCTAGCAGAGCCACAGACACTCAGGGATGGGAGGGGACCAAAAGGGAGGGCTGCAGGTTTTCTGGGGTCAAGGAGCGTGGAAAGGGTAAAAACTTTGGAATAAGACCAATTTAGCTCTGCTTCCTTACAAGCTGTGTGACTTCTAGTAAGTCCCCTAAATAATCTTAGCCACAGTTTGTTCCATTGTAAAATAAGGGCAATAAAACAACCCAAAAAGCTTTTGGGAAGACATGAGGTAATATTTGTAAGGTATCAGGGACATAGTAGACAATTAGTAAATGATGCCCTTCTCTTTTAATTGGTACATTAAATGATATCAGGTAACATCAGATGATATCATCGAATATCTACTGTTCTCCCTCCCTCCAGTTAGTTACATAGTCTAGTGTGTTTCTAACCTATCCTGCATTTATATTTCATGATAATTCCACTTCCTTTTCTCTTCCTATAACTGCTACATATTTGGAGACCAAGTGAGTGTGTGAATGTGTGTTGTGTGTTAAGCTAACTCAAATTGATGGAGAAGATGGATTCTGAATTGTTGCTAATGGTCTAGACATTTCCCTGTTTTGTCAACAAAGTCCTGTTGTTGAAAGCAATGTTTTCTCACTATGTCAATATCTCTGCCATGTAGTGTTGATATTAATGGAACTGCCAGGAAAGACATTTAATTAATCAGTTCCCAGAATAAGTTCTGTCAGCATTTATTTCCCAGCTGAAGGCATTCAGACCGGGGGAGGGTCTCCCAGCACACGTTCAGGCACCGTAGTGACATGGCGAGAACATGTGTGTAAGTCTTGCTGAGATGCCAAGATGGACATTTGGTCTCTCTGGTCAATGACCAAATGATGGTGTGTTTCCATTACACATGCTTGGAGTAATACCGTGCTGCTACTTTACAGGAAAAGTGCTTTGTGGCACCAATTCTGCTCTATAATGGATCAGAGGACAATTACTGGAATCCAGTACAAACACAGCATTTAATAGTATCATCTTTCTCTCCTCAAAACAAAACAAAACACAAATCTAAGCAAAAAAGAAAATAAAATAGTGTTTGAATCTTCAGAATAGGTTACATATTGAGGATTCAAAGAAGGGGGCTTAATGAGCAGTGCCGCATTGAGGCCTGGGCCCCCCTCCCCCACCATTTACTTTTATATTCTTCCAAGGGAAACTGATCAGGTCCCTGGGAGAGTCCTGACTGAGCCCCGTGGAGTCCCGGGTCTCTCTCTTCCACCTGTCAGGGTGGAGAATAAATAAGATCAGGAGCTTGGGTCAGGGCCCTTTCCTCCTTTCTACTTCCTTTTGTGGCATTCTCACCTATTTGGTGTTTATCTCTTCTGTTCCTCATGTACACCGGTGGCTGCTAATATCCAGAGTTTCAAATTGGGGCCTTAAGGAGCCTAGGCACTCTTTAGGGCTTAGACTTCTATACAAGCCATGCTCTCCAGCTGCATTTTAGAGCTCTGTGTGAGGCAGAACCCCAACTAATAATAAAACCATGTTTTGATTTGGTATTTTCTTTCAGTGTCTCTTCCCCAAGGATCTCATGAGGAAGAGGGTCCCTGGGTTAACACAGAGTTAGAGATTCCTAAATCAAGTGAATTCCACTGAACGCTATCCCTAAACTTACCTTACCTCCACCCCTCGCCCCGCCACACACACAATGCCAAAAGAACTAACTCCTTAGTGGAAACAAATACAGTATAAAATAAACTATTTTTTTAAAAAAGAACTAACTCTTGAAATGACCCCTCCTGCACTCCCTCTCAGGAACTATTTCTTACTTATTAAAAGTTGTTTTGTCTTAGTGTCAAGTTCTTCATAAGTCACAACCTTCACACAAACCCAAACATATTTCCCAGAAGGAGACGATCCGTTCCATGCAAAGAGATTTATTAATTTTTAAAGGAACACTGAGCACTCAACTTTTAATATTTCCTTCAAATCATTAAATATGGGCACATTTTAGTCACCCAGTGACTAGCACCAGGAGGCATTTGAGAAATTTTTCTATGCCATCCATGAAAATAAATGCAAACTGAGATCCCACGGTGAATATAAGTATCTTTGAATATACCTAAAAGATACTCCATAAAAATAGATCAATGAGAGCAGCCATTGTTTCTGTGGTGACTGTTCACCAAAGCTCTGTTTATTTTTCTGTCTGCTTTCAAATATTCTGAAATAATTTAAAAAAGGGATTCTCTGAGGCTCCAAATTTCACATGTTCCTGCTATAGTCAAACTGCGCGGAGAGTATACACGGGCATGCTGCTGTACGTTGGGATTCCCTTGGCAGAAAGAGGGAAAAAAAGGAGGAGGAGTCAGTTCAGTTGCTAATTGTCTGTGGAGCTGGAGGTTGAAATTTGTAGGAAAAAATAGGTTCCAGGGCCTAGAAAGTCTCTTAAGGAGACACAGGTAAAGTAAATAATGTGTCAAAGTAAGCATGGAGTCCCCTCCCTAGGAAGTGTGTTGTACATGATCTCATGTTAGGAGAATCATTCACTAAATTCAGGGAAGAAAATAACCTCCTTGACGAGCTGTGATTTTACAAAGGCCAGAACTCTTAGATGGGGAAATGGGCCATCGCTGGCGGGGTGGCTCTGGGACACGACAGAAGTCCCCCCATCATTGTGTTAAGTAACTGTATGGGTAGCTATTCCACAAAAAGAGGAAAAGGAAGGCAATGATTTAAGCACACCATTCAAATAAATATTTATTTCCCCAGTGTTTGTAAGTGGTAAAGAATACACACACACACACATCTCTTCATGCAATACTTATTTTCAAAATCAAAAGTTATACTCAATACATTTTACTTGAAGTTATGCATACAAACTTCAACAACTAAACTTTGCAACCCCTTTCTAACTTTAATTTTGCTAAGTTCAAATCCAGCAGTAAGAATCAGCATTAGAGATCATTCCTCATTCATTTCTCAGGCAATGTACAAAGGGTGTGCATTTACATTTATGAATGAAGCAATGTCTCTGCTCTCTCTGAGTTGTCAATCTAATGAAAAAAGCAAACAATGAATATGCCCCCCAACCCCCACCCGCCAAAATACACATAGGATTGTAATTTAGGTTATATACTCAAAAGGAAACACATGGGATGCAGGGAAAAATAAAAATTGTGAGTGGCAAAGGATGATATGGGTAGAATAACAGATGAAGAATGATTCCCTGAAGAGATATCCTTTAGATCAAAGGTATGTTAGGGAGTTGATGGGTCAATAGGTTCCTAGCTTATAGGAGAACTAAAATAATAAATAAGTAAAAAATAAAAACAATGTAGGGGAAATATGACATGAAGTGAAATTGGTATCAGTGTCCACTTATTGCAGGAAATGAGAGACCACCTTGAAGAGCCTCCATTTTAGTGTAAATGCATTGAGAAGTAATAAGGGAATGACATAATTAAGTAGATGTTCTACAAAGAAAGAAAGGAAGGAAAAGAAGAGGGAGGGAGAGAAGGAAGGAAGGATAGAGGGATGGAGGGAAGGAAGCAGAGAGGAAGAAATTGCCCCAATTGCTTTGTAGAAAATAGTTTGGTGTTAAAAATAGAAGCAGAACACAGAGGAATTGAAGACTTTCATGTTGGTAATGATGCTGAATAGGACGAGAGTTGGCTTAGTGGATGGGGAGAGGAATGGTTGCCCATGAGATATAGTTTGGAAATGAAGATGGATGGACTGGGTTGACCATGGATATAAATGGATTCTTTCAAGGGAGAATTTATTTACACAAAGCAAATGATTAAGGCACTGGGCATTTTTTATTCAACTAATGTTTATCACATCTCTTAACAGGGCACCACAAGTTCATTTACTGGTAAAATCAAAACTCACCCTGTGACGATGTTTTGTTAATACATCTGGTTTACAGGTTAGAAGGTTGATACACTCATCTAAGGCTTGGCAGTTGACAACTTCAGCAATTTTGCTCCTACTGCTGTTACTGTAGGACATAAGCTTCATTCCTAAACTTCTCTCTGACATTTCACTCATTTACTCTTCCATTTATTCTCCTCATTTTATGCCAGAAAATATCACCCATATTGTTTTCTCAGTATGTGGCAATGACAAGTGTTTTTTATCTATGTCACATCTTGTATGATAGGCCAGTCACCTTGCTAAACCATCAGCAGGTACAAACAACAAACAAACATCGACTGAGTGCCCGCATCAACATCTGGCCTTTGGTGCCCAATATTTTTAATGACCACCAGTGATGGAAATGTTTCAAAACTTGTTGGCAGTGATGCTTCCAGGCCTGTATATATTTATCCAAAATTTGTCAAACTGTACAACAAACTGGGTAGATTTTATGGTTTGGAAATTATAGCTAAATAAAACAGTGAAAAAAATTCTCCCGTAGTTAGAAGCTCTTCCCGTCACTTTGCTATGTGGCAAACTGCAGACCAGGGAGAAGGCTACGGAGGAGGGTACTGTCCCACCAGGCTGCACTTAGCTCCCCAGAGTGAAAGTAGAGTCAATGCCGTTTCAGGTTTATGCATAATCAAAAGCAGATTGTCAGGGCCAAAGTGGTGGTGGTTGAAGAGGCCCAGGGGATCAAATTTTCGGTTTTATTTTTTTCTTGTTGTTTTGCAGTCATGAGGGGTATAGTTGAGGGGAGAGGTGGGGGACAAAAGCACGCATCTTTGGAATTCAGAGTTCCTTTAGCGAAATGGGTAGGTTGAACTTAGATATATTTCCATGTAGCTCTAAGCTTTAGGATTATATATGAATATATATACACATATAAATACATGCATATATGCATATATGTCCATATTTCCATGGTCAAAATTGTCTGGGAATAACTAAGACATCACTTCTGAAGTGTGAAAAATGTATACTAGGCCGCGAACCATAGAAATGATTGGAATGAACAAAGCTAAGGGAAGGGTCCTTCCCATCTTACAAAATCCTTTATCTAAAAGTAGAATTAAAATCATTTTCTGAATGTGGAATTAAAATGTGTTTCTAAGGTATGAGTTTTAAAAAAAAACCTCTTGTAATTATCTTTTCATAGTGGTATGATTTACTACTTAGAAAGTACTTTGCCATTCATTGCCCTCATATATTTTAGTCTGAAGAGGTGGGCTTTCTTTTCCCCACTTTACAGATGCAAATCATAAAATTTGGGCTTGCAAAGTCTCACACCTTGAAAGTGGCAGAAATGTGGCTGAGAGCTGAGGATCTTGGTGGCAAATGCAAGTCTCTGTTTTTAGCAAACATAGTTCTCCGCAACTGGGTGAATCTTATGACATCCGATTCTTCTTTCAAAAGTGCTTTGAAAATCATAGATACAGAGACTCATAGGTTCAGAAGGCTGGCTGATGGTTGACAGAGGGAAGGTGGGTTGGGGACCTGGATAAAAAGGTGACGGGATTAAGAAGTACAAATTGGTAGTTACAAAATAGTCACAGGGATATAAATTAGAGTGTAGGAAATATAGTCGATAGTATTGTAGTAACTATATATGGGGCCAGGTGGATACCTAAAATATTGAGGTATCACTGTGTAAAGAATGTGATTGTCTAACCACTATGATGTATACCTGAAGCTAATACAAAATAATACTGAATGTAAGCTGTACTTTTTTAAGAAATTCAGAATGACACACAGAGGTTGGGTCTCTTTCATTCTACATGAATAATTTCATGGAAGGAAATAAAAAATCTTGGTGCAAAACAGGTGTATTCTACACTTCATAGCCAACTCTGTTTTTCTATAATATATTCTCATCAGGAAATGCAACACCTGCAATGTTATCTTTGCATACATAATTTCATTCTTGTTCACTATGTATCAAATCCATCTACAGAATTCATCAACATGCCAATTTAAATTATAGACTTCTCTAGTCTTTGCTTTGTACAGAAGCATTTCCCTACACATAACTATCAGTCAAAAGTTAATTTGGAGCCCAAATTCATTTTTAAAACACACAGCCAGCATATGATTTTACTGAATATCTTTTTATGATGAGCCTGGATATACCATGTATGAATGATTCATAAATAAAAATAAGCGTGAATCTCACAGATACAGATTAATATATGAACAGAGTTGCAATGAGTATATATATTTTTATTATTGGTACTTGAAGAATTTTTTATTTTCATTTCATTTTAATGGAATATACTGTTCTGAAAGCTAGAGGCAAAAAATCACTAGTATTTCACAGGGAATATGAACTTAGTATTTTACAGAACTTTTCTAAAAGAAGGCAGTGTTTATAAATCACACTTTTTGATGATTAACACTTTCTTAATTCTTTCAATAATGCAATCCTGAGAAATGCTATCCCTGAGTCCTACTAGATTTGGTGAGTTTGGAGTTAGTCTTTACTCACAAGGTTTATATTCACAGACCCGTGAATGCACATGATCGCACATGCTCGCACATGCTCGCACATGCTCGCACACACAGTTTCCCTTTCCAGTAGTTTGCTGTTTCATGTGACCACTATTCTTGTGATTTAAAACAACGAGCTAAGAAAAGCCTTTTAAGCATAAAGTCTGTCCTTGCTTTGTTGTACCTACACAATAGTGCAATTGCCCATTTATCCTGCAATGCTAAGAATAGCATTTTAAGAAACATTGTATACTTCTTGAGGATAAAGACCAAGTCTAGATCATCCTTTTACCATTAATATTATTAGATGGCTTGGCATATAATTGAAGTGCTATCGATGCCTTTTGTTGAGAGGGAAGAATAATGCCTAAATGGAACACAGTGCAGGAGGGCAGTGTATGGCATGAATGAAAATACGTGAGCTTTAGAGACAGATAGACCTGAGTTCTGTACAGAACCCTTATTTAACGTGTTTAAGGAGATGAAGCAACCAACCTTTCTGCTATTTATAGAATATGGTTAATCAAAAATGTAGAAGCAGGTAATTTAATGATTAGAATTAGCAGCTCCAAGCACATACCCCTCCACAGCAGTACTAAATACTAAAAAAATACAACAACAACAACAATGAACAGTAACCGTTGGAACCAACTTTGTCAGAATTCTGAGAAGTAATCAAAGGCTTGTAACAACCAAGATAATTTTGAATGGAAAAAAAACAATTTAAAAATAATAGGATAGTTTTGTGGCATTTTTACTTGCCCTTGCCCCTTCCCCTTCACATTCCCTCAGCAGCCTTGAATACTATAGCCCATGTTCCCAGTGTGGGACCTTGGTCTGTTTCCAGAGGAAACAAAGCGCATTTACATGCACATTATTACGTTCATCTGTTCTAACTTGATGGCTTAACGTGGTGGCTACTCACTCAGGGCAGAAAAACGGCGGACGTTGTTCAAAAATGTTCTAAGGTAAATCAAACCCCACCACTACCTGGGGCTAAAGATTGTGCTTGAGACATGCAGCAGACTTCCTAAGGCCTGGAGGAAAAGTTAGAGAGTGTCTTTGGGAAGTTGTGGTATTCAAAAGTGTCTCTGTATATAATGATGAATTTGGAAAGCCTCACACAAGCCCAATGCAAGATACGCACTCAGGAAAGGTCTGAGAAAATGCTAAGCGTTCACTTACGGCTTCATTTGTAGGCTCACTTGAATCTGTCTTCATTGTACAGAATCAAGAGTATTATCTCATTCCTCTAGCTGAAATTCAGATTAATATCATCTGTATTCTGGAAGCTATAGAAACCAATAAGCTAAATTACTACTTTTTTTGAAACTCAAGTATATTGTACTCTAACACAGCAAGTTGGACAACATTTTCTGCATCCAGTTATGTGCCCAGCAGTGGGTAAAGAAGAAAAAAAAATAATGAAGTTTTATCTCCATTTTCAAAGAATGCAGAAGAATGTGGAAATGAAAGGAGGCAGCAGATGATAGAGTAGTTTCAAGAGGGCTTTGTAGAAAAAGTATTCTATAGGAATCAGGAGACTGATAGCACTGAAAATAAAGTTGAAGGATAAGAGATTCAGAAGTAGGGGTAGATCAGTATTTGGATTTTCTTGAGAAAAAAAAAATACACACACACACACATATGTATTCCTAGCTGGCCCATGTTAAACTCTAAGTACCGTAAAGTATGACAGCTGGATCACTTACTAGTTTTTTTGTTTTTCTGCAGCCACAAATAGAGGGCCTAAAAAAAATTGTAGGTGTTCTATAAAAGGCTGGCGAATAAATAAGTAAAGAAAGAATGAAACATCATCATCACAGCACAAAATTAAATAGAGGGGGAAAAAAACAGGCTAATGGAAAAAGCCTTGAAGGCATCACTTTGACTACAGCCATTTTCCAGCTTCTCCTATTCAATTAATTTAACAGGAGACGTGGCTGTGTTGTCAGAAGGTTGATTAATGCCAATGAGCCAAGAACAATGTTTTCTTGCGGATGATGTTTAAAACAATCGTAGATTCAACAGGAAAAAGAGAAGGCAGGGGAAGACACATTAGAAAAATTAAAAATGCATCCAAAGACAAACCTCCCCCAAATTATCAGAAACAAACCCTTAAAAGAATATCAATATTTTAAAGCCCTTTCAAAGTTGTCCTCAGTAGCCTATTTCAAAGCAAGATTGAAAAGAATTACCAAAAAATGCCCACCCATTTATAAACTTTGTGGTATGAATATAAAGTCGATTGGTACTAACAATTGTCTAAAAGAAAAAATTCTGACAATAATTGCATTTTGACGTATCTTAAAAGCATAGAGAGTGTTTGTGAGTTTTAGCAAATAAAACTAGCATTTATGGATATGTACTTATTACTGTAATTGCAGAGAGTGTTTTCTACCACATAAATAATCTCAAATGACTGCCTTTACCTATACTTCAAGTCCCAACCTCATTTTGAGGTATTTAGCATTGTTCATGATTTGATCAGAGCCAGTGTTTCTGACTTTATCTTGTGTGTGGTTTTTTTCATACACTTCATTTTACAGGAGGCCCTGACTTCTCACTCTTTAATAGACCTTCAAACCTTGTTGTGTATGCCGAAGGTATTTTCAACCTTTCCTACTTCTCTATCCAGTAGAAACCTAGCTCCTTTTCCAAGTCATCAAAGTCAACTCCTGCATGGAGCCTCCCTTAATCCCATCCTCACAGACTCATTGCAATCCAGATTAATTTCCCTCACTCTTCTGTGCTTTTGCAGCATTTAACAAGCATTAATAATGATTGATTGTGTGCATTGTTCTCATTTCCAATAGATAAAATAATTTCTTGAAGATAGGGCAGCACTGAAATACTACATAACCCCGTCATTATGCATGCTTTTAAAAATATGTTGAAAACAATTTAGATTTAGAGAAGATTTGCAAAAATAGTAGAGAAATCCTACATAACCATCACTTAATGTTAACACTTAACATAGCCATAGAATGCTTGTCAAAACTGATAACATAACCTTGGCACAATGCTATTAACTGAAATAAAAAGTTTATTTGAATTTCACCATTTTTTAACTAATGCTATTTTTTTCTATTCCAGTATCTGATTCAAGAGCCCATGTTGCATTTAATTGTCGCGTCACTTTTGTCTTCTCCAATCTGTCACACTATCTCACTTCCCTTGTCTTCTATGAACTTGACACTTGTGAAGAATACTAGTCACTGCTTCATGCATGTCCCTCAAGTCAGTTTTGTCTCAAATTTTCTTGTGATTAGATTGAGTGTATATATTTGTCACAAAAACACCAAAGAGGCAATGATGTTTCTTTATATGCAGGTACTTGATATTTGCATGCAATACTGATATCTTAAAATTAATTATTCAGTTAAGGTGGTATCTGCCAGGAATCTTCACTAAAAAGTTACTTTTTTTCCTTTCTAACTGGCAAATATTCTATGGAAGGAACTTCAAGACTCTGAAGATACACTGATTTTGCTTACCATCCTGCCCGCCACTCATTATTTATCACCGAACCATTTAGGGCAGAAAAAAATGCAAATTCAATCTTGTTAAATAAGTGTAGTTACGTGTGTTTTTACTTAGCATTTCAATTGCTGGATGCATTCCTGAGTAGTCTCAGCTCCCATTGTGTGTAATGTTGTGATATGTACTGATTCCTAAACTCAAAGAGCTCACATGTATAGCTGGGGAAAGGAGGTATAGGCAATTATCATAGTATATGGTAAGAACAATAATGCCAATGAGCCATTGTTCCAACAGTGGCACAAGGTTGTGAGGTAGGGAAACTTCAGAACGTAAGACCTTTGAAATAAGCACTTAAGAAATAATACAAAAATCTCAGGTGGCCATAAAAAGGGGATTGCTTTTGGCAGAGGAATGGACCTGTAAGAGAAGAAGTTAGAGAGCATGGTGTACTTAAAGAACCACAGATAGGTGAATACAAATTTGAAAACTTAGGTACAAATTCTTAAGGGCTCTATAAATCTTGACAGTCATCCATGCCCGTGGGCCAGAAGCATATGTTTAGTTTGGACAATATAACTCAGCATTTCTTTCAAACACCAAAGGGGAGGAAATCTCCGAGTGTGGAGAGGCACTGACAGCACATTCTCCCTTCATCATCCATGAGTTTTCAGGGGATAGTCAATCAGTGTTGTCCAGCAGATGGTTGTTGTAGTCAATGCAGGATGCACAATATGTGCTTGGTGCCAAAATGCTGTAATTGCTGGCTCCTGTAAATTGAATGGCTGTCCTAAACATCTGTGATCTGTCACTTGAAAGGTGAAGTGTATCCAAAGGTTTGACTAATTTTTCTCTCATATTCAGTGTCATCTTTAGTAACCAGCATTAGATCCTTCAGCTAAGAAGCTTCCTCAATACCTTAGACCATGATTAAGCAAATCACCAGCTTATATAGCACACATTAAAAATTGCCGCTAAGAGATGGAAAACTTTTTTTCTGAAATCTATATAATAAGCATACATCATTTCCATGATTATAAAGCTTGTGCACGGGCTATATTTGAACAATGGGATTACAACGTTGTTCGCTTCTAGGAACTACCCATTTCTCAACACAAATGATTCCATCCAACATCCTGCACGGACACTTGAGCAAACTTGAGTATGGCTTCTCTCAGGCCAAAAACCCCAAACTGTGTCCCTAGCATGATGCCATGCCTTTCTCAGATGCCTGCCTGAGAAAGCTCAACAGCGCCAAAAGAATTTACTATTTTGTTCCAGCCAGAACTTAACTATAGGGCCTTGACATCTTTTTTTTTTTTTTTTTTTTTTGCTTAGATCTTTACAAAGCTTGCAGTTCTTAATCTTTCTCTGCCCCATTAAGATGTAAATCTTATACCTACCAAAAAGGTCTCCTCAAGCACTTGGGAGCCATCTCTTTGAAATGCAAACATCCAGGGAGATAAGTCTCCATTCTTCCCGGTCTTGTGGGAGGGTAAGAGCCTAAATCTGGAGAGTGCTTGGTTTTCATTTACATTGTACCTTCTGGCCAATTTGCACAGCTACCTTCTATCCTAAAGCTATGAAGCAGGGAAGAAAACGGGTTTGAAATATGGCTGAAATTGAAGTCTGAGTGTGTGATCCTCAGCAAGTCACTTCACATGGCTAAACTATCATTTGTGTTTATGTTAAAATAAGACCAATAATACTTTCCTCACAGTATGAAATCAGTTCGTAAAACACTTAACCTATTGCCTGAGAAGTTGAAGATCCTAAGTAAATAAATTCTACCCTCTCCACGTGACAAAATAAATTATTTTTATTTTGATAAGAAGCTTGTAGTTTAGGAAGCTTAGAAGAGAAAAGAGGGTGCAGGTGTCAAACTCTGAGTACCTGTTGGCTAAGAAATGCACTATTAAATGAAATGCCCAGTAAGCACTAAGGACAAGCTTTTTCCCCCTGGGCTACATTCCTGTAGGTCCCGGATCATGGAGAGGGTTTCAGGTCTTGCCTGGTCCAGTGACTAAGATGCCCAGTTATATTTCGTACAGCACTGGGTTGGCATAACCACAGATGAGAAAACCAAGCAAGAAGCAGCCAGGCTGTTCCATGACATGGTGAAATGAAGGCCGTTTCGTTTAGCTTCTAGCCATTAAGAGATGATGTATGATGCCTCCCAGGCAAACAAGGAACGCGAGGGCAGTTTTGAGAGTACTTCTCAGTAAGGGATCCCGTGCCCTCATGCCCTTCCTTCATGCCTGTCTGCTGAAGGTCACTGCACAGGAAGCTGAGGGAACTTTCCAAACTCTCCCCTCGCATCACAGCAGCTGCGTGGCTCAGCCTTCACAGGCACTCCAAGGGGAGCTGGTGCCCCCAGAAACTGGGCTCAGTGGGAATCATAGTAAAGAGACGAGGAAAGGAAAACTACTGGTACCGCATAACCTTTGCTTCTCCATCCACAGAACAGGATACTCATGCCTACTTTGCTTAGTTGAGTGTAAGATGTACTAGTATAGCTGTGTGAGGTGCAGTATGATTTATAAAATAAAGGTCCATAATATTAAGCCAGGTAATACGGTCAGTAAAAGGTAATTCTCTTTGCACATATGTGCTTTGTGCAAGAAGGGACTTTTCCCTCTCAATCACAAGGAGAGAAGACAAAATAGCCCTAAAAGGGTGCACCATTTCTACTGATGGCTGGTATTTGAAATGGGCAAACAAAACAGGTGATTTCTTTAAATATATCATTTGTGGGTTTCAAATGAATAATATGAGTTCTGAAGCCTCTTGGAGATGTTTTAGAATGAAAACCTGACTACTATTAGCATAATCCTAATACTATTTGTAATAATGGTCCATTGTTTTTAGTTTGTGTATGAGAAGACGTTTAGTTATTCAATGCAGTAGAAGAGATTTCCAATGTTTTTCTACATATACGTAAACTCTAGAGATACACTAGAAGAAAAATATCAATAATTTTATGATCATATATATCCAAACCCATTGTCTGATAAGAATGAGCATGTCTAATACCAGATATAGGTTCTGGAAGTTCTAAAATAAAGTATCTCTATAATTTTGTTTAACCCAGATTGTCTCTAACACATTAATCTAGAATTTAAAAAATGATAATAAGCTATTAATACTAATAAGAGACCCTCAAAAGTAATAATAATAGAGACCCTCAAAAATAATTTGAAGATTATTTTTCCAGAAATCCTGCCTTATTTAATTTATTGTTATTAAACTCTCCTGAACAATTTATCACATTGCAATTTTAGTTACTAAATGATTACAGTTTTATTTTATTCCTCCAGTGCACTAAAATATGTCATCCAAGGACAGCAACAAAATTGGAATAATGCATGGGTATACAAATGAAAAGTCATTACAAAAAGCCTTCGCAGCTGATCTTCAAAACAAATTGATAGTCAAAATTGGGTAGGATAAGGAAAACAAAATAAAACAAAGGCTATAAAAATATTCAGTACATTAATACAGGATAATTAATAGTTACTTGTTAAAATAATTAGGGTTATTTTTTATATATTTATTTCATACCAATTTACTAAACATATGTTCAGGTAACTTGCAAATTAAATCCCATCACACAAAATAGAAAATAAACATATTCAATTATTCCTCTGTTTTGGAAATTGTTGATGATTCTGAATCTACACATATTTCTTACCTCCTCTGAAAAATTTTTAGTAGTGTAATTATTAGTATAAAAACTACAATTGGATTTTAGGTTTTAAATATGATTTATCATTTATATAAAAGTGCTTGTTTTATTCCATACCTTGACCTCCTTTCTGTCACCAAGAAAATGTTCCTAATATTTGCTGCCTTGTGAATTGATCTCTGCACACAGTCATCCATTTAGCTCAATATTGCAAAAATTATTCTGAAGCTGCTGTTTTGTGATAGTTCTGTACATGGACATTGGAAGCAAGTTACCTGGGTTCAAGCTCATTCTACAGCCCACAAACTGTCTGTAGGCAAGTCACTTATGTTCTCTAAGCCTTATATAGAAATGGAAGGATGAAGGTAGTACCCGAATGGAATTCTGAAGGATGTAGCATGTCAATTCATTAAACAAATAAGGATAAAACCTGCTGCACAGGAAGCAATTAATACTATGTTCAGTAGCAGGTGTAAGTGCTGATGTCCATTGAATTATTAGTGTATGTCAAACTCTATGCTAAGAAATATGTATGACCTAACTTACTAATGCATATACAGGTCCAGCAGAAGTAGCACCATTGAGTGTGGTTGGAGGGTATATGAATGTCTCTCACAAGATGGACAGCAATTTGAACGTTTCACTTAAAATGTCATGATGTACTGGAGTGTGATATTGTTATGTTACAGAATTGCATGCTTATGACTTTGTAATAAAAGATATTTATGTAATAAAAAAGGGACATTATTTGTGCCAGACCCTGTATATTATTTGGGTTAGTTAATTATAGTTAAAATCAAAGTTATACATATGCATACACTCACATACACCTTTGGGTTTTGCAATAATTTTACAGATGATAAAATAGAAAATTTAAGGAAATTATATAAGGTCATGTATTCAGAAGATGATCAGACAAAATTAAAATCAGGCAATCTAAATCTCATGCATGTGCTTCCTAGGCTGCAATCCACTTCCTGATTTTGATTTGCTAAACAGACTCACATAATTAAAAAATATTTGTAGGTATGAATATATCACCTCCAAGTGCAGCTAGTAGAAGAAATTCTTCTTTATAGAGCCATTTCTATTTCTTTTACATATTTTTTCCACAAACAGTTCAAAACAAATTAAACATTGAAGTAAAGTACAAGCATTTAATCAATCCTAACACCCATTTATTGCTGCTTAAACTACAAAGCAATAGAGATTTTCCCTTTAATATTTAATGCATCCATAAATCTGCTCCTGAAAATCTGTCCCTTTCTGTGTCTGTACTTCTTCCCCTATGGTTTATTGCTTTTCTGAAGTTTGCTGTATGAAAATTCTGCAAGACTAAGTCATTTGTAAGCAAAAGAGAGAGCAGCCATATTAAAATTACAAATGAACCAGACCATAACATACACTGACTTTTCTTGATCAACCTGAACTGTTATTATTAACATACACCTGTTGTATGTCTGTATTTCTTTGATCATGGCATCATGGCGCTTGAAGATGGAAGAGTCTTTACTATTATTGAGCATGCCAATTACTGTGGAAGAGGCAAACACTTTGTCCACAAACAAATATATATGACTGCTAAATCACGCGAGCCAGTCCTCTAATAGAAAACTGTACGTACAACTATCAGCTCTGCAGAAGCAAGAATTCTCTTGTAGTTTTCTGCAACCCATCTCGGCACTTCGAACAAAAGATTGGCATATTACAGTTGCTCAGTGGGCATTTTGCTCATGAATGCCTGAGTGAATGGATGAATGGACGAGAGCTGTGGAAGCATGTAGAAGGAGTATTTCAATTTGTTCCACAGGCTTACCAAGGGCATCATTAAGAAGGTGTGAGGTAGTTTTGGTTCTTCCAGGTGGAAAAGAAATAAAAAAAATGGCGATGCTGCCACACTTAATGTTAGTAGAAGCCATGTTAGGCTGCAATTCTCCTGAAGTCATTACTGAATCCTATCATCTTTCTGCACCACATATTCCATATCCCCATCCCTTTGGGCTGAATTGCTTCAGGTCTAGCTCCTTATCCCTGAGGAGCATGAGGTGCTGGTTAGCATGTTCAGGTCAGTTATAGTTGCTATACCTGGCTATTTTCAGTAAAAACTGGAATGAGAGTATCGAGTGATGCTTGAAGGGGATCAATGAAGTGCCCACTGGTTCTTCTGTTTGGCAAAGGACAGTTATCCAGAGAAGGCGGCATTCGTGAATTGGTAGCACATATCACAAGTGCTAGGGAATGAGTATACCTGCAAGAGGAGGAGACTGGGGTGGGGCAATTATAAAATGCACTATGCAATCTAAAGTCTTTACTGCCTTCTTGTCTTTGCACTTCTAATGCTTTTATTTGGGACATTTGTTCTTCTGTTGTTCAAATGGCTGCCTCTTAACAATGTTCATTAAGAATATACATGCTTCCTCTTCAGAGATGTAGTAGACACCAGCCATGCCGCTGAGATCTTATTGTCATTATTTTCCATATTAAGCCTGTGTTTTCCTCTTTCCAATACTTAGCTAGATTTATAATAACGTGCTTTGTTTGACCATTTTATTTGATATTTTTTCTGTCTTTACCATTAAAACATGTGCTGAGTAGCTATAAAAGTGAATTATTCTTGTTCATTTTTGTATCGCTCATCTCTAGGATAGAGATAAAAACAGAGACACAAAGCAGATATAAGACAAATATTTGTTGGATGCATAATTGTATGCATAATTGTGTATAAAGGCCTTAGAGGGCCACTACATTCATCTTTTATATATATTGTTTCTCCACTATATTAGGATCCAAAAATCACATTGGATTTATTTACCTGACGTACCTTCCCAAAATGCAATGTTGTACCCATTGTAATACCTCCCATGCCCACCTCCAGGAACGTCTCATGCCTTTGACAACTCAGCCCCAGCCCCACCTCCTTTTTTCTTTTCAGTTTGCAACCTTATAGAAGACACATACAGTGGCAATCAGTTGATCTAGGCTTGGACCCCACCTTTTATTCCTGAAAATGTCTAACAACTTCTGATCATTGTACTGGAACCCAATACATTAAGTCTAACCCCAAGGCAAAAGATGTGTCTCGATTATTCACTGTCCAACAGATACATCTTTTTCTATTGTAAGTATTGCATTTGATCTCAATATCTTTAATATGTCTATTCATCTTTAGAAACACATTCAAGAGATTTTATCTTGTTTAAGATTGATCCTTAATGATTGATATGGGAAGGTAAATGCAGGATAGTGTGAATCCCTTATTTTTAGATTAGTGACATATAAGGAAGATTAGAAAAGTCCCAGAGATAGGGCTTTGTGTAGTGTGGCGTATTAATTTTATATGACAGGAAACCCACATAATTCATTTGGATAGAAAAATCAAAGTTTTTTTGTAAGTGTCTATGTGTGCATGCATCTGTACGTATATGCATATATACAGATATATATACACACATACATATGTATGATGTATATATATGTGTGTAAGTACATATATATCATGAACTCATAATAAGCTTTGACCTTCCTTATCTGCTATATTGAGATGCTTGACTAAAAAATGCTGGCGTTGTTAATATCCCATTCCCATCAGTGCTAGCCTTTAATAAAGATTCCTCCCTCTTATAAAAATATAAAAGTCAGCTTAAACTGTTTGCTTTTATATCCTTAATGTTATAGGTTTTGAACACTGCCTGTTGTCTTCTGTACCTTTGAAGATAAGATGTAATTATTGAAAAAAATGGATCAATAAAGTATGGGATTTAGGTGCTTATTAGTTTATCTCACTCTGCCTCATGCTGGATTTTTCAAAGAAAACAAGCCATTTGCATGTACTTTTCTTGAGAAGAAAAATTAACGGGAGATAGTATTCTAGGAAAATTCTTGAAATTTTACTGTTGAGTGTTAGATGATATCTGATGGACAAAGTATCTGTAAAGTTACTCTGGTAGGCATCTCTAATGTGACTGTGAACTCCAAAGGGAATTTTGAGTACAGAGTGCCATTCTATAACATCTCAAATATAAATGACATTTCAAGGAATTTATCTTGGAATATGTTCTAGACATTTAAAAATAAGATATGTAACTGCATTTTAATAATGGTCATGCTTATTCTGTGTGGATATAATTTAGCTACTCAGTTGTATGGCAAACAAATCAAGCTTTTAAAGTGACCGAGATATCATTCCCTTTGTTAGACAATATAGTCACATCTTATCTGCTCAGCACTTACTGATGGAACAAAAGCAATGTTTCCTCTCAGACCCAGGCTTTGAGGCTCAGGATGTATTCATTTCAAACATGCATATTCATGAGTTTCCTTTCTTTTAGTTTATCTGCCCCTTCCTTTACTACCTTCGATCTAATTTTGGCTTGTGTATAATACTCCAATATTTTGAGGGTATCCTTGAAAAAGACTAATGCATAAATTAACATAAATATTCCTTTCAGAGGCAGTCATATCCTGAGCCATGTATGCCTGAAATCTGGTCTCCCCTTTGATTGGCTGGACAAATTCCATGATTTTGGAGAATTCTAGACCTGACCCAAGTGAAAACAAAAATGTTTAAGATAGAAAAATAGATAAAGTAGAAAAATATTCCCTGGAGTTTTCCTAATAACTTAGCATCATAGACTCTTGGAATAACTAGAACAAAATCTCACCTGAAGGTTTTGTGAATATTAGTATACTGCTTACTTGTTCCTAAAACTCTGAAAATCTTTACTTGCATCTTTATTTTGTATCTCTTTTTTTTTTTCTCTTCCATTTCTCTCAATGACTTGCACCTCTGCACAAGGGAAATTAGATGGTTTAGCTGTCAGCGGCATGAATGACACCAGAGACACGGGGACACTAATCTCGTCCAATCAAGTACCTGATGCTTCAAATCTATTGTACATATTTCCAACAAATACCTTTTCTCTATTATTTATTGTATCATTAATAATAGCAAAAAAACCATAATTAGGAATAAAAATAATTATAACTGCTTAAAAGTATATTGTTATTTATTATCGAGTGCTTTGATATTCTAGGCACTTTTATCTACATTAGCCCTGATCCCAGACAATGTATATGAGGTGTGTCTGCACCCACTGAGGTCTGTAAGCACATTCTTTGAACCATTCCAGTGATGTAGAATTCATCCTGCTCACCAAATGTTGAAGCAGCTGATTTTTTTTTTTAACCTCTTAGTAGAAAAAATACTACCATTGGAAAGTCCTCTGTATAGCAAGGTAAATTCAAACTGTCTTCTGTCAAGCAACTGATGGCTCAGAGTAATCATAATCTATTATTTTTTTCTCATATTTTAGTGTTCACACACATAAAAGAGAGATAGTCATTCATTAGCATAATGGTATTTGTGAGAATATTTCCCATATATGTACAGAGTGGCATCGTGAAATTTAGATGTCAACTGAAGATATCATAATAAATATAAAGGTATTTTTCATTTTTTTCATTTAGTTTGGTAGGGTTAGATTCTCATAAAAATGAACACTTGCTCCAACAGACTTCTTTGGGTGAAGCGTGTAAAATGCAACCCAACTAGCTCAGCGGCGTACCATGCCCCAGCACGTGTTTTGTGTTCTTTTTCTGTTCCTGTGAAAATGCAGAGCAAGACGTTTACTGCTGGCGAAGCTTTGGAAACTTCTAAGGCAAAAGAAAATAGTCATTCCTTCTGAGCGCACACAGGCTGGTTGTGCAGAGATACTTAGGGTATGGGGAAATTAGGAATCCTATCAAAAGTGCAAAGGATAAAGGACAATTATTCCATTTTGTTTTCAGAACTTATTTATTTGGTCTGTAAAAGGAACCCCTGCTCTCTGACCAGTGCCAGGACCTAAAAGCGAGTTAGGAAATAATGCCTAGTACTTAGTCCGATGGAGTTCGTGGACTCATGGGGAGACAGGTGATTCTGTCATAAGGTAGCCTATGCTTCTGGGGCAGAGGGAACATCAGAAGCAGCTGAGTCTGATTCTGCCGGGGAAGGGACATCTGCACCCTGCTTCGAGTGGAAGTGAGGCGATTCTGGGGAAAGAAGCAGGCGCTGAGAGCAAGGGGCAGGCAAAGACAACGCTCCAAGGCATTGTTTTTTTATTTTTTTTAAGACTTGCAAATATGTAAATTTGGTTTCCTAAAAAACACGGAGTTTTTAAAGAAAGATAACCAGATAATATCATCATTATATATAATGATCATCAAATAATATCAGCATTAATAACCATAATATGATCATCAGGTATTAACTATTCTGGAGATAGTGAATAGATGGGAATTAGGTAGCTCAATAGGTAAATTAAAGTATTCTAGGCAAGAATTGATGTGGGACTACTAAAGTAGTATCAGTGAGGGGTATAATGGCTTTTCTCTTCTCTCAACCCCATCTTTGCCACGTTCTCAAACAAGTATGCATAGATGTGGTCATTAAATGTCTCATCTGGACCGTACTGCATACCTCTCCTTCCTCGTTGGGGGTTCTTCTGGCCTTGTGTGGTGAGCACCTGCAGACCCTGATCCATACTCACATATGAACTAGTCAAGAGTGCTGGAAGCTAATACCCACAAAGCCATCCACGCCCAGAGAGAGAAGATATATAAATGCTTCTTCACTTTATCCTGAAAGCAGAGAGTTCTGAGATACATTTCATAAAGCAACTTGGAAGATCTCAGGTGAGGGAGCATCTAATCACCCATAGAAATGAACAACACCATAACACACAATTGCATTGCCATTTCTTTCTTCACTGTGTCATTCACCTTGTCCTGCGCACCCATTCCCTGTATGTGATTCCCCAAATAAGCAATCTGCATGCAAGTCGTTGTATTAGATTCTGCTTTTGGGGAAACAGAACAACATACTCATTGATAATGGAATATTTGATGAGGTATACAACGTTTATAACTTTTCCATCTATGTTCCTTATTCAAGGAAGACTCTATGAAGACGTTATGACTTATATGCCTATGGACTCAGGAGATACATGATTTTATGTTTCAGAGAGCAGCCACTTAATAAACTGACCAACACCCTAAGATGTGTCCCAATGCGACAGAATGAGCTGGACCAATCAGACTCCCAGTGACATCTGACAGGACAAAAATTAGAAGAAAAAAATGAGGAAGCCATTAGAAGTGTGGACAGAAATGGAAGGGACAGATGTTCCAAGAGAGAGAGCAGAAGTTCCTCCATGTGTAACTTATTTCCATTTATTGCTTCAGTCTTTCACCACAAATATTTTTACAATAAACTCCATTATTTTTAAGTAATGTATGTAATCCTTGGGTTGCTGCAACTAGAAGAGCAACATAAAAACTTGGCTCTCCCTGGCAATGCATAGCAATCTTCCCACAGCTCAGGACCAAAGGCAGTTCTGCCCAGCTCTCCCACATACGCCTTTGAAAATCTTCCCCTTTAATTTCAGCGCGTTTCCATTGATTCCACTATCAAGGGCACAACCAGACTAAAGTATCTAAGACTCATGACATTCTGCAATAACTTGGAAATACCAAGCACTTTAATGTAATTAGCTTGTCTAAAACAGTTTAGCAAACAGAAAGTCAAGCTTCTGATGATTTATGCTAATAGGTCTCAAGCAATTACACTGGTTATTTTATTGTTGTTGTTGTTATTTTTTTTTTCTATGCATCTCTCTTAGTACATTTTATTGGTGGAGGACTGAGACAGACAGACAGCCTTTTTTTTCTCCTTAAAAGTTGATGTAAAATCAATACTATTATGCAAAAACAACTAATACTATGAGTTATTTCAGTGGTTACGTACTTGGAAATAGAAAGTGTGCAATGCATTATTTTAATTCAAATACAGAATCAGCAGCATAAAAATTCATAGTATAACAAAAGAGAAAGAGAATGTTGAACTGAAGTCTTCCATCTGTGGAAATATTTGTGCACTATAGAAGGAACATCCGCTAAATACGGGACTGGAACATTTCCCCTGTCAAGTACCAGATAGTAAGTACTTTTGGCTTGTGAGCCACCCAGCCCATCTGGCCTAACCAAGGCCAACAGCAGAGTGGGAGCATTTGCAGAATGAGAGGATTTAGACATTCAAACTCAAAGTTGATAGAGTTCAAAGACACTGAGCCATTGAGAACATGGCCTATTGGAAGAGTAGGGGCAGGGTAGTTTTATGTGATGGAGTATGGATGTTGCTGGTTGAGTTACCTAGGAAGCAGGATCTGAAATAGAGGTTAGCGTCCTGGAGGTTCATATGGGAATGCTCTTTGGAGTGACTGCCTGTGGAAGGGAAAGGGAGAAAGCAGAAGGGGGCCGAGGGGGCTGGTAAATCGGCGTGCAGCCCCAGCAAGGCCTCAAACAAGGAACTCTGAAGCTGGATGACTCATTCAGCTCTGTCCCAAGTGGAGTTGGGGGAACAGGGCATTCATTCTTCCCCATTGACTAATCCTTCCTTAAAGAATGCCCTGGTTCAGAAGGGCTGTCACTGAGGGAGAGCACTTACTTCAGCCAAAGTGATCCCCAAAGTGCGGTGGGCACTTAGGGCTGTCTGATAGCATCCTTTGCTGTTCCTTCATTCCTGAAAGAAGCTCCAGTGACACATCCCCATGTCCGGTACAGTTCATCCTTTACCCTGACCTTATCTGCCATTGGTTATGTTTGCTTTTTTTGGTTATAAAGTCTAGAAGTGGATGTTCTAGTATTTCTAGGAAAAACTACAAGGAAAGACAGTGAGATGAATTATGGTCCCTCCTTAACAGCTGATGTCAGGGCTGTATCTGGAAGTCTTTGTCCCTCCCCTTTATACCCATCTGAGATTCCTGCAGCCCTCAGCTGGTACCTGTAGCTGGTTTGCCTAGTGGCATGACCAGATCTGTATTCTTGAGACATCTGAGCTCAGGTTCACCATACCTGCTGTAGGCAAGGGTTATTGAATTTGCCCAGTTACTATCAAAATTGGGCAAGAGAGTTCAAAGAGGTACCCAAGTGAATTCATTCATTCTGCCCCCAATTTGACAACTGCACCGATCACAGCAGCCCTGCCTCCTTTTGATGAATAGGGTTAATTACTCCTCTTAAGATGATTTTTCTGCTTGTTGAGTGCTGGTCACTTTTCATAAAACCTGAAGTACCAAAGTGGGAGTTGTAGTATGTATCTCAACAGGTCTCTGGTGTTCTCTAAAGGAAACATTTTCCTTTTGGAAATCAAGGTTTTAACTTTAGAGCCCAAAGTTGCAAAGATGATGAAAATAAGTCAAGAAACTTTACCCCCATCCCCCGCCCCGATAAGTAGGAGTCATGGGAACTGGGACCATTCCTGGTTTTCCTGGATCTGTGCTTTAAGATGTACACTGTGTCCTGGAGGATGGCTATCTTCTCAAAGATTGTCCTCAGGCTGGTGAAGTAAAGTGGCTCTTCCATCCCCCTCTTTCTCTGGCAGCCTCTGGGCAGTGCAGTATACAAGTGACCCTGGGAACCCATAGCAAGGGTCAGCTCCTAAACTACCTTTGCTATAAAGTAGGTGCCTCGAATTGAAGTGAGGTTAGGCGGCATTCCATCTTAGTAGAATGAACACTCTGTATGATATTGGTGATGGCAAAGGCCTCTGGCAGGCAATGCAAACGCATATCTGCAAATGTAGGAAGAGTTTTTTTCCTGGTTTTCAATGGTAGATGCTCCTCGGTGGCTGTTATAATAGGATTCGAAGGGCTCCACACTTCATGTCTATGCACTCCCCTTTGTTTCTACTCCAAGTTTTCTTGTCTATCACCTTCTAAACATTACTCCTATTCATGTAAACATTATTTATATCCATGTCAATTCTAACATCAGGCTACTAATCTCTCTAAACAGTGAATGACACTTAGCCTTTAAACATTCACTAATCGCTTTCCCATATGTGTTGTCTTTATCCAAAGCAATCAAGATTAGCAATCATCACCCAATTCCGTTTTTATAGTTACTAGTTCTCATCTGTCAGATACATTTGTTTAAACCAGTATAATACCTCAGTTCATTACTGGTGACAATGTTGACAATTGCACTGATATCTTTTGCCAAAAACTATCTGGGCTCCACCCACAGTCAGCAAAGGGTCTCTTATTGCCAGCTGGTGACAAGTGACCCAGCTCCAAAATCTCATCCTGGAATCAGCTTTGTCAGAGTATTCCTGGCACCGAGAAAGATACTTTGAGTTCCCCAAAAAGCAAACTCTGATAGAAAGATGAGTTTTCTAGGGATTTATTAGGAAACACTCCTGGGGTCAGCCCCTGGGAAATGGAAGGAAAGAAAGTAGGGTGGGCCAGATGGGGAAGCTGAGCTGTAACGCAGGTGCAGCCAAAGCGTTGGCCGTCACCACGAGGGACTCGGAAACCGGGAGAGTCCTCCAGTGCCATTCCCAGAGCTGGCCCCGCATCGACCAGTCATCAGATGAGGGCTGTCCTGGGAAACTTGTTGTATGAACATTATTGTTAATCAATTCAAAAGGATAACCGATATATTATTAAGAAATATAGGTAGGTAATTTTCTAAATAAAATAAAATCCTCTATCTCTGGCCTACATGACCTTAAGTATACTAAAAAAATACATTCGCTTCATCACTTATTTAAAGAACAGATATTTAACCACTAGATATATGTCATATACCATGTTAGTTGCTGGAGAAATAATATTGTACAAAATTGATGGGTACTGGCCAAGAGTTGATTGAGAAATATTAGACAATTTAGTGTGTGACTTTTTTTTTCCTTCGGAGAGAATTTGGGAACTCCCTTGTGTTCTTACTTAACACTCCGTGAAGATAATAGGGCTTCTCTGTTTTTTAGGGCTTTTTGGTGTCTGTAGTGGGAGGAAAGTGGCAGATAAACATAAATTTTAAAAATACGTTAGTGAATAATAAAATGAGTTAATATTTGCAGAGTAATTACAAAACTACCTGGTCTAGAGTATTACAAATAACTCATGGTAAATGCTAAAAAGGAGTAAATAGAAAGCTGATATTTATATGGAGTTGAACATGGCTTCTATTAAATTACAGCTGCCCAAAAGAAATGATTTAGGGGAAGGAGCTTGGCATTTAGAGAAACTGTAAGGAGGTCAGTACTACTGTATTTAAGGAATAGCTGAATACAAAACCCCTGGTTTCCTCTTAAATATGTTCTACATTTTTTGAGAACTTTGGTGCATTTTCATGTGTTGTTATTCTTTGAGGTCACGCCCACATACAATTTTGTAGCCCCATGACCCTTGGGAGGGGATTAGTCACGTCATTGAGATTTAATAGGCTTTTGATTAAATAACTATAAAATTCATTAATTTCAATACAAGAAAATGGTTCTTTTTGGGGGTCTTTGAGAATATTCTATAATTAAACTAACATAATTCGCTGATTTAAATTTAAAGTAAAGCACAGTGGGTACATTTCATTGTTGTTTTTAAACAGCATGAACCCTGGCCAAAAGCTCTCTCAGGAACTAATCTGAGTGAGTCACCTGCATTTTCTAGTGAAATTGTAAATATCAGCATGGATGAAGAAAAGAATAAAACCTCAAGACATTAATTAAGTTGCTGAAGGTAACCCATAGGTAAATGGCAGAGCTTAGTACACTCAGATTTTCTCACTTTCTTTAATTAACCATAAAACATAAGAATGGGAGAAACAATGGCTTTCTGAGTCTTTTATTTTATTTTGTTTTGAATCTTTAATGCCATACCATTGTTGGCAGGCGTTAAATTTTGTTGTTAATAATGAGACCATTCAGGGGAAGCATCAGCTCTTTAATTTTAAAAATTTGTATCTGCTTTTATTAGAACACATCATTAATAACTTCTGAATTTGTTAGACAATCTCTTAATCTATTAGACTTTTGTTGTTATCTTGCCATGAGTTATTTCTATTTAAACCTATAAAGTGAATAAATTGTAGTCAGCAATACGAGGTACCAGTTCTGATTCTTCTATGAGTAGTGAGTTTTTTCTACATCAGATAACTCAATTTTCCAACCTGAAGAGAGAAAAATAGATAGATTAATCCTTGAGTCCTTTTCAACTCTGTCTCCTATGTCCAATATCAATCAACTGCATCTTCTTAAGTCTTGTTTCTATTTCATGCTATCCTTTAAAGTCAAATAGGCCATATCATGTCAAATGTAGAAATCAAGGCAGCAAAGCTTTTTGAGGACTATAGCCTCTAGCAGCAGCTAATGTCCTCAGATGCTGAGCGCCTGCCTGGTGCTAGACACATGGTAGATGACAGACAACTTCATACTTATTTTATTACCTTCTCTGAATAGATGATGACAGTATGTGACACTGAATATGTGCAGGCTTGACATTGGATGTATGAGTGAACCATTCAAGCCTATTGATGTTTGGACTTGCAAATCAATAAGCCTCCTACCATTTCAGTGAATGGGGGGCAGACCCTATCTTTTCTTCATAAACCAAATAAACTCCCATGGATTGTCACATTAGAAGACTTCCTCCTGGACTTCTTTTGCTTTTTTCTCTCACCAAAGCAAAATCGGTGCTATGGTAGATAGAACAATGGTTCCCAAAGATGTCCACGCCCTAATCCCAGGAACCTTTGCCTACAGTACCTTGCATGACAAAAGGCACTTAACAGATATAGTTAAATTAAGAATCTTGAGATGGGAAGATCATCCTGGATTACCTAAGGGGCCTAATGCAATCACAGGAGACCAGGAGGATGGGGATCATAACAGAAGGTGTGGTGACAGAAGCAGAGATCTGAGGAAGAAAGGGTTAAAGCTGTGCTGCTGGCTCAGAAGCTGGAGGAGCCCAGGTGAACCAAGGAAAGCAGGAGGCTTCTAGAAGCCGGGAAAGGCAAGAGAACTGATTCACCACCATCACCTCCGGAAGGAACGTAGCCTATGAACCCATTGTAGACTTCTGGCAGTAACAGGAAGGTTATACATCTATGTTGTTTTAAGCCACTGTTTGTGGTAACTTGTTTAGCAATAATTGAAAATTGATACAAGTCCCAATCTCCATCTATAAAAAAAGAATATCCTGGCTTAAATTAATCTAAAAGTGAATAGAAGACAAAGATTCTCCATGGGTTATAAAGATTAAATGTTATTAAAATAATACAGCAAGATTTATAGTTCCTAAATAATGCTGCAATGAACATAAGGGTGCGTATATTCTTTCAAATCATTGTTTTTAGAGTTCTTCAGATACATTCCCAGATGTGGAATCTAATGAACAAAATAAACAAATGAATAAAACAGTAACAGATTTATAGATACAGAGGACAGATGGACAGCTGTAGAGGGGAGGGTATTGGGGCTGGGTGAAAAAGATGAAGAGATTAAACCAAAAAAACCAAAAAACCCTCAGGGACACAGATGACAGTATGGTGATTGCCAACAGAGGAGTGTGGGGGAGGTCAAGAAGGGCAAAGGGGGAATAATGATGGCGGAAGGAGATCGGACTCGGGGTGGTGAACACACAGTACTATATACAGATGACGTACTATAGAATTGCGTATCTGAAAGCTATGTAATTTAACTAACCAATGACACCCCAATATATTCAATGAAAATTTTTAAAAGATTTATATTTTGTTGCCATGGTGATTATTAGGTCTAGAACTGTATAATGTATTATTTTGAGCAACATGAGCCATTTTGAATAAAACAAAATAATACAATACATTCCTACAGTTAATTGCAAATACTGAACTCTTTGAAATAGGCATTTCGGGTTTAGTTTCAGTAATTTTTTTTTAAGAATATTTACTGTCTTCTATATATGAGTGTGTATGGGAAGGTGTTTTCAATACTGTGAGAATAACATTATCCCATAATTTCTTTTGTGAGGCAGTAATATGTAGTTATTAATTAATATTGTCATTTCTGAATGTTTTTAACATAATTTAAATAGATTCATAACTACAAAATATTTGCAAATGTTACTTGCCTTTAACTAATGGATGAGATATAACGGGTTTCCAAACATCTTTGAATCTTTACTTCCCTATCACCCTTTTTTGCTAAACTATCACTTCTGTGATTCTTTATCTACCTCTTCTCTCTTTCAGGTGAACACTTTCTTTACCACTGAGATGCCACAAATTGATGGAATTAAAAATAGTGCATGTCTCTGAGAAATCTGCATTATCAAAGTTTTCATATCATTACATTCTAAACATAAAACTCTGTTGGTAGACTGTCTAATGCCTGTAATCTTTGGCATTTTTGACTTCTGTTTATAAAAATTTTAAAACTTACAAAACACTTTGCTTTGGGAAGAACTCAAAGTTCAGAATTATCGGGATTCTGGCACCAGCCCTGCCAACAAGCTGGGTGAGCGCGGGCCACCTGTAATCACTTTCTGAGCCTCTGTTTACTCATCTATAAAAAGTGTAAATGGCAATACTATTGCAAGTTTGTTTTGAAGATAAAGTAAGGTAACATACACAGAAATGCTCAGCTATAAAATACTAGGCAAACAGTGGTAACGAGTCTATGTTACTGCTGTAACATTGGCTATCAACTGATGAATGCAAAATTATCTAAACATAGCATGGCTTACAACAATAAACATATGTGCTCTCACAGCTCTTGCGGATCAGGAACCTGGGTGCGGCTTAGCTGAGCTTCCTGGCTCCAGGTGTCTTATACGGCTGGGGTCCGGGTATAGCCATCTCAACATTTCTGGGTTCATGCTCGTGATTGTTGGCAGGAGGCAGCTCCTTGAGGCCTCAGTTCCTGGCTACAGGTTATCTTTGGGGACCGCCTTCAATTCCTTCTCCTGTGGGTATCTCCATAGGGCGGCTTACAGCATGGCAGCTGGCATCCTTCAGAACGAGCAAGCAAAAGTGCCAAAGAGGAAGTCCAAGGCAGAAGCCACAGTCTCTTAGTAACTTAACCTTGGGAAAGACGCCCCATCATTTTTGTTTTGTTTTGTGTTCTTCATTAGAAGCAACTCCTATGCCCAGGGCACAATGAAGTGGAGGGTACTGCACAAGGGTGCGAATTCCAAGAAGTGGAGGCTTTGGGGGACCCTCTTGGAGGCTGCCTCCCATAGCCGTTTTAATGAGGTTCTTAAAACTGTCCTTCTCTCAAACTCTGGACCTTGGTCAAGGCCTTTTCTTTTCAAACGAATCTCAAATAGTTAGCTGAAGGCAAACTAGACACTCTGCCTGTCCTCAAGCTTCATGTCCATATATGTTTGAATGTCTATTTTCCTGGTTATATTGAAGTATGAGGAGGATTTTGTAACTTCTCCTTATCTAGCCCTTATCTAGGGCGGGGCCGGGGTGAGAGGACATGCTAGGTTACAAAGTTCCGCAAAGCACTTGGTTGAGGAGGAAAAACAGATTAATGTTCTCTTAACTATGACTGCACTAGTGGGTGCAGCGGGCACAACCTCCAAAACAGTCACTTTGAATTGAATAGCACTCCAACCCTTCCCTGGTGCTGTGACAAGGCTACTGATTTAATGGGGCACCAAGCTGCCACAAACCAGAGGTGAAAACCCGTGGTGGATTGAGTGGGGTGAGAGGTATTGGAAACTGTCACCACATGGACAGTTCTCCGGCCCCAGGAAGCGGGGACAGAATAAAGAGGAAAAGGGAACAAAAGAGGAGAAGCCAACGGGCGGCGGTGGCTTTCAGCGGCACTCAGATGCTGCCAATTTTTCTTTTTTTCTATTCTTTAAAAAAATTTTTTTGTCACTGCAAATATTCATTTGAGGCGATTATAAACGTCCTGTTTGTTTTGTTTTGCGTCCCGTTCAAAGTGAAAATTAAAAGACAGTGGGAATAAAGTGTGGGGAGAGCTTTAGACAGCAGAAAGATGGAAAGCCTATTACTTACCCACAATCACAATAATAGAATCCCGGCTGGACAGTGCTGAGGGGGAGAGCCTCTCGCAGGAGACCTGCTGGAAGTGACCCAGGCCTGGCAGGCCTTGGGGCCATCGCAGAAATGAGATTGCAGACCCCAGGGGGAGGCTTTGAAGGCTGCCAACACGGTGGCTCTGAAAGCCGCTCTGTGCGCGGACAATGCGGGGCGGGAGAATTGGCAGCTCCGTGATTGGCAGTGGGCGGGAAAATTCAGGAATAGGCTGCCTGCCCAGAGGGCCAGGGGCCTGGTAGGAGGGGGGTTGCGGGGCAGACGGAGCTACAAAAGAACCCTCAATGCCAGAGAAAAATAGATCTAATCGGAAACCAGTTGAAGGAATGGAGCAGGGACTTTATATCCACAGTATGAAATACAAAAATGGGGAAAAAGAGAATAAGATTAAAAAGAAAAAAACTCCATGTAATAAACTGTCTTGTCTAAATGGGAGGGGGGACTGTTTTTATTTATAAAAATTGTATGGACACAAATCATAACTTAATAGCTCAATGAATTTTTCACAGAGTAAACATATCTTTTAATCAGCACCCCAATTTAAATGAAAGACGCATACCTGCCCTCAGGAATTCCCACCTACCCTCTTCCATTTACATGCCCCACCCCCACCCCCTGTCCCCAAGGGTGATCACCATGCTGTCATTTGAGAGCACACAGATGGATGTTTATGTCTGAAGTTCCTATAAAGGAACCCTCACTGTAGGCTCTTTGGTGAAGCCTATTTTGCTCAACATTGTTTCTGAGACTTATCCCTGTCAAGGATCTTTCATGTTCTTTGCTTTATAGAGTCCCTGTGTGTGAACGTATCACTCGCTAATCACTTTTGAATAATTAGCTTTCAATAATTCTAGTCTTGACCGGTGACTGTGTAATTTCTAGTTTGGCGCTATTCTTGGTAGTCTTGTTGTGACTACTTTATGTTGGTCTTTCGCTGCCCTGTCTTTGGGCTTTATTCCTCCAGGTGCAACTGATAGTCCTAGGAGATGCAAACATTCAGCTTTAGTAGATACTACCAAGAGTTTTTTCACAGTGATTGGACCAATTTACACCCTTCCGTTGCACTTACTTGCCAGCACATGGTATTGTCTTCCCCATTAGAGTGAACACAGTGGTTATACATGGATAGTACTTTAAAGTATTAACTAATGTGTTCCTTTCTTTCCTACCTCTTGAACCCCAAGCTGCATACCTTTACCCACGCAGTTAGCCAGGTCCCATTGTTACCTGTGCTCTGGGTTCTTGTGATCTTCCAGGATGGAAATCAAAGGAAATCACCGGACACCAGTACAGGCAAAGGAAAAAGATTTATTAGGCTTGTGCACAAGGGAATCAGCACCGTGGAGGAAAATAAAATGGGGCGCTCCCTGAGCAAAGGCTGGGAGGATTTAAAGAGGTTTAGGGGGGGAAAGGTCACATCTAAGTATGTGTAGGCGAGGGCTTCTTGGTAATTCCTCAGTGAGATTACCTGGCTCAGTGCCCCGCCTATTCATTAGCATGTTAAGTCTCCACCCAGGTGCCTGGTATTTTTTTAGCATTTAAAAGAAAGGTCCCTGAAGGGGCAGTCTTTTTTGACAGTGCTCCTGTGTGAGAGAAGGGGATGTCCCTGACACCGCTGAAGCTGGCGCTGTGGGAGGACTTGTCCTGCCGCCTGGCTGCTGGCCGGCTGTCCTGCTTCAGGAGAGGGGACGCACTAGGAGCAGTTCGGCCAGCCTCGGCTTCCTGCCAGGTGGGCCAGGGAATGGCCTGCCTATGTCACAATGATGACCCTATGGTCACCTGAAAGGACAGGAGGGTGGACATGAATGAAGCAGAAGAGCTCCTCTGTCCCAGAAAGGACCACATGGCACAAGTTGAGGTGAGACAATGGCAAGAAGGCTCTACCCTTCTCAAATGTTACCTCCAGTGGCAGCCCTCTTTCCCTCCCCTCCCCAAGCCCTTACAAAAGTTGCCTTTTATTTATACTTTAGGAGTCAGTTAATAGCAGTGTAGCGGTAGGATGGAGGTGAATACTGCCCCTCCCCCACCACCCCCCTCGCCCCGGGCATGAAGTAGGAAACAGAAGTGATTCCCAGCAACAATCAAAAGGCAGAATGGCATCAGGCAAGTCACTGGGTTTCTCTGAGCCCCAAGTTCCTAACTTGTAAATGCCAGAGACACTTCTTTATGATGTGCAACACAGTCAAGGGTATCCTTAACAGTCAGCCCTTTTAATTTTTCATTTTGTGAAATAGTATATGGAAAACTGTTCTATCTGCGTGGCATTCAGCTCATCCTTGATTCTCTAACTTTCAACTTCAGCTGACCATTGGTATTGGAATGAGACTCTCAATGACATCGCAAATCAGGAAGAGTTGGAATGCCATATTTACACTTCTCTGATATTGATAAAAGCACGTTTTTAAAAAGTCTAAATATTTTACATTTTTACAAAGAATATTTCAAGTGCTTTATGTATAGCAGCGGGAGTAATTCTAAAGAAACAAACATCCTATAGTATTTTATTATTTTTAGAATGCCTCAAAATGTTGAGATATATGATTTACTTCAACCTAGAATGTTAAAATTGACTCTGAATTATGGCATCAGTCTATCTATCTTTTCTAAAGTGGTAACTGGACATGTATGTCTTTTTTAAATAAGAACAATTATTAAATAATAACTAGTCCCAGTTTATATGATATCAATAAACATTTAACTTCATTAAAAAATTGACTTGCTTTCCTGAATTAACTAGCATCCACTCACATAAGTCAATCCACTGGTTTTAGCTTTTTAAATACTTAAAGATTATCATTAATGGGAGACTCAGTAATGCATGGGAAGGCTGTTAGATTTCACCGGTGTATTAATAATAATACAACCATAATAAGCAATGCATAACAACATCCATTGAGTATTTCATGCATTCAAAATACTACATGAAATGCTTCCCATATGGTGACATTTAATTTTCACAACAGCCCTATTGGGTTGGCACAATCATTTGTTTCCATTTTATAGATGAGAAAAACTAAGGCCAAAGAGGATTAAGCGACTCCTCTAAAGTCTTACAATGGTGATGAAAGGCACAACAGTCTGATGGAAATATGCTCTTTAAAACGATGCCATGCTTCCTTAGAAAAGAGAAACAAAAATAGAACTGCTGCTCTAACCCAGATAACAAGGCAATGAGGACCACAGATGGCATCCCAGCTGTGTCTAATATACACCTGGGACAGCAGTGTCACCTGCAACCATTTCACATCACACAAACAGAGACGAAGTTTTGCCAATTACCTGGTTAATCCTATTAATTTCAGTGAAGCCATGAGGTTTCAAAATAGATTTTATTTGGCCTGAAACTTTGATTTGGCTGTCTGAATCTATTGAAGGAACTGGATAATCAGGAAATCTTCACTAAACCCTGCTCAGCCACATCCAGCGATGTATCATTAAGTTCTCTCTCATTCTATTTGGCACACACTTTGGATATTCTGTCTTAGTTATTGTATGTGCTTGTTATCCTATATTATTTTGGATCATACACAGACTGCCAATTAACCATTTTCAAAGAGTGTGTGGCATGTATTTGAGCATATGGTAGAAATAGCACTTTAGGTATCGGAGTAGCGGGTTAGATGGTGAGGGAGGTAGGAGGAAGAAGGTCAGAGGATTGGACCATGAGATGCTTCTATTGTAATTTAGCAATTCTTTCTCTCAATCTAGAGAGACCTTAAATGATGTGTGTGCATTTATTCTAAAGACCACTTGGGGAGAAGCTGTTAACTGTCATCAAATAAATTTCATATTATCATTCTTACATCCATTTATTTTCCCTGCATTCTGAAATAGAAAAGAAAGCTTCATGTTGTCATTCTCTATTTCAGATATTAATTTCTAGATGAGTTTGATTTTTTTGCAATTGAATGGTGATAAAATGAAGCTATTTTGAAGCACATTAAATCTGCAAATTTGAACACTTTGATGCCAATGTTCATTTTATTACAAGGTATCCTATTTTCACCTTCATAAAATTGAATGCTTGCATGTACCATATAATTAAATTTAGCCATACCAAAAGCTCAAGTCTATGCATTTATTAACTCTTGACTGCATCACTGCCTAGGAACTTTAATAAAGTTTACTACAATTGTCTTAATCTCTGATGTAACTTATTTAATAGGTATGTAGTTCAGTTACAGAGTTTAGGGAATTTAATAGGTATGTAGTTCAGTTACAGAGTTTAGGGAATTGCAGAACATTCCTTTATTTCCACGACCCCTACCACAATGACAGTATTGTTCTGGCCAAGGCACCTATACTTGGCAAGGAATTCTTTTATTCTGGGATGCAGAACTGCCCTTGGTGTTGGCTCTGATATCTGCTGCAAGGAACAGATTTGCTCTTCTGAAGGAAGTGGAAAATTAGTTGTTACTCTTCAAGATTGAGACTTATAAAATACATCCTGGCTGATCACCAGAAAATGAAAATTTTGCAAATCCTGGAAAGTTTGAAGCTACTAAAGGTGGCATTTGCAATCTGTTCCTTCAGTAGGATTTTATTCAGATCAGTTCTACAGGAAACCTAGAGGCTATAATAAGAAAGAGGACAGAGACGAACGATTCACTGGCATAGAAACTCACAAAGAACCTGGCATGAAATTTTTAAAAGATAGATGTGCTTTTCAAGGCGAAGGTCCAGAGCCCCATCCAAGCTGTTAAACTAATTGCTAATAGATAATATTTTTCTTTCTCTAGCATTGCCAACATAAACTCATGGTCTTTCCTGCCTACCTCTACTTACTACCCACCACATCTATTCTCTCTTCAAAATCCTTGGCGAACATCATTCCGAAGAGACCTCTGGTTTGCCCCTCTGCTTCCTTACTGTTTTTTCTCTGTTTAGATCACCTCTTACATGCTCCCTAGTAAAGCACAATCCAGAAGTTAAAGCTTAGATGTCATTTGTTTTGTGACTCTGCTCTGCTGTCTGTCAGTTAGTCTACACAACGTACTGTCTACACAAGCTGGCTGCATTGACTTACATGGTTGTTACTCTTCAAGCCATTCTGATCTAGTCTTGCGAGTCTATTCCATTGAAACTGTTTCTTACCCTGTCACTAACATCTTCCATGCTGCCAAATCGGTGGCTTTCTCTGTCCTCATGATGCTACATTTTCCGTTAGCTTTTAAAAGCATAAACAATTACTTTCTTTTTGAAACACTCTTCTATCTTGATTTTGGGAACTCACCTCTCTAGTGATTTTTCTATAATTCCTTGGTGCTCACTCTCTCTTTCCTGGTTCTATTATAGCTCAAATCTATGTGTTGAGTTTACCTAGGGCTTAGTTTTGGACATTTTTTCAGATATACCTCATCCCCCCGATAATGTCATTGATCCCAGCAGATTCATTGCTAATCGTTTCTAGATTTACAAATTGAGACCACACATCTCTGTGATTTTCACATTTGCATATAAGCTGACTACTTTATATCTGCCCTGGAATAATCTCCCATATGCATCACACTGTTCAGACTCTGCCTTTTGGTTTGCACTACCACAAGCTATCTTCCATCTACCTAACTGTCCAAGGTGGCATCCTACTTACTCCCTTTATCTCATTGAAATTCTCTGTATAAAACATCATAGGCAAATTCCAGAAATTTTGATTTAAAAGAAATCTCACGTCTGTCTAGTTCTCTCTAGCTCCATCACTGCCACTTTAATTGAGAATATGTATGTGTGCCTGTGTGCACACATAGAGATTTATGTACATACTGCATAGATTTTAAACTTTATATATATGATTTAAAATATGTGAGGTTGCTATTATATTAGGAAGAGCATACTCACTTCCTTTATTTGATGAAATTGCATGTACAAAACATTAGGTGTCATATTTTAAGCCCTGGCTGGTATGGCTTAGTGGATTGAGCGCCGGTCTGTAAACCAAAGGGTTGCCAGTTCGATTCCCAGTGTAGGGCAGATGCCTGGGTTGTGGGCCAGGTCTCCATTAGGGTGTGTGCAAAACAACCACACATTGATGTTTTTCTCCCTCCCTTCCCCTCTCTTTAAAAATAAATAAATAAATAAATAAAATCTGTAAAAAAAATTAGGTGTCATATTTTAAGCTTTTAAAATTAGGTCATGCTCCATATTGTACGATTTCGCTGATTTGAAATCCAAACACATACAAAGCTAGTTATCATAAACAAAATAATAATTTTGGTTGCTATGAGGGAGATAGTTGCGAGTGGATAAATGGTGAGAAGGAAATCAGGTGGGAGACCCAGGAAAACAGATGGCAAAGTGAGAAGGCCCGAGGGCTGCAGAGCCAGGGCTGCGCAATGCAGTCTAGGTCCGAAGGCCTGGGAGCCAGGAGTAGCTGGCTCAGCCAGTCGGATGTCCCCACTCAAAAGTGGGACAGGGAGAGAAGATGAATCATCCCTTCCTCCACCTCTTTATTCTATTCAGGCCTTCAAAGGGGCTGCAGGAGGCCCATCTATCTGTCTTGGGGAAGGCAGTCCACCTTACTCAGTCTTTGCATTCAAATGCACCTTCACAGAAACATTCAGAAATAATGTTAAACCAGATATCTGGACATCTCTTCATCCCATCACGTTGTCACATAGCATTAAATATCACATCATCCAGAAGAATAAGAATCTAGCCAAGATTTATCTAACGTTACTCACAGGAGATCAGAGAGCATGAGGCTATCATGTGCTAATATCTTGGTAGATATATCAGCAGCATTACATAGTCATAACACAATAAGAAGTATTGATGCCCTGAGATTGAAATAGGAAATAAAAATAATTGACCAGATACAAATTTTCAGTAGCTAACTCAGGGAAGTCTTTAACAAGAGCATGGGGAAGCAAACAGCCAGATGGTTTTGACTCACCAGGCTAGGAAGGAGAAATGCAATGTTTCAAAATTATCATCATTTTGAAGCTTGACTGTTTCTACCTTATGGGTTTTTGTCATCTGAATCTCTGAAGGGTGAAGAGTCATCTTCACGCTTGAGACGAAAAGCTGCTTCAGGACTCTGGGGTCACGCAGGGCACGCAGCGTTCTATGTTGTCAGACAAACAGCTGTTGCCCATATCTGTGGAAAAGGAACAGCTGATGTTTTCTGACATGGTGCTATGTTTACATATCACGGAGTAATGAGTTTGTTCCACGTTGAAAATGAAGCCATGTCAAGGGGCACTGGAGTGACGCTATTTGTCTCGTCATGGAATGACAGAATATCAGAACTGGAAAGGTTCTTGGACTCTTAAGCACAAGTGTTCATCAGACCCCAAAATCAAACTTAAATGTACAGATGCCATTTTATTGGGTTCAGCACATCCCACTTTAAGGGGAAAATTAAAATATTACAATATGTCTGTAATAGAAGAATAGCATCATGAGATATTTGGGGGAAAAAACGTGCAATGAAATAGTTGAAATTGGTTGAGATGTTTAAGCAGAGGTGAGGTGGTCAGAAGGTAGGGTACATATGAAGTAGACTCAACCATTATGGTTTTTTAAAAAAAATTATCATTATTTTCTTTCGGTATGTATAACGTTAATATACTATAATTAATAAATATTGATCTTTATATATTATTCAAGAATAATATGTGTTCCTATATTTGCAGAAATACTGATTTTGGTCCAATAGCAAGAAGATGTTCTCAGTCAGAACTGTCCAAGGACAGGGCAAGTTTCTTGCGGATGCAGTAACTCCTATGTCTCTGGTCAGACATATAACCAGGGGGTTTCCAAGGGGCTTCCTCTAAGACTGACAGTGTATCAGTGAGTCTAGGGTCTTGACAATTATAGCTTTGGAATTAAGAAGTGCTCTCTTGGAATAAACATATTATAAAAAGCCTCTAAGTTTTAAAATATTGTAAAATTGTGACTAACAAAAAATTTCCTGCTTTAAATAAGCATACTGTAGCAAACAGAGCTTTTTAAAAGTATTTCTGTATGGTTTCAGTTTGTTCTGAAGCCTATATCTGTGGCAAGGAAATAAGCGAATTCAAATTCAAGGAGATATAATCAAAGTTTATAACCAGAAACACGAATACTTGATGTAGTAATTCAGCTATTAACCTAACTATTCACATGGTTTGTGTCTAAACTTTTAGATTAAAAGTCTCCATATCAGTATTTTACTTTTCATCTTGTAGGTGTTCAAGACCGGAATGAGCCAGGTCAAAGTGCTGTTACTAGACAATTCAGGCCAATGGGTGCCAATCGTGAGCACCAAGCTAAACTAGAAGATTGGAAAATGTTCTGCTGAATATGGTTCTTTCTTGTCACCCCTAGTATTTTACAAAACCAAGAACTATAATAACTTTATTTTCCCCCTTTTCCAACTATATTTAGCATCACCTTCTCATCTGTACTTCTGAATATCTTAAAGAATTTGCTCTCACAGCATGCACTAGATAAGTAGGGAGCCATGTTTCCCCATGTGAGCCCCTATAGTCTCTTGAACTAGGAATGGGCCCTTGTCCCAAACCAAACACATCTGATTTTCAAGAATTTGGAATTGATACTCAGGGATGCTACTTAAGTTCTAGTATATGTTTTTCTTGAGAACAACTCTAAGATTTATGGGATGTTTTTCTGCAAAGGGAAGCAAAGGAAAGAAATCTGGTTAGGGGAAAAAAAATAAAGTTAAATAGACAGCGACCAGAAAGTATGGGACACTATATGGTGAGGTTGGAGGTGTTATTAGCAGGGGCAGCGGGGAGGTGGAGGCAAAAGACAGAGAGAGTGGGAGAGGGTGGCCTTAACTGTTTCCGGCTTTCAGACTATAGGAGGCCTGCCTCTGCGTACAAACCAAGGCTCCACAGAGTCAGTCCTCTCTCCTTCTGGTAAATTGTTACTTTTTACTATAACTTGTTTGAACATGTTTGAGTTTTTGAAGCCCTCAAATCCTCGAATAAGACAACCCTCTCCAAGCCATTCTCTCTTCTAGAATACCTTTCCCTGCTGCCCTTTTAACATTTTTCTTCATTCTTCAAAAGTCCCTCCTCAACTCCTTGTGGTCATAGTTGGCTCTTTTCCATGTTTATATAGCATATCATTTTGTGGTGTTTCCCTGCTCTTTAGAATTTATTTCTTGTTAATGGAATATACATGATCAATATTTCATGTGTATTTTTAGTTTTGGAAGAAATGACATATGGTCACATATAGTTCACGGGTACTTACATGTACACATACAGATATACACATATGTAGATTTATGAATATATGTGCTCATACATACATATTTATAAATTTTGTTGCTTCATTTAAATCCTCCACATCTTATTATCTTGTTTAATTACTCTTGTATCCGAACTATTGGATTTTTAAAGAGGTATAGTAAGAATCAACATACATTTTAAAAATTGTTTCTGATTTGTTGAAGCCAATGAATTTAAATGAAGTAAAAAATACTATGTCTTCTTCATGGATTGAATTATTATCCATTTAAAATGCTCTGTGCCTTCCCACTTAATTCTTTTTATGTTACTTTTTGTGTCTGATACTAATATTGTTCATAATACTTAATTTTTTTTTTAGGTATTTCTGGTATTCTTTTTCTACCCTCCCCCTCTTTTCATCTTTTGTGGAGTATTCGCCATGTTCTGGTACGTGGTATCTGACTGGTGGTTATAGATTCACTCTAGTGACTGGCCTTCTGGTAGATTCTCCTTCTTCCGGAACAGAGTCACCGTACTCTGGAATCATTGTTTCTCCGGACATGGCCCCGCCCCTCTGGTCCTGGCATTCACACTCACTGCATTAATCATAGAGAAACACAATGACACCTGCACTTTTGCTGGTGGGAGTATAGACCCCTCTTTCAATAATGTAGATGTCCCATTGCCTCTGATAAAGAACAAAAATGCAATTCAATAAGTTTTACTGAGGCCCTTGGCTTTTTTCACAATTCATGTGTTAGGTAGTGTCCAATCTAGCAGGTAGAAAGGAGCTCCAAAGAGCTTGACAGGCAAGAGATTTATAGGCAGAGGGAGCAGGGATAAGGAAGTTGTATTGGGCAAAAGAATAAAGAAAGAAATACAATGGTTATCATAAGATTACTTTTCTTATAGGTGATGGCAACAGTTTATGAGACTACCTAACTAATGCTGATCAAGTGATCCCTGATTGGCCGGTTAAGATTCCATTTCTGGGAGAGGCTGGAATTGCGATTAAGTGAAGTGTCAGTTTGGCGGTTTGAGGTTTAGCTTCGGTGACTCCATTTTGAGCCTATTGTCTTGTCTTTAACAACTTCCACTTTTCAGAACCATCAGCTTAGAGTTCCCCCGCACAACTGCTCATTCTGCACAGGGCTTCCCTGGTCAGCATTTGACACTGTTTCCCCGCTTCCATCTGTTTCCATCTGTTTTTTATAATCCAGGAATCCCCCACTACCACCACCACCAATATCCGGCCTATTGATGATCTTCCTTATCTGCCATCTCTACCATCTCCATCTACCTACCTCTATTTCAGTAACTACCCCACCAAGTTCTAATGATGTCTCTAACTCTGTTTCCCAGCTTCCTGTGAACACATTGAAAGGGGGATCCGTTTCATATTTTCCAATTTTAGTGCCTATCATTGCGCCCTCCACGGAAATGTTTAATCAATATACTTTGAATGAATAAATGAGTGAATGTTTCCTTCAAAAAGAAAACTGCAAAACGTTTTCTTTCATTCTCATTTGACAATCAAAGTTTTCCCTAAAGGTATTATTCCTCCATTCTCCTAAAAATAGATAGGTTTGTCAGGAGACAATCCCCATTAGAATGTAGCCTTAGAAAATTTCACTTGATGAAGAACATAAAAACTTAAAAACATAGTTTTTATAATGGAACCCCTTTCCTGACCTTAGCAATGGCTTTGTGGTTGTGGCATTACAATGAGTGTAAACAGGTAGCAGAATAGCATTGCACCAATAATAACAATAACTCTCATTTCCCTATGGCCTCAGCGGTGTACCTAGCATCCCAGAGCCGGCTGCAGATATTTCCTCCAGGAGTACAAAAACCACACAAGACTCAATAGAAGATTAAATAGATTTCGTGAAATCAAAATGAGATGAAAGTACATTTCAATTAGGAGGGAATGAGGAGAGGTAGTGACAAGGGAGGAAATGTGTGCAAAGTATCAGCCTCTCTAATCTCAGAAAACAGAGCCTGTCCTCGGGGCTGAGCTCATGTTGACTAATCACAGAAATCACAGAACGAGGATGAGGGAAACTCCTGAGGAAGCAGGGATATGACAAACCTTCTCGAAACCCCTGACTGCCTGGGCACAGGAATTGAGCTCGGCTTTGAGAGTGAAAGGGAACCTGCTTGGTGAAGAAAAAAAAGAATAGGAAAAAAAAAAAACAACAACACACAACCTGAAACTACAAAAAGTTTAATTAAAGCCAGTGGGGGGATACTAAAAGTGATGAGTAATTAGGGCAGCCAGAAAAAAAAAAGAAAGAAAGAAAGAAAGAAAGAAACAAGACCATTATTGACAAAAGGCTCTGGAGGCCTGAAATTTCCTGGACAGCATTTCATTGTCACCTATTAAAGATGGACTTGATGCTTTGCCTGTTTCCTATTTTAATTTGTGGTTTGCAGTGTATTTGTGTATGGATGAACGTTATTTGTGTCTGTATGTGTGTGTTATCAGCTATTATCTGCATTTTTCCTTGGCTATCACCTGAGTGGGAATGAAAAAGTGATATGATCCAAACTAGATTTTAATGAGGACAGCTCACGGCCTGCCAAGTCCTTGGGCATGAAGTCGGCAGACTAGAGCCACTGGTCCTTGAGGGTCCCTTCTCTGGATCTCTAAGCCCCTCTGTGAAAAACTTGGCAGGCCATCCGCAGTCTCTCTTTCCCTCTGCCAAACAGATGAAGGCAGCGCCTGGCTCCCAACGCGCGGTGCTGAAAGTTGCCACGGCTGTCAAAGGCCCAAGGAAGGAGCATTTCCTTTCCCTGACATTAGGGACCCTCAGCTGTTGTCACCTTTCCTGAGAGATAGCAACTTTTTCATTCTTCATAAACAGCCACGATGACAGTTTCTACATTTAGTTTGGTAAAAATCCAAGAACAGAATTTCTCTTTAACAAGTTATCCTTAGGAAGGGCACCGTTCCTGGCTGATATGTCTATAGACAAGAGCATGTGTGGGAGAGTATCAGTCAAGGATGCTAGCATTTTAAGAGTCAGATTCTAAACTTCCTGTATGGGAACTTAAGAAAAGATTTCACTTTTTCTATGGAAATGTTATGTGGAAGCAACAAAGCTCTCTAAGGAGAGTAACATGAATTATTATTATGATCATTATTATTAGTTTGCATTAGAAAATGAATGCTTGCAGGCTGTGAGAGAGATGAATATGAGACACATGTACCAGAGACAGGAAGATAATGTAGATGATGTTTGTTGTACATAAGATGAGAATAAAGCCTTGGGAGGAGGCATGAAGAACAGGATCCCTCCTCCAGAGTTACTAAGGTGGTGGAATCAATAAGACTCTGTGTGGACTTTGTGCGAGAGTTAAAAAGGGCATGAGGAGGGCACCTCCTTCCACGTGTGAACGTCTCAGAGGATGGCATTTTCAGCCACAAGGGCTGACAATTTAGGATAAGAACATTACCTCTTCTTTACAACAATGGGAATGAAATCACAGGTCACGAATATGTTATTTTTAAAATATGTATACAAAGAGAGAGAACTGGTCTCTAATAGTTCTCCCAAAGCGTGAACAAAATTCTTTGCTCCAAATCTCCAAAAATTCCTCAAGATGAAATACTTTATCTTTATATTTTAATAATATTGAAAGAAAATGGGATTTAAAAATATTCATAATCCAAGTAATTATGCACTACTCAAAGCACTTTCACTTTTGCATACTGTCTTCTAGTCTTCTTCTATGGTTATGTCCCAAGATTTGTTAACTAGTACCTCATCGTTTTCGTTTGTTTTTGTATTCATGCCACAATTTATATATATTTAATTCTGTATTTAAAATAAACAATTATACTTTTTTATTCCTCTTAAACTTTTTCCTTATAGTAAATCTCAAAAAAAGGATGACTATGGTAAGGAATATTAGTACATTTAATGTTCATAGATAAGTAAACATAAAGATAAATAGATGGATCAATCTATGTCTACCTAGATAGAGGATAATAAGTGGTTGATACCAAAGAGATTCATTAACTTCTAGTTCCTTTTGATATCAGTTTCTACAATTGCTTCAGAAAGAAAAAAAAAATAAGTGCATGTGTTTTCATATTGTGTTTGCTCACCAGGGTGTTATCTCTTGGTTAATTTCACAAACCAATAGATAATTAAATAAAGTTTATACTGCATTTTTTGCTAATAGTTAAGATTGATATCATTGTCTCAATTAATGTTTTTTGAGGAAATAGATTTTTATATCTGTTCATATACTATTTATATTTTATCTTAGGTAATTTTTCTTACACCCAAATTGTTTAACTTAAAAGGCCCTGCTTAATGAGTTATATGATTAATGTTGAAAGATCAAATGGGATATATGTAATTTAGAATGATAAAAATAATCTTATTCTCTTAGTTCCTTCCTCTTCATTAAAATTGGACCCATTAACTTGGTTCTCTAATCATAGGAATTAAAATCCAGTGAGCTGCTTTCTCTGTACTGATGTTTTAAAAGACTGAGAAGAATTAAGTGATATCTTGACATATATCATTTTTTTCTGTAGTAGGTATCTAAGAAGGGATTTACCATTAGTTAAGTGTTTTTTGAAGTCTGACCATCTTATGGCAATTTAATTTTTAACCCCAGTTTATCCTCCCGAAATAGAGATTTCTGATGTTTTCCTGCCCTTACAATAAATCAACATGTTCCTGAATGACTACCAAACCATAGTCATGGAGTTTTTGAAGAGGATTGTCATAACAAGTTGTGCTTTCAAACAAAGTCACTCCTGATTTTCCAGAATCCTGTTTTGATTATTCATATGATATCACTTTGGAATACAGTCATTCATAAAGGGTTGGAAAACAATTCTTAAGATGAAAATATTCTAATAAGTAGCCCTGATGAAGGCTATTTTGCTTAATTGAAGGACCACTGAACAAAGTTAAAATATGGATTTTAATCTCAGTGCTACGTAACCTGTACTAGGTGACCAGGGTCAGCTCTCTTTGCTTCTCTGAAACATGCCTTACTCACATATAAAATGAGTGAGTTTATCTAAAACAGTGGTGGAGATGTGGGTTGTAACTCATACAAAGAATAATGATTAGAGGTTGTATTTTTTTCTTCAAAATTATATTTATGTAGAATAATGGAGAAAATGTATATTTGCTGATAATAGATTAGCTGCTTTGTTTAATACAAGAATGATGCCATAAAAATGTGGTATGTGTTAGCTAATGTGTTAAATGTGTTTTCCAAAGACAGATGTAATAATATTGTCCACCTCCATACTCTTCAACAATGATGGTTTGGCATGCTTTCCATTGAAAGATTGGGTATCAGTTTCCCTTTAATCTAATTGAGCATATGTCTGCTTTGGCCAATAGATTATGGTAGAAATGATGCTGTGTAATTTCAATTGTCACATTATTAAAGTCAGTGAAGCTTCTAGAACACTTGCTTTTAGAGCCAAATAAGAAGTTCAGATTTCCTGAGGTCTCCATGCCACATACAGGGTTCCTTTGCAGGTGCTCTGGTATACAAGCCCAGCTGCGATCCCAGGCAACAGCCAGATATGTGAGTCAAGGCACCTCACGTGTTTTTGTTCTCAAACATCAGGTCTTATCGACTGAGTCTCCATACATTGTGAAGGAAAAATAAACCACATTATTGTTGTGAGTCCAAATTACTGACCCACAGAATCCATAATCCTAGTAAATTGGTTATCTTCTGTCATTAAGTAGGTGGGGTAGGTTGTTGGGCAACAACAACAAGCAAAGATAAAGTTTGTACTTGAAAGTAAAACCCTATAAAACATTATATATTATAGATAGTACTATATTATAGCAAACTATACTACACTATACATAATAAAGTCCTAAAATGTGGCATTGGCTTTGGGTCCAAGCAGAAGCAGGCCTGCCATGAGGAAACCTACAGTGAAAGCAACAAGGTCCTTCATTGGTCAAGACTTGGAAAACTGGAAAGAAAACATTATAAAAAGCTGTGGGAATGGAAACACTTTATAAATTTGCAGAAGATTGAGTAAAACCACCACCTTGAGTTATGTGACATCTGTGAAATATACCTATTAACTTGAGATAGTGATGGGTATTTCTAAACAGGATGTAGGTCATCTGCCTTCTTCTGTAAAAAAATAAGACAGAAATAAACTAAAGAATAGTCTCTTCAGCTCTCAAGTATAATTTGAAGAATATATAAAGTAAGGAAAAAGTCCTCTGGACCAACATTCATACCAGGACAGAAATTTAAGATCTGCTACTAAGACCTTAGAAAGATCTAAGTTGATGTCTCATAGAAAGTTTTAGAAAGATAAAAGTTATGAGCGTACATTAAAGATTCATTTCATTTAGAAAGAGGGTTTTTTATGTGTTAAGAACATTGACAATACTCAGCCTTAGCTTATACTTTACATTTATAGCCAGAAGACAAGATCAGTTTTTCAAGAAAAGAAATCACTGCAAGCTAATGGTTAACTGAGTATGAATTAAGTGACTGTGTCATAATTGGATCAAATAGTATAACATACTCATCCAATACACTCCAGGGCATGGTGGCCAGAGGTTGGGCACACCCAATACAAACCTTGCCAGGACACTACTCTTAAAGAAGCTGAAGTGATCAGTCCCTGGAGAAAAAAAGTGACCTTAGCTTTTGAATGGTGCAGGCACCATGAAAAGTACTTACAGAGTCACATACTAAACAAACAAACAAAGAAAAAGGACAATTGAGAGAATGTTACATTTTGGAATGAGTTCTGTTTGTACCATCAAAAAACCCAAAAAACAAAAAACCCAAAAATGTTCCGTAGTATAAAGTCTTAGACCTATTTCCCATTGTCACTGGGAATCCTAATCTATGGTGGTCCTACTTAACATTCGACATACATGGTGCCTCACCCGATCAGCCAGTGTTCTATCTACATCACTCTAGGATCAACAATGTTACATATATATGCTCCTGTGTTGTAGGCCCACACACTGGGAGACTTTAGCAGTTCTCAGCTGTGAGAAGATCCCTGGAAAACAAATGAGTCAGTTTCCATAACAGTGATTCTTATTAAATATCAGAGAGTGATTCTTACAAAGTATAATGAATTAACCACAAGCTGGTAGAAATTAATAAAGTGGAATTCAGAGAAGATACTTAAAGATAAAAGATACACAACCTAACTGGCTATCCCAAAGGGTAGAGCACAGAACCCTGTGTTTGAGCCACATGTTTAGATCCTGTCTACTCATAGAAAAATAACATTTACTATTTACTTGGGAGGGTTCCAACTGAAACAATGCATTTCAAAGAGAAAGTGAACCTTTCAAATTTGAATGTGAAATTATACGCTTCTATACATTTTACTCTAAAATTGGCTCTTCTTGCGATTTTCCAAGGAAACCTCGTCTCTGTCCCCTGAACAAAGAAACATTGTGAAACTGTCAGACAGGAGGCCCTCCCTTGAGGGAGAGAGACATTTACAGTACGACCCAGCAGCTGTTGCAGGGATCTCCCAGCGAGAAGGTTTCCAGTGCTCCGTTTCAGGTATTGTCGACGCCAGCCATGCTGCGAATTCGGTGCCATCACTGTTACTGAACCTAATGGTTAACTGAATGTGAATTAAATCACTGGTATTGTCATAATTGGATGGAATCACATAATATACTCATCCATTCAGGGCAGTTGCAGCCTCCTCCTCCGAGTAACGGTGCTGAAAGCCTTTTGTCTCTCTTGTCTCTTAGGATGGTGTGTTATTCATGTTTCTGGCCACACTTGGGAAAGTTACTTTCCCAAGAGATGTGGGACTTAGCATGACATTGCCCTGGGAAATGTGGAACGTCACCCTCAGCATGAGAACTCCAAATGCCACAGCTGTTAAACCTTTAAAATGCAGGCACTTTTCAACTTCCATTATATGTTGTTAGAGTGTGTAAGTTTACAAAACACATATGTGCATGGGAGAGTAAAATGTTGAATATGGAAATGAAAACAAGAAAGAAACAATGAAAGAAAAGTAAACAATGTAAAGGACAAGTAACAACTTAAAAAAGGAAATAAAGACAAGAAACAATGAAGGAAAGAGAGGAAGGAAGGAGGGAGGGAAGGAAGGGAAGGAAGAAAGAGAGAAGAGAGAGAAGAAAAGAAAGAAAGCCCTCGACTCATTGAGCTGTGCTTCTAATCTATGTAAAATGTATGTCTTCAGAGGTTAAAATTAGCAAAATAAAAGCTAAGTGACTACATCATTTTACAGCCGCAAAGCTACCTCTTTGAAGATTTATGTTGGAAATCTGGCCTGTTGTGCTCACCTCCATCGTAGGGACAAGAGAACCAGCTTCATAAGCGGTAGTGCATCTGACATGAGAGAAATTTGAAGTATCATGCTGAGCTCATGTGGGGGCTTCTGTAAATGAATGGTTTTGTTCCCCTGGTCTTCTGTTTCACACTCCTACCCAAGCATATATAACTTACATGTCACCCATCCACCCGTTTGCTTGGATTAGAATCCAAGCTCTATTCTCCCTTCACGGTGCCTGTAATATGACCTTAATAACAATACTAACTAATCTTTACTGAATGAATTGTATATGTGCATTAATAAGTGTATATGTGTTTTAGACATGATACTAAACATTTTTTGTGTGTGTTATGTTATTTAATCTTTTCAATGTCCCTCTAAGGAAATGCTATTAAAATTTCCAGATGAGGAAACTGTGGGTCCGGGGTTATCAGGTTACTTAATGTGGCTCCCATCACACATTAGTGAAGGAGTAGCTAAAATGTGAACCTTGCAATACAATCCCAGTACCCATCTCTTAATCACATCACCGCATCGTCTTTTACCCTAGACAAGTATAATTAATCTTTGACTATTGAAGTTTCAAAGAGACGTAATAAAACCAGAGGCCACACATAGCCCCAGGAGATAGAAATAATGCCATAGGAGTGTGCATGCTGACTAACTATCAGAATAATTCTGGTAGTGTCGACACACATAGAGCTACATTTTGCACCTTGCTGAACTCTGAGTACAACTCACCAAAGATTCCCTGATTGATGGTGGAGACACAGCTTTACATGCAATGTCAGAGACTATGGAAGCTTGTGACATCTCACCAGCTCTTTCATTTTCTGTTAAGCATTCCAGAGTGATTAGCTTGAAAGGGCATTTTACCATTCAACACAGGAGAAGCTGCTTGATTTTATTTCCAGAGAAATTAGCCCCGTCTTACTCCCTTTTTATTTTTGGAGATTAGAAGCGGAGGCAAGCACTAAATTGATAGGCTTTGTATGAAGTCTATGGCATAGGAGAAAACAAGAACTGAGTCTGATTTCATTTCCTGCACTGGATTGAACAGAAACAACAACGTACATTCAAGAAACATTTGTGCTGTGACAGGCTTCGGACGAGCAGTTACCTGCAGCATCTCACCCCCTCCTCACCACCACCTACCGCGATGCCTGTGACTGTCTTTGTTTTCCTGTGAGGAGATGGAGGCACCCACGAGTAAATAAATGCCCAAAGTCAGGAATTAGTGTTGAAGAGGAGAACTGTGTCCAGACAACTTAATCCCAGTTTCGGTGCCATCAACCCCCAGGTTTCATCAACACAAAAGTGTGTCCTGAATGAGGGAGGAAGCAGATAGGGACATCATCATTCTAGGCTGGGGACTGGGGATTGATGTTGGATCAAGTGAGTGTCATCCCAGGAATGGCATGCAGACCCTCCGTGTAGAATAGGGACCTTTGACTGATCTTGATTTCATTAAAGGAGACCTTTCAACACATAGTACTTATTAAATCAAATTGTGCTGATATGATCATCTTAGAACAATTCAGAATGGCTTAGCTGTAAGGTAGAAAGCTCTGTCCCCCAGTTATTTTCTCAAGAGCAGATGGCACTGAATGGTCTGTTCCAAATATCAATTCCTACATAGACTATGTTGCTGTTACTTCCTAACACTCCTTTAGGAACATGTTTTGGTCCATTGAGGCTATCATCCCAGAGTATCATAGACTGTGTGGCTTATTAAAGAGCAGAAATGCATTTCTCACAGCTCTAGAGCCTGGGAAGTCCAAGACCAAGGCACTGGCCGAGTCAGTCAGTATCTGGCAAATCTTGCAATGCGATCTCAGCACCCATCTCTTAATCACATCTGCAGTATTGGCTCCTGTTTAGAGAGAGCCACCTTCTAGCTGAGTCCTCCACTGGCAGAAGGAGCTGGGGAGCTCTCCGAAGACTCTCCCATAAGGGCACTAATCCCACTCCTAAGGGCTCCACCCTCAGGACTTAATCACCCCCAAAATGTCTCCTTCCTCAAACCATCACCTTAGGGATTAGGTGTTAATATATGAATTTTGGTGGGGACACAAACAACTGCTGCTAGTTTCTACTTCTGTCCTCTCATTCTAAGAGAAGTCTCTTTTCTAATAAAACTTATAGGAAGTACTATTTGGTAAGAAAATCTGAGTTCCTAGAGTCAGAATTCTTCTCCCTTACCAGCCATGATATTGTGATTCATTATAAAAAATATATATTTGGTCATCAGTTCCTATTTCTGGCACAAAGCTCCTAAAACCTTTGAAATTTCCTGTCATGAGAATGATAAAAATGCCTTTTGTTATGTTAATGAGGTGACTTGGAAATTACCTACAGAGGAGGGCTGGTTGCCAGAGGTGAGAGTTGGAATTTTCAATCCTATGTCCCTAACCTCCTGAGAGGGTAGAGGGGCTGGAGGTTGAGTTCAGTCAGGCCTGTGCAATGAAGCTCCATAAAAACCCAAGAGGACGGGGCTCAGGAAGTGTCCAGGTTGGTGAACGAGTGGAGATTCGGGGAGAGAGCTGAACTTGGAGGGGGCGTGCAGGCCCTATGTGTGCCTCTCCCCATGCACCTTGCCCTACGTATATCTTCCATCTTGCTGTTCCTGAGTTGTATCCTTTTATACTAACCTGGTAATCTACGAAGTGAAAGTTTGCCTGAATTCTGTGAGCTGCTCTAGAAAATTAATTAAACCCAAGGAGGAGGTGTTAGGGACCTCTGATTTACAGCTGGGTGATGACAACCTGGACTTGTGTTGGCATCATAAATAGGTGTGGGGCAGTCTTGTAGGGCTGGGCCCTTGTACCCTGTGGGATCTGATGGCAACGCCAACTAGACAGGGTCAGAACTGAGTGGAATTGTAGGGCACCCAACTGTCTGGAGAGTTGCTTGGTGTGTGGAAAAACTCCGCACGTCGGAATGGGCATCAGATTTCCATTAGCTGGTTCGTCCCCTCCCCCCTCCTACCTCTAACCCATGTTTCAGGGCCTTGGCCAAGTGCCACCTTCTTTGGTCATTTCTCACCAAGCTTCCTCACCAACATCTTTGGGCTACAAAAACTAGTCCATTTCACCCTTTTTGGAACACTTATTGCATTGCAATTTTTAATATTCTGGGTGATTTGGTTTTGCAATACTGATGAGAGAGCAAACACAGAGAATGAGAGGCAAGGACAAATTACTGCACTAGGTCACACACTTATTTTCCAACACAAACATATGCCAAATTCTTGTATAGAAAATATAAGGAAGCAGAGCACTTCCTGCTTCTCCCATTCTTTTCCCGAAAACCTAAGGAACAAGTAGGAAGCTCACAATCAGAAGACAGGATTCAAACGCAAACCTTCCGGATAACCACAAATGACATTCCTCTTATCTGGTTCTCTGCTCCTTATCTTTGCAGTGGCACTATGACATCCTTAAGGGTTGTGTTAAGGCTTCCAGGAGATAAATTGCCAGAGATGTTTCCCTTTCTTCGTTTACTTTTTTACTATCCTTTCTCCCATTCTTCCTACCTATCCCTTCTGTAATGTCTTTCTTAATGCAATGTCTACAATAGGGCTCCAATGTACAATTTCTTCATTTATTGTTTCATTTCCTGTATAGTAAAGATTCAATCTGAATATATTATAATTACAGGTATATGCAATATGAGGTACGCTAAGAAAAATAATATAACAGCCACCATGTTGGTGTTGCTGGACATATACTTATAGAGCTATTTTTTATGTATGGAAATAGGGTTTGCATATTCATGGAGCATGTTTTCCATTCCACAATACCACATTACGCAATATATTACATCTTCTGGCCTGCTTGATATTCATTGCTAATAAAGTCTTATAGAAATAAAGCTATGTGGTAATAGAATGGCAGCTTTTTATTGCAGAGATGTTTCTACTATGCTAATTTATGATTTAGATGATTTATGCTAATAAGTGTAATTTCTTAATATAAACAAAACTGTAGTCAAATTTCAAAATGCTCTATCTCTGGCTGGCAAATTTACATACCTCATGGTCATATTAAATATATTCCGTGGAGATAAAACATTTTTTACATAACAATCACCTCCGGCTTTTCCGTGGAGAATTTGATGGTGTAAAACAGCTGTTCACCTGTAATTGTTTTGCCACCTGTTCTGCGGATGTGAAGGTTCTGCTCCCTTCAATGGACACTGGACAATGTTTTGCTCACATCTCAAGGTCATAAATCCCTCTCCCTTCATCTTCTGATACATTTCAAAGTGGGGACAGTGTTGTTTTTGGATGGAGTTCATTTTCCAAGGTTTGATTAGAAATTTTCCAGAAGAAAGGAATTAAATAGCAAGTTATTCACCATCGGCCAGATGACCAAATAAGAGGAGATATCCACCTTCTGTGATGAGCTTTAATTTCTAATTTCCAAAGGGCAGCTATTTTAGCTTTATTTCAATTCAGAAAAAATAAAGTGAGGTTGGGTGCGAAAGACACACAGGCCTTTCGTTTAGGGGAAAATAAAATAGGAGAATGTGACAATACTGTTTATGTAATGATAGGTCTCTCTGTGTATCTCTCTCTCTGTCTCTCTCTCAAACACGCATGCACACACACCATGTACACATAGAAATCAGCTATATTAATCCATGAATTTTCATTTTATAATATTAAAGTGATTAATGAAAATCATCAGTATAATAAATATTTTTTGACCTCATTCTGAACAGCCACCACCAACTTTGTCAAATCACCCAGGGACCTAAGTTTGCCTGTCAAAAGATTAATATAGCTGTTCCAAATGTTTTATTTTTTTACAAGCCAAACTACTTTGGAGTATCTCTAAGTGATATGAGCAATGACTCACTGTGATGAGACGTGGAATTGAATTCTGGCGGCAAATCCCAGTGGAGGGACAGCGCACAACCTACTTGCAATACCTCCCCATACTGTCAAGATCATCAAAAACAAGGAAAATATAGCAAATTGTCACACCCAGAAAAGCTCAAAGAGGCATAATGACTAAATGCAATTGGTATCCTGGATGGGACCCTAGAAGGGAAAAGAAAAGGGACACTGGATAAAAATAATTAATACATCAATAAATAAATGAATCTGGGGAAATTGGAATAAATTAAGAATTTTAATTAATATGAATGTATAAATATGGGAGTAGCTAAAGTCTCACTATGTTTTTAGTTGGAAACCCAGCAGAAATTATTAACCTAATCCTTTTTTTTCTTTTTGCTTCTTTTATGTCCTCTTATGAATTGGTAAAGAAGAAAATAATATTCAAGTCACGAACTTCCACAACACTCACACCAAACTCCTTTTAATAAAAGCTACTTCCTCAAAGATAAAACCTTTAGCTTAGTTATGTCTTTACATTGAAGTAAACCAAAAAGAACTCAAAATATTTTGCTTTAAAACATTAACTTTGTAATAGTTAAAAAAAGCCTCTTTGAAAATGTTTAAAGCAAATACATGTCTATATTTTCTTTATAGCAAACTCTCTCCTCTCCCTCCATGCTGATAATTTTTCTTGAGAGTCTTCCCACTCAGCTTTTTCTTCACTGATTCTTGTGAAATCAAGAGAGGAAATAAGTTTATTGAACAAAGTAGTGCATGTGTGACTACAATTATGATCAGAAGGAATAGAAACACAACTCAAAGAATGTAAGCAAGGGAGGCAGTTTATTATCTAATAAGCAACATATTTTGGAAAGTCTGTAGGTTTACCTTCATCTAGCAACTCACATGCCACCATCCAGATATTTTCAATCACAGTGCTAGCTCTTCTGTTTTCTGTTGGTTTCTGTTCTAAGCAGGGTCTTACTTGGCATCTGGAATGATGGTCATCTGCCACCGTAAACATAGAGTGACCTAATCACTATCAGTGCAAGAGTAAAAGCATACTTTTTTTTTTTTTTTTTTTATGGAACTAATAAAAGTTCCAGGGAGAACTGTTACTGGATCAATCTGGATCATTTTCCCTTTACAGGGTCAATTATGGTAACAGAGAATAGAGAGAGTGGCCAGTCATCCTAGTTTTCTGTGACTGTCCCAGTGTTAGTGATACAAATCTGATGCCCTGGGCCTTGGTCGCATGGCCACCTCAGAATGAAGAGGGGAGGATAGAACAGCACCATCTGAGCCATAGGAAGGAGAGGTGTCCCTCTAAAGAATCCACTGCAAAAATTAAGTCAGTATATGTAAAGCACTTTGAATAGTGCCTAGAATGACATGTTAATGTCATTTAATAAATATTAATATATGTACTTGTCCCCCAAAATTCATCAAATATAAAATGACTATCTATTGTATGATTTTTTTACTTATCTCTAAGAAAGAAGACTGCTGCAAAGTTAACTTTGACATACCATCAATTTTAATATATTTGAATTTTAGTGGTATTAAAATGTAATTTGTGCATATTACATTCAAAATATGTTAAATGTGAATCCATACATATATATACACACACACATATACACACATATGTATATCCCCACAAAGGATATATATATATATATAACATATATACATTTCTTCCTCTAGAATATGCATTTTTATTCTTAAATAAACCATTTATATTTTTTCTTATGTATTTCAGATTTAAATATATTTCCAAAAATTATGAGATATCTACCTGAAACTGAGTAAAATCTTTTTAGAATCATAAATGACATCACACCCCTCAATGTCATCAGGCCCTCTCGGGGACTTGTGCTGTGCGTAGAATTAGCTGGGCTGCTTGAACTGTCACACCAGCACCCGCCTGGTATGGCCTACACTCGTTCCACTTCCTCTTTCCAACACAGACATTGATTCCTTTGTTAGAGGGCTTTGCACATGGGCGTTCCCCACTGAGCATGCCCAAGGCTAGTTTCTTCCGCCTTTTAGGTGACACCCACCCTCTTCATAAATTTATTAATTCCCCAAACTAAGGCCCTCCTGGACGTCTCACCCGATCTTGGCCATCCTCTTCAGACCAATGCCCCTCTGTTGTCACCACACAGCAATCATCGCGGGAAATTACATTATTCATTTACCTCTTTGCCTATTCTCTCCACCACTCTATAAAAAACTCTCTGTGAAAATAGGAATAACATCAATACCTAGCACATAAGTTTGCTTAATTAACTTGTGGTGACTGAATCACCTTACTTTTTAATGTGTGGTGATGACTTGCTGACCACAGAATCAGATGCCCATAATGAGAAGAGTGGATAAGAGTAAGTCCTTTAATAACGCTAACTTAACTAGGCTGGTTTCTCCAAACTGTGCTGCATGTTATGCTCGTGTCTACGGAGTGTAAATGCATTATGTGTATTAGAAAGAATGAAATTTTGTTAAAAAGATCAAAGAAGATGTATATTCTTTCTAAGTTCACCATTGATAAAGGAAAGACTCTGGAAGGCCTTTTATTGTTATTTATTTGGTTTGTATTGTTTTACTGTTGTATTTGGCCAGAGTGTTAAAAACAAAATAGATAAAAACACACATCACAAGTACATTTGGCTGTGAGAACGTGATAAATTCACTTACATCTGGAAAGTCTATCAGACTTCTGACGTTTCCCAAGCAAAAATCAGGAAGCTTTCCAAATTTGCAATCATTTGGACTTTCTCTTTTGCTATAAGCATTTGTTCGCATTTGCATGAAAATTTAGAATTACTCCTGAAGATTGAGTTTCTATGCTGATCAGCACCAGGACAAGTGAACAAACCTAAAATGAATGGACAAATGAAATGGACATATCTGTAAGAGGATAAGCCAGTGACTTCATTGTTTATTTAAAAGGAAGGCAGACAGGCAGGCAAGAAGGAAGGAATAGAAGGAAGAGAAAAGAAAGAAAAAGAAAGAGAAGATTTAAAAAAAATAAAATTTAAAAATTAAAATTAAAAAAGTGGTAGACATTAGAGAGAGAAGCCTCTTCATGTCAGACTATGGACACTCCCAGAAAGGGATTTTTAGAGAAATACAACCCTTGTCTAAACTTGAAGTCCCCTTCTCTCCAAAGGGTATGGGGGCACTTAAATTTTTAATGTATTCCTCCTAAAAATCTTAGTACCCATCTCTCTAACTCAATAATAGTCTGCCTGATAATGAAGTAAAGTTATTTTGTTTTACAGTAAACAGAATCTAAAAAGGAAGATTCTGTATTGAATATTGAGTTTTCATTTTGCTGTACAGGTGAAGTTAGAGATCATGACATTGTGCCCTCTTCTTAAACTCTGGTCCTGTCCAGTGTTCATGTACTATCCACTTACGTGTCTCACTCTGGTATCAAGCTCTTGGCTCTGCCAAATCACCTGTGGTTCTTATCTTTCTCCCCTGAAACTGGTATGGACATGAGGCACCTACACAGCATGTTCTTATTTTGTCCCCCAAAAACAACAACCGAGACCTTGGGTTGTTTCATTGGTAACCATACGACCTTTTGTCTGAGGTCTTATGTCCTTTGAATAATACAGGTTCTTTGCCCATTAGTCCTTTCCAGCACCTGTTGGTTGTTTCTATCCTCCCTCAGAGTCATTCCTTAACAGGTAGGAAGTATGTCCTTAACAGGAAAAGTGGGCTACATGAAATCAGGCTTTACCTAGGTGTATTCCAGCAAACACTGGTCTCATGAAATATTTCATAAAAGTAAAAATGGATAGAAGAAGGGAGAGGGAGAGAAGGTAAATTTATATGTCATTGAATACTGAACACTCATTCAAATTTTCACTTCAGATCTTATTGTTGTATAAGCACTGAGAGATTCTACACTATGGAAATATTTAACTTTGGTTAAATATCCCTAAATTATTTGGTCATATACTGTCCTATGTTCCTTTATGGTAACATCTATTAATAGGTTCAGAAAATAGCATTTGTGACAAAAACTTAGGAATAATCCTGCCTAGATGTGTTTATGACACCTTTTAACCCTGACAAAAGTCCAGCGTTATGGAATTTCGATCAGATGAGTTCTGTTTACAATTTGGCCAATATCACTGAGCACTTATCTGTGCAATTCCAGTAAAGCCCAAATACCAATAAAGACCCTGCTGCTGCAAGTCTAGCAGATTATAACAACTTGATCACCAGAGGAAATTAAATCTCTCTAGGTCACTAAAGATGGCATTCCCTTAAACAGACAGACAAAGGAACTACTTAGTTTTTATGAATATCTTACATATGACATATATAGATTGTCATCATTGACATTAATCTTTGTAATATAAACTATGTAATTTTTCATTTTACTTCATTAACTTCCCAGCAAAGAGTACTTAAGTTAATAATTACACAGCATCAATTTTTCTACCCATTCATTTTAGGGGATTTAAATAATTAATCTATTTATAAAACAAAATACTTATAATTTATGGAAGAAAGTAATGCTTCTATTAGCAGTACATTACCAGAAGTACAAATCCAATTAAAGATGTTGAACAAAAGCAATCAGTTATTTAAGTATATACCAAAGACAATTTATAAGTAAAATAAATATTTCCCCGTTAGTAAATTTTATGAAAAATTATTTAAAAATTAAGCGGTCATTACATGGTAGGACCACATAACGTCTCATATTTGAAAGCATGACATTAGACAGAAAAAGATAAACACATATGGAAATATCAAGTTCAGTGATGTAATTGTGAAAGAACTAAAAGTGTGTTGACACCTAAATGATTACTGCCACATGACTGGATCACATCAACTATTTACATACTGACTACCAGGTCTAAAATGTGCTTGACAGAATGGCTGCCAATATGTATCCTCTTTCCAACCAAGTTTAAATTCAGTCAATTACTGAAAACGCTATGGCAATGGTCGTTTCCTTAGGGCCATTTGATTTATGCTTCCTCATTTCGCCCTGTGGTCGATCGCTCAGACTCAAGCTTCTCAAACTTAGGACAACCATCAGTAGAGAATTTCAGTCTTTCAGGTTCATGACTCATTCATATGTCTCAATTTCTGAAAGTCACATTATGTTTGACTACTTCCTCTGTGAACTGAGAGACCTGACTATGCTCTGACTGTCTTCTATCTTGAATGTACAATTAAAACATTAGCCCTTGATAGAGAAGGAAAATCTCAGGTTTATGCACAGCTGTTACTTTTCCTTCAAGCATTACTTCATAAAACCATCTTTCTGGGAATGTATCCTCTTAGGAAGGGTCACCTACCAGGAGACCAACTGTTTTGAAAACAATCAAATATTTTTAATTAAAAAAAATTCTAAATACCGTAAAATGTTTTCCCTAATGACCTCAATTCCTGGGAGGCTTTTATTTTCAGATAGTATTTCTATATTTTTTTGACACAATTAGAACAAAATATCACAGATGTTGGGAAGAATTTTCTTTTTAAAAAATATCTGGGCTGAGGTTTACCAGATGTCCAAATCACCTATTATGAATTATTAGCAATTTTTAAAATTGTTCTGGGAACATAAATCTACCTCATGAGTCCCAGCAACTAATCAAATCCCTGCTCTTTGAGTGTATGTGAACTCAAATATGATTGAGTTTTGATTTATAAATAAGTACCTCTGGCAAGCCCCATATTATTTCATGAAATCTTAAAAATATATGCACCATAAACATTATACTACTGGCCTAAGACCCAAAGTGTGTGGCTTATTGCAAATAATAAATGCCAAAGTAACTTCAACCCACAAGAGTGTAAACTTTCATAAAACAGGCATTCATCTCTTATGTTTCTTATTGGCTAATTAGTTATATTTGAGAAATTAATGGTGTTTATGAGGAAAAGCAAAAGAAAATGGTTTACTTTTAAATATCCAGATTCTAAAAAGATTAAACAGACTGCTTTACATAAAACGATGTTGATTAAAAGCTCAATTAATTCAACCAGTAATCTGAGTGTCAAATAATTTGCCAATGAAATTTTATGCAGGCATAAACTTGTCCCGAATATGCCATTTTCCTAGAGGAGCTAGAAAGCTGTGTGTACCATCTGGGATTCTGGACAGGGATGGAGCTCAGTGATTGCACCAGCAACGCAATGCCAGTTTCAGAGATAAGTGTTTGGAGGGGGGGATAAAAGGAAGAAGCTAATGTGTAAGATTTATGCATATCACCTCATGCTCATGGTAGTAAGAGCTGAAAAATTTGTTTAACACTGCGATATAACATGGGTGAGGACAAAGCCAAGATAAATTATCATCAGCATCCTCTTACATCCCTGGCAAGGATTTATAGAGGAGATGGTTTGAAAAAGGGAGTGGTGAATGAGGATGAAAAACCACAAGAGATGAGTGAAGTCTGACACGTTGCTGTGGAGGACTCCTAGGATTACAAAGTGAGTTCACCGAAAATGGAGTTTGTAATGCCAATCAGATAGACTGTGCCTTCAAATGTTCTTCATTCCTGGTCTGGTCTCTTTCAACAGCCTCTTACCTATCCTCTGCCCCTGCATGTTCTCCCTCATTGATTTTTTCTTCTTCAAAATGTTTGAAGAATTGTTCATTGAAATGTAAACTTGACTGAATCACCCCAACTCTTCTGGTTTTCATGGGCATTGAGAATAAGATCTGAAGCCCCAAGTTTCTCCGAAACTTCCCATGCATGTACCACACTGGCAGCACTTGTCCCGCTGCAGCCTCGTTCCCAAAATAACTAAGAAATTCCTCTACTTCTTACCCTATTTTCAGTCTGTCTAACCTCAGTTCACCCTGCATGGCTCAACACAAATCTGTCTGATTTACAAAAAGTATTCCCAGACTTAAGCAGGCAGAGATGTTACTATTTGGTCTTTTTTTTTTTTTTTTCCCCCCAATGGAGTTCTAAGTTTTCACTAAAAGTACTTGTTAGACTTGTACTTAAACGTGGGCAATCGAATACCACATTCATATTCTCTAAACAGATCTGAACCCCCCAAAACAAAATAATCAGAGTAAAAAACAGCAGACAACAATGGCACATTTTGGGAAAATGAAAATCAGATGAAAGATGAGTAAATTAGCAAAGCAGAGAAATTTGAGGTCAAATTGTATGGGAAACGAGACAGAAGTAAAGAAGAAATGTCAGCTTTGCTTATATACCTGTCTATTCCTTAAGCAGGACAATGGTGGAAAGAAGAAGGGACTGAGTTTTAAATCTTTATATTTCTCATGTCTAGAACAAAACCTGACCTCTTATGTACTTAATGTTTTTACACAAATGAATGACTTAATTATTATCATGATCACATTTATTGAATTTACATTTACTAATTATTCTGTAAGTCACTATTTTAAAATGTTACATTAAACTATTATAACAATTTTCTGAAGTATGTGTTACTTATTCTCACTTAGCAGAAATAAGAACAGTTGTTTAGAGAGGTTAAATGGATTCGACAAGTTCGTTCAGAAGATTTGGATACTGAGCAAGATATTTCTAGTGAAGAAAGTGAAGATGAATTATAGATGAAAAAGGAGTATTTTTTTTGGAAAGGATAAAGAATCAAAATGGAAGAAAAATCCAATAAGAAGACAAATAAGGAAACAGCCACAGAATATTTTGTGTCAACTTCCATTAGTTCGGCCAAAGGTAAAAAATGCCAAGACAGAACTTGAAATTTGGAACTGCTTTTATCACAAATGATATGTTAGGTCTAATCTTATTATGTACAGATAAATACATCAATTCTATCTCAGGCCCTTTTCATGAGAAAGAGATGCTAAATGAATAGACAAAACTGAATTGAAAGCATGTATAAGCCTCTTATATCTAGCTGGTTTACATCACAGCAATTGGCTAAATTTGCAGGATTTGTGGGCTACAGATGGTAGTGTTTTTAATTTTTTTTCAGCACATACTAGTAATGAATGTATCTCTCCAATACATGTGACCTATGCTAAAATTTTTTGGACTGCAACTTCCGCGGGTTAAAGACAAACATCTCAAATTTACTTTAGATAGATTTCAGTGTTGAATGGTTAAAATAAGCAGCATCCCTGTGTTTACAAAAACACTAGCCTCAATCACCAGGGGGGAAAAGATTGCATTGTTCCTATAGACGTCTAAGAGAACCAGGCTATTAGAAAGCAAAGGCAGGTAGAAGCTTAGTTGAAGAGATTCTATGTTGATCTGATAGCTTAGCAAGACCTTTCCTTTTCAGTTACCTGGAAATGCCTACAGACAGCCCAGAGAAACCATTTTTTTCCTTAATATTTTCCAAAATAATTTGATTATATCATAATATGAAAGAATGCCAAAAGTGGAGAACGTCCAGGAAAGAATGGCCACGATGACGGAATGTCCCCAACGTGGTTGTGTAAGTGTTGGCAGATGGAACTGGGGTCATTTAAGCTGAGAGGGAAGACACTAAAAGAAACTGGGAAATATTTTCAAGTATCTGGAGGACAATTTTGGGAAAGTTGAATAATAGGTTTATTCAGATGTTATAATTAGTAGGATGAAAGCCAGTGACTAGAAATTTGAGGGGGGCATATTTCAGTTTACTCTAAAGAAGGAGTTAATATTAGTTCTATGAAGCCCTGGCCAGGTAGCTCAGTTGGTCAGAACATTGTCCCAATAAGCCAGTGTTGCAGACTCGATCCTCAGTCAGGATGCGGAAATAAGTGGATCGATCTGTCTCTCTCTTTCAAAAATCAATTAAAAATAGTTACATGAACTGTTGAGTCCACTGCCTTTTCAGGTACTAAGTGCCCTCTGACTAGAAATGTTTAAATAAAAAATTTCATTGACATTCCAGATATAATTTAAACATAGAGGAAAAGATGCAGCTCAATTAAATTGAAATAGGTCCGTATATTCTAACTGATGCTATAGTTCATTTATTCTTACCCCTTACAGCAGCTTCCAGTCTAATCCCTCTAGTAAAACCCTAGTAATTCTTCATTATCCCCCTGAAAGCCACCTGATGGGTCAAGAATAGCCAGATAATCCAAAACAGAATTGATGTTTCCTCTTTCCTGCTATTATTTTCCTGGTAGTAATTATTATATGTACCTTGTCTTAGAGGTGTTGTATGATCACAGATCTACTGTCAAACTCTAAGTTTCAAATGCTAATACTGTTCTAATGCCTGTGAGGTCTTTAAACCCAACAGAAACTCAGCAAACATTTACTTATTCGATAGATAACTCTGTGAACAAGAAGGCATTCTTTCTACTGATACCAAAAAAAACCCCAAAAAACAAAAAAACAAAACACACAAGAAGTAAGAGTCATACTTTGTCTCATTTTTAGAAATTTCAATAGATTTTTATTCAAACCAATATGTTCTTATAAACCTCTAGTTTTTCTATCAAGAACTGTATTCATTTTCTTTTATATTTTCTATTACCATAAACATGGTGGCTTAAATAACACAAGTATTTTATCTTAAGTTTCTGTATACTAGAAGCCCGTTGTGGGTCTCATTGGACTAAAGTCAGAGTATCAGCAGGCTGCCATTTTTTTTCTTGGAGGCTCAAGGGGAGAAGTGATTTCCTGCTTAGGTAGGGTGTTAGCAAAATTTAGATCCTTGTCATGGTAGAGCTGAGGCCCCTTTTTATTTTTATTTTTAAAATTCTATTTAATTATTTATTTCCAGCTATAAATTGAGATCTATTTCTCGATTTCTGAGCCTGCCATGTTTCTTGACTAGCGGTTTATCTTCAAAGCCAGCAACAGTAGTTCTGGTAGGGTGGGACTTTTCTCCAGGCACATGTTTCTGATCCAATCTTCTACCTCCCTCTCCTCCTTTTAAGAATTTGTGTGAATAACATGGGCCTATGGAGATATTCTGGGACAATCTGCCTTTTTAAAGACCTTATTTGTATTTATAACCCAAACCCCCTTTTGTCCTACAAAGGAACATAATAGCAAGTTCCAGGATGTAGGACATGGAAATCCTTGGGAAACCATTATTATGCCTGCCCCCTCAATGGTCTTTTCTTCCCTTATTTTCAGAAATTTCAAAAGATTGTTACTCCATAAGTTATACAATGTAGAAGTCTCTCGAGTTTTCCTTTGAGCATCAAACCTATGTGCTAGTTACTAAAATAAGAACTTCTTACATACCTTTATCATCTCCTGAAAAAAAATATTTGGAACTATTGTAGTATTCTACATGATTCAAAATATTTGGAATTATTATAATTTTCTAAATAATGTAAGCTAAATTATATTGAAGTTTAGTGAAAAACCTCAGTTAAGTTAGCTCTCTCTTCTAATACAATTCAATTTTACTTTAAAAATCAATAGCCTTTACAAAATCAACATTTATTTTTCAGTTAATATTAAGTCAATTGGAGCAATTCTAATACTTTGCTTTAGAATAAAGTACATGGCTTTGTGTCAACTGCTTTAATGCAGAGATGGAGTTTATTTGGACTCTGTGTTATTAATTAGATGATAGAGTTTGCTATTTTACTTCCCATCATAATATATAGAATTTATCTGAATATCATGTTTAGAGAGTAAAATGAACCTAGATTTTGTAGGATGTTCAGAAACTAATCAGTTTAAGCAAGGGAGGTTCCGATAGAGCAACAGAGACAAATCGCTAAACAGAGTATATTGAGTAGTTTCTTTGTGAGTGTTCAGGTTAAGTGTTACATAGACTTGCAGATAAACTTTTAAAATGGTTTTAGATTGATTTATTTATATTTATTTATTATGCACATCTTATTGCAAAATATTTTCCTAACTTCTGTGATCACAAGGTTGTGAATGACAAACGGTAGTTTCAAGGGAGAAGAGTTGATAACCTATTAGACAAGTGTTGTGTAAAGCATTACTATCTCACTGAAGTCTCAATGTTCTGAAACACTTAACTAAACTCTTATGTTCTAGACATTCTTTAGGCATGTTATATGTATTGACTACTGAATCCTCATCATAACTGAAGAAGGTAGTTTTTTATAATTCTAATTTACAAATGGGAAAGAAGTTAGGGAGAGTTTCTGATACTCATCAAAAGGCACACAGCCTTTACATGGCAGATGGAAGCCCTGGCCAGGTAGCTCAGCTGGTTAGAGCATCCTCCTGATGCACCAAGGATTGCAGGTGTGATTCCTGGTCCAGACTAATACAAGTATCCACCAATGAATCCATAAATAAGTGAAACAACAAATCAGTGTTTCTCGCTCTCTCCAAAAATCAATATATAAAAAAATTTATATGGAAGATTGAAGATTTTGAGAATAAAGTATGAATCCAGAGTTCTCTTAATCTCTAAGCACCAAGATCTCTTAAGCACTAACTACTGGTTATTTTCTAGATTTTACAAATGATGAACAATGTCCTGGTGAAGTTAAAAAATTAATTTACCAAGATCTCATGACTGGTGGATATTAAAGCTTAAAATCTAACTTAAGGTTGTTGCCTTCCCAAGCCAATTTTTTTTTCATTAAGTCGCCATACATCTAGCATGTGGAGACAGACAAGCACTTTAGCAACAATAAAATAAGAGACATGTCATAAAAGAAATCCAAACCTCCTTCAAGCCACAGAGAATTACAATGGAATCGTTGCAGAATCTCTTCAACCCAAAATGTGGGTCATGTTGAGCATTGGGGTGCCTAGCTGATTCTCTTTGTCCTGTTGGATCACATCCATAAAGCGTGGAGGCAGATGGTACAGGCATGTTTGATTGAGTCTGAGCTGATAGATTCTGAAATGTTTGTTGAATGTTTTCCCATCATGACTCTACTCACAACCGATCACTTGAGGTTTGGTTTCTCAAGATATTGTTTGTCCTCTGATTACATATTTAATGTTTCCAATACAAATCTGAACTATTTGTCTATTTTTTTCTGCTTTGGTGACCAAATTTGATTGACTTAACAAAGAAGAACTGGATTTTAAGAGCGATTTTCTATCATAAGAGGAAAAAGGGAGATAGTTTACTTATTTTTAAAAAGCAGAATTAGAACTAATATAAAGTGATATGTACTTTCAGAGGCTCTGAAAGAATGACAAAGAAATAAACGAGAATGGCCATAATCTAAAACCCTTTCATAATAAAAGAGCCATATAAAATGAGATTTTGGAGAGGAAAGGCAATATTCAAAGTCCCACAAGTGATATTCCATATCCGCTAACATTATTATCATCTCAACATGAAACCTGTGTATGTTCAAAATACTAAGACAATTTAGAGGCTTGGACATTAAAGAGATTAAATTTTAATTGTGTTCTTTGTACACTTAGGTTAACCACACGGATTTTATTTTAATTAATTAAAATACTATCAAAACCAAATCTCTAAAACCCATGTAACTCACTTCCTTAATCTCCATCATAAAAGAATTAGGATGAATAAGAATTCTGAAGTCATTTGTGAAGTCATTTATAACCTTTATGTATTTTCTATTCTTCTGATTAAATTACATGTCTGAGTGATTCTTAATTATATTTTGCCAAATGATTTGAAAGCTTTCTATCTTAAGGTCTGTTGGTAAACAAATGAATGTGAAAAAATAGAATATGTCCAATATAATTCATATAATGTAAAAGCTTTATCTTTGTCACAGGCATGCTAGTAGTGCAAATGGTTACTACTAATAAAGTCAACTCCAGCAAGAGCTATCTTGGCAAACGAGAGGCTCATGAAAGATATATTGTAGACATCTCCTTGAAATTTATGCTCCATACAGATTATCTTCTATTAACTGGTGAGCTTGAACCTTGAAAGGAGTTTCAAGTTTCAGATAAGTAACACACATCGCTGAACATTACGTCTGCCACCTGGTAATGGATAATATAAATACAGCACATTTATTCAGCAGGGAAGGCAAACTGCTTCCATAGCCAATTCTCAATTATTCGGGGTAATGGGGGAAAACCTCCAAGTGGTTATCCATAAATACAGATAATTGGCACAATATGTAAATTAGGTCCCATTTCACAATGTTTATGAACATTTTGACTGAATAATGACAAAAGTGGAAATAAAAATTTATTAAAGCGCTGTGATTATTATCAAGCATTTGACAGATTCACTTTCCTCCCATCTCTGACGTTTTCTCCTCCATCTCCCCCTTTGTCCACTCTCAAAGGCATATCTTCCTCACGGTTTTGCATTCAGCTTTCTTCTCTTTTTCATATACAAATTATTTCTGGTTCATCTCACCCACTGTCATGGCTACAGATAGCAAGAGAACAGATGCTTAATCCATGCTGGTTGAATGAACAAACTGCTAAGATACCTTCCCTCATGTTGTTTCAATTTAATTAAATGCTTAATGTATAGCAGGCGAGGCTGGCAAACCTATCTGTGTGCCGCAGTCGTCTGGGGAGTTTTATTTTAACATACATACTTAAGCCATTCCCACATCTCTGAAATCAGAATCTCGTGGGCAATGGGGACAGAGGCAGGAAAGCCCCACTAGAAAGAAACAACTAACTTAACAAACAAACAGAAACACAGGTCAACCATGAGAGAAGTTCAAGAGACAACGCAGAATACTAGGGATTCTATACAGGTGGCTGATTCTCTGATTGTTTTAAAGTGTCTTAAGTGACTATATTCAGTCTGTGTCATTGAAAATTCTTACTCAAAATCAGAGCTGTAACCCAAATAGAATCCAGCTCCAGCCTCATCCTCACCTTGACCAGCTCTCATCAATCACATAGCCTCAGTGCGGAGCTCGAGATGGGGGCATTGAGTGAACCATAAGGAACTGGCAGGTCGTCATCCTCAGATCTACATCAGTCAGTGTAAACCTAACAATATTCTTATCAACAGAACTCGGTCTGTGTCAGGTGTTATGACATCAGATGGGCTGTTGAATGCTTGTCTGATAGTATTTTCCAAAAGGCCTCTTGACATAAGAAAATGACAAAGTCTTTCATGGACCAGCTGTCTCATGGTATGTTATTTTTATCTTTGCTCCTTCACCCAGTGATCTTTAAAAACTCTTACTTAAAATCTCTTCATAGTGCTTAGAATAACCGTCTGTGTCCCTAAAATATTGTCAGTGAGCCCTCCAGAATCTGGCGGGCCCTCCCATTCCACAATGTTCTCCTTTGTGCTCAATGGCCCAGCAGTTAGGGGCTAACTTTGCATTTCCCAAAATGACCATACTTGCCCGGTCAGCCTGGTTACTTTTCTGCCCACACCGCTTCCATTGATCTTTTCACCCCATTGATCTTTTGGCTTATACTTCCAAGCCAAACTTTACTTCCATCTGCCTCCATGTGAATGAGCCCCACAGCTTAATATTGGGTTTTCCCCTCTGCCTCTGCCTAAGTAGTTCTCTGAACTAGAACCAGAGTGCTCTGTTTCCCAAAGCAGGTGCTGTCACGCACTGTTAACCTCAAATCTCCCAGGCATGTTCCATTGCTCTCAGGATAAAACCTGAAGGCTGGACCTGGCCTTTAAGGACCTTAGTGGTATGCTCTTGGCCAACCTTCGTCATGTGCTATGCTCATGCCTTGCTCCCATGGCCCAGCTGCATGGGCCCTCCCTGAAGGTTTCAGGCTCGCCTCACTTCCTTCTGCTGCAAGGTGTTTGCCCACACTCTGCTCTCTGCTTGGACCACTCTTCTCATTGACTTTGCCTGTAAACCCTTTCCCCGTCAGCGCGCAGCTCCATCAAGGTTTCTGCAGCGGTGCTCTCTACTAGACTAACCCTCTCTTCGTGCCTTTCCTTGCATATGAAATTTAATAATTTTTTCTCATCATCAATATATTCCATGGCCTGCCATACTGTCTGTCTTGTCACTGAATAAACATTTATGCAACGTATTACTAAGATACCTGCCTATTCCCCGGGTTTGATTGAACGACTTTGTTCTGTGCCTCTCAGTACTTTGTCCTACTATTTTTATTCTTATAATCACTGGTTCATGGTCTGTCTTAAACTACTAGAATGTAAGTTTTCTGAAGGCAGAAAATTTGTCTGCTGTAACCCTAGTGCCTTATGTATCACCCAATAGGTACATGGGAGACCAAAAAAAAAAGTGCAGTAACTACATATAAAACAAGGATTGACATTTTTGTCATCTAAATTTTTAAAATCAATTCAGCCTTGAACAGTCCATTGAATGCATCTTGTTATTAAGTCAATCATGCTGGCTTTCAGAATTTTTCCCACCCTATCGTTCTCCTGTCTGACCCAAATGTCAATAGGGTTCTGCAGAATACACTGGCCTTCTTGCAAATTAGTTTTGCAAACCATCCAGTGTGCCGGTAGACATCCAGGAGACCTTAGAGATCAAACAATGTCCCTAATTAGTAATGTCTGTCCTGTGTCCAAGTTTGGATTTCCCAGGATGTGCATAGTAAAAATAATACTAATAATAGCTAACATCGCCAAGGACCCAGTGGGGACCAGATACCGTGTTAATCATTTCCTAAAATTTCATTTAGTCTTCTCCATAATCTCCATGAAGAGTGCTACCTGCCCCAAGGTTACAGAAATTGAGTTGTAGTGTTGGGATTCAAACCCAGGCAGGCTGGCGGTTTAACCTGATGGCTTAACCACTTCGGGAGTTCCCTGAGGGTAGTCAGGTTTAGATTTGCAGCTCTTTCATAACAATTCCCCATGCTTACATTTAACTGATTTCATGTGTATTTGAACTACTCTATTTCCTTCCAAGTCACTCAAGAGAAAACTCTATACATCATACATCTCTTCATTATTTTTTTCACTCCCCCGCCTTATTTGCATGGGCCTGTTTCTTGATTTCCGCCCAATTCTTGGGAAAACCCCAACGTTGTAATTTTCAATTGCCCCATTATAAAAGAAACTGTTGGTGCTCCACACCTATGGCTGGGATTTGGTGAAAACACAGTCCAGTCTCCTTCCCTCCCAGGTGGATCAACTATGAATTGTGTTCTAGGCTGCCCCCTAGAGTTCCCCAGTGGGAGTACACCTCAGTGCCCCACAGCAGTAACCAAAATCATGTACCCTTTACGGATGACCTCCTTCCTCTCCCTGTCTCATTTCCCCATTTCCTTCCTGGTGCTTCCTAAAATCGCCTCCCAAAGTCACTATTTGCATGCAAATCTGCATTTCTCAGTCTGCTTTTGGGGCAACTCTCCTGGAGCTCTGGGCACATTCATGAGCTTCACTCCTCTATTCCTTCAGCTCCAGCAGCCTAACTTTCATGTGGCTCAGATGGAATCTAGAATTTTGGTCCAGTAAGTTCCCATAGTGGGCTTTAGTTTTACCTGCATTAAAAAAAAATATATACTATCTTTTAACCACGTTCAATTGCCTCTCCCCTGGCTGCTATTTTTCTCTGTACCCACTGTGCCATACGCTCAGGGTGGCTGCCGGGTCTGTGCCAGCCCCTGGGGAAGTAGCTTTGGTGCCACTACTCTGACTTTTAGGCTGACTATCCTATTATCCAGCATCGCTGACCAGGCAACTGTTAGTCATGCTTTGAGTCATCTGTGATTTCCAGAAAATTGGCCCAAGGGAAATAGCCTCTGTAAATAGAGATTATATCCATGTGTTCCTACCAGCTCATCTGAGGATGAGATTTAATACTATTTCAGACTCACATTTTCAATTCGTGTTTCTAGCCTGTCATAAAAGGCATTTTAAAAAAATCTGTGGTTCTTGGGAACTGATCTCAACTTTAAAAAAAGTTTTTAAACATAGTTTCCAAATATCTGATATATATATATATTAGCAATGCCTCAAACTGAGCCCAATTCACTTAGTTTAATTTGGCATCTAGGTAAGATGCCTGAAAATTATATATGTATGTTTGATGGTTCAATATTTGTCCTTCAATCTGTCATGCTGAATCTTTGTCCTTTTGCGAATTAGATTTCTCACTTTCTTTGCATGGGATTCCTGTTGGGCGAATACAATTTTTCAATAGCAGATAAATATTTCACAATCCTTCGCAATAACTCTTTGTAATAATACCACTCTCAGTTCCACATTCTCCAAACCACTTAAACAGTATCAGTTTATTAACCAAGCAATTTATCAATATTTATTCATGATGCCAATGGCAGACTTCTTGTCATAAATAATTATTGAGGTAATAAATAGTTTTATTATTAAAAACGGATGACAAGAGCAGAGTGATTACCCTGATAAAGACTGATGACGGGTCTCAGTATCCGACGCGACACTCAGAACACTATGCAGATTGAATCTGAGGCCTCCTGCATGGATAATAAATTGTTATTTCACAGAATAAAATGATTGATACAATTGCTTGCTGTGGAAAAAGCATCGGGGAGAAGATTCTACTTCCTAACTTATTTAAACAGGCCATGGTGAAATTTTCTTTCCTTGTGACAAATTTAACTTTCCAAGAAAGTGACAGTTCTTTGGCAGAGAGATGAGCGGAGCGACATTCCTTTTTAGAAGCTCCTAAAAGTCAGATTCGTCTGGGAAATTCTCTAGATGTGCGCAGCCCTGGGTGGTGCCCCCGGCAGGTGGCACCTGGAGCAGAGGTGGGAGGAGCAAGGCAGGAGCATGGCAGGAAGTCATGACAGGGGACACTAGGACCAGCTCAACAAGGAGATAAATGAAGCCTGTCAGATTACTTTGGAGAAGCTGCCACTGACTCTTGCACTGTCTGGCTCAGTGCACAAGCTCATTGTATTTCTTTCCTATTGGTTTGATCTTACCTTTTATGACAAACTAGCCCTGGAGACCATCCATCTTTTGACAACCTGGAAAATGGCTGTGTTGGGTGGAGGGAATAGGAAGGAACAAAAGGAAAGAGAGAGAGAGAAAGACGGAGTCCAAATTGAAAATGTATTTGCTATGCATTTCTGAAGGTTTTATTTATAACTGCTATTACTACAAATTAAAATGCAATGACAAATATAAAAATCCTCTCAAAGGAAATACTGAAGATTTAAAATATATTCTCTTTTTTTCAATCTACTTGTGCTACAAAAGGCGTGAAAAAGAATGACAAATATGTAATTTGAAATGTCGCCCAATAACAGCGGAGGGGAACTAACGTCAGAGAATTATGCTGTTTTCCAATTTGTATTTTAAGGGAACAATTGAAACATCAAATATGATGTAGATTCAATGATTTTGGATCAATTCTAAATGAACTACTTGTTTATGAAATACAAATATCCACCTTTGAGGTATGACTATTTAGATGTCTTCATTCTTCTCTGTGTGTGCTTAACAATGTGAGTTAAAGCAATTTTTAAAAATTATTATTGTGCAAGTGATTTCTTTTTAGCTTTCCTTTGTTGAAAATTTCTTAGGATGTATGAAAATGTCATATTATCTCTATATTGTTCAGAAAATGTTTTTCTTTTAATTGGTAACTATTTTCTAGAATGTGGACTTGATAAGAAAAATAACAAAACTTTGCAAATTCTTTCCTTTAAAGGCCTGTTTAAATTATGTTGAACATATTTGCAAAAAGCTGTACATACCCATTTCTCTTTCTTAGCATGGTGTTTTCTTGCAAATGTTCGTTATAAAGGTATTTTTAGCATCTCAACAATGATAAAAACATTGGTATTAGTCTTTAAAAATAATATTTTGTGAGAGTGTGATATCTTGTAACTGCCAAATCTTACACTTGCAGTGCAAAGCAGGGACTATAGGATCATATATAGGATCACAGCAGAGAGATCTTAATTTCTTCTGTGATATATGTTTACTTCCCTAAGATAGAAAATACATAATGTTCCACTTCAGGCAGGTACCAAATTACATTCAATTAACATGGATAGCAACCCCACATGATATTCTGTGTTTCAGGGTGGTACTATGGCTTAAGATGTATTCTCTGTTTTCAAGAAATATATGAGTTTATGAAGACACGGTAGGTAAACAGATATTATAGCCAACTAGATAAAGGAGTGATTCCCAAACACCTATGCATGTTCTATGCAAAAAAAGATGAGGATGGCATCAGCTCAGCTAGGCAGAGCTTCTTCCCATTTAATTCAGGACAAGCCCTTGAGATTGCTTAGGTTCCCAGTACCACACTGGGTGCCTATGGCATAGACATTCACAGCCTCGCATTGATTCAGCAAGCATTTACTGACTGCCATTGAGCCAATACCTGAGCTAGGTGTTAAAGATCACGAAATGGTTCAGAAGGAGCTTCTGCCCTCAAAGAGCTCAGAGAGGGAACAAGCATGTGAATAAGCAGAGTGCAAGGAAGTGTTACAGTTATTGTGACAGAGGCGTGAATAAGACACAATGCTAACAAATGTAAGATCTATAATTATGTCTGAAAGAGAAGGGGTTTCATGGATGAGATGTGACTAAGCCATCTTCAAAGATGGTTGTGTTTTCAACAGTTAATTGGTGTGTGGGAGATGCACCATATATCTGGCCTGGGTAGGCTTGTGGCAAAATAAACTGAAACAGAAGCCAGTGTTGTTTCAGTGGAACAGGAATTCATCGTAAAGACATTACATAAAACAACCCACAGAATTCAAAATAAACCTGGCAAACGACAACAGCAACATTCCTAGCTCAATTACATTAGGTTTCTTGTGTTGTATGGTTACTCTTCATATATTGCACCGCATGAAACAGTAAAGTGTGAGTATCACCAGGAAACTGATGAACAAACTGTGATTCAGCGGGATGGAGAGACTTTCTCAAAATCATACATCGTCTTAATCAGTGCGCGTGTTCTCTCCTCTACACTATGTGGCCTACCAGTGAAGTAGTACCTACCTCTTAACTCACTTTATCAAAGAAACAGACCCACCGAAGGCTGCTGTAGACACTGCGTGGTAGGTCCCATGGAGGGGAGTGCAGCGTAGGAAGGAGAGGGTAGAGACCGGGGCCAGGAAGGAAGGCTTTTGAACAATGCAGGCTCTCACCTGGTTTGGCCCTTTGCTCTCTCCATTTTAGCCTTTTGGTACACGATTTTTGAACCCTTTTTGCTTTTCTTGCCTTTTCTTTCTTTCTTTTTTTTTAACACAATTACCTGTTAGTGCAGAAGCCAAAAATGTCCGCACACTTCTCACTCTCATTCTTGCACACCAGCACAGAAGCATTTTTGACCAGGCGTTTCAATCTGAAGAGGGCGATCCTCAGGAGCAGGTGATTATTTATAAATAATTGTTGTGGAGGGAGAAGCAGCCTTAGTGTCTAGTGGCAGCAGTGAATAACGTGCTGGGCCCAGAGAAGGCGTCAACTTGCCGCCCCTTGCACATGGCTGTGATGCTTATCCAGCCCGCTCTCGCCCCTGCCTGCCTCCTAAGCCTTGCTCTCTGGCCTGGGTAGTAGGATCCATCCCATATCCACCATTCAATTCCATTTCCTCTTAAGTTAATCAACTTAACTTATGGCACGACTTTATGTCCAACTAAAACACTGACGAGCAAAGTCAATTTTATAATAAAAGCTATCTCCTTCATTTTTTTTTTACTCCATAAGCAGTTTATTTATCCTCTTGCAGTGAAAATACTTGCAAGGAACCTCTGCATGCCAAGAATATGAAGCACAGACTATATGTTTACGAGGCTGTTGACCAAGGACGCAAAATCCAATATTGTTGCCAACGCTTATTCCAAGGCTATCATTGTGCGTTTGTTATCTTCTGACTTTTAAAAGCGTAACTCCAAATTCATCTGTAGAGTTCTGTGATACAGGATATGGGACTGCATTCAAATACTGTAGGATATTCTTCAATAACTTGTTTCTGAAAGGATTATTGGTTCATTTTTCACGACCCTTACAACACTATGATCTGCTCAAGAATAGAAAAAGGGTAGGCACTTAAATTTTCTTCACTTTTTCAACCAACTTAATGAACCTTCTCTATATAAAAGGAAAACATTCAGGTCTGGGGAAAATGCCTCATTCTGGATGAATTTGTCACTTTTATACTTTTACTTATTTTTTTCTTAATAAATAAGACCGATGTGATACTATTTCTCTCTTTGCCCTGGTTGTTAGGAAGATGGGAATAAAGTGACCTTTTCCATATGCTCTCTTACTTAGAGTTATTTACAATAAGGAAACACATGAAGCAATGTAAATTTCTAGAGAAATGGCAAAACTTCTCATTATCTACTTTATTAAAAAGAGTCCAGGTACTAAACACATGCTATGTAGAGAAAAACTGTTTTCATTAAAATATACTATCATTGTGCCCTTAAGAAGTTTAATTTTGTGGACCTGTTCAATTTTTTTTTCTACTATTATTATTTTAACTCCTTCAAAAACAATAACCACATGCAGGTGTTTCATTGTGGTTGAGTTCTATGTTTTCTGCTTATGGCCATCAAAACTTTATAATCAGATAAAAGGACTCATCTCTTCATTTCTCTAATTTCTATTCTCTGTATGCCATGGTGTTGGACACAATAAATATGTGTTGACTGAAGAGAGAAAAAATAGATACAATGTACAAGGTTAAAATAGGGAACAATGATAACAATTACGGTGCCAGCACACCACGGAAAACTTTATAGCTAATTTAAAAATATGATTTAGGCCTACAGTGTTATGGAAACAAGTGCACAATATATCCTTAGGTGTTTTTGCACCAAGTTATGGCACAGTGTGCATATTACAATGTGATTTGTATCATTTTATAATCTATGCTAATAGCATTATACTGTATTGCAATCTATGTTAATAATAATGAATCTGAAGGGGTGATTTAAATGAGCAGGTAATTATTCATAAATAATACTTCAAGCAGTAGAAGAATATTATCACATGTTATGTCATGTATATTTATATAATATAAATATATATTATTATGTATAATGGAGATTCCTTCATTAATGTGGGATATAAATCATATGTCTTCAGCAGACCTAGAGTGCAGAGCTCAGGATCTGTCTTCTAATTGTAGTTGAAATCCAGTACAGCCCTACCCATGTCTCCAAACCCCTCTGTGATTTCACAAGACTTCCTGTATAGTTACTCTTGTCTGTGTGGAGAGGAGGAATCCGTTCTTGCTCACATTTATCTCAGTGCAGGCAATGGATATAAGCATTCGGAATGCTAGAATAGATTCTGAGCAGTCAAATGTTCTCTCTCACTCCCTCCTCCCATTCTCTCCCTCCCTTTGCTTCCTCCTTCTCCTCTGCCTTCCTCTTTCCATGGAGGCCAAGGCCATGGTAATGTAAGGTTTGAAACTTTATGGATGTCCAGCAAAGGAGTGATGGACCCTAGACTTAAGAAAATATTTTATGTGTTGAAATTCATAAGAAAAAGTGGAGGAAAGTCAGGATAGAAGCATGGACTGTATTATAATATTTAGTGTGGAGTAGGCTGACTGGGCCAAGCATCCCGGTTTCCAGGACAAAGAGACGGTCTCTCCTATTGCCTTAGTTTTTCAGGGAATGGCAATAATTAAATGTGTTATTCTTGGTCAAGGTGGCACCGTGTCTTTATAGGTACCTTCTTTGTATATAGCATTACTTCTAATAGAGACCAGTTCTTTCATCACATACACACACCCACACTTACCTCCAAGGGTGCAAATTTTCAGTAGAAAGAGACTTTTCTTATCTCCTATTCACGGATTCAGAATAACATAGTCCCTTCATCCCTCATGGTAAACACGATTCCCTCCATCTTTTTCTGCCAGGACCAGCTCAGTAATTTGCGTGGCCCACTGTAAAAAGCAGGGCCTCTTGTTTGCAAAGTAAGAATTGCAAGAAGACAACAGCAGAGCATTCAAGGAAGGGTGGGTCTCCGATGAGAACAGGCCCATTGCTGCAGTGTCACATGCCTGTGATACCACCCTGTTCTCCACACTCCTGGTGATCGGTCTCAGGAGTCTGTTGGCCTTCATCTGCCATAGGATCTTGCCTGAGATTAAATTTGTCCTCCCTGATCTATGGCTTTACCCGAGAGATTTGCTCAACACCTCCCTGAAAAACAAATAAAGAACAACCTCTGTACTTCTTATGCAAATCCTTCTCTCTTCTGAGATTTCAATGTGCCACATTGGACTTTGATAAGCCAAACAAAAGTTTCCTTTACACATTTTCTCTAAGGCAGAGGCCTGCCTAGCATAAATCTGCATAAGTAAGGAGGACCCTCCAGACACACTGCAGGGTGAATTTCTAAGTCTACCTCTTCAGAGAGGAGCTGACATCTCTCTTTAGTGTCCACAAATTTACCTTTTTATCTCTCGTAGAACAAGTTGATATTTATTTTTATCTATTTATTTATTTGCATGGGAAATATTGGAAAGGAAACCAATTACAGTTATTTCTGGATGAGTGAGGTTTTTGGAATTATTACTATTATTAATCTTTATATTTTCTACAGTATTCATCTCTTAATTAGAAAATATAGCATCTAACATTATTATATAAGTGATGAATATTTTGTACTTTCAAAAAGGAATTTTATGAATGATGAGAACTTTCTTTATAAGGCTGGAATATGTAAAAACCTCCATTTCATGGTACTGACAATGCCAGGGGAATGGAAATTATTAAGTTGTAATAATGACTACTGTATTTATACCTGCCCAGGGATGCTAATATGCAAAAGAGTAGCTATTAGTTCAGTGGAAATTGTTTCATATGTCTCAACAAATGGGAACAGTTATTTTGTGTCTTATGAGTGGTCTAGTTTCTATTTAGTCATTATCTCAAGATTTTGTGAAGTTGTTTATCCAAGATTATATCTTTTCAAAACTTCTCTAGGCTTGGTCATAAAAGAGGTTGAACCCCTTAAATAAAAACAAATGTAGAGAAAAATGATGAACAGTTACCAATATCACAAAAGAGAGACAAGTATCCTACATCACAATCCTTCTGATGGAAGTATAAATCACTACTTAACGTGTAGTATCTATCTATCTATAATCTATCTATCTATCTATCTATCTATCTATCTATCTATCATCTATCATATATCATCTATCTCTCTATCATCAGCCCTCTGGTTCTAACTATCAGCATGTTAGACATCAACACAGAGAATTAGCAAATATTTCAAGGGTAAAACCGTGTGTGTGTGTGTGTGTGTGTGTGTGTGTGCACATGCACGTATGTTTGTGGGTGTATGTGTATCTCTATATGCATCAGTAACTCTCTATCTATCCATCTATCTAGTTAAAGTGATTTAACAAGGAAGCCATCTATCTGAGGTGGTGCTCATGCCTTGGCAGCCTGCATAAGCAAACCAAAAGTCAAGCCGAAGTCAATTTCTGTAAATGTCTCAAGGCTAAAAAAGAGTCAAATTTAAGAACAACCAACACAAACATCCACCTAGACATTTCCAAATTAGAAAACCATTAAGCTGTAGCCATTCAAATAATTCCTGTGCTTTGCTTCTGGTCTGCTCTATCAAGTTTTTCTCTTTGGTCCTGCCAGTGGAGTGCCACTAACCACTTACGATTTGTTGCTGCCTGATCAAATTAATGTTTTCTCAAATAAACTCGAAATGCTTAATGTCTCAGTTTATCTTTTAATTCTACCTATCTGTCTAGCTTTCATCATCTCTGTGATCATAAATAAAGACGTATTGAGCGTTTCTTCCTTGCAGGGCCCTGTAGAAAGTGTTTTACTGGCATCCTCTTACTTAGTTCAATTAACACTCTTACAAGGTGGATGTTAGTTATAGCTATCTGTGTTGTAGATGAGGTTTACACAGTTAAAGTCACTTCTTCTGGTGGCATAGCTGGTAAAGAATAAAGCTGCTGCTACCCAAGAATTGATTAATACAATACTCGACTAAGTTCTTTCAAAGAAAAAGCCTGAAGTAGAGAGCTCCTATCTTTCTGCTTTAGGACTGAATATCAACTTTCTTACCATTTTGTTTTTTTCCTACCTGACCTTGGGTAACACTATAAACTCTGTGGATATCCCATTTTATTTCTGTGGGGAACATAATGCCCATTTCATATGTTGGTTGCCATTGCTGTATTTAGAATACTGCTTGTACTTTATTTACTACATATTAAACTTCATGAGAGAAGGTATTAGCCCTTTTGCTTTCTTGTTTCTTCCCTTTTAAAAATAAATAAATAAATAAATGCTGTGCGTGTACGTTGTCAAGAATTAAGGCCAGGGTAGGGGGAACTACTTTCCCAGCATCATTTTAAAGGCAAGAAGTTACAACTACAATTCAGACAATGAGATAAAATCTCGTTGACAGCATTTCTGTGACCCATTCTTGCCCCGACACCAGGAGTGAGAGAGCACTTGAGTATAGCCATCAGGAGGCCTGTTTCCTCTCTTCTCAGTGAATGGGAAATGCTAATTGCCCTCCCTGACTACCTAGACCCTCCCTGACTACCTAGACCCTCTTTCCAAAAGCTCTTTTCATTGTACTTGCTGTTTATGACCAAACCAATGTGTCACAAGTAGAAATTTAAAAAGAAGAGCCACCCCCTGCACAGGTATTTTGAAGCTTTGTTGAGTGGTTAAACAAGGAGCAAGAGAAATTATTGCTGTTAAAAATGGGGGGGGAAAAACAGTGGCATGGAATTTCAAGACGGCATCTCCATTTGAAGCCATGAATAATGTAGTTATGGTAATACCGCCACTATTCATAATTATGAACACTTCATTCCTCCACATGTTCTCGTGTCTCACAGAGCAGGCTGGTGAGATCTGGTCTGCCTCTGATTGTTTTTGCTGTGATCCGCATTATAAATTATATTCTACTCCACCCTGACTGTCACAGTCGCATGACAGACACTGGTGACATTGCAATGAACAATGGCATCTAACTTCCTCTGTAGAACTGAATGTGTCTCTGAAGTTGTAGTTGGGAGTTAATTCCAATCAAGGTTTAGATCTCATGCATGATGGGTCCCTTCATCACTATTTTAGAGATAAAAAGTGGTTTTACTGTGAAATTATGCATGACAGTGATTTCCTTGCATGGCCCTACTAAAGCCCTGGGAAAGACTCTTGCTATTTACTAGTCACCGTGTTTGAATTTTTGTAACATATTAGGAAGAAGCATGGATCATGACATTGGACACATTTTGCTATAAGTCTGCCACTTATTAGATCTGCCATTTGTGGAATATTATAGTTATGTAACATTATTGATACTTTATGTTTTGTGTGAGAATTAAATGTCACAGCTCTTTAATGCTCTTAGACATAACTGTTCAAAAATGACAGTGTTTATAAAAAATATTATTAGAAATAATAGCTATCTTATAACAACTGTTGGTTTGAGTTTACATCTTCGCAAATCCAAGACACAGAATAATGTCTCTACAATTACTATTGGTTTTAAGGTCAATATGTATATTTGACATCATAGTTTCCTGTTGCCCCTGAAAATTGGCTAAATTGCTAGCATATCTCTAAAAATAACGCTGTATTTGAATTTCCAATCTCTTATGTTAACACCATTTTTACCAAGAGTAAAGTATGTTAACTGATAAGCATAAATTCACACAAGTCGGTCATGACGTCGGACAGTGACCAGATAACTCAGTCGACTAAATCATCGTGCCTGATACTGGTTCCTGAGAACTTTCGTATTTCTTATACAAACAGAAGTTTGAAAATTAAATAAGTAAAAGGGACAATGCCATGGATTTTACAGAAAAGAACCTTAATAAAGGAAGGGCAGGGGGAGGAAGGGAGGAAGAAGGAAGGATGAAAGGATGAAATGAAGGATGGAGAGAGGGAAGGAAGGAGGGAAGAAAGACAAAAATAAAAAAAAAGCCGTTATGAAATACCAACACTTAACCCATAATAATACAAGCTATTGCTAAAATTTAGAAAGGATATCACAATTGGAAATATATGTACAGGTGCATTTTACTTTCTATGAACTCAGACTATTGTGTTTTCCTCTTTTGCTCTTTTACTGTCATAGTACACAGTACTCAGGTACCTATTCAATTCTGTCACCACACCTGCCCAGTTACTACCTGGTCATTTCAGTGAAATAGCCAATAAGATTATTTAGAATTTGAGTTTAAATGATCTAAATATATACCTAGGCTTAGACAATATAAGACTAACATATTCTCATTTCGATCCTTCTTTTTGTCCCTTTCTCCTTTCTAGGTTCCCTCCCTCCTTCTGCCCTAAACAAAGTAAGTCTTTTGTCCTCAAACATATAAACCACTGAAGCAGAAGCTCTGGGAAACTCCGAGATGAAGGGTGAATAATGAAGTAGGGTTCTGTTCAACCACAGTCAGAAACATTGCTGTAACTCGCGGCTTTTGATTGCCTACTGAGTAAAAGACACTTTGCTTGGCTTTCAAAGTGAATTAATATTTAAAGAGTTTGAGATACAATGCCATAAGCCAAGGCTAGAGAATATGTAAATAGTACCAGCCCTATGTGCAAAATTATACTTTTGCTAAATTTTCAATGGAAAAAAAAAAGGACCTTGATTCTTAACTTTCTACATGGTTCCCAGCCATGTCACTTGGACAAAGTTCCTTACATCTTTGAGCTTTGGTTTCTTAAATGTAAAACGGATGCTAAAGCCACTTACCTTTTGCTTTACTGTGAGGGTTCAATGAGACAAAAAAATTGTAGAGTGCTTAGTACTAAATAAATGTTAATTTACTGTCTCCTAAACACTCCAGCCCTAGACTTATCTTTCCTTTCTCAAGATGCTTGCCCTCAGTTCCAAATGTAAACTTTCTTTCACTTTTTCTAAATTCACTAGCAGATTCCTTAATGCAAACCAAATTTTGGGTGCATGGTATAAACTTGAAGCTTTCTGGAGATCAAGATTACATTTCAAACACACTCAAATTTATTTGATGAATGAATAATTACTAGTGTACTTTCTCCTAAGTCTTGAGTTGTTTTTCTCAAAAATGGCTCTACATTGCCATGAGAGTATTATGTGTGAGCTTGCTATAAGGACAACACTTAAGATTATATGTGAGAACTACCGAGGCAAAAATAAGCCACAAGAACAGAGATTGTTTATACAAATTATGTCTGTACCCAGTTAAATTGGAGACCTACCTTAACATCTGTATCAGAAAAGCGTCTTCCAGAGATTAGGGATGAGAAAAGCAGATTTTTAAAAATAATACAATTATTTTTAAAGATTATTTGTTTATTTTTAGAGAGAGAAGGGAAGGAGAAAGAGAGAGAGAGGCATCAATGTGTGGTTGCCTTTCATGCACCTCCTGCTGCTAACTTGACCTCCAAACCAGGCATGTGCCCTGATTGGCAACCCTCTGGTTCACAAGCTGGTGCTCAATCCACTGAGCCACACCAGCCAGGCTGAGAAAAGCAGATTTAAATGACAAAATTCTTCAGGTGTACTAATTCCATTCATTTTTCTCTTTAAAGAGGCCTCATTTCTAGATATCATCACTGAAGAACTCACCATTGACTAAGGGGAGGTGTCAACCTTCCAAGACGTTACTCATACCCTCCCTGTGAAACAATGCTAGGAATGGCATTTATGGTTGAAAGGGAATTCTTGCTTTATGCCCATGGTATGTTTGGTATTGTTACATAAGCTTGGCTTCTCAGAGGCTCCAAATTTAGGATACTTCTCATCTAAATTCTGGAGATATGTATGGTTTGTACTTCATTTAATCTGTGGCCAGGTTCTCTCTTCACTGTATCGAGAAAAGAGAGGCTGTGACTGCTGTTGCTCAGTGAGTCGGGCGTCATCACACAAACTGAAAGTTTGCTGATTCCATTCCCAGTCAGGCCACATCCCTGGGCTGTGGGCCACGTTCCCCGTTGGGGGCGTGCGAGAGGCAACCCACTCATGTTTCACTGGCAGGGTGATGTTTCTCTTCCCCTCTTTCTCCTTCCCTTCCCCTCTCTCTAAAAATAAATAAATAAAATATTTTAAAAAATGGAAAAGGGGGAAAAGCTTCCCTTACTAGATGAGTCTTTACATGAAGGAAAACTGTCACAGTGTCGTGTGGAAGCCCCTAACACCTGCGTAGCTGAATTTCTTATTTCAGATAATGTGATGATTATGTGTTTTAATAATTTACCTTTTGTGTTTTTACAGAAAAAGGGGAATGTAGTTTATGGGTGAGGTTTGGTAACAGAACAGGCATTTATGCTTAGCTCGCCTGATTTTGAGCTAGGAACACTTTTTTTTCTTATTTCATTTAATTCTCACAACTTCACTATATGAAAGGTAGATGCTTTCAATCTTATTTCACAAATGAAAAATTTGATAATCGAAGATGATATTCACAGAACTCAAGTAACTTGTTTGAGGTCACACACCTGGAGACTGATGAGGTCTTTGAAATCCAGGTTATAATCCTAAACAGAAGAGGACCTCGTTCGGATCACAGGCCTGAGTTTGCATCTATTTTCTACATTTGGTTAAGCGATTCTCTCAAGATGCACATTGCAGTATCAGGATAAGAATCACGTATACCTCCATTTCATGCATTGACATGGAGCTACAGCATTCAGCACACTTCCTGGCACATAATAAATAACATTTACATTTATTATCATTATTATCACAATGATTATTTACCAGTTGGGTATAAAGTTCCACAGGAATAAGGAATTTGTCTTCCTACTGACTGCTCTCTTCCCAGTGTCCAGTATAGTGGCATACAATATGTGCTAAATAAATATTTGTTAAGTCACAGAACTAAAGGATCACATCTTCTCTTGTGTGTATTCTCAGCATAGTGACCTCTCATACAATATGCTACCATGAGAAAGCCAACAAAGCCAATAATTAAATGATGTGAAATACTTGACCCCTGTCTCTGTTAGCCCTGCAACAAGAATCAAGAAATTTCCTTAGATAATTGAGTAAAAAGAGCCTTAACAAGGTATCAGCAGCCCGTGTGAGCCCCAGTAGAAAAGGAATCATGCCCGAAGGGAGGAAAAGGTGTTGGGAATTGTGTGACATGTCACGAACACAGCCATAGCTTCTGTTTCCTTGTGAAATCATGGTTTTTGTTGTTGTTGTTGTTGACTCTTATGTTATTGCTGAGGTACACACAATTGAGCCTGGAAATTATCTCCTCACCACTGTTAAAAGATAAACAGAGGCATATTAAATTTTTTTTTATTATGCTAAGTGAAATAGGACAGTCAAAGAAAGATAAGTACCATGTGATTTCACTCATATATGGGATCTAATGGACAAAATAAATTAACAAGCAAAATAGAGAGAGACTCATAAATAGAGAGCAAGCTGACAGCTCTGGGGAGAGGGGCAGGGAGAGGGATCAAGCAAAAGAGGGAAAACAAAGAGAAGATTCATGGACGTGGACAGCAGTGTGGTGATTGGCAAGGGATGGGAGTGGGTGCAGGTGGAAGAGGGTATGGGGGGATAAATGGTAATGGAAAAAATCAAATAAAATAAATGTACAATAAAGCAATCATCGATGCAAAAAAAATTAAGTTGTGCAAAAATCAGAACCAGCAAGTGTTCACTGGAAGTGGTTAAAAACATTCCATTGATATGAGCTAAGGGAAAGAATTTTATAGAGAAATATGAATGCCAAGCAAGGAAATTATATGACTGGCTATAGCTTAAGCAATTGCTTTATGTAGAAAAGCCTAGATGACTGTTTGTGGTTGGTTGCTCTTAGGTTTTGATTTCTTAACCTTGAGGCATTTACAGGCTTAGGTTGTTTTGCTTAGGTCGGCTGCTAAGGTACTAGAACCACCTCAGTCCAATGACCTCCTCATTAATCAATTTACCACCACCATAAAAACACTTTCAGATTCATAGAACACCAATGATTTCGTTGGATGAAAGAATCCCCCAAATGGGAAGAATCTCAGATACAACCAACTTTAAAACACTAGCTCTATAGGAATCATCTGGAGAGGCTGTGAAGTGAATACCTACCTAGCTACATTTATGCTTATTTGCATATCCTAATACACATCATTGTCTCAGCTATTCTGGAAAGTAGGACCAGTGAGCTAACTTTAACGAGGCCTCCCTGGTGATTCTAAATGCTCTAACAGGTTTTAGAACTGATCAAATCAAACATATTAGTTCTACAGATGGGAGGTTCAGAAGAAAGCATCCTAATTATTGATAGAACTCTTCTTTTGTGTGCATTTTAGTAATATTTTTATGAAACTTGGTAATACCTTTCACTTTTGATGGCATGTTTTAAGTTTCAAGGACCCTGAATGCCTGCCTTTCTATTAAACTCTGCTTCTCAACAACTTATGGTTTTTACATTTCTATACAATTTATACAATTACAATTTTAAAGAAATGCATGCTTTATCTGAAATATATTTTAAACAAGAAAAGATCAGAGGATTGTGTATAAATAGGATTTAGAGGAAATCAGAAAAATGGAATGTACATAAATGGTTCTTAGCAATATAAACTGTAACAATATAATTTTTCCTTGAATTGATGCCATTAATAAAAATGAATTACTATATAGTATGCTTATGTTTTATGCAATATTAAAATTAACAAATAAGTCCCATTGAACACATAGTTCATTATTACTTAAAATATTATAAAGTACTATGTGGATTTAAGCAAAACAATAGGAATTCACGTAAAACGTTCATCACGAGATGTTATATACATTTTGGCAAGAAGCAGACACCCACAAGGAGTAGCGGTGACTCTTGGGCACTGTGGAATATTTGTTCTGTGCATCAGGACAAGACCTTCAGAGAGAGGCCCAATGGAGTGGCTCTGGCATAGAAGTCCAAGAGGATTCTTTAAGATGTGGGATTTGGAGTTGAGGTGTTCTTTCATTTGTAATCTTTGGTTCCTAGTCACTATGTCAGTCACCTCGAAAAAAGGTGCAAACAGTTCTAACCCTCAATTTTTATTTTGCACTACTTCATAGTGATGATTAAAGGTTAAAAAAGTGCTCCATATACAGTATTTTAGCATGGTGTTCACTTAGTAAATGCTCATTGATGTCATTATTATTGTTATTGTCATTAGATTGAGCTGAATTCAAAGAGAAAAAAATGTCCTTTGTTAAAGAAACTTGAGCCTCTGTCCTTCAGTGGCTGATTATATAAAGTTCGCAAATCCTCCTACTGCTTCTGCCATTGGGTTTAAATGTTATTAGCGATTCTCAGCTTAAAGATATGTAGATGAGTGTTGATATGATGGATAAGCCTTTTTGGTTCTCTCAAATAGCCATGTTTTTATGCATGTGTGCATATTCCTATTTGATGCCAATATCTGCCTATTATGCTAACAGGTTCAGATTCAGATTACACGTTTTTCAGAATCAGCCCCCCAAAATCACTCTTTTGAATGCTCAGTAAAACTAAATGTTCACCACATGGAAAAACAAACAAACAAACCCTAAATTAAATACAGATCCTAAACTCTTCACAAAAACTAACTGAAAATGGATCATAGACCTAAATGTAAAATACACAACTGAAAATCTCCTAGTTATGGCGTAGAGGAAAATCAATGATGTCTTCTTTATATATCAGAAATGTCACATTTAGACATAGTACAATAGCAAAAGCTACAAATTGCCAAAGGTAGGCCTTCCATGAAATAATCAGAGCCCTGTCCTCACTTGTGTGGCTCGGTTGGTTGGGTGCCATCCATCAAAGCAAAAGGTCACTGGTTTGATTCCTGGTCAGGGCACATGCCTGGGTTGCGGGTTTGGTCCCTGGTTGAGGTGTGTGTGAGAGGCAACCGATTGATGTTTCTCTCCCACATCAATGTTTCTCTCCCTTTCTTCCTCCCTCCTTTCCCTCTCTCTAAAAAGAAATAAATAAAATATTTTTTTAAAGAAATAATCAGAGCCCCATATATAAAACAGATATTTAGAAACTGAGTTTCCCATTCCCATGAGGTTTCAAAAGGGCTTTGAGTTAAAATGCTTACTTCTGGGCAATGGGAAATAAAAGCATTTATCTCCTTCCTTTCTTCCTTTCTCTCTGCCATCTTTCCTTCCGTTTTCCCTTTTCTCTCCTTCTCTTTCTCCTCTCTCACTTCTTTCCTCCCCCCTTTCTTTTCCTTTTTGTTTCAACTTCTTGATACTTTTTTTAAAAAAATTGTTTAATATAATTTTAAAACATCTAAAATGCAGATGATTTATTGAAGGCAATGATGCTGAGGAAAATGATCAAATCATGAATTTTTGGAGCATAGGACATCCATGTCCCTGCCAACCTCGGGATGCACAGACCCCCTGACTCTCAGCCCAGACACCCTCTTCTGTATTTCACTCTTCCCTGGAGTGACACGGGAAAGTTGAAATCTGTTCTTGGACATGTTGGGGACCTTCAGTAAAGCAAGTTGGGCTAGCAAAAGAGAACACTAAACAACTTTCCAAAAAGAGTGATGTCAGACTTCTTAAACAGGATGAAAAAAAGGCACACTGTTCAGATAGAAATGATCAAATATAGCCCAAAATATCATTTTATGTTCAAGTTTTGTGGCTGAAAGTCAAGCTGTGTCTCTAAAATGAAATGACTTCAAATGTAGTGTGCAACACTATTAACCTAACCTCCTAAAATAAAAATCAAGGTCTTCTGATCAAGAACACTATTCTTTTATTCAGAGAATCACCATGGGAACAATCACTAAGCAAAATATAATGCTATCAGAAGTTTAAAATCATGATTTGAGAAGCAATAAAGTCCTGTCAGTGCTGTGCTGATTAGGGGATAAGAAAGAAATGTCTCCTAAGCTAACAAATTATGACAGATAAGACAAGATGCCTCTAGCATATAGAAGTAATAAATATATTGGTTTGTGACATTTGAGTGTTACTGGAAAGGGACCAGGACAGAGGCTGGTCTTCCCCTGCATGGTCTGGAATACGTGGGTTTTTGACGGCATGCAGGACAGATTTCACAACACGAGTCCAGATGATTTTGAGAGCACGTTTATTAAATCTTGGAACAGAGGAACACAGGAAGGGCTTTAGACAAATGAAACAAGATCACAACAACAGGAGTGAATCTAGGCCGAGCTGCCTTGGCTTTTTGGAAACAGGAGGAGGAGTCAAGACTAGGCAATGTGGCCTTGGCCCTTCATTAGAGAGAAAATCCCTGAGGCAGAAGAAGTATCCAGCTGGGCTGCATGGACTCAAGAAACAAATTACTTGGAGACCGGTTCCGGTTCTGGGGGTTAGCCTGGGATGAGCTGGCCCTGCCTGCTGCTCCACTGGTTGCAAGTCTGGGAACTGTTAGAGCAGGGGTGTCCAACCTTTTGGTACCTCTGGGCCACACTGGAAGAAGAAGAGTTGTCTTGGGCCACATGTTAAATATACAAACACTAACAAAAACTGATGAGCAACGAAAGGTCTGTGCATAATTTTCATGATATCTGCCACCACAGATAAGCAAAAAAGTCCTCACATAATAACCCTAATTATGCAGCAGCCTTTTTGATAATCTTATAAAGTCGTTGAGCATATCTCAGTGTGCATATCTAAGTAATAAAACTTAGTAAAAGACAGTAATAAAACTAAGTAATGTTTTCAGTGAATTTGTTTGTGTTGAGTCACATTCAGGAGCCATCCTGGGCCACAAGCAGCCCACAGGCTGTGGATTGGACACCCCTGTGTTAGAGTTTAGGAGAAAGAAAGCAAAGATGTGTGTCTGAAGAAAGAAGGTGGGCAGGGGGATTGTTTTACCCTAACAAATGCCATGCCACTAGGGATCAAGCTTGTTAACCTGAAAATAAAAAGCCAAGTGAGAGGCAAACAGTACATCCTTATTTTATTTATTTAATTTAATTTAATTTTATTTTATTTTGTTGACTAAAAGAATACCTAATTGGGAAGCTCTGATTCTGACAGAATTCAAGCAGAAACTCAAATAATGTTCCAAGTAGGGCATTCAGGCAAGAGATTTTTTATGAGAAAAGGAAAGGAAATGATTACATGAATAGAAGGGAGGAATTTCAAAAGATATGTATAAGCTGTTACTTTTTAGTTATAGATGGTGGTGCTAATTCTACAAAATATCTTTTATTTTCAGTCCAGCAGTCAGCATGTCTGTTTTCCTTTTAGTTTTGCAAACATTTGTTTGAAATACAATGTTGGTTTAACTCAGTCTACAGGTTATTTAGCCCAATTCACATATTTCAAAATTTTGAAGAGTAAGACGTGCAAAGCAGTTTATCTAGAATGGCTTCCCTAGCTCTCTTTTAAAATGGCTTCTCTTATGTCAACTTTTCACAACATATATCAGCCCACATGCAAATGTGGCCTTTCACTTTTTTCAAGTAGTAATCATTGAGCACCCACTCTTTCTCTTATAACGAAGCATAAAACATTCTCTTAATAAGTAGTGTATTTTCCAATCATGTAAGTCTCCCCTCAGAAGAAGAATATTTGAGAAACAAAATGAACAACATTGCTTGGTGAGCCAAGAATGGGTATGTGAAAAAAGGTTACATGACTTTTATTATTTTTAATGATTAAAGAAAATAGGTTTTGAGATCCTGAAGTTTGCACTTTCTAAAACAGTCCTAGTTCTGCTGGGCAATAGCTATTATGATTTAGATTGCATTTCTTCTATCTAAAGCTCAAGTGGCATCTCCCTACAGAAATGCCTCATGTATCTTTCATTGTCGCCTTGGTGTGAGCCAAAGAAATGTAAATGATAACTTATATTTGACAATTTAGCTACAGCATCTAATGACAAGGTCATTATATGTTTGTTTATTTTTTTCCGAATTTTTCCAGATGAAAGATTAACCAAAAAATGGTAACAGTCTTGAGAAATGTATTTCTCTTCTACTCTAATGGCCTCTGTTTCTGGGCACTTGACTGGGTTTCTGCCTCTAACATGGAGAACGAGGCATTTGTATAACAATATGGGCCTTTGAAATGCTGATCCCAGCTGCATTTCAGAGGAAGATGCCCCAGCTGTAGAATGAATGCCTCAATCAAAGCTATAGCTGGGGTCCTCTCAGGAAGAATGGAGTCTTTCTGGAAAAAGAGAGGCCAGAAAAGTGTTCCATGGGACCAACAAATACATTTTGCATTTTGTGAAAAGCCAAATGACCAGGAATCTACCAAAATGTACTGAGGAGAACATGCATTAAGGTACTGTTTATTTTCACATGAGCTGGAGATACATCCTGTTACACCCAAGGAAATAACACACATTTTTTTTCTTGGCAATTTGCTGTAAAACAAAAATTTTCATTTTTCATAAATAGAATTTTCTATTTATATACAAAAATCAGTGGGTTCAATCATTTTGATGAAATTGTGGCTCTTTGGTAGATTTATTCCTACATGGTGTATATCTATTTGTGTTTGGGAGATAATAGAAGCCAGGCTCAACACAGGACACAGAAGAAGAATAAAACTTAGCCACATAGGAAGAAAAAAGTAATTAATGAAGAAAAGATACAACAAGATATGGATTCAGAAATACTCATTTTCATTAAATAAGAGAGTGATGGGACTTAGGCCCCTTCTGGAATTCAAATACCCAGTCATAAATAAAAATGAAATTTATTCCCACTTGATATAAGTCCTGAGAATAAATTCCCATTTACCTACAAATGTTTAGACATTAATTTCTGAATGGCTCTTCTGAGGGCAGGGTCAGATTCATTCTAGCAAAGACAGAGTAACAAAAAACCCCAGGTTGAGTGAACTAATTGTGTTTCTAATTTAATCTACCAGAAAACGTTCTCAGACTTAAATGGGCATAGGACCGTGTGGGAATCTTGTTAGGACGCGTTCTGAGTCGGCAGGCCTGGGGTGAGACCTGAGTTGCTACGCTTCTAATAAGCACCTACGTGAGGTGGGTCCTGCTGATCCGCAACCACACTTTGAATAGCAAGGAACGATGAGGCTCTTCCCTTCTTTAAATTATAATATACAAATACAATAATTCAACTTTTCAGAAATACATCTATAAAACATTAGAAAAAGAAATGTTTCAAAGCAGCTATCTGTTAGAAGAGTTATCTTTATGGATGTCATCTGAGATATTGTGACATTGAAAAAAAGTCAAATTTGAAGTTTGTTTTAAATTTCCATTTCCATTTTAATATGCAACTACTAAGGGTGTTTTATTCCCTTGAAATACAAAAATTTATCAATGCCTTTGCATTGAACCAATGTTCTTGACATATCAAGCTACTGAAATGAGTGTCACTGGGGATTATTGTTTATTATTTATGTATCTGAGGCTCTGCACACGCTCTACCTCTCCTCCTCCTCACCACTGCCTGAAACAGGGCTAAATTCTTCAAAACTAAGATCAAGAAAACTTCTCCTTGGTATTTCTTGGCAGAGTCAACATCATCTTTACTCCACTTCTCTAATTCCCTCTATGTGGCTTGACTATCCCTCTAGTTATGTAGTTATCTCTAGTTAATATTCTATCTCCCTGAATCGTTTGTACACATTTCTTTCGTAGCTGAAAGTTTTCTGCAAGAAACGGTTTCTGGAGCCAAATGCGAGCCAGGAAAGGACAAGGTCCTGGGGCTCACAGCCTAAACCACCGGCAGCCGGGCCGGGGAGAAAGACAAACCTGTCTGCCGTTCAGAGCTGATGAACTGGTTTATACACTATGTTTTGCAGAAGGAAGATGTAGTTTGTTTTGAAAGTATTTACATTGGCTACAGTTACAGGGTCCAGGAATGGGCGAAACGGGGGCAGTGCTAGGAGAGGTGCACAGAAATATTTACTACGTAGGGTCGGTTGCAGGTAGCAGTTCTGACATTTCATCATATAGGAACAGAAGGAGGGGGCACTGGGTGGTGGCTACAGGAGCTGACAGTATATATAAAAATACCATCATAAGTTTCATATTTAATACGTGACATAGTGTAGTTAATATTGCTTTCTACTGTGAGAACTTAGAGGTGCATTTTGTAATCCCTAGAGCAAGCATTAACAACAAAAATCAAAGAAAATGAATTAAAAAAAAACATAGTAAAAAAGTCAAAATAGGAGAAACATAAAAAAAAATGTCAAATGTTGGCAATTTTATCAAGAACAGTGCCTGTCACACATTTCCGCTGGGAAAATGAAATGGTACTAAGACTTGGAAAGCTGTTTGGCAGTTTCTTTTGAGATTGAACACACTGCAGTACTGTGGCCTAGCATCCTGACTCCCAGAATTGAACACATCTGTCCAAAAGATTTATGTACGAGTGCTCAGCGAAGCCTTAGCTCAAAACTAGAACAGTCCCAAGTTCTCATCAATAGGTTAATGAGTGTTTTGAAAAGTTGTAATATTTTTATATAATGGAATGGTACTCAACAATAAAAATAAAGATGATACATGAATAAATCTTGAAGCATCACTTTGAGCCAGGCATAAAAGTGTCCATATGATACGATTCCTGTGTATTTTAAAAAAACAGACAAAATTAATCTTGGCTGATTTATGTCCATAAAAACCAAAAGAGTGTTTGCCTCACGAGAGCAGTGGCAGGGGAACGCGTGTCACATGAAAATGAATGACTATGAAGGAATTCTCTGGGATAATGGAAATGTTTTTTATCCTAATTTGGGGTTTTAGTACACGGGTGGATACATTTGTCAAAATTTATCTAACCGTGCACTTAAGATTTATGAATTTTTATTGTTCAATGTATATTTTTAAAGCAGAAAGAAAAGAAAGGAAGGAAGGAAGGAAGCTTTTCTCTGACTCTCAGCCTCATCTCAAGCCACTCCCACCTTCAAATACAACACTCCAGCCTCAAGTCCTTCAGGACTCTGACGCATGCTAGCCTCTTTTTGATGTTCCTAGGGCAGCTTGTCACATTGCTGCCTCTTTCTCATTTTTCAACCTTGAGATTAACATTTACCCTCTATACTATTCTTCAATCATCGAGACAAAAGTAGAGTTACAGAATTCTGTTTGGATTCTTCAGTGACTTCACCCCCTTTTAAAATCACACACACAAACACACAGCTTGATTTTTAATTGAGTTCTGCAGTGACCATGTGGTTTGTTCTTCATCATAGAACATTCTTTGTGTGCAGTGCCTGCCACCTTAGAAAGATTTGAATGAGCCCTAAAACTAAGAGGACTGAGACACATAGACACTGAGTCACGCACTTTAAGACACAGGGATTGGAAGCATCCTCCATGATATTTTAAATCTCTTGGTGATGACTTTGGATGTAGACCCTTACTAAACTGGAAGATGATGAACTAAGCTTTGGATGACCCAGGTTTTAGTCGTTATCTCCTTTTACATGGAGGTAGGTGCCGAGAGAAGTAAAATCCCATGTCCACATAAAGATCTCTACAGAAATGTTCATGACAACAATATTCACAATAGCCAAACACGGGGAAGAAAACAGATCATCAACCAGTGAATGACTAAACAAACTGGAATATCCATATAATGAAATGGTACTCAACAATAAAAAAGGTAATGAATTTTTAGTACCATCAAGAACATCAATAAATCTCATAAATATGTCAAAGAAAATAAGTCAAATACAAACTAAAATATACTGTAAGTTACCATTTATATTAACTTTAGAAAAGGCCAAACTAATCTAAAGTAAAAAAAAAAAATCAATGGTTTCTTGGGCCACCAGTGGTGGGTGGAATTGATGGAAAAGGGGCACAAAGGACATTTATGTAGTAATGGAAATATCCTATTAAGAATAATTATTAGCAATCATGGTGATACCGATTCAGTAGTTTGGAAACGAGCACATTTATTAAAGGGAACAAAACACATTTTTCCAACTTTCAACCACTGTATAATTTTGGACAGAAGAAGAGGAAAAATACATTTGTGTGTTAGTGTGTGAGAGTTTGTGTATATTCTTATTTGTTTGTTTGTCCTGGCAGACCCCAGGAATCTGGTATATTGATAAGATCTGCAACATTGATGACTTTATGTAAATAGGAATGATTCAGAACTATCTTTTGCGATTTCACTTAACATTCAAATCGTTTTCCCAATTAGAGAAGAAAAGCGTTTGACAAACTGTATGTGGGCTTTCATCAAATTTGCAGTGTTTGAAGAACAGATCAAGATGTTTGAGGAAAATAAACAGCAGCTGGATTTGCCCTTCCCTGCCACACATGCAGAGCTCGGTAGGAATAGCTCATAAACCCTGACGGCTCACTGACTCTGGGAACAGATGGCTCTTGGAGGCCACAGTGGTGGCCAAAAGCTCACCACATTACTGCCATGAAAAGCATCTTCCACTCTTCATTTTGGCCAATGCTGCAGTTGTATTTCAATCCCAACAAGGTACACATTAAAATGGAAAGACTTTTTTTAAAAAATTGAATCTTGATTTGAATCAGAGCACCACTCAGACTTTAAGATTTCCAAGCCCCTTTATGAGACACTTGATTTTAATCTCCAACTTTAAATTCTTAATCTGAAACTAGACATGTTGCCCCCCATCTGCCACCCAACCTTCCCAACAACTATCGTCAACCGTATCACAGATGCCAGAGGGAAAATGGGAGAGGAACCATCTCTATTGAGCACAAGATAATTTATATGCATTATTATACCCTTTTTACATAAAGATGGAAATGCTTTGGCAATCGTTGAGTGTATGCAAGCTTTAAGATAAGTTTCAAATTTAAAACTAGTTCTGAGAATTTGCTTTGATTTAAAAATAGCCAAGGCAATCTGGTTTGCTCTAATGTAAATGGACTTTGGAATGTAACTGACCTGGGTTCAGTTCATGATTATACTCTTAACTACTTGTCTAACCATGGGAAAATTCCTTATTTTTTCCAAACATCAAGTTTTTTGTCTTTGTAGTGGAGGAAGTAATACATTTCTTAGTGTTACAAAAACTTAATGAGCAAGCATACGTGTAAATGCATAAAAATGAACCTACAAAATTGGCATATATTAATACTGCCTACCCTTGTGTTTAAGAATTTGTTGCAGCGCAGCAAGTTATGGTATTCAGAGACTGATTTTTATATCCTAGTTAAGTCGGCTCACTTCTGGAACTTCAATGAAGTCTACAACGAGGGGAAAGAGTATGATTTGAGAAGTTCCGTGTGACACAAATCTTGTGTTCAAGAGGCAGGTTATTGGGCAATGAGACTGCAATGAAAAATGGAGGTCAGATCGGGAGGGCTCTATGTCACAGTGAGATTTAGGCTTTACATAGAAGCTCAGCATTGTCTCTCTTCACAGTGGCCTTATGAATTAGAGAAGCTACTGTCCTATTGGGAAGATGGTATCACAACCAAAAACACATAGTGATTTATATGTTGTCTATAGATTGAGAATAATAAAGTCAAATCCTCTTACCACTGCATCTAGGTTTGGTGGGATTCAAACATCTCTTTAGAGTTCAGCAGTCAAAACATTAATTTTGAAGTTGGGATACACAGGTTCAAAATGCACCCCTAGAAGAGTTTATCAACTTGAACAAATTACTTACTCCTATTAAGCTTTTTTTTTTTTTAAAGAAAAGCATTATTCTTGTATCTGCCTGCTCTGTTTGATGTGAGTTTCACTACTTTATAAAGCACCATTATCTTACAAAGTGGTTTTTGAAAGCAGCCTTTTGAAACAGATAACTGAAATACAAATTTTATAGAATTTTAGAAGTTGGTCGAGTTAGCTCTTCAAAGCCTTAGTCATCTTCATCTTAAAACAAGAAAGAATAATACAACATTTTTTTGAATGATAGATGAATGAATAAAATGAGAGATTTTATTTCAAATGCTTTTCACTGTGCCTAAGCACTGGCCACACAGCTCAGTTGGTTGGAGCATCATCCTTACACACCAAAGTTCTGGGTTTGATCCCCAGGCAGGGCACAGGCAAGAATCATTTGTGAACGCACACATAAAGTGGAACAATAATTTGATATTTCTGTCTCTCTCTCTTCCTCTCTCTCTCTCAAAATTAATTTTAATTTTTTTAAAGGAAATGATCAGAGGATGTATCTTTAAAATGCTTATCACTATGACCTGCAACTAGTAAATTAATATTTCTCATGATTTTGGCCTTATCTCTTCCTAAAGGATCACCATTCTTATCCTATTATATACTCTTTACTTGAAGGTAGTTTGTTAGCACTTTTTCTGTGAGGGGGATGGGAGAGTATCTGGAACCCTCTCAATTCCATACTTTGCCTTATTTAGTCCTTTCTAAGTCTTCAAACGTAAGCTTAAACACGACTAGTTTCCTAAAGAAACGCTGTCTGAAGTGGGCAGCGCGGCTGCAGGGCCTCTGTGTCTCCCTGTCTCAGCTCTAGTTACTTGTCTGCAACATTCAGCGGGAAAGTCATTATGTCCGTTTTGGCCGCACGTCATCCTTGAAGCCTGGAGTAGTGCCTGGCTCGACAGACACCATTGGGTTTTCTTGTTTGGCTACATGGATATAATTAAAGACATAGGCCAAATCATTGTGTTATATAATTCAACTCTCTTACAATATTGTCAATTATACCACCACAAAGTTAAAAAAATGAAAGAATTAGGCCAAAATAAGTATCGATAAAACAATTAGGAGTTAAAAAAAAATCGACAATGATGAATGCAATGAAAAAATGTGAATATGAGACTTTGAAAGATGCAGTGACTCATAGGGAAACAATCGGTTTCTCTAATATGTAATTTGTTTTGTATGTGTGATATATATTATTCAATTTGAAGGCATTGCCATCTCTACCTCCTCTGGCAGGTATTCCTTTGTTGATCCATTCACCCATCTATGCATCCTTTCACTCCTGTAAATGTGCCTGGCTCTGGGAAGGAAATTTAAGGTACAGAGAAAAATGGCATGAACGATCACAGAATGTCAGAATTCCCCAGACTCTTCTGTGAAAAGCTCTGAGTGGTCAAGATGAATGAAAGAGTACCCCTGTGCTTACCTGCTCTTTTTTCTTTCTTTCTTAATTTTAAATCTTACCTTAAAATAATGATCATTTGATTTCATTTTCTTTGGTAAAAGATCAAGGTGTGTTTTAGGATAAAATATGTTTTCAATTAATTTATTATCAACCATATTTTCTCAGATACTGGACTTTTTTAAAACTATCCTTTTTTGTCCTCTGGGCAGACGTGACAAGCAGCTGAGAAGGGAGGCTCCTGTTGTCCCTCCGTTGTCACGCTCACTGGCAGTGACTTTGCACGCTTCTCCTTCCAGCCGCTAGAGTCGGCAGATCTTACATTCAATTGGCTTTAGTTTGCCAAACAGCTATTGTGCCACACTTATGAATCAGGTGCCATTCTTTGGGAAATACTAAAATGAAAAGGACATAGTTCCTTTTCCTGAAGAAATTTACATCTCAGTGCTGAACATACACATAGACGCAAATAAGTAAATTATCTGAGTTGATCTGTGCCATTTGACTCAGGTATCAAATGTGTCAAACAACATAATGCTACGTGTGTTTTGATATTTTTTCCTCATGGGCTATAAACTAACATAAATTTTTAAAGGATATAAAAAAGGTAATAGCAAATTTACAAATTAACAAACTATTTACATATGAAGTAGTTTTAAAGTTCAAAAATCAGTGCCTTCCCAAATTATATTTCTGCTGTTTCCTTTATATCTTTTTCTTTTAAACATGCCGCCTTCACAACTTCCCTGGCGTCTTAGATCACTTCAGGAATTAGATGGGAAGGATCATTTGTTTCTATTTGGTTTTCAAATGTGGGTGCTTTTGAAAATACAGGACTTAGGGAAATTGTGTGTAGTTTAATTTAACATAATAAAACATTAAAGATCAAAATTCCGACATTACAGAATGATTTCATGGAGTCGGAAGCTGACTGCTTGCTAACTGACATGATGGTTTTGCACTGCATTAACACAGTATATAAAAAACATAGTATACCATTTTCCTCTTTGCAGAACATGTTTCCTGTTATACCAACCAGGAACTGCTGTGCAGTGAGCTTCTCCAAGTCTCCGGGGGTTCACACCACTGAGGATTTCTTTCTCATGTATCTTTGAAAGAGTTGAGGGGCTGCTGACATTTGCTGGCCTCACTTAAGTGTCTGCACATCTGTTGAGCTGCACATGCGTCTGTGGGCTGGCTAGTTGCTATGCTTCACGTCTCTCATTTTCTTTCTTAGATCAGAAGGTCAGGCTTGGGATGTCCTTCTTTTGGGGGCGGCAGAGTCCTGAGATTAAGAGCAGAACCCAAAGTGGGTGCCATGACAGCCTCACCTTTTGTCATATCTCTGAAGAGCTCATTAGCCTAAGCATGTCACATGGCCTGCCCCAGGGCCAACTGAGCTGCAAAGTGACCTAGCAAAGTGACGGTATCTGTGAGGTAGTGAAAAATGGGGACATTTTTACAATCTTTCACCCTTTTTTCTCACAGTAAACTCATTGACAGATGGTTTCAGGTGGCCATACTCCTGAAACAATACAGTACAACTTACAATGTATAAAATAATATTGTAAAAGGGAGACTGAACTGCAATAGTAACATTTTTTGTCTATTTATTTTTGTTTCGTTTTAGTATTTTAGATTTAGGAGGATCTCATGTTATTCACACATTTGTTTTCTCATTTGGTGAGATATCCATCAATGTGTGCGTTGCCCACATTCATAGAGTTATGGGTAGTTCTAAACTGGATGTGTGTTTCCACATTAATTATAATGAATCATACATCTGCTCATTCCTTCTTTCATTCAGCTACAATTATTTATTTTTGTCTTAGCACCGGTGTTAAAATGTTCTATTTTGACTTTCGTAAAAAAAGCAAAAACAAATAAACAAAAAGCACCCTTTTACATATGACTAATAGTTCAGTGCATTAATAAAGAAGTATGAATTTGAACACACATTCCAAAGAAAAATTTCATGTCTACTATATATTACTACATCTGCCTAATTGCTTTTGATACTTAGCATCGTCTTGAAATTGGCCCCATCCCTTTGCTGACTGGCTTGTTCCCTGATTCCTCTTCCCCATTTCTTCCATATAAGGATGTACTCCTTCCCGTGGTTGTTCCAGACACTCAGGTCAGGTGCTGATGAATAAGGAGTGAGTAAAAGGAACACAGGTCCTGCTCTCTGGACTTTATATTCTAGTGGGTAGGAAAGAAAACAACAGTATAAATAATTTTAAATTGTGACTCATCTACACAGGAAAAAGAAAGAGCTTGGATGGAGAACAAAATAGAAAGACCTACTTTGAAAGGTGCCCTTAGAAGGTAATACTTAATCTGAGTAACAAGGGAAAGGCTGGAAATGTGGGGCGGAACAGAAGGAGCATTCTGAGCAAAGAGCACATCGGAGACAAAGAGCCTATGCAAGGAAAGGTGTGATCTGTTCGAGCTCTTGGAAGAAGACAGACATGGCTGGACTCAATGAGTTACCAGTGTTAAAATACCAACTGTGTAAGCGATACAAGATGACCTGTGAGAGAGATGTAGGGACCCATGCAAAAGTTATTTACCTCTTTCCCTAATTCCAAGGGCTTCTGTTTTTTGTTTTTGTTTTTTTCTGTTTAGGAAGTCAAGCGTCTCAGGATGCAAATCCACCTGTCTTCCTAGAAGGCATTGCTTAAGTTCCCTTTACTACTCTTTTCTTCCCTCCCAAAAAGTAGGTTCTTAGCTCTACCGCCACATTGGGAGTTACGCTTATGCTAAAGGAAAAGCATAGTAGTTATTTATTGTTGCATAACAAATTATCCTAAAGCATGGTAACTTAAGGTTTTCTCTTTCTCTGTAGTTTAGTGGTTCTAGTGTGAGGCAGTGGGGTCCACTGCTTTAGGGTCCTCACAGGTTGTGAAGTTGTTGGATGAGGCTGAGTCATCTCACAGCTTGATAGAAAAAGATTTTCTTCTATGATCATTCACATGGTGGCTGGAAGGATTCAGTTGATGGTTCTTTTTCTTTTTTTTAACACTTAACCAAGGACATGCTTATTGATTTTAGAGAGGGGAAGGGAAGGAGAGAGAGAAGGAGAGAAAGAGAGACATCAGTGTGTGAGAGAAACACCAATCGCTTGTCTTTTGCATGCATCCCAGCCAGGGACCAAACCTGCAACCTAGGCATGTGCCCTGAGCGGGGAATCAAACCCATGACCTTTTGGCTTATGTGACAATGCTCCCACCAACAGAGCCACACCGACCAGGGCAGGAATTTGGCTCTTTGCAGGCTGTATGTTGAAAGTGTATGTTGAAAGTGTTCTTTGTTACATGGGCTGCTCCATAGGGCAGATCCCATATACCAGCTTGCGTCCTCTCAGCACGCAAGCAGGAAGACCTAGTGAGACACAGTGTGTGAGCCAAGATAGAAGGAAAAATCTTTTGTATCAATACTGTGGAAGTGACATCTTATCACTTTTACCATATTCCATTTATTCAAAGCAAATAACTAGATTTTTCTTATATGCAAAGGGAGGAGCTTATATAAGAACATGAATACCAGGAGGTAGAATTGTTGGGAATCATTTTAGAAGTTGTCTACCATAAGAAATTTCTCCAATGCTTCAAATATTAGACATCTGTCATAGTTTCTTTTAAATTAACTTAAAAGAAGTTAGAAGGACTTTGAAATGACAGGAATGATTAAGAATTACATGAACCAGTATTTTATTTGTGTTGAATACATATTTAGTCACTCTAAAAGGCTTATGGGGGAACAAAGGCCAATAGGAAATGGCTTTGTCATTCTCTATCTAGGTTTCAAGAGGTTTATATTATATAAGTAATGGGCCGTGGCACACGATGCAACACTTTTCCCTAGAGTTCTATATATCATGGAATCACATATCGACAGAACTCAACAAGAAGCAACAGATAATTTAGTAGAATGCTTACATTCTATAGATGAGGAAAAAAAATGAATATCCTCAGAAAGGAATCAAATCTCTCATCATTTGGAGTTTTAAAATTTGAAGCTGAACCAGCACTGGAACCTAGATCTCTTTAAGTTTCTGTGATTTTCTCTTTCTAACATATTACATTTTGCTGTGCTTTAAAACCCAAAAAGGGCACAGAAACTCCATAGTATTATTTTTTATGGGTGCAGACTGAGGAAAGGACAGGCAAATATGTGACTTAAAATTCTATGAATAAACAATTTCATTTGCTAATGTTGCTCTGATATTCTTGATAGAAATTACTTTGAGTCAGAATACATTCACATTATTTATTCTAAGAAATGCATTAAAGTGAAATGAAAATTTGTGGATCCTTAAGCTGGAATAATAAACTAATTTGGTCTACGCATACGGAAAGTATGGCGCAAATTATCAAGGTTACTCTGACTTTAATATTTCATGGCTTACACCAGGAAATTTATACATAAAGGGCTCCTGATAAAACTGTAGCAAAACACAGGTAGACTCACAGACACATGTGTATGCACATATGCATACATGTTCATGCAGTTTCAGAGTAACTAAAATCATCCCTAATTAAATTTTTCTTTGTGCATGACAGAGATGTCATACCCAAATGGATAATTTTCATCCTTTGAAAGTGATACTTGACATTCATTTCTCAAATCGTTAAATGGTGTTTCTATGGGATAAAGACAAGAGAAGCAAAATGATGTGCAACGTGCTGAGGAAAGGCTGCCAATGTGGATGTGTGTTATCAACTTAACGTGACTTTTGGTGAATGATGGTCATATTAAACTTTAAAGAAGGTACGGATCTCCTTATCATCATTGAGCAAGGGATCTGGAGTGACAATTCAATCTATGGCGTTATATTTTATTTATAATTCACAAATGGCTTTGAAACTTTGACTTTACCCTTTCTACCATTTGCTGTCAGTTTCTATTACTGCCGATGTCTGAAGGACAGATTGAGCACCTCAGTAAAAAATAACATTTTGCTACAACTGGCTTTGATGATGCCACCAGCTTCTCAGACAAATATGACCATTTTACTTTTAAAGGTCGAATCAAAGTTCTGTATGTCTTGCCGTGGGCTATTAATGATGCCTTTATTTTAAAGCCTTTAATTGGCTCTTAATTTATATATAGCTTTTACGTGTTTTTTTTTTTTTCTTATTCCCAAACCTCTGAAATGTGGACATATCAAATGCTGGTGAAATTTCATAAACAGTAACCTGAGTTTTAGGAAAATGGGGGCAGCCATTGAGGGTCCTGGCAGGAACCAGAAGGGCACTCAACAAGAGAAAGTAACCAGAGAGTTGAATGACAGGAGAATGGAAAGGTATAGATAGACTTCATGGAAACTAACAAGGTAGTGAAACACGTGGGCAAGAGTAGGTGTCTCTTAGCCCTTCTAGGTCCAAATGAGCAAGGCGAATGATTGTGTGGTGGATGAAGTCTTAACCTCCAGTACCTCAGATGATGACCTAATAATAGGGTCTTTGGATATGATTAGTTAAGATGAGGACACATTGGAGTAGAGTGAGCCCCTACACCACTGTGACGGAGGTCCTTGTAAAGAGATGGCCATGTGAAGGCAACATAATGAAACAGAGACACAGGGAGAGCACCATACAATGCCAGAGACAGATAGAAACCAAGGAAAAACATGGAATGCCTGGGTCTACCACAAGTCAGAAGAGGCAAGAGACGATTCTTTCCTTCAGTTTTAGAAGTAGCATGGCTCTGCTGATATCTTGATTTCTGACACCTATTTTCCAAAACAGTTTCCAAGCAATAAGTTTCTGCTTTAAGCAGGCCAAATCATGGTACCATATTTTGCTGTGTATAATGCGCACCCATGTTTTCGTGTGCATTATACACAGGATTATTATGCCCATTATTATACTAATGGTATGGAATCATTACATCCATGTATAATGTGCATCCTTATTTTTCCCTCAAGAATTCATTCAAAAAGGTGTGCATTGTGCATGACAAAGTACAGTATTTTGTTATGACAGCCTGGGAAGCTAATACAGGTTGAGTCTTGTGACCCGGTCATGGTGTATCTCTCTGGCAGAGGGCGGCTTCCTACAGCAGCAGCGGTGTTTGACAGAAGCACACATGTCCCAGCGGGACAGGAACAGGGGGCAGAAATACTCTCACCTACCTACCTCTTCATCACTTTCTCAGCTCCTGTCAGTGCCTCCCATTGGCTTAATCTAGCAGGGCTCTGGGCCAAGAATGTGTAGTTGAAGTAGACTAACCAGTCATTCCAAAATGCAGACGAAGATGATTCAGATTCCAAAGGAAAGGTATGCACCTAGGAGGCCCTCAAGATTTTCTTAGGCTTCTGTGAGGACAGGCGCCGTTTAGGGCGTATCATAAAAGAGGAAACCCCCAGGTGTTTGAAGCACTTAGGAAAATAAAAATATCCTTAGTAATTTTATTGGTAGAGTTGTTTTTTTTTTTTTCTTTGCAGTTTGGATCTGTGGCAGTCAGCCTGGACTGTTTTATTGATATATAATTGACATATAACATTATATTCAATTCAGGTGTTCAACATAATGACTCAATATTTGCATATGTAAAGTATGTTTAAAATCAACTTAAGGAATAAAAAAATAAGCGGACTATAACATTGCCACCAATATAATGACAATAACATACACACACACTGAGATGAAAGACAAGAGCAAAGTCAGGGCAATTAAAGATCAGCAGGACCTCAATACCACAGGATGGAATTGTACATATCGAACAGACAGTTCTTTCTTTTAACCAGGTGTGACTGATAACATATTAATTTGGTGGAAAGAAGTGTGAGCTCATTTTTGAACCGCATTCAGTAGCATTTGGTGGCTTGCAGTGTACTATGATGTTGAGGTGTGCAACGTAAAGAGAGAATCGCCATAGATTTCTAAGTGAATGCAGCCAGTCTCAACTTTTCCTTCATTGGTTCATAAATCTGGCTTATCTTTCCTGCCCCTGTCTCTGTCCCCTCAACATTGTTGATTTCAAGGTGCTTGTTCCTGGGCAGCTTTGAAGACACTGATATTGAAAGGGCTGTTTTGGGGTGCCCCTGCTACCAAAGCACAGAGGAAGCACTCAGCTCCCATTAGCTGACTCTGAAGCTGACAAAGATATACCAGAAGCTGCATGGAAAATAAGAAAATTATGTCTGTTTTGCTTTCACCAATAGCTGTTCTCCTGTCCATCTAGACTATACGAACTAATTCAAGGCCCCGTGGTGGATAATGCATAATATAATAAAGCCAACAGTTAGGAAAAAGTTCACAACAAGAATATGGTATAATAAAAATAAAGCCAATTACATAACTACAAGAAAAGTTATAAACATGCCAATTTGAACAGTAACCAGTGTATATAATGTATAGCTTCAATAAACTAGTACAAATAAGACAAAATTGATATTGCTGTAATCAACATATATTATAAAAATAATCAGATTTTATTACTCACCCTAATAACGACTATATATTTATTTGGAATTTTAGTGCACTGTTTTTAATAAAATATCAGAGATTTTTATGAATTTTATGAAGTATTCCATCTTGTTAATATTACATTTCTTTCACATAATTTGAAATAATTATTGAATATATCTAAACTACATTTATGCAAATAAATCTATCAGTTATGTGGGGCTGAAAGCTCAGCCACATTTTCTACCATGTTTGACACGTTAACTTTCTTATTTAAGTTAGTTTTTGGAAAAATATTGTGGGACATGAAAAATGAAACAGATAGTTTTTCTGGTCCTTTTGATAAGTGTAGTCTGTCTAATCCATTTACTTGCAGAGCTCTCCACAGTCCTCCTTCTTTTCTTTGGCCACTAATCCCACTCCAGGGATTGTTTCCTGCTGTTATCTGAATCCCTTCAGTAACTTCCTAACTTCACTTCCTGTGTTCAGGAACAAGCACCTGAAATCCAGGCTTCTTGTGGTCACCAGATTTGTCTTAGATTGTGTCACTCCATTTTCAAAGACCATAAAGCACATCTCACTATCTGAGGAATAGCCTGTAACCCTGTGAGAACAGAGTCAAGAATATAATTTGATACTAATCTCTATTGCCATTAAATTCTTACAGTCACTCAGCAAACCCTCAGTTAAGGCCAAACACTTGTGGCAAGACTGCCGATCACCGCATTAAAACCCTGCCCCTGCTGGTTGGTTGCTCCTCAGGCTTATCAGAGACCCAGATTCATTCACAAAATCTAGAAAACCATTTCTGTGCTCCTTGTTGAAGATTAAGGGAAACATAGTACCTGTCCAATAAAGGTCAGTTTCTCTTATTTTCAACCATGTTTATCTTGGGCTCCTATTCATGGCATATTATCTAGTTTCAATATCTTATATTTCTTTCTGCCATAATCTTACACACTATCATAAGCTCAGACCTGGTTCTTCCTACTCAAAGAAGAATACCTCGAGATTAAGACTCTGAATTCATTATTTGAATTTTTTCTATAATTTTGGTCACGATTTGGTTCCCAAATATATTTGTGTAGCAGCACCTTCTGAGGAGATTGACTTTTGTTTCTTTAGAACAAAAAGATCGTTGTGTTGTTTCATGTGTGATTAAAAGGTATTACTTGGGAATTTAAGAAGTATATGTAAATAAAGTATATATTACATTTGGTAAAATTAACTAATTTCTCTGAATTTCAGTTTTCTTACCCATGCGAAAGATATAGGAGACTGTGTTCTAAGGCTACACTCAGCGATGAAATACAAGTGATCTCTACAGGATCATTCTCTGTACTCAGTTTATAGCATCTGTTTAGCAAACAGTCAGTTCTCTGTGTTTGCTTCTGTTCATAGCACAATGATTACTTACAAAAAACAAAGTTACACCTTTATCAAGCCTCAGCTACTTATTGTGTGACAATAGGTCTTAAAGCCAAAGATCTATAAATGATAACACAAAGACACGTATCCCCCATCGCTCACAAGGCTGTCTGTTGCCTTCCATGTTGTAGCTGACACTCCTTTTTCCATTTTCTGTCAGAGGATTTCTGTGAACATGGGGACAACAGAAGGGGGTGGCTTTCAAACTGCCCTTTTCAGGAACCTTGGTTCTGTGGTGTCCATCCATCATTCACAAGCTATTGGGGCTCAGAGTCTTTAATGGGGGATTAAGTCCATGGGACCTGCTATTACATTATTTCTGATAATATGAAAGGCAATGTGGAGAAAGGAAGAAAGTTTAAAACATATGAAGTGGTCCCTAGATGTACCTAAAAATAAAGGAAAGTATCCAATAATGACAGTTTTTTAAAAAAAATGACTTGGTTTAATGGGCCTATATCCATCATTAATTTTAGCTTACAGAAGGATGACCTAACAGATTTCCAGGGATGTCATCAAAATTCATAAAATTTAACAACTTATTTCTGAAGTATTAATTTTATAGAAAAAATAACTGTACACTTTAACAAGTTGATAAATGTGTATAGCCATTTCACCTTGTAAAAACACCTGGAACTAGGTTTTGTATTAGGAATGGAGATTCCTATTAAAATTTGATATTTTTTAGCAACACAGTATTATTGTATTTGTGTGAGTGTGTGTAAAATGGGAGTTTATAACATAGAGTCACAACAATTTGAACTTAAAACCATTGTTACCAATAACATATATGTTTTTCTTCTCCTCTCAGTATATACTACAATTCAAACAAAATCAAAGCAACAAAATATTTAGACAGGTCACCATTCATATTTGAACTTTATTTCCTCAACTATACTTCTTATTATAACTAATTTTCTTCTTCTTTACTATAGAAATTTATATTCCAAATATATTTTCCCCTAAAACTAAATCCAAATTTCATGTACTGCTTGGGAAAAAGGGGTCATGGTGTGATGAACTGTACAAATTACAGAGCTTATGAGATATGAGCCATAGATATTAACTTCCTTGAGAGATCGGTTAATGCACCACATCTTTATCACTATATTAATTCTACTGGTCTTGGAAGGAAAAGTGTCTCCTTAAATCTGTAGCTTGCTGTTTTCATATTCCAGATTGAGAAACAAATCTGATATGATTCCTCAAAAGCTTATCTTCTTCTAATTTTAGAAGACTATAAAAGAAAACAAATAGTTCTTATCTCAGGGGAGATGCTAGTTTAGTATAATTCAGACAATGACTTTATATTCAATCAAAGATCCTGATCAGGTGCACTATTGAAGCCAAAAAGAGTAGGTACATTTGAACAACTAATAGTAACATTAACAAGTCAAACTATACACCTGTTGAAGTTAGAAGTTTTATGCAAAAGACGTAGAAGATGGGATATACATTCTTCACTCTACTCTTTCCACTAAGTCGCATATCTCTGGACATTACACATAAAACAAAGATAATAATATTGTGAAAGGTGAAAAGAGTAGGCAGGCTAGTATGACCTCAGGACCCAAGCAATGACATGACAGTGAGCTCCCTGGATTTTATTGCTCTTCATCTATCCAAGAATTTGAGCTAATAAAGCTAGTCACCCAAAATGTGAACAGGTGGAGAGGAAAAAAAATATCCCAACAAAAGCCCCCACTGCAGACAAGTAAACAGAAAAGGGGGATCCTGGGAAGAAAAATGTTAGAAAAATTTTCTCTATTTGAGCTAAATGGCACAGAAAAGTCTGTAGCCCTAATCTCCACCCATTCCAGAAAAGGCCAAGTAGAGAGACAGACGCTCATTCTCGCTAGGATGCGCTCCCCTACTCCCCCACCAGGGTGATGTCAGAATGGCGAAGTAGAGACTGCTGACTTTCAATCCGCTGGGCAGTGATAAGAAACTCATACACCAAAATATGAACAAATGAAAAAAAAGAAAGTGTTAGCCATGAAATAGACTATATAAATGAAACTAAATGAAAAACGTGTAACTAAAAACTGCAATAATCAAAAGCTCCGCAAGTGGGGACAAAAGCAGAATGAAGGGGTCAGAGGAAATAATCAGTACAATTGAAGATAAAAAATAGAAATGACCTGATATAAACTACAGGGAGGCTGTGGATTGAATTTTTTGAAAGAGTTTATTTATTTAATTTTTAAAGAGAGAGGAAGGGAGAAAAAGAGGTAGATAAACATTGATGAGCGAGAGAAACATCGATGGGTTGCCTCTCGGCCTGCAGCATAGGCAAATGCCCTGACTCGAAATCAAACCTGTGACCTTTCATGGTTTTGGTTTGGCTGGCGCTCAAGTGGCTGAACCACAGAATATCAGAAAGGAGGAAAGAACTCAGTAAGTGAAAATATCTATAAATGCAAGAGTTAGTTCTAGCCCTCTTGACTTTTTAAAATTAATTTTGACAATAGAAGCAAAATTTATAACATTTTCTGAGGTAGTTCTAAATGTATGTGAAGAAAATATTTAACAAAATTATACTACAAACAGAGAGAGGAAAGAGATGTAAAATAAAGTAAGGTTTGAACCCTTCATTCAAATTGATAAAATGATGACACAGGTAGACTGTGATAAAATGTTTGTACATATTCGTGTTTAATGTAATACCTTCAGCAATCACTTTTTAAAAAAGCTATACAAAGTAACTTACGAACACTATAGAAAATGCAAAATGGATTTCTAAAAATTGTTCAAGTAACCCATAAGAAAGCAAGAAAAATAAAATAGAAAAATAAAAGAAAGAAAACCAATAGAATTCAGAAATAAAATAGCAGGCTTAAGCCTTCCATGTCAATAATGAGAGTAAATGTACGTGGTCCAAATATACCAATAAAAGGACGAAGATCGGCTGGATGGATAAAAATACAAAACCCAACTGTCTGCTGTAAAGAAGAAAGTAACTTCATATTTATCATAATAGGCAGTTTGAAAGTAAAAGGATGAAAAGAGATATATCATCCAACAGTAATCCAATGAAAATAAGTGAGTATATTAATTATCTAATAAAGTGGGCTTCTAAGCAAAGAAAATTACTAGAGACAAAGAGTGACATGATATAATGATAAATGGATCAATCCACCAAGAAAATGTAGCAATCCTTATTGTGTAGGCAGCAGACAACAGAGCAACAAAATAGGTGAAGCCAACACTGATAGAAATGAAGGAGAAATAGACATATTCATAGTTATATCATTATAGGTTGAGATTTCAATATCCCTAACTCAGCAATCAATAAAACAACTAGACAGAAAAGGTGCGAAGTTGTGAAAGAACCCTACACCATCAGCCAACAGGATCTGATTGACATCTATAAAACACTGCACTCAATAGAAGAACATGCATTCCTTTTAAGTTTCTGCAGAACACATACCAAGATAGACCATATTATGAGCCATAAAATAAATCACAACAAAATTCAAAAGAACTGAAATCATGCATTGTATGTTCTTGGATCACAATGGAATCAAACTAGAAGTCAATAATGTGAAGATAACAGAAAAATATCCAAACACTTGGAAACTAAATAACAAATTTCTAAATTGTTCCTGTGTGAAAGTAGAAGACTTAAAGGACAATTAAGAAATACCATGTGATCTCACCTATAGGTAGAATCTATTCAACAAAATAAACTAACAAAGTAAAACACAGGCAAGGAAACATGGAGCAGACTGAAAGTGCCCAAAGGGATTGGGGAAGGAGGACAATGGTGGAAAGAAGTGGGAGGGACTAGACAAAGAACAGGTATGAATGGCCCATGGACATGGACAACAGTGTGGGAATTGACTGTGGGAATGGTAGCTGGGAGGTGGGATGGGTGGAGGAGGGCGGGGGGGGAGAAATGGAGACAACTGTAATCACATAAACATGGTTTTAAAAAAGAAAACAAACTATTTTTAAAAAGTACATTAGATAGAACAAAGTTAAACTTCAACACTGAAATGTGTGGACCACAATGAAAGCACTACTGAGAGGACATTTATAGTAATAAATGCATACATTAGATAAGAAGAGAAGTTTCAAATCAGCAATCTAGCTCATACCTTAAGATCCAAGTAAAAAAGAACAAATAAACCCAAAAGCAAAAAGGGAAACAATATAATAAAGATAAATTTCAAAATCAATAACATTAAGAGCAGAAAACAATAGAGTAAATCAAGGAAAGAAAGAGCTGAGTATTTGAAAAATAGTTAACAAAATTTCAAATCTTTAACAAATGTGATAAAGAGAAAAAAAAGAGAAGATACAAATGACCAATATATGGAACAACAGGGAATATCACTACAGATTCTGCAGACCACACAAATGATAATAAGGGATTCTCTGAGAACCCTATACACATAAACTGGACAACTTAGATGAAATTAATCAATCAATTTCTTAAAAAGCATACACTACCATAATTCACTCAATATGATAAATAATTTAAATAGCCTGATAGCTGTTAATGAAATTAAATGCAAAATTAAAATCTCTTGAAATAGAAATCTCCATACCCAGATGGTTTCACTGGGGAATTTTAACACATGTTAAAAATAATTAACACCAATTGAGAAAGTAGAAGAAACAATTCCTAATTCAGTTTATAAAGCTAGTGTTACTCTAATAAAAGATCTAGATAAACGTAGTACAAAATAAGAAAATTATTGATCAATATCCCTCAAAAATACATATAGATGGGAAAAAATTACTAACAAACTATTAGAAAATATAATTCAGAAATATGTGAAAGAATAATGCACAATGATCAAGTGGGATTTATTCCTGTGATTAAGTCTGGTTCAGTATTCAAAAATTCATCAAAGTAATCCACCATGTTCACAGACTACAAAATAGTTATATGATTATATTTAAAATATGTAAAAAATATTCATCAAAATTTAAGACCCATTCATAAAAAAAAATCTCAAAAATAGAGAGGGAACTCTGTCATCTTGATAACTTGCATCTGCAAAATTCTGCAACTAACATTATACTTAATGATGTTCAGAAATCAGGCAAGGATGTCTACTCTAAGCACTCTGATTTAGCTTAGTGCTGAAAATTCTAGTCACTGCAATAAACAAAATATGGACATAAAAGTTCTGCTAATTTGAAAGAAAAAAAGAAATCTGACTCGATTTGCAGATGACATGACTGCATGCATGGGAAATCTCTAGGAATTTACAAAAAAAAAACCCTCTTTTGCAATAATCAGTAAGGTAATGATACAAGATTAGCATACAGATATCAACTGTATATCTATAGCAATGAAGATGTATATACAGGAATTAAAAATACAATATTTTTTATCATCAATAGTCAAAAAATAAAATATTTACTTAGATGCAAATCCAGAAAAACATGCGTAGGAGTTTTTTTTGTTGTTGGAAACTTTAAAATGCTAATGAAAGAAAATGGTAAAAAAGATCTAAGTAAATAAGTATAGAGTGTTAATTGGTTAGAAAACTCAACATAATAAAATTATCATTTATCTCTAAATTGGTAGATTAAGTGTAATTTCTATTAAAGTATTCCAGCAAAGATTTTGTAGATATAGCCAACGTTATTTTTAAAAAAAATTGGAATAGCTAAAATGATTTGGAAAAGAAAAAATAAAGTAGGAGGAATTCGTCAACCTGATTTCAATACTTACCATGTAACTATAGCAAACAAGACGATGTGGTATTGTGTCCTGGCCGGTGTGGCTCCGCGAGCTGAGCGCCGGACTGCCGGCAGGTCCGGGCACTCGCCTGGGTTGCGGGCCAGGTCTCTTGTTGGCGGGGCGTGCGAGAGGCCACCAATCGATGTTTCTCTCACACACCGATGTTTTTTTCCCTCTCTTCCCCTCTCTCGAAAAAGTAAAAAAAAAAAATCATTTAAAAAAAAGACTACGTGGTTTTGTTGGAAGGAGAGACACGTAGATAAGTGGAAACAGAACAGAGAACAAGACATACACTTACACAAATACGCCCCTCTGGTTTCAACAAAGGCGCCCATCCGATGCAGCGCAGGAAAGGGGCCTTTTTCACAAATGGCGGTGGAAAGATCAGCCATAGAGCTTCAAGGTAAATCTCACGCATACACAGAAAAAATAACTCAAAATGATTATGGGCTAGTTGTAATAATGTAAACTTTATTTTGAGAAGTAGGATACGTTTTCTAGTATCTACGACTAGGTAAAGATTTCAGTCTATGTCTCTCAAAGGCCTGGGACCCAAAATATAAAAAGAAGTCTTAAAACTCAACAGCAAAAGAACCAAGAGCCCAATTTAAAAATGGGTAAAGGATGCGAACAGACATCTCAGCAAAGGAGATATGCAAATTGCAAATAACCATATAAAAATGTTTATTTAGTATGTTAAATGCTCAACATTAAGTGTCATGGGCGGGGGGGCGGGGTGCGGAACTAGATACCACTGCATATCTATTAGCATGGTTATTCTCCAAAAAACTGACAGCAGAAAATGCTGGTGTGGGTACAGGGCAGCAGGAACACTCAGTCATTGCTGGCGGAAAGCACAGCTACTTTGGAAGACAGTTTGCCAGTTTCTTCTAAAGCTAAACAGTCTTACTATAATATCCCGCAACCATGCTTCTTGGTATTTCCCCAAATGTGTTGAAAGATTATGTCCGTTCAGAAGCCTGCACACGAATGCTTATAGCTATTTTATTCATACTTACCCTAAACTGGAAGCAATCAGATTTTTTTTCAATAGTGAATGGGTAAATAAGCTGTGATTCATCCATCCAATGGAGTACTGCTCAACAATAAAAAGAAATGAGCTATCAAGCTATGAAAAGACATGTGGAAACCTTAAATATATTCTAAGTAAAAGAAACGATTCTAAAGAGACTAGATAATGTATGGTTCCAATTATGTAGAATTCTAGAAAAGGCAAAACTATAGACGGTGACAAGATCATTGGTTGCCAGTTTGGTGGAAGCGGGGGATGAAAAGCTGGGGCACAGAGGATTTTTAGCGGGATGAGGAAACTATTATTCTGTGTGGTCCTGGGTTGATGGAAACATGTCATTTTATGTTTGTTAAAAACCATGGAATATACAACACAAAGAGTGAACCTTATTGTAAGCTATGGACTTTAGTTAATAAATTATATATTGATATTGGCTCATCAATTTTTAACAAAGGTACAACACTGTCACAAGATATTAGTAACTGGGGTAGAACTGTAGGAAGAGGGGGTACATGAGAACTCTCATGCTATGCACTGAATTTTTCTGTAACTCTAAATCTTAAATAGTATTAATTAAAATAAAATATAAGTTGCATTAGTTAACATTACATTCCTAGGAAGCAGTGACTAAAGGTAGCAGAGAGTGGCAGTGTAAATTTTCCACATAGTGAGAACTAGGCTGTGATAAGGAAAAATCAATATTATCTAAGGAAGAAGAAGGAGGAGCTGGGTTTTGAAGTAAAGATATTGAATGCTTGTAAGTGGCTCTGTTATTTTGCTAATTTGTAACACAAGGTAGCACAAATGGAGAAGGCCTCTTTGTTTCAGATATTAAATAAAATTAATTAACTTCATTGACTAGCTCATAAACAATGACCTACACAATTGATTTAAGAACTTGGTGAAAAAAGACTGTATTTTCTGGTTGTGCAGTTGAGAAGGTAAAAAACCTGGATGCTAGTCAGCAAACTTCAGGTCTGGCGTCATGTTGATCTATGAGGCCTCTTAATTCACTTTAAGTTTTGGGATTATAAAATCAAAGGTTTATGTAGAATTTATGTTTCTCACATGTTTCACCATTAAAGATCTCTTTATAAACCTATGTTTTATTTCTGTCTAGCAAATGAACTGTATTTTAAATCAATGTGTATTTTTCTTCCTTCTTATTTTTCAAAAGCATGTACATATATCATTCAGAACATTCAATTACCATAAAGTAGATAACCAGAGTTTCCATATTGAATTTATATAATTTCTTCCCTCAAATTTGAATGATGCTATTTTATTTAACCTGTGTAACTACATTGAGATTCTCCTCCAGGCTTTTAAAAATACTGGTAATCTGTCCTGAGGATTGCATTTATTCTACTGGATTTTTATGAAGATTAATGAGCCATTGCTAACTTTGTGAACAGTTTAACACAGCCACTGAAGCCAATAAGCAATTTAAATGTTGACAATTTTATCATCCTCGCCCTCCTCCTCATCATGATCACCAGCACTGTAGTCATCGTAGCCTCCTCCTCATCATTTGCTATTTTCCTCTACTTCTGTGTTATGCACTCTTAGACATAGAACAATTTTCCCTTAACTACACATACAGACTGCTTTGTCTCCGCCGGAGGCATGTCACCTTTCCTTCTACATGACTGCTTCTTTAAGACTAAGCTAAAAGAGTCACTGTCTTTGGAAAACGCTGCCCCGCCCCTCTTAAATACTCCCAGACCACTCCGAGATTTTCTTCATCGTCCCTTTCAGCGGCTTAGTTCAACAAATATGTGTGAGTACTGACAGACTGTCACACGTGTGCTAAGGCCCTGAGACAGCAGGGATGTATACTTGATCGTGCATATGTTATGAGTTCATAGTCCAATATTAATAACTCAAGCACATGGTTACTATTTTGGTTCCCAAATGATCTGTTCTTGCAACTGGTACATTACTTTTTGTCTCTCTCTCTCTCTTTCTCTTTCTCTTTCTCTCTCTCTCTCTCTCTGTCTTCTCCTTGTGTTTACCATTCAGCAGGTGCTCAGAAATGCTTTTTATTGACAAAGTCATGCTACAACTGTCTTTCCTTTATAAATACACCTTCCCATACAGAAAGTAAGAGAAAGTCGTTTCTTATACCCAGAGCACCAGACCATTCTAGGCCCATACATTATGAATCTGTTCCAGAAAGTAATCTCCTGGGGACCATCCTATACTGAATGGTCATCCGTAACTCTTCACCATGGATGTTTCTGCCATTTGTTTCTATTTCCTCCGTTATTGCTGTTGAACGTGCAGCCTGGATGGAGTCTGCTTTAGCTTCGCAGGGGCTTTTTGTCAGACTTTTGATTGGGAAATGCAGCTTTTGCTTCCAGCCTCGCCATGTCAGATTTTCCCCTCCGTTTCTCCTCTTGGCTTTTCAAAGTAAAGCGCCAGTCCATGGAGTTGTATCTCTGGCCTGAAGCTGTCATACTGTCCAAAGATAACAGCACCATATTTACCATCACAAAAAAAGAGAAAATCACACCAGAATGGGAGAATGTTTGACCTATTAGTGATAGTGTTTTTTCATTATAAAACAATAAACTGTTTAACTGATAGATTCTGCTGGAGATTTTACAGTTTATACATGCATTTCCACATCTCGGCTTTCAGTTCATTTTGCTGAGATTTCAGGAATAAAAGGACATTTACTCAACACAAAGAGATTAACTCTGGTTTAAATGGAAGTTTCAGAGACCGTCCAAAATCTATGTATAGGTAAATCTATATTTTTAAAAATGAATCATTAAAAAAAATGGCAAAATGAATTAGTTTATTTTTGAACTGTTTTGTCAAAGCTCTAATATGTTAAACTGATGGGTATAATTTATGAACTGTGACATTATATAAAAACTATTTGTAATGGTAGAATTTTGTGAGTAAAGAACTAAATGAATATCTATTTATATAAAATAAAATACCACTGATTACACTTCTGTTTTTTTTTAATTGGAAACAGAATTTTGCTAGGTATATTTAGAATGTCTTTAACTGTAAACATAGTGCCAAAGACTTTGACATGTAGTCATTTGATATCTGCATGCTTCTTTTGTTTAATTTCACATTTCAAATATTTCTGAATGCATAACAAGAGGCTTACAAGATAGTGCTATACTCTTTATTAGACTTTAGAACAGCAATTTTCAACCTTTTTCATCTCATGGCACTCATATACTAAGTACCAAAATATATATATTTTTGCTGATCTGACAAAAAATATAGGCATAATTTTGATTCACTTGTACCAGACAGCTATTGTTGTGTTGGCTGGTTTTTGTTGTTGTTGTTGTTGTTGTTGTTGTTCTATTTTTTGTTGTTTTTTTTAACAGTCTAAAGGAAAAGAGGTCTAAATGGTGTTGCATGTTTTAAAAATTCTTGTGGCACACCGGTGTGGTCTTTGCAGCACGGCAAGATAATAATGTCTAAGAATATGTATTTCAATTGAGATAATAGAAGCCTAGGGAGAGGCTACTAATAGGATTGATTATGAAGAAAGAAAAGTGGTAAACAACCTGAAGGATATTGTTCTGTCCTTCATGAACCAGGGGAATACATAGAAAAGGATCCTTCTACTTGCCTCTGAAACCGCCCTCATCTTTGCATTATGTCTCAGCTCTTATCAAGGTCAAGAGTGGGTTTAGTTAGCAATTGTTAGTAAGAATATTCAGTAACACTGTAACAGTACAATGGTATCCTCAACAATAGTTAGAGTACTGAGTACTTAGCATTTAAGGGGACAAAACCAAGACATGTTTGAGAGTAAAAGTTTTAGTAGATGAGTACGAATAATTTTGCAGGGACAAAAGCAAAACCTAGAATATTCCTGGCAAGGATAAATGGTCACGGAAGGCTACTGGGATAGCCAGCAGAAATAAAAGGCGTCTACAAAATTAGTAATAAATTATCATTACCCTTAAAAATGAAATGTTATGTAGGCGACACTTCTTTATTTGGTACAGTTTCAGTGTGCCAATACCTAACATTAGAAAGAAACACCTGAGCAACACTGTTATTGGATGAAGGTTTGTCCTAACAAAAGAATACACACACAAAAGAAATGTATGTGAACATAAAGGATGAGTTGTGTGTATGCGCATCCCGTGATGCCTGAGTTGGGGGAGAATGTAAGAACATTATTTCCCCGACCCTATTTCAGTAGTAAATTAAGAAATATAGAAACTCATAGCCATTTTTCCTCTTAAATCATATGCCAGCATATTTTCCCCAAGGCAAAACGGAACCACTTAAAGCTAGATTTAAGGAACTTTAATGGGGAATTAGCTAAGAGTAATAGGTGTAAGCCAAATGTCTATTATAATTTCATTGCTGAGATTTAGAATTTAATATGCTAGAAAATTTCTCAAACACGTCAAATAGCCAGCATTTTCAGAGACAAATCCTTTTTTTTTTTTTTTTTTTTTTTTTTTACTTCTTTCTGCATTCAATGAAAGCTATGCCTGGGACATTCCTTAGATGGTAATTTAGATGTCAGACTTTACTGTTCTAAAATAGTGGCCCTGGAGTTTTAGCTCTGCTTAAGACCCGCTTTCAAATATAATAAAAAATAGTTATGAAATCAGAAACCTCTTAGTAATTCTACTAGCTCACCACAGGACCACTCGAAAAGTCACTCAATATGGGAAAGAAATAAAGTGTGCAAGGTTCAGGAGGTAGTGCCAAAATGAAATTGAAAGTGTTGGAAATATCACTTCACCCTTAACCCTTTGTGACAGTTCACCGAAAAGTTGTATTTGAAGCTCCAAATTGTATTACGTAGAATATAGCGACTAACTCACAGACTCTCTCTCTTAAGAGAGTGACTTGCTAATGATTTGTGGCCATGACCTAGAAAAGAGAATTGCTCACAGGAGTGTGGTTCAACAGGTGTGCATGGCTCTTCCCATTTTGAATCTTGAATTTTGGGGGATGATCTAGTATCACCTCCTCATTTTCATCACAAAAAGTCGTGATATGGTACATCTTAAACTAAGGCACTATGCTGCCATTTTCAGAAGTCAATCACATAGAAAGTGGGGAGAAGATAGAGATCGAGAGTCAGGGCAGGTGAACACTTGCCCAATCCCTCCTGAAGTTAGGGACAGTCTAAGTAGAAATGACTCAAAGTTCAGCACCCTTTTCCTTTACAATCAGATAATTTTAGCAGTCAAATAAGGACTGCCAGTTGAGTTGATTAAATGAAGAGTGTGCATATCTTATGATATATTTTATAAGCAATGCACACTAATGAATTGGCTGCATTTAAGGGTGACTATTTGTTCTACCTAATTCTTAATTTGTTTAATAACATAATTTGTTATTTATCATGAAAAAATTAAAACTATTGTAGAAGCCCATGCTTTCTTATATTTTACAAGAGCAGAAGAAATAAGATGGATTTGGAATCAGAAAACTTTGTGTCTCAGCCTCTTCTTGACTAGTTTAGCGGGCAAATCACTAATTTCTTTTCAATTAATTTTAAAATATATAGAGCAAATGCCTGTGTTCCCAGAATGTTGCTACCATTGATAAAATAATAAAAACTATGAATAAAGGTATTATTTTATAGTTCAGTCATAATTATGGCAATTAATTACTACATTATTCTGTAGTAAGTTCATGGCTTGAGAATCTACAGAAGGCATTATGGTCAGTTTTCCCCTGCACCATTTAATTTCAAATATAAAGTCAGACAACCTGAGTTTTCTTGTGGTTCCCTTTTTAAGCATAGACTGTTACTAAAGCAATTCTGGGGAATAATATTGGCAGACACACATAAGCAATCACTGCAAACTTTCATGGCATGCAAGTATGGCAAATAAAGCCAGGATTGGAAGAACTTGGCATGGAAGAGGGGAGGACTCAATGTCGAGTGTTTTTAAGATTTTTTAGAATAAACAAAAATAAGGTACTTTTTTTTCTCTTACAACATTGCTTTAGCATGCAAGACTTTTTGCAACTAAGTTCTTGTGTGTCCGCATATTCAGATTACTGTGTGGTTGCTTAATTGTGATTGACACTTTTGAAAGTTGTTGGGGTTGGAGATTACATTATAACAGAGTAAGGATTCTGAGATAATGCAGTTTAACTAATGGATTTATTATGTACTGTAAATATACTTTTTAAAGAGAGAAAATAAAATCTGTAACAATTAAGACCAGCCAGATTGAAGTTACTGTGAGATGAAAATCAAATTTGTGGACTATCAGTGGTTCAGATCATTGATAAAAGGTTGTTAAGTTTATTAAATATGCAATTTTATATACAGTTTGATGAATTATGTGTACTGTCAAATAAAACAAAAATATTCAACATTAATAATAGTATTTATTTTGTAAATTGTTTTCAGAGGATAAGCACATACAATACCTCTTCTCAAAGATTTATTCAGAATATGAGCTACAAATATATGACATGTTAAATAACTATATTTAAATAATACAAAGATAGCACAAATTGTTATTAAACGGGTTGCAAAAGTAAATGATATATATAAAGCCATGTCACACAGGTGGACAGCATGTGAACCAAGAAGAGAATTTCAATGTAAATTGCCTGTGACATACTATATAGGTTTAAATATCTATTGACTTCAGCTGACTACAAACATGTCCTGATAGTTTCCAGACTAGTATCAAATTATTTGTAATTATTTGTTAATCTATTAATCTTTCCCTTGAATTTTGGCTCCTTGGGCACAAAGATCATATTGTAACAACCCCCAGTGTTCCAAACTCCTAACCCTGTCCTTGACATATAAAAAGCCCTAAACAGATCATTTGAAAAAGAAATGAATGACCATGTCTCATGCAAGCAGAGAATGGTGGATTATGTCATAGTGATTACTAATTACCTTGAGCCAAGGCCATGTAACATATGATACCAAATAATGACAGAGTCCTGGGTAACATGCTTGCTTTGCAGCCCTCTCTCTACGGAGAAACTAGAAGGGCATTCTCAGTGGGGATAATAGCATGAGGGAGGCAGGGCTCTGAAAAGGCTAGTGCAAGCACTGTGGATTGAAGAAGCATTCGATAGCATAGTTCCCCTGACTCTTTATATGGTTAAACATGATATATTCAGGAGCCCTGGGATATATCTGATTCTTGAATAGGGTGATCGTAGAGAATCCTAACATGCTCGGATCAGGATCTATGACTGTTAATGACCCAGGAAACAAACAGATCTCAAGATCTTCATGATGGAACTGAAAGTCCTTTGGTGGTGGCAAGTTGGAGCTGAAGCGTGTATCATTTCCGGGAGAGTCAAAGACAGTCTAGTGTGTTTGAAAGGGCACTAGGTCAAGAGTAAGGAGATACAATTTCTTGATTTGATTCAGCTTTTATCAAGCTGTGTGACTCAGTTTCCTTGCCTGTAGAATGGGAGGTGGTGGACTCCATTGTCCCATTTAGATGTATCACAAATTGCACTACAAGTCTATGAACAAGGTGACTCTTACAGTCCTGAGAAGGAGGAAAGTCAAGTCCATGGGGTGGATATATCTTTCCCCTGAAGGTCTGTTCATGTCATCAGACTGTAGACCAAAAGACCTGCAGGTGGAACTGCGCTAAACTGGTTAATAGCATTGATTTTGGAATTAAAAGAAGCTGAGTTCTGGATTCAAATACTGTATCCACTCTTAGTAGCTATCAAATCTGTAAATTGAAGATAGAAAAACCTGCTTCTCAGGGCTGCATAAATTCTCTTCTTCTCTCCTGAGATGACTATTCTCCTCTCGCCCTGCATCTCCCTAATCATCTCCTCACTATTTCTACACTGGAGAAAAGCCTAATTTTAATTCTCTTCAATTATATACGAGAAATATTGCAAAGCATGTGGGGTGGGACAGACGTGTTCTTTTCTTGCTGAAAGAAGTTATTTTAGGAACTCAGAAGATGGGACTCATTGCTTGGAATGGAGATTTTTGGGATTCCCTCATATGCTTTTGACTTTTACGGAACCGCTAGAGGGAACCGGCAGAGCAGGAGAAAAATGACTTTCTGAGGATGCTGGGGAAAAAGTATGCAAACCCTGAAGCTTGGACAAGAACTCTTCACATGTTAGCCACTCTTTCTTCATTATTATTAATAGAAAGTATGGATCGACCTCTCATGGTCCCTTTCTCCCACCACCTCAGTTCGAGGTGGGTCTGGTGACCTCCCTACCTAATCAACCCTGAACCATTTCCCATTACGCGTCAGAACAAAATCCACACCCCTCTGTATAACTGAAAAGGCTCTGCTTAATAGGCCTCTGACTCCTCCTTGGTCCCATTTCCACCACCGTGGTCTCCGAAGTGGTTCCTCTAAAATACTAACCCAGATCTTCTCCCGGGGAGCAGGCGGTTGTGCCTGCAGCCTGGAAGGCTTCTCTCAGGCTGCGCTTGACAGGCAGCTGGGCGTCACATCATTCGAGTTGCAGCTCTCATGTCATTGTGCTGAGGTACCCTCCTCGGCTCTCCTCCCTGCAGCAGACCCATGTCCCAGACTTTTGCCATGTTCACGAAACTGTTGTATTTCGTTCACAGCACTTCCCATTTTCTGGGGACGATTTGGTCAACTGATTCATTGCTTTGTTGGCTAGTATACGCTCTGTCTTTCCCACAAGATGGCAAAAGCTTTCTGAAGACTGGAGGCTTGCCTCCTTGGTTCACTGCTGTATTGGAGGCATCAAGAACATGCCTGGTACACAGTGTATATTCAATTCCTGTCTGCTGAATAATTCAGCGCAGGTAGATGTTCACCTTAACATCGTCCTATCCTGTCTCAGAGGTGAGGAACTCATCCCCAGTTATGCTCATCTTAGGCTCACTGAGGCACGTCTGAGAAACAGACAGTAAACTAATCTCTTAACTTAAAAGTGGTTCTCTCCACGTGGCTGCAAAATAACATGATTAGTGGAGCTCTTGGAGCACAGATGCCAGCACTCCATCCACCAATTAAATCAGACTCCCCGTGGGTAGAACTTGAGCCAAGATAAAAACAAACAACGTAAGTAAACACAATAAACACCCTGCACATTTTTAGCATGCAACTAGATTTGACAGCTACTAGCCTACCTTGCCCATTCCAGAAAGAACTATAGAGAAATCTTCTGTTAAGATCCATGAAATGATGTTTGGACATAGAGTTTGTAATTTGTTTACGTGGCAATCTAAAAAGAATAAAGGACTGGAAAAGTCAATTTTATATATATATATATATATGTATATGTATAAATGTGTGTATATACACACACACACACACACACAACCAAAAAAGTCCATTATATTTATATATATGAAACATACATATATATTTATATATAAATATACAAATATGTAAATATAAATATATTTACATTTTTGGAGCTATATCTACATAGATGGATAGATAGATAGATAGATAGATAGATTGATCGATCTCCAAAACAAGAAAGAAAAAGGAGTCTGGATTGGATTGCCTGCTTCAGCCATCCTGGCCTTGATTTTTTTGCCCATTCATTACACCTCTGGATCTTTTGCAGCTGGCCAGTGTTCTGCGGATCACTGGGGGTTCTTTCCTAAGTATTGGTGAAACAGTTACAGCTCCTCCGATGGCAGTGGCTTTGCGCTGTCATGGATTTCAGGCAGAGATCAACACTGACATGATTTGCAGGGGAGCTGTGACATTGTTGGAAGAGCCTAGGCGTTTGAAGCGGCTGTGGCAGAGACTAATGAAGAAAGAATAAAGTGCAATGGAATTTAAGAAACCACTTTATGCTGGGATTGCAAGATATGCTTTTAGTATCTCAATCTCATGTTCTCCCTCAAAGTTCCCAAGTGCATGAATTCTGTTCTACACGAATATATATATGCATTGCTTTCTATTGACTTTTGAAGACAGAATCAGTTACATTTACATATCAGTCAGTCCAGATGCAGTGGGCCAGTGTAATCACCATTTGGAATCCTAATTTTACTGATAAGAATTCTGAAATGACGATTAGAACAGCATAACAGTTTCAAACGATTCCCTCAGGAGAATCCTCTCATTATTAATAATTAGTGAAAGTTCCTTCTTAAGAGCTCCCCAAAGATGTTGAAAAGAAAAAAAAAATTTGAAAAACTTTATAAAGAGGCAGAGAAAGATCTATTGATGTAATTGTAGTTAATGTGCTATGCATCGTGACCGCAGAACGTTTTTTATTTCGGTTATAAAAAAGAAAAGGGCTAATTTAATTTTAAAGATGGGAAAAAATAGAACACAGAAAACTGCAAACAGATATTGCTTAGCATGTGACCTTGTCTCTTTTGTGACATAAACCTGTTTAGAGTCTGCCTTGCTCCGCACCCCTGCATGACTTTTGCCCAGTGGCCCTTCAGCCGTGCTACTTAAAATTAGATAGAGAGGCTTAATTTGTCTCTAGCCTCTTCCGAAAAGACACAGTGCATAGGGGCTTTGATCTGATCACACAGGGAGGTCTCCTTATGGTCTACGCATACTGAGTTGGAATCAGAGCAAAGGCTCATATGATTATATGTGTCATTGTTAATTGAGCACTAATGTCAGTGTTCATTAAGAACAAAGGAAAGTGTGGCATAGTAGCCAGGGCTTAATTTTCTCATTAACTGTAGAACATCAAGTGGTACCTAAGATACCAGAATCACAGTGGAACTTCATGGGAAGGTGCATATTATATTTTCATGTGGTTATGTTCTTTGAAAAGGTTGGGAAAAAATACTAGAAATCCATCTGGTATTATCAAATAGCTATTTGAGTGTATTAGCTTAGGGTCATGCCTTTTGTAGGAAAATTATGTGCAATAAATATAATTCAAATCTTAGTTGGTGATGTACATTTTCCTTGGACTGGCGCTCATGGGTGGGTTTGCTTGGCATTTGGGACTTTCATGCATATGAGCCTCCCTCACCCCCAATTTACTTCCCAGAGCTTTTGTGACAGGTTTCCAAGTCTGTCTCTTCCAATTTCATCTATCCCTGCCACTTACCCTCCTCCTTAATACCAATGGCACAGATGAGCCATAAGCGGCTTTAAAGCACTGCCTTACAAGCCTGTGATTTTGCACATTCGAAGGAAGTACTCTCTCCGATGAGAGCAATGAGTGATACGGGCTCCTAAGTATGGGATGTGTCTGGGCCATCAGGGAAAATCCATCTCCCCTGGAACATCTTAGCGCGGGATTCTGATGAGCTCTTGGCAAAATGCTTTTATGTTGAATGATCTAGTTTGGGTTATAAAAATAAAAACAAATATCACATCCAGTTCTGCACTCAGCTTGAAGTCACAGCAGTGAAATGAATAGGTTCTGGGGTGAGGGGTACAGTGGGACCTCAATATCTACTACTCTGGAGAGAAAAGGATGTCAAGAAGGGTTTGGTTTGCGAAGTGGCATAAAACTAGATGACTTCGAAGGTGGTCTTTGAATCCCCAAGGACTAAAAATTGTGGGGGGAGGCGAGATTTTCCTGTGACTCAGCTTGAGTTGTGATTAGAAGTAGAGAGCCTTTCTAAAGGGACAGGTTAGGCTGGCTGAAGGCTTGGGGCGCAGTTTAGGGGTGAACGGGGTGAACCACAGTAAATCAGAGAGGAGGTAGGAATGTGTGACCATGTGGATTTCCTACCTTCCACAGTGGTTTACGGGAGTCGTTGCTGCCCTTGTCCTTAGAAGGAAAAAGAGGAATGAGACAGAAACATAGCAGGGAGTCTAGAGATGACTAATCCCTGTTTGTCTGGAGTAATGGAAGAGACTAGATATCAAATGAAGTCATTGGAATTATAGGAGAGATTCAAAAAGGAGGGAAGGGAAAGGAAAGGAAAGGAGAAGAAAGGAGAGGAGAGGGGAGGAGAGAGGAAGGGAGAGGAGGGGAAGGGAGGGGAAATAACCATAGATTCTCCGGTTTAACCTGAAATGGAGTTTTTTACTAACTGTATTCTCCCCATAAACCATTCTTGATATCTTCAGCCCAACACATTTAGGTGACACCATGTCAGCCACCATGTGCACTGCATCGTGTGTTCAAACCACCACATTAAAGGGAGGACATGTCAATTCTGGCTCTATGACCTCACATCTCAGGGGTCTGGGCTACCGTCATCGAGGGTGTCTGGATGCTATGTGGTGACAGCAATCTGAGTAAGTTTTGGAGAGTGAAACTGCGAGGTGGGTCAGGCTGACCACTGTGCAACATGAACACATGAGGAGAGAAAAGGGGACAGAAATGGAAAATGTGGGGAGGCAGGAGAAGAACCAGAAACACACAGTATGCAGAGGGGCAGCAATGAATAGTCTGTTCTGAGAACACTGACAGGTCAAATATGTTGAGGACTAACAAATACTAACATTATTTTCTGTAATATGGTATCAAAGGGGATTCCTCCTTTGGAATCCTTAGTTTTATCTCTGTAAAAAAATAGGATTGACTCTTTTCGACATGGGGATATTCATAAAAATAAACAAAAATGTAGAACTCTAGTGCAGGTAACACAATTTTCACATCAAATATAATTGCATCAATATTCAAAGGTTTTTGAACTAGGACATCAAATAGGAGCTCAAATATGTGTCCTTTTCATATTATGTTAATAAGAATGATATGACAACTATTAGTATTTGCTATAATTTATTTGGCGTAAGATAGCTATTGAGAGAATTTTCCCTGACTGAGAATGTCCCAGATTCTGGGCTTTGTATGTGCAACACTTGGGGTAGGCGGAGAGGCTCGTGGGTCATGGTGAGGGATTTGGAGTTGAGCTGCCTTGGTTTGAACCTTGACCCCACCAAATACTAATATTGCTCCCTTGGGGTCTTCTCTAAAGAATGACAAGGCTCTCCTCAGTGTGGTAAAGCCAGGAAAAAGGGAATAAGAAAAAATATGTACATACTTCATAGAACTTTTGTGAGGATTAAAGTACCATATTTTGTCATGTATCATGCACAATTTTGCCCAAACTTTTGAGAATAAGGATGTGCATTATACACTGGTAGTACCCGAAATACCTTGTACCTGTCCTTGTGTCTTGTAATTATTTGTTACATAAAATGTCTTGTACCATACTATGTTCAAAAATAAATGCTAACATCCCTTTACAATACAAAAAACAAATATCTAAATATAAATTCATAAAAATTGAATTAAAAACTAAAATGAAAGATTTTTTTCCCCCTGAAAATTTGGGCCAAAAAGCATAGGTGCACAGTATGCATGGGAGCACATTTTGAAAGTTCTTGACACATGGTAAGATCTCCGTCTATGTTGGCTCTCATTATGATGATTGTTCTGTTATGGGAACGATTCTGTAAAAATGCTCTCACTATTCACAGTCTATGGAGAAGAAAACTAGAGCTTAGTGAGACAAAAGTGCTCACGTAAAATGAACACGGTATACGTGAGATCATAACAGGCCTAGAATTCTGATTGCTTTGACTCCAAAATCCATGCATTTTTCTCCACATGAGGAGTTTCCACACTCTTCTCTGAGGGACTCTTTTGGTGAGAAAATAAATTTAAAGGTGTCCTCTGTGTGGGATTCAGGGGGATGTAGGTAGGAGAATTCAAGAAACCCAAGAGAAAAAGGCTCTTGTTTCATGTATTTGAAGCTTCCATTTTCTCAATTGTGTAAATTATGTTTCTATGTAAGATTTCTTATTATAAGCACTTTGCAGCTAAGAATAATAATAATAACAGTATGATTTTGGAAGTACACACACAAAAATCTCTTCTGTCTCCCACCATAATAATCCATAGCTCAATATTGACAATTTATTAATGGGTTGTAGAATAGTGTCAAAATTCTCAGTTTAAAAAAGAAATCAGGTCCTGACCAGTGTGGCTCAGTTGGTTGGGCATCATCCCACCAAGCAAGAGGTCAAGAGTTGGCTTCCTATCAAGGTACATACCTGGATTGAGGGCTGAGTCCCTGATAGGGGTGCATATGAGAGGCAACCAATCAATTTTCTGGAAGGGAAAAAAAGGAAGGAAAGAAAGAAAGGGGGGGCGGGAAGAGAGGGAGGCAGAGAAAGGAAGGAAAGAAGGAAAGCATTATACAAGTTCATACTCTCTGGGTTACTTTATGACTTCTGTTAGGGAAGAAGGCACCTCTCACTGTTCAGGATTTTGTTTCTAACTGTATGTTGTACCTTAGTTCAAACTCTGGTGGTCTAAATGAAGGAAACCCTTGTGAAAATTCACCCTAACAGTGTCTTCCCTTGGTTTTGCCCTGATACCAATTAACCAGTCTGGATATGATATTGAGTTGTTTTTACAAAGTTTATGAGAAAAATAAAAACAAAAACTAAATGTCTTCTTTTAGTTTTGATCACTATTAACAAGAAATGAGAACTTTTACACACATTTGTGCACTGCTTCTTTGTTCTTGTGAACATAATATTTCTTTCACAATAAGCCTTTTTATTATATAATGTGTGTACAGGGCTCTCTGCAGCCCAATGAAGAGTTATTTTAATGTGTATTTTGCAAGGTCAGAAAATTTAAATAACTTACCCTCAAAATTAAATACCTTAATGTTTATCTGTTGAATCTTCCTTAAATTCTGTAACCCACCAAAAGCACATGAGGGGGAAAGGCACGTAAAGGGACATAAAAAATGCTACGATGAAGGAAATGACAGAAACATTTACAAAACTTTGTTGAAACAGGAAAAGGAGCAACCATGTGCCTACCCAAGAAGGCTCTTCAGAGGAGGTGGCATTGGAAATATGTTCTAAAGTGTAAGCAGTTTTTTTTTTTCCCCAGAAGAGAAGAAAAGGGAGGGAATTCCAAATGCGAGGAGTAACAGACAAAACCAAAGAGCCCTGTGTAGGCATATTTTGCGGGTGAACCCCAGAGCAATTCTGAAAGGAGAGCAGAGCGTGCCTCAGAGAGGGATGGCAGGGGGTGGAGCTAAAAACATTGCTTGGGGTCAGATTTTGAAGTGCCTTAAATTCCAGGCTCAAATGGTGGTACTTCATTCCGTAGGCAGTGGACAACCAGAGCAGGGTTGTCTAATCATGAGCCTGCCATAATTAGATTGATTTGAAAAGGTCAATTGGGAGCTTTGTGGAGGAAAGGCTAGCATAGAAAGAGCCACGGAAGAAGAGAAAAACGATCACAATCTCTTCTTGAGAACAAAGTGACATATTTATTGGGTAAAATATTGATTTATCTCTTTCAGCCATCTCTTGTAGCTCTTCTACACTCTTCATATTAGTTTAAATGTGAGTGCTGCTTTGAAAATAAAAGGCTTTTAGCTAGCTTGTTATGTGTCTTAATGAAATAAAACCTAATTTATAAGAACAAACAATCTTTAAAATACTTGCAAGTGCAAGCAGTTTTACGAGCCTGATAGATAAATTCATAAGCAATGCACAGGGAACAACAGAACACACTCGTAGAGGAGTTTCACAAGCCCGCTGCTCCACGCTGCAGGAACTGATGTGTGTGCAGCCCTAATATAACTTGGCAGCGAGGCAAAGTTATCTACACAATCTTACGGACCAAGGCTTCTCCTAAGTTATTGGCCAGAGATTGGCAAGAGGATCAAGAACAGACTTCACACTTATAAATTACAAGACTCTTTATGAATCAAAACAAGGTCGGTTCTCAAATAGAAGGAAACCTGAAGAAATACACATACTCTGAGAAGGTAAGAGCATGTTTGGACCAGTGAGTAGAGCGATGTGTATTACCGCATCTCCAAGGCTGATTGTTTGTCTGAAGCCACCATCCCCCGGCTCTTCAGGCTTTGTGGATATGAGGCTTTCCTGCCTTAGCTCTTTCTCTCTTCTAGCATTTGTTTGTCTACTGCAGTGGGGATTTGCTCTCACTGCAATCATCCAATGGCTCATTGGAGACTTTCTCATATTTCACATGTGCCCTGGATACCCCCTTCCTCAGTGTTGACCCTTTGGCTGTCTACTCCATTGGCTCTAATCATTTTAATCTTCTGACAACTCGTTGGGCCTCCCAAAAGGTCTCACATTAATTCTCACCCTTTCTAATGGCTTTTCCTTGCCATGAAAAAAAGTGATGACTTCCAAATGCAAATCTGTTTAGAATCATTGCGTGTCTTCTCATACTGCATGCAATAAAGACAAAGCTTCTTACCTTTAGCTTCCTTATCCTTCATGTGCATCTCTCCGGTCTCACTTTATTTCTTTGTCTCTGTGATCCAGTTACAGGGAGCCTCCCTTCTTACTATGCTAACTTCTGTCACAGGGCCTTTGCATATCCTATTTTCTGTCCAAAATATTCTTTCCTTGCTTATTTTCATAGACAAATATCATTTATCCTTTAGCTATCTGAATAATTTTTTTCACTAAAGGATTTTAATAATCTCCCTTATAAATTCAGTTTTCCTTTATAGGTTATCCTGACCATATGTGCCTCTTCTAAGATGCAACAAATTGTAATTTCTTGAAATTTAATTATTTGGGGCATGCCTATTTTCCCCACGAGACCATAAGTTTCACAAAGTTAGAGGGAGGAAAGCATGGGTATGTTTCTGTTTTCATTATTTTTCCCCATTCACCTGCTTAAGGGCAAGAGAAGCATCTGGCATACATTAAACACATTAAATTATCTTTGACTCTTTTAAGTGAATAAATAAAGAAAGCTAAGCTCCCAGAGCTGTAGCCTTGACTGCATTTTTGCTTTATAACTTGCCAGTTGTATGGCTTTAACTAAGTGATTTTTCTCTGATTTTCACTACCCTGAGATGTGATGTGGAAATATAATACCAGGGCTTAGAGTAAAAGACTTGTAGGGAATCCGAGGAAAGGAGCCAAGAGTGAGGTGACAGACCAACCACCTCACCCCTGCCACGCAGCAGTTACTCCGGACCACGGCTCCGGCTCCTCCGAAGCAGGGAATTGGAGGCAGCTTGAGGATCCTTCCATGCGGAAGGAAGGTGAAGGCAGCAGCGCGGGTCAGAAAAAGCTGAGCTGCAATGGAAGCCCAGCAACAGTTTAGCCAATCCAGCGCCTTTCTGCAGCAAACGTTATTGGCTCCATCTCTGCGGCCCGCCTCGCTGCGTTCCTTAGACACAAGGCAGCCCAGGCAGGGAGTGACTCACGGAAGCGGCCCCGCGGGGCTGAGGCTGGCCGGCTGGGGGGGAGCTGACCGCACTGCCCAGCGAGCCCTTCCTGGAAGGATGGCCTGTCTGGCACATGTGCTTTCATTCGTGGGACACTCAGTCCACCGGTCACTTTTTCATGAAATGCCCAGATGGGCTCGCAAAGCTCCTGCATTTTGTGAGTTCAAAAGGAGCAGTCGGGAGAACTGGCGTTAAACCATTCCTGGTCAACGGCACAGGCAGGCAGGAGATGCAGATGATGACAGGCTCTGAGAAGGGGGAACGAGGCAGAAAAGTGTCGGTTAACCTGAGGCTGGAGGATCGCACTGTGGCGCAGGACGTTTCTGGGGAGACGGAGCAAACTTGGCTTCACTACTATTGAATAGAAGTGATTATTTACCCTAACCAAGTACTTGTTTAAAAGGAAAGAAACTTGTTTAAAAGGAAGGGAGAAAAAACAGAACCCATGCTGATTTAACTTTTACCCATTTAACCCATGCTGACTAACTTTACTATAAGATTATTTCTGTCATAAACATGAAACCAGTTAGAGAATTCATGGGCTTCTAGCTGATAAACAAGTATAAAACCACAAATTTATAATTAATACAGAGCACTATACATTAAAAAATTCACGTTAGCAGGGGATCAAAATTGTGATCACTTTTCTCTTTTCAGGTTGTTTAGCAACCGTTGTCCCCACAGTGTGGCAGGACGTGATTTGGCCCCACTTGGTACTTGCTGCTTATGCAGCAGAAATCCGACAGTTCTTTATTCCTGCCCAACAAAACTGTGCCTTTTACTGAGAGTCTTATAAGCAAGAATACAATGATCCTTAAAGTATTAGGAAAATATTTTTATAAACCAGTCATCCAGAGTATTCATGCTATAGAGCCATTAACATTTTCTACGTTATTCTTTAAATGAAAATAATTTTGGAAGACTTGGAGGTAGGCTATTTTCTGTAGGTTTGGTGGTCTCTGTTGCTGGTGGTTGCAAGTATACACTCTCTTTTTCATCCTTAGGTACAAGAAGCATACTTTTTAACTGGGTACAATATTTCCCACATAATAGAGCATTTTCCCAATATTTCGTGAAGCTAGGATGAGGCCGTGTGCCAACAAGAGAGATTATCACTGAAAGTTTTATGAGGCACAGCTCTCAAGGATATTAAAAAGAATGATTTGCCCTTTCTCTACTTTTTCCCCACCCAGCCACCTGGATTGTGTATCTGATGGCTCGAGCGCTGGAGACTTTCTTGGGCTGTGAGGGCAAGAGACACACAGCAGGGTTGTGGGAATAAAAATCTGAGACCCTCATGGCCTCTCATGAGCATGGAGCTGCTGCACAAGTTTTGGCTTTCCCTTACATGAGAAACAAATGCCATTTTATTTTTCAAATTTCTTTAAGACTCCTTGTCCTAATACAAAACTATGATATAGACATAGTTAACGTTCATTGTATTATGCATAAAACCGGTCCAAATGTGTATTTTATTCATGTATTCGCATAGAATCCAGACAAGGCCCTGTGGTACAGAATCAGGAGCAAATCCAGGCTCGGTCATCTATTAGCTTTGGGACTTCGAGGAAGCGGCTTGATTTCTCTAGGGGTTAGAGTCCTGATCTGTTCAATGGAGATGAAGACATCATAACAGTGTTCTGGGCATTGCATACAATAATGAACATAAAATGGTCACCAGACCAGCTGGCATAAACAAGAAAACAATGACTTGAAACTGAGGGCAATATGCATGATGGCAGCGATGACCCCCGCGTTCACAGGGGCTGTTAGCACTCATCACACCTGCACCCAACACAGAGACGGACCAACTGTGGCAGAAGCAGCATTGGCCATCTTTCTGAAGGTTTCTAAAGACATGCCTGAAAAACTCTATACTTATCTTAAGAATACGTAGTTTGAGGCTTTATCGAATTTTAATACAAAGCTATAATTCTTCCAGTTGTACGAGAGAAGATGCAGATTTCTCTTACAGACCACCATTTTTTTGCATGTATTTTCACCTGAGGGCCCATGTGTTGTGAAGCCATCCAACACATATGTTGCCGATGGCCTAGCACATCCTTTACAAGCACCGAAGCCCCCTTTCCCTGCACCTTGAGGAATTTAGCATATGGTCATCAACATCCCAGGGCTGTCCAGGGCGCAATTTGTCATGAATTTCTGTTAAATTGCAACCGATTCAACAATACATGACATAATATTGCTTCTAATGGAATTAGAATGTTATTTTATTTTATGGATTTGTGTCTTTCCCTGATCACGATATGACGATCTCCCCTACCTCCCCCAATACTGGTCAGCCATTCCTGCTTACATAGCAGGTTTGGGGAGACAGACAGACTTCATCAGGCTTCTGCTATATACATAACCTGGAAAAGAAAATACATTGCAAAAATCTATTGAGTCTCAGCATTTTGCAGGTCTGATAGCAAAAAAATAATACTGTAGCATAGACTTACCCTAAGTATTTAGAACTCACCAAACAGAGATGATGTGATTTGAGTTATTACCTGAAAACATGCATGTGACAAATTATTCATTTCCACAGTTATAAAAGTTTTAAATTGGAGATAAAGAGAGCTTGTAGGTTTTACATGTGTTAATGTACCAGATGCAGTACTAAGTGATTTACAGATAAAATACTGCCCTTTTTACTACTAAAAATAATTGTGAGACAGGCATTGTTTTTCTAGCTTCGTAAGATAGTTTCTTCAAGGCTCATTGGTAGTAATTGACCACAATCTCAAACTAATAAACGATGCAGGCAGAATTCAAATACGTGTTTATTCAATTTCATGATTTTATTTCAGGTATAGCATGCTACTAGTAACAACTGAGAGATAACAAGATGGATTAAATTGAAATGTCCTATGTGTTACATTCCTTTGTAAAATAGTTATTAAAGTAATAGAGAGGTAGAGGGGTCAAGGGACCGGCCATGTTGTACTTGAGGGTTTATTATATAATTTCTGAGGCATTTTTCACTGGTAATTCCCAAAATAATCCCCCGGTGATGTTATCATCATCCTCATTTTATGGTTGAGAAACTGAGATGACATCCTGGTGGCACCCAGCACATCTATTAGCGAGTCTTCCAACCTTCAAAAAGTTATAGGTCTATACCTGCGTTGGCAGCATGGATGCTAACGATGGAACGACACAGAGAAGATGAACATGGCCCCTGCACAAGGATGATGTGCAAATCCGTGAAGTGTTCCATATTTTCCAGACTCACAGATACAGAGAGCACACTTAACAGGGCCAGAGAGGAGGGGAGTTGGGAGAATGGGTGAAAGAGGTGAAGGGACTAAGGAGCACAAACTGGTGGCCACAAAGTAGCCCCATGGAAGTAAGTAAAGCATAGGAAATACAGTTGATAATATTGTGATAGCTATGTATGATGCCAGTTGGGGAACTGGAAATATCAAGGGGAATGCTGTGTGAAGTAAATCATTGTGTAACCACTAAGCTGTACAACCAAAACCAATACAAAATAAAATTTTTAAAAAAAGTTACAGGACGAAGTAGTCTGCATGTTAGGAAACTGATCACATCAGATACTATCAGTCCTTTGACATCTCTTGTCCTCTTACGTCTTGGCCTTCACCATGAAAAGAATATGGCTCAGATATCCCAGTGTCCCAAAAACATGGAGTAGATACAACCCAACTTAGCCTAGAGAAGCTGACTCTCAGCTAAGCTGATGACCCCAGCTAGAATCTAGTAGGAAATTTAGGTTGGAAGAAAGGGTTGTGTATGTTTTCACTGTACTCGGATTGTCATTCAACATTGTTAGTTTCAGGTGTACAGCCTAATAATTCAACGTTTGCATATATTGCGAAAGGACCACCAACGGAAGTCTAGTTACCATCCGTAGTTACCATTCATAGTTACAATTTTTTTTTTTATGGTAAGAACTTTTAAGATCTACTTTCTTAGCAGCTTTCAAATATATGATATGGTATTAACTATAGTCACAATGATGTGAATTACACCCCCATGACTTATTTTTTATACTTCCAGCTATAAAATACCTATAAACATACCATAATGAGTATGTTTATTGGGGGGGTGTGTGTGTGTGTGTGTGTGTGTGTGTGTGTGTGTGTGTGTGTGTAGCTTTCTGGCACTAGACTAGAATTTCCTACATTCAAAGGAATACTATTATTTTGTGGGAAAAAGATACAGTATCTAATATTGCCTCTTTTGAGAGGAAATGCCTTCTGGAAATAGAGTCAGATTTAGTCTCATGGAAACAAGTTGCATCCTAATACCAAGGCATTGAGTTATCTAAAGGAGCCTGGAGAAACCTCTCTTTGTTCCATTCACTGAGGACAAAGCCAAAGGTTCCAGAGCTAAGGCCACCTCCATCAAGTCATTTAAAAATACGTAATCAGTCTTACTTACAAAATATATTTAAACCCATTGCAAGCCAAATAAAAGGTGTTTTTTTTTTGTTTGTTTTATTGCCTGATTATCTACCCCTGTTTCACTTCCTGTGTTTTTATTTTTAATAAAAATTTTTATTGTTTTGGGGGGGAGAGAAAGAGTGAGAGAGAGAGAGAGAGATCAATTTGTTGTTCCATTGATTTGTGCATTCATTGGTTGATTCTTGTATGTGCCCTGAGTGGGCATCGAACCCATGATCTTGGTATATCAGGATGATCTAACCAGCTGAGCTACTTGGCCAGGGAATCACTTTCTGTGTTTTTAAAATACATTTTTATTTGCACACCCAAAATAATTAATAACAAAAAAATAAGCCTTATCCTTTATAGTAGTAACAAAGACTTAATGAAACACAGTGGTATTTAAAAGTCCCCTGTAAGCTCGTGTTGTTGTTAAAAGGCTTCAAGAAAATGGCATTTTTAATTTTTTTGTTTCCTCATCAAAGGAGTTTAACTAATTTAGCCAGTTATTATGTGCTAAGTGCCTTTTGTGGTTTGTCACTCTTGCTTGTGAGCACTGGCAAAGGTGCAGAGACTGTTAGGTGTCCTTTGCCTCTTTGTTCTGTGGCTTTGTGTGTGAGGCTCATCCTCAACAGCACTCCAAGCTTGGATCTTGCTACTTGAGGTATCAGCTGATGTGGTACCTTGGGGGAAGGAGAGTTGGTGTACATGTGTGCTTGGATAGTAGAAATGACCATTCACTCATTCATTTAGAGAGTAAGACCTCTCTAAATTTATCTTGATGGGCCAATGGACTGAGGGACTGGTTGTTGTATTTGTTAGGCCAGTCTTCCTCAGACATCTCTTATGTATCACCGAGGATCTCATTTCTGTAAATTGATTTTGTGACCTGCCACTTTACTGAATTTATTAATTCCAACAGTTTTTTGATTGACTCTTTGGGATTTTAACTATATAAGATGATATCATCAGCAAATAGCAACAGTCTTGCTTCCTTCTTCCCAGCTGAGATGTCTTTATTTCTTTGTTTAGCCTAATTGCTCTATCTAGCACTTCTAGGACTACATTGAATAGAAGCGGTAAGCTTGGGCAACCTGTTTTGTTCCTGATCTCAGAGGAAACTCTTTCCATTCTTCTCTATGGAGTATAATGTTAGCAGTGGGGTTGTCATATGTGGCCTTTATTATGTTGAGATATGTTCCGTCTATAACTGTCTCTTAAGACATTTTATCCTAAAAGGATGTTGTATTGTGTTAAATGCTTTTCTTTGTATATATTGAGATGATTATGTAATTTCTATTTTTATTTATTGATATGACAAATTAGATTTATTATTTGTGTAATGTTGAACCATTCTTGCATCCCTGGGATAAATCTCACTTGGTCAGTGTGTAAAATCCCTTTAATGAGTTCTTGAATTTTATTTCCTAATATTTTGTTGAGGATTTTTGCACCTATACTCAATAGGGATATGATGAAATAGATTTCAAGGAATATTTTACATGATAAATATTTTATATATTTAAACAGGAATATTTCAATGATGTTTTTACTTTTGTTTTCCTGTAAAAAGATGTGTTTACATTTCTGTGTGTATGTTCTTGAGCTGCTTACAGCAAAGAGTCTAATGATATTTAATAATACCTATATACCTGTCAACCAAAGTAAACAAATATTAATATTTTCCTCAATTTGCTTTAATAAGTTTTATAAAATCTCATTGTGTTCCTTATCAGAAAAAGGTGAAACATTTAGGAAGTATTCAGCCATTAACATTATGGCCTAATGTATGCCATCATAAGTAAATTACTTTAAATCAATGTCATTAAGTTTATACAGTAGGGCAGATTCAAGTTATCAATGTGATAACAACAATCACCCACAAAAGCACAAGGGATGCTTTTTCTTGAATGGAAGACAACAGGAGAGGTTTTAAATATAGAATGTGAGAAAATGCATATTACCTATATGTTTGGCAATTCCACAATGCTTAGAGAGCAACACTGTTATATTGTTAACAGCTGTTGATGTTTCTAATTGTACCATTTATTTCCTTGCAAAGCTATTGTGGATTTTCTTAACATTCATAAGAGTTATTATTCATGTGCACTTCATCATGTCTAAAAATACAGAAATAATTATTAAGAACCTCTGGGAAAGCACAGTTTCTCTTCTTTTTCAGAAATCTACATTTCTATAGTGAAATAGTTTTATCAGCTTCATAGACATTGGTTTATTACACTGTTGTTGTTTTAACCCTAAAGTTTTCCCTAAAAGGACAAAAATATATAATCAAAAGTAGATTGGCCAAAGGCCTTATTTTTCATCAGTGACGGTTTTTCTCAGGGAGTTTTTCTTCTTTAGAAACTAGAGTAACAGATTTTGGAGACTGGTCCAATTTATTTTAAGACCAATATTCTGTTTCGAAAACAGGGTTTAAGATGCCTATATTCTCAATCCTTAAGTGTAGCCACCAAATATCCCTGACAAACCACCTCCTCTTTTCTATACATTTCCACACTTTAGAACATCTTCAAAAATTCTATCTTCTGATTTTCTTTGTGAGTTAGGGGAATTGTCCCATGTAGCCATACTCAAAACCAAGGATGACAAATTATCTGATTTCTGTTTTTCTACTACAGTACCAATCATGCATACAGTTCTTCTTAATTAATACATTCCCTCCTTCCTCCTACGCTCTCGAAGCCCTCACATTTAACCTCAATTTGCATACACACTCTGTGTACGCAGTTTGTGTACAGCACAGGCTTAGTTTGTCTCCTGATTATATTAACACTCTGTACCTTACTTCCCAAATTACCTCCCCTCCCAAGCTTATCATAATTCTTTTTCTTCCCATGTATTTCTGACTTTTCATTGATCTTAGTTTAGGCTTGTTCTTTGCACCTGATGTTCTACCCATGATTTGTTTCTCCTTTTCCTTGTAGTTTATTTTTAGAACTCAGCCGCAGTCGGGCCTCTACACTTAGCCCACCCTATCATCTCTGTGCATGGTATTGTCACCAGAGAGGTTCTGTGCTGAAGGCTGGCCCGGCCCCAGCACTGTCCAGGATGTTCAGTCTCTTGACTCATGCAGGAAAGAATTCAAGAGCAAACTGAAGTGAGAACAAAAGCAAGTTTAACTTAGGTGGAGAGAGAGAAAGAGGCTGGAATGCCTCAGGGTGCCCAGGGACCAAGGGGTGAGCCTGGGCCTGGCTGCCTCCACTGGCCTAGTTGCAAGTCCCACAGGGCACCACTGTGAAAGATGCCAAAGTGCATGTCTGAGTGGACGCAGGCAAACTTGCGAGTGAGTTGCACGTGCGGTCAGTCAGTTCTTGGGATTTTATATGCTCCCCAGGGTGGGTTGTTTCTGAACTTTGTGACACCAAATTCTGACTTCCCCTTCTTGGAAAGGGGTAGGTCTTGTTCCTAATATGGTTCATTCTGGAAGTGCCATGGCACTTCCCCCTGGACCCCACTCCCTGTGGTGCCAGGTATTGTAATGATGGTATAATGAGCCTTGGGGTTGGTCTCTAGTCGGGTTTTCCTCCATCTTGGATTGACCTGGTTTTAGCCAGTCCTTGTTGCTGTTGACTTCTGTGACCCCCACAAGAGGCTCCTGCCATTAGCTATTTCCCCTTTATCATGCTTGGAGGTGGGGGCTCTAGTGAGAGGACCTAGTTGCTTCTCAGCCAGTGATGTCCACTCCTACTTTCTCATTCCACTCGTCAGGAGCTTTCCCGAACTTTTTCTCTCCTGCCTCAACATTTCAACTCAATTTGCTTTAGTACCAAATGTGGCTCCCAGGTATTATCTGTTGGCAAAAGAAAATAAAATACTTATTCATTAATCAAACATGTATTTAGTACATGCTTTTTGTCAGCACTCACATGTTTGTTGCAACAGGTTTTCTAGTTGGTTTTAATTGCAGATTTCTTCCTCAGCTCCCCAAACTTCATGTTATCAAGTTTTGATAAATTCTAACTTCCTAAAAACATGCTTTTTCATCTATGTATTTTAGTCAATGGTACCTGAAATGTGTCTATATGAATGAATGTACCTAGAGGCATTTGTGTATTTGCTATTGGTCTATGTGTAAAATTGACACTAAAACTTAGCAGTGTCTTGTTTATGATCTCTCCTGATTTTGATGCAACTTGTTACATGTTCAATACAGTTATAGATGTACAAATTATGGGGGCTTATGAAAAATCAATTTACACAAATTGACTCTTCATAGTAGAACATCCTCTTTTTCACTACATGAATTATTCTATAATGCACATTCATGTACAAAGACATCTAAAGGTTTATTTTTTTTCTTACAAACCCACTTTTCAAGGCACTCAACCGTTGCACTCTGAGACAGCTAAGCTCCTGGCTTTTTGGGCCTACACAGGTATCATATTTGTAACCATTAATATGCAGACAGGAGATGATTAAATGCAGGCATGATAAAATGTGACACCCCATAATAAATGAGGATGAAAAAATAAATTTGTAACCATAAATCATGTATTAAAATTTATGTCACAGGCTTACATTGATGAAGACAATGTAGAAATAAGAAAATATGTGATAGACCTATTTTAAAAATTCTAATGAAAGGCATTTAAATTTTACAATTTTTTCAACACCTTATCTTAGGTATTAAATTTGACTTCTTGGCCCTGAAGGTATAATGCTTGAACTTTGTGGTTTAGAATAAGACATTGGATAGTTACCAGTTTCATTATAATGCAGATTTTTAACTTTAACATTTTAAATATGACTGCTCCTATGCATCCAAGACAATGAGCTATTACTTTCCTCTTGAAAAAAAAGTCTATTTTAAAGACACAAAATTATTAAAGTTTAATCTTACCACTTACTGTACCTAAAAAGAATTTCACTATACTATTATATGCTCAGTTTTGTAAAGTTTTACAATAAATTATAAAATTTTAATCATGAAACTATAAGAACAGACCTCACTAATTAAATGATAAGAAATACTGATTAGAAAAATTAAGTGCAAAACTTAAATTTTTAAGAATACAAAATATATCCAGAAACCCCATTTAGAAAGCTACAACATCCAGGGTGTCAGTAGAAAATAACAGGACTTAACTTTCAATAAACTAGCCATAATTTGAATTTCAGATGAATGTATTCCTTCCAATATACCCCATTTGTCAGGATGTAAAATCATTCTAGTGCTATTGAAACAATTTTGGAAGTCAATTACATATGCAATGCCTAGGTTGTGTTAAGAAATGAATTTCACGGATTCATTTCAGGATTGTCTTGTGATTTGGGGGAAGGTAAAGAAATTACTCTTATCTATTAATACCTGGACAAATCTTTAGTCTTTTCTGCATTTTCTACATTCAGCACTGTCTTGTCCAATGAAGTAAATTTGTGGCCCTGCAAAGCAGCTTTTATAACACAGAGTGATTTTCTGAAGCAGTATTCATTATCTACTGTTACAGGTTGAATTGTGTTACCTAAAATAGGTATGTACGAATCTTAACACCCAGTATTTCTGAATGTGACCTAATTTGAATATAAGGCAGTTAAAGAAGTAACCAAGTTAAAATGAAGTCATCAGGATAGGCTCTAATCCCATACAACTGGTGTCCCTATTTTGGAGACATTTGGACACAGACAGACACCCATAGCAGGGAAAGTGATGTGAAGAGACAGAAAGAAGGCTGCCAGCCATCTACTAGCCAAGAGGGACCTAGAGCAGAATGTCTCCTTACACCCCTCAGAAGGAGCCAACGCTGCTGACCCCTTGACTTAGCACCTCCAGCCTGCAGGTCTGTGAGACAATGGGTCTCAGCTACCCAATCTGTAGTGCTTTGTTTTGGCAGCCCCAGCAAACAAACCCTGCTACATTGCAATTATAAACTTCTTTCTCTGTATTTTGCTAAAATAGTCCCAAACTTACAGAACATCTCTGGGTAGGTAAGAGCCTCCTGTGTTATGAAAGATCCTTTTGAGGACCCCCAATTTACCCACTAGGTCTAATATTACTTTACTAGGAAAATAGTAAATGCTCAAGAAATATCTGTTAAACCCACATGTCAATTAAGTACCATGTTGTATGCAAGTCCAACAAATGTTGTGGAACACACAGCTCCTCTTACTAACTCTCCAAAGATTTAGGGGTTAAAGCACAGAGGGATGGAATCAATTGTCCCTTCTCATTTATCCCTGATCTCCTACTTTAGGGAATTTGATATATGGCTTGACTTGTTCTTTTCGTATTTAGAGAGCATTCTGCATGGCATTGCCGAAAACATAATTCCTTTTACTAGAATTTTCTCCATGATATCACCATGCAAAGCAACCTGAGAATTTGAGACAAAAGAAAATATTACAGCAGTAACCATAGAGTATAGAGTTTCAAACTCTCAGGCATCCCAACCTTTTGTAGACTTTTGCTTATGTCAGCCAAGGGGATTTTTAAACTTTGCCCCTCCCATTTGGTTCATAGGTTTTAGGCCCAAGTATCTCATTTGGCCCCTAATTTCTCTATGATTCAATGGCCTCTCCATGTTTTCCCCTGTGGTCCTTCTTGCTATGGACTGAAATGTGCCCCCCGAAAGTCATTCACTGAAGCCCTAACTTTCAATGTGATGGCATTGGGAGCTGGAGCTTTGGGGAGGTACTTAGGTTTAGGTGAGGATGTGAGGTAGGGCTCTCGTAGTAAGATCGGTATTCCGATCAGAAGATGCACCAGAGAGCTTACCCTCCCGTCTCTCCCGCACGCATCTAGGAAAAGCCAAATGAGGACACAATGTGAAGGCAGTTTTCGACAGGCTAGGAAGAGAGCTCTCAGCAGAACCCTGCTATATTGACATCCTGATCCTGGGTTTTCAGCTTCCAAAAAAGAAATGCTTTTGGTTTAAGCCACTCAGTCTATGGTATTTTGTTATGGAAGCCAGAATTGACTGAGACACCTCTCTCCTAGGTTTCCTTGAAACTCAATCTGTTCTATTTCATTTTGCTAAGAAACTTAGCTCTTTACTCATCACATACCTCCCTGTGCAAATCCAGAATGGTATGTAAGGAGCCATACTAATCAGTGGTCATCTATTTTTTGTGTGTTGTCTCCTAGACATTCAGAAAAAAAAATGATATGCAGAAAAAAATGATAAACCTCCTACATTTCTAGATTCACTTCTAATTCTCTGAAGGGAAGGTAACTTGGGGGTAATATTGTATGTTACAATTTTTTAATGATATAAATTATGCTACTCTGCTTAGAAGAGTGACTAGAGTTAATTTGGATTATAAATAAAAACTCTTTATATGTTTGTTGAACACACAGTGCATGACCTGAATAAATGAATTAGCAAATCAATAATCATAATGATGAGAGAAGGTAAATAACTGAACCAGACAGACCTGAATTCAGATTCTAAACATGACATTTATCCTCCTGATGCCCTTGGGAGTTACGTTCCTCAACCATTATTTTTATTTGTAAAATTAAGTTTAAAATGTTTCACTCCAAGTGTATCTGGAAATCAAATAAGATAGCACACCTAACATTATTGTCTGGTTAGTTACAAATGCTCCAAATCAGGCAGAAAATGATCGTTATTTTCTCATGAAAGTCTAATCCTGACCATCCTCACTTAGATTTACTGCTAGTGCCAATGACTTAAAATGGCACACATGCCCATCCACACACGTAAGTGTGTGTTTGTGTGGGTGTATGTACACACACATATACGTATAAGTGTACACAGGGCCTGGCAAAAATAATGTTCCTTTTTATCACAAAATCTTTTATTAGAAAATCATAAGCATGTAATTCTGTAACATAACAATATCACACTTGAGCACACCGTATGACATTCTAGGTGAAATGTTCCAATTGCTGTCCATTTCATGCCAGACATTCACATACCGTACCAATCACACTCAGACAAGCCTTACTTCTGCTGGACCATGTGTGTGTGTTGTGGTGGGGGTGGCTACTTTTTTATGTGAGATAAAATTATATATACTTAGGAGAGATGAAGAAAATCTTAAAAGTAATTCAGAACCTTGGGCTCTTGCTCCAGAATTGTGTAGTGCAGTTGATCTCACGTGCATGAGGAGGTTTGGGAACGTAAAAACAACAACAACAATAACAAAACACAACAGGAAGTCCCTGTCCTTGCTCCACTGTGTTTATACCTATACTTTCAAAAACATGATGTTAAAGGTGATATTAGTTGAACAAAACAACATTATTTCAGCTATTCCAGAAGCTAGTTGACAGTAAGTGGTCCCTTGAGGCAAGATGCTTCCCAGCAGCATCGCTTGCTACAGTATTTGTTCAAAACTGAGGAGTGATTTGTAAGATCTGTCCCTTCAGGAAAAAATGTGATATTAACACCATGTAGCTAGTGCACAACCAACAGCCCCACCAAAAAAAAACCCAAAAAACAAAACAAAACAAAAAACCTCACTGAAAATGAAAGCAAAAACCTCAGCCCAGCAAAGGGACAAACATATCATCACTTTCCATTTTTGCTTTGAGTGAAAGGTTCATTCCATAGCAGGGGAGGTAATCCCCACTGTGCTCTAGTTGAAATGTACTAGGGAAAAAAAAAACAAAAAACAAGAAGAGTAAATTTTCAAAGAAAGAGCTCTGGATTCTTACTGAACATTTATTATTATTTCTTCGGCGTTGTGAGTTCTCTTGAGTTTAATCAAAGAACTTCATGAAGTGCCTGTGCCAAGTCTCAAGTTAGAATGTGAAGGAGCTGTGTCCAGCCGAGTTCTCTGAGCGCCTAGTCTACAACATGCTCCTCAGGCCCTAGTTGTTGTTGTTCTTGATGATGATGTTGTTCCTGGGTTACAGAAAAGAAACCACGGGTCACATCATGGCACTGATGTCCGGGATAAAGCCTCCCACAAGCAGCAGAGCTTGGTCCAGAAGCTCGTGAATGAATGGCAAAGGCAATGGGAAGCATCTGGGGCTTATTATAAGGATACAGGAGCCAAATGAGGAAGCCTGGAAAATGTTAGTTCGGAGTCACTTAAAGAACATTATGTAAGATGTCACAGCAAGTTCACGTTGCCCCACATTGCTACCTGAGAAGTAATGCTGTGGAACAGTTAAGGGCAAGACTGTTTGTATGTAAAGCTCAGTCATTTAAAGAAATACCATTCTTTAAATTCAAGGAAAGTGTTCAATCTGCCTAGGCTCCTATTTTACTGCATCAAAAATTAGCATCATGAGACAGCAATGCATGCATTATAGGCATGTGATAAAGATGAAGGAAGTTAGTATGTGTTTTGGAGAGTCCCTGGCTATTGTAAGTGTTCCACAGCTCTTAGCTGTCAGTAACATGGTTATTTGAGTCTTCCTTGTCACAACTCTCTGATGGTTTTGGCTCATTTATTTTCCTATCAACTAATGGCTTTTGCTTACTTCCTTACCTCCATATGTCTCTCTGCTGCTGTGGATGCAAAACCATCTCTCTGTTTGTCTCATATTTGGATTCCTCAAGGAAACAGATATGATCAGACTCGTTAGTTATTATCCAACATACTGTTCTTAGAGCAGAACACTTCACTTCTATGAAACTACCTCAGACACCAATCATAAGATAGTCAGTTCCTGCTAGGATTGTGTATTCCTCTGAAATAAAACATGACAAAATGTAGGTTAGTGAAGCCAGCAGCAGATTTCCTTCATACGTAGCTTGAGCTTTGATCCATCTCCAGTCTAGTCCGCCTCCCTCTGTCCTTGCCCCATGGAGCCCACCGCAATTAATATTCTTCCCTCATGCACATCAAAGAGAAGCCAAATGGCCCTCTCCTACTTCAAACCCACAGTGAAATGGAAAATAGGTAACATAAAATGGGAGGCATGTTAAACCAGCAGGCGCTACACTTTCAAAGCAAGTAGTGAAAGATGTGCTCACCGATTAGTGATTTGATCTACCGCTTATGATATTTTATCTGGACCAGAGACCATAGTGGTGCTGATTTTTTGTATCAGGAATGTTGATGTGTTCTGCTTATCTATTGCAGTGCAGGTGCTTATGATGACAAAATAAAGATGCATCTAATCTCTCTTTATAAGTTCAGAAGGTATTTCTCAAATATCCATGCCAACATCTGGGTGGTATAGTCTCAATCTGGCCTATAAGCTCAACACAGTTCAGAGTCAAGTCTCCGCTGAGCAGCCTACCTCCTCACGGAGGCCATCACGCTACAGAGAGGGTGGGGGAGCTCTCTGGGCTCTCGTTTACATCACGCTAACTCTGTTCATGCGGTCTCCGTTCTTATGACCTAATCGCAGCCTCAGGGCCCCCTGCTGATAACATCATGCTGGGGGTTAGGTTTCAACGTATGAATGTTGGGGGGTACAAACATTTGATCCACAGTGCAAGGTATACCAGGATCTGTGCCACCCACATTCTAAGGCCTCCCAAGAGGATCCTTAAGCAGTGATTTCAATCCAGAACACTGAATCCAGAGCGTGTTCTCTTTCTGTTGAACATGAGATCTCACAATGACACTGTGCATGATACACAGAATCACAGACACACAGGTTTTTAACTCTCACCCACGTGTATCAAATTCCAAACTCCTTGGTGACAGAGAACAGTTCTATGCCTGTTTTTATGTCTCAAAATGCCTAGCAATAAGTGAACAGTCTCAATAAATAATTCAGTTCTACTAAGTTCCAATGTGTAATATAAAAGAACCACACTCTATCTTGTTACATACCTTTGTTCAGTTTTGTAAAAAATCATGGAAGTATATACTTATAAATTTGTATATAAAGGGTGTTCATTAAGCATCAATAAATAATTTTAAAGGTGTTCACTTTCTGAAGGCATTTGCATATTAACAATAAGAATATAACACACCACACAAAAGACCAATTTCAGATTTAGAAACAAACATTATGTCTGCAATGACGTGCAGAGAATAGGACATCTGTGGTGTTCTTAAAATAACAGGCTATGAAGCATAACCAAATCTGTAAAGTTCAGGGAAGTTTACACTCTATAAAATTGTTGAAGTTGTTTTTGCCATAAATATCTATGAATACCTTTAGTAAGACTAATATAAATGTGTCAGTTTGTTTATTTTGGATTTATATGCCTCCCACTGCCTTGGAGAACTTAAGATACCATTTACAATGTTAACAGTGCACCCTTGCTTTCAAGATGGTGATGTAGGTAAACACAACTCACCTCCTAATACAGCCACATCAAAATTACAGCTAAACTACAGTAAGCCACTATTCAGAACCACCAGATATTGAGCTGAATGGAAGTCCTACAACTACAGAATTAAAGAAGAAGCCACATCGAGACTGGTACAAGGGGCAGAGACACAGAACAGGCTGGTCTCACACCCATGTGAGGCAGATAAATCAGGAGGGATATCGCAGGAGTGAGGAGTCCCAGCCCCACACCAGGCCCCCAAGCCCAGAGCTCAAGTGCCAAGATTAGTCCCCATAATTTGTCACTGTAAAAGACAGCAAGGATTGAGGCTGTGGAAGACAGAAACTGCTGGACTCCCTGGCAGTTCCTCTTCAAGAATCCATGCACTATCTTACTACACTCCCTCCCTCTGAGCTCTAGCACCAGGGCAGCAGTTTGAAAGGCACCAGAGAATACAAGGAGGAACTGAAGCGTCTGGCATCAAGGCAAATGCTATGGGGCAGCTTTCTCCCAGACAGAGGTGCTGAAGAGGCCATTGTTCCTTTTCTGGCCCCTTTTTCCACAGAACCAGCAGGCGGGTACTATATTTGATACTCAATCAACCTGGCTCACCATTTGCCCCACTCTGATGATTCCCTGAGACTCTGCCCTACCTAATATTGGGCCAACCCAAGCTGTTTCCAGTGGTTTTCATAGAAGTGGCTTGTCTGGTCTCATGCTCCAGTTTTTCCTAAATTCTCTCAAACAAACAGCATCTGGCCTCAGCGAATGCCATAGCTCTTGCTAAGTCGTCCCAGGCCTGGCAGTAGCAGCAGCCATCTGAAGACTGTTTTGAAGCTTATGCTGGGTTACCCTGGACAGAACGCAGGTGGTGGCTGACCTTGGCCTGCATTTCCTGGCAGGACCCAGAGCCTATACACACTATGCACATCAACAGACCACGTCAGAGCACTGCCACCCAACCAACTCAAGTGACACTCAAGGGGCCAACTCAGTGGGCACCACAGCCCTGCTGAAGTAAGTCCTGCTCTGTGGAGTGGGCCCCTGCACACCAGGTCCTCCACAGGAGTTTGAGGTTGGCGGTTAGTCATCATAGCCAGCCCTTACAGCTGTTTGACCTGGGTAAATCCCTTCCATGGGATTTTACCTCTCTCACCTCAGATTTCAAGGTCTTGATTCTTTCCATGGCTGTTCCTCCCTGTCGAGTGGGGGTTTTCATAGACTTTGAAGCAGGCACTGTCTCATTTTTTAATGTCACAAACCAAGGGTCGCTCATCTACAAGTTCTCTAAGTGTCACTTTTCTCAGACTGTTTATCCATATTTCAATCCTTGGAACTGTCTGTGTCCCATGACTCTGTGCCCGCCGGGCTCCTGAGCCCTCCCCTCTCTCCCCCACTCCCGCATAGCCCCCCTTGTCCTGGGGCCCACCTCCTGCCCCTGAGCCAGCTGCTCCATTCAGGCCATTTCTGCCTTGCTGTGTCCCTTCTTCAGAGCTTTTAGTCATTTTGGGGATTTGCAGTGTTTCTGATTTAGGTTAGAAGGGAAGCTTATTTACTCATTTACCATTTTCTGTATTCTCAGTGAGAGGCATCTGATCTCTCCTAAAGACAGAGTGGTATTGGTATAACATCTCTCCCATCCCATTTCTCCATCTTTTTCTCTATCACTGCTCTTAAAAGGCATGAAGCTCCTGTCTCCACCAACCATGACTTGCTCTTCCATTGACTTGCCACAAGCAATCAAAGCTCTACTACAAAAGGAGGGTGTACATAGCCCACAGAGTGGGTGCACCTCAACTACCCAGCTTCAGTGATTGGGGAAGCTGTGCCACTGGACCCTACAGGACACCTACTACATTGGCCATGCTACCAAGCCAGGGAGTCATAGGAGCTCTACCTAATACATAGAAATAAACACAGAGAGGCTGCCAAAATGAAGGAGACAAAAAAACAAGGCCCAAATGAAGGAAAAGAACAAAACCCCAGGGAAAAAAAGCTAAACAAAGTGAAGACAAGCAATCTACTAGATGCAGAGTTCAAAACACTGGTTATAAGGATGCTCAATGAACTTAGTAAGAACTTCAACAGCATAAAAAAAGACATGGAAACCATAAAAAAAAAAACCTGTCAGAAATGAAGGGTACAGTAACTGAAATGAAGAACAATTTATAGGAAATCAACAGTAGAGTGGACAAAGCTGAATATCAAACCATTGATTTGAATATAAGGGAGCAAAAAATGCCCAATCAAAACAGAAAGGAAAAAAAAAAAAAGAATCCAGAAAAATGGGCATAGTGTGAGGAGCCTCTGGGGCAACTTCAATTATACCAACATTCCCATCACGGGCATGCCACGAGGTGAAGGGAGAGAGCAAAAAATTAAAAATCTATTTGAAAAAATAATGATAGAAAAATTCTCTAACTCGATGAAGGGAATAGACATTCAAATCCTGAAACTGCAGAGAGTCCCAAACAAGATGAACCCAAAGAGACCTTCACCAACACACATCATACTTAAAAGGTCGAAGTTTAAAGACAGAGAGAATCTTAAAAGCAGTAAGAGAAAAGCAGTTAGTTACTTACAAGGGAGCTCCTATAAAACTGTCAGCTGATTTCTCAGAAGAAATTTTGCAGGCTAGAAGGGATTGCCAAGAAATATTCAAAGTGATTAAAAGCAAGGACCTACAACCAAAATTACTCTATCCAGCAAAGCTATCATTTAGAATCAGAGGAGAGATAAAGAGCTCCTCAGAGAAGACAAAGCAAAAGGAGTTCATCATCACAAATGAGGAGTATCATATGAAATGTTAAAGGGTCTCCTTTAAGAAGAAGATCAAAAATATGAATAGTAAAATAGCAATAAATACATATCTATCAATAATTTAATCTACATTAAAAAAATAAATGAAGAAGCAGAATAGAAAAAGTATCATAGATACAGAGAATGTTTTTATGGTTGCCAGATGGGAGAGGGGTTGGGGACATGGGCCAAAAAGTTGAAGCAATTAAGAAGTACAAATTGGTAGCCACAGAATAGTTATGGGGATGTAAAATACAGCATAGGGAATATAGTAGCCAAGGAATATATATGTAGGACCCATGAATATGGACAATGGTGTGGGGATTGCCTGAGGGAGTAAGAGGGGTCTGGGTAGAGGGGAGCAAAGAGGGAAAAAATGGGACAACTGTAATAGCATAAACATATATAATTTAAAAATATGTTAAGAAAATATATTAACCCAAATCCAAGACACACAGACACTTCACTAAGACAATTATTTTACAATAATAATAATCACCACTGCATTCTTTTCTTTATCTCATTAATTCTATTTATTTTACTTCAGTTTTCCTTTATCTTTAATTATTTTCTCCATTTATGACCACTCATCTAAAACTATACATTTAGTTTCATACCTCACAGAATCAGGTGTTGGTTGGCAAAATATTTTCTCTACAGTGTCAGGCAGTATGTATTACAGACTTTGCAAGCCATATGAATCAGAACAATTGGGCATCTTTGTGTTGCAATAAAACTTTATTTTCAAAAGCAGACAGTTGCTCAGATCTGACTCACAAACAGTTCTTTTCCCACTGTGAGTCATAGTGACTAAGGGATCATAAAGCTCAGTTGGAAAAATATTGCTCAAAAAGTAGCTATTCTCCAACATTTAGCCTTAGAACTTCTTTATACTCTTAAAATTATTGAAACAAACTGACTTTTAAATGGGTTCTATTTATCATATTAGAGGTTAAAATTGAGAAATTTAAAAATCTGTTTATTAAGTCATTTAAAAATAATAAATTTCATGTTAATGGAAATGACACATATTTATGAAAAAATAATTGTTTCACAGAACACAAGTAAATTACTGATCAGAGCAGCATACTTTTACATTTAACAAATCTCATTAATATCTGGATTAAAAGAGCATGGCTGTATTCTTGTTTCTATTTTTGCTTTCATTCTGGTGAAGCACAGCACATTTTTTTTGGTTAAATATGAGGAGAAAACAGGCTCACACTTGTATGTATTGGAAAAGTAAGGAGTATTTTAATAGCCTTATCAGGTAATTATGGGTATCCTTTAGTGATACTACACTAAAACTTAATCGTAGTTTCTTAAATGTTAGTTATAAGTTTGAAAACCATATTAATGAATGTTTGCTAACATCATGACTGATCTCTCTAAATATTGGAAGCTGTGAACCTCATGATAGTGCATTCACATTTTCTAAAGTGTGAATTTGCTTGAAACTTGATTTTTTTTTTAGATTTTTGATACTACATAATATCACTTATTTTTCTTGAAGTGACAAGATTGCTTTATTTATTTGTGAGGAAAGATCTGCCAAACACCCGAGCTTGAAGAGCCTTCATTTATTTAAGTGTAGTAAAGAATTTGACCTTGCCCCCAAAGAGGTCTGACCTATTTCTCCAGGTTCTTGGAGATAATCTCCAAACCTTTGGACTCGCGTGCCTCTATGCATGTCTTTGTTTACTTTAAGGCCTTAGATTGTGCCAGATAATAACACATAATTTAGGCCAGGGTTTTGGGGCATGCCAACACACTGGTTTGGGGAGCTTTGGGTTGTGCCATATCAGCTCAGCTTTCCAAAGGCTGGAGACTGAGGCTATCTACGTGGGCAGCCAACCAGGTTTGTGTGACCAAGCCCGAGGGAAGGATGGACCCGGAGCCTAGGGTGTCCTTGATTGGAAATATCCCACACTTGTTGCCACACACTGATGTCAGAAAGTAATGCTGCTCTTGAGTCCACAGGGAGAAGATACTGGAAGATTTGTGTATGGAATTTTCATGAACTCTGCTGAAGTATGTGCTTCTGCTCATGGTTGGTTTTTTATCAGTATCCTTGAGTGCTATGAACTATAATCATGTGTGTAACAACTTTTAGTGAGTTCTTTGAGCTTATTTTTAGCAAATTATTGAACCTAAGGGTGGTCTTGAGGACCTCTGAACTTTAAATATGTCTCAAGCAGAGTGGTCTTATAGATGAATGGCAATAAAGAATGCATTGGCCACTGGTATTGCTGGATATTACTACCTCCATTTGTGCCAAGACCCCAGTAGTATTACCCATTATTGATTTTCTACTAGTTTCCATCCATTAAAAAGAGAGAATAATGTCTTAATTGCTTAATAGATATAATTATGAACCCACAGACCACCTAAAGTAATGTTAGAACTCCCAAGGAGAGATGTGCCTTACTTTGAAAACAGTTTCTATCAAAATAATGTGACATATAGCATATTATATATATATATATATATATATATATATATATATATATATATATATATCTCAGTAATTCCCTACTTAATAGCCTCAATTCCACTTAAATTAAAAGAGAGAAGCTAAATTGTAAGCTTGGTTGGAAACTCTTCCATTAATTTCATGTTTCTGAACTTCTTTGCTATTGATCGGGGTCTCTCATTATCTTTCATTTTAATCCCTTTTGTTTCCTGGGATTTTGCCACCTGCTTCAAGACTTGCAAGGCTGTTCTCTTACTTCTCATACAACCATGAGTTCATTCATCTATCTGTGCTCTCAACTTAACACATACTCATTCACACTCTAACACACTTCATATGTCTATATTCCTCTCATTTTCCATGTTTCTTCTTCATGCTTTAAGCCTCGTCTTTAAATACCTCCTCCCCAAAAAGGCCTTCAGTGACTATCCTGTTTCCTTTTTCTTTTATTTATTGTGACATTTTTCATTGACTAGTATAATGTCTGGTAGATAAGGTGCATAAAATGCAATGAGCTGAAAAAAAAATAATGATTGAATATAAAGAGCCTGATGAATTTGGTTGTCAGCTGTCATTTTGCAGCGAGATGAAGCATGCTAAGATCTTGATAACATCCTCTCATTTAAGCTGTATCCCTTCATTTATTTATGCATGCATAGATGGTGGATAGATGGCTGGATAGACAGACAGACAGAGAGATAGATAGCTGATACGTTCATATACTCACAAGCTGGCAGGTGACAGGAGTTGCAAACTTGTTAAATGTTTGAGTAAAGGAATTGTAGCCATATTTTAAAGAACATTCAGCTTTATGATTCTACAGAGTTATCAAACATGCTTTCAGAACACTCTTCGGTGCTTCTTGATCTTTTGCTTTATAGAATCACATTATTCTTAATATACTTTTTCTCTTAAAAATAATTAAGCAATTTGCATTCTACCATTTTGTGTAGACAACAGAATTTCTTGACCTCAAGAATTAACTCCTATATGGTTTTCACAGTCCTTGCCCTCAGACCCTCTTTGTTGGAGGGAGGTATGGGGAAGTGAGCATTGCTGGAACCGAAGGAACAATCAAACAGGGTAGGCCGGCATCAGGCATCATCAAATTTATGAAAACAAAGGCCAAATCAACCAGAAGAGTCACTATGTAGTATATAAAGGTGGAAATACCTGTGCAGATTACTCAGTCCAACTTCTTAATTTTATAGAACCAATTTTTGAAGCTTACTTGGGGCTAGCATTTAGTATTAACAGTTTGTGCTGTATGTATTATACCAATGGCATTCTACATTAATTACATACATTTCTCCACCACGTTGGAAGGAAGCTCCAATATATAATAGCAGGTAAAGATGTATACTGTTCATCCCTTAAACTTTCTCCTCAACAAACTGCTGTTGAGAGACCCATCTCTGCTCATTCCTGCCCTGAGACACAAGGCTGCCTTGGGCCCTCTATTTGTCCCGGGGATGAAGAAGCCAGAGAACCAGATTTGGATAAGACACAGGACACAGTGTGATTACTACCCGATGTCTGGATTCCTCTCACAGCTCCCCAGTTGCTCTTGGGGTTCTCTTACCATGAAAATAAAATAAAGATCTGTTACAAAGCAGCAGAGGACAAGGAGTAGTAAGAAGGATTTCCAAACATCTCGTATAAAGTTAGAGAAGCTTTCTGTACTCCATTTTTTTATTTGCAGAAAAGCAAACTGAAGCCCAACATTATACAGCCAACCTAGCACCCAGATTTGTTTAGTCCCAGGAGAGTGTTTTTTTCACATCCCCCAAGACTTTCTTATCTCTCAATGTGTGATCAAAAACTTTGACTTTTTTCTGCTGAAGAAAAGTATTCCTTAAGTTCTTCCTATGTTGTGAATCTCTAAATGCTTCTGTTAGCTAGAAATGGCAGAGCCCAACTTTTTGGGTAGGAATATTTTAAATTTAAGTAATATTTTTAATTTCCATATCTAAATATTTAAAAAATACATCTACATTTAAAATTTAAATTTGAAATTAAAATAACAAATTGAGCCCTGGCTGATGTGGCTCAGTGGAATGAGGGCTGGCCTGCAAACCAAAGGGTCACTGGTTCGATTCCCAGTCAAGGGTACGTGCCTGGGTTGTGGGCCAGGTCCCCAGTAAGGGGTATGTGAGAGACAACCACATATTGATGTTTCTCTCCCTCCCTTTCTCCTTCTCTTCCCCTCTCTCCAAAAATAAATAAAATCCTTTTTAAAAGCAAAAAAATATTTAAAAAAAACCGAAACTGTGAGTAGCCAATTTTGGTTCTGTCCGTGGTGCTCACATCGAGATTCAGAGGTCCCAAAACTGCAGAGATGGGTTAACACAGGCGCGCGCGCGCGCGCGCGCGCGCGCGCACACACACACACACACACACACACACAAAGTCCAGCACAGCAGGAGAGCCTAGCTTACGCACAAAGAGGGTAAAGAATATTGGCAGAAAGACATTCTGAATACTGTGCCTGAAAGGGGGGCAGCTGCCTCCCTCCTGCAGAGAAGCAGGAGAGGGGGAGAAGAAAGAAATCACACCAGGACAGTGGTTCAGAACTAAATCTGTGGCCAGCACTGGACAGTTGTCTTTTTCTCTTTATATGGATAGCCTGAGAAGAGGTTCAGGGTATTATGCAGGACAATGGAAAGCCACCCAACCTGCCTGGACAAATATCTGTGAAGGAATGTCAGGGACAAATTGTCCAGCAGAAGTTAAAAAGATTTCTGGTTTTTAAGAACTTGTAGTGATCTAAAGAGAAAGAAATAAAATTATACTTCCTTGTCACCTCTTTTCCTTGCTAAGTGGATTCAGCTTGTTCTTTTTCTTTCCCAATATTGAGCAGCCATTTCATGTGGGCTCCTGTTGGCTTAGGAGTAATTTCCTTTGCCCTCAGCCCATGGATGGACTATACACTAGTCACCTCTAAGTGCTGTTCCACTCTGGTTGGATCTAATTCTTGTCATTCCTGTTAAAGTACTTTGGGGCCTCCCCAGTCTTGTCCAGCAACCCGAACTCTGTGTATCATGGAGTTGGATTGCCGAAAAAGAATAGCTCCTTCAGCAGGCAAACAATTTTATAATATATTGAAATGGAGCTTTGGGGGTGGAGAAATTTCCACAACCATTGAAGCGATCAGAGAGGGAACAATAAACAGAGCTGTTTAGGCTGGATGATGTGCTGTACTGGATGAACGATTTCCTGTTCTCCCACCGCGCCTGCCCCATTAGCCGTGGTCATGAAAGGATAGGGAGCCCTTAGGAGCTTTATGGTTTTGCATTTATTGCAGCTTGTCTTTATGAATTATACTTTGTTTGTTAAAAATGAAAAAAATATACCCTAAATGTAAACAAGATTTACTTATAGTGATTGACTCTGGGTGGTAGTGTATTTCTATATTTACATATTATCTGCTTACCAAAATTTCTAAAATGAAAATGCATTACTCTAATGATCAAGAGTAAATAAAGCAAATTACAGAAGGCAGAGCTTTATAAATTAAACTCGATGGGTGTTTGACTACAGTTGTCATTGTCACCTCATTCCCCACTCCCAAAACTAATACACCCACAGAGAATGCTGGTCTACTGAGCTGATTTTCAGTCATTAACGGAGGTTGTATCTCAAACTGTTGTGGGGGTTTTAAGTCTTGTTGTATCAATGTGCATGTCTATTAGATTAATGACTCTTTTTTTTTTCAGTTTTCAAGATGGGTCACTCGCCTTTCCAATGTTACTGGAAAGAATAGTGTATGGGAGCCTTGGTGCAGTAAGATCAGCTGGCCAGTGGCTGCCAAGGGGCCTCACCAAGGCCGAACTACTGTGGCCTGTCCATTGTCTTGAACTTCCCTTTGTAGACTTGTCACTCCACTTATCAGCCCTGTGATTTTTAGGAAGCTTCTTATATCCTTCTGCCTCAAATTTAGTATTTAAAATGGGAAAAATAGTGTGACACCTATAGCAAAGAATTAACACATTGTCATATATATGTGTACAAGGTGGGGCAAAAGTACATTTACAGTTGTTCACATGGAAAATAATTCAATAATTGCTAAATAACACAAGAATAAACAGTGTTTTGTACACTCACAACTGTAAACCTACTTTTGTTGTACCCTGTATATACACATATATGTGCATAATTTATAATGATTTTATATATATAAAACATATATGTAATATTTATATGTGTGTATGTGTGTGTGTGTGTGTAATGGTTTTAAAAGACACAGAGCTCAGTATCAGAAAAAGGTCCAAACCTATTAAGAACAAGCAAGTTATAGAAAAGTAAAGGTGGAGGTCAATAAAATGAAAGGGTGTTAACTTCCTTGGTATCATAGATTTGTACACCAATGAGTCCCTTTGTTTTGCACACATGGGTAGATCATGAGTTTGTTGTAATAATTAGAGGATTCATTTCTACAATAGGCTTAAAATAATACCTAATATAAGAAAATGGTTTGAATAATGATTATGCCTTCCAAAAGCCTTTGAGAAGAGGAGATATGTGGCCTAACTAATATTTATGGGCTCAGAGATTGGGGTATGGCTCCTGGGAAGAAGAGAACAGATTGTTGGCAAGAGGAAGAAGGGAAGGAGAATGTACCATATTCTGGGGGCTACTGATACTAAGAAACCAAAGCAGAAGTCCATTTTATACAATGATTTATCAAAGTGTAAGCTCACCTTTTAGTACTGCATTAGTACTCAGCTTTCTTCTACCTCCTTCTCTTATTTCTTCACCTTTTCCTCATCCTTCATCCATCTCATTATCATCAGTACATTCTCATTACAATTATCTTTAACTGAATACCGTATTCTTTGACTTGTAGGACATTAGGCTGTCTGTCTATCTATCTATCAATCCATCTATCTATCAGCTAGAATTCAGAACAATCTTTCAAGAAATATATCATCCTTATTTTTGATAGATAATAAAACAACATTCCAGAGTAGTTATTCATGCTGCTTGAATAACTACTCCATCCAGTAAAAGCCATGGTAAGGTCATGGTTAAAAACAATTTTTCTGATATCAAAGTAAATTATTTTAGGTTGGAGAGAGAAAAATAAATGTGGCTCATACCAGGGACGCTGCCTTTCTGTTCTGTGACAGTGGGGCTCATTGCAGAACTCACGCATGGGTGGGGAAAGATGTTTGTTTAGACAACAGACTAATTTCAGGAATGGGATGTCGCCAAGGGCAGTCTCTGGACAGAGCATCACCCTAATGTGGTCTCTCCCAGCAAGTGGAGCTCTCAGCCTCCACCAGCTGCAGACATTCACAGCTTCTGGGGGAAGTGGGAATTTTTTAGGTTCTCTTTCAGGGACTCCCTAAATCTCTCTCTTCTTCCTTGGGCATATGTAAACTGATTTTTCAAACCTGTAAGCGTACTGGGTAAATACTGACAGAGTAGCAAACAGAAAGCAAAGAGAAGGGGAAAATGTCAATCCCTTACATATGAAAAATAAATTTTAAAAAATCTTTTAAGACATTCTAAAATGTTGCCACATTAGCAGCTCTCAAAACTGTGGAGTAACGTTAACCTATGTGTGCAGAACTCGAAGCGCATTTCCTGTGGAGCTTTCCTGCTGTTCAAAGCAGGAGGAAAGGAGAGGAAGCATCTCACTTACGAGTTCGCAGTGCGAATTATTTTTAACTTAGAAAGTATGTTTTTGATGAAATTCTAAGTTTTCTTTCATTTTTATGCACGCCCCCTACACACCCTCTGCTCAAGCCGGGGACTATTTCTTGCCATTCCCCAAACGTTCCAAGCTCTTTTATATTCCATGATGTTGCACATGTTTGTTTTCTCTCTCTCTCTCTCTCTCTCTCTCTCTAATGGAGATACCTTTAACAGGAACTCTGCCAACTCCAAACTTACAAAGCAGATAAAATGTCACTTCCTCTGTCAGACCTTCCCGAAAGCCTTCACTGCATCGGACATGCTCACTCACTCTGTTTGTGCCCCTGTTAACAGCACGTATCTTTCCATCTTTACACTAAATACATTTCAATCATATGGTGCTCATTAATCTGAGTTTCCTGAGCCCAAGGTTTGTATCTCCTACATTAGTTGTCTTCTGAGGTTGACAACTACTGTGAACTCTTTATATGTATACACAACACACACATACAACACACACACACACTCACACACACACATACATAGATACTGATGAATGAATTTCAACGCTTCTCCTGGACGCTCCTTGCTTTCTATTCAGGAGATAAACACATTTTATAAGGATTTTATTGTACAGTAAGCAACTCTATAGAAAGTTACCCCAAAGTTAATAAATAAATAAATAAATAAATAGGAAAATAAGTGATTCCAGTGTGTTTACCATCTCAGAAAGAGCAGACCATTACCATCCATGAAGGATAATCATGCCACTGTGGTTCCGTGCCTTATTCTTGTTACTCAGTTTTGAGTTCCGGTCCTACCTTGGGTCTTGCCAGTTCTAATTTTCTGCCTGGTTTACCTCACTGCTCTGAGAGCTATTATCTTCACCTCTAAATTGAGAATGACTTGCTCATATCATGGAGGTTTCGTGAGGATCATCGGGTGCTTGATATACGGCATAAGGTGAATACATTGTAGCCAACTATTTTGCCAGCACAGTCAACCCTTGGTTTCACAAGTAAATCCTAGAATTGGACATCTGCGGATAGATGCACTGATTGGTGTACCTGCGGAAAGCTGGATCTTGTATGGCCAATCAACTGGCACAGCGGTACAGTGTGCAGAACACTGGATTAAGAGTCAAAGTTAGCTGACTCATCGGATGTGTGGCTGGAAGTGGCAACAGATAGGGAAGGGTCTTACATAAAGTTTTGCATTTTGATTCTGGTCCAGCCTTTTCAATAATTATATTTGTGATCTTAGACAAATGATATCTTTATAATGAAGAGTCCATTTCCCCATTTGCTAAATGCACGTCTCCTCAATATCTAACTCCCAGCTATTTTGTAGTCATTAAATAATATTATAACAGAGTTGTTCACTCAATGGTTTCTGCATGTCAGGCACTGGGCTAAGCACTGAGCATGAATCATCTCATTTAATATTACAAAAATCTATGAAGCACAAGCTACGGTCTTTTTGTAAATGAGAATATCAGGGTTTTGTGGGAGCTGAGTTCCCAATGAAGCACAGCCAGTCTACCTGGATTCAAAGCTCACCCTTGCAGTGCTGAGCTGTATTGCTTCCCTTTAAATGTAGTACATGTAGCAAAACCTTGCTCTGGGATTACTAACGGCAAGACATAGGGATGAATAGGACAAATGAATTCTCTCCTTTTATGACAGTTGCATTCAAATAGGAAAGAAACCAGCAAACAATATAGTTGCAGTTAGTGTTGATAAATTTGAAAAAAAAAAAAGTAGAATGATAGGGTAGCTTGATAAGGCAGGAGCAGAGAAGGCCTTTCTGAGTTCATAACATTTATTCTGAGACCTCGATAATGAGAGGACTGCGCTTGGTAAAGGGACGGAGCATCATCTGCGTGTTGCTCCACAAGTGTGCCCTGAGGTGAGTGTAAGCAGAAATCAATCACTGACTCAGTCAATCAGCCTGCCAGTCAGCCAGCCAGCCGGCCTACCGTTAGGTTCAGCCCTTCCACTGATTGGCTGTAAGACCTTAGCAGCGGTCCTTAACCTGCACTGCATAGGAGATCTTTTGAAAGCACCGATGTCCTCAGGGTTTCTGATTTAATTGGCCTGGGGTGGAGCGCAGTATTTTAAGATTTAACAAATCCTTAGGCAAGTCTAATCATCAGCCTGGTTAAGAGTCATAAACCTAAGGAAAAACATCTCCTATCTTTAAGGCTCATTTTTTTAACATGAAAAAAGAGGAGGAAAACACAAGCAAACTCCATTAGAGTTGAGCCGTGCGAATCAAAGTGTGATGACCCGGCAGCACCAGAGTTGTGGGTCCTGCTAGTTCCCAGTGAACTGGAATCTGGATTTTGATAATATCCACAAGTGATTTCTCAGTCCACTGAAGTTTCAGACGTGCTAGACTACATTATGTCATGGCTTAAAGTTGCCAGATAGCTGATGAAAGGCACGGTCATAAACAATCATCCTGAAACCGAGGAAAAGCCTGGAACACCTTCTTACCAACAGGGAATCATTTTACGTTCAAGTCAGAATGGCTTCCGCAAGCTGCTCTGATAATCAGAGAAGCCCTTTTTGGGCTTCAAAATTCATGCTTAAATGTCTCCAAGAGAAGCTTGGGGTAGGTTTTCTTTTCATGCTTCCAGATATTGTTTTGAACTTTAACCAAAACTTTCGCAACTTAAAGAATAAATTATGAATAAGGTCATAAATCTCATTAAAATCTAATATTCAGCAAAGCTGCCTGGTGTGTATACTATGGAAGATTGGATTTTACTGTAACTGGAGCCCGATGTATAATATTGCAAGTTAATTACAGAGGTTAGTTTTTCAACATGTAATGATAGCTTATAGAGGCTCACTCTCTGTGCTACCATCAAAATGTAAGTGCTCTTCAGAGACCAAATTTAATAACCGTTCATCTATTCAGGTTCACAAGACTAAACATGTTCTGGGTAAATAGTAATTTACATCTTTTTTTTGGTATAGATAAAATTAACAGATTAATAAAATCTTCATACACAGGCACTCACAAAAGAATCAGCCCTTCTTACAATGTTAAGTCCGTCTCAGGTTCTAAATTCTCTCACATCAGCCTTAGCCATTGATTTGATTTAAAGGGCTGGAAAATTGCAGTTATTTGGTTACTTGTTTGGTCCCTTAGGGTGTCTGTGCACCTTTGACTTGCAAATGGTTCCACAGCCTGTATTATTTGAGTTGATGGCATAATCACAATAATTGTATTGTTTATGTGGAGTGGGCTCAAAATGTAAAGAACCAGGTGCTAAGCATTAACTGATTGTGTTTCTTTTGTCTGTTTCTGAAGGGAAATCAACAGGGCTTTTCTCTTACAAAACATTACCATGAAAATTCAGAGAAACACACTCAGGCACACATGCACACATGTGTGTACACGCCCACACACACATACACTCTTTTCTCAGCAGAAAAGAAGCAGCAAGGTGATAGAGCGCTCTACCTATGTTTTGTTTCCTTAGCTAAATAAGTTTCTGGTTTCTGTTAAGTCGATATACTAAAGGATAATTTAATGAAAGAAAAGACACAAATTACGTTTTCTTGTTTCTCTGAAACAAATTAATCCACAGGGTGCTTTATCTTGTTTAGAAGTTGACTTAACCCAGGAGGTATCACAGAATAATTTTCAATGTAGAAAAATAAACTCGGCACAGAGATAGACATTTAAATAGCATTGATAAATCAAATGGAAACGTCGATACTTGTTAGCATTCCTTTAAATGCTCTCTCCTTCCAGCTAATGAAAACCAAGCTTCAGAGCTTCAGAATGCCCTACGTTATTGATCACCAACGCTCCTAATTCCCCTCTTGAGATTGCACTTCGGCCAAAACTTTCACATTTATATTTTCCAGTTTAAGAAAGTAATAATTATAAATTAATGATATCAATTCTATTAAATGCATTTACTACAGTCTTAGGGAGGGGAAGAAAAATGAACCAACCTTAGCGCAAGCAGAGTTTAAAGCAACATTTGGATTCCCCAAAGCCATTTGTATTCATGCTGAAAACGGACCTCGGGCTAGCGGGATCGTGCACCTGGTCTTTCATGTCCACTTCACTAGCTTCGCTCAACGGGAGTAGAAATATTAACGGGTCCTTTCTGATGCCGTGATGAGAGACTGGGCAGTTGCTGGTTTATATACTAAATAAAAGAACCAAATTTTAGTATGTCCTTAGGCAATTTGTGCCAAAAGGAGCCCGGTGTGCGTGTGCGCGCGTGTGTGCGTGTGTGGGGGTGTGTAAGAAGGCAGCCAGAATGCACACAAGGGTGCAAGTACCACTGAGTCTGTCGTGAGCATCCTGGCCCTCCACGTGCCGCTGTGCGTCTCGGGGCGTCCCATTCATGATGAACAGTCCGCAGCCCTCCAATGGTTCTAGATTGTTCACATGCGCATTCTAAGTGGACTTCGGGAAAAGTCACCACTATTCTTTTCAAAACCAAAAATTCATCCGCTGTGCTCTTCAGGCACAATCAAAGTTCCTCCAGTCATTTTCAGTCTACAGACATGCAGCCTTATTTAGCCTCCAATCCAATTTTTAAGCATCCTCTAAAGTCAATATGAATATGTTAATTTAGTTTTATCATCATAACAACATAAGTGCTTATAAATATCTGCAGGATCCACGTGTAAGCATACATATTTTAACATTATCAAAAGCCTTATGAAATTGTCGAGTTCTTAGAATTGATTAGTTTCCAAAGAACTCTGAATTATTCACGGAAATAAGATACCGACAGTCTATTAAAACCCAACATTCTCCAAACTGTATTTATTATATTATTATTAGCAATTTATGTATTGAATGTGAGACTAATAATTCTATTAAAATGACACCATATATCATTATGATATTACAGAATGCAAATGTTATTATTTGACAGCATTTATTCTGAGCATCACAACTTCTGCACATACATTTTTAAATAATTTAGAGTTTTGCATGCATGCATCATCCCAAGTTTATCTTTTAACAACATTCCTCATTGAAATAATCAATGCATTTAAAAATTAAAAGATATGTTAAAAATCATTCCAGAGGAACTCTTTTGCTTTTAAGCAAACCTAAGAGAAAATGAACCAAGAAAGCCCAAGTCGTGGGTTCTACAGACACTTAAAAGCACTGAGACGTTTATAACATATGTTTCCCCTCTAAAGCACTGCATCATATCAATTAGCAGACAGGCTTAGGAATATGTTCATTTAAAGAAAGATTCTTACAATGTCCATAATCTTGTAAGTCCCAAGATGCTGACATGATATGGCAGCTGCGGACAGAGAAACTGATGAAAATGCAGTAATTCTGAATTTTAATATAATATAAACCATGTCAGCAACATTTTTGAAGAGCAGCTGCCAAGATTTCAATCCAGCTGAATGGATAATGTTATTTTTATATTCTGTTCTCTTCTGGCAAATTAGACTTTTTCCTCTTCCTCCTCACGATAAGCTTCAACTTCTCAACAACACCAAACAGAGCGCTCTGTTTAAGGTGAAGCACTAATTACAGTGACGAAAAATATGGAGAGCACAACATTGTCAAGGAGAGAAACTGTAACAAAATATTATTTGTTATTTGAAATTTGATATGTTCCCTAGCTGTGATAAGTAACATTAAAAAAAAATGTGTTTGTGTTCAAATTCAAAATGCAACACATGGCATCTTGCTTACTAACTCAATTTCTTGTAAACCTGAGTGAAAAATAAATTTGACAGAATATTTTGTGTTGAGTTGGATTTCCCTAGTGTGAAGCCGGTCTCCTGGGAATGTCTAAAAATGCAAAATAAATGGACTGTGGCACCACGGATCTAGCCAAATAATTTGCCACAGCTATCAGATGTCAGGACAGGCTGTGGCTCTGGGACTTTAAGAGCCGATCTGAACCTTAGCAGCCAGCACCGCTGTCCCTCCCGCTCAGCACCCAGGGGAGCGGAGCTGACAAGCCCTGCTGGGGGTGCCATTTATAATGACTACCTTCATGCTTACCCCTCCACCCCATCCTCCACCCTGCTGACACAGCGACCGTCCCCAAACACTGGCGGGTGTCACACACCTGTTTACCCAGTAAGCTTCATAGCCTTTGGAAACAGAACCGAAATCCCTTAGTTCATAGACTCGCCCCTGCCTCCTTTGTCTCATTTCTTGTTGCAATCCCCTGGATTACCACCAGGAGGCCCGCGTCTCAATTTCCAAAATTCACTTCCTACTCCCACACCTTTCTATCCCTGCCTGACTCTCCCTGCAGGAATAAACCCTTCTGTGTTTTAAATTGTTAAAACTTTATGTTTTCCTGATGTCTCAACATGCCCCTCCCCACAGGTCGTGAGCATTTTGTTCAGGTGACCAGGTACACCAGTGGAGCCTCATAAAGCTGGTGCCTATCACAAGTTTCCTTTTTACATTTTCCTGTGTGTGACCTAGTGACGTTCAAATGCACCGATGAAATATCTGTACACCTTTGGCTTGTGTACTCCACCTTGATCTCCAGTAAAGGCTCTTGACCCCAACCCCCTGGGTGCTCCTCCCCGGCATGTCCTCCCCCCATGACTCCCTCTTCTAGGACCTGCGAATGTAGTAAGTCCATTAAGTTCATATGCTGTGTTGGGGTGATCCTTCAAGTCCCCACAAAGGAGGAGGGACTTACTCCCCTATTTATAACACACCTATGAATTGTCTCCTCCTCTAAGCCTCTTCTGAATCTCAGTCTGGGTCCATGCCTTGTCCTATAGAATCCCACGGTTCCCTCTGTGGGGTGCTTGTCACATTCTGTCGCTCATACTGTTTATGGTGCGGTAGTTTTGTGGTTAAGAACATAGGCCAGCATTTCAAAATATCTCTACTGCCTGCCAGCCTGGTAGCCTTGAAAAATTATTTAAACTCTCTAAACCACAGTTTAAAACTAACTCCCTTCTTGATGGAGTTATTGGGAGCAAAGACTGACAAAATCCCTGTGAAGTCCAACTGATGGTGAATAATCCCATAATTTTGGATCAGGTCGTGGCTTATTTCAATAAAATCTGAAATCTAATCTAACAATGCTTTTGTGCTTTTAAAAAATTGGTTTTAAGAGCTTGCTTTTCCAGAGATTAGCAAGACTGGATAAAAGGAAGCATAAATTAATATGTGGTGGATGTATAAGCATACACACTCAAACATACAAACACAAAACCAACGAGCTCCTGTAATAACTAATATATCAGTCATATGACCACAAGCAAATTATTTTACTTTTGGACTTTAATTTTCTTATCTGTAAAGTAGTGGTTAATCTAATGATAATTTGTCTATGTTTTTCACTCTGTCGGGAGATGAGAATTGTAATATCAGCATAGGGTTTCTAATGGCTGACCTGAAAAACTTTAATTTTTTTTTTTCTATTTAGTTTGTGAGAGTTTGCAAATGGTAAAAATCCCTGTTCTTTTTACTTTGCCATGGTAAAAGTTGGTTTAACAAAACATAAGGCCTTCTCTCCGTCCTTGACAGGGTCTATTTGCATAGAGTGGCACGTCTGTTCCAGTTGGTCATGTTGAGAATAGCCGCGTGGGGGGTCTGGAAGTGGGCAGTTGCAAGAACACACGGATTGTGTATCACAACAGCTTTCATTCTGCCTGTTTGCCCTTTAGAAAATGTAATTCAAGACAACTTAGAATAACAGATTGGGTGTTTCGGAGGACATTTATTGTGCCTGTCGCATGGAGCAAGACGGCCAATCCCAGTGAGCCTTGTATGATGCCCCACTTCCAAATGCTTGAAAAGAGACCCAGCCTCCTCTCTGTGTTCCCACATTAAGGGGTAAGAAATGAATCGTCTCAAGGTGCAATTTCAAATGCAGTAAGAGCTTTTGCTGATAGATGTTCTTCCTTTGGAGCCCACAGTCTCTAATTTCACTCTCTGATGTTCACTCATCCATCAGTCACTTACAATGGACAGTTTCCGCAGGGCCAGCCTCAAGTCTCCTTCAACTCGTGGGGCTGCCTCTGTGTCTATTCCAAGTTCAAATTCAGCCTTTCAATTAGTGAATTAGATATTTACAGTGTTCGAATTGTGATATGTTTACTCAATGAGCAGAATGAAGGGGTAGCTCCTATTGTAGCTCCCTCTGTTTGCAGACTTTGAAAGTGATAGTCATTTCCCTGGTTTAGTTTAATCTATCTGATCAAACCTTGATGTATTGTAGTCAGCTAGTCGGTATCAACTGCAGATAGCTCAAGGAATAGCACTCATTACCCACAAACAAAGCAAACTGTAAACACAGTATTATCACTATATTATATTTTGATTTGTAGTTTATATAATCAATGCTACAAAAAACACAGGGATGCAATGCTGATGTGAGATTATGGTTTCATGTATTGAAATGAGGACTTAAGCATGTAGGGTTTGCTTCAGTAAAGATGCTATAACCTGCGCCCTTGGTACCTCTTCATCCCCAGCTCTGCCCCTCACTTACACTCTGTGCTGCTCTCACAGTGAACATTTAGATTTCTCTGAAATTGACATATTGTTAATGTCATGAAGCCTTATAGGTGCTCCTCTCTGCTAGAACACAGTCATCCATTAAACGCACTCCTATACCAACCCCAGAACCCAGTTTAGATGCTTTCTTCATTGATGTAGAGGTGTGCCTCCCATGGAACTTGAGAATGAGAGTCATACTTTATTATTTCTGTGATTCTAATACCCTATGTATCACCTGGGAGAAAGTATACATGCAACAATAATTTTTCAATATATGAATAAATGGATGAATGGATGAATGATTGACATTGATTGAAGGGAAGAAGGCAAAGACCATCATGGTCAGGCATAGAAGAGTTATGGTAAATGGCATGGGAATAGGCTGATTTCTCGCACAGAAATGTGTAGGGACACGATTGAAAAAGTCTGTGTGCAAGATGGAAATGCAACAGGTGATACGTTTGTACAGGTCTTGGATATAATGAAGTTGCATTCAGAATTACTGTATTGGGTTCTAGACAATCAAAGAAGATTCTTGAGAAGATAAAATATTTTATATTTGGAGAATTCATTTTTCTGCTTGAATAAAGTCTTGGCCCTAGAAAGAAAATCAGACTTGTTTAATAAAACCTGAGATGGGACGTTAGAAAAATGGTAGGTTTGATGTCACGTGGCACTCACCTTGGTCCTGGTGCATACAGATGGCGACTCCTGCTTTGAAGTGGTAATTTATAAAAGGTTAACCAGGAGACCTGGATAAGTGAATGTCACTTGCGGGGTGTAGAGGTTACCGTCTGAAACTCTGTCTCATTATGGAAAATAACAGAGCAAGGAAAGGAGCACAGAAATGTTCGACTACTGGAAGTCAAGGTTCACAAGCAAAATGCCTCCACGTGTTTGTTGCTGTGCATTTGCATTTTATATATCATTTTATTTTCCACTGCTCTTTAATAATCATTTTAGCTATTTACCTTTACACGTGCAAAATTCACAATTTGCATCTGCAAATATCTACTCTGAGATACACCTGCCCACCTGCAGCATAATTAGCTAACAGAAATTCTTTGACATTCTAAGATGTAAACAGTTTCCTAGCCTTAATGCTGTAGAGTCTGCAAATATTAAAAGTTGATGCTTGGTCCTTTCTTTCTTTCTCTCTCTCTTATAAGATACACCATTACCTTTCATACTTGTATATTTAAGAACAAATCTTCAATTGCATTTGCAAATTTGAAAATGTTTGGAAGAGGAATGGGTGCTCTTACATAGCCCAGATATTTCCCTCATCACTGAAGGACTCATTCCACCAGCTGACTAACTCTGAAGCTGAGCCCCTTCTGAAGACTGCCCCCAGCCTACTCAAGTTCCTGACATCTTCCCATTGTCATACGTCCTTCCCAGGGTCCTTCTGTAGCCAATGATTGGTACCTGCAGTGGCTCAAGGCTTTGGCTCCTTATCTTGGTCAGTTTGAGCTGCTATAACAAAATATCATACGGATATTTATTTCTCACATTTATTTTGGAAGGCTGGGAAATCCAAGATCAAGGCAGATTTAGCACCTGGTAAGGACAGGCTTCCTGGTTCACAGACAGCCATCTTCTCATTGTATCCTTACGTGACGGAAAGATGCTGCAGAGCTCTCTGGAGTCTCTTTTACTAGGGTGTTAATGCCATCCACAAAGGCTCCACCATCACACCCTAATTGTGTCCAAAGACCCTGCTTCCAAATACCATCACACTGGAGGTTAGGATTTCAATATGTGACAGTTACAAGGCACATTCAGTCCCTTGTGTTCCCTTTGCCCCAGTTCAGGGTAATTCTCCAGGGACACCCCAACCCCAGAGCTCCCACAGTACAGACAGACACCTTTCCTAGATTGGTGCTGAAGCCCGGCTCCTCGCTCTGCTTATCCCAGTTACTTCACTCCCCACATTTTCAGGGAAATGAGAAACTACTGCTAAAATGTCCTGTATACTAACTTCCATCTCAAGGTCTGTCTCGAAGGAACCTTGAACTTTTATAGGAAATAATAAAAGTATGTGAAGTTAACCTCTGGAATTTGGATTTCAAAAAATCCTGCATGCTAACTTAATACATCGCAAGCCTTGTGGAAAGGCTGATGCATCCATCCACAGGGGTAGTCACAGAAAGCTAAGTAGTCATTGTTGGTGGCTTTGAATGAACTCTGGAGGAGTGTCTGATGGCATAGTCACAACAGTCATATTTTTTGGTCACTTAAAGCCACTTTGGGGCATTTATTTTATGAGAAACTGAAGAAAGTGACAGGCTTTCTCATGTCACATTCTTACAGGTTACAGAGTAATCAAAACTCTTAAAACAAACACAGCTCTCTTACAGAAAGCTTGACAGACATTTTGACAGATCAGACAACTGGACTGTATTTTCTCACATCTGTTTGTCACCTTATATTGTTCAAAGCACCCTCTTCTCACAGGGTGATCTCACTTGATCCACTACTGTGGGTTGTGGGCAAAACTGGTGCCTTCTTATCTTTTTCCAGATGAGCATAAATATACAGCAATGAATTATTTCCCTCCGGTGAGTGATGCGCAACAATGGTGATTCAAACTCTTAGTAATATGAGTTGATGTATGAATAATTCATACATCAAATATACATCAATAATAATCAAATATACATAATAAGTCTCAAATGAAGACATTTTTTTTCCTACCCTGGTGATAATTTTTACCTGTGTTTACATATGCGTCATCGACACATTTGTTTTTCAGGTGCTGCTGTGCTTCCCACTAACTTAGAACAAGACAACTGCCATTTCTCACCCCATATCCAGGAACTAGAGCATGTAGCAGAGCCCAAGATCTCCTTCTTTATGACTATTTGTACTTCCTTTGAATGTGCCAGAAAAGCTGACTAACCTTAAAATCTGTTTCAATAAAGTCTACGCATCACCCTCTTCTATAACTGCGTCCGCCTCCAAAGTCTTCCAACCTATTTATCTGACTCTATGGGAGAAAGAGAAAATGTTCCTGGATTGAATCTCTCCATCATAAGGATGGCCAAAATCTGATCTGAGTGAACCTTCTCACCTCATTCGTCAGCAGGGAGAATCGATTCTTTTTCTGTACATCAAGAGAAATGATATGTAGGCTAATTACCTTTGTAGTGATCATCAGCAAACCAGAAGAGATCTATTATTGCTTTAAACACAAGGGCATTTTGTAACAGAGATATCAGTATTCACATATCATGGGGGTAAAAAACGGGAAAGAGGCTGGTTAAAAGTGAGGCGGAGAACTATATTCTACCCTATTGCTCTGACTTCACTCAAGACCAAGAAGGTGTCCTAACATCTTTCCAGACTACTTATCACCGAATAAGGAGCACAATAGGCAGGCTCTGTCTTCCCCCTTACTACCTGTCTTTCCTCTAATTTGGTTGGTATCCAGCTTCTTTAATTGTTAATTGTCTTATAACATGGGAACAATAATAGCAGTTCGGTAGGTGTCAGTCAGGAAGAAACAAACCTTTCTAAATATTTCAAATGGAGGAATTTAATCAAGGGGGGAGAGCAGAGACCTGTGAGAAACCCCAGTGTACAGGGCATTGGGATTTCCTTTATTCTTCCTTCTAAAAAAATGTGTTACTCTGGTCATGATGGTCCATAAAATGTTTTCTATTGTGGACTTCTTTTTAAACTTTAAAGAAGTGTTATTTTAGATTTCTTTTTAATAGTAAGTTGCATTGTAAGCTTTTGGTACATGGCAAGGAACCAAAACTCAGTAGTATACAGTAATAAGCATTTATTTCTCACTCCAGGCTGTGGATCTGTCGAGTGTGGATCCAGTTGTGATCTGCTGCATCTGTCCCATTGGGAGCCTACACCAGGGAGACAGCAGCTCTCTGGGGGCACACGATTCTCACGACAGGTGAGGAGCACCCAGCAATGCACCCAGCAATGACAGGTGAGCAGCACCCAGCAATGCAGCAATGCAAGCCTTACTCTCTAGAAGTGGAAGCACACTGCCACTTCAACCTTCATTTCACTGGCAAAGACAGATTCACTGGGTCAGTCCCAACATCAGTGGGTTGGACAGGTAGGCATGCTACTCCCATGGAGGCCGTAGGTATGTGCAGAATACTCTGGTCTACTAAAAAAAAAAAAAAAAAAAAAAAAAAAAAAAAAAAAAAGGCAGAACAAACCCAGATGTTTAAAAAGGTGGCACGCTGAGAAAAAGAGAAAAAGGTCCCAGTTAATCACAAAGCAGTGGAACATATTTTAGTGACTGCAGTTTTGTTCAAGACACACTGTGCCTGTAGCGAAAGCCTTTCCGAGAGCTGCTCAGCCAGCAGCTGGCATTCAGGGGCTGTGCTGCTGCGTTCTCCGTCATTAGGAGACAGCCAAGTATTGTCTCAGCTTACGGAGGCTTCCTGCTGCACCCTTCTCTGCTGTCCTGGGCTCCATCCCGTTCCTGTGCATCCGTGGCTTCGACACACTAATGACTCACAGCGCCTCTTAGACTGCATTCCTGCACGGCTTCTCTTTACTGTTTTTCCTCTCTGAGTCATTTTCCTTCTGCTCTTTGTTTAAATATTATTTTTATTGTTGCCACTATTACAGATGTTTCTATTTACCACCCCCTCTTTGCCCACCTCCACCCAGTCGCCACCTCCCACTTCCCTCTATCACCAGACTGTTGTTTATATCTATTAGTCAAAGAACATATATCATTACTTCTTCTCTTGATTCTACATCTTAGTTTCTCTGTATTTTTTTAGTATTAATTTTTTAAATTTATTTATTTTTTATTGTTCTAATACAGTTGTCTCCATTTTCCTGCTACCACTGTCCCCTGCCCCACCCACCCCCACCTCCTACCCTCACTCTTTCCCCATTTGGGCTTTATCCATGGGTTCTTTACACATATTCCTTGACTTGATCCCTCCCCGTCGTTTCCCCGTTACCTCCTCCTTTCTCCCCTCTGGTTACTGTCTGTTTGCGTTTTCTTTCAATGTTGCTGGTTATGTTTTTCTTGCTTGTTTGTTTTGTTGATTAGGTTCCACTTATAGGTGAGATCATCCGTATGTTTTATATTCAAACTTGCTGTAAATGAGGGTATTATTGGTTCAGTTTATTGCCATTATTTCTATTGGGCAAAACTCAAAGCCTGCCAAGAGCTGTGAATAATCTGCCCTCAGGTCACATGTCTATGTCTGGTCCAATCAGCTGTATCCTGGGAGGGAGTCCCGTGACATGAGTGAGGTGTACTGTACGTATCACCAAGGATTATAGACAGCTTATTTTGTGTGGTGGTTTCAGAGGTTTCATTTTCTTTGGGAAGGGGGCTGTGGGCTTGGTGAGGGGTTCTGAGACTTCTCAGAAAGGAATGCTTTAACTGACAGACTCTTTGGTCCTATGGTGGGGACAGTTATGGTACTGGTGGAAGGAGGGAGGGAAAGAAGGGAGGAAGGGAAGGAGGGAGAGAATGATTAAGAAAATTAGAATGGTGGGGCTGAAAATGTCTCCCACAATTTACCTTCTTCACTGAATTTTATATTCAACCTCACTCTCCGTCTCACTCTCCTTCTAAACATGTACATAAAATACATGGATTTATGGGTCCTCTCTTGCATTTGAGCAATTTCAAGGAAAGCAAGGGTTTGAACCTCAAAGGATCCAGTGTGTTTAGACCAAAGAGCATCAGTGGAACATCTGGAATTTCAGCCTAGGATTTTCTCCAAGAAATCACTGCCTTTCAACTGCCTGATTCTTCCCACATCTTCTTTTGGCTCTTAACTGACAACGCTCTTCTTGCTTCCCTCAATGACTGTTTAACCCTGTAATTTTGATTTTTTTCCCAACATGGGTCTTTTTCTTTCTCTACATTTTTACAATTCTGCAGGTGCTTTTCAGACCAACCCATCTGCCACTGAAGCAACTATTAGGCTTCAGAAGCCACCTTGTAAGACTTAAGGTGAACACCATAAACGAGAATAAATAAAAACAGCATTATTGGTATTATACTATCAACAAAGTGTTTGTGAACACTGTACTCCCATTTATTTGAAAATCGTAAGGCTTACCTCATCTGTAATAATTGAATGGCCACATTTCATAGTGCTAAAATAGAAATAAATTTAAACAAGTCTTATTTATAAATAGCATAACACTCAATTACGATAATAAGCACATTAAGGACTACACATCACTGGATGGCTTTGTGCCAGGGACCACACTTACCCTTCAGGCCCTTGATCCCATTTAGTCCTCACAGTTAACTGTGGTGCAGGGTGCTGACCGTGACCCTCATTTTAAAGATACTGTAGACAAAGCAAAGGTCTGTTAGGTAGCTGATTCAGTCTGCCAGGAGGCAGAGCCAGGAACAGACAGGTGTTTAATAACACATGAAAGAATGAACGAAGAGATGAATGCTTGAGTGTGGTCAACAGATAAAGTTTGAAGAGACAAGTAGAGGCATGTATACCTGAGAAAATTCTGGCAGTCCAGAATGCCATGCTGAGACCTTTTATAATTGATAAAACCTTTTCTAATTGATAGAAAATGTATTGAGAAGAGTTTTGAGCAGTAAAGTGACACGCTCACTGTTGTTATTTATTTATTCATTCATTCACTCACTCATTCCTTTATTTACTTGTTTTTACTTTTTACTGAATAACTAGAGGGTATCATGTTTCATGTCTGAGGCATATAGACTTGAGACATTGAAGTTAACCGGGAAGTTTCGCAGAAATCGATGTATCCGTCGAGGGTCTGAACTGCAATGAGAGTAGAGAGAATAGGATTAATGTGAGATTTTGCACAGCACCACTAAGTCCCGGAATGGGGAAACTGATTAGATGCAGCAACTAAGGGAGATGAAGGCGATAACAGCACTAAACCTGCCTTTCGTGTAAAAAGCACTTCAAGATATTCAATTGCTTTAGGGGCTGTAATGTTGAATATTAATTGTATTTGTTATACTGTTAGGCCTTTGTTTATCTGGCAAGAAAATATCCAAACTACTCATTTGGCCAAGACCAACTTATATTTTTTAATGTATTTTGGGGAAAAAAGTAAGTCTTTATATTTATGGTCCTACATATGTATCAGATATTAGTTTTACCACTCTATACCTCAGACTGAGTGAATTTCCTCAAGGAATACATTCAATAAATAATTGTGAAATGAATGAATGAGACAGGTAGAAACTGGAGTTTCCTTTTATAGGTGAGAAAATAGATTGAACAAGTCTCCTCTTTTCCCTGCCTGGCATCTGACCTCCTGGGAATTGAACCCAGACAGTTTTCTCTGAGTTAAAGTCTCCTTTAAGTCCACTAGGCTGTTTGGTGAACATAAAGGACACTTCCACCAACCCAATAATAAAGATTAACTATGTTTATAAAATCCAGTCAGGTAAAATGGAGGAAAAAAAAGGGAGGGAGAGGCAATATTCTGGTGGCTTAAAATCGCAAGTATTCATCTCACATAGGCGTGAGGTGTGCTACTTCCATCACGCCTTTTTGTTGGGATAAGCACAGTGGGACGTGAACCCCCCTCTGCTCTGACATCCGTGGCAGATGTTCACCTGAGTGCACTGCCGGTGAGAACCTTAACCCCCTGCAGCCTGAGAGAGACGCAGAGCACCAGGCTGAGAACCACAGCTGCCTCTCAGGTCTGAGGGGACGGTCGCCTACACTTCAACTCAGAGGCACAGAAGCAAACAGAAGGCTGTGTCTAATAGGTAACTGTCCAAATCAAAGAATCTTTTTTTTTTCTTTTTGGAAATAATGAAATTCCACAATCCGCAGCCTGTTCTTAAAGGCTAGTTTTTAACTATTGGGCTCTTTGAAATAGGTATTCCAAGTAAAAAGCTATCTGTGTTTCTAGAACCATGGCAGTATTGTGAGGAAGAGGTAAGAAGAAAGGCTTGCAGACCTGGATTCTAGAGCTGATTGCACTTCTGCTTTCGACAGCCCTGTGGTTTTAGTTATACCTTAATATTTTGTTCTTTTTTAAAAAGTATGTTTATTGGTTTGAGGGAGAAAGACATAAACGTTGATAAGTTGCTTGTCATATGCACTCCAAGTCGGGGCCAAACCTGCAACCTAGGTATGTGTCCTGACTGGGAATCAAACCTGCAGCCTTTTGGTGTACAGGACAGTGCGCCAACCAATAGAGCCACCTGGCCAGGACAATATTTCTGAGCCAAAACCTCTATATTTGTAAATTGAAGGGAGAGAAACAAGATTATTTCTATTCATTCCATTTCTAAGATATTCTGACTTTGACTTGAGCCTTAACTAATTATTTATTGTTAGTTAATCATTTATACCAAGCCCTCATCAAGGGCTTGGTATTTCATGCAAGAGGGAAGAGGATGCTGGACTCAGAGACAGTGCTAATTATATGTTTATGAAATTAAAATAAATTGAGTGAGCATTATAACAAGGTTAATGAAGCATTAAATAGGTGTCACTTTTTTAAATATCCGATTTTCTCTCTTGCTCAATGCACGCGTGCACACACACTCACCATGGCTACATCTGAATCAAAAGAAAAATAAGCTTTAAAAGCAACGGTACTACTAGAAGATTACCAAATTGTCTCTTCATACTATGGTGTAAACAATTAAGTATTTATTATGTATTCTGGAGAAATACAGAATCAAGACACAGTAACTACCCTCAAATTGCTTCCAGATCAGAAAGATATAAAAAGACGTGAGCAACACTGATGGAAAAGACAAGCCATGCAGGGTTAGAAATCATGTCATTTTTTGAATCAATTTTCTTTTGTTGTAACATCAGAATAAAGAGTCCCATTGCCTTGCCAAGTGTGATTGTCCTTTGGTAGTTAGTTGATATTCAGCAGATTCTAATTTACTTGCAAATTAGTCAACTAGGTCATATTTGCCAGAAGAAGAGATAGAGGAAATCAGAGAATTTCAGTTACTTGTGTAGCTTGTAAGTCACTGAGCCAGACTTTAAAGTCTGTGCCTGTAACCACACTACACACAGCCTCAGACCCTGCTGTACCAAGAGTTAGTATATTTCAAAGGGCATATCTGTCATGACTATTTTAAAATTGGTCCCCAAATGCTTCATCATGAAAAAACATGCCATTTGCCAAAGTCTTCTAAGAGAATATGAGCCCTACCTAGCCTGTTGTTGCTTTAGAAAATGCTGCAATCAAGGCAATTATACAGACAGGCCAACCTGTGTAGTCAACCACCCTGGAGTGCTTCTCCTATTGAGCTTATAATAAAATCAGAATCACTTAACTAAACTCCTACGTGCTTGGACATTTCTTAATAGAGAGAATGTAATTAAGCCAGCCTTCTAACAACCTATTAGATAGAAGATTTGAGAGTGCATATCTTCTATATTGTCCTGAATGCATTTCAGTTTTTTCCTAATTTACCAACTGGTGAATTGTAAAGAAGAGGAAAAACTTTAAAAATAATAATAATAATGAACCCAACAAACCATGAACTTCAGTAATGTTGCGTGGTGGAATATATCAGTTGGTATTAAGCTGAGACACTTTCTGAAATGTAATCTTTTGAAAATTCATGTTTTGCATGGGAGGGTAAAAGTTTTATTAGGAACAATATGTTTTAAAAATTTGTCTAATTGTGATTTTAATAAACCTACAAAAGGTTAAGCAATGAATTTAGTTCTAATGGGGAATCTGCTGTAAGAAAATAAATGGGACCTTAAAAGACTTCACCCAAGGTTCCCTGGTGCTAAGTGTTGCATAATGAATAGCACACCTTGAAAGGAAAACTGTGATTTCTGGTTTAAAACTAGGCATTGTCTACATTGCCTGAGATTTAAATAAAGAATATTCTGAATAAGTACATGTTGGGGCAAAAATAGGTTTATAGTATTCATATGGAAAATAACACAATAATTAATAAATAATAATAATTCAAGAATAAACTCTGTTTCATGTACTCACAGTTATAAACTGACTTTTTCCCCCACCCTATGTAATAGGAAATCCAGGGATAAAAGTATAGTCAAAGAAAATATTATAGGGCAAACAAATATTCAGATTGATAACTTTATTCTTCCATATATATTTTTAATATCGGCATTACAGTTTTTCTCTCAAGAGTTCCAATGGGTTATTTGTACAACAGTACTGTAAAAGTAATAGTAGTAAAAATAGTTGTTGTATTTATTAAGTGTTTACTATATGCCAGGCAGTGTGCTCAGATACATTATCACATTAAATCATCAAAAACGTTACTGAGTGGATATTCTGATTTTATAGCTTTATAGCTTTGAGAGATGAAATTTCCCATAGTATTACTAGCAATAATGGTGATGCCAGCCATTGAGATAAGTCCTGACCTACCCCAATGCCATGCTGTTATACACAAGATTGCCTGTAATAGCCTTATTGTTAGATTATGTTTTGGGTTTTCCTTCTAGAAGAAATTGATTTGCTGTTGGCCTCGACCATCCCAAAAAGCTCAACTTGTCTTTCTACCTATCACATTACCTTGTACATGGAGGAATGAGTGAGAGAAAGAGCCACTGATTTCCCCAGCATAACTTTAGGCCACTCCCAAAGTCCTTGGGGCTCGGAGATAACTTCCTCCCCATCTACCAGGCTGTTGGAACCACTTCATCAATGCTTAGATTTTCTTCCAATGTGAAGGATGAGACTGAACATGCAAATCTCTATGTGAACTGGGCACAGGTCCCCTGAGTTCCAGCCCCAGCAGAATCATGTCAGTCATCTCTGGGCTGAAGATGCCCACTGAGCTGAAGACGTCCACTGAAGTAGGGCTCCGGAACAGGATCTCACAGCTCCTAGGACGGACTGTGGACTTCTCTTCCCCACACTGATTTCCTCAGTGATTTCACGTGAGTAGTTTAGGATATGCCGACAGGGAAGTTTTTACATCATGGACATTGCCCAATGATACAAATCAGAGCCCGCCTTCCCCCTAACCAACAAGCTGATAGTCATTACAGACACGTCTCTGATCTTTCCTTGTTAGAAGGGGTTTTGCCCTAGATTAGAGGTGGCAATCAATTTACAGGTCTCAGGTAAACTCAGTTAGATTTGCAGTAGCCTCCCAATTCAACAAGAAACAAGTAAGTGCTATTAAGTTATGAAATCTGCCCAAAGAGGAGGCCTCCCTCTCCTGTCTTTCAGCAAAGAGGTTTGCTTCTGAAGCCTTCATTGCTCTTGTAACCATGAGGCAGTTATTGAAAAGCTAACACTAGAATCAAAGTTCTCTGGTGAAGAGCATTTCCAGAGGATGGTACTGCTGCTTCTCAGATAAATAATTGGCCTCATTTCCTGTTGATATGTGCCAACACTGAGGTCCCTGTCCTGCGTCTTCAACAGGGTGGAAGAAGCTGATCTGAACAATCACTCAAAAATCTGTATTTATTCTATGTTCCAACAAATTTGTTAAACGGTCAATGTGTCCAGTATCTATCCCCCACTGCTACCCAAACCCCAGCCCACTTTTTAAATATGATACATCAACATCAGAGAAACCTTGGTTAGATTCTGACTCATCACTTCTTCCTAGTTTGACCTTGGATAAATCAATTCACATCTATATACCACAATTTATTCCTCATCCCTAGCATGACAGTGATATTGATTTCCATGCATTTGGGGAATATTAATTAAGACAGTTCTCACAGATGCTCAGCAATGTGTGCTACTCTAAATTTTTTAAAATTATCATTAATTTATTTGTTAGGAAATTCTTTTTAAACATTTCATCTAAATATATTAATAATAGAAGGATTTATAGAGATGGGAATAGCTGAGGGAGTTTATAACATATATAGCTAATATTCAATGTCAAGTTTTCATCTCATTTTATTTTCCCTTGTAATCTGATCCTTCAGTCAAGTTTTGGTACCTATGAAAATTTGTGTGAAAGCTGCCTTAGAAAATAAAGGAAGGCTTTTTCCGAGCATAGGCATGGAGTGGCAGAAAGTGGAAAGCAGCCACTAAGAGGTAAGCCAATGATTTGGGCAATATTAGAAGAAACTTTGAAAACACACTCTCCACACTGAGAGATCCTTAGAAATCTTGATTACTAGATAGACTTCCAGCAGTAAACGGCATGGAGTTATGAGACACTGTAATTGAATATTAGAGAAAGTGATTATTCCAGAGAGCTGAAATACTTGGGGTTACCCGGGCATGTTGGTTCAAAAGCTGTCCGTACACAAACATATTAGACTCCTACAGTTGATACAGCTGGGGCTCTGAGACTCTACCTGATGTGAATAATAGAGCACAGATTTTTTCCAAGTCACAGACTTCAATAGTGGGGCAGCAGAAAAAAGGGAAGTTGGAGCAATCAAGGACTGACTTCATAACTTTGCCCAGAGTTCACTCACCCTGCTCCTTTTCTTAATAATATTTGACCATTTGCTATTTCTTCCCAAGTCCTGAAATGGGGCCAGAGTTCTTGATGATTTATTTTTCTGAGAAATTACACAGGGACATGACCTTGATGACCACAGTGAGGTTGGGTAGGGGGTTGGGTGCTTTTTGATAAGGCAAAGATAATTATAGACGCTTAATGATTTGTTCAGGTTGTAAATGTAGGGGCACTTTGTTGACCTTGCCATTTTAGTTTGGATTTGTGAGTAATGAATAATTTGTTTTAGGGCATTCGGAGGGTTTAAATGTCACATCTAAGACTGCGACCTTGTCATTTTTAAGTGCCTGGTTAGATAGAATAATCATTGCTAAGGCCAATGGGAGTTTTCTTTAAATTAAAAGGTTTTCAGAATATGTTCAAACTTGATATTTCCCTAATTGTTTTGTGGGTAATATTTTAAAGAATTATTACTTTAATAAATGTTAAAGATGAAATTAAAATGTGCATTCTTATGCAAAATGAACATTGTGGTAACTTTTGTCTTATAAATGTCACTTTTAATGGATTCTGCTGTTGAGAAAATGTAGTCACGATTATATAAATACACTAGTTCCAAAGGTATTGCATTTATCCATATTTGCTTTATGTCATTGGACTAATATATTTCCTTATTTTTAACTTTTGATTATTTAGTTTGCTTATAGAAAGGACTTGAAATGACCCACCATTTAAAAAAAAGAAAGATTAAAATCAGGCCTTTGAAATGAAAAAAAGGATAAAAATATACACTAGGGAAATTAAGGCCAATTATTGTACCAGAAAACTTTTCTAAAGGTGGTTACAGCTAAGAAATTAGCACAGAATTCATGGTAGCCAAGGTCAAAGAGATATGGGAGAGTGTTGTATTTTCCTCTTGTATTCATATAGAAAACAAGCAAACAAACAAACAAAAAACAACCCAGCATTATAAAATAAGATTTTTCCATGTTTCAAACTCTAAGAGCTTTCATTACACATACTCTGATTTAAGGTCTATAGCAGTTAATGTTGAAATCTGACCAAGGTCCCCTTTGCTGGGCTGCTGCGCCCATCCCAGACTAACTAAAGCCTGAATCTTTCTCTGGAGGATTTCCTTCTGCTGATAGGAAGCATGTAGCCCAGAGAGGCATGGGAGCTGGGATAGTTCCTGAAAAATGGTACACTGATAGAGCAGAGAACAGCCCAGTGCTCTGCCTCTCAGTGGGCGGTTTCGTGCAACAAGCCACCCCACAGAGTCCCCTGTGAGACCAGTGTAAGGCTGACCCGCTGCTGAAACCGCATTTTTGCTTATCTTTGCTCCTTTGCCCCACCCCATTTCCCTTACTTTCTCTGCACGTTTCTCTAGAATATTTCTTGGAAAAAAATTGTTCAAGAACACTTCTCAGACAAAGCAAACTAAATTTTAAAAATAGAAGTGAATCATTTTCTATAATGATGCTCATAAAATTGAGAATCATTTTTTTCAGATAGCTATTTCTTGACCCTTTACAAAACCTGAGGAAGTAATATTAATTCAAATTTTTAAAGGCTAGGTTCCAAATATCTTTTATCTTGTTTCTAATTCCCCCTTATGTTTACTCTTCTTGTGTTTTTTTTTTTTTAATTATTGTTATTATGTGGTTGTCTGATGATATTTTCTTGTATTGACCCAAAAGAAGATTGATTAGTAGTTGTCCAGGAGTAAGAGACAATCTGACCATAGAGATCCAATCAAAGTGAAAAAAGAGATAGGTTAAGACATTTTGTTGGTCAGGAGTTTGAGGCAGACAGGAGATTTTGAACAGAAAATAAGCACAAGGAAAGATCTAGATCTGCCTTTAATCTCAGGAATCCCCTCCACAGGCCACATAATTTTCCACTAGTAAAATATGGTCTGTGTATCTCATTTTCTCCATCATTAAACCAGATGATAATAAGATTTGCCTGCTTGGATTGTAGGAAAGATTAAAATAGGACATATTTAGAGCCTCTCATGGAGTGAGCGATAAAATGGCTGGTTAATAGATAACAGTTCAATTATTTCTTCAAATGTCACCTCTTCAAGTAAATACATGGAATATTAAAGAACATAGGGGCATTTTCAAAAACTGTTTCTAAAATGGAAAAATATGTGAGAGATGAGTCTCAGAGAAAGGAAAAATGAAATAAAACCTCAGTGTGTGCATGTGTGTGTGTTGGGGGGTGTCAGAAAGAGAGCAAGAGAGAGAGAGAGAAAGAAAGAGAGAGAGAGAGAGAAACTTGGTCTAGAATGAGGTCATAATAGTCCTTGATTATATCTGCCTAAGGATTCAGAAATAGTGGAAGCAACTAACCCCATAAGGAACTATTTTTTAGTGAAAATATTCTATGTTCTATGTAAAGGGTAATAACATTAGAGGAAAGGAAGAGAAGGTCATGTTTCCTCCCAATAAAACATAGCATAAGGGATACAGTTCTAACTATTATGGCTCCCTAAAAATGCATGTTTGTGATTTTAACATTTAGAAAACAATTCTCTCACAAGCTATTTTGAGTTACATAGTTGGTAAGATTTTTTTTCAACTGAAACTATGCATATCTACTTCTAAGTGACAAGGTTAAGATAAAGGAATTTGAGTCCTATCAGTAAGAGCCAGTCATTGCCTGGCTTTGAACTGAAGCCACAGCAGCAGCCCAGACAATCACTGTGGGTAAGAAGCACTTCACAGCCTCCCCAATCACTTATCAAGCGCTCAGAATTATGAACTCCACCCTTCCTGAAGTGTGTCTTATGAGATGCTCTTAAAAAAGAGGACTCCAGGATGCAATGTTTGGAACTGTAGAACACTATTTATCTGCAGATTTGCAATGCATGTTAAAGTGCTTGTTGGCATAATTAAGGCTCTGAAAAAAAAGGGCCCTGCATCAAAGATTAATAGTACTTGGATGTTTCTTCATTTATTTGTTTAATTTAGAGTTTGGGGCAAAAAACCATCGGTTTCAGACCAAGAGTGCTAGCAGATTACTCAGTTCTTTGTTATGTGCCCAAGACTTTTGAGAGTTTACCAGTTGCTGCTAGGAAGAAGTCAACCTGGCTCATTTCAGTCCCAGTATAGAATGTGGGAGCATGGGTGCTGAAAGGAACCTTCTTGGAAAGTAGAGCTTGAAGGGAAGAAAATGGGTAAATTCCTGCCTCCCAAAGCAGCCACAATATGTGTTAGAAGTAGGCAGCTACTCTTTTCAAGGCTTGGAGCTCCCTTCCCTGAAGTTCAAAAACTTGGCAACCAACTAGTTGAACCCCTTCCATTCCCTCCCTTACTGTTTATAAAGGTACATTTGCTGCCATAGCATAGTGAGAGTAGATCAGGTTTTACGTCCATTGTCCTGCAAATCAGTCTATGAGGATGTTTGTTGTGTTGGAACAGTGTGCTGAGCATGTAGACCCTCCCTCTGCAACCAGGGGGCTCAGTAAGCAAGGGGTAGCTAAGAGTCTGCTGGAACGGATGGGGCTGCTCAGTCTGGAGGTGAGGTTTGGAGTCTCCAGGAAAAGGCATGGTCCATGGTTGAGGAAACTCTGAAGATCTGGGCATACCTGTGAGGCCACTCGTGAACAGCAGTGGGAAGTGGCGACAGAAGCCGAGCACTGCTTTGCTTGCCATACGAATAGCTTCCCGTGGTGATCAAAGGGAAATGTCGCCATCACTCAGAAGGGCATCTGTATGAGGATGAACTCTGCATGGCACAGCTCTTTGCACTCAGTGCTTTGAGTTCACATAGAAAACTCCTCTTCCTCATGTACGCCCTGAGGGTACCGCCCCAGCCCTTGCTCCAGAATCAACTCCCTGACAGGCCCGGAGCACCGCACCCGGTCTGTCCGGTCTTCCAACATGCACCCACCCGTCTATTGCTCTCGGATGACCAGGTTCTACAAGGTAAGAATTGCCCTTTCATTTTGTTCTTCATTACCTAAAAAAATGTTGACCCATGTTTCTTAGATAAGGGAAGCCAATTAAACTTAGGTTTAACTGTCTAAGAAAAGCCATTCAACTTTTTATTTGTAAAAACAGGAAGTCTATTTCAAGGTTATTTTCTGTCCTTGCCCATCTGTGAAGCCTTGACGACAACTCTAGCTAAGAGAGATAAAATTTTTTTTTTTTTAATCTAGCATATCTTTTTTTAGGACCCCCTACATTAGGATTTAATTATATTTAAACTAGAGTTTTCCAAACTTATTTTGGCCCTTTTAATATTCCTCAAACTGGGATTCTGCAGAGCGTAATCTTTTAAGTGCTTGACTGCCAGGTGCATTATTTGGTATTTGCATCCTATAAAACTATGTAAAATAGAAAAATGAGAGCAGATAACTGAACTTTCCCATGCCTCATTTCCCCCATCTCCTAAAATGAATTAATAGACTCTGTCATATTTCTATCTGTGACCTTGGGGGGTTTCAAGTGGAAATGACCTGTAAAAAGTTTTTGTATTTTGTGTATTCCGTCACTGTTCCACACAGGCAAGTGAGGCTAAAGAAATGACGTATTTTATTTGTAAAGCTTTCTTTAATCCTATTTAAATTGTGAATGGTTTCTCAGGGAAACTGAGTCACAGAGTATTTGCCTGCTCAACCCAAATTCATAGTCATTAAAGGATACATTAATGCCTTTAATTTATAAGAAATTGGGTCATTCCCTAGAGTATTGAAGAATTGTAAGCGTCAGTGTAATTTGAAGTATGTCCAAAGTAATACAAAAATAAAATGAAACATATTGTCAAAAATATTTTAAAATGTCATTGCTTATCTAGTTTTATCCCCTTCAAGTAGCAGAACTGTGACAAATAAATTACTTCAGCCAGATAATTACATACCTGGAAACCACGCTCATTTTACCTCGGGAATGAGTCTCACCCCACAGATCTCTGTCTTGCTCAATAGGAAAACAATCTATCTGTCCCTGAGTTTCTGGAGATTTGTAACTCAGCTTTCTCTAATTCTCTCTCCTTGTTGACTCATGCAAACTCCACTGTAAAGCACAGTCGAAATGCATCTGTTACAGGTAAGAAATGATCACCCTGGCTGTAACGCTACCTTCTTAAGGTAACTTAAGTCCAGTAATTCACTGTACTTAATATGATCATATTCATTTCCTCTCTCCCCATGTCTCTATCTGTGTGCTTGACCAAGCAGGGTGACTTCTCTCATTTAGGTATTTGGTAGCAAAAGAGTTCGGGGACTTCCAATTGGTTAGTAAAAAAAAAGGTCATAGTTCTGTTCACTAGTAAATATTAAATAGTACATTGAGATCCTAGTAAAGTAGTTTAGATTCAAGTCAGAAAGGAAAAGGCAAGAAAGGTGGCAAAGGAAAAGACCAGGGGGCCTGGGCTGCGATGAGTAAACCAAGGCAGCTCCGCACAGATACAGGGAAGATGGTAGAGGGCGTGTGGGAGATCCTTCTGCACACACTCCTTTCCACCAAGACCATTTTGTACCATGGCTAAGACATAGATCCAACCTAATGATTCTCAAGGCTCGATCCGGATTGATACAAATCCTGGGTGGAGGTGAGGTTTGCGGTACCCATGCTTATTTAGAATGTAAGCAGTTAGGCAGGCATTCTTACCATCAGCAGGACTCATTTAGTATCTACAACCACGGCAGCACCTACAGTTATTAAAAGTGTTTAGTAATAAAGAATATATTATTTTTATATTAAATTTTTGCTACTCAATTACTTGTTATATCCTTCAAGGACATTTCTTTAAAGATTTTATTTATTTATTTTTAGAGAGAGGGGGAGGGAGGGAGAAAGAGAGAGAGAAACATTGATCAGTTGCCTGTCCTATGTGCCCTGAGCAGGGACCAAACCAGTGAAACCTTTCCCTTTGTGAGATGGCATCCCACCCACTGAGCCACACTGCGCAGGGCTGCAAGGCTGTCTTGTTGCTTATTAATAAAGGACAAGATGCAAATGATCGGTTAACTTAAAGTTTTATTATCCTAAAAGTTTGTTGTTGTTGTTGTCTATTTCCTCTTGGTTCTCTTGTATTGAATAGCACAAGTTGGTCCATGGAATCTGAATGAGCAGCACAAGTCTTTCTATGTCTCTACACGAAATATAGTGAACGTCTTAGAGGAAGCTCAGAGATCATGTATTCTAGTCAATAAAATTCCTAGGACAGTATAAGTGACTGTCATGTCTTTAGACGTCTTAATTTGTAGCATCAATTCTCTCTTATGACCTAATCTTAAAGTGTATAACCCTCTGGTATTTAAGACACCTCTGTTAAAGACTTTTATTTTCCAACAATTCCAAGCTGAAGTTCCTCTTACCATCCACAGTTTGCCCTTTTTGAATACAATGCTGGTAGGTGAGGCAGCATAGCAGAATATTTGGCTTGGAAATAAGGCTTGCCATTGAGATGTGGTGTCTGATGTGATAGCGTACTTAAACACCTGCTTGCCTTCCAACACCTCTGGTTGCTTTATTCTGGGTTTTCCTCAGCTACTTTGAACCAAAGTCTATTATTTGGACTTATTCCCATAGATTTCACATTAAAGGTTTCTGAAGTGAGCTCTGAAAGTCTTCTTTCACCATTCTTTGGCTGAAATTTTACAAATTACTTTAGATCTTATCCAATACAGATAGTTGTTGTTATAAAGGTTCTGAGCCAAGGAAAAAGGTAAAGACAAGACTCTGGACAGCTTCATACAATTTGTTAAATGAACAACTCATAAGAAAGGGGTCACGTGGATTGGATGTCATAGTAGACAAAGTACTACTGCGATAAACAAGGATATCCAAGTATGGAAACAGTAGCACCTATATCTACATCCCTGAATATTCTGCATTCCTCCTCATTCTCTTGGAAACCGTATTCTATTTTCATAAAACTGTCACTTTCCCCACCCTACTTTTGAGAATCCAGAGACTATGACTTAATCTGGGAATAATAGCTAGATTTCTTTTTCAACAAGTGTAGTTCTGGTTTCATGAATGGAATAGAGGGGTGCTTACTTATCTTTTCATGATTGTTTTTATCTCATAAAAGAATCATGGCCTGTGTCCACTGAGCTTTCCAAGGATGCCTCCAGAAAATGGTTCTAACCTACCACCCGCACCCCAAAATACATATCTAGTGAATAAGAGTTGATTGTACACACTTTTGCAATATATAAACAAATGTTCTTTGGGCATAGCTCCCAATGAAATGGTGCGATGTTGGAGGGCAAAGACCATGGTAGGCATATCTTTTTAGTTTTCTACAGCATTATGTGCGCATAGAAAGCCTGCACATTATTATCCTAATGAATTTAAGGGAAAATTCACTTTTACCCTAGGTTTTCCAATTAGATTTGCAATTGTCACCTAAACTATACTTCCCACTGGAAAACATTACATTTTCCTTTCTTTTTCAGAAAACAATTAGTCATTAAGAATATTAAAACCTCAATGGTAGGAAAGAAATTATTTAAACCTCACCACATGTGGTTTAAAACAAGATTTTCTAACTGCGGAGACTAATCAAGGACATTGAACATTCTAAATGCATTTCCTATTAGACAGGGATTGCTGCAAAGCCAACGGCTGCATATCCGGGTCTTCAGATTCATTAGTTAACTAGCTGCTATACCAAATCCACTCTGAAGAAACAAGTTAACTCAAGATAATCCAGACATGAATTAACTGTTGGGACGAGAAACCTATATCCTTACCATATGTCCACACCGTGGAATGGTAGTAGATCCATAGGGCTAGTGTTTGTGAAATAAAGAGGATGGTATATGATGACTGAGAATATGTATCTTTTATGACGCTGACTTCATCTACACAGAGTTTGCCCTCTTGATTTAATTCAACTTAGTTCTTGGTTCAGTCAAATGTTCCAAGTTGCCTTCTTTATTTAAGCAGATGATGGATTCATTTAAAATGTGGGAACCAGCTAGGCAATGTGAATTTGAGTAATTCTAATGAAAAAGACTCATGATGCCTGTGTTGCCTTTATATTCCTTCATGTGCAATATTTCAGTCCTTGTCTCCTTTCCCTGCCTTTTCCCATCATAGATCCATAACTGGATCCACTCGTGAACATGCCTTCTTCACATAGACATGCACAGAAAAACCTATCTTGGGTCAAGCTGCATCAGAACAGAATATTCACCAATAGTCTTTGCTCACCAACTGGAAGAACTGGAAACAAAAGTCACTGTGCTCCTGTTCATGGACAGACCTGGGAGGCATTGCCCCCAGGCTGAGCCTCACTGCTTGTGTAACCCCCAAATCCCAGCATCTCTTTTCTCCCTCTGTCTCCCATATTATTAGAATCTGTACTGTCCCTTCCTCCTGGGACCATGTCCTAAACCAACACTCTCTAGTCTACCTCTTTGGTAACTGAGGGTTTGGGAGCTCTTTTAGAGTTCAGCATGGCTGCAATGCGTGTGGATGCAGAAGTAAAGAGATGAGAGATCAAATCTGACTCCTCGTCCAGACACTACTGGAGTCCTGTTGTAGAAGATGCTAAGACCTGCATCCTAGAAGTTCTTGTTAGCAGGTACAGAGGACACTTTGTGATAATGCACCATGCCCTGGGCTATAGCAGGAAACTAGCCCAACTGCCATTCACAGAGCTGCCTTTCCACCTTAACGCCTTAAAATTTGCATAGTAAATGCATAGATCCCAGAGAATCAACTCATCACCTAGTCTTGGAATCACCCCCATTTCCTTTCCTTCCATCAGTTTCCAATACTGGAGATTTAAAAATCTTACTGTTCAAGAAAAAAGAAAAAGCAAGTCACAGCGGAACATATAAGCATGTACACACACACACACACACACACACACACACACACTCCCAGATGGGATGCATTTTCCTATATGGGGCTCCCTTCTCATGCTTTGTCCTCAGCCTGGCATTTCACTCTCCTAGACACAGGTATGAATATCCATCACATTGTGCTCTCTGCCTGAGAAAAATGTGAGCTGTTTTACATGCATTAGTGCATTTACAAGAGACTACACAAAGCATTATGCTAGGTGTTTTTGCATGTATTATCTCATTTATCTGGAAACCACGAGGCACTTTTATATGCAAGATTTCCCTACTTGTAAGAATACTTGTTGTCCAGCCTAATCCATTCATTTTATATACATCTATGTCACTCAAAATCCACTCTTAACATCAGGAAATGCTGCTTTCCTCCTTTGTAAGGGTATAGTGTAAGAAATGGAAAGTGAATGATGAAGGACAAAAAGTGTCTGGGATAGAGGAAAGAGAAAACTTGAAAATAAATGTGGGCATAGCAGTGAGTGTTCAGGGCAGTAGAAGCTAATGTTTTCACAGGTAGTATTTTTCCAAATGTGGTTAGCAAACTTGAGACTAGTGCACTTATCAGAATAAAATGTTTCATTCATATGAATAATTTAAGACCATTTATTTTTCATTATGGTTCATCTAAAGCCTCTGAAATTATCAAAATCATCTAAGAAAAATACATTCCGCATAAATATTAGTATAATACCTGATTTGATTGATGGATGGATTTCTTATTCAATAATTTTTAAAAGTCTATCTTAGAAATATTTCAATAATATGTTTTTAATATTTTAAGAGTGATGGTGTTCCTGTTTTGCCCCAAATTCTTCAATAGTTCCCAATTGAAACATAGTATTTTAAGCTTCAAACTCAGGCCTACAAAGCCCTTTACACTCTCCTCTGTAGCCAGTGACCCAGCTTCACCTCCAAATCCTACCCCCTCCAGATCTCACCTCAAGCATCTGTATCTGGCAATACCGAATACTTTCTACCTAACTGGACAGACTCAGATCTGTGGTCTACCACTACACTTTCCAATATTATTCCCTGTGCATACCATTATTTTTCCATTCTTGTCCAATTAGAAAATCCCTACGTGCCCTTTAAATCTCAATTCAAATGCTTCTTCCACTTTGAATTTACTTCATACCTTCAAAAGAATGAGGGAAGAAGTCCTTCATCTATACGCCTATTGTACATTGGGTCTATTTTAATCAATTACCTGGTGGGCAGTGGCTTGAATATTTGCAAGGCAGTCTTCCCATTATAACTTAATCCTGAGTCATGGATGCTGACTTTTTATTTTTATATCTCCAGTGTCTGATACTGTCCCTGGAAAACCATAAGTGCTTCATGATTGCTGTTGTTGTCTAAACAAACGAAGACTAGATGGATGGGTGAACTGATGGATGGATCACAGCTTTAAATATATAAAGCAAGTGAGTCTTTATAATAAGAGAGTTTTGTAGAATGTGTGCAATGTAGAATGTGTAGAATTACTGCATTTATTGTCAAGAATAGATGCTCCCGTGGTATACAATTTCTAAACTTTATCACATGGCAAATGTATAGATTTCAATATTATGAAAAAGAGAAGAGCAACAGGAAGTATTTTCTCTCATAACAATCACTTGTAACTAAATATTTTTCTTTATTTTTATTGTTGACACTGTTGCAGAAGTCCCCGTCCCCCCCCCTTTGGTCCCCCTTCACCCAGCTCCCATCCCCCTTCCTTCTGGCTGTCACCACACTGTGGTCCATGTCCATGGGTAATACATACATATTCTTTAGCTAATCTTTCCACCTTTTTTTCATCCAGTCCCCTCCACTATCATCCTAGAAAAATAAACTATTAGGCAATTAAATTTTAATGTTAAACTACTTTAAAGTACTATTTTTTTTCTATAACTAAGTTGACAACTTGTCTCCTCACTAAAAGTATTTTTAAAGCAGTATCATAAGAAGTATTAAACAACATATGGCTCTTTTCTTGTAATTAGGAACCTATCCTAACATGGAATTAATACTGAAAATTGTAGGAGGAAAGTTCATTTCAAAGAATGGTAATAGACACTACAGTCAAGATTTTTTTTTCTGAATTTATCGGGGTGACATTGGTTAATATACTCTAGTGGTTTCAGGTGTACAATTCTATAATACATCATCTGTGCATCAAGGCTTTCTTCTCTGAATTTTTTCTCTCAATAAAAATTTATTTCATTGCTTCTTTGGTTAAAAAAAAATGCTCACATTTCCTATGATTTTTAATTAATTTGCTTTGAAAACCTTTTTTTCTGAAAAGAACATCCAGCTGCTTTGCAATAATTACACACCGAAGACTGATGGGAAGGTCATTTTCCAACATCTGGAAGTGGAAACAGTGATGCTTGTTCATTGGGATAACTTCTAGGTGAAGCAAAATCTTCTTTATAAACAGGTATTGGATGGCAGTACAGGGTCGGCAGAGAGGGGAGAGGAGAAACACAAAGCAAGGCATAAGAGCACGAGACGAAAAGGGGAGAGGAGATCCCAGATCAGAATGGCTTACAAAAAGGGAAATCAATGCTGGAGGTGTGGACAAAGAAGGAGCGACGTTTAAAAAATTCTGCCCTCACAAATGGCTCTGTCTTTCCAGAGAGATGAGGTACGTCTGTACTGATAATGATGCCTATCAGGGGGATTTGTGTCTGCTGCAGAATGTCACGCTGACGTGTGGGGCATCAGTCAAGTCCGCTCAGAAGATTGCCTTCAGTCAGAAGATTCAAGGCAACATGAACACCCCACTCCCCCTTCCTCAGGCGGTGACTTTGTTCAGGGCGCAGTGCAAGCCCAGGTGCCCTGAACCCTGCAGAGGTGTTTGCCACTCCTGGTGTGCACTCTGTCTCCAGCTCAGCAGCTGCTGCTCAGTGATAGATCAGTGATGCAAAACATTATACAGTGATGAAAAATAGATCTCGAGACGCTGTTCACATTCTTACCCCTTTGTTCTAGGCTAGTGGCAGACCTCGGGGACTCATTTAGCTGTAACCATTTGTTACTGTGGGGCAACTGCCTTTCAGGCAACGAGGATGGAGTCACCTTTGAAAGAAATGCAAATGAGGAGAAGTCATTTTCTGATGTACCCTTTTAGGAGTGCTTGTGATAAACTGGCACTTGCTCAGAGAGGCTGCCTGGAATGTAGATAATATTCATCAATAACAAATAAGAAGTTTTGATTTCTTTCCTTTTTGTTGTTGTTGTTGTTGTTGTTGTTGTTTTCCCCAGGAAGTTCTTTGGTTTATTTTCTAGAATTTCTAATAAGATTTAATTCAGGAGATAAGGGGTCTGGAAAAAGACGTAAATGCTTGAAATTTCAAGTGGTATTCAGTGTAGTGAACCTTATTTTATGTTGTTTTGATCAAAAATAAATCTTGTTTAAATTTCATGAGGTCTACTGAAAACACAAGTTTTGAGTGTTCTAATCCTCTAAGGTAAATTGTTTGCAAATTTAATAGAAATATTTCCCCAATGCTCAAACAACACCTTCTAAAGTCAATGACTTTGGTACAGTCTTTCTGATCTCAGCCTTGGAATGACAATCGATATTTTGTGATTTCTTCTACAGAATTTAATTCATTAGATTTTTTGACCATGCCAATGCCAAACATGAATTCTTCAATGAAAATGAAGAATAGTGTTTGGCCAAGTATCCTCAAATCAACAAATGTCTGAAGCATTTGTGTTGCCTGCCTTGAACATTGATTTTTCTCCTGAAAAGAGTCTCACACAGTGGAGAACACTTACCAGAATCATATTCCTTTTCACATTAGTAGGAGGAAAGCAGTTTGAAACTGGAATCAGGGAAAAGGGTCTCATTAAATCTCAGCTGTATCTTTAGATTTCATGTGCATAATCCATTTTTTTCTCTGTGAACGTCTCATAGCTCATGGAACAGACATTATTTTGTTTTAACTTGCTTTGTTATGCCGGATAGTATGCATACACATATACATACAGGATCCAGCAGAAGTAAGGCTTGCTTGAGTGTGGTTGGTAGGGTAATAATATGGGTGTAATAATTTATAGTTTTAAATTTCTTCTAAAATGTCGTATGGTGTGCTTGAGTGTGATATTGTTATGTTACAGAATTATATGCTTCTGGTTTGGTAATAAAAAAGGATGTTATTTGTGCCAGACCCTGTATGTAGTCACTAATTTAAGTGTATAATTGAGTGAGTTTTGACAAAAGTAAACAGCAACGTAACCAATACCACAACTATGATATGGAGACCATTTTCATCACCTCACGATGTCTTATCTTGCCCTTTTTGCAAAATGTTTCATCCTTCCCACCATCCCCTTGGCCCTGAAATGTACTGACCTTTGTTATATTGCTATAGTTTTATTCTCTTTAGCATTTCATAAACATGGAATCATGCAGTATATAGTATTTATGTCTGGCACTGTCCACTTAGTATCAAATCTTTGCGATTCATTTATGCTGTTACACATCTCAGTAGTTCCTTTGCATTTATTGCTAAACGGATTCTTCTTCATGGATACACCAAACATTCGTATCCATTTACCAGGTGATGAACATGTGGGTCATATCCAAGTTTTAGCTATTATAAAGAAAGTTGCTATGAATATTTAAATACTAGTCTTCATAGGTTTTTCCATCTCTTGGATAACTACCTAGGTATGGAATTGCTGGGTCATATGATATGATAAGCCAAATTTTAACTTATTGCGACCAGCCGAGTCAAATTCCTATGCTGCTGCACTGTTTCTTTATTCCTACTGCCAATATATGAGAGGCTGAATTACTCCACAGTCCTGCCAGAACTTGACATCGTTGAAGTCTTCAGTTTTAGACCTTCTAATGGATATATATTACTATCTCATTGTAATCTTTATTTGCATTTCAGAGTGACTAATGATACTTTTTCTTTTTTAATGGTTTTATTTGCCCTTTCATATAGTCTGATAAGATGCTTCTTCAAATCATTGACCCTTTCTTTTTTTTATTTTTACAAAATCAGATGTTATTATCAACTTCTAAGTGCTCTTAAGAATTCTGGATACAAGTTCATTATCAAATACATGCTCTGCTCTTATTTTCTCTGTTTATGGTTTGCATTTTTATTTTCCTAATGTGTCTTTTGAAGAACAAGCTTTTTAATCTTGTTGAATTTAGTGTATCATTTTTTTATACTTCATGCTTTTTCTTATTTTAAAATGTTTTCCCTAACTTAAGATCATTTAAGTTTTCTCTTTTGTTTTCTTTTTGAAGTTTTATAGTTTTCACAGTAACAATTAAGTTTAAGATCCACTTTGAGATCATGTTACAAGAGGAGGGAAGGGTTGAGGTTTTCTTTTTGGTATATTGATATTCAAATGTTAACAGTGCCATTGTTGAAATCACTGTTCTTTCCCATAGAATTGTCTTTGCACCTTTGTTGAAAATTAATTGACTATAAATGTGGGTCTATTTTTGAGCTCTATTCTGTTATTATCTATGTGTCTATCTTAATGCTAATAGCTTACTACCTACAGTGCTTTAACTTTATAGTATGTTGTGAAATCAGATAGTGAACATCTTGAAATATTAGAATCAGCCTGTTAATTTTGACATTAAACCATTTTGCGATTCAGTTAAATCTTTAGCTAAATTTGGGGAAAATGGACATCTTAAAATATTAAAACTTCTTATCATGGATCCTCTGAACTATTTAGACCTACTTCAGTTTGCTCAGGAGTGTTTTGTAATTTCCAGTGTATAACTCTTTTTTTTTTTTATAAAATCTCCCCTAATATTTTAAGCCATTCTAAATAGTATTATTTTAATTTTAATTTGTTCTCTGGTGATATAATGAAATGGAATTGACTTCTGTCATTTTAAAAATATTTATCAAGCCTTACTAAAAAACAGATTATGAACAAGTGACTATTAATCAACTTGCCCTTCCTAGGATAAAATCCACAATTCATTTATTTATAATTTGTGTTTGTATATATTGCTTTTTCTGTTTATATTTTGTTAAGGATTTTTCTTTTGTATTCACAGTGTATATTAGTTCAAAGTTTTCTTGAAATTACTTTGCCTAATTTTGACATCAGAGTGATGCTGGTATTTTAAAAATGGTTGAGAAATGTATCTTCTTTTTCTATACTCTGGAAGAGTTAGTGTAGAATAGGTACTAATATTTCTTATATATGTAGTAGAATTTGCTAATGAAGCCTTCTGGGAGACATTTTATTTGTGAGAAGTCCTGAATAGGGACTTAATTCATTCAACAGACACAGGGTTATTCAGGTTATTTCTTCTTGAGTGAGGTTTTGTAGTTTGTGTCTTTGAAGAAATTTTCTATTTTATTTAAATTGTTGAATTTGTTAGCATACTTTTAATCATAGAATTCTCTTGTTATCATCTAACATCTGTGGGATCTTCAGTCATGGTCCCGCTTTTGTTTCTGATACTGGTAATTCCTGACTTCCTCTTAAATTGACTTGTATTATGGTTCTAAATATGGTCTATCTTGATGAATGTTCCGTCTGCAATTGGAATGAATGCATGTTTTTGTTTTTGCAATGCCATCTTTTTAAATGTCAGGTCAATTTCATAGAGTTGATCAAGTCTTCGAGATCCTTACTGATTTTGTGTTTATTTCTTTTACCAATTGTTGAGAGAAGAATGTTGAAATCTCCACTTAAAATTATACATTTGTCTCTTTTTTTCAGTTCTGTCATATTTGGCTCCCTGTATTTGAAAGCTCCAATATTACAGGCCTACCAATTTAGGCTTGTCCTGTTCTCTTGATGAATAAAATTTTTCTTTTATTATGAAGTATCACTCTTTATTCTTGGTAATATTTCTTGTTCTGAAATCTACTTTGTCTGATGTTGATATAGATATTCCAGCCTTTTCTCTTATTCGTATTTGCATTGTATAGGTTTTCCATCCTTTTACTTCAACACATTTGTGTTTATACTGGTTTGAAGTGGGTGTTTTAAGATATATGGCTTGGTCTTTGTTTTTTGTATCAAATCTGATCAACTCTGTCTTTTAATGTGACCATTTATATTTAATATTCTTATCAGTTGATCTTAAATTTATTATCTTGCTACATTTTTCCCTACTTGCTTCCTCTCTTCTTTGTCCCCAGAAGAAGGAAGGAAAGTAGGAGACTATTTTCCTTCCTTCTTGAGAATTGATAGAATATATTTTATTTTTTTCCAGTTTTTTTTGACTTTTTGAATAAAGTTATTTTGTTTTATTTCATATTAGTAGTTCCTCTAGAATTCGCAATATAGATCTTAACTTATTACACTTTTCCTTCAGATAATATTGTGCCACTGGTATATAGAGTAAAAACCCAACAGGATCTATACTCCAGTGCTGACTCACAAGCTCCCCCGAGTTCTTAACCCTGGGCAGTGCTCTTCCTGTCCAGGTCTCGCCTTCCCACAGCACTCCTCTCTGCCACCTGAACACAGTGAAACCTCTGGACCTCACATAGGTTCATCTTCCTATGCTTCATCCTGAAAATTCTCTCCTGACCTTATTTGGGGCAATGGTAGGACTTTCCTTTTGTTTTCCTTCCCAGAGTGGCTACTCCCTTATGCTGCCTGTTATGCACTGTCTAAAAAAAATCTTTGTTTCATATAGTATACTAATCACATTTCTAGCTTTTGTAAATTTGATGCTCTGACATCTGTCCTGCATGTGTATGTTGGCTATGCCTTGTGATAGACAACCTGATAACAAACTTGAGTCACCTGCCTTTGGTATCAACCTTCCTTGTCACCTGCTGCCCCTCTTGAGAGGAGATTTCTTCCCAAGGGTGCACTTTCCAAGTAGAAATCGAAGAGTAGAGGTCACACTACAACTACCTTGTGTGTTGGGCGCCTCTTCTTTGAACCATTATCTATGTGCCCCAATCGCCCAGGTCCTGAACCAGACTACCGGGGACAGCCCTTATGCCCCAGAGCCCACTGAAGCTACTCTAACTAGACAATTCTACGCCTACTTATACCGCATCACCTGTTCCTTCCTGCAGAAATCACAATAAAGGCCCATGCCCACAGTTTCCCCTCTCTTTCTGCCACCTGCCTGATCCTGGTGCTTCCCTGTGTCCCCCAACCTCCAAGGCATGATATGACCCCTCTTTGTGGGGATTGTGAAGAGCAAACTATTTTTTCAATGGTGATCACCTATTGATTCAATGACTTGACTTTAAATTTCCTCTTAACACACTGTATTTTAAAACATACATTTTTCAAGTTTTTCCATTTATAAGGTGGGAGGATGAATTGGGCTACTCCATCATGGTGGGAAGAGAGAAAAGGCACTACTCTACCACTGCCTTTCAGTTCAGAAAAATGCTTCTGAGAGAATTTGTCAACTAGCAAAGTCATACAACTATTAGTCATTCACCTATTAACTCAATGTATTTGCTCAGAGTTCTTATATATTTTTATTATTGTTGTTGTTTTAATTTTACAGAGAGAAGAAAGGAGAGAAGAGGGAAGAAGGGAGAAAGAAAGGGAAAGAAACATCGATGTGAGCGAAAAACATTGATTGGCTGCCTTCTGTACATCCCAACTGGGGAGCAAACCCACAACCCAGGCATGTGCCCTGAGCAGGAATCTAATTGGCAACCTTTTGGTTTGTGAGAGGATGGCCCAACCAGCTGAGCCACACCAGCCAGAGGTTGGGAGTTGTTAAAAAATATCTATTTATTATAGGTTAGATTGTATTACTATATTAGTTTCCTGAGGCTGCTGGGACAAATTACCACAAAGTCATAATTTAAAACAACACGCATTTATTCTCTTAGGACTCTGCAGACCAAAGGTCAGAAATTAGTAACACTGGGCCAACATCTGCATATGGGCAGGGCCACACTCCCTAAGGAGGCTTGGCAGGGGAATCACTTCTTCAACTCTTAGAAAATCTTTTCCTCCTGTCTTCTGGCTCTGGACATTCCTTGGCTTGTGGTTGCATCCCCTCAGTCTTAAACCTAGCATTTTCAATTTTCATTCTGTCTGCACACATGCTAAATTTCCTTCTGCCTCTTTCTTGTAAGGACACTTATAACTGCAGTTGTGGCTCACCCTGGTAATCAAGGGTGATCTCCCCATCCCAGTTTCTTTAACTCAATTACATTGCAAAGGTCTTATTATTGTCATATAAGGTAACATTCACAGGTTTGAGGGGTTAGAACATGGACATCTTTGGGACCATTCATTTTTCAGTCCAGCATGATTGCCTTGTTTTTACATGGCAAATGTTGTTTTGGCCAACATTTCATCTTGCCCACTGTGACAATTAACTACAAAATAAAAGTTTCTGTCTCTCTGAACAGACATAATGCTAAGTAAATAAGTCTCTGGAGATCTGAGAACAAGACAACAGCTGAAAATATTAATACTTTCCTGATAGACTAGAATAAAACAAAATTCAATCCTCTTTAGCATCAATTTCCCAGTTTTCTATGTTTCAAGTTTACTATTCCCTGTCTTTGGCTCTTCAAGTTGTGTGGGAGGAGCCACAATAACAAAATACAAAATACAGTTTCTTCTCAAATGTGGAACAGACTATGTGAAGGATAAAAGTCCTTGAGTAACAAAACTATATGCAAAACTCTATGGTGACTCCGTACATTTTCAATAAGTGAGAAACAGTACAAAGTAAGCACTTAATAAACATATGCTGAAGGAAAATAAAGGAATGCACAAATGAATGAGTGAACAACCAAAGTGACATATTGTCCCCTATAAAGTAAGAATGTCACCTACCATTCACAGGCACATATAAGTGATTACAATACAAATACTTTCCTAAATCTGTGATTCTAAAATACGGTTACAAAATTTTAATTGTACACTCACGATTTGCTTGTACAGTGTTCAAGGTATCTGCAAATTGATGTGATTTACTTTAAAAAGTGAGCATTCTTGTAGAGAATGGACATGCTACCCAAATAACATTTGGTTGTCTTTCAATAACATTATCATCATATGTAGAATTATATAGCATTCTGAATAAATTTAATCATCCTCACCAAATATCTAACATAGTCATGTATCTTTTGCACATTTTGACATCTGCAGGTTCTAGGAACCAGAAAACATAAACCCCAATGTGACATAACTAATAGATTCATGTTCAGAGTTACTATGTGAAAGCAACATCTCCCTTGACTTCATTTGAAGACAGGACTTTGTGGTGGATTCTAGGCCTGATTTCTATGTCCCATCCAGATGCTTATTTGGTAAGTGAACCTATTAGTTTTTGTGTCAATCTGTATCATGTTAAATCCAAGCCTTACATATCTCAATGGGTTATTTTTAAAACAAGTGGATATTAATTCATTTCCTGACTTGGAAGAAATAAAGTTTAGTATTTCTGTGTTCTAGAGATGTTGCACAGTGCCTTAAAAATGGCAGGTATGCAATACATGTTAAATAGGGATAGTCCTAAATGTTATACAAATATAAGGTGTGATTTTTACCCATTCCAAAGAAGATTGAGAGCAATAACAACAACAGAAACCCTGCATCTCTCTGAATTTCTTCCACCATGAGCAGATATGGGAGCTAGACTTAAAAAAAAACAAGTAAATAAATAAACAATCAAACAAAAACCAAGGACAGATCTAGTGGATTCCCTAGTGTGGAAATCCATTCAATGATAACCAGAGAGGAAAGCAAAAAGCCTGAACTTTTGACAATAAAACAGAAGTGGGATCACAGTGGGCCACACGCAGCTACTAAATGAGAAAGGCAAGGGCCCCGTGCTGTAAGTGGCCTGTAAGAATGAAAGCCAGAAATCAGATAAACAACTGGCTAAAACAGAAGCAAGAAGTCACGACAATTAAGGATGGCTATGGAAGCCTGATGCAGAGTTTAGAGGCTGCTCATGGCTAATCTGAAAGGGCTGGTAGGCGTGGTGTTTCTACAGCTCTGCTCGGCTGGATTAAAAAACAGGGCAGCAAAGCCGTTGATGTCATAGATTAACAACCACCATGAAGACCCGTCTAGGCAAATTAGTCTTTAAAATATTAGAATGATTAGGGTTTTAGAGAAAACTGAAATATGGTATTCCTTTCAAAGCTCATGGAGCCACAGGATAAAACACTTGACAGGGCAGTACAGTGACAGAAAGTGATACTTGAAAGTGATACAGAAAGTTGAGGGAAGTATCCCCCTGCCCCCACCCCAACCTCCTTAACAACTGGAAATAGGAAGCCCCTGCAGAGACATTCTGAGTGGCAGGTTTTGTGGTGCTATTGTAGATGTGAAAAAGAAAAAATAAATAAGATAAACCTGCTCCCAATTCACGTAATGTTTGGTTAGCACAGAATGGCTGTGCAGGTGAGCAAAGTGTGGCGGATCAATAAGATACCCTGTCATTAATTGAAACGAGGATACAGGCTAAATTTGTTTTCTTCACCACATGGATTTCAAGTTCAGTTCTTTGCAGGATGTGTTAAAATAAAATCCTGGCTCAGTAACTTGTATTGTATGCACGTCCTGAAGGGGGGGAAACTTACCAAGAAAATGAACAGTTTCCAAATTTAACAAATGACTGGCTGTGAATGGGCTGTATTTCTAAAGATGAAAATGTCAAAAGTTTTAAATCTCAATTCCTGAAACAACGGAACATATTTCATGATTTTTAAAAAATGACTTCATTTCCAGGAAGCATGAAAAGCTCATAGAAATATATGCGGGATATACTTGTATATTTGTGTGCATCTATGTATTTGTGTACATGCATGTATGGAAAAGCGTTTTATTTGGTTTTTCCATGTTTAGATGATTTCCACTACAATAAACATTTTTTTTATTTTCTCTTATAGATTATTAAGTGAAGGAGAAAAACATTGTCACTGTGTTAATTAACATACTTGGGAAGGAATTATTAAACATCCAAAAACTTATATTTGAGTTATTTATATTTTTTTCACAGACTTAACAACCATCAATATTTTGAAAGTCACTTGAGAGACTGCAAAGGGATGAAGATATAATCATTAACTTTCTTGGGCTTCACATCATCTGGGTGGACTGCTCAGGTAGGCAGGCAAAGCCTTTTCTTGGAATAAAACACATGCTAAAGGATTTCAAACTTCAGCCACTTATAGAATGAGCAAAACAAAATGGTTTTCAATACAGAGAGCAGATAGAAATATGTCTTGAATAATTGGAAGAAACTTTTTTTTGTGACATGGCTCAATAATACCATTTATATAGTGTTTAACCTGAAATAAATAGCAAGACAAATTAGGTAAATCCAGATTGTGAGATATTCTATTAAAAAAAACAAAAAACAAAAATGCAACAACAACAAAAAAGCTGCCCCAAGATATTTAAAATTGTCAATGCTGTCACTGTTAGAAAAAAAGAAAATGGTGGAGATGGGGTATTTTAGCTTAAAGAAAAAAAGAATGCGTGATTTTTGATTGAATCCTGGAATGGGGGAAAAAAAACATTTGGGGACAATGAAAGATATTTGAATATAAATGGAATATTAAATAATAGTATTAAAACCGTATTAAATTTGGGATAGCCTTAGTTTTGAATCTCCTAAGATGAGAACCCGAGGCAATAACTTGTGTGTGGACAGTTTATTTGGAAGCGATCCCAGGGCGTGAGGTGGAGCGGGGTGGGGGAGAGGGTGGCGCCCTCACCTAAGCGGTGTGGCTTGCATGAAGCCGTTTACTCTAGGCATCTGGGGGCCGGGCTAGGAATTCTCTGTGGAGCTGTGTAGAATGCACCCCAGAAACGTTAACTGAAAGACAAGGGGCTGGGAATCTTATCCACTGGTTCACGGCCTGTGTGTGTGTTGAAAGTAGCTCCCTGTGGGTATTCTCTCACTTCCACTCCCAAGAGGAAAGTGTTAAATATATGGTAAGATGATGAACTTTCAGTGTAAACAAGGGCAACCTACTGCAATAGTGACTGAAATAGAAACTCAATTGACAGGTGTAATGGTAATATTGTTGCAATGTAAGATAATGGCTTGTTTTTATGAAATAAATATAGACTTATTTTAGGGCAAAGTGTCAAAATATCTATCACTTCAAAGAAGTGAGAAAAGAAAGTTAAAGCTGACATGGTACACTTTTTGCACCATTCCATCAACCTCGATGTATGTTTAAAATTGTTCAAAAGCAAACATGGGGGAAAAAAAGAAAGAATGGGATTTTAATAAATGAATTTGAAATAGGAGAGGGTATTCTTGGTTCAAGAAAGCCTAATAATGAGAAGATGGTAAATTGTAAAGTCATAAATGTAAGCTGGATAGATGGAGTATTTGGTTTATCCATTTGAAATTAAAGGAGAATTTCAAATTCATTTTGTAGTTGACAGTAACTGATCGTAAGTACTAGGGTTTTGAAGAAGGACAAAAGAAATTGTGTGGGTATGAAACTGGATTCACTTTCTGTCTCTCCATGTGCTGGTGAAGGTCAGAGGTTCTTTTGTAGTACAGAAACAAAGCAGAAGCTACTGGAATATTTAAAAAGTAAAGAATTAAAACACTGAAGTTGGATAGTATTAGCAGTTTTTTAAAAAACATGAGATGAATGTTAATTTGGAAATATTATTGATGTCTTCCATCTAATTGGATTCCGCACTGGTAAAGGAAAAGGAATCTATGGTACCTAACTTTGCAATATTTTAGTCTTTGTGTTCTCTGGCCCCACTGCATAACTGGTGATCAAAAATTGATGAAGAAATAAGGTATACCTTGGATAATAAGGAATTTTACAGCTTCAAGAGACATAGAAAAAAGGAAAAAGGGGAATTTCTTGGGAGAGAATAAAGTCAATGAGATGTTAAATTTTATATTGTTTGTAGGGTGATGTCCATTCCTTTGAATTTATGTTAGGATTGGGGTTTTTATGAAGTCTTTTGAGAGGGAAGCTGTGTATAAGAATAGGAAAGCAAGTATTCAAACTTTAATTTAAATTGACCAAAGACTTGGGCAGTAACCCCCTCAGGAGCTTACTGGATAGCTGGGCTAAGGATATGGCAAACTCCAGGGAAGATGCAAACATTGATTAAAACTCACCGAGCAGGAGGTTCTGATCAAAGTGGCTGCTTTATAAGTGGAGACTGAAGCTAAAATGGAAATCAAGACAAGTACAAAAGCAAAAGTGCTCACATGGGTAGGGAGGACACACTGGATCTGACTGGGTGGCGGCTTGGTCGGTTTATGTGAATACCCGATGTGTCTTTAGGCCCGTGGCATGGACTGCATACCACGCACACATTGATCACATCTCGCCCCCAGCACTTATCCAATCAGCACACTTGGGGGTGGGGGAGCAGAGATGACCAGGGCGGGCCTTGGGGAGAAGCAACTGGGAAGAATTTTGGAGAGTTTAAAGCAATTTTGTGACTGTTATTCCAAATAAAATAGAGTTTATTGAAAACAAAAATGGAGTCTCTCAGACATCATAAATAGGTGATTTCCTTTCATTACAAACTGGAGGGCACTTTGCCTTTTCATGACAGCAAAATGTCTGCAGAACAAAAGTAGTGAAAATAAGAGAGGTGAGCATGAAAACCCAAAGATCTGAGAGAACAGAGAGAGTATGTAGGCCACCTAGTCACTTTATTTTTACTACATCCCAGAGCACTCCTCCAAAAACCCAGGGGCTTAAGAGAGCTTTGGGGAAGGCAGGCGCTGCCTTCTCTTTTCCACAACACCAATAAGGGCCAATGGAAAAGAACTGAGATATTGTCTAATTATTTTTGTCATCATTAGAGAACATTTATATGGAGTCTGTTATGTTGTGCCTTTAGGTGACCAACTCTCTGACTGGGGCTTGGTGGGAGCCACACCATTCGCTCTCTGACGCTGCATGTTCATGGTTGCTAACCGATCCGATTAAATGCAGCTGTTAGTGGAGCTATGCTCCTGGCGAAAGGTCAGGACTTACAGCTTTCATGCTAATTACACTCACCTCCCACCTACCCCCTTCTTAGTCTCTTTCCTCTTCATACATGTGTTTCTCTCTAGGCTGTCTTTACCACTTCTGTCCGTAAAGTGGACTCCAAGAACAGTGATCTCTATAGGTTCTCCACGTTCGATTACGGAGAACTATTCTGTGACTATGTTGACATACTCTGGAGTACAAACATAAAAGAGCAGTGTAGGCAAGTGAACTTATTAAGCAGTGTCAGATGTTTTCTAACTCCTGTTTTCCTTTTATGAAATTATGAAACATGCATTGATTACCGATTTTTTAAAAAATTAATTAAAACAACTTTTAGTGAGATGACTACTTCCTGTATATATTTTTTAAATGTTGAATTGTTCTGTTTTAAAATGAAATCCAATTTAACATTGAACTGGAACATCCCCCACCCCTCTCCATTCCTGTCCCCAAGTTCATACCCTAACACTTCCATGGATGCTGTTAAGTGTTCCTTGAATAGTTCTAGTGACAGGTCACTCTTAATCATATCAAGCAATTGCTTCCTTCTTCAGGGATATCACAATTTCTCTTAGGATGTGATGGAAATGATCTCCTTCTAATTCTCAGCCATTGAGCTTAATTTGTGATGAGAAGCATCAGGACAATTTGTCTAAACTTTCTACTACCAGCCTTATGACCCTACTACTTTGTGTTGAAAGAGTTGGAAAACTTTTCCCTTTTCCTTCAAATGATTGTCCTTGAAGTCAATCAGACCTTATGTCTTATTAAATCAAGTTGCTGTTAATCCACATATCCCTCATTCTGTCACTGACATTTTGGCTTTATTCCTCTCTCTCTCTCGTCTCCCTCCCTCCCTTCCTTCCTTCAGTCCTTCTTTCCTTCCTTTCTTCTTCTTTTCTTTTTACCATCCTTCCTGTCATCCTTGTTTCTAACCCCACTATAGGAAGATAGAATTCTTCAGGATAAATACCAGTTTTTTTACATTTGGACCAGAATTCCTGCTTGCCATGCATGGTATCTAGCTAAAGATTATTCTGTATGCGTATCCTTTCATTTTATGGTACCCACCTGCTCCAACTTGGCCTGCGTCCTGTCTTCACTTAGTGCCCCGCTGAGGAAGGGGCTAATGCTGGGTTGCTGAGAGCACAGTGGAATGCTGGACCCAGGGCTGCTTAAAGGAGGAGTATTTGTATACCCTTATGGTTCCCATCAGTTTCACCTAGAGGACTTGTTCAAAGCCACATTGCGGTACTCCACACCCCAGAATTCCTGATTCAGCAGGTGTAGCACCATAGAATTTCCTTTTCCAACAAGATCCCACAGTTTTGATCCGCAGATATAGCCAGAAAGAGATCGGTTCTGAGTAAATAATTACATTCTAGGAGGTGAGTCAAGGGTCAAATGTTAGCATTCAGGTTCACTTGCCATATCTCATGAAAGATTAAAAGTTGGAAACCAGAAGTGACTTCCTTCCTTCCTCCTCTCTTTTTATCAGAGGTCTAGCAAACCCCGGGGAGCTGAATGCAAGTGGAGTGGGGAGTGGACCAGGTGGGCCCAAGAAATAAATCTTTAGGATTTGCCTTAGAGCTTACTCTTTTAGATGACTAACTAGACATAATCCCCTTTATTCAAAAATATATATTTATATTTAAATCAGTTAACAAATATATAAGGTAGAAAGGAAAATTAGCTTTAAAAATCAGCGATAGAAACAACAGCGAAAGCCCAGAGCAGGTTGACTACGTGTGCCTGAGCGGCTCACGTGGAGTTCAAGCCCAGCGTGGGCAAGGCCGTTTCTCCTCTTTTGCTGTTGCCTGTGGTTCCCGCGGAGATACCTGCCTCGCAGCGGTGGAGGCAGCCAAGCACTCACACAGGGCGCGTTAACCTCACTCACAGAGCTCCTGCAGAAAAGCCATCACGGCTCTCTGCTCAGTGACAGAAACTATTATCTCAGTGTCTCTTTCTCGGTGACTAAGGCTGGGGTTCTCTGGGCCACCTCTCTTTTGGAAGTTTCTTGAAGGTGCAAAATGAGACAAAAAAAAAAAAAAGGCTTGACTGCTGCTTGCAGTGTTTAAAGATGGATTGCCTTCCAATTTATTTCCCAGGGTCTGACTTCCAGAAAGATTGTCGAACCGCTCGGTGCCCATTTTCAGCAGCTCATTCAGTGTGAGAAGTCCTACAGGGTCCTAAATTCTGAGGAAATTGGAGATACCATTCAGGAAGATACCAGGGAATGCGAAGGGACAGTGATCTCGAAAGCAATACAAAATTTACAGTGTTCACAGTTTACATAAAATGTTTCTCAAGTCATTTCCAAACAGTTCGCTTTTTCCTTCTCCCCTGCAAACAGAAGAAAGGCATGGAGAGAAATTCACTAAGGCAATTGAAATATAAAACAAAACCCACAAAAATCAACACTGCATGCGGGCATATTCCAGTTACCGCTGGGATAGGACCAACTATTGCAAGGACATTTTATACCTGTGTGGCTTCTTGTGACTTTTAATATTAATGGTCTGATAGACTGAACTTCTTTCTGTTCAGGAATGATTTTTCCCTGCATATGGTCAATCTCTTTTACCAAATGACAGCCTCTCTTGAGTGCAAACAAAGGACAGGTAAAGAGATATGTTTCATCTTGCAATGATACCATTTTACAGGTAGGGTGGTATAGGAAATTCCAGACCATGAGAGGCCCTTCTTTGTTCTTCGTATTTGCATGGAATGTCCTTCCTAAATCATGACATTTTCTGGAGTCTTCTGCTGATGTTTCATATATAGGTATGAATGTTAGAGTAATAACTTATTTTTCTCTAATTTTACCTTGTAAGCTGGAAAATAAAATCATCATGTGAGGTATGCTTTAAGGAATCATTGTATTTCTAAAATACTCTGATATCTTAGGAAAAAATTACAAGAAGATAGTAAAATATTTACTATCTCAGTGCTTTAAAATGAGAGTCAATAATTATCTTTAATTTTGAGTTAGTGTGATTATTTTAAAAAGTAATTGTTGAATTCTGAGTTAAAGACTACCATGGAAAATTTCTAACAACATTAAAACCAACAGCAGAAAAAATGCATACAACTTAGTGATAGCTTCAGGATTTATGTTTAATCTATTTCTTCTGAAGATGCTGCACTAGGAGATTGCTATAAAATTTGAACAGTCTTCTTTCTTTGTGACAATGAGTTTGCTTTGCAGAAATTCTTTGGAACACTTTGGAGAGGATTCAGAACCCTTTGAGAAAAATGTTTTCCTCCTATCCACTAAAAGTCTGTTATGTAACATTTGCATACTTCCCAATTAAGGCTCACACTTCTTGGGTGGGCACATTTGGAATTAATGAGTTTCTACAGAAAGAAAGCACCCTTTTTTGTCATCACAAAGCTTTCAGTGCCCGGCGATTTTTTTTGGTCTCCTAATGTAATGTTCTGTATCTCAGCAGCTGCATTACTCAGCAGTGCTGGACAGGAAGTTCTCCAAAGATAGATACTCCTCCAGTGGCATTCACTCTTCTTACACTGGATTAGAGAGCTGGCAAAAGGTGGTATCCCTCAATAGTGAAAATGTGAATGGATCTCCTGGTAACATCAAACACAGTGTTCTGAAAACTTTGGAAAATATGATAATGGAAATTCGTATGTTGCAGCTTGATGAGAAAGAAAGGGAGAAAGAGAAAGAGAGAAAAAAATAAACATTTGTCAAAAATCTAATATACACCAGGTTCTGACTGCATGTTCCATGTATCAGGTTGCAGTTAGTGAGGTTGGCTTCACTAGAATTTAGAGGCCTGTCCCCTGCTACAAACTTAAATGAATGAGAAGTAGAGTCAGTGAGGCTATGATGCTAATGCTATACCCACAAGTCTGACATATCTTTACTGGAAATTATTAGTGTTTTCAAATAGTTCACCCTTCTCCATATTGATGTAACTATCTCTTTGACTTTTTCATTTATTATTTATTGATACTAGAACTTGGCTATGTATTCAAGGCCTATGAAATATTTTTTTTTCTTCTCTCTCCTTTGTTAAGAAGGGGCTGAGCATGAGAGGAGGTTTTTTTATCCCCAATCTTCTGACACCCACCGGGTTTCCTACAACTTAGTCGAGTTGTGACACTAACTAGCCATAATTAGCACTCATTCCACAGGCTAAGGGGCTCAATTTCACCAGACTGCCCACTTCACACACCAGCCTCAAGTCCCAGGCCACCCCCAAGCCACCTGCTGTCTTGCTCAGCTTGGCTACAAATTTAGGAGTTCCTATAACCCTCCTCCAGGTTTCATAATTTGTTAGAATGACGCAGAACTCAGGACGCTTTTTGTTATAAATAATACAAATAATCCCTGGCTGGTGAGGTTCAGTGGGTAGAGCGCTGGCCTGTAAACCAAAAGGTTGCCTGTTTGATTCCCTGTCAGGGCAAGTGCCTGGGTTGCAAGCCAGGTCCCCAGCTGGGGATGTGACAGAGGCAACCGACCAGTGTTTCTCTCCCTCTCTTTCTCCCTCCTTTCCCCTCTCTCTAAAAATAAAAAAAATAAAAACAAATGACAAAAAGTCATCATTAAAATCAGTTGTTTTAAAAATGATACAAATGAATAGCCAGAGGGAGAGAGTTACATATAGTGGCGAGGTCTAGAAGGCTCCTGAGAGCAGGACCGTCCATTCTTGGAGAGTCGAGTCTGCCAACATCGCCATCCCTGTATGTCAGTATGTTCTCCAGCCAGGAAGCTCTCTGAGCCTCAATATTTAGAGTTTCTATCAAGGTTTCATTATGACATAGAAGGGTTAATTTCTATATACACAGTTGATGAAATCATTGAACACATGATTTAACTGAATCGCTGACACCTCGAGTTCCAGCTATAATCACGTACTTGGTTTCTGTATCAACCAGCCCTCCTCCTCCCAGGGGCCCACCTGGGATTCACCTTATTAACATAACAAAGACACTTCTATTACTTACAATGTTCCGAAGGGTCCAATGTTCCAAAGCTGTGTGCTAGAAACAGGGAGCAAATATCAGATATAGGTAGATAGATAGATAATGGATATAGATTGATATAGACACATAGACACATAAACAGCTTTTAAATTGTATTATGGAGGGTAATGAAATATTGTAGTAAGAATTATTTTCTTATTCAGCAAGCCCTTTTTTAAAAATCAAAGCTGAAGATGCCTATTCATGTTCCTATGTCATTAAAATTTTTCTCTACCTCTCTCTCTCTCTCTCTCTCTTTATCTATCTACCTATCTACAGATTTCCTTAGCAAATCAAGTCTTTGATTTTTAGGAATCTATGATTTTAATTGGACAAAACTATGGAAAAGGCCCTGCCAGCACAAACCTTAGTTGATAGATGAGGAGAGAAGCTTATGAGGTTAAGCGGCGTCTCTAAAATTCTGCAACTGGAGACTCTTTGGAAATTTAGATTCTGGAACTACAAAGCCCATGATCTTTATTCCTTTTCCTTTTTTAAAAAAAATTTTGATTGTTTTTCAGCAACAGTGTGTATTCAACATGATTTTGTATTAGTTCAGGTATACAGCATAGTGGTTAGACAGTCACGATGATCTTTCTAATAGTCACACAGACTTCTATCACAGGATGAGCTTAGGATTTATTTACTCAATAATTTCAGTGTCTTGTAGACCAGCTGAATGGAGGCAACCAAGGTTAACAGGTGTTAGGATGACTGACCCCCATGCAGAACTGGATGTGATTCAACCTCCAAAGAAAAGCAAAAGGCAACAAAAAATCTGTAAGAGAAATGTGACATCTTTGTTTAGATTATTTATTTTGAGAAATAAAAGGATAATTAAAAAAAAAAAACACCTGATATCGTATCTCAAATAACAGGTTTAGACTTTAAAAATTTCTGCATTACTTTATATTGTTGAGGTCTTACTATGCTTTCTTATTTAAGTGTTTCCAAAGTATTGTTTGAAGGGGAGTTCATACATAGTCATAAATTCTTTACAGGGAAAAACTGTGTTTTTGTAGATACATTATCTGGAGAAAATTCTTAATACAGTGTTTCCCTGTTATTTAAATTCAGGCTTTTAAAATCCATATTGTTGTTCCATTAACCTGCCAATTAATATAATAATTAACTCATTATCTTAATGGTACTATAATTATCTCTTAGCTATGATTGTATTTTAATTTTTCCAAAGTCAAAGCCTAATGGTTTTATCTATGCTCCTGATATGTAATTTTCTCTCTATGCCCTTTTCCCTGCTGGTTATAAGTAGGACACAGAGATTCCCTATGACGAGTTATCCAATGCTCTCTGTACCTAGGGTAGTCATTTTCCCGGAGCTATGGTATCTTTAATAATAATAATAATAAAATGTGCCAGAAAATTTGAAATAAGAAGCCCCAGAGGGGTTCAATTTCTGATTCCATCTCTCTCCTAACCTGGGATGAAACCCTACATTTTCTCTTGGGAGGTCTCTGCTTCCCACATAGATAATATTGCCATGTGGTTTAATGAGCAGGGTCCCGAAGAAGGAGGATGAGTTAATGAGTTCCTGTTATTCAGCACAGTTTAACACAAATTGCTGGGTGCGTCTCTTACCTGCATGTGTATTTGACAGGTTTAGTATTCCAGCACAGTTTAACACAATCAGAAGCTGTACAGAGATATTCTGGGACTCTTCCACCCTGTTGCAAAGGGTCAGTTCTGCTGTCTCAGGAAACACTGGAGACATCCATAGTGACAATATTATTGAGCATGTTTAAACGCTAGGTTCTAAATGATTTATTTTGTTCTTCCCTCTGATCTCATAATAATGTTATGTTAGGTATGATTATTGTAGATGAGGCTTGGAAAGGTGATGTAATCTTCCAAAAGTCATAGAGCTAGTTGGTGACAGACATCGAGGCAAGCATTCAGGTTTTTTAGGCTTTTCTCTATAAACCAATATCTATGTCTTATCAAGTATACAACAAGGAGAATTTGGGTTTGTCTACCTTCAAAGCCCACATTTATGAAAAATGTTTCAAACATTTGTTTTCTTTTCCATCTCTTCATCCAACAGACCCCCCCCCCACCAACACACACCCATAATGCATTACTTAAAAGATCAATAAGCATATTAAAAGGACCAATTTTTCTCTTCAATCAAGAGGTGGACAGTGCCATTAAAAGAATAGTTTTACTATTTTGCGATTAAATACATGGTTGGACCTAGGGGCATAAGGACTACAAGGAATAGCTAAAATAACTTCTCCATTTTATATTTCAAATTTCTACAGTGTTTGATCCTTAGCAGTAAAGTAATGGCTTCTTTAGCGTTGCCCTGATTGAAGCTTTAATTGTAAAAATAAAAGGATAATAACAAGTCCAGTTGGCTGAATACTGCTGACTGTATCTACTAACATCTGGCCACTGCGACTGGCTAGAGTCATTGAAAACCTAAGGGGGTCCTTCTTCAGTTGAGATGATTGTTAGAGCAGGCCACCTGAGACAGTATTTACAGGATGAATCAAGACTACCTGATCCTGCTGAGCTCCCTCTTCTCCCAAGTCCAACTTGGTTCCAGATGGATGTCCTAGTGAGAAGTTCTGCACCGAACTGCAGCTCTCTTTTCTTTTGCCCATTTCTTCTTCTCTTGAGATCTCACTCTTACAAGACTGTTTCTCACAAGAGCAAACTGAAATTCAAAAACAAATAGAAAGTAAGTTTTAAAAGATTTTATTTATTTATTTTTAGAGAGAGAGGAAGGGAAGGAGAAAGACGGAAAGAAACATCACTGTGTGGTTGCCTCTCTCGTGCCCCCTACTGGGGACCTGGCCCACAACCCAGGCATGTGCCCTGACTAGGTATTGAGCTGGTAACCCTTGGGTTCACAGGCCAGCACTCAATCCACTGAATCACACCAGCCATGGCTAATAAGAAGTATTTTTAACCACTCCGAAAAGCAAAAGCAAACAGTGCCTGTGTTAGACAGAGCTGGTGACCCTCTCCAGGAATTAAATAGTGGCATTCTTCCTTATACCAGTGCCTATGACCCAGCCATCGCCAGCTGTGACAAGCATCATGGTCCTCATCACAGTGCTTCCTTCAAACTGCATTGGATTTGAGGCATAGCTTCTGTGTTTGATGTTGACAGGGACAACAAAAAAGTCATTGAAGTAACCAGAACACAAATTAGAAACAGTTTAGCCAAAAGGAACAACCTGTGCACAGAGATTGAGAATGTAGAGCATGTGTATTTGACTTTAACACTCATGACATACTAGTTGGCAACTCTAGAAAAGTTACTGAACTACTCTTTTTCTCAGCTCTGCATTGTCAAATGCGTAGGATTTGAAATGTCAGCTTCTATGTTCTTCTGGGTCTTATACACTAGTGCTCCTAACATAGTGGCTGGTATTTGTAATATTTGAAAAAATATGTCTTACTGTCTTGCAATAAACTAGAAAAAATGTTAAAGTTCCCCATAGCATGGAGGGGACCACAGACTACTGATCTGTGAATATAATTGAGTTGATATTATTTACTCACACTTATATAGGTTCTGGTTCACCTTTATATAAATCTGTTTCTTTCTGCTAAAATAAAGGTTTAATCCTCTAGGTTTCCCCTGGATGGCACATCTTCAATGTGTTTTTTTGCTTCTTAATCAGGTCTGTGCCTTGGGTCATCTTATGTGAGTGAGTACTTCCGGTAACTCAAATGAGATAGCTCAGTGTCGGTTAGGGCCAATTATGGTCTAACAGCAGTTAAGTGAAGGTGTTTTAATGAAGTGAAACTGTTTTTCTGGATTAAGTGCCAAGTAAAATGGCTGTTGGCTAACCTCAAGTTAATGAAGTTGTTCTACATTATCACCTGTGTGCTAATAAAATAGGCGTGTCAGGGGAAAACAGAAAGGTTGTAAGATAGTGTAGAACGCCATTGATAAGTTAGGTTGAATAGATGCCTCCCTTGGAATGTAATTTCACAGAAAGCAGGAGGTCATGATGCTCACGTGGCCCAAGAGTTTGTAAAGGTAAGGTTGTGATGGGAACTTGTATTAGAAAGTGCTTTGGGAAGTTCTTCTGCAAGCCACAAGGGGAGGGACATTTGGATCATTTGTTAGAGAGCCATTTGGAAGGGGAAAAGAAGACATCAAGAAGCTAAGTCAACATAAGAGCAAATGTCTGCTGTTGCCCTTGAGTGAGAACAGACTGCTATACCAACTCTTCTACACATGGTTATATTTAGTATTTATCAGTGACCTCTGGGTATGCCCAGGAGCTAGAAGAGATTTCTTTTTGAAAATACACTTTACACTTGCAAAGTCTAAATGATGTTAGAGAAACAATACAGATCTGTCATAAAAGTCGATCATCCTATCAGGTGAAATTACCTTTTCAGGAGAAAAAGGGACTTAAATACACTGACAGGTTCAGTGCTGAGCTCACTTTTTCCATTTGAAGCAACATGAGATCAAATGTATAAAATGTTTACTTGAGCAGGTTGATTTGTGGGTTTGCGTGTTTCAGAATTTATCAAATTTAAGTTGAAAACCAAAATCAAATATCCTCTCTTCTGTGTAGACTTTTGTGACTCCTCTCCCCAAACCAGGCACTAAAATGCTGTCCCTTTTACAATGTGCCATCTAGATTTCCTTTCTGAAACTGAGGATTTTCTAGCTTCTAGAGGTGCTAAGTGAAGATGTCTGTCCGCTGTCAGCCCCCACTGGGGCCTTGACTTAGTTTATAAAAATATCCTTGCCCAAATTCATGCCTCCTCTCACAGGCAGTGTGCATTGAATAACTGGTCAACATAGAGGTATAAAATCTGCCCCTTTCACCTCAACTCTGAAAGAATGTTACACCTTCAGGGTTCCTTATGGGTTTGATCTACACGCGGGTGGGGGGATACTTTGCAACTCAATGATTTCTCAATGATGAGAGCTCAATGATGCAATGTCTACTCCATTCCTTCATTTTGTAGGCTGCCTCTAGGGGAACTTCATCTGCAACCCCTTCTTTAGGCTCCCATGGAATTTCTGTGTGTACTTGTGTTTCTATTATAATTCACTGCACTTTTATAATGGTTTATGTTTTTCTATGTTAGCTCATTTAATTTTCCTAATGGCCCTATGAGGTATGCATTATTCTCCTCATATGCCAAATGAAGCTTAGAAGAGGTTAACAGCTTGTGCATTGCCAGAATTAAAACCTAAGTGATATTATTCTGTGCACAATAAAATTACTCATGCCCGCACAATTTGACCTTCTTCATGTCCGTGTCTCACTTTAGGGAAAAGACAGCACCTTCATATACTCAACTGTTGAGTCCAGAGCCTTGCTCACATTAGGGTCCTCTCTATAAGTTTGGAGGACCTGGAAAAGTCAATGACTTAGTTAATCTGTGGTTTCTTCATCTTTAAAGTGGATAAATAGTAGAGTCATTAGGATAGTAAAAGCTAAATTATGTAAAAGGCATAACATTCCATTGAATTTTAGTCCTTAAGTTCTCAATTAAGCCAGCTTATATTAAGAAAGTATAAGGTATGTATAATATAGCAAAATAATTTCATGAATATTGGAGAAATACAAGTCTGGTTTCTTGTTAAAACTGTGAGACTTACTGATCCCTGATTTGGGGTAGCTTTCTTGATGTCTCTGAAACTAAAATTGATTAGCCATAAAGTTGATTATAAGAATCCTGTAAGATCATCCATGTAATAATATCAGCAGGGTACCTGAGACATTAATGGCCTTCAATAAACAGAAGGTGCCCTGTAAAAATGCATGCTTAAGCACACACACAAACACACACATGTGTTTGTGTCAAATAACTGTTCAAGGACCATAGAATGGCTGGGGTATGGAAGAGACGGGAAAGGGAAGCTGATAGGTCTCAGACACCCATTGGTTTAAATAAATTAACAAATTCAGTTGAAAATCCTACCATCAGAAACAAGGAAACTAAGTCTCAAGAAAATTATATAACAACCTCAAGATCACACACTTGGTAATTGATAGAGCAGCTGTTCAACCCTAGGTCTACAGAGATTGAAGAGAGAAAGAAAGGGATAGAAAATATAAAGATATAAGAGAAAACAAAGGAGGGGAGAAACAGTGAATTTATTTGTGTATATTTGAAAATATATCCAATGACTCCCTGAAGTTCTGTACAAAAAAGAATTTTGAGTCTTTAGTTGATCATAAGCTTCTCAGAACCTTCTCCACATCAATTCTTTCTCTCTCACCACCAAAAATACCCATTGGTCTGGAAAATATGCTTCTTCCCGGATCTCAAGATTGTGGTCTCCACTGATGGACTGAAGACACCAGAATCCCATTTGCAGAAGAGTCTGCACTTTCTTATTACGCACACATCACCATTAAATGCTCACTGTCAAGAATTCTTGTCAGGCTTTTAGAGCTTTTCTGCACTGCCGGTGAGGCACTCACAGTACTGGAGGCTACCAATAAAGGCACTTCCACCTCTACGGGCAGAGTTATGGCCAACAGTAGAAATGCACTTTCTGGCATAATTAAGACAATTATCCATGAGATCAATTCTAGGTAATGTAAAAGTCATTCCCACTGCAAGTTATTTTCAGTGAGGGAGGATCCCCTACCACCCCCACCTCTCAAGAAAAAAAAGTGATGCAAAATTTTATATCAGACAGGAAGTATCTTATGGAGGCAGCCTTGCCAGAGATGACAAAAGTTGGTCATTCACTAAAGAGGATTAGTTTGTAAATATTGCTAACCTCTCTGCAGTATTTCCCATTCTTATATCCTTATTCTGAGAGGAGCCTTCAAGGCAAGCCTACCTGCTTAAGGTAATGACTAAGATGGCAACTGAGGGTTGGATTGTGCTTCTGTTAAACTGAAAAAGGACATGTTCCAATGTTTCTACCGTTAAAATCAAGGATGTGTTATTGCCCTCACTAGGAATTTTCAGCAAACCAAGAATAAGCCGTCCTAAAGAGAAATGCTATATTTTATTTGTGGATATTCATATTTCACTCAGAAGCATCCAAGTATGATACTTGAAAACATGGGCAACTATTAAGAATTCCATACTATCCTTTCAGCAGCTACAAAAGTCTACCACATAAAGAGAGTCAAACCTATATGATCATTGAATGGATTACTACCAAAGAAATTCATTGTACATACACATGGGAAAGGCTCACTGAGTAAACTGATATATAGCTTCCAAATCAAGCTTTCCATATAGTACAAAATTCAGAAATTCCTTTTCTTATTGAGTAAGTATTTATTGTGAATCTCCAAAATAAGATACGGTGCCAAACCTCAGAAATTCACAAAGGGTAAAATAGAAATCCATACCCTATAGGCAATAACACACTCTTAAATTCACACACTCTTAAATTAATTCATTAGCCAAATTTGAGAGACTACTATTACTAAATGTGGCAAGCACTGTCTTGGTGAGCAAGACCAAGTATTACTGCTAATAGAGATATGCACATAATGAATGACAACAAACACTTTGTTTTAATAATAACATAATTGCAAATGATATGAATTAATTATAAGAACTATAACATATGTAATAATTACAATGAATTATTATTATTATTATTATTAATGATTTTATAGAGCAAAACACAGGTCGTCTTGGGAATATAGAAAAGGAAGCAAAGAGATCATGACATTTAACCTTGGCCTTCAACCTTGGCTTTTTGAAAGAAACAGTTATCACGGGGAGAAGAAACAATGGCTTTAAAACTACCAGAGCCAGAAAGAATGGTGTGGAAGATTTGCAAGTAGCTCAGTGAGATCTGTCGTTGCATTCATACCTTCACAAAGACTCACGACACCTTTGCCCCATCTCCCTCTGCCATGCTTACCTGGCAAGTATCCCTGTGCGGCATAGACTTCATGACTGCACTCAGCAGGTGAGTTTTGCTGCAAAAAAACCCCACAAAATTGTATTAAATAATATCATTTTAAATTTATAATCACAAATACCAAATGAATACAACAACATCATTGACCTAGCCAACCGTCTATCCCTGTCTTTTGTCTCCCCGCCCACGATTGCTTCACACCTCCTTGTCTTTCCTCAAAGCTCCTGTGCCAGTCTTCTCATGCTCACTCTCAGCCAATAACTTAAATCGCAATCTACAGAGGAACAGAAACAAATGGCAGTCTTCTCCTCTTGCTAACCCATAAGCAAGAAGAATGCTTCATCTGTACCTGTCCCCGCGCCTCCCTTTCTGTTTCTTTGAACAGAAGATCTATGCCAAAAGTTTTATCCAAAGCCAACCCCTCTTCTGTACTCTGAATTCTATAGTCTTGCAGATTCAAGGGGGAATTCTCCTTGTTCCAGGTTAGGCAATGTAGTAAATATCTGCTAAATGTCAGGACCTGAGCACTCCATCACCCAGAGCCAACTTGTAAAGAAAAAAAATAGATACGTGTAACTCCATGTGTCTGTGTGAGGAGGTACCAACAAAAAGGAAAGGTGCCAATTATTGTCTCTGATAATAATGTTCTTTTCACTCAAGACTTTGTGCGGATTCCTATTAGATCAGCTTTGGAGGGGGGTAATTGTGATGCTAATGAAGCCTCAGGGTCAGGACCTGTCGCTTTCAAGGGCCTTCTTCAGACACTAGAACGAACCCTAACAGGCATGCATATGATATTCACAATCAAATTGGTGTTGATTTTGTGTATTTTTTTGTAAAGCAGGTCCTCCAAGGGCGTAAGCCTCAGGTCCAGTAAAACCGAGATTCAGAGGCTTGTATGACTCACATGCTTACATACATGGACCTGTGACCTTGTCTGAAACCTGACTGCACTCTGACCCAGACTTCTTCGGTCAGACATTCTTTCATGGACATCTGGGATGGAGACACAGCTATTGAATTAGTAAGTGTTGGGTGCTGGGCTTTTTGAAAGAAAATTTAATTTTTGCATTTATAGAAAAATGGCAATGATAGTATAAAGAGTTCTTACAGACCCCATACCCTGTTTTCACTATTATTAACATTTTATAGTAATGTTTTATATTTGTTACAACTAATCAACCAGCTTTGATATAGTAGTATTAACTAAAGTCCATCCTTTTAAATTTTCCTTTGTTTTTACATAATCCTCTTTTCCATCTTGGGAACCCATCCAGGATACCACATTCTATTGGAACTGGTCTGATTTTTCTTCATAACTAAACTGGAGTCATGGGTTCTTTTGGGGGTGGGGAAAAGGCCACAGAGATAAATGACTATTTTCATCACATTGTTAGGGTATACACTATCAATGTGCCTTATTACTACTGACACTGAACATCATCCCTTAGGTAAAATAGCATTTGTTGGGTTTCTCCACTGACTGAAAACTCTCTCTTGCCCCTTGCCATTCTGTACACTTTGGACGCAGGTCACCACCTACAGCTCACACCTAAGGAGGGGTATGCTCCAGCTCCTAAAGAACAGAGTAATTATACACATTATCTGTCATTTTTTCTGAGTGGGAGATTTGTTTCTTCTCTCCTGTTTATTTATTTATTTATGTATTCAGTCAGTTGCTTGTGTCAGTATTGACTCATGTATATTTATTTTATACTTTGGGTTATAAAGTACTATTTTGTTTTGCTTAAAATTCTTCTAGCTTTGACCATGGGGACTTCCTTCAGTAGACTTCTGTGTTCTTTGACAAGCCACAGGCATTGTGTTCTGTTTGCTTCGTTCTGTGTTTGAGCACTTCCTTACATTCTTAAATATTTTCTTCTCCAGTCCTAGAGCTGATCATTTCTTCAAGGATCTCTGGTTCCTCCATCAAATATAGGCTAAAGAAATCATAATTAAAGTTATTGAGCACCATATAAATCACAGGTATTAAGCAAGATGTGTAACTCAGTGATTTTTTTTTTATACCAGCCTTATGGGGTTTACATGCTCAGAATAAGACAGTTACCGTAATGAGCAGAAGGAGGTTTCAGACTTGGGCTCTGTCTTCTCATCTTATCCTTACCACTTTACAAACAAGATTTATAGAAGACATAAGGCAACAATATAACCAATCACACTGAAGTATGATAAATACATAAAATGAATATATTTTGAAGACTTATGGAATTACACATGGTTAATTGCGGGTGTCCATACTTTTTAGAAGCTGCGGTGTTTATGGTCTCTCTGGAGGTCTAGACTTGGTGTATACGAAAGCAGCTTCCTGGAGATATACAAATCCACATATTTGAAGGCAACTTGTTACATGTTGGACACTCTAAGAGAGAACCAAATTTTCCATGGCACACGAGAATAGTTTAGGTTACGTTGTATGGATGACAGATCCAAAAACAGGATTAGGATCCTTGGGTTCCACTTCACCCTTCTCCCCGCATCATCAATCCCAAATAACTCTTTAGAGCGTTTCGCAAGTTAACTCCAATCACCATATATCTCAGGGCCAATGATCTCAGGCCTCTTTTTCATCTCACCTCTCGCACCGATGCCCATGGATTCAAACTATCAGTTTAGACGCGTATAGATTTTTACTATCATTGTACCATCATCTCGTTGCCTATTTTCTGCACAGACACTACCACGAACAGTAGAGGGGCTTTATCAAAATTTATTAACAAAAATACTTTATTATGCTATTCTTCATATTCTAAATATTTAGTAAATTAATATTAAAGAACAATCAACGTCTCCTTATGCATCTAATGACAGGTACTAATGTCAAATCACCAATTACAAGGAAATGTGTTTGAGAGCCCAGATTTAATTGCCTTCTTGTCACTTGGAATAAATAGAAATAACAAATGGGTTTAGTCACCATTTTTACACCAAACAAATTTCATTACTTATACTTACTAAAAGATTAATTATCACCTGAGAGTTACACGAACCATATTTATTTTAGTAATATATCTGTATTACAAGCTTACCAAATTCTTCTTTGCTCACTAATTTATTTGCATAAACACCAGATTATTGTCAAAGAAAAAATATTCAGACTTACAAGTATCTAAAAATATGTATGAATAAGAGGATTTTTTTCTCTGGCTTTCTTCTCCCACACTGAGGTGAAATAAAATTTCAATTTATTGAGCAAAATTAGGTCCCAGCACAGTTAGCAATGTCTAATTAGAAATCTGAATGTGATTAATTTATAAATTGAAAAGGTTGCTATACACTACTTTTTCAAAATTATCTTTTTCAATAGCCATTCATCTTTATTTGACTATGGGGCCATGATATTTATAATTTAAATGTACAAGGTTGCACCTCCCAAAAAACCTTGGAATTTATTTATTAAAAATCATATATTTATTCTTACATGTTGAAACTTCAGTTAGCTTCAAAGTACTTTCCATTTGATGCAATACACCTATTGAGATGTTTTTTCCACTGCTCAAAACAGTTTCTGATCTTGTTGATTTTGATGCCTTTTAGTGCATCTGCCACTTTTTTTCACTTCTTCCACGTTGACAAACCATTTCCCTTTGAGGGCTTTTTCATCAGGGAAACAAAAAAAAAAGTCGCTCAGGGTGAGATCAGATTAATACAGAAGGTGGCACACAGTAATCATGCCGTTTTTTGGTCAAAAACTGCTGAACACTTACCACCATCTGGACAGGTGGCCTCGTAAAACGCCATCATGAAATGTGGTGAAGAAATTTTACCCTTTGCAACAGCATGGATGGACCTGGAGAACATTATGCTGAGTAAAATAAGCCAGTCAGAGAAAGACACATACCATATGATTTCACTCATATGTGGAATCTAACGAACAAACTGAACTAACACACAAGACAGAAACAGACTCGTAGAGAGCAGGATGCCAGCTAAGGGAGGGGAGATTAGGAGATGGAGGAATTCAGCAAAAAGGAGAAAGGACTCATGGACATGGACACCGGTGGGTTGTTTATTGGGGGCAGGAGGCATAAGAGAACTAAATGGTAATGAAAAAATACAATTAAAAAATGTATCTATATGCTAAATAAAAAAGTCTTCAAAAAAATTCACTGAAAATGAAAGCAGCCTCTCACAACAACACCAGCTGGTACACTGATACAGATGGGTTCCTCGCACACTCACCTAGCAGAGGAAGCCTGTACTACAAGGGTCCTGCCCTCCAGAAGATAATTCTGTTTTTTTGGGAGGGGTACTCTATGGTATGTGTTTTATGTGTAAATGAGGAAAGGCCATTGTTCTGGGAGGATCAACTTTTGCCTGAGGAAGATAGCAGTACTTGGTGCTGTTCAGAGATCAGGAAAGTTTACTTGCAGCTGTCCATCACTAATGTTTTTATATTAACTATAGTTACAGGAGTTTTTCTTTTATTTCTTGTTCTGTCAATTTCACCTTTTCATATTCTTCTAAGCCACCCCTACCATATCTGAGATTTATAGCACAAACTGAATTTCTTTTCTCATCCAGAGGACCATATATGAATAAATTAATAATTTAGTTCAACAAAATAGTCTAGGAACTATGTAATGTGGGAGCCCGGCCTGCCTTAGGGCATGTTGCTTTGAAAAGAACTAGAAAAATGTTCAATTGCTTCCATTCAGCAGTTGGGAGAGTCTTTCTTTCTTTTATTCTTTTTCTAAGTATATATTTATGTCTGGACAAGTTCTATTTGTTGAATATTGTACTCAAGATAACATGCATTTGATCAAGTCTATATTTGTACATAAATAGATACCTGGGTGAAACAGCTAGACATGCTTTTCTTAGGAGTATAGATGTCTGAGCTAAAGCAAGCAGACCCTGGCTGTTGTTATTCAGACTTGGGTCTTCGTGCCTGGGTGCGAGATTGGCCTCCCATTACTCAGAGATTTACCTTATCTTTTAATGCTTTACACATACACACAAACTGCACACATACACGCTATGTATTGCCCAATAAGAACCAGGGGAGGCAGTGAAAGTTAACACACCGATGTCAAATGTGAAAACTATTTGATGTCCTATACAAAATGTTCTATTTACTCCTCACCGTATTCTTCTTTCTATTAAGATTGGCTAATTGATATATACATTATTAAATATTTAATTTTTAATAACATGTCTTATTTATTGTTGCATTTGAGGCATTTCTCCTAGAAAATATATTTATCTAATTGGCCTCACATTATATAGTGTTCTCTTCATACAGTTACATATAAAATAATGTAATGACTTATAAACCCACCAACCAAGATGCCCAGGTGTCATATTATGGCTACCTTAGTTTTTAAAGAATCTTTTTCAGAGGTCATGTTTATAGTCCTCTGGGCTCTCTGTGCGTGCTATCAACACTAATTCAGCATGAGGTGGTGAAGAGACTTTGTCACCAGGCTTACATGAAAGACATGTCTGTACTAATATGCAGCGGCATTATTGAAATTCACTTGATTTTCAGGATCCTATAGTTTACAAAACTCAGAGGGACAGACCATTGTTTAATAAAGATTACACATTTAAGGCAACCGAAACAATGGGTTTAGACATTTTTAAATGTTACCAGTTTTGTCATTTTCATATGCACGTTTCACATGCCACCACGCATATTTTATAAATCAATTTAAATGCTAAAACCTTTTTAATGAAAAGGAATTCAGAGATACTCGCACTTATATTTAAAAATCTGAAGTCAATCAATAGAAAGTCATTCTGGGCACCATTTACTTAGGGTTATCTTAACCTTCTATTTTCATCCACAATCCAAATACCTTTGTAAAAGAATTATATTAGAGAGTAATTTCATAGCCCTGTAAAATAAGGTAATTGTAAAATAATGCCTCTAGTTTCTGTGTGAAATCAAAGGTTTAATTTACTTATGTTTTATCCTAATTTCTGCTTGACTTTTTAAGGTACTATTAGTCAACAGAAAAGGCAAGCAACATGTTAAACTGTCATCAAAGCAGAATTCTATTTTAAAACAAAGATATATATTACGATTCTAATAACAATGACAAAGCACTCCAGGGTGTGCTTTAATAGGCCATTAGTTTTCTTCTCGGGTGGTTGGAATTCTTTGGCCTCTAGCCTTCTGCTCCGCTGAGTCCCTAGGCCCCTTGTAGACCCATTAAAACTCCCCGGAATGTGGTGTTTGTCTGATGTGATTATTATAAAAGTGTCCAAGTCACGCATTGATTTCCCCATTTACAATGGTACTGGCTTTTCACTTGCCTAAATGTTAACATGGGGGTCTTCAAAAAATAGAGTGCGGATGATCGATCAGGAGATAAAAAAGGGATTTTTCTGGCTGCGTCAGTGGAGGCGAGGGGAAGGGAGAGAAACGTTTGAACAATCAAAATCAGAGTCATTTTCACCAATACCAAATGGATAGAGGTTTGAATCATGTTGGCAAATCTTCACCAATCACAAGGTTGATCCATTTTCCCCAGCCTAATTTTTCAAATATCTTCCATTGCATCTTCTCTGTGATGGACAGATTTTTTTTTTTTTTTTTGCTTATTTACTACTTCAGAACAAGTACATGTTTTATTTTATAACCCTAGTATGAAAACAGATCTCTGTAATTAGGGGAAATTGACTAGATTCCAGCACCAACGGAGGACAGACCAGGTGTGGTGTGTTGTATTTGTCCCCCCAGCAAATTGCTTTGAAAGAAGCATCCTTCCCTATTAAACAGGGTGATATCAACACAGTTCCCTTTCGGCAACAGAGTTAAACCCTTCCCACTCCATTAGCTAATCAAAGTCATCAATCTAACTGCGTACAGTGATCAATGGTATAGGGATCCAAAACAGAACAGATATCTTTCCCTACATTTGATATTGAATACCTGGTAACTTGGAAAAATAAATGATCTTTCTCATTCTCTCTCCCCCTCCTCTCCCGCTTCCCCGCGCCCTGCCCTCCCCGCTTGCATTACAAAATAAAATGTAGCCTTTTGGTTTTCAGGGGCTACTCTTCTCGCTTTTATTTGTGTTGGCTCCATTGGAGACAATATTCTCACCATTGTTCTTTGTTCGAATACATAGATACATAGATGAACAGACAGACAGACAAGCGATAGATAGATACTGATCAGTCTGAGGGAGGAGAAGAGAGAGAGAGGAGGAAGGAGAGGAAAAGAGGCAAAGAGAGAGAGACAACCTGTCAGTTCGAACCACTGAGCTCAGATGTCCCTGGAAGCAGGCCGGCCTTTTGATGCCTCAGTTCCAAGAACAAGTGAATTACCTTTTCTGATCAGGTGAGGCAGTTACTCCTGACCCTCCTGCTTGAATCGAATAAATACTGGCTATTATATTTGAGCGGGGTCCATGTTGGCCTTAGAAGCCTATATCTTTTTCATCTGGGTACTCCGGAGAAACAAATACATACTTAGCATGTACCCAGAAGTGAGGTTACTAGATGATGTGCTAATTTCATTTTCAATTTTTTGAGGAAACTCTATATTGTTTTCTGTAATGGCTTCACTATTCTACATTCCCACCAACAATACATGAGGCTTCTTAATTTTCGGCAGCCTTGCCAAGACTTCTTATTTTCTGTTCATTTTATATTGGACATTCTACTGAGCGTAAGGTGACGATATCTTGTTGTAGTTTTGATTTGCCTTCCTGTTATGATTAGTTATGTGGAGCATCTTTTTATATACCTGATGGCAATTTTTACATCTTCTTCAGGGAATTGTATATTCAAATCCTATGCCTATCTGTAAATTGGGTTACATTTTTTTTTATTGAGTTGCAAAAGTCATTTATTGACTCTCTTCTGTGACATTTGACTTTCACAAGTGTTCTATTCTTTAGATTGCCTTTTTATTCTGTCGATTATTTACTTTGATGTGCAGAAGTTTTAAAGTTTGATATAACCTCATTTGACTATTTTTGCTTTTGTTGTCTGTGCTTTTGGTGTCAAATCCAAGAAATCATTGCCAAATCCAGTGTTGCAAAGCTTTTTCTCTATGTTATCTTCTAGGAGTTTTAAAGCTTTAGGTCTTACCTTTAAGGTCTTTCATACATTTTGAGTTGACTTGTATTTATGGTGTAAGGTTGGGGTGCAATTTTATTCATTTCCATGTGGATATCCAGTTTCCCCTGCTCTGCTGTGGAAGAGACCATTTGTTCCCCACTCTGCACTTGGCCATATATGTGAATCTTTATTTCTCGTCTTGCTGTTCTGTCCCTTTGGCTTATATATATCTGCCTTTATGACAGTACGGCGCTGTCTTGATTAATAGTTGTTTTGTAGTGAGTTTTGAAATCAGGCAATGTATAGTTTTCAACTTTGTTCTTCTTTTGCAAGATTCTTTTGGTTCTTCAAGATCGCTTGAGATTCCATGTGAATGTTAGGATTTTAAAAATATTTCTGCTACTCTGCTACTCTACTTTGACAGTGTTTGCATTGAATCGTTAGATCATTTGGGGCACTGTGGACATTTGAACAATGTAATGTCTTCCAGCCCAGGAGTATGGGATATCTCTTCATTTATTTGTGCCGTGGGTGTTGCAACTTCTTAATTTGTTTCTGGAGTTCTGACACAGGTAATTTGGTCCATTTTTTTAAGTGGGTATCTCTATGGGGGAAAGAGGTTCTGGGGCTTCCTATTCTGTCATATTAGTGATGTCACTCCTGATCACCAGATTTGGTTCAGTAGAGTGGGCGGGCACCAGCACCCCAGATAATATTGATACAGGAAGTATGTGGAACACAGATTTGGAAATACTGCTCAATATCAATGGTTCTCAAAAATGGATGGCGTGTTAGAATCCCTGGAGATGCACTGATGTATTGAGTCCACTGCTAAACATCCTGATTTAAATGGTCTGTGGTGGAGTTCAATGTCAGGAGTTTAAAACACTCCCCAGTTGATTATAATGTGCAGCCAGTGTTGCGAGCCACTGTTCTCATGCTACTTATAGATTAATTGATTAACACTAGGAGTCCATTAGGGCAGCTCATCTCTCTAAGGAGTTAACTATAACATAGATGTAGTTTAAACATCAATGAAAACTCCATTTAGTGTCAGAATCTTCTCCAGCCCAGCTCTCCATCCCTGATATTAATAGGATCAAAACATTTAAAGATGACATGTGTATTTGATAATGGCTATAAATCTAATCTCACCAGTAAAAGATGCTGTGTCTCAAACCCATTAAAAGGTGAAGCAATTCAGCCTAAATTCTTGAATAGAAACAACTGGTATTTCTTTCTGGGTCAGTCTTGGGAAATGACAGGCAATTTCAGCTCTTGGTTCACACACTTAGGTTTATTAGATAACACAATTAGGATGGAGAATGTAGTAAGAAGTGTTTTTTTCTTTATTGCCTTTTCAGAAGATTTCCAAGTGGTGTTTGAATGTAGCTCCAGCCTTCACACTGATACCAAATTCAGAGTTCCTGTGAGGTTTTTACAAAGCCTTCTAACTGAGACTTCTGCCAAACTAATAAAGAAGGCAATAGACGTACTATTTCGAAAATATCTTTTAACTTAGGAAAAGTCAACAGTATTGAAGGGAAAGGGAAGAGAGAAGATTACTCATCCAAGAGTGAGTTCTTCAAACAAACAAAGAAATAATCTCTACTTTTTCCTCTCTTAACATTCTGATAAATAAATTGCCTATCTCCCAAATTAACAAAAAAAGAGTAAAAGAGAGAGCAAAAGATCTTTCAAGGTTTCCAAGTATAAGCTCGGTGGATTTTTACATTACTAGAAGTATTTAGAGTGCTGAAATAATCTGGCATGCAGGAGAGTTTCAGTAAACATTTCCAAAAAAAAATGAACTATATATGAATATTAACATACACATAAAGATGTTTGCAAAAATCAACCAGGACACCTCCCTTTATCAAGCTGTGTCTCCCAGCACACTCTGGTTTATAAAATTCCAGTTTTCGTCCCAAATATTATCTCCCTGGCCACCATTAAACTTTATAAACTTAGACTCCATCCCCTACATCCAGTACCCCCAATTTTCAGGAACTCTTTTTTTAAGAAAAATATAGCATAAACTGTTGCTTTAAATTTAATAAAAATAAGAATATCCTTTTTCTATTTAATTTTAAGATTAAATAAAAGCACATATAAAATTCTGCTGGTACTAATATCTTAGAAACATTATTATTCAAGTACGTACTTTGTAGCTCTAATATTATGTTTCTTCTCATGGAGTTCATCCAAAGTCACATAGCAGCCTTAACCAATTCACGAGTAAGTTCTAAAAGACTGAATGTCGTTCAGTGCTTTACTGTGTGGTACCATTTCTCACGCACTTTTTCCAGATCCCCTTCCAGATTATTGGACTAGAAACATCGTTCCATGACTAGACTGGAAACCCTCACTGCTATCCATTCCCTTCAAGGAGCCTTTGAGAGAGTGGGTAAAGGGTGAGAGAGAGACTTTTAAAAATTAATTTAACTTTTTATTTATTTATTTCTCCAAATTTTGACTTCTCTTCCACTGTGGCTTCTTTCCCAGTACACTGTAGTTTCCCTATCACAAAAGCCCAGGACCCAAGCTGGCTGAGAAGTCTGGAAACTTTCCTCTCTCAGCAAACCTTGACCTCTGCAAAATAAACTAGCAAACTAAAACCCAGCCCAGACCCAAGACAAACCCAAGGCCAAAACAAACCAAAACCCAACTAAACATAGACCCGTGTTTCTCCAATATATTATCACTTTTCCTCCTTTGTTCATCAAGTTGCTGTAATAAAATTTTATGCTTACTGACAGTTATTTTTTAAGGATTAAAAACAGTATAAATTGCAACAGTTTATACAGCTCCTTATCATTGGCACTTCAATCCATATCAAACTGACAGTTGAAAGGAAGCAATCTTTTACATCTGCCTAAAAAAGAATCATCTAAAATGACCTTTCTGAATAATTGATGAGGACTTTTTATCTCTGTTGCAACTTTTTAATATGTACACACCACACTCTTGTCAGATTTTCTGTACAAGGCAACGTTTGTCAGGAAACTCCACTAGAACCAGAATACATGAGATAGTATTAGGATATAGTCTGTTTCAGTTACTCTCAAATGAAGCCCATTGGTTGAACAATATCCAATATGCTGTGTAACTAAAGATGAAAGTCAATATATAGAATTCAATTTTCCTGTTCCCACAGGTTAGGAGAATACTTATCAAGGCAAATGATAATTAAAGGTCAGGATTTCTATAATCCTTCATATCTGAAGATAGTGTGCGTTTACAATCTTTTAGTGATAAAATAGTTTAGTTCTGAAAAGTAAATATAATTGCTAGTATGCACTGTAACCTCTCTTTATCACACTATATACTACAAAGCAGGAAATAGCAAAAGGAGTCATTTATAATCAAAATAAAGTAATCCAAAAACTGTGCCTGCAAAGTCTAGATTATCATATGCTATCAGCTTACTGTGTTAATGGTATTTCTGATAAAACATATAAAAGTGGAATAGAAATTAATAAGAATCATCCATAATTGAATCACCCTTTCTTAACCATAGCCCAAGGAGATTTTTCAGTGATGAACAGATATAAACGTAGCAGTAGATAATAGTACTCCATGGCTATGCCATTCTGTCTATAAGCATATAAATAATTAAATGTGTTTTCACAAAATAGAACTCATAATACATTCATAGTTTTGTCTTCTCAAAATTATTTAGTGAAATCTTTCAAATGTACAAACATTCCATTTCTAACACATTGAATTTTAATATTATGCTATGTTTACTGCAGTTCCATTTTTTAGAATAACACATTTGGAACACAGCTGAAGCCTCCTGGAAAAGCTCTCTGATTGGTCTATGACCCACTACCAAAATAATCACAAACATAAGTTTGATGTTTATCATGCCCATGCATGTTTTATTGCAAAGGGGGGGGGGAGGGGAGTAGTTGGAGACAGAAGAAGATATAAGGGGGATAAAAGGTGATGGGAAAAATAAACATAATGTAGTCTTTGTTGGAGGATTTAAGAGTTTAGATACATCATACTTTATATATATATTCTGCAACTTGCTACTCTTACCTAAAACCAAATGTGGAAATTTTTCTTTGCTGATACATATATGTAAGTCAGTGGTTCTCACAATTTAGTGGGTGTCAGAATCAGCTGGGGAAATTAAAAAAAAAATACAAATGTCAAAGCCCTACCTTCCTGCAATCAAGCCTGGGTCTCTGAGTCTTCCTCACAGGTGCTCAATAAGTGATTCTGATACTCACCAAAGTGTGAGAACCACTTTTCTAGTTTATTTGTTTCCATTAAATTGCATTTTGTTGTATAACTATACCACAATTTATCCAGTCTCTTTTTGTTGAATATTCATTGCTATTGTTTTTTGTTTTGACAAGTAATATGCCATGTGGAATGCTAAGCGTTGCAACATTGTCTATTTACACTCCCCCTAGGTTGACCAACTGATTCTGATTTGTTGGGAACTTTCTCTATGTTAGCCTAGAAAATCTCGTGTCCCATCCAGATGAACTGGTGTAGTTGATCACCTTCATGAAAATGGATATTTTGACCTAGCTGAAAACATCAGTACTGTCATACTTTTCAAAAAGATTGTTTTTTCTCATATACAGGGGCATATAAAGAATAACTAATATTTGTTTTAATTTGTATTTGACAAAGTGTGACTGATTAATTTTTTGCATCTATCATTCAGATTTCCTCCTCCTCTGTGAATTATCTTTGTCCATTTTTCTAATGGGATATTTATTCTTCCATATAGAGTTTTATGAGTTTTTATAAGATTTTCAGCATGGAATAATTGTTAGTCACTAGGGTTACAAGTATGCTATGCCAGTTTGTGCTTGTCTTTTACCTTTCATTTATGTTGTACAAGTTTTAGTTTTGACATAATCAAAACTTTGTCTTTAATATTTATGCTTTCCTGTGGCAAATTTAAAATTCATTATGTATACTAAAGTAGTAACTTTAATTTACAGATATTTTCTAAGTTTAAAATTTTACTTTTGATATTAGCTCTTTAGAATTCCTAGAGTTACAATGTGAGGTTATAAACTAATTTTACTTTTGCCCATAAAAATAATGAATTATTCCAACACTGTATGTTAATCTTTTAATCATTGATTTATAATATTGTTTATGCCCCAGATCTAGTTTTTATATATCCTTGTTTTAGTTTATGCTTTTTGTGGTTAGTTCATAAGTCTATATTTTCATGTCTATTCCTTCCTACCCTAAGTACATTCTCTTAATTTTTATAGCTTTAAATTAGGCATAACAACTGGTGGAACAAGTGATTTTTCAATATTAATCTTTTAATAGCGTTCTTATTTGTAACTGTTTCTTTCATTTAAAAATTATGGTACACTCATTGACTTACTTTAACATATGAATTTCATTTAAATCACATTGAATTTATAGGATAATTTGGAGAGAATTACTATCTTAACAATAGAGCTTTCCTATCTATAAGCGTGGTAGGTCTCTCTATTCACTTAATTCTTCTATTACTCTTATAATATATTTTGTTACTCCTAGAAGTTTTACATATATTTTTTACTTACTATTGCATTATGAGTGAAAGTTTTTTTCAATTGTGTTTTCTAACTTCTTATTACTGACATCTACAGACACTATTTTTGCATGTTATGTTTTTATTACAAAGCAAAATGTCTGAACGCACGTAGACAGTCATATAGTCTAAAAGTTGAAAGGGCGTTTAATCTTTTCAATTTATAGAGCTATGATTTCTTTTAACTACCCTATTATATTGCCCAGAACGTTCAGTAAACATGAAAAAGAAATAGTGACAGAAGTCAAGCTCACTGTGATTTTGACTTATCGAGACAGCTTTGAAAGTTTCCCCATTAAACAGCAGATGGCCTCTCTAGGTCACATGCAGAAAGGTCCCTTCCATTTCATATTTTCAGGTTGCAAAAATTTGTGTTCCTTGTCTGTTAACCGTGAGGATAGGACCCCGAAGATTTTGAACACAGGCATTGAAATGTTGGCATTTGCCCTTTGGCTGCTGTGGTGGGTGACTGTGGAACCACCCCAAAGATTCCTGCCTCCTGCAGCCTCACACTCATGTAAGCTCTGCTTTCCAGCGTTGGCCAGACCCAGTGAATCACTTCTACCAAAAAGAATACGGTAAGAGTAACACATCGTAGCCTAGTTCCCCCTGGTCAAGGATGAATACAAGTCCTGAGAGTTTTCGTTCTGGCTATGTTCTCAATCTTAATAAGAAAACATTTAATTGTTCACCATTGCGTATAATAATAGGTGTGTTTATTGTAGACACTCTTTATAAATAAGGGAAGTTCATTCTACTCCTAGTTTGCTGAGAGTCTGTGTTTTTTTTTTTATTATAAATGGCCATCGAATTTTGCCAAAAATATTTTCTTTGTATGTTGAGGTGATACGGTTTTTCTCATATATGCTGTTAACATTGTGAATGACCTTAGTCGATTTTTAAAAGATGTTAAATTAACCTATATTTCTGCAACAAATCCCACTTGATTATGATGTGTTAAAATTTTTATATGTGGATGGATTGACTTTACAATTTTTTATAGAGATTTTGGACCTATGCTCATGGGGGAGATTGGTTTGTAATTTGCTTTTCTTGTAAGAACTGATTCTGGTTTTGTGACTATAATGTGAATATCATAAAATGGCCCGGGAATGTAATGGAGTTTCATGGCTTGATATCACTTCTTCCTTAAATATTTTATATAATTCTCTATTAAAGACATTTTGGCTTTTTTGTTTATTTTTTGTTTTATCAAACATGCAATTATATATTTATTTATAATTAAAGGTTGATTATATTTCTTTGCTCATTTTTTCCAGAACTTTCATGCCCTCAGCTTGAGTTTACTTTTATTTATGTTAAATGTCTCTTTCATGTTTTTTTTTTTAATTTTTAAATTTCTGTGAGTAGCAAACCTGCTTTGTGTGTATATGCCTGGAGATATCTTTATTTTTCACTCTCTTGCGAGGCCAGCTCCTGGTGCTGAGGCTGTGTTGATAAATTCCATGAGCATATTGGTTCCTTTATTTTACCCTTATCTCTGGAGTCAGGAAACTCCTATCACAGACCATGACTTGAAGCAAATTGAGCAATTTTCTTTCTTCATTACCCTGTGGGACCTAAACCATCCAGTACTGCAATGTTGCAGACACAGGGAACAGAATGTAGATTTTTCTTGTTTGTTTTTATTAAGTGTCTGGTTAAAAATATATATATATATACTTTACTTGAGTTTACGTGCAGTTAGATTATTTTGTTTTCCTCATTTCAAATTCCATTCATTGTTGCTCAGTGTGGTTCAGAGGGCCTGTGTATGTACTCTGTTCACCATTTTGACCCAGAAGTGGATCATGCAATTTAATACTGCATCACGAAAACTCTTTATCTGTATGCCTTTTGTTCTAGTTGTATCTAGGTATCACTATTAAAAAGGTTGTGGCTTTTATTATAAACCAATTCATGATTGCTACTGACATTTGTATATACCAGGTACGAGGCACTTACTGAGTGCTTACTGTATACTACACACTGTTTTGAGTATCTTACAGGTATCAACTCATTTAATTCTAGCAAAAGTCATATAAAATAGCTACTACTGTTAAAAGGGGAAAAGCTGAAGTACACAGAGATTAGGCAATACTTTTGCACTGTCAAGTAAGATAAGATGCTTAACCAGTGTTCGCAGCTAAGTTGTTTGACTATGTTACTGAGATGTTTGATGAATGAAGAACCAACACGTGAATGTCCCTGATGACATCTGTCCATCCTGGCCTGTCCCTCAATCATGCTTCACCCTGTCCAGCTGCACCAGAGTCCTGGGTTCTCAAGATCAAGCGGCATACTTTGTGTCACCATCCCAGCTTCTAGCACCGAACTTGGAACTCTCTGGGTGACTACAAATGGTTGTCTTGGGTCCGTTGTCCTGAGTGGGTTCTGCTCTGAGGACACTCTCTATGATATGGTTGAATGAAGACAATTCCTTTCACTCTTTTCTCAAAAGACCTACTTATACTGATGACACATTCTGTTAAAATGTATATTTTCAAAAAGAAGGGTCCCTGAAGATACTGTAAGGGGACACTGGTTTTCTGTCAGCGATTCATGAAGTGTTAGGGAAAGATGTTTTAGGGGTACAAATAATTGAAGAACTTTCATTGACATCCGTCTCTTTTTCAACCGATGTGTAAGAAAATGAAATAGGTTCCTACTTCTCCCCGGATTGTTTGGCCATTTCTCAGCATGAGCTCCATTATCATTTTATACCTAAGACCCTAGATGGAAGAAAAAGGGCAGATTTGATTTAAAAATAAAACAAAACAAAACTTTGTCTTAAAATATAGTACCATTCTAGTTGCTTAAAATTTAAAATAAAAAAGGAGAAACAAATAAAAACATTTCCATCTCTGCACTGTCACCTCAAATGTTCAAAATAAGTTTCCCGCAATTGGAAATAAGGTCTTGGAAATTACTAAGGGACAGCAGGACAGCCCTGTGACCAGGGGATGTAGGATACACATCTGTGGGAAGCTCTGTCAACATCTATTTAATATTTTTTTAAAGGAAGGGAGGGATGCTTGTTAGAACAGAGCAATTAGTGGCCACTTTTCCTGTTTCCCTGCAGAGAAGGCAGCCTTGTCAACTGCCTTATTATCGCAGGAATAGCCCCTCCCGGTGGTCAGCACTTGTCTCCCTGGTTGCTTTTGTCTACAAATTGAGATGTTGTTCTGCCCTCGGTGACGCAGCCCCGAGAACGCCTTCGGTTCTGAACTCTGGCGCTGGCTTATCGGCATGGAGACTCATTCCAGCTGCTCGGAGAGGACTGTCTCCTCCCCAAGAAAAGCGGTGTGGAGGAGGAAGCCTGGGTAAAAGGGTCTGACTATTGGGACAGTCGATGTGAAGTCGCCATGTTGTCAGGCAGGCTGTGGCATGAATGAAAATAATGCTTCTTATTGTGAGGGATTCCCACCTAGGGAATTGGACAGCCAGGGCATTGGACAGTTCCATTCTCTCAAGTGTGTTTGGAAGGAGACTGAGGTGCCAATCAGTTGGATATCTGTCTGTCTCTAAAGAAGTCAAAGAGTTGATAAAAAGAGCTATGGAAAAACCACATGCATTTCTTGTGCCCTGTAATTGTGGCAAGTAAAGGAGACACATGCAGAATCCTGTAAACAGAACCCACTGGGAAATCTTACCTCTTCCATCACTAGAGAGACTTATTCTACATAATCAGCAATTAGAGCAAGTTGCAACCTATGAAAAGGTCCATTCCTGAAATGTTTTAATAAACAATCATTCCAAAGCCCCTAACATAACTTATAACACAAGTAATAAAAACTTATGAGATATCACATATGAAAAAGGCCTAATTTACAAAACATTTACTAGTGAGACATAGTAGATGAAAAGCTAAGATTCACAGAGCCTTTCAAGATGTTGCATATCGAAGTACATATTGGTTTTAGAAACCCAAAACAACAAAAACTGGTTAGTGTAAAATTTTCACCCATGATATCTGGGTGATCTAGGTAACATGAACCTAACAAAAACAAATATATAGAAACATTTACTGAAAACATACCCTCCTTCTATGGATATGAGTGATGAAGTGTTCAGATTTTTGCTTGAAACCAAACCTCAGCTTCTGAATGACATTGTAGCATTTATTTCCCCAAGTATTACAATTGAAAAAGGATCCCCAGTAGACCAGGCAGTGAGTTCTTTAGAGTTATGCACTGTGCTTAGTCATTCTTACATCACCAACACCTGAGATTCTCTGACGATGCTCGCTAAACTATATTGATAATTATGGTGGTGATAACAGTGCTTTATTACACACACACACACACATACAAAGTCACACTCTTAGAAAAGATTTCACTCTGTGTTATCTAACCTTGAATGATTCAGATGCTATTTACGTGATGGCATCAAAATATTAACATGAGGATTCCTGAACATGAAACACATGTGATCTCTATATCTTCATTATTTACAACCTAATATAAACCCAAGTCTCTGATAATTTTTATTTTGTTTTAGCTTGTCAAGTGTCTCCTACTTAGCATGGAGCTCAGAACTAGTTTTAAAACTACTTATTTGAACATATAGCAAGGACTCATGGACAAAACCAAAGGGGAAGAGCTGAGGGAGGGAAGGAGGGAAGGGGCCAAGGGAAAGTGGTGGGGGGTAGGCAGAGACAAATGTATTTGAAAAAAATAAATTTAAAAAAAAGAAAGTTTTTATTTTACCATTTGAAACTAATATTCCATTTTCCTTTTCTTTGGGAGGAAATGTACATTTTCATGATAAGTAAAATATGTCTGAAACTTCTCAAATAATTTACCCATGGTCAAGAATAAGCAGGAGTGATTAGAACTTCAAATCAGAAAACTTCAGAGAGCCAGAAGCTCTCAAGATGTGCAGCTTTAATAAACGATTTTTCTCAGTCATTACTGTATAGCAGTCACCACTGATACACTCTCATTTTTTTCCAAAGCGTGTATAATTGGGCAAATCATCTAAACCCCCACAAGGAGGCAATTATTCAGCTACATTGATGCAGAATCACTGAATCCAACATTTCATTAGAATATGCTATAATCCCTTGTTCTTGTCTTAACCTTCTCTGTAAAAAATCCAATTCATCTGAAACCAACACAGTGTCCTGTTCGTTATGCAAATGGTGGCCGTGCAGGCGCCTGAGCTCCGAGCCACGCTTCTATCTTCCGTCCCATATGTTGGGCTCCTATACAAATCTTTAAACAGAACCCATGACTTCCAATAACTATTCAGCTGACATATATAAGCTCCCTTTGTGCTCCTTTTTGAAAACGTGCTTATCTTTTTCTTATACACAAAAGAGAGGGAGACATTGACAAAGAGATGGAATGGCCCCTGCCCACACCAGAGGAACAGCCAGAAAGGGGAGCAGGAGGGCACCTCCGTGGCAGGGAGAGGATAAGAAAAACATAAAGTGGCCGGGAGGAGGATGTTGTCACCATCCCTCCCCTCCTCTCCATGTTTGTAGTTCAACTGTCCTTTCACTTGACCCCGTCCTCACATTGTATCAAGAAGAGCACAGCTTTGGGTCTCTCCTGCCTGGGCTTGGAATCCACACCTGCCATTGACTATCATACGTCCTTGACAGCTCATGAGAGATGAGGACAATGTGCCCTGGAAGTCTGGGACAATGTGTGCAATGACAGGCACAGAGACGAAGCCCCATAGACCATCTAATCTGATGGACAGGCCCCCTGAAAAGCAATGAATACTTTTTAATCAGCATCTGTTTCTAAAGGGATATGGTTTGAGAGGCATGACGGGAAAAAAAATTTGACAGAAATTTGATTGTTGTGTGGGGCCTGGGACAAGATTCTTCTGAAAAAATCGTGTTGCTTTGATCCTAAGTCATTTCAATCTGCTTTTTCTCAGCATGCCAGCTTGTGATATAAAGTCAATGAAAGGTTTTATAACATTAATTAAAAATTGCTGCTTCACATCTTTATTCAGTTTTCATGTGACCTCAGATGCAACATTAGGGGACTATTGATAAATGATTCCCCCATTTCCTTAATCATTACAATAAGAATGATGACAACAGTATATTTTTAATGAATGCATACTCTATGACCTATGTTAACTGGTATGTATTATTTCATTTGATCCTCACAACACACCTGTGACCTAACGGTTATTTTCATCTTCACTTTAGCAAAAGGGGGATTGAGCTTACATCCTGAAATAACTTGGTCAAGGATACATGGTTACTAGTAATTGGCTGAGAGAAGAGTCAAACTCAGGCACTCTAAGCCTATCTTAAGCGACCTTTGATTCCAAATTGTCTACCAGCTGCTTCCCTCTCTCTGATGGTCAGCCCTGTCTGATCGTGCTCTTTGCTCTATTGAGCAAAACTGTTGCTATAAAGCCAACCACTGTCGTTCAGAAAGCAGCAAGACAGTCTTCAACTTGTTTCTAGTTAAACCTAACAGTCTCACCGGCTGTTTGCAGAATAGTGAGTCTCCACGTTGGCCACAGAGTAGAATCACCGGAGAGCTTTAATACTGGTGCTCAGGCCCCACCCACTGAGCTGGCTTTAATTGGTCGAGCCTGGACTTGGGAAGTTGTAAAATCACTTCAGGTGATTCTGTTGTGAAGCCATGTTTGGGAAGTCCTGTTCTCCACCTTCAGGCCTCACACACACTCATTTCTGACTCCTCGGCCGAGCAGAATCTTATGGGCCTGGTCCTGAATTGAAGGTATGTGGCATTTGAGTTGAGTAAGAACTCTAGGTTTGGAAAGGGTGAAAAAAAAATGATGATGGTAATAATGAGATGATGATGATGATGATGATGATGATAACCAGGTACCATTTATTAAGTATTGCTCAATGCTCCTAGTCTACATATATTTATATGTATTAGTTAAGTAGGTTACATTACTTTTTAATTTCTTTTTTAACCATAAAAGGCAAAGGCACTGACCCAAATTCAAACCCAGCATGCCACCTCTTGTGGGTGACTTCAAACCTCTGCTTTTAAGTGCATGATTAAGGCCATGAAGGAGGAAAGGCTGTGCATGTGGAGGCTGATAAGAACTGCTCTGTGACCAAGGGGCAGCTCCACGCAGGGGCTTATGACAGCCTCATGGACCAGTGGGTGGCGGAGCTCTACATGGGCGCAAAGCCAGTTACCAACAAAGAAATTCCCTCTTGGGCGCTACAAGCCAAATGTGTAAGAGTTGGCAGGAGAGTTATTCCCAAGGGAACAGCCAGGCTATTAGCCATGGGAGAGAGATCGGCTATTAAGTGGTGCAATCACTGCACAGTCAAACGAGGCCACCTCCACTAGGTTGTCACAACACGCCGAAAGACTTCAGTTATATTCTGTTCAACGTTCCCCATTCTTGATCTTTGCCAGCGAGAAGTGGGGCTACAGGCCCTACTGACTAGCTCAGTTGGTTAGAGCGTTGTCCTCATACGCCAACATCGCAGCTTAAATCCCTGGTCAGGGTACATGCAAGAGTCAACCAATGAGTGCATGAGTAAGTGGAGCAACAAATCAGTGTTTTTGATTTCTCTCTCTCTCCTTCTAATCAATTTTAAAAAAGAAGTGGGGCTACCAAAATGTCAGTGAAGGTCTCTTTCAAATTTTTCATTATATACCTTTACAGAAATTGAAGTGACTACTAACTATACTTATATGCTAAGTAGTGAAAATATTGATGTAGTTAGTATGTAAAATGTACACTGATGATTTTAAGGTTCATATATTCAGATTTTTGAGTGAAGAGTGTTTCATCTTTGTTTGAATTCACAATAAATTGAGCATTTTCTTTTTTTTTTTTAACCCACAGAAGGGTCTCTATTGGCACACTTGACCAAAGGACACTTTTAAAAGTACAATGAATGCTATTTTCTTTAAACCTGGTGAAAGGTCATCCATAAAACATCACAGAGTTTTATGTGCTGATTGTGCCCTGGAAGAAACAGTGACTCAGACTCTTTTCTGAGTTTACAAACTGGGAACAAGAAAGGCTTAGTGACTTGCACAAGGTAGTGCAGCTAGTGAGTAGTAAATTGAGAGCTAGAATCCAGGTCTCTTGATTCACCTTCTAGAGGACAGGCACCCCATGTGCTAAATTATCAGATAATTCCCCCAATTCAAGAAGCCAAATCTTGTTACCATCTATACTTCACAGATAGAATCTAAGGCCCAAAAATCGAGCAAATTATTCCAAGTGATAGGGATGGGGTATGAAACAGGGCCCCCTTTTTCACTCCAGAGTACATTCACTTATGCAAAACACATTTATTGAGTGTCTCCTATATTCTTTGAAAAATAGGAAATGAAAGATGGAGTAGTTCCTGAAGATGTTCAATAATACCCCTGCTGGATATAATTTAGAAACCCAGACAGACATGAATACATAAAGTAGTACCTTATTTTGTTCTTCTTGACCAATTAATTCCTTAAATAGACATTGATTTAAGTATACTCGCCTGGGAATTTCCTCAGTTCTAAGATTTGTTGGACTAGCACCCTGTCACTGACACACAAGCAAGGTGCCTCCGCTCTCTGAGCCTCCTTTTCCTCGCAAGAAAAGTTTAGGTGAGTGCCTTCCTGTGATATGCAGAGGTTTGGCCTTCCCAAAGGTACCACAGGAACCAGTGGGAAGTAGGAGGGCCTACTAATTTGGGATCTTTGTCCACCTGTGTGGTTTTGAGTACATTTTTGCATTAGGTAGTGAAGTTCAATATAATATATTATTTACACAATTTGCTATTGTAAAAACTATTTGAAAGCCATATAAATTTACTTTTCTGATTATCTTGGTCATCTGTGACTTTTCAGTGTCATCCTTTAAGGCAGGGATCCCCAACATCCAGGCCATGGACCGGTACTGGTCCGGGCCTGTTAGGAATCCGGTTACCCAGCAGGAGGTGAACTTGAATGTAATGCACTTGAATCATCCTGAAACCATCCCCCCAACCCCGGGCTGTGGAAAAATTGTCTTCCATGAAACTGGTCCCAGGTACCAAAAAGGTTGGGGACCACTGCTTTAAGCTACACATTATATCTGCCATACTGAGCGACTGTACTTATGATCTTTGACCTTGAGACGCATTTCTTGAGCAGTCCTGTGCTCCCTCATATACACCACTCTCTATTTCTCCAAAGGAAACTATGTTGGGATAACGTTAGCTTTTTTAAAGCTTTCATTAAAGAATAATTGACAGTATATTTAAGGTCTATGTCTTGATGTTTTGATATATGAATGAATACAATTTCCTTTTTTTTGTGTATGGTAAGCATGCCTAAGATCTATCCCCTCACAATACAATTACAATTTCCTTTTTTTGTGTGTATAGTAAGCATGCCTAAGATCTACCCCCTTAGCAAATTCAAAGTATATGTCATTTTTAACAGTAACACAGAGAAAGACACTATCTGTATCTTCAAAGGCTGTTTACTATACAAAATCCTTGAAGGATAGTCTAGAAGAAAAGGGCAATTAGTGATGGTCCAGATGTTGAGAAACCCAAAAGACACATGGAAAACTTCTACAAATTGTTTTTGACAAGAGACCTACCATCCTATGTGTTACATCTCCAGAAAAATACTCCTCTTGCATAAAGGAAACTGTGCCCTGTGACCCACATCTCTCCATTCTCCCTCCAGGTGGCTCCAGGCCATTCCCTTCTACAACCTGCGTCAATGAGTCTGACTGTGTCAGACTCCGTACAAAGCTCTGTTTCGGCGTACCTGCCGCCTGCCCCCGATGACAAAATATTAGTGGAAAGAAAGCTCATCTGGAATAAGCTTAGATTGGAAATTGAATAATTTTACTCTGTACTGGTTGCGAATATGTGTACGAGTCATCTAAACTCTCCTAGCAGCAGTTTCCTCGCCTGTGAAATCAGGAAAGGGAGGAATTGGGACCAATAGATACTAAGCTCTGGGGTTTTTTTTTGTTTTGGTTTTGTTTGTTTGTTTTTTTTTTTGCATAATAGAGATGTTCTAGGATTAGAGGGTTGTGGTGGCTGCACAATATAGTGAATATATCAAAAGCCACTGAATTGTACACCTTAAAATAGTTTTTCTTTTAAATTTCAACAACAAAAGTATTTTTACATGGAGGGGAAAGAGAGAAAGAGTCAGCAGGAGAGAGCCTTTTTTTTTGCTAATGGAGCATGGATTGAGGTCAGCAGACAAGGGTTAAAACCCCAGCTCTCTCTTTTGCCATCAGCACCAAATGCGTTACCCCTCTGCTTCATCATCTGTATTTTGTGTTTTCAACATAGCAGCCACTCAGAGCCCCATAGCAGAGATTAAGTGATATGTGGCAATGCCTTGATGGCTGACCCAGAGTTGATGTTCATTATTGGAGACTGTAAATATGAGAATAACAATTTCTTCAGAAAATAAATTAATTTTTAAAAAATCTTCAAATGGCCCTCCCTGGTGTAGCTCAATGGATTGAGCTCCAGTTTGGGAACCAGAGGGTCACTGGTTTGATTCCCAGTCAGGGCACAGGCCTGAGTTGTGGGCCAGGTCCCCAGTTAGGGATTCGTGAGAGGCAGCCACACATTGATGTTTCTCTCCCTCTCTTTCTCCCTCTCTTTCCTTCTGTCTAAAAATAAATGAATAAAATCTTTTTAAAAATGCAATAAGAAACCGTAAAATATGCCACTCCTTGTTTACAAATACATAACCGGTGCTACAGTGAATCTACTATGGTTATTGTAGAAATATTTCTCCTAATAAGTTGTAAATAAATATACTTAAAATATATATTTGTTGTTTATGTTCCTACATGTAATTGGAAGTGTACTTCCTCAGGCACAGTTTGTAGTAAAAAAAAAAAAATACACAGTCAAGAGAATTTACATGCAAATACCATTTTAGTGTGTTTTAGTAGGGAGCCATTGGATAATTAAATCATCCTGGAAACACATTTCTAATAGCTTCTGTGTCTCGGGACCATGCCCATTTTAAGAAGTGGTATATCATTTTGTAATCAAGGGGGCGGTGACAGAAAACCCTGTTTTACAAAACCAACTTTCATTACCTTTTCCTAAAATGATGAAATTTTTTCCACTGATAAGACTAAAATAACACCGATGGGATGTATTTCATGAAGGTTAAGGAATACAGGAAGGAAACAACAGGAAAAAGTAGAGTAGTGAGCGTTAGATGTGGGGCACTTTAAGAAAGAACACCAGAGACACAGCGATGCTGTCACCATATATGCCCTCATACGTAACGACAGGTAGGACACCTTCACCTACTGCCACTCTCTGTGAAGCTCCTCTTTCCATACAGGGTCCAGCACAAGTAACACCCATGTTTATTACAAAATATTGTGAAGCATGTAATTCTTCAGCATAACAATATCACATTCAAGCACACCATACGACATTTTAGGTGACATGTTCAAATTAAAACTATAAATTATTACACCTGCCCATGTTATTACCCCGCCAACCATAGCCACCAGGCGTTACTCCCACTGCGCCCTGTAGTTGTGGAAATCCTAAGTGGACCTTAGCTAACTGATGTCTTAAAACTATTTTGATAGTATTTGTATTAGAAATAGTAGTTATTTTTAGAATCCTCTCCTTTTTTTCTTTGTAACACCAGTGAGAAGGGCAAAGCAGGTGTGAGGGGAAAAAAAGAGGTAAGAACCTGGCACGCCTGGTTAGCAAAGGTCAGAAAGATAGGCATGTATAAGAGACATTGTAGGGGAAAAATATTAAAAGTTTTAAAAGGTAGAGAATATGTTTCCATTTTTTTCCCTCTGGCTGTTCTCATCCAAGCTCCATTTTTCCAAGACCCTCCTTTCTACTCGTCTTCTCTTCTTTACCTATTCAGTTTTCTCTCCTCTCAATGCCCACGTTACCGCCTTGTTTCTCTACATATCGTTTTCAGTGTCTGTCTCTTTTTTCTGTTCCATAATTATTGCCTGAAGCCAATTTCCCAAATTGGATAGAGGACCTGGTTTCTCAGCATCTCACCAGGGAGGGTCCAGGCAGAGGCCCGAGCTGGAGGCGGACAGGAGGGAGGGCGCAGGCAGGGACCCCAGATCGGCTTCCCCTCAATGCTTTTCGTATGCAAGCAGCCCTCGGGGCTGTAGGAAAGGTCCTTGGAGAGAGACATACTGTGCCAGTAATAAACGCCGGCTGGGCTTTGGAGTTTCAGCGTCTCATGCAATGAATGCAGACCCTGACATGGTTCCAAACATTCTGAGTTGAATGAGCACAACCTCAAAGGAAAACGCAGCTGCTTGGGCAAAGGCATCATGGCCTTGATGCACGTCCTCAACGGTGTTTCTTTGATGATGTCCCAAAGCCCTGTTGCCCAGGGCACATTGTAAAAATCTGAAAGGTGAGAATATTTAAGTCCTTCAAGGTACTATGTAAAAGTTGAGTAGATTTCTATGTATTTTTAAAAATTTGTTTCTTTACTGCAAGTAGAAATGGTGTCGCAGTTATGGTAGTGTGTGTGTTTGCTAGGACTACTGAAACAAAATGCCCAAGACTGAGACGCTTAAACAACAAAAATTTACATTCTCGCTGTTCTGGAGGCTAGAAGTCCAGAATCAAGGTGTCCGCAGGGCTGGGTCTATAGAGGGCCGCCAGGAAAGGTTCTGTTCTAGGCCTCTTTCCGTGGCTTATAGATAACTGTCTTCTGCCCATGTCTTACATTGTTTCCTTCTGTGCATGTGTGTATCCAAGTTTCCTTTTCTCACAAGGACAAGAGTCACTGAATAGGGTCCACACTAATAATCATATTAGGTCACATTCCAAGGCACTAGGGTTTATTAAGGCTTCAATGTATGCATTTTGAAGGGGGCATAATTTGGCCCACAATAAGTGGTAATACTGAATTTCATTTTAAATACATTTAAGTAAAACACTTAAAAAGTATTGAGAAAAGAATAAGTATATCTAAAGGATATTTATTCTTGCCTGTCATAAAGTACTGAATAAGGATTAGCCCCTTCTTCTAATAATTCAGAAACCATATCAGGAATGTGGTGAAACACAGTAATGAAAGTTTTGTAGACATGCGGATCTAGTGAAATGTTATGTTTAAAATTGACTCACTGGCATGCTGACTGGTGTGGTTCAGTTGGATGGGCATCGTCCCACAAAGCTAAAAGTCTCTGGCTTGGTTCCCAGTCAGGGCACATACCTGGGTTGCAGATTAAATTCCCAGTTGGGATACATAAAAAGGACAACCTATCGAAGTTTCTCTACCTCTCTTTCCTCTTCCCTTTCCCTCTCTCTAAAAATAAATAAACTATGTTTAAAAATAAAATAAAGTTCACTCAGTGGCTAAAACAATGCCTTGCACCCTGGAGGTGATCAATAAATATTTGTTGGAAGGAGATTTCTTGGGTTGAGGTAGAGATAAAATAATGAAAAAAATTATGAAATTAGAAAAAAAAAGTGTACCTAAATAATCAGAGAGAAGAAGTCAACTTCAATCAAACCTTCTCTACTCAAGTTATGGAGGAGACATGAGCTTATAGCATATGAATCTCCGTACTTGAAAATTCTCCAGTAGAGTTGAGGAGAACTAGGTTCTGATTGAAGATAATTCTGGGCAAGCATGGCCTTTACTCTTTAGAATTAAGATGTTTATCCCATTATAATGCAAGACCCCCACCTCCCAGAAACAGGGCTACTTTACGTTATTATAGTTAATTTTAAATTCACGAGATGAGTGACATCAGAGCACATTCATTCCCAGGGTTCCAGTCTTGCTTTTCCCACTTTGGTGAATGCCTCCTTCCCTACCTGTGCTTGCTCTGCTACTTCTCTATGTAACCAGAGTTGCTATCTTACAACTGCATTCGTATCCCTTCTTCTTTAACCCTGAACTCTATAGAACATATTTCTTAGTGTTTTCTCATAGCTAGTGCTTAACTAACTTCTCTCTCATATGTGTGATGTAATATATAATACTATATATAATATATAATATATCAAATACATATGGTTCACAGGTAAGTTTATGAAAGGTGTTTCTTAACCTTTTACAAGTATCTATAAGTTTGTGATAAATTTGGAATCTGTCTCATCTTCTATTTACAAATAATACAGTCAACCATTCAGTGAAGTTTAGTAATGCAGTGGATAAATAAATATTTTATAAAGACAATGAAAACTGTAGTTCATAGACCCTGCTAGTTGTTTATGTGGAAACAATCAATTTTAATAGCTAAGTGAGTTGGGTTTCCCACATAAAAGAAAACTACAAAATTATAACAAGAAAAATAAGGATGTGAATTAGGTGTGGCACATTTTTTAGGGTTTCCTGACCCCAGTTGTAACGCATCCTGCTAAACCATTTGTGCTTTCCCTGACACTGTGCAGGGATTCTTGTGTGTTGCTGGTGCAAGTGTAAATTAGGATCACTCTTTGTGATAGCGTCCGGGTCACATGTTTTAAAAGTCATTTAAAATTCTAAAGTATTGAAGTCATTTAAAATTGAAGTATTTTAGTATTTCAACTAAGGTTTATTGGTCCCAATTCCCATTTGTGTCTTACCTAAACAGAAAACATGTATGTTGGAGGGCATGTGCCTAAAGACACACACTTCAGTTTTACATGGATAACCTAAAGAGCCTAAAATGAATGAAAAGTGAATGTCTGGTACATAAATTGAGAGACCATGTAATATTGAGATAATTATATAGCTTACAATCAAATGATTGCATTTATGTCATCAAAGATGGAGAATGTAAAAAATCAGTAGGAGGAGCACCAGATAATGTCCAAGAGATGGGAGGAGGGAGACCATGCAAGTCTTTGTGTTGTTTCAGGATATAGTCTGGCTCAATCTCTTTATGTAACACAGTAGGATAAAATTGCTTCATAAAACCAGAAAAATATTTATATTAGCAAAGACACCTCTGGGAATCATTTGTTTCTTCTCTCCATGGCGTCTGGGTTGTTGGGTAAGATGCTCCTGAGAAATGTCAAATCCTAGTATTCCATGTGGAAAAAATTTCATAAAAATAAACTGCTGTTCGTTTTAAGAGACCTCATCTCCATTTATCTCTTCATATCTCTAAAGTGCAATATGCCCCATGTCCTACGTGGATTGTCATGGTAATTATACATTTCTCATTGAACACAAGAGTAAACTGGTGCTTCCAGCAAGTTGTATGTTATTGGGATGGGGGAGTAATTTTTTTAAACTTATTTGTCACAGAGCAGGTTATTGCTGCCCCAGTACTTCCAATTTGTTTCCCCTCCTCTCACCTGTATACATCAATATTAGCTTTTTGAGTAGATTCTTTTTTTTTTCTGTATTTAAAATGAGAGGTTCTTAAGGTGACATCTTTGCAACTCAAATTAATAATGTTAGAATAATCAGGATTAGATGGTTACATGAATCTTTAATGGAGAAAATTAAACCAAGAGAGAAAAATTGTTTTGTTTTCAGTAATAAGTACATTTTAGCTATAAAATATAAGTGAGAATTTTTTTCAAGAAATACTCCATCTATGCACCTTGGGACCCCTGTACTTGGCTCCAGCCCCTCCCAGCCACAGTTCACAGGCAGGCCTGCTGATCCAGGCATCAAGCAGGAGATACTCCTGTCTACACCCCAGCACATCCTAAAATGGCACTGTCCTCAGCTTCAGCTCCTCTAGCCAGTCAGGTGGGCAGCCTGGTTTGACCGCAGTCCTAGCAGAAGACATGTTCATCCATGCCTCCAGAGTCAGGTCTTCAGACCCCAGTCTTGACTGTGGACCACGAACACCCCTGAGACTCGATTCTAGCTTCTTTCAGACATGGTCCAGGGTCATTCCTGCCTCCCTGGGGACTCTTCCAGTGACCCGGCAGTAGTCCTCCAAAGGTCCTGCAGGGAGCCACATGCATCTGTGAATCTGGCAATAAGCTCACTGTCGAAGGACCTAACAGCAGATCCTGAAATGAATCCCTGTCTCAGGGTCATCCTTTGTGTGAGCTCAAAGACAAGTCCTTTGAAACTAACCAGTGAGGTGAACAAAAGGAAAAAAAAATATATGAAAAGGAGTAAAGAAGGCCTACATGAATTATAGGACAATATCAAGTAAATTAACATTTCCATCATGGGAGTCCCAGGAGGAGGAGAGTGAAAGGGCAGACAGTTTAGCTGAGAAATAGTAGCTAAACATTTATGGAAGGGATATGGACGTCCAGGTGAAGGAAGCTCAAAAGACCCTAGTCAAGATCAACCCGAAGAAACTTGCTCCAAGAAACATTTGTAATCAAAGTGTTAACCATCAAGACCAAGAGAGAGTTTTGAAAGCAGCAAGAGAAAAATGCCTCATCACAGGCAGAAAAACTTTGCAGGCCAGGAGGGAGTAGGATAATAAAAAGACAGCAATACAATAATAGTTGGAGACTTCAATACTTCACTCAGAACATTAGAGAGATCATCCAGGCAGAAAATCAATAAAGAAACAGTGGACCTGAACAACACTATTGACCAAAAAGACATAACACACATAAATAACATTCCATCCAGCAGCACCAGAATACACATTTTTCCCTAGTGCACATGGAATATTCTCCAGGATAGATCATAAGTTGGTCCACAACGCAAGCTTTAAAAAATATAAGAGGATTAAAATCATATCAAATATTTATTCTAAACAGAATGGTTTGAAGCTAGAAATCAATAACAGGAACAATACTAACAAAGTCAAAAATACATAGAAATTAAACAACAAAGTCCAGAGCAACAAATGGTCAAAGAAGAAATCCAAAGAGAAATCAGAAAGTATTTTGAGACAAGAGAAAACAAACACAACATACTAAAGCTTTTGGAATGTATCAAATATACTTCTTAGAGGGAAATGTATAGAGACAAATGTCTACATTAAGGAAAAAGAAAGATCTAAAATAAGAAAATTAATGTTATCCCTTATAGAACTGGAAAAAGAAGAACAAACTGAGCCCAAAGTTAGCAGAAGGAAGGAAATAATAAAGATCAGAACAGAAATAAATGACATAGAGATGAGAAAGACAATAGAAAAACAAAAAACTAAAAGCTATTTTTCAAATATAAATAAAATTGGCAAACCTTTAGCTAGACCAGAAAAAAAGAGAGAAGACTCAAATAAAAAAAAATTAAAGCTGCAGGTATCACATTTCCTGAATTCAAACCATGCTACAAAGCTGTAGTACTCCAAATCATAAGATAATAGCATAAAAATAACATAGGGACCAATGGGACAGAAATTAGAAACCAGAAATAAACCCACACATATATGGTCAGCTAACCTGTAAGTGACTTTCAAGTCAGCTATGACATACAGAAGAGCAAGTCCATTTACACTGCTATGTGAGGCAGTGCTTTGGATGATATAACCATAAATTGTTTTCTGTCTTTTGCAAAGTTGACCACCCCATCCTTCCTCTCTCCTTTCTCCCTCCCTGCCTCTCTAATAGTATGAAGAGATGTGGTGGGTAAAGTTAGATGAATTTAAAAAAACTCAGAATAATTTTACTATTATACATATACACATAAATATTTATATATAATAAAGGATGTACATACTATAACTAAGAGGTAGGGGCTTTGCAGATGGGGGATCAGGCTATTTAATTTGGAAGACTTTTTGCACAAGGAAGCTTTAGCTAATTATATCCCCTAAGATGAGCCTTTAATTAAAAAAAATGATAAAGGCCCTTCAGGTAGCTGGGAGCATATGAGCAGAGTATAGTAAACAAGGTCATGGGCTTTGATTGAGTGCTGGCCTACGAACTAAAAGATCGCTGGTTTGATTCCCAGTCAGGGCATGTGCCTGGGTTACGGGTCAGGTCCCCAGTTGTGGGTGCGCAAGAAGCAAATGATCAATGTATCCCTCGCACATCGATGTTTCTCTCCCTCTTTCTCCCTCCTTTCCCCTCTCTCTAAAAATAAAAAAATAAAATCTTTAAAAAATTTTTTTTTAAAAAATCATGGGCTTTGGAGCTCTAAGGAACCTGGTTCTGCTACTATCTTAGCAAATTTATATGATATCTCTGTGGGTTTTTTAATCTGAAAATATAAGTAAAAAATTTTAATTTACAACCTGATTGATGCTTATTTACTGTGAAAGCTCAGCTTAAACATCATTTATTTAATTATTCTTTGACAAAGCAAAGCTTGGTTAGGGTGTTCTGTTTTGTGTTTTCTATAAATGTATGTCATGAAATTTCACACACATGAAATTATGAATTTATTGTCTCTCTTCCTAATTAGATAATGATGCTTTACCTAGGAAGGTTCTTCTCTGTCTTCCTACAGGATGCTGGCCCCTAGCTTAGTGGCTGGTACTTGAATCATTGGTTGCTGACTGGTTATTCATAGAGACCATTTGGTAGGCATGCCACATATCAGAAAGGAAAAATAATTCCCTTTCAGGCAATTCTGGCCTGGAGTCCAGGATAAATCAGGCTGAAATATGAATCCATATATGAGTTTTTTCAGTGTAAGAGCAATAAAGTATCACGTTATGGAAATTTCTAAGTAACACCAAATGGTAGCAAAAGAAAGTCAAGTGAGGGATTGTTCAGGAACTGTAAAGAAAGATCCTCAACTACTTTCTCAAACAGCCTCAGAGAATTAAAAATAACAAATCAATGTGCAGTACCATTGGAAGAAACATGCGTCCCCATTAAAGATAAATACACCACAAGTCACGCAGACTATAAACTGGATGCCAGTCTATGAGGTACACATTTAACACTCCTCAAACTAGTAAGAAAAAAAAGAGAGAAGAAATGCAATGTGTGTCTTTTTCAGGTATGCTTGATGATGTATAGTAGGGAGGTAGTCATATTTGTCTGCATTTGTCAGAGACTAGCATTTGGTGACATTTTTTTGTTGGAAGCAATTCATTACTACTTCCCTTCAATAGGAAAGCCTTGCACAATTGGCATTAGAAATGGTTTAAGGACTTGAGAGATTGATATGTGGTGAGATAAGACAGTTCAATTAAGTATGTGTTAGAAAAAAAATCTAAAGTGCAGAGCTATCGAATATCTGAGGGCACAAGTACTAAGAAATAAAAGAAATTTTTGAGATGATAAAAAGGATGTGATGAAGAGCAATGAGATGAAATTGATGCCAGAGATGCCTTTGCCTGGGAACATATTCCAGGAGCTACCTCTCTGGGTATATCAGTTTCCTAGTGCAGCTGTAACAACATAAACCAAGCTGGAGAGTTAAAAACAATGGAAATGTATTGTTCCACAGTTGTGGAGTATAGAAGACCAAAGTCAAGGTGTGGGCAGTTACACTCTCTAGGACAAAGCTCTAGAGTAGAATCTGTCCCCTGCCTTTCTCTTAGTTCCTGATGTCTCCAGCAAGCCTTCGAGTACCTTGAAGTGGCATCATTCCATTCTTAGCATCTGTCTTGACATAGCATTCTCGTTGTCTTCACGTTATCTTTTTATAAGGACAGAGGTCACACTGGGTTAAGGGCCCACCCTACTCCAGTAGGACCCCATCTTCACGAATTACATCTGCAAAGGCCCTGTTTCCAAATAAGGTCACATTCTATGGTACTGGGGATTAGAACTTTGAACATATCTTTTTGAGAGATATAATTCAACCCTCAACATTAAGTATTGAATGTAAGAAGAAAGAAATTGATATTTATTATCTTCATAGAACTAGGTCAACCTGTTCTGTATAATCCTTTCAAGAAATCCTATGAGAATATACCCATGGGAAAAAAAAACATGGCTTGTAGTAATTAAGCCAAAGTCAGTCACATTAAGAAGTGGGAGGACTAGAATTTAAACCCTGATTTGACCCTCTTCTTGGCCTTTTCTCATGCTCTCTCTGGCAGAGTGGGCTTCCCCGTGGTATACTGTGTATTTTACCATTTAGATTTCCTATTTTATTGATAGAAGTTAATAAGAAAATGGTTTTTATTTTTAGAGCCACTTAAAACTTATCTGACAAGTAGAATTGCAGAAACATGTGTTTTGCTGTTTCATTTGGAAATGGATTGTAGGTCTTACTGCAAAGTTTGCTGGGGGCTTAGGTGGCCCATGGCAGGTGGGTGGTCATCATCGCCCCAGGGCCCATAGTGATGGTGAAAAGCACAGTATCTACTTTCATGCTGCTCAAACTGAGTGCATGTGGAATCTCTTGTAGGTGTTGCTGTGTCAAACTACATTGTTTCATCTATTTATTCATATATTTATTACGTGGACATATATTGAGTTATTTCTAATACAGTCTTAGTCACTGGTGGTTAGACAACCCAGCAAAAGTATGAGCCCATTGAAGTTTACATTCTAGTGGAAAAGTCAAACAATAAGCAATAATCAAATGAGGAAACATAATGACTCAATGATACCATGATGCTGGGAAGAAGAAGTTGGGGTGATGTAATAAGGAGGACTGAGCACTGCTATACATAGAGGGGTGAAGAAAGCTCACTCTAAGGAAGCGACCTTTAAACTGATGTCAGAGTGATTAGGAGAAGTCAGCCACAAAGGGGAAACGCTTCCCAGGAAAAAGGCCAAGTGGGAAAGGTCGGGGCTATTTATGTGCAACAGAGGTGAAAGGTGAGTCAAAGATGAATCTCATCACAATTCCTCAGAATACTTGTTTCTTTATTTGTATTTTAGACAGTTGACCCTGTTGACAGTATAAAGGAGAGACTCAATGAAGCCATTTTAATTTTAAAAAAAGGGGGGGATATTGTTTAGATGCTATTGTAATAGTCCTGGGGTGGGAGTCAAACACGAGGTGTTTGAGGTGATAGAGATGAACTGTCATAGCATAAAACCTGGACTGGGAGAAGCTCAGGGTTTGTAAAGGAGTCATGGTTATTATGGCTGGTATGTGGGTGGATCTGAGTTATAAAAAACTGCTAATGCCAGATTCATGTTGCTTCCATTTTGAGACCCATTCCCAACTTAAGTTTATCAGCCCATATTATGGAGATTTAGTACAGGACATGGGGGAAAAGAAATCTAAAGGACAGCTCTAGCGAAAGCTTTACCGACCAAGGAAAAATGGGACATGTCATGGTGAATGGCGGAGGTCAATTTTTTTCTACCGTTTCTCTCACTGATGATAATTATATGTCAGAATGCATATTGTAACTGTGGAAGTGCGAAGCCAGATGACCTAATAGATATTTTCAATTTGTAATTTCTTTGCTGCAAAATTAAAGTATTAATCAAACTAAAAGCCTGTTAACTGTGGTTAAAGGTTGACTCTGCACTGAATGGCCGGGGTAATGGGGCTGTCTCTCTCTCCCATTTATGGATGTCCTCTGCACCATTCCCCAGAGAAGGCCTCTGGGACCCCTGTCAGCGCACACTACCCATTTTATAATTGTATCCCCCCCGCCCCCATGGTGGTCGTGGATTTTCACGGACACATTGCACCCACAGGAGAATCTGTATAAGAGGACAATTGAAGGTAAGATTTCTTTTATCACAACAAACAAAACCTTAGGGAGTGAGAAATGAAATACTTAATGCCTTTGCAGAATTCAAAACTATTATGTCTGGAAAACTCATAGCTCATTTTTTAAACATTTTAAAATGTAAAGAAAAAATATTGATTCTTGAAAATGCCCAATTACTATGAAATATCACAGTTAGGTATGCATATTTTCCCCATTTATTTTGTTATTCTATATGGGAACATGGCATATCATCACTATGTATGAAAACCAGATTTTTAATTTAATACTTTTTAATGTTTTAGAAAGTATTTTCTGAATAAATATAGAAGTTAGCATATTATAATATTTAAAATTTACCATGTGGTTTTTCACATTCAACAACTGAGATTTATATATTAAATCAACTGATTTTCTAAGTCCAGTAATAAATTTGAAATAAGAAAATAAAATTCAATTAAGAGCAAAAAAATCAGTTTATTCATAAAGTCATCATTTTTTAGTTATATGTGGTTGGAGTTTACTACCTAAGCTAAAAGCAATCCAGGTAAGAATTTTCCTTAAAATAACAAATACCATTTAAAGACTACGTTTAGGTTTACAGTGTAAAAGTGTAAAGACTTTTAGTCTATACAGTGTTTCAATCACTTTATTTACAGAATCTCATTAAAATCTCATTTACAAATGTGGAATCTGAGGTTCAGAGTTTAATAAGTGTTAGTAATATTCTCATTGACATCCACAAGTTTTGTTATTAATATATCATTAATTGTTATAGATATTCTCAGAAGATGATGACTATCCATCCCTTTCCTCCCTTTGTGTATAGTTACTCTTCATTTCAAAGTATAGAGTCTATTTATTCTCTCTTTGAATCTCGTCTGGCTTTAATAACTTGTTGGCCCAACAGAATGCATCAAACATGACATTTTCGGAGTTCCGAGAGTAGGTCTTTTAAAAATAAATCTTGCCTTCTGAGGGTGTCAAATTTGGGATACATCCTCCTCCAACCCAGGTGCCACATACATGTCCAAGGCCAGGCATGGGCACGGTGGGAGACAGTGAGTGACTGACTGTTCGCGAAAACTACCCAGTGCACAAGGGAAGAAGCCTCTCAGATGTACAGCCCAGGCAGGCCTCGCGACAGTTCCAGCCAGAGCTGCCATCCAGCGGCAGGTGCATGGGGCTTCAGACAGGCACTCCCAGCTGAGCCCTAGGCCTCCTCAGGACGGTACGAAATAATACTACACTGTTCAACTAAGGCAGGAAGGTTTAGGTTCTTTATTATGAGCAATACATAACCTAAGCAAAAAAATAGAATGTATTGTGGTCCAGGGCTAAAACATTTATATGAATTATCTGATTTAATTCTTATAGTAATGCTTTGAGCTACTATCATTAGCTTCCTTATACAGGTTAAACAAAATAATAATAATAAAACTTAGACTCACAAAGATTAGTGTTTAAGTAAAAGCCACACGTGTAGTGAGTCAAACCCCCCCCCCCCCCCCGAGTCTTACTCTGGGAAATATTCTTGGCTCCCACGAGAAGTAAGTTTACGCATCTTACAGAGATTCCCTCCACTCCCCTTTGTGACTGCCACGCCTTCACTCCAGTTCGAATGGGAACAGCTTTTATTCACTGAGGAGGAACTACTCCCGCCCTCTTTTTTACTGAGTGCCCGTGCCTGGCAGAGGGCGCTGTTTTCCAGCGTGGCGCCAGCGGTGGCCGACCAGTGCAGCCTGCGTGGCTGAGAATCCAAAGGGAAGTTGATGGAGGGGCGGAGCAGGCACCGCAGTAAGCCTTGTGTGCTGGAAATGAGGAGTGTTAAGATAGAATAAAAGAAGAAAAATGATCAGGTATAGACTTGGAAATGTTAAGGACTGGAACCTGAGAACATGAAATTGCAAAGCGAGTCAGCCACTGGGAGGCGGACCCCGCTTAGGCTTTTGAAACAAGACTTCTTGTTTTGTTCCAATCATGGTCACAAAGCGGCATTTAAGTGTCTGAAAGTGATAATATTCATTGTGCTTTTATTTTTAAGGGTATCATGCTCTCCTGCTCCAAGACACTTTTGTCTTTGGATAAACTGAGTTGACTCTTCACAAGGTATTGACTCTCGGCTGGAAGCTTCACGCACGTGTCACATAAAATCAAATCCTTATTTGCACAAAGATGACCACTTGCCTTTGACCCAGCAATGACTTTGTGTTCTGAATTTCTTGCAATCCCATAGGGTAAGCTTAAATAAGATCTTACTTCCTCCCTGTACAGTTCATCAAGAACTCTCTCTGGCCCTATCAGATGGTCCCAGAAACAGATTTCTAAGTGCATCATCTGCCAAGAGGCTCAGCAAGAACCTCCTCCAATCTCATTCTACCATTCTAAGGGGAGAAAAACATTGTAATCAGACAAAATGTAAACTGGCTAAAATTATTTTTTTAAAAAACATAAAGAAGGGATGTCACTGGCTCCCTGTTTCTTTCTCATCATTTCTTTCTCATAACTTTAGATTTCAGGCATTAGGTTAGGAGTGTAATAGTTTCTTGCTCAGTTTCTAGATTAGGAGTATAATAGTCATGAATACCAGTGATCAACTCTCTCTGGTCAACACCAGTCCCTCTATTATTTCTACATATCTTAGTAAAGTTCTGTAGAATTAACTCAACCCATGCTCACTGCCAACCTCAGTAACAGAAAATGTCTATGGACATTGCCTATGAGGTTTTCGGAAAAGAAAATTATTTTAAGCCAAATTTAGGGATGCATGTCAATTCCCTGTATGAGAGGAAACGTGCTTCTGTATAGTTTTTTCCCCCCACCTGCAAGGAGCACAGTAAAAGCAGATTCCCTTAGAGGTGTATAAATTATGCTTATTCTTAGTAATCACAAAGAGGCACTGAGAAATGGCAAGTTCTCCCCAGCACCCAGAAACTTCTCAGTTCCCTGGCAGACGAGGCACCTAAACTTTTCCATTGTGTTTTGGAATTTCTCATATAATTGTTTCCAAAATTGAATTCTCAAAGTATGGATTTATAATACATAATTTCTTGGATAAATATAGTTCCTACCGTGATGGCCTATGAAGGGTTATTTTGTATTTCTTTTTATCATTTTATTGATGAGTGAAATGTTCATGATCAGTAATTTAGAATTTGTGCTAACACAGATTCTTTAATAATAAGGACCCTGAGGAAAAAATGTTTCATATTTCACTCTGTATTCAGTCCATAGTGACAAATGTCCATGGCTGAGCACTCTATGAACAAAAGATTTCCATGTTGTGATGACCAACAATCTCTCTTCAGGAATGTTAAAATTCCCTTATTTGTTTTCCATTCTTAAACTACATGTACCCCTTCTTTATCAAGTCATAAATATGTCTTTTTCTGCAAGTACATATCTATGGCTGTCTCCTTCCACAATTCCATATTAAAGATATGCAATTAATGTTTTCTCTGCTTCACAATTATAAAGAAGCAGATGATCACTGTGAAGAAACGATACCTTTCTTCATTGGAGGAGCACTCTCTGCTAAGGTTTTTCTTTCATTAGATATTATTAGAAACAAGAGTTGCATTCACATACTATATTTTTTATGTAAGTAAAATGAGTAGGAGTGGGGAGAGAGATTAGTTCATCATTTTATGTACAATATTATATTTAAAATCGCTTGTTATGAAAATCTGGATTTTCACTGTTCATAACCTAGGATTTGTCCAGAAACAGAGCACACATCCACACATAGAAGGCAAGGCTTTTTACAGGGAGTTGTTAGATGATATGTGGAAGGATGGCAAGCTCCCTGCCAGCAACCACATGATGACATTGGTGTTCAAATATATTATGATAATGCAGGTCAAATGCCACTTAAACGTATGTCTTTGAAACAATATCTTATTCTATTCAAATATTGGCAGGCCATGTCTGATGACTAGCTAGTTCTCAGAATTCATAATGCTTTAAATTTCCTCAACGTGATAATAACATAATCAGCCCTTTCTAGTATATGCTACTGAATTGAATCTAAAGGAAAAAAAACTTCTGAGATGAGTGTAAATTTTATGCTCTATTGTTGTTGTTTGGCCAATAAATTTTTAAATCTACAGAATCTTTTTAATAGTTGTGATATAAATGGAGAAAAAAAGTATTAGTGTGACTTTGTGGCAAAGGTCACAAAGTGAATGAGAGAGGAAAAGACATTTAATTGGCTATGTGATACATTATCAGTCTCTACATCAAATTGAAATTCAATTAGAAAGACAAATTGATTGTGATCCTGAATCAAAGATCCCCAGTTTATTTTCTACCATGTATGTTTCCTGTGTTCTCATCCCTAATCTTAGGTCTTTGTTTCCCAAAATATATTCTACAAAATTTACATGTCCACAATATGCTTCTATATACAGGGTCTAGCAGAAATAATGCCCCTTTTTATTACAAAGTCTTTTGCTGCAAAATCATAAGCATTTAATGCTGTAACCTAACAATAGCATACTTAAACACACCATATGGCATTTTAGGTGAAATGTTCAAATTACTGTCCATCCTGTGTGAGACATTTACATACCCTACCAACCACACTCAAGCAAGCCTTACTTCTGCTGGACCCTATATACTGTGAAAGATAAACCACAGTTTTCATCAGATTTACAAGGAGATCTTTTGCAAATATGGCTAAGGATTCTGGCAACATATGTCAGAACCCCTTGTGCTAAAGACTGTTAATGGTAGTGAAATGTTGACTTGGGCATCAGACTTCATGGGTTTATATCCCACCGGTGGTAATCATAAAATGTGAATTCCAGCAAGTTACTTCATTGTTTTTTGTTTATCTTTCTTTTGATTGTTTACCCCCCTCCTCCTTATCTATGGTGACATTATCACATGTACCTATATGTTGTGGTTATTTTAAAGAATAAATGTGTTAAAGTTAACAAAGTTGTTAAAGCCATGGCTGGCAAAGAGAAAGTCTCATGTAGATGTTAGCTCTCATTATTTTAACAAACTTTTTTTTTTGTCCAGTATAGTTTTCAAAGAACTCCAAGTGTATTTTTTATATCATTCCCAATCTCTTCTACTTCCCAGGGAGAGGGATAGTCAGCTGTCACTTTCAAGAATTTGGAGGACCCGTAAGTAACTAGGACCAAAATTATGAAAGATCTGTTTAGGAGGCTAAGTGACAATTAACAGAAATTAGAAAATTTTGTGGCCATAGACCTTAGCTTGTCAAACAAGGTGTGAGCTGAATTTTTAATCTTTTTTCATATAGCCATGTGGCCTACACTAGTAATGTACACAATGAGCTTCCTTTCTCTCGTTAATAAATGATGTTCTTACTATAGTAGCTACATTAAATCACTAGCAGCTAGTAGGTTGTAAATAAGTATGTATTGTTTCTAACAAAATTGCTGAGCTTCTGTTGTGTAACAGACATGGGCCAGTCCTGTGAACATAACTTTGAACAAGCCTACATGGTTCTTCTACTGAGGGAGCTTTTCTTCCAAATTCCTAACAGTGTTAGTTTCCTATTGCCTCTGTAACAAATTATATAAACTTAGTGGCTTAACACAACCCACGTTGTTGATTTTACAGTTCTGTACATCGGAAGCCCAACATGAGATCTCAGTTAGCTAAAATGCTGTTAGCCAGTTTCTGCTCCTTCTGGAGGCTCTACGAGAGATTCTATTCCCTTGCCTTGTCCACCTTTCTTGTCTGATGGTTCCTTTTCTCCATCATCAAAGCCAGCAACTTTGCACCTCTGTGGCTGTGCTTCTGTTATAGCATCTCTACCGATTTTAGAGACTCTTGTGATCATGCTTGGTTCACCCAGACCATCCAAGTTGATCTCAAGGTCCAAAACCTTAATGACATCTTGCCAAGTCCCTTTGGGCGTGTAAGGCGGTACATTGCAGAGATTAGGGTGTGGACCTCTTTGGGAGAGGTCATTATTCTGCCCCTCACATATTGTTGATCAAGTCTAAAAATTTATGTCGGTGTATGTTGTTCTGAATTCAGGAAGCCAGGATAGTACTTGACTGCTTAGTTGCCAATATGCAAAGCACTTTCATTAAATTGGCTCAAATGCTTTATAGAGATATCAGCTTGTCCAGGACAAGGTATATTTTTTGTTCAAGATTCTCTTTAACCCCCACTGTGAAAAAATTATCTCTTCTGTTGATGTGCTTAATTACCCACGATAAAGGGCATTAGGCAATGATACTCTGTAACGCTTGCCACAAGAAGGCCATCCTTTATCATTAGCAAACTGCTTAATGGTGAGCTTGCAGTTGTACCTCTTACCTAGCAGGTAGTAGCCCACTTATCAGTTTTCCTAATGAGATGAATCATGAGGTAGAGATGGGGATGGGAGGAGGGAGCTGGTTAATGTTCCAAGGGGACTAATTAGAGTCAGGTGAGAGCTGGAGACAGCAACCAAGGTGATTTCAGCCGGAACCCACATGAAAAGTTCTAATGAACAGGAATGATGGGCTTTGCTTTAAGACCACTGGAGAATACGTGATGCTCTATTTAACTTTCCTGACTTGGTGGCCAGATAATATGAAGTCTCAATGTACTGATTTTTTTAAGTGAAGGTAGATAAAAGCCCTCCTCCATTATTTTGTGGTGCACTAAACTGTAAGACTATGTAAAAACCAAGAACCTTCCAAATATATATGGGGCAGCACCAGAGGTCAATGGCAAGAAGGTAGTGCTATTCCAGAAGTTAATTTCATTGGAACAGATAACACCCAGTGGGCCTAATAAAGTGTTAGAGCCGAAGGGCTTTGGGGGACAGAGGGATATGGGGACCTTGCTTGTCCAGTCTCACATCTGTGAATCCTAATACACCACCCAATTCAGGAATAATTTCGCTGAGGTGCCATCTGAAAACCACATAAGCTTTAAATTTATCACTTCAGCAAAGTTATTGTTCCTTCAGAAAAAGGTATACAAAGTATTTTAGCTGCAGGGTGCTTAAGTAGAGAAAGTGTTTCCTGCAGCGATTCTCTGCCTTTCTACTAAATTAGCTGCATGAGAGCCGACCATGCTCTTGTATGACATTTCGTTTTTCTAATCTGTTTAATGCCATGGTTTGCACATGATGTATTCTGACGTGCTTTTATGTTGCAGATACTAAAAAGCACATTAGAAGGGCAGTAGGGATTCTTTGACAGACAGTATAACTTGTTACAAATTGCATTTTCAGAAAAATTATACCCCACAAAATCCAATCTTATCTTACGATTTTTTCCCTTCAAAATTACATTTTACCTCCTGCATGTCTTCTTGTCTGTTGTGCCTAAGCCTCCTCACTTTGAGATCCTCCCGATTCATTCCTCTTTTCCTCTGCGCCCTGTGGTAAATGAATTCAAATCTATTTGGAAGGTAGAAATCGACAGCGCGGGGAGATGCGGTCAGCATTTACGCTGCGGCTCGCAGTTTGGACTCCAGTCTAGATTTCAGCTCTGTAATCTCTTTTTGTTCCCAGTAAAAGCAGACTCTGCCCTTTCCCTGTCCACCCTCAGTCTATGCTTTAAAAAGGTCAAATTAGTGATAAAGTAGTGTGAGCATTCTTCCATATTTTCTCCATGCTTATTTATGAAATTATCATAAAATAAAATTAAACCTCCCCAAAAGCTGGGTCATCTAAGGTGTATGCCCCAAGGAATGTATACATGTGTTTTCTGCATGTACGTGTTTTACATTTCAGCACACACATGAGCCCACACATGGAGAAATCTGAAGTACTTACACCTGTTTCTGTTTGCTGGTTCTACCCTTTCCTGGAACTCGTGTCTAGATTGGTCTCATATTTTAAAGGAGGCGTCCCTCTTCAGATTTTAAATATAACCATTTCCCTTTAATTCTGAGGAATTTTTCTGTCGTCGTTCCCTTTTATTCCTTTTTTTCTCACGTTGGTCCTTTTTTTTTCCCCTCTGACTTCTAAGAGATAAAGGTAATGTTCAGCTATCACTTTCAAAAATCTGGAAAATACAGAAATAAGTAATACACATTGAAGACCTATGTAAGTGGCTATTGGACAAAAACTCAAGGAAATGGGAAGTCTTCATCTCAGGTGTCTGGTTGTTTTTCAGAGATACCTGGAACAGTTAGAAGGTTTTCTGGGCTGTTGTTCTTATCGAAGCCCTGCTTTCCCCCGGAATGACATCCAGCTGCCGTTGACTCAGGTTCCCCCCTTCTGCGGCCTTAGGAAACCCTTCGGGAACGTCCACGCCTATGTCTAGAGCTCAGCCTCCCGTCAGCAGCTCGATAAAACAGGGGCAGTTCAGTTCCTATAAGGATGAACTAAGTAAGTCCCTGCCCGAGGCCGTGCCTGATGACCGTGGTGACATGAGCAGGCACACCTGCCCGTCGCTGGGTTGCAGAGTACGGCCCAGAGGAGATGAGTCAGGTCGGATGGGCCAGCAGCTCAAGCTTTTAAGATGAAGAGGAATCTGGGTTACTCTTCAACTTCCGCCGGTGTTTTAAAGGTTTTTATCCATGTCTGTGAATTGGAGAATGACCATCTTTAAAATATAAATGAGCCCTGGCTGGTGTGGCTCAGTGGATTGAGAGCTGGCTTGTGAATCAAAGGGTCGCTGGTTCGATTCCCAGTCAGGGCACATGCCTGGGTTGCCGGCCAGGTCCCCAGTGTGGGGGGTGGCAAGCGAGAGGCAACCGACATTGTTGTCTCTCTCCCACTCTTTCTACCTCCCTTTCCCTCTCTCTAAAATTAAATAGATACAATATTTAAAAATATATAAATGATAGTACACAAATGAAATAGAAAAATTAACCAAGATCAACAGAAACTGTGAAAAAATTACACAGTGTAAAAGAAACCCAATAACAGAGCAGCCCTTACAGCCTAATTATCCTTAACAACTCAAGATCATTTATTAGAAAGTCATAATTATTCATTTTAAATCTGTGAAAATATTGGGAGGAAATGTTTGGTCTCTACAAAGATTTCCTCCACAGTCAGCTTCACTCAGGCTCCTCTGAGGTCTTTTTGTACTTTCATGTCTGTGTCTGCATTTTTCAATTTTAGCACAAATTCCGCTGCATTGGTTTAGTCAGAATCCCCCACCTTCCATATCTGACCGTGTTCTTCACCCTCCGCCATCCCTCAGGTGATGTCAGATCACCCGGCCTGCCTACGGCAACAATTGTCTTAGGTCTGTTTAGCCAGAATCCTCTTTTACCCAGATAGCCCTCTTAGTAATTTTCCATCTGCTGACCCCTCCTCTTGCCCCTTATTTACACATCTCTACTTGCTCTGGGTGTGTTCAGAGTTGAGCCCAATGTCTCTCCCTCTCTGCAAGACCCCATGGCAGTGGCCCCTACCACTAGCTACAGCGATGGTCCCCTTGAATGGTCTTTACGGTCTTCAACAAGTGCCATAAATTATGTTTTCTTCGTTGTTCTGCAGGTGACAATCACCTTTACCATGTTTGTCATAGCACCTGGGGAAAAGAGGTAGGCCTGCCACATGCAGGTAAAAACAATGATTTTTAATTGATTCCCAGGTATTCAGATTCAAGTTTCTTCCCAAGTGATTGGGCTGGTTTGGAAGTCGGCCAGATCAAAAAAGTCATGACGAACTATTATTGAGATCAAAAGACGTATCAATAAATAAGAGATAGCACAAATTCCTCGTGGAATCAGGGAAGAATCACCTCCTGTCCTTAGTTTTCAAGTGAAAAATGATTGCCCTGAGTATCAATTTATCAGATTTCTTCAAGAGGGAGAAACGGTGGGAGCGGTTGTCTGGGGGTCCGATGCTGCCGGGGATGACATCGGCCTCGCTCCCGCTCCCTCAGCCACCACACCAGGCCCGTTTCATCAGACAGCGATTTCAGATACTGAATAGCTGAGAGATACCTACTGGAATTGTAAATACTCCAAAAAGCTAGGAAAAACCCTGAACCCTATAGTACAACCTAATTCTGCTTTTTGTGTGCATTTTGAGAGAGGCACCACATACAAAGCTCAGCTCCTTGAAAGTAAAATTTCTCTGCTCAGCGCTTTGAGACAATGTGAATACTTCTCTCCATCACCAGGAAAGGGGTTCTGTGGGTCACATATTAATTTTGAATGTGTCATTCAATTAGCCATGTGGCAAGAATGCTTCAGTTTCATCATCAATAGCCATCACTTCACTGTCAAACATTTTCATTAAGGTTAAAATTCAATAAATTACAGGGATACAATTTTAAATTCAAGGTCAGCCTATAAGTCCAGGGAAAATGCCCGAGGCATTGAGTCACCTGTGATTACGAACTCCAGCCAGATACTAAAGCTTTAGAATAATAACATTCTTTCTCTGTAGTTCAAGTGCACATCAGGCAATGCTAATTTTCTTTGTGGTATTTCTTTGAAATGCAAGAAAGTATTGCTTCGTGAGGGAAGTCCCCTGGTTCCCAGGTGTCGGGTCAGTGAGGAGAGTTCCCTGCTTGGATAAATTATTTTCTCGAGTCGAAAATATTTTAAACGAAAATGCCTCATTTGCAACTTGTCATCTGGGGACAAAGCACTAATCACATGAGAGGTTTCTTTGAAAGAATGCAAATGCAGTGGAAAGTTCTTTGGAAGGGCTTTGAAATTGTGAAGGTATTTGAAACCTGTGATGAATTAAACTTCATGCTAGCCTCAACATCTAACTTACACCCTTCCACGGGTGCCCAGCAACGGGTTTTCGTAGTATGTATTTCAAGTAAGAATAATTGTTTCCTAACAACAACATAGAACAGGGTCATTCAGAATAGTCCATTAATAGTGGGGAAAAAACTTATCTCCCAGATCAGTATCTTTCTTTGACATATTATGAATATAGGTAATACAGATCATACATATTTTATAAGATTATTATGAATATTATATGACTCTGGAGTCTGTTACCTGAGAGATACTGTGGCCTAGTATGTAACTGCATAGCCTCCACTACAACCTGGATCTGATTCTCTTGTTTCTCCAAAGGCTAGTCCCGTGACTTGGGCAAATTACATCCTTTAGTTCTTGTTCTGTAGGGGTGCCACCTTTCTCCTAAGGATGTTATAAACATAACATTGGAACATATATAAACAGAAACTGGCACATATCATTTCACCATGTTATGATTTGTTCTCAAGTTTTCACTATTGTCGTCTTTTAAATTAACAATTGAATTCTCCTAACTCTAAAAACACCCAACACACTCCATGTCAGAAATACAGCTTTGATACTTTACTTCCAAACTTGCCAAAGGCATTTTAATTTATAATTTAAGCCCTACATCGGTCACATATTTTCTTATTTAAGGAGAGGTGATTTTTGCCTCTGGCTTCCCAATAGACATCTTCCTAGCCACTGTACTGACTCCTTTTTGAAATGGCCTGTGTTAAAAACATTCAACAGACAGCAGCTTTGTTTTGGCAGTAAAGCTTTCTGCCCAACACACACCTTGCCACTGCCCCACTGGTGGAATGGAAAGTGATCCTCTGTGTCCCAGAAGGGTCAGCAGAATAAGGAAATGTCCACCACATTGTGTTTGCTTAATTTTTTCTCCAGCTATTTAATCAGATCAGCTCTTGGAAATCACATAGCACTTGGAGAACAGCTAGCATTTTGTGTCTCCATTTATCCCTGGGACTGACAAATCATAGCGTTTACCTTAGATACATCTTTTAATGGGTAGGAAATAATCACTGTGGCATATTTCAAAAGACTGACTCAGTAAACTAAAAACTTGATGATGTCCAAGTCTGTGCGACACCAAAAACGACTCCTTTTGTCATTACATTATTCTGGTTTTCTGATTGGAATAGGCAACTCAAGTCAATGACCTTGTTTAACATTCAAGTGTATCTCCTTGGGGTGATAGGACCTCACTGTAGCTCAATTTGCTCTTCTGTAAAATGGGGAAGATAATGGTACTCACCTCAGAGAATTTTGGCAAGGATGGAGGTAAATGCGCAGTGACAGGGATATCAGGAAGATGCCAAGATGCTTCTCCCTCCATTAACGGGGGAAACTGAGGCATGCTGAATGTCAATAGGTTATCCACAACACACACAAAAATGGAGCAGTATATTTGAAAATTTAATTCCAAATTGCTGATATCTCCTCTCAAGTTCTTCACCATCTCATCTCCCTACTCTCATTTCTAGAGTCACTGTCAAGATTATATTCTTTGAAAAAACAGAAAGGAAGAAAAGAAGCAAGGAAGAAAGGGATGGAAGGAAGGAGGGAGAGAAAGAGGGAAGAAGGGAAGAGGGAATAAACAATTTAAAATCCACGTATATTTATGTAACCCTGATAATGTTCAGATACCACATGGCTCGGGCTGTTAACAAATTCATATGAAAAGAAGTCAAATACAGGACTTTACAGGTTCCTTGATTGAATTGATCGATGATCAATTGATTGAATATCAATATGAATTATTGTTTGCTTTTCTTAAAAAGAAACCCACCTTCCCTGCCCCTCCGCCTGCCACCACCATTTCATACACATAGCCCTCAGAAAGCTCTCTGGTCATCTTCACTAGTCATTGCTTCCGTTCTCCAACAATTCCATACATACACAGTAGCTGGTGAGAAGTGTCCTGACTGTTTTTAACATCTTTCTGTCACTACTGTAATATACTTCCTGTTCATTTCCCCTTTCAAACCAACTTCCTTGGAGAGCCATACTCCAACGGGAAATGGAGGCCGGCAAAGTCTTGGAGGGAACTTACTTGGAGGGAAGCGTGCAGAATCTACCATAAAGCAAACTCTTTTATTGCTTTGTTTTTCTCACAAGGATGCTGTTTATCAGCGAATATTCCAGTCCACTTCATTGATATTACTTCAAAGAGGAGCTAGAATAGGGTTAGAAACAAAACCTTTGTACACATGAAGCCTCCCGGCCAAAGTTAGTGATTGGATAGAGTTTCCCAATGTCCACATAATCCCCGACAAACCCTAATCAATTGTATATTCAGGCCAAATTGGAGTGTTCTTTCTCCCTATATGTTCTACATTCACACTCATCTCTGGACTCCACTTTTCATTTTTTCCTTGACTTAAAATATTTCCTCTTGACGACCTGCAGAAAACCCAGTGTATCTATGAGAGTCCTTATTAAATGCATCTCACCGACACGGACCAAGTTCTTAGATGAGGAAATGGGAAAGGGAGAGAAGAAAGTGAGGATGGGAGGTAGAGAGAGAGGGTTGAAGGAGGAAGAAAAGAAATTATAAGGTCTTCCTCTGGAATTAGAAACTTTGCTTTGAAATGCAGAGCAAGTGAGTAAGTAGAGTAAGCATTTACATCACAGTTCTGCCACTTGCTTGCTCTGTGACCTTGAGTAAGTTTTACTCGACCCTGGACATCAATCTCTGCGTCTGTAGAAATAAACATATACCAGAATAAGAATATACTCTAATATCAACCTCTTGCCACAATTGTGGTCATAGTTTAGGTGATTAATACATTGTAGTTATTTTACTATGACTATTCATAATAAATAAGGGTAAAAATACATTTTGTGGTGTTTGGAATTCTCTCTGTGCTATGCTCTAGCTTATAGTTTCATCACAGAAATACTCCTTAGCTCATATGGAAATTTTTTTAAAAAGGAAAGAAATAAGGCTAAATTATATAATAAGAAAATCAAGGGAACATTAGTGCTTACACATATGTGCTTTTAAAATATTCAATAATTATTCCAGCTTCTCGAGATGCTTTAGATTTACTTCTGGGAATAAAATGTTAGGCTTCTGGTCTCCAGCTGAACACTGATCATGCCGATGCTGCAAATTTCAACCAATGAACATAACATGAATAAACAAATAATGATTCAATAAGGGTGGTGTTATTTTTTTATGACAATATTAGTGCTACATAAATGTCTAAGCACTGCAGAAGAGAGTGATGATCATTCTTATCATGTGTATCTTTAAGAATTCCTACCTGCATTCAGAATTTAAAGGGACAGGAGAGCTTCTTTTCACATGAGTATCTGTGTGTGAACTTGAATACATGCTCGTGTATTCAATGATATTGTGTTTAGGATAATTTTCTTTAAATGGAAAAATGTCATAATTACTGTCTTAAGTAAATCAGAGTAAAGAGGAAGGGAGAAATGTTAAACGAGTTTTTAAGATCTGTCCTTATGAAAACATACATTATAAAGTAGCACAAATAGAGACTACTAATCATTTTTTCAGACCAATCCTTCCTCCCTCCCTCCCTGTCTCCTTCCTTCCTTCCTTTTTTTTCCATGCTTCCTTCTTTGTTTTTCTCCTGAGAGAACTGACCATGTATTGTTTGTCCATTAAACCTGATGACATTTGTGGGGTGCAGAGTGTTTGGTCACTAAGATGAAGCTGCTGCAGTAATCATATGCAAGCCTTTGTATGGACAAACCTTTTTATGTCTCTCCAGTAAATATGGGACATACTGTGGGTCAAAGCTGCTTTAAAAAACTTCCAAAGAGTTTTCGAAGTGCCATTACCATTTCATGCTTTTGCCAACATTTATGAGGGCTCTTGGCGAAACTCTTGCTAATACGAGGTAACCATCAGCCTTTTTATTTTAGCCCTTCCCATAGGTATGCAGTGGAAGGCCACTGTGGTTTTAATTTGTATGTCCCTGATGTCCAATGTTGTTGAATTTATTTTTCTTTGGCCTCATTGTCCACTTATTTATCTTCACTTGGTGAGTGTCTGTATGGGAAGAATCTATCTTTTCCTATCTTTTCCCTCTACCCTTCTAAATTCTTCGTCAGGGCCCTGAAACATGGGACAGTGTCACAAAAGAAAAAAAGCATGCAGCTGCTGGGAGCAACCTAGGTGCCCATCAATAAATGAGAGGATCAAAGAACTATGGTACATTTACACAATGGAATACGACACAGCAGAAAGAAAGAAGGAGCTACTACCCTTTGCGACAGCATGGGTGGAACTGGAGAGCATTATACTAAGCGAAATAATCTGGGAGGTGAAAGACAAATACCATATGATCTCATCTATAAGTGGAACCTAAGCAACAAAAAAACAAGCAAGAGAAATATCACCAACAACACTGAAAGGAAAGACAAACTAATAGAAACGAGAGGAAAGGAGGGGAGAGGGTAGGGGAAAAGAAGGGAGAGAGTCAAGTCAAGGAACATGTATGAAGGACCCATGGACAAAGCCAAAGTGGGGAAGGATTGAGGGAGGAGGTGGGGGGAGATGGGGCAGGGGAAAGTGGTGGTGACAAAATGGGGACAAATGTATTTGAACAATAAAAAATAATAATGAAAAAGAAAACAAAAGCATGCCCATTTATTTATGATCCGTTTTATACAACATAGGAATCTTCATGAGAAAATGAAGATCCCCTCACCCCCTGGAAGTTAAACCTGAGTATTTTCATGCTAAGTTTGGCGAGCAGGGGAGAATCTTGGAAAAATGTGATGGCATCAAAAGCATGCATGTCAAGGGTAGTAGATGGGAAACAACAGCAAGGCTTGGGCGGGTCATTCCAGGTATCTCAGAGATAAGGATCTACCTCTCCTCCAGGTACATGCTGGGCATGTCTGACATGAAGGTTCTATGACCTTCAAAAGAAGGTCAGAAAATCCTTCCTGCACATAATTTTTTTCAAATCCCTTCAGCGTAAAATATTCAATATGTCATGAGGCCAAATTTCAGCATAGCGTGTCCTGAACCTTGATTTAAATCATTTGCCCATTTTTAATTTTGGGTTTCTGGTCTACTCCAAGTAAGAGTGCTTTTTCAGAAGTGCTTTACAAAAGTGTTCTCCCATTTTATGAGTTGCCCTTAAATACTTGTAATGGTATCTCTTGAAGAGAAAGCATGTTTGATTCAGATGAATTCCAAATTAAGCTTTTTAAGAGGTGCCTTTAGCTTTAAAAAAAAAAAAAATGCCTCCTCTATGTTCGCAAAGGTTTTCTGCAAAGTTTGCCTCTAGATTTATAATTTCAACTTTTTATGTTTCGGGCCAGGATCCCATTTTAGTTAATTTTTATAGATGGTATGAGGTAAAGGCTGATAACATATAAATTTCAGGTGTACAACTGTATAATCCAAATCTGTCTACTTTAGTGGGCACTCACCACCCAAAGCCTAGTCTCCTTCTGTCGCCATTTATTGGACCCCCTTTATTCTCTTAGTCCTCCCACCAACCCCATTTCCCTCTGATAACCACCATTCTGTTGTCTGTACTATTATTTTTTTTTATTCCATATGGCAAGTCATTCTTCTGTTCAGCTGGTTAAGAAAATATTCTTTCCCTAATGAATTGCCTTGACGACTTCGTTGAAAACAAATGGCATACCGATACACAAACACACATCCTATTACCCACACCCAGGTGTTCAGCCTGTCTCTGTCTTGTTTCTTGTAACTTTATAGCACGATAGCAAGTGTTGAATTCAGGAGGTGTAATTCCTACTATTTTCTTCTCTTTCTTTAATTTTTCAAATAATCTAGATTATTTGTATTGCCACCTAAATTGAAGATCAGTTATTCATTTTACCCAAAATACAAAGCCTGCTAGGATTATAATGAAGATTCTGTTGACCTTACAAATCAATTTGGAGAGAACTGGTATCTCAACAATATGGATTCTGAAATCATTAATCTTACATCACTTGAAATAACTAAATGTACTTATTAATTCTGGTATTGTTTCTGTAGAGTCCTAGTATTTTTTTTTGTGTGTGTAAAGAGTCATGTCTTGTACAGGAAAGTAGTTTCCTTTCCAATTTTTGTGATTTTTTTCCCTTTCTTTATTGGAAGGGCTTGAAATTCCAGGGTTGTTTTTGTTTTTGTTTGTCTTTTAAGTATATTTTTTTAATTATGCTATTATAGTTGTCCCAATTTTTTCTCCCCTTTATCCCCCCCTCTGCCCTGCACCCCTCCACCCTCCAGCAACCCTGCTCTTAGTTCATGTCCATGAGTTGTACATATAAGTTCGTTGGCTTCTCTATTTGCTATACTGTTCTTAATATCTCCCTGTCTATTTTATGCCTACCAAATGTACTTACTCCCTGTACATTTTCCCCTCCATTCTCCCCTTCCTCTCCCCACTGATAACTCTCCATGTGATCTCCATTTCTGTGCTTCTGTTCCCATTCTAGTTGTTTGCTAAGTTTTTGTTTTTTAGGTTCAGTTGTTGATAGTTGTGAGTTTGTTGTCATTTTATGGTTCATAGTTTTTGATCTTTTTCTCAAATAATTCCCTTTAACATTTCATATAATAAGGGCTTAGTGACAATGAATTCCTTTAACTTGAACTTATCTGGGAAGCACTTTATCTGCCCCTCCATTCTAAATGAAAGCTTTGCTGAATAGAGTAATCATGGATGTAGGTCCTTGCCTTTCATGACTTCTAATACTTCTTTCCAGCTCCTTCTTGCCTGCAAGATTTCTTTTGAGAAATTAGCTGATAGTCTTATGGGAACTCCTCTGCAGGTAACTCTCTCCTTTCTTCTTGCTGCTTTCAAGGTTCTCTCCTTATCTTTAATATTGGGTAACTTAATTATGATTTGCCTTGGCGTGTGCTTCCTTCTGTCCAATTTCTTTGAGACTCTCTGAGCTTCCCGAACTTCTTGGAAGTCTTTTTCCTTTGCTAAATTGGGGATGTTCTCCTTCATTATTTGTTCAAATAAGTTTTTAATTTCTTGCTCTTCCTTTTTTCCTTCTGGCATCCATATGATTTGGATGATGGAGCATTTAAAGTTGTCTTAGAGGTTCCCGAGCCTCACCTCATTTTTTTGAATTCTTGTTTCTTCATTCTGTACTGGGTGGATATTTATTTCTTCTTTCTGTTCCAAATTGTTGATTTGCATCCCAGCTTTCTTCCCTTTCATTGTTGGTTCCCTATATATTTTGCTTTATTTTCCTTTGTGTAGTCCTCATTTCTTCCTGCATTTTGTGACCATACTCAGCCATTTCTGTGAGCATCCAAAATACCAGTGTTTTGAACACTGCATCTGATAGGTTGGCTATCTCCTTGTGGCTCAGCTCTTTTTCTGGAGCTTTGATCTGTTCTTTCATTTGGACCACATTTCTTTGTCTCAGCACATCTGTTACGTTGTAAGGGGAGGAGCCTTAGGCATTCTCCAGGGCAGGAAAGCCCCCTTTGCTGTGTTGTGGCACTGTATGTGGGGGAGGGGTCCGAGAGGGAACAATGCGGTGCCCCTTCTGCTCTAGCCCTACTTTCCAACGGACTCTCCTGTGAGACTGGGACTTTCTCCCACCTTAGCAACCCTCACAGTATTTTACAGCTAGAGGTTTTGAGACTTTAATTTCCCAGTCTGCCAGCCCCCACCTTGTCTGCATGGTCTGCCACCCTGCTGCGCATCCTCTCTGCCCAGTTGCCTGTCTCCACCCCTCCCACTGGTCGGGATAAATGTTTCTTTAACTCCTTGGTTGTTGGAGTTCCATGCAGTTTGCTATTCTGGCCGTTCTGGTTGCTTATTGTTTTTAAAATTGGTGGTTATCTTTCTTTTGGTTGTGCAAGGAAGTGAAACATTTCTACCTACACCTCCATCTTGGCTGGACTCCAAATTCCAGGAAATTATTAAATAGAGAATAAACCTATTTGCCTTGTTCCAATGTGATTGGAAATCATTCAATATTAAACCATTAATTCTGATGTTAGCTGTAAATTTTTTGTACATCTTCCTTTATCCAATAGAATAAGTTCCTTCTATTCCTAATTTTCTGAAAATTTGTGTTTTTAATGGCGAGGAGTGTTGATATGTATCAAATACTTTGTTTGCAGTTGTTGTCATGATTCTCTGGCTATTCTGTTAAATGGTGAATTATTTTAACTAACTTTCAAATATTATTTCAACTTTTTTTCTGGGACAAGCTCTATTTGATCATGCTATGCTATCATATTAACACATTGAGTATAGTTTGCTGGCTTTTTCTTAAAGATTTATGCATGTGTTCTTGAGGTACATTAGTTTGTAATTTTCTTTTATAAGTTTTTGTCAAGCTTTGGACATTAATGTTATGATAGTTTCATCAAATGAATTATAAGTTTCTTCTCCTCTCTTTTCTGAATTTTTATGTATAAGATTGGGGTTATTTATTCCTTGAATGCTTAATGGAACTCACCATCTGTCTAAGAAAACAAAAATCTGGGGCTGGGATTTTTTTAAATAACATTTTTCTAAGAGCTAATTCAATTTCTATAAGCCCTAACACACAGGGCTATTCAGATTTTCAGTTTCATCTTGTATCAATATTGTACATAGAGTTTGTAAAGGAATTTGTTTATTTTATCTAAGTTATTGAACTTGTCAACATAAATTTGTTCAAATTATTGTCTTATTTTAATATTTGAAGACTCTGTAGGGATAGCTGCATCATTCTTGATATCTCTGTAAGTATTTCACTTGGTTGATATTTCATAAGTATCAGCATGTCATCCGGAATCAAAGGGAGACTTGGGCAGTTCCTCCACAGAATTTGGAGTCCTGTTCTCTATAAATCCCTCTCTTTTCTGGGACTCCCCCCTCAGTCCAAAACAGGATGCATTTCAGACAGATCCAGCTGTGTGGCACTACTCTGGGACAGTGGCCCTCCCTTGGTCCAACCCTGGAATGACAGCGCTCTCTCTCTGTGTTAAATTGCCCCTTCAGGTTTTGGCTCACTCCAAACTCTTTACACTTTGTTCATTCTAAAGGGCTAGAGATAGTTCATTTGTCTCGTATTTTGCCCAGAGTCATACTTGCGATCTGTAGGGGTTTGTTCCACTGGGAACTTACATATAGACAGTGAAAATCCCAAGCGAAGGTTTGGAAAATGTGGGCAAGAGAGGACTGGAGCTAGTATTTATCGAGCACCAACATGCACAGATCTAGCACTTTTACAAGTTACTCTGTGTGATCAGTACAACGTTGCTGCTTTCAGCATTTTTGTTTCATTAATGTAAAAACATGAGGGTTAGTATTACAGAATAATACCCCAATCTTCCCAATCAAGTTAAACAGGAGAGCGGGGCACTGTCACAAGATCACCAGGCTATAAACTCCACATACTTTTTAGTGAATGGCATGGCTTTTTTCAAGTCTGTAACCTGAAGGATAAAGCCCCCTTGCAGGAGACCTAAGCAATATGTAAACAAAAGTAATGCCTGTCAATGTTTCTGAACTCCATAAGTCAGTCGCCATAATGTTCCATGTTATTTTGCACCTCTGCAGGTGAAATATCTCCTCTATTGAAGGACATTGAAGGATTTCTGGCTTTTCCACTCAAATTAACAAAACAAACAGTACTTTGCTACCCAATATATATCATGGTCCTTAATTGATCATTTGCAAAATGCCTGATGGGTTCAATGAAACAATTGTAATTTAGAAAACAATTTTTTTAATGTATTTTCATTATTTATTTAGCATGTTTACTTTGTGTCATACATACACTGTCATAATTTCTGAGATTACAAAGAAGAGAAAATACGTTCTGTATGTAAAGTTTGCTATTTAATTAGTAGGTCACAGATTTTAAAAATAGAAAAATACAAATGGAATTTCAAAGTACATTGCATTTTCTGAGGAAAATATACCAAGTACCCTGAGAGAAAAGTAGATAATCTTGCTTAGAAAGAAGAGTAACAAAAAACATATTTTTGCATCTTTAACATGTCAACTCTACCAAGAAATTCAATGATGACTTCTTACCCTTTCTTCTTTCTGTGTATTTCCTGGTTGGAGTCCTTTCCTGTCAACCTCTATGAGAAACACATGACTGTGCACATGTGTTTATTGAGACAAGGAATGGTTTGATTGACAGAATTTTCCTTTTTCTCATTCTCTTCAAGAAGAAGCAATGCTGACAGACGTAGGGCACTTGGGGTTGGAGGACGGTGCGTAGGGAGCCTAAGAAGCTTAGAAAGCTTTACATGTTCATTAAAAGCAGGTCCAGTCAGCTCATCCAAATGAGGAATAATATTGATGTGAATATTTAACAGAGAATACATGTGGTAATTACATAATATATTGGTATATATGCTCTTTTTCCTCATGGGATCAGCAGACTATAAATTCTGTACACTCTTCTATACATGCCCACATGTATATTCTGAGACCATCATCATCATCCATGTTGCTCTATCTCAGTCAAACAATATTCTTTTAGGACATAGTACAACAATTCAAGGTACATGATTGTTCGATATCATTTTTATTACAGAATCCATCTAGAGAAATGTCAATTTTGTCAAAGACAGTTGGATCTTGAGAGAAAATTGTTGCTTCTGTGATATAAGAATAAATCCCATTTTAAAACTCATATGTTTCTTTCTGTTTTCTATGAGTTATGTCAAGTTTATTTCCATTGTAAATCTTTATTATCACACCACAGTGGTAGAAACTTAATCTCAGTTTACTTGTGGGGTTTTTTTTTTCTTATTGACTACGAGCTAGATGTCTAAATCTCATTGCTGGAGACCTGGGCATAGCTTAAATTGAGGGTAGGGAAGACCAAAGGCTCTTATTCTCGTTTGTGCACGTAGATTCTCATCAGGGGTGCCAGAGTCTTCAAGTCCGTGTCTCTGTTTTGAATGCTTCTTTCACTCCCTGCGTTTCCCACTTGGAGGCACTAGAATACTGTATTGATTCTGTGCGCTGCTGGGACACAAGCATTTCCATCTGGGTGACTTTGTTCCAATTTGCCTGGCCTGGCCTAGCAGACTTTTCCTCTCTGATGTCTCACTCTCATCTCGAGGCTCTGCTTTGTGAGCAGGAACAGGGAATTTCGTGTGCGTGTCTCTGTGCAGGACCGATTGATGCCTGTGCTATGTTTCCCCGGACTACATGAACAGAAACATATCCTTTGCCACAATCTGGGCAAGGGGTGGGGTGGGACTTTAGAAGACAAGACTTGCTAAGTTATCTATATGTTTCTGGGTCCGTTTATTTCTTTTCTCCCAATCATTTTTTGTCTATGCCCCGCTCTCCGTAGTTTTCTTGAGAGCTTTGGCTTTGAAATCCAAAATCTAGAAACTCATTTTTCCCTCTCTTTCTTACATTATTATTTGCTTTTTATATCTTAAGACAGTGAGTAGATAAAACAAAGTGCTTGAAGGAGAGTAAAGAGAAGAAATGGAAATTCTTATGCCACGAGCCAAGAACAAAGGTATAGTTTACTTTTGAATTATAACTGTCTTGCCATGTTTGAGAGATATTTAAATCACAAATTGGGCCAGGCAACCCCACAGAGACATTCACTGACAGTTCTTAAAAGAGTAAGTTATAATTATTGGTCTCTTTCACTCCCTTTGTAGTGGGTACAGTTTTGGTTGCAGCCATTTGGAGGTCACAGGAGTAAACCAACATGCCTGGGCTAACACCTGGATGAATCTGATAAATCAGAAATACTGAACTGCATGTGGTTTAATTGTGTGAAATAAGAAATGAAAAATGGAGGATTCAGTTTATTCATGTTATAGACCATCTTTGCATTTAACCAAGGTGTGTGTGACCATGGATAATTCACTTTATGTCCCCTATGCTTATATTTTGTGTATATAAACATGATGGCTCGGTAACATTGTTCTTTGGTAAAGTTTTATCAAATCTACATTTCATAAAAACCTCCAACGTCCTTCCCAACACCTTTACCAAATCTTTTCATTCTATAAAGCAACATAAATACAGGACGCAAGCAGCAAGACACATTAAGTATACATCACTTTTATTGCAGAAAAAGGTAGGCTTACTGTCTAAACTATCAGATTGAAAGAAATGTATAATTACTTCTTCAATTCTACAATTGCTTCTCAGAATACTTGACTTCTTTTAATGCCACTGTTTTATTTTGAGTTTGCAGAAGAGAGAAACCCTGTTAACTTTGCACGTAGCACCCCAAAACCCAATGTTGTATATGGGAACTCTGAAAAATATTGCTTCATGCAAATTGCAGATACCGGTATCTTTTATTTTGAGCTTCAGCACGAATGCTTCATTTTTATCTTCCTGCACCAGAGAACAGTAACCAGAGAAAATCCCCCACCTATGAATTGTTGTTTGTAGGATAAATAAGGGAAAATGTAGAGGGAGGTGCACAAAATATCTCTCCCTTTGCACAAGATTGATGTGCCCCTTCACCTCTTCCAATCCTTGATGAACCTCCCCCTCTAGCCCTGCCCTCTAAGAAACATTGATGATGAGATTAGTTAGAAACAATTGCGATTTGGCCACAGCTGATAATGAGAGGAATTATTGTTTCAAAAGGAGGAAAATAAAAAGATCCCAGATTTCTCTCTCATCCTTTCATACACTTCCTTCTTTCTTCACTCCTTTGTAAGTAATCACCTCGGCCCCTGGACCCACAGGGCACTTGGGCCACGTTCTCTTTTCCGGAGCTAAAATGACTGAGTGGGTATTTGAGATCAACCTCATTCTAGGGTGAGCCATTCTCTCCTCCTCCTGCTCCCCCAATTCCTTATCTTCCACCTCTATTGAAGCATATTACTCTCAATTATTTAGACTGAGGGCAAGCAAAAAGATTCTAATTAGGCTTTGTTTCTAATCAGAGTTTCTACTGAGCCTTTTAAATTGGGATCTGAATAGCATATTAGCCACTTAGACATCCACGGATAAAATGACACTTTAATTCCCATTCTGCTCTCATTTGTTGCCCGTCTTCCTTTTTATGGGAACGAGAACTGAATTTTGTGATGGGATTCCAGTATTCTAATACTTGCAATTATAACACCACGATGGCAAAAATAACTCATGAGCCCTGGCCGGTCATCCTCAGTGGATTGAGTGCCGGCCCACAAACCGAAGAGTCGCCACTTTGATTCCCAGTCTAGAGCATGTGCCTGAGTTGTGGGCCAGGTCCCCAGTTGGGGGCTTGCGAGAGGCAACCACACATGGATATTTCTCTCCCTCTTTTCCTCCCTCCTTTCCCCTCTGTCTAAAAATAAGTAAATAAAATATCCTTTAAAAATAAATTCTTTTTAAAAAACAAAAAATAAACAAGTTATTTAACTTCTTGGAGCCACGGTTTTCTCATTTGTTAAAAAAATAATAATTAAAATGACATTTGGACTGTCTTTTCTTAATCAGATAACATGGGATGAAACTAGTTGATAGAAGTGAAGTTATTTGATAACTATAATGCAACATTCGATAACTATAATGCAAGGTTCTACCAGGGAAGTGGAAAAGTACTTTGTCCTCTCTCCATTCACATAACATTGTAATTGTCCAGGAATGTCAGATTGCTTGTTTTTAACCATCTGTTCTGTTTCCCTCAATATGGCCTCGCCTTTGTCTCCCCGTTGAATTGATAGCTTGTAACAAATCCCAACAAATGTTCACACAGATTTTTAATAATTTTAGCAATTCTTTTGGAAAACCTTTGTGTTGCAAGCCCAAATCTCAGGATTCCATATTGCCAAGTGTGGAACAACAGAAAAGAAGAGCTGAATATAGGCACAGGATGGGCCTATCGGTCAGAGTGAAGCCGCAGGCCCAGGCCACTGGACCAGGCTGGAACATGTCGCAGAAGCTTAAGAACTGTTATGAGCAACAGGTTTTGTGCTCTCTGGTCTTTAAGAATGATGCTTGGAAAACTCAAAGTTGACAGGTCCTTAAGTAGAGTTGCATTTTTGAAATATGAAGTTCTTTTTAAAAGTTTTTGCATATTAAATATTTCAAATTATTCCCCAACAAATTTTTCCATGGGTTTCCTTAGACATGACTATGAATATTAGCCAGTCTCGCTTCTCTAAAAGAACATTTGACTTTAAACACCTAGCTGAAGCTCCACACCTTTTCTGATGATACTGTCCATGTATCACATACTTGGATGTACCTTTTGAAAAATTTCTTTTCAGATCATGAGAATACATAAAAATGTGGAATCCTGAAGTCATCCATTTTTATTGTTACATGGAGTCATCTGTTTTTATTCATAGTAGTAATAACACCTACAAATGTTAAGTGCCTCAGATATACCAGGAATTAAACTTGACATTGTATGCATATAATTTATGAGCCTCAAGGTAAATTTTGTAACTTATAATTTAAAACATATTGACTTAATCGTGACATAGGCTTATGTTTCTCACATATAACTAAAAACATGGAGGTAGGATGTCCAAACCTGACATCATGAGTCCTCAATATCATGGAGACCAGTCTTAAAATCTGTTTTTCTTAAGATGTGACCCTTCTTCTCATGCCGAACACCAGTCATGAAGTGCAGGAAGAAGGAAGAAAAGGGAAGGAGAAAATGTTCTCACAACTGAGTTCCCTTTTTTGCAGAAGTCTTACTTAATGACTTGCTATCCCAATCCATGTTCATGCCCATCAGATAATGTGTCTCAAAACTGAGATACGTTTTTTTTTTCTTTTTGATCTGTGTACATTATTCCCTTACAAAATAGATGTTCTTTCGTTATTCAGTCAAGAAAAAAGGACATCAGCCATCTCTGCTATGGCACAATTGTGCACATTTTCCCCATAAGGAAATAAATAGATGACGTGTTAATTTAATTATTTTCCTCACCATGAACATAGCACATGTGTTCAGATATTCAAAATCCAATCATGCCATTTCTTCATACATTCCAAGAGTACCTCTTTCCTTGTGCTCAATGTTAACAGGTATTACTCAGCATTTAAGATGTTTCAAATACTCATTTTGTTAAATATACATGAATTCCCCATGGCTTAATGAATTAATTATACCTCAGTTATTATAAAATCATTTAAAGCTATATGCCAGTGCTTATCCTATATCTTATTATTACTAGGTAGGTTTTTATTTCCCCTTCACCGTAGTAAAATTACTCAAAGGCCAGGTGATCTCATATACATTGTTGTTGTTATTATTATTATTATCATCATATCTCTGCTTTGTCTCACACCCTCCATTTTCACATTAAATAATATTTATTTTTCTATTTCCATAGAATTTCAAAACTGATTTATAAGCTATATAAAGAAATCTAATTTGCTAGAAGGTAATGTGTGATGCTAAGAAAATAAGGGTATAGCTCAAGGAGTTGACCTTCATCATTCTAGTTCTAAATTTGTTAGGGGTTTTCTATACCTAATTCATTTGTAACACATAAATAGTTGACCAGAGTCAGTATAATTCCTAGGCAGTAATCACAGGAGTTACGCCTTACTTGTCTTTATTTTTAAAACACTATATATTTCACATCTGTATTGTATAAGATTTCTGATAGATTCTAAGATAAAAAAGCTTATCATTTATTTTCTTTGTTTGGCTCTCCAGTCTCATGATTGGCAAATAGCTGCCTGTCCCAAAGGATTCTGGTCTTGGAGGAAATAGTGTGCTCAGATTTGCTGGATAAAAAAACTTTCATGCCGGTTACATTCCTTGATATTTATTATGGGTACCAGCAACTGCTAGGGACTGGGACACATGCTCTTCATCATGGTGTTTTTATCATCAACATTAGAATTAAAAATCGGGCCCTTGATTTTCTTTCCCTGCATGCTATTATCAATGCCTAACTTTGACATATTGGTTTGACTGATGTCAGATGTACTTTCTGTCCTTTTTGTTAATCTTAGATTTTGAATGAAGCTTAAAGCTAACTATGCTTTCAGGTACAAGATAACCACTATCTCCAAGGGTAATGCAAAGAAAGAGAAATAAATAATTTTAAGTAAATAACATCATCATAATTGTAAAATGAAATTTCTCAATATCATTTTCAAAAATTCCTTTGCATGACAGCATTATTGAAGTATGTTTAGGATGCATTCAAGGAGACAGCTGAAAATAATGACACATTGTGAAGTATTTGCTAGGCATTTAGTCTCATTATATTGCAGTCATTCCCATAGATCCAGAGACCGTCCCGTCTGGGAGGAATTAGTCTTCTGTATTCCTGACTGAGTTTGGCCCTTGTACAATTTAAAGATATTTATGACATAATGCCAATAAGGAAATATGTATGCATGTTCAGCCCTTGCTAAAAACACTCGAGAATCAATAACTAGCAAGGCAGCACGCTTCTAATAGCATCTTAATACTATGCCCAAGGCACCTTTGCTGAAACTATTACGCTTCTTAAAAAAGTTGCTGTGCATACACTATGTTAGTACAGTCAGCAAGACTCTGGTCTCCTTACAGTATTTAAGTGCTAAAGAGTCCCAGTAGTTAATGTAAACAGGAAAACCCAAGCAAGGGAAACTGCATGTAATTTTCGATTATAATATGTCCTAGGAGAAGGTATCTACTGAGACTGTCAAACTAGGATCTATTTACCACCAGTGTGGTTTGCAATTTTTTGCTTGGTCTTCAGTTTACAAACTAAATTCAAGGATGTTATCTTCTCTTGAATATTTGAATAAATAATTCTCTTTGGCCAGACTACTCCATTAGCTTTCTCATCTACAGAAACAGAAGAAAATAATCCTCTGTAATTTCTGTTCTGTTTGCAAACTAGTCTATGAATACAGTTATATGGTTTGAAGTATTTTTTTTTCCACTCATAGGGTTTTTTTTACTGCCCAAACAGACTAAAGGATTTCCTGCTCTGTCTATCATGGTGCGTCACATTGGGATTTTCCCCAGATCCCTTTACAAGTGGTATTTGATTCTACCTTCCTAATTTCACACATGCTTATTTTTTGCCCTCTTTTGTCCCAGGGTTGATTTCCCCTGTAAAATAGTTAATTATTTTGTATCTTTTGATGGAATGTTGTAAGGAACAGGCAAGATATTGCCTGTCAGGTGCTTACAGCCATGCCAGCCACACAGTCAGCTCTCCCTTGCTATTAGTTTCTGTCACTGTGGGTGCAGCATATGTCCTGGGTGTGTCTGTGTAAGTGGATCTGTGTGTGTGTGAGCAGGGATTCACAGGGAAGGCTAAATATTCAAGAGCACTACCTGGCCTCCCTTGGATAGCTCTGTATTTTGTTACATGATTTCATTTCCTACTTAATAATTAATAACATTATCTATAAGACAGTAAAAGAGATCTTACTGAATTTTTTTTCTAGCTGATAAATAATACAGCATAAGAAATGAACTATACTTGGGAAGGATGGAATGAAAGGCTTCCTCCAGCCAGTACTTTCTTGGAGAAGAAAGCTACATTAGGTTATAAGGCAGGAGCGATCATAGTCACAGATGACATTAATATGTGCTTCCAAACGCAATATTTCATCAAATTAATTTTCTCAAATACCTTCTGCTTCAAGTTTTAATGGAAAATATGGTAATGCCAATTATTTTTAATCAAAGAATCACCTTCCTATTTGTGGGGGAGGTTGATTCACATTTGATGTTTCATTTTTCTGGTTTTAGAATTGAATTTTTTAAAAAATACAATAAATGAAAAGAAGAAAAAAAATAATTCTAGTTGCAGTGCTGTCATTAATGGTTATACCTGGACAATGACTCAGACAGTCAAAATGCATTGCATTCTATAGTATGGCCAATACAAAAGTCTTGTTACGATAGATTTAAAAAAATAGCAAGTGATATTGTGTCATTTTCTTTAAAATCCTATGGTGTTTACCACCTGTAGGGTGATGCTCCCCTGCCTCTGCTGCCTGCCTGTGTCATCCCCTGCACCTGAAATGCATCTCTCCCCAACTCTCTACTTATTTTCTACATATTTTTCTATTTCAGCCCAAGCCTCACTTTTCAGGCAATGGTTTCTGCTCTTGCTGACTTACTAAACCATGTAAATCTCTTCCAAATTACATATCTAGCTGAATTTTTATGTTTTATCTGTATGTTTGTGTTAGTTTTTTCTCTAATAATATATAAGCTCCATGAAGTCAAGGGCCTTTATTTTTGCTCACCATTGGATCCCCCAAATCACATAAATATGGGGTGGTAAGTAAAATGGAATAGATGGGTGCTTTCATGAATTTTTTAGTTTCATGGTATTATTTAGGTAACTAATCTCTTATTTGTGCTATCATGAAAAAGTTAATGAAGGGAGGCAAACATGTTTATCAGGGAGCAAAGACAGTCACCAGAAAGCCATCACATAGATAATTGTAAAAATAGAAGGGTTTTCTGAAAGGAGAGTCTAAAAGGCCCTCAGGGATTAAAGTTGAAGATTTGATTACAGTGTGTACAGTCAGCTCATCATACTAGCTCATAAAAGTTAACTGTTAAAATTGTAAGTATTTTATGAATACTTGCTAGCTGGCAACTATTCATGTTGGTAGTATTTACACCACAGAAATTGGCAAGGGCTGTAAAGCAAGCCCTCATCCCACACCTTGAAAGAATGGTTGTGGAATTCACCAGCACACCACTTCCCTTCATATGGAATAGGAAATAGCCACTTGAGCTATGACTAGAGAGTTTTGGGATTGGAAGGAATCCAGAGGGATATCTAGTATTTAGAAAAAATAAAACAAAAAGTTATATTTGCCAGAAGATAGTACAAGACATGGAAGGATGATGTTACCTGATCATTTTCTCTTTCTTATTAGTATTATATTCTACTTTTCAAGAGAAAGATTCCTATGGCTTCTGATGTCATCATCACTGATAATCATCATAGCAAACATATTTCAGGACCATTATGACCCACACTTTAAAGATCATTAATCTGAAACACAAACTGAATCATTTACCTAGGGTCCAAAAACCAGGACATGACAGTTTTAAATAGAACCTAAGAATTCTGCCTTCAAAAATAATCACACTGTCAAGGTAAATAGGCTTTTATTGGTTTAATTATCTCATGCTCAACTTTGAAGCTTCACTTCCATAGCAGAGCTCAAGCCTTCATTTTTCCTTTACATTTGTTATATATTTTTTCAAAGGCATTGGACTCTATTTTCTCCCCTACCCCAACCCCCCAGGGCACCCATGCCTGAACTTCCACCACAGTTTATTTTAGGCCATTTGAATTGTCTCAGCTGTCAATAAGAAAAAAGGTCCTTGGTGTGAATAAGCGACATCATTTCTTCTGGAAGTTTTAGTATTGTAAACATGTAAAGCAGGGAAGTAATGTTAGGTATCTACCACGGAAAAGGCTACTTAATACCTCAGGTATTAATAGTTTCCTCTAGGCAGAAAGTGTTTGTTTTTTTTTTTAATATACCTGAATGAAACCCTTAAGTAAATTAAATAAATAACAATAACATCCATCAAGAAGTACACTGATAGCAATCTTTCATTAGTTTTCCTGTCAGTCCTCATGCTAGACATTTCTCAAAATTTGGAATGCAGTCTAAGGAAACACGACAAATGCCATCATCACAAATCAAGTAAGTGGGAAGATCAATTCATTTACTGCCGAATATTGTATAAATTAGTAATCCTAATAGCATTTTTCTGCAAACCACTATCAGTGTATTATAAACTGAAATGAAAACGGATTACAGAATCTCCAAAATTAAAAATGGATCTATATACATATTTCCCAAGGCAGCTTCCTGTCATGGAGGATCTGATCATTTCTCAGCCATTTTATTGCTATTGATGCCGCAGCACATTATCTCAAAACAACCGATCAATATTATCATAATCTAAAATTTTATCTCTGACTATTGGCACTTGAAAACACCTTTGGTCACCAGGTTTCATAATTGTTTCTTTTTTTCTGTTTATTCAGGCCTTGGAAGTTTCATGATACATTTCAGAAAAAGACCCCATTCATAAAACAGTTCCTAAAAACCAACACCTTTTCATGTTAATATGCAAAATTTGCAATACAATGGAGATATTCTAGGGTCTATTTTAGGAATCCCCACGTATGCATTTTACCCCTGTAGATATATTTGATAGCACCCATTGTGTGCCTGGAAGGTTGCGAAGCAGATTTTTTAACTTATCCCATTTATCTAACAAATACAAATTTACATATCCCATGACACCAGTTTAGAGAAGGATGAAGGATCATTACTGATATAAATGCAATATGTTATTCAAAGAAGGCAAAAGTTTATACCTGTATTATTTCAGAAATACCTTTCCTATATCTGGCTGCACATTAGAATATCTTTAATCACCCATCTTTATAATGAATTGAATTACTATTATTAAAAGGACAGAAATAGAAATTTATTATCCTATATAAAGTAAATAGCATCTCTACATATACATATATGGTTATATATACATATTATATATATATAGGGTATATGTGTATATACATGTAGTATCTATCTAATTTTTTAAAAGCCAGAACTGAGTCTTAATAATAATAATAATAATAATAATAATAACAACAACAAGCACATATTGAGTACATTGTATATTCCAGGCATAGGACTAAGCACTTTTCAGATGCCAGTGTCTTTGCTATACCCCAGGACCACGGACGCGGATACTTTTCCAAAATGAGAGAGAAAGTTGCCCCAGCTCCCCAAATATCCATTTCATAGGTGACTATTCTGAAAATGAAATTAGGTACAGTGTCTAAACAACCAGTCATAATTCCTACAAGTGACAAGATTAGTCAAATATTAACCTGACCCTCCTCTATAGTCTTTTAATTTATAAAATACATTTCTTGCATGTCGTTCTGACAGTCAAATGAGATTTTGAATTGTACCTCCCCTAAATAATTTTCTGCCTGGTGTTTATGACTGAAACAAGGTTAACCTGTTGTAAAATATGTTCCATTCATCCTCACTTTGCATAATTATATTTATGTATCTTTTCTACTTACGGATGTTCATTGTAAAACCAGATCAGCATTTCCAGGCTTGTCATGGGTACATGTGTGTATGGGGAGGGGGCATTCTCTTTAAATTCAAAACTTCTAGAAAATGATAAAACTAATATTATTATTAAGTGACCAGATCCTATTTGCTTAGTTTGGAGAAGTGGCATTACTAAAAAACTGAAACTTTATTTTGGCTCCTGGCAGATTTCCTTAACAATGTCAAAAAAAAAAATTGGGTCACCTTACACACTGCTCTTCCAAATACATAAAATATCATCTGCAGTGACATTATTTTCTTATCATGTTGGCTCCTCATACTGGCTAAAATTCCAGAAACAATATATTCATCATGTACTCTACTATTTGCTTGCCATTTTGCTAAAGTTGCCAGCTTTAATATTTAAGAAACTTTTGGGGAAAAATGTTAGGTTGTCTTTCCTTTATTAGTTTTATAAGCTATCTAATTGGTGATTTTTATTCCCTAAAGATGTATATTATTTTGTACATTGCACACAGTAGCTCATTGATTGTTATTTTCGATGCAAGAGGGGTGATTATTTCCAAAATGAAAGACTTCTCAGTGTGTTTGCTTTGAATTATACAATTTTTAAAATCAGGTATTTATTTCCTACTAGCAGCAATCATCGTTTGGACAAATTTCCTTTCCTTTTGTTTTGTTTTGTTTTGTTTTGTTTTGAATTTCTCAGCCCACACCACACCCCCTGCTGGTGGGTCTCGCACTCCACGCCCAGTAAAAGCCCAGTCTGTGCTGATAACTGAACTGATAGGCACTGGACATGGTGCATGTCTTTATCCCAGTCCCAACTAATGGAACACCGAACCACGCAGTCAGAATGGGGCTCTAGGGTTGCTAGCTGCAGAGGAAAGAGGGTTTGAAAGAGGTTAAGTTCCTCTCACGGTATGACAAGAGGACTTTTGAAATGACCAGGCTAGGTAGCCAGCACCTACACTCTAAAACAATTTGCTCAAAACAGCCCTACTGCTAATAGAATCAAAACAAACCCATTTTCCTCTATTTTCATTTGATGATGAAAATAGATTTCATTATTTGATGAATTGGAATGGACAGACAAACCAGGGGAAATATAATTGATGCAATTCTATAGTCCAACTGCTCAACAGCATTCAAGATTTGTGGCCCTCAACTCAGGAGCATAAGACGTTATCCGGGAACTTGTTAGAGATGTAAACTATCAGGCCACGCTCCGGACCTACTGAATCGAAGTTTCTGGAGGCTAGAGCTTTAGAATCTTTGCATTACCAAAACGTCCAGGTGAATGCTAACGTACGCTTAAGTTTGAAAAGCATTGCTGCAAAGCAATGGTTACTGGCATCGTTCTTCCTGGAGATTTTGTCAGAAATGTCAGTTTCCAAACTCTACCCCCAATATGACAAATCAGGGACAAGACATCTGTGTTTTAACAAGTCCTCCAGGTCATTCTGGTGCATGGCAGTCTGAGAAACACTTGTGTACTATCCATTCTTCAGCTTATACTAGAATCACAGGGAGGAGAATCTAGTTAAAATTACAAATAACTGGCCCTTTCCCAAAGATTACAAGGCCAAGGAATCTGCATTTGAATTAGCTTTGAAAGTAGTTCTCATACAGGTTGTCCTGAACCACAGTTCGAGACATATTAGATCTGACGATCAGGCTGAGGCTGCATTGCCAATCACATGGAGCCAACTAAACTTCTCTAGGTGAAAAGAATTTCCTTACATAGATAGTGTTTATTTTTTTTAAACTTTTCAGGTGTCTGAATTAGATGAATTACCCACATTCTTCTCATTTTCCCAAATTCAATCCTGCCAGCTTAGCAGAGATAACCCCCTGCTAGGACATTAGTATTCTGGATGCTGGGAATAACACTGTAGATATAGTTTTAACCTTGTTCAAGACACCAGGAATACAATCATAGCATTATGAGTACACTAGTTCCACAGCCTCCGGGAGAAAATGCAATTTCTGCCTCATCAAGTTTTATTGATAAAACACAGATGTAGTTATATTATTCATATGACTTTCTAAATTTGTTTTTTTGTCTTTTCCAACTTTTTAACATAATCTTTTTGTTCTTATGGGATAAGTAATCATTTGAGATACATTTAAATGAGCAAAGATTCAATTTTTAAAATTTATTTTCAGCGAGCGATGGAAAAATAGAAAATAATAATGACGACAACAAAAGACCTGTGGTTCTCTTTGACAGTGTCTTGAAAACTCACTCACCTTTCTCCACCGACGCAGAGAAACATCATCCATAGTGTATCCTTGACCCATCCCATGACACTCATATAGGCGAGGCTTTTAAAATACAATCCCAGGAAAAGTAACGTCAATAACAACCTTAGGAGTCCTTTTTATACCAACAGAACAGGGGTGTCTGCCAGTAATTAAAGAATTCTGAGCCACTAAAGATCAAATATAACCAAAACAGATACAAGTTGATTGTTATGAATATCTGAAATAGAAGTCCAATGCAAAAGAATTCTTCCTTCATTTCACTCAGTATAGAAACTGCCCAAGTTTTTGTGTTTTTTTTTAAGAGAATACACTTGGTAAACCTGAATCTGAAAGATTTATAGATATATATATATATATATAAAGATTTTATTTATTCATTTTTTTAAACAGAGGGAAAGGGAGGGAAAAAGAGAGGAAAAGAAACATCAACGTGTGGTTACCTCTTGCGCGCCCCCTACTGGGGACCTGGCCCGCAACCCAGGCATATGCTCTGACTGAAAATCGAACTGGCAAATTTTTGCTGGCGGCCGCTCAATCCACTGAGCCACACCAGCCAGAGCTAAAAGATATATTTAATATGAGCACTGACATATATCATATTAAATGTGTCTGAGTTCTCAAACTTCTCTTTGATCATAGTTATTGAAAAGGAAAACTACATGTCAAAAGTACTAGAGCTGAGGTTTCTATACAGAGTGATAGATTGCATTAATTAATTTACTTATAAATAGTAACTAAATGTCTTACTGTGGCAGGTATTGTGCTCAGTAATGGCAATACAAGGTCGTAGAATTTCTGTCCAGACTGAGTTCATAGTCGAGATTGATTATTGACCTCTAAGCTCACCCCCTTCAACAATTGTTGTTTTTTTCCTTTTTTAGATTTAATATAATTCTTTGGCAGCAACCTATGTACACTTTTCATGCCCATATAATATACATGAGGCTGAATTGTTTGATATCATCTAAGTTTGTTTTCTAAGGAAACCTTTGAAGTCAGAGGCCCCTTTAAGCTACTAGTGTCCTGAGGTATAATCTAATCAATAACTGTCACTTAACATAAATAATTACAGAATTCCAGAGAAATCAAGTTCATCATCCAAATACTTCACCGTCTCCTATTGTCCAAAGTAAATGAATCAGTCATACTTATTTTCATCAATGCATTTTAGGTCTTTTTTCTTATAAAACTTTTATAGGTGTCTTCCTCAAATCACTTTGCCATGAATACAAGTCACCATATTTGTTACTTGTTGCTAGAGATTTACTAAATTTACTTGGCTTTTAATTATCTCTAAGAGCTAAAAAGACACATTTGCAAGGGATTATTATCAATTTTAATTACATTTGGATATTTCAAAAAAGAAGCTGATGTTCCACTGAGTCCCAAATAGTCATCTGGGTACTCATTGCAACCTTGTGCTTAACTCAATACCCTCCAACTGGGCCTATCAGAATGTGTATTGGAACTAATACATTTGACCTTGGTTTAACCACAAGGGAAAATGGATCTGGGTATTTTGTACATTTATATCACTTTAACTAATTTCTATTTCTTGACATGCATTTATGTAAGGTTAATTTATCAATTGATACATTAATAAATGTTAATTAAGTCCCTACTATGTGTCAGGTACTGTCCTATTCTCTAAGAATACAGCAATGAACGCACTACTCAAAAAAAAAAAAAAGTCACACTCTTGTTGAGATAACAGTGGCACAAGATCAGAAGCAAAGAGTCAATTTGGTGGCTAAAACAATAATTTATTCAGATAGAACATCATTTTTCAAAAGAGACTTGTTTTCAATTTGCATGCCCTGGATGACTAATGGGGTTGGGCATGTGTTCAAATATTTGTATGTACAGTGAATATAACTTTTCATTTTCCTAGGATAGTCCTTGTTTATATATATTGTCCTGTGTGGTTTAGCATTTGCCTCAGATTTTTTAAAGAAGTAATATTATTTATAATTGAATTAAAATAAACTTAGATGGATTTAAAAACCTATCTTGTATTTCCTTTTCCTGACATGTTCTTATTTAGTAGTATATGAGATATAAGTTTCAGAAACAGAGTTCTCCAATTTAGTTAAATTAAAAATCAGCCAGTGACAATCCATTTTTCTTTCCCTGTACCTTTCCAGCTGCAACTTAATCAACATCTCCCTTTCAAGAACATCTTGTATAAAATGTGTTCAGAAAATAAAGGCTAGGTATCATTTCCATAAACTTATTTATAACTATGGACATACTTTCTACAGTGGCTTGATGAATTATCATCTGTTGCAAACCATATGAAATTGCTTTTTTTGGAGAGGTTTAAGTGGTTGGTTACCAGCAGTCCTGTAAATTTTAAATCATATACAAATATCTGTTTGTATTATTGGTGAACCATACTTTAGAATTTTTTTAAAGTAAACTCTCCTGGAATTAAGACCTAAGAAAAAGAGCAAAGATGGAAAGGAAACAAATTTTACTGGAGGATATCAACAACAGCTTTGAGTCCACAGGAGAAACTATCAGTGAGCTTGAAAATAAGTAAATAAAAGATGCTACCCCTTTCCTTGTAATGCCAATGCTTCAGTAAGAAAGTCAACTAAATTAATTATAATGCAGCTCCCATTTATTATCTAGCTGATGAAACTAAAATAAAATATTTGGAAGTACATTCTACATAAATATAGCAGACATTATTTTGAAAGTATCAAAATTTTATAAAATGAGTTAATATTCATGATGATTTTTTGTTAGTGAAAGTAAAAATAAAGTTATCATTTCTGTGTCCAGTTCATCGCAAAAACCATGTTCTTGCTAAATTAGGAGCTCTCAGAGAAGAGATGTACTTGGAAGAGTTTTTGATGCACACATTATCCATAATTAAATTCCAATAAGCTGAACATTCTTTCTATTGAAATAGCAGATGAAGTTCTCAAACTATAACTCCAGCTTGCCTTTTACTATAAAATGCTTATTCAAGGCTTTTTCTCATTTTAATATCAAATTGTCTTTCTTGATGTGTAGATCGAATTTATATATTTTAGGCATTTGAACATTAATGGTTCATATGTTGTAAATATTTTTTCCCTCTCTGTGGTTTCTTTTTTTCAATAGTTTAATGGGAATTTTAAATAAACAAAATTATCTAATTTTAATATAGTAGAGCTTCTCAGTATTCCCTTTACCTTTGTGACTAGGACTTTCTCTCTTCTCTTTTTTAAAAAGATATTTTATTGATTATACTATTACCATTGTTCCAATTTTTCCCCCTTTGCACCCCTTCACTTGGTACCCCCTTTCCATCGAGCAATCCCTCCCTTAGTTCATGCCCATGAGCTGTTCATATAAATTCTTTGGCTTCTCCATTTCCTATCATATTCTTAACATCCCCATGCTTATTTTTTACCTACCAATTATGCTTCTTAATCCCTGCACATTTCCCCCCATTCTGCCTCTCCCCCTCACCACTGATAACCTCCATATGATGTCCGTATCTATGATTCTGTTCCTACTCTGCTTATTTGCTTAATTTATTTTAGATTTAGTTATTGATAGTTGCAAATTTGTTGCCATTTTAATACTCATAGTGTTGATCTTCTTTTTCTTAAATAAGCTCTTTTAACATTTCATTTAATAATGGCTTGGTTATGATGAATTCCTTTAGCTTTACCTTATCTGGGAAGCACTTTATCTACCCATCCATTCTAAATGATAGCTTTTACATACTCTGGTTTCTCTTCAGATTGTATACATCTTTCACCTTTTCCTAAATGATAGCTTTGCTGGATAGGGTAACCTAGGTTGTAGATCCTTGCTTTCCATGACTTCCATGAATACTTCTTACCAGTCCCTTCTTGCCTGCAAAGTTGATTTTGAGAAACTTTGACAGTCTTATGGGAACACCTTTGTAGGTAACTAACTTCTTTTCTCTTGCTGCTTTTAATCTCTAACCTTTATCTCTAACCTTTGACATTTTAATTATGATGTGTCTCGGTATGGTCCTCTTTGGGTCCAACTTGTTTGGGATTCTCTGTGCTTCCTGGACTTGTATGTCTATTTCCTTCACCAAATTAGAGAGGTTTTCTTTCATTATTTTTTCAAATAAGTTTTCAATTTTTCCCTCTTCCTCTTCTCCTCCTGACATCCCTATGTTTCAGATATTCATTTGGAGGTGTCCCAGAGTTCCGTTATACTAGTCTCATTTTTTAAATTCTTTTTTCTTCTTGGTGTTCTGGTTAATGCTTTTTCCTTCCTTATGTTTCAAATTGTTGGGTTGATTCTCAGCTTCATCCTCTCCACTGTTGGTTCCCTGTGGATTTTTCTTTATTTTACTTAATGCAGCTTTCATTTCTGCCTGGTTATTTTTTATTTTGTTGCCATACTCAGTGAGTTCTTTGAGCACCCAGATCATCAGTGTTTTGAACTCTGCATCTGATAGATCAGTTATTTCCATTCCTTTTCTAGGGTTTTGTACTGTTCTTTCATTTGGGACATATTTCTTTGTCTCCTCAGTTTGGCAGCCTCTCTGTGTTTGTTTCTGTATTTTCAGTAGAGCTGCTTTATTAGTGTGGCCTATTGTAGAAAAGGCACCTGTAATTGTGTGGGGTGGAGCCTTAGGTAATCACTGGGGCAGGTAACCCACTTCACCACTTTGTGGCATTGTCTAGGGAGAGGGCTCAGAAAGGGGACAATGCTGCCTGGCTTCTGGAGGTTTGCCCCGCACTTACCTGCGTGACTGATGCCCTTCCAGCTGTTGCCCTGGTGCTGAATCCCAGAGGTGGCGAGTCAGCATACTCTTAAGCCTGTGGGGGCCCTTTTAACCGAGTCTTCTGAAAATTTAAGTTTCTTCCACTGCCCCAATCCCCACTGGTTTTACAGCCAGAAATTATGGGGATTTATATTCCTGACACTGGAACCCTGCGCTCTGTGGTCTGGCCTGGGTCTGGGATCGCTTGCTCCCAAGGTCCTATTCCCAATTTCTATCCACCACACGTGAATGTGGGACCACCTGTTCTACTGCTGCCGCTGCTACCTCTTCATGCCACACTGCATCTCTGTGCCTCTTCCCCATCTGTGCCCCTCCTACTTGTCTGGATGAATGTGGCTTCTTTGGACCCTTGGTTGTCAGACTTCCACAAGCTCAATTTTCTGACAGTTCTGAGTGTTATTTGTTTTGAGATCTAGTTGTAATACTTTCCGTGGTTGGGCAAGGAGACAAAGCATGTTTAGCTACACCTCCATCTTGACCAGCAGTCCCTGTGTTCTCTTTAAGAAATCTTTGCCAACTACAATCTATATTGGCTTGCATTTTGTTTTAGAAGCTCTCTTCTTTTACCTCTTGCATTTAGACCTACAATCCACTTAGAATTATTTTTATAATATATAGACCATAGTTAACAGTTTATAATTTTTCTTCCATCTTAATATCTGATTTATCAGTATTTATTTATTTATCAGTATTTATTGAAAATACTGCTCTGCTCTGTAACTTTTTTCCATAATTCAATTGTCCATATGTCAGTCTCTGAGCTTGTATGTTTTATGTATTTGTGTGTGTGTGTAATTGTCTTTATTCCCAACATATATATAATACCATAAATACTCTAAATGCCACAAGGCCTTCATACAGTGTTCTTAATTTTCTGTCCTTTAAGTCCTCCAAGTGTATTCTATTTTTAGCTTTTATGTTTCTATTTAATTGTAATATCACTGATTTTAAAAAATCTGTTTAGATATGATTGAGATTTGATGGAGATGGCAATTTTGAGACTACTGGATTTTTACAAGACAGATTCATAAGGAAGGACATGCTATTGAGTGTATTAAGAACTGTGGTAAAGTTTACATAACATAGAATTTCCATTTTAACCATTTCTAAGTGTACAGCTTAGTGTCATTAACTGCACCCACATTGTTGTGTAACCATTACCAACATCCACCCATTTATTTAGTTTTTAAAAATATTTTCTCAATAATATCTTGTTATTTCTGCATAGAAATCTTGCTTGCCTCTGTTAGATATATGCTGAAGTAATCACAATTTGGAGTGGTATAACAAATTCTATTTTAAGCTTTGATTTTCCCATTGTTATACATTGACCTTTTTATCTGTCTACCTTGTTAAATTCACTTATTAATTCTAATTCAAATGTGGACTCTTTGAAATATTTTTATGTACATAGTCATGCTTTTATATAAAAAGAATAAAAGTTTCAGTAGGTTATTTTAACTTCTTTAATTTCATTTACTTCTAACAGATTTAAATAAATAAAAATGAAAAAATAAAAAAAGGACAACATTGAGTGTCATCAAGAATGTGGAGCAACTGATGGTAGAAAGAATGTAAATGAAAATACACATATTGGAAAACCATTTGAAGGGTTTTGATAACGGGATGTAAGTGTAGCCTATAACCATGAAATTCTTTATTCCAAGCTATATTCCTGATAGATCATATATGCCTTCCCTAAAACAAATATTTAAGAATTTTGCATTTAAGAAGAAGACATATATAAGTAATATTTATTAAAGCCCCAAATAAGCAATAACCTAACTATTCATCAGCAGTAGGATACTTAATGAAGGTATATTAACACAATTTGGTGAAAATAAGGAACTCCTATAGTAGACAACAACAAAGATGAATCTCACACAAATAAGACACACATACAGTGTGGTTTTGTTTATACTAAATTATGTTTGAATAACAGAAATAATCTGTTTTATAGTTTACTATTTATTAAGAGCAGTTACCCTTTGGAAACTGATGACTATGAGGATGGACATTTGGGTCGGGAGATCCTGCAGTTCTAGAAATGTTGTTTTTTTTAATTTGGTTATGTGAATGCATATATTTTGTGAAAATATTTTGAGTGGCATACTTTTTATTTGTGCCTCTTTCTGTATTATTTTATATTTCAGTAATATATTAACACAGAAAGAAGAAAATGGTACAGAATCACTTGGGTTTATGTTCTATTTATAGTTGTAACAAGTAGACCCAACCTCACAGGCTCAACTTGGTAGCCACAGTAAGGACCAGAAGCACAATCTAAATTTCAGGAACTAGATAGTTTAGCTTTCAGGATAAGTTACATCTGCAACCTGAGAGATGACCCTCCCCAGTCACAGGTTCCATGGGATTTGCTGTCAGACATTATGCCAACTGAGTAGAGCAAACAGATGAAGTTTTCTGGAATATCTTTAAATAATTTGACAAGAAACATCAAGAGAAGCAAAAGACTGGCAATGCACAAAAGCTCAGTTGAACCCTGTTATGCTTAACACAAGCTTCTTCCTTGGGAGCTCAATGTCTGGGTACTGAAGCAGCTTCCAAGATTCTTCTGAAATTTCCACTGCAAATGGACAAAACCATACTGTATGTGTGTCTTATTTGTGTGAGATTCATCTTTGTTGTTGTCTACTATAGGAGTTCCTTATTTTCACCAAATTGTATTAATATACCTTCATTAAGTATTCTACTGCTGATGAATAGTTAGGTTATTGCTGATTTGGGGCTTTAATAAATATTACTTATATATGCCTTCTTCTTAAATGCAAAATTCTTAAATATTTGTTTTAGGGAAGGCATATATGATCTATCAGGAATATAGCTTGGAATAAACAATTTCATGGTTATTGGCCCTTCTCTGATGAGAATTACAGTATTCGCTATGCATCCATGGGAGGATAGGTTCCAGGAATGCCCTTGAATATCAAAATCCACAGATGCTCAATCCTGTTACTCAGCCCTCCATTTTTGAGGGTTCTGCATCTGCAGTTTTAACCAACTGCTGATGGTGCACCTAATTGAACATATTGGATGTAGAATCCATGGATATGGATGGTTGACTTTTTTTTTGTTCATTTGTTTTTGTTTTTTGTTGTTGTTTTGGGGTTTTTTTGTTGTTTTTTTTTTTGCATTTACTTTCCTCATTGTAGTGGAGTCTTATGTTCTGACTGGGAGTTGCTTGAGCAGTTACGTTACCACCTGTACTGAAACCTAGGTACCATTTGATGTACATTCCTCTGTGTTCCTGGCCTTCTTACCTTGAGTGGTAACATAATGTAAATACACTAAAGCTTCTGCCTGTTTTCCTTCTGATTTTATATCTCTTTCTTTCCCCCAAATTGCTAACTTTCAAAATTTCTCATTTCTTTTTTTACTAATTTAATTCCTTTCTTCCATTATTAATCAAGATGTCTTTTCTTCTCTCTCCAGAAAGTGGCTCTGCTGAATTTCAACAGATCCCTTTTAATAAAACATAAAATATTTGCTACTATAATTTTTAAAAGAACACCAATATAGCACTTTGAAGTAGCAGAATTTGGGGAGGTAAACAAACATTTAAAATAAATATTTGGTCTTTAAAACTGAGTCAAAGCAAGATGATAATCTGAGGTTAAACCTCTAGCCCAGTTGGAGGCATTCAAAAAGGGTTTCCAAAACGGATGTATCTTTCCACCCACCACCGATTCATAGCCCGCTGGAACATCATTATCTCTTTTCTCTCCCCTCTGCCCTCTTTGGGGTGTAATTTATAGCAACTCTTCTGATCTAAAGTTGACATATTTGTCTGGGCATAGAGCAAGGAAAGTCATTAGCAATCATCTTTTTTCTACTACTATTAAAAAGTGGTTGAGACATGAACATCAAAATTTGTGAATTCATCTAAGTTAGACAGTTTGAAGTCACAATACCAAAGTCAGACTTTATTTCCCTGGAAGCCCGCAACCTTCCTGTAACATTGTACTATCTTCCATCTCCAGGGGGAGAAAATTATATCTAGACCAGTGCCCGGCACTTTAAAAATACTGAACTATTTTATATTATTATTATTATTACCATGGTCACAATTTTCATTAAGTGTTTATTATGAGTGTTCTACTTATATTGTTTCATGGACTATTGAGAAATCTAACAGGTAGTCATGATTATGATCGCTACATTACAGGCGAGGAAGCAGAGTCTCAGGCAGGTTAAACAACTTAACCGAGTTAATAAGGTCATGCAGCTAGCAAGCAGCCAAGTTGAAATTTGAACCTGAGCATTAAGGAAATGTTAAATAAAATATATTCATTTTGTAATTGGACAACATAATCTCAAGAATATAAAGCTGCACAGTACAAAGAAATGGAATAAATAACTGTAAAATATTATTAATAATTGGATTTGCATGATGGGCTAAGACTTTGTATGTTTTACCTATTCCTGGTTCTGTGTATATTACCAATTGTATTTAATAAGCCTGTACTAATTTCATTATGAAAACAAAACACTTATTTCTTTTTAAATGGTGCATATACCGAATGAAAATCTCATCTCCAAGACAACCCAGGAAATAGAGTTCTGGTTATAGTCATCCTGGGGCTGTTTATTGTAGACAACATGTTAAAATACGGGTCTGCCACATGCCCATTACTGAAGAGAAAGCTAGTCAGTTTTCAGGGGAAAACAGAAACTTAGGGGAAAATGGAAAAATACTGTGAGAAACATTTATACAAGGGTGAGCAAAAGTAGATTCACAGTTGTAAGTATGCAAAACACAGAGTTTATGCTTGTATTATCATTTATTAATTATTGTATTATTTTCCCTATGAACAAATGTAAACTACTTTTGCCCACCCCTGTATATTAGTCTTAATCCTGAGGGGGGGGGAAGGAGGCATAGAAACAGGTAACACTGTTTTATAAAACCTGAAACCCAGTATCATTCCCTATACCAAATACTGTCCTTCATCTCCAACGAAATTATAGACCCCAAATACCCCCAGCTAGAAATACCCGTGACGATTTAGCACTGAAACTCTCAAAGGAGAAGTAAATCGCAAACTGAAATTGAGTAAAATCTGCTAAGGACATCTGGTTCCTAAAAGCCGGAATTTTATAATCAGAATATTCATGGGCAATGGCAGAGTCCAACGCAGGTGCCTCTGCCAACGAGGGCGTCGCTGAGTACAGGAAGTGTACGGAGAGCTGCGCAGGCCCAGACGCACTTTGAGACGTGTCATTTGCATCGCTGCTTTTTTAGGATTCAGAATTAGAGTTTGTCTCGTTCAACTGGAGTCCTGCACTTTTCCTGAGAGTAAACCTCCTGGGATCAGTTTCCTTTTTTTTTTTTTTTTGCCTCTTTTGCATATTTCATTCATTGACCATTTATTCCAATACTTGATTGAGTGTTTGCTGTGCATGAAGTGGAGAAAACAGTTGTTAATCAGGAGAGCTACCCTGAGACAGACGAATAATTGCAAGTGATTATCGCAGGGGCCGTGCTCTGATGGAGTGGAGCCCGGACGCTCGCTGTGAGAGCCGCAGGCAGGCTAGACAGGCGGCGTCCAGGCAGGTCTGGGAATGGGACTGGGGAGGGTGTCGAGGTGGCCACCTTGAGGAGCTGGCACCTGAATCGAGCTTGTGGGAGGGTTAAACGCCAGACAGCCGAATTCGAATGGTGCAAGGTTTCTCAGACAAAGTGATCAGCATGTCTATTTCTAAACAATAGAGTTCCAAAGTGGAAGAGACAGGAGTCCTGATGTTTGTTAAAGTGTTTTAACCCACTGGAACGTGCCCGTTTCCATCCCAGGGCAAAGGAAGCATCGGGTGAGATTTACAATCGGAACTGTCAGTTTATCAGGCCGGAGCAGGAGTCCGGAGCAGCAGGAATCAAGTCCAGAAGGAATAAGAGCAGAAATAGAGAGATGAGTAAAAGTAGTAAGTAATGGCCGTTGCAAAAGGCCACCCGACACTGCACAACAAAACCCCAGCGTGAGAAGGAAATCTAGACCTTATATTAGGGGACGGGGTTTTGAAAAACTCAAGAGCAAGTAAAGATTCCTGCAGGTCAGGCAAGGCTTCAGTGCTGATATAAAAATAGTAACTGTTTTCCCAAAACAGTACAATCTCTGGCACTGTGAAGTGAAAAACCTACACATTCCAGTACATAATCTGTAACATGGTAAAAACAACCAAGACAACAATCTGGTCATCGTCTTAAAAATTTTATTAAATTTATCGGGGCAACTTTTGTTAAAAAGATTGTATAAGTTTCAGGTGTACAATTCTACAAATATATCATCTGTATGTCATATTGTGTGTTCACTACCCAAAGTCAAGACTCCTTCCATCACCATTTATCCCCCATTTATTCTCTTCTACCTCCCTCACCCCTCTTCCCTCTGGTAACTGCCATACTGTTGTCTGTGTCTATGAGGTTTCTTATTTTCGTCTTGTTTGTGTGTTGCTTCCTGCTTTATAGCCTACATATGAATGAAATCATATGGTTGTTGACGTTTTGGGTCTGACATCTTGATTAGCATGACAATCTCCAGATCCACTCATGTTGTCACAAAAGGGAGTATTTCACCTTTTCTTATGGCTGAGTAGTATTCCTTTGTGTGTGTGTCGTTGGGGGGGGGGGGTGGTCATAGCAAGGCTAAGAGGTCACAGATCTGTTTGGAGATCGGATTCTAGTTTGGGAAAAATAATGGCAGGAGTTTTGTCAGACCATGGTCAGTCTAGAGATGCTCTGAGCTGCCTCCATGTCCTCTTTCCTCAGTCTAGGAGAGAGAAGCTGCTCTCTATTTTTGCACTCTCTACTCTTTAAAGGCCTTTATGGAAAAAAAGAAATTCATTTCAGTAATTTTATTATGAACCTCACCTGTCAGTATCTTTTAAAAGATTCATTTATTTTAAAAAATATTGCATTGTTCGTGCGCTCACGGTTGCCCCAGTTTTTCCCACTTCGTCCCTGCTCCAGCCAGCCATCCCCGCTCCCTCAGGCCATCCCCACACCGCTGTCCGTGCCCAGGGGTCATGCGTACATGCTCTTTGGCTAACCCTGTCACTTTCTTTACAACAACTCCTCACCCTTTTCTTATTATAAAAATAATTCTCATTGTAGAAAATACAAAAAGACATATAAAATTAATATCAATCATAATCACATCAATTATAAAAATACAAGTACAGTTAACATTATAGTGTGTGTCCATTTAGTATTTTTTCTGTGAAATCAGAATAACATTCTTATGTAGATTCATCTTGTGATCTCACCATAAATTACCTAACAATTCTTCAAAATATCATGTATGTATGTGTGTGTGTGTGTTGTAGTAGAAGAAATAGATAAAACCAAAATGTATTTACAGAGGAAATTTTAAAATATAAATCACTATATGCATCTCAATGATATTTGTCTTTAGATTGATTCTTAGAATTATTGGGTTAAACAATATAAATATTTTAAAGCAAAAAATATTCAGAAGTTTCTTAAATAAACTGCATGACCTACTGGAATTTATGATTATATAAGCCAGAGAGATAAAATCTTCAAAAAGTTTGAAAGATAAAAGGAATGGACTAAATAAACTTAATTAATGTAATTACTTTTATCAGGAAAGAGATCATAAGAATTAGTAAATTCCAGTAATCTTACACTGAAATCTTGGTAGAGACATGAAGCAGAGGTAATTTGAAATATCTCATGTATTTGTCCATATGTACTTTGATTTGTTATGTTTCAAATTTCTATTTTTTTATCTATTGATTTTAGAGAGAGAGAAAAGGAGTGAGAGAGAGAGAGAGATTGTTCCACCTATTTATGCATTCATTGATTGATTCTGGTATGTGCCTGACAAGGGACAGAACCTGCAAACTCGGTGTGTTGGGACAATGTTCTAACCAACGGAGCTACCTCACCAGGGCTTCAGATTTCTAAATTTCTTAAAATGGACTAGTTTTGACAGAATTCACCTTCCTGTAACCATTGATTTTAGCTTTTGTAAGCTTCTGAAGGGATGAATGGGCCTAGCAGTGGCTAGATCATTTGATGAAAAGTTTTGCGGATTTATATGGTGAACATATTTTAAGTATTTGTAACCCTCTCTGAGATCTCTAAAAGTATCCATGTCATTAATATTGAGCATTTTAGAAACATGTACATTCAATCAGTGAGTTGGTTGTATGATAGTCTTTAACACTTAAGTGATATGGTTAAATGGATAATGTACATATTTAAATTTAATAAATTGGGTGTGTTGGCTTAAAATTAAAGCTAAGAGAAAGAAGGAATTAATTGAGTTCCAGAAACCATGTTATAAATTTTACATCCTGGTTTTATATTTTTTTATTTAGTCCTCACAATAATAGTACTATTAATTTTTTTCTTTTTATTTATTTATACATGTATATATTGACATTTCATGTGTTATTGTTAGCAGAATATTTGTGAATAGGATATTTATGTTTAGCCAAGCAGACATTCATGGAATAGCCACAACATACCAGACATTATGTTAAAAGCTGTGGATAAATAATGAGTCTGCACAAGTCTCAAAGCCTTGTTCTGGAGACAGAAATACAAAGAGTTATTTTTAAGTGCAGACACAAATGACTCCACAGGAAGCCAAGAAATGCTTTCTGTGGAATACAATGGAAGATTTAAATCTTTGTACATTAGTAGAATTTAGCCAGATGAAACTGACTGGAGTGGATGAAAGTCCTTGCACATGTGACTTTCCGCATGACTTTGGAGAAAGTTGTCCACTTTCATCGAAACAGAATGCCTTTAGAACTCAATCTGTGTTGAGCATTGGGCTGGATGCTTCATACACTATGTATATTTATAACCCATAATAGTCCCGATGGTAGGAATTATATGCCCATTTTATACATACAGAAATGGTACCTCAAAAAGATTCAATATTTTACCTAATTTTACTTAGCTCTGCCTTAAATTCAAACTCACATTCATCCACTCCTGAAGCCCATGTGCTACTATTGCAGGAAGCTACTTGAACCACATAAACTATATGGCAATTGTGCCATTATTACCTGGTGTAGACTGAATATTTGTTTCCCTCCAAAATTCATATGTTGAAACCTAATCTCCAGCATGATGGTCTTTGGAGGCTTTGGCAGAGGGGAGTGGGGGGGCGGTGCTTAGGTCATGCGGGTGGAGCTCTCATGAATGGTATTAGTGTCTTGCTAAAGCGACCTTGGAGAGCTCCCTTGTGCCTTATACAATGTGAGGACACAGGGAAAATACGACTATCCATGAAGAAAGAAACAGGCTCTCATCAGACACTCAATTTTCTGGCACCCTCATCTTGTATTTCCCAGTCTCTGGAACTATAGAAATAAATTTCTATTGCTTAGAAGCCCCAGAATAGGGTATTTTTGTTTTGGCAGCCTGAGTTGGCTGTGTCTTGGTTAAGGTGTGCTAGTGGCCTAGTCTGTATATGGCACAAGCAGGAGGCGCTTCAGCCTCTAGCCAGCAGAACGACTGACCAACCGTTTGTGCCCATTGAACAGTCAATGCAAAGATGAAAATCAGAAGAGGTCCTGGAAAAAGGTGTGTGTGTGTGTGTTTCTGAGGAATGTATTGGGGTGTCAGAACTCTGTCAGGCTTTAAAAGATTACTTCTAAAATTATCCTTTCCCAAGTAGGTAAAATGGGATGGGGCAGAACTACCAGTGAGAATCTATAGAGACATATACTTATCAACTTCTAACTTTCTTGAAACTTTATTTTTTTTAAGACAGTAATGTCCCTGGTTAAAATATAATCTTACTCTACTATAGGTAGGATCCATTGTTATCCACTCCCTACCTTTAAAATGAACAAGATGGCTGGAGGAATGTCAAACAGCAAGTACTGGGGAAAAACCTGCTAAGGAGGCTAAGAACAGCCTTGGCCGGGTAGCTCAGTTGGTTAGAATGTTGCCTCGATATACCAAGGTTGAAGGTTTGTTCCCCAGTCAGGGCACAAGAAAGAAGGAACCAAGGAATGCATAAAGCAGTGGAACAACAAATTGATGTTTCTCTCTCCCTCTCACCCTCTCTCTCCCCCCCTCCTTTCTCTCCACCCCTCTTCCTCTCTCTAAAAATCAAATCAAAGGATGCTAAGAACAACACAGAAGGAACTTAGTTAGCCATTGTTAATATTGAATCACTTTACAAGCTCTAGACATTTTACTCTAGGATTTATTGTTATGCAAAAAATAAATCCAGCACTTACTTAAATCATTGCAGTAGAGTTTTGTTTTCTTACTTGATGCCAAATGGAATGCCAACTGAAGCATATTGAAATCAGTGGAAGCAGAGGATTAGAGTTCGGAAGACATCCAACTTGTATAGAGAAAGTAGAGTCAAAACTGATAGCAAGAGGAGTGAATAGGCTTAATTAGGTATTGAATAAATTATGAATGTGCCCCCACAGGCCGTATGAGTCATGACCTTGCTCAGGTCATGAGACACCATATCAGAACAGGACAAGTATGAGAACTGTGATTCAGGGGGACAAATATGAACTTTGTGATGAGAAATTGGTAAAGAAACAACACAGAGCTGAAGGAGCAAGTCCATCAAACAGGGTAGGAATGAAGTCGCTTGAAGGGAGAGGCAGCAGTTTAAACATCAAAGCTCAGGCAGGAGGACTTTCTGGTCCAGTGATCCCTCCGCAGTCACTGAAATGAATAAGACCTTCAAGTTCCAAACTCCTGTCTGTCTCTTGCTCAAGATTCAGTTCTAAAAGGCCGTCACCCAGTGTGATAACTAGGATTGGGCCAGGTGCTTGCGGCCTTGAGGGGATCACTCTGTAAACTATAGGGTTTCCTAACACTTTGCTGTACATCGGAGATGAATACAGAACAAGATTGAATGCAGACTGTTATTAAAAAATAAATTTTAAAAATTACGATGGCCAAAAAAAAGTAAATAAGACATCATCCAAAGTGTGGGGCTTGGCCATGGGTCTTCATTCAAGATGGACATGCATAGTTTTGGAGAGGCGTATGGCACCTAGAGATTTGGAAGTAGAAGACTGAAAATACCTCTCGCAAGATTAGACTCAAAGGGAGACTGGAGTAGCTGGAGGGGGAACAAGTTGAAATTTGAAGGGCCAATAATGCAGAAGTCGTCCCAGCATTCTCCTGGCGCTGCTTCTCCCAGTTTGACCCCTTAATTGTTCATAAGCCCTATTGTTTTGGATGGAAACGTCTGAAATCTCATCCTGGATCCTCCGATGATACTGTATGTGTCGTAGACATGATGGGGGGATGAAAAAGAGAGAATTAATATTCTAGACTAATGGCGGAGGAAGTTGGCTCTGAGACTTAAATTCTGTTACAAATAATCCCCATGAATCCATGCATGCTGACAGATAGGGTGGAACACTCTAATCGCCATTGGCTCTGGGCCTAATACAAGGCGGGTATAAAATCAAATTCTGCTGGGCTCCGTTTTTACAGGCAATAGCAAGCCCTGTGAACTTTAATGCCCACTGTCTATTTAGATAGTCATGGCTCAGAGCTGGTATTAAAAGTAGCTAGAAATACTTGTTCTGAAGTGTTGAAATGTATTGCAAACTACACTTGAGTACAGGTTTAGTCCACACTAATCCCATATTGCACTGACCTTTGCAAAATCAGTTCTGTTTTCCTTGGCAGCTTCATTTCCAGCTCTTCTCTTTGTCTTATTCCCCTGTAGTTCCAACTTTATTATGGTGTCAGGAATCAGTATGAAGTGACTGCTGGGTTTCCGATGTGTTTGCTTGAGTGTGGGTGATAGGTTTTGCTTCTGAGAGACCAAAACAAACCTATTTTTCATTCCATTTTCTTCACAGGCTCATTTTCATTCTAACACTCTGTATTCCTCAGATACCGCCAAATACTTCGCCTTTGTGAAACAATGGATGTATTATTCTGGGCTGTGCTTTTTCTAGGGCTGAAAAGAGAGCTTGGGGTTTTTCTTGTTTTCTCACACATTAAAGAGAAAAGACTGTATTCTAGACACCCAGACTTTTGTGTCAAGGAACATAAAAAACAACCACAAAATTAATCCTAGGAGGGGGATAAAAGCTACATCTGGCACACGTTTGCAGGGCTGTTGTTTCCAAATTCGTAAGAGGGAAGGGTGACTTCTGAGGGAAATGGTGATGTGGAACAAAAGCTTCATCTGAGGGAGAATTTCGGGAAAGAATTACATTCACTTAAATAGGAAAGTGGGTTTTGACCTTTAGAATTTAGCCAAAAGCTTGAACCACCTCACTTCTGCGACTTTGTGCCGAGAGAAGGCACTAATCTGGCCTCAGCTGTAATAAAATTTCATCAAATATTTTGTGTGTAGTTTTACTGGAGCCTCACTCAGACTGCAGACGCTCAGCTGTGGCCTGTGGCATGGTCAAATGCCAACCTGGCTTCTGAGCTTTATGTGCAGGTTCTAAAGAGAATATATTTTAACAACCACCATAGAAGTATATGTTCACTCAAAATCAGACTTAACTCAACTTTAATGGACGATAAAGTATAGTGTTTTGGCCAAGTTCCCACTTTGTGAGACAGTCTTACTCTAAATTGGACTTCCAAATATGATTTTCTATCTAGGCTTGTGGTTCGTTTGTTTCTGTATGGTTAGAATTCATCCTAAGAACTTGAAAAATATATGCTCCCAGGAAATGTTTTATACCTTTGAAGCAGAGTATTTTGTGGTGGCACTAGAATCCGTATTTTTCACAGAGCACTCTGAATGATTTTTAAATCAATTATCCAGGAACTGTATTTTGAGAAATACTAATTCTTTGGATTATATATGGAACACTAATTGGAAAAATGTATTTCATGACTTATGAGTACGTATTCCAGCGACTTTATAATATATACAAGTTTGCAGACTTTATTTTTTCAATGAAAATTCACTCCATTTCTCCTTGGCCTTATGTTTTTATCTCTTTAAAACTTCAACCATTAAAGAAAATAAATTTTCCTGTGTGCTTAGGGGTTTTTTTGGAGAACAGTTCTTTTATTTGTGACTGTCACCATAAAGATAGCCTTAACATTCAAGGGTTAACTCTGCTGATGGATGTGCTGGGTAGCCAGGATTTTGCGTTTCCTGCCATCTCAGGGCCTCTGGAATAATTGGTTGTCTTTTCTCATCAGCATCAATGGAGTAGAGAGGGAGACATCACACCGATGCTGTGAGGTTTTCTTTTTCCTTGCTTTGTCCTCTCCTTAACGATAAGAACACAGAGGAAGGGGAAAATCAGGAGAGAGATTAAAAGACCATGGCTGTAAGAGGAAGCCTTCTTGTAGCTATCATGCTATATGGAGAAATCTGATGGATTGATCCCAAATCCCAATCTCTGTTGCCTTGAGCAAGTACCTTCATCTTCCTGACACTGAATATTGCTGTTGTCAAAAACTGACTCAAGACATATGAATTGGTCAAGGGTTTTTCAGGGGAGAAATACAATAGATAGGTCCATGTGTTTGTGTATTCACCAGAATGATTTTAGGGTATTTTCACATTCAGTAATTAACACTGACATTTCACTAAGCACTTTCACTAGTGAAATTTTTCATAAGTATTAATGACTTTAATTTGACTGGTTTGATTTCCAAATGATAGTCTAACTCATGTCTTGAACACTTGTTGAAATATATATTTCCAATTACAGGACATAGGTAGTTAGATAATTAGACCCATATTTTGGTTTTCAATTTAATGGGGTAGCCCAAAATGGTATAAAGGTTTCTTTAAGGATTAACTTTCTCACTACAGCCTGGCTCAGTTTGTCTGCCCTTTTACTGTTTATCAATGAGATTAATTAACAGACCTATATTTAATGATATTCTAGATATTAAGATAAATTAGAATTTCCTACCTCCTCTATTACAGTCATTCACATAAATTCATCTTTGGCCATACACATAAATTAGGTTAAAGTCAACATCCTAGAGGATTACCTCAAGCCTCTTTCACTCTGTGCCATGTTGTCAACCCCTAAAAATGTATATAACCCTGAGTAAGGCAGAAAAGGCCCCACTAGTTCACATTTGAGAATCACTGCACCGTGGAACCTCAAACCCTGTTTACTTTAGACTCGGCCCTGAGTGTCTCCATTTTTGGAATATTTCGCAGGTATTCTTCCCTTTCGCCCACTGAAGCCAAGCCACCAGGTAGAATCAATAGGTTCTATTTTTGAGTGCTCATCGAAATCTTCCCAAACGCCTGTCAGATCATTTATCATTGCAGTTGGGCACTCAGTACTGTATAAGATGCTCTGAACCCAAAGAAGATTAAGACCCTGTTCTCCGGGAGCTCACGTCACAGGGGAAACGGATGATTAATTGTATCACATGTAACAAAGAGTCAGTGGGGACGAATGAAAGAATTAATAAATGAAGTAACCTGGTGGAAATTCTAAAATCAAATAATTCCCACTGCATTTCCAGTAATGAAAAGCTAATATGTATTTTTCTGCCTCCTAGTTATGAAAGAGAGTACTTAGCACTTTACAGGATATTATCTCACTTAGATGTTTTAACAGCTGTAATGTGAGGAAGATGACCAGGCTTTTTGGAGAAACCAAGAATCAGAGAGGTAATGCAGCTTTTCTGTGGACACACAGTGGGAACTAATAGAGATCTGCCCTGTAATGGAACCTAAGCTCTCCTACAAAGCACAAACCCAAACGCAATATCAAACAAGGCCTTTGGGGGTTTGCACCATGACAGTTCTTATGGAAATAGGTACGAAAATCCTAGGAGATATAATATATTGGTATCACTTGTTGTCAGTATGGACATGAGATATGCGGCCTGTTAAGGGTTCATTTCCTGCAGATTAATCTCTTTGTTCTCCCTTTCTAAACAAATCACAAGGTGTAGGTTAAACAGAACAGGAGAAGAAATGCGGGTAATGCATATTTTTGTCGCAATGGTCATTGTCCCTATAAAATGGTACATCAGCAAATAAACTTAAAAATATATGAAGACCTAAGTTAAACTCAAACTATATTATTACACTGTAGGTTGTAATACTTCCCACGCATAGACAGGGTGAACACAAAACTGTAATATGGCCAAAGACTTTTTTAGCAGGAATTATCAACTTATATATAATAGCAACTCCTTTAATAACCTACTTTCCTACAGTTTTCTGGATCTGAACAAATCAGCGCTGATCTCTTGCTGTGTGTTCTTCCTGGCTCTGGACATCACATAAGATCAAGAAAACAGTTTATCTTTTGTTCTTAATGAGGTCTTCTTTTGCAAGTTAACATCATCTCTTGTGCTAGCCACTACATTATTACAATAGTTAGCATATCAAGGTTCCATCTTATTTTAAGATTCCACATAGTTTAAGGAAAAAAACTACAAGTTCTGGTATTTTGAGGAGTTTTAGATCCTTTTTTTATTCAGTTTTATTGAGATATAATTGGCATACCAGCATATATAACTTTAAGATGCACAGAATAATCTCTTGACTTACATATATTTCAAAACAAGTACCATCATAAAGAACCACTTTTTTCCTACAAAAAAAAAAGAAAGGATAAAAAGAATGGAACTGATTAAGGAAATAAGAAAGAAATATCGGAAAGGATAATCTTGGATTCTTTTACAGATGATCAAAAGCCAGAATTTGGGTTTAGAATTGTATGTTATGTATTCCTGTGTATTACATTATTTCTAGTAGACTAAACCAACAAGTATTTATTATCTCAGTCTCTGAAATTCCAGCATCTTCTGGGAGTGGTTTAGCTAGGGTGGTTCTGGCTAAGTGTCTTTTATGAGGTTGTCATCAAAATGTCACCTATGGCTATGGTAGTATCTTCAAATGAAAGTATCTATTGTCACTTTATCTGAATTCAAGGGTAGAACACGAAAGTTAGGGGTGTCGCTCAAAGGCCGGAGGGAACCATCAGTATGCCGTGATGAGAGGAGCTGAAAAGGTCTAGCAGGGGTGTCCAGCCTGAAGCCCATGGGACACATACAGCCCAGGGTGGCTGTGAATGCAGCCCAACACAAAATTGTAAATCTACTTAAAACATGATGAGATTTTTTGTGATTATCTGTGACAATGTATTTAATGTGTGGCCCAAGACAACTTGTCTTCTTCCAGTGTGGCCCAGAGATGCCAAAAGTTTGGACACCCCTGGTAAGGATTACAGGGTTAGAGGAATCACCACTACTAGTCAAGGAGACTGAGGAGCACTCCAAGTCAAAAAATGTGTGGATGTGTGCACGTGCACATGGCTGTGTGTGCATGCACATGTGTGCATGTATTAAAGACAATTTATGAATGCAAGCATACATACTTTATGATTAAAAACCCAAAAATATAGCATAAATATGAAGAGAATGCGGTAGGAGATTTTCCTAGAGAGAGTTGGTCAGAAGTCATAAGGGAAGAGCTGTCCCTATAAACTCATAACTTCTAAATATCTAAAATACAACATTGTAAATGACAGCGCTTATTCTCAACCAGAGTGACTCAGTGCTGGGTTTTATCATGGTCTACAGGAAGGAAGGTGATCAATTGGAAGAAAGGAGAACTTGCACTTCAAATATGCCTCACTGTTACTATACCTTAGCATCCTGGGGAAAACGGGGGTCAGTATGAGAAACAAATTAATTTCTCTCTTTTTAGTTTACCTTACATTTTCTATCTCCTACTTGGTCCTGCTTTCTGTTAAAACACCTTCTCCCTTCTCAAGAGGACATATTCCTAAAACTACAGAAGCACACTAATGACAGTAGGAAAAACTGCCAGTTTAAGCACTGACAACCCTAACCACTATCCTTAGTACCTCCCACCAGGTGAGAATATTCATGAAGCTAAAAGTTACCTCTTGGGAGAAATCACATATAAAATATATATTTACATACAATTATATATAGATAAAAATTTATATATGTGTGTGCACACGTGCACGCACACACATACACACACACACACATATATATACACATATCCCCAAATTTACCAGTGAAGAAACAAGATAATACATTTGAATAATACCATCTAGAGTCACATAACTGGAAAGCATTGCAATCTGGTTTAAGTCAAGGTTATGAGTCTAAAGCTTGTGATATTTTGGTACCTAATGCTACCTCTTCCCATGCCAAATAACATTTTGTCCCGAAAAAAATCAACAGTTTTCCTACAAACTTCCTATTCATTTTCCACCACCTTCCTAGGATTATATTTCCAGTTGTAAATGACTGAATAGAATAAAAGCTTTAAAAAGAACAACTACTCATATATTAAATTCAATTATTACCATACATACTTTGGGGAAATGGTTATATCTTTATTTTGGGGTAGAATAGGTCTGACCAAATCCCTTATGACTAGAACATCAGAGACTTATCATTGTGTAATTATTCACACTTTCTTCTGGGACCTATGGACTGGTCAAATTAAATCATCAGATTAAGTTTTCAGTTGATATCTCTTTCAAGATTGTACCTCTTAGTATATGCATAAATATCACACAGCAATATTGTATTTTAAATAGCTCAATGTGAGCTTAATTTCAAAAGCAAAAATTGAAGAGAAACAACTGTGAGGCACAAGGAGAACACCATGGTCCAAGCAGTCTGAGTACCTAGCGGTAAATAATTTGTGTTAACTTATTGTATATCCTTTATATCCCTGAACATACGGCACTTTTTGCTGCTGTTACAGATGTGCATACTGAGGTATAGATCATAGTTTAGTAGATTACATGTCCAAGACTCACATTTATTGTATGACATCTCCAAAATACCTGCAGTTTCACCAGTAACATATGCCCCATTCATATGATAATAATACAGGGCTAAACAACTTGCATTTGAAGGTCTTGCGTATATGAGAAATTGTGTTGTTTTACTTAAGCATCACGACAATCATCCTCATCTTACTTGTATAGATGAAGAAACCTAGAAACAGCTTAGCTGATTTGTCCAAATGCCCAGAGCTGGAAAACCACCATAGGAAATAAACCCACCTATGCCTGCTGGCAAAGCCTAAGCCTCCAACTTTTCTGCTGCTCCAAAATGTGAACTGATCATCTGAGACTCTTTCAAAATTAATATGCAAATTCATAACAGCATTATCTTCTTGAGGTCAGAAGTGTCTTCTTCACTGTCAGTTCCAGTCTAGCCTCAGACCTGACTTTGTACCCATCTATGTTATTCATGGGAGTGTCTATCTAGCCAACCTAGTGAGGGGTTTGATGTTTTTCCCTAGGGATCAGCTGAACTTTCCTGTCATCTAATTATTTTCAAGTTATGTCCTTCTAGATTCTTGGACTTAAGACCAAGTCTAGTGCCAAACCACAACCCCAGCTCAGGCTCAGTTGGCTTGGGCGGGCTGCGTAGATCAGACTTTTAGCCTACCCCGTTGCTCTGACCTGTGTGTGCTCTGTCTCCATGCTTACTTAAGGCCTCTTCCCTTCTTTTCTTTCAGCTGGGGACCAGACAGAAAAGCAAAAATGATAAAGTGGCCACAGCCCATGTCTGCCAAGAATTACCCATTTCGGCAAAGTATTCTTTCTGGTAAGCCGCTGGAGGTTTTCCCAAAGGATCAGGGTTATCTTGGATTGTGCTATATTTGCTAAATATGTCACCAGGCCCCTGGAAGGCAGAGGGCAGGTTTAATTTGAAAATAGATCTGGCTGTGTTCAAGGCCAAATTCAGATTTTTTTTTTTTTTTTGGATGAGAAGGATAGAGCGACTCAGCAGTGTTGACAAAAATGTATAGCCCACACCATATAATTTTCAGGCAGATGATGGACAGAAAACATTTACAATACAAAGATGATAATGTATTTGTATTTAAATGCCTATATCTATGAAAATGTCTGACTTGAAGTAGGTTCTCAGCAGAAGGTGCCTTGACTGAACACTGCACTAGCCACTTTAAAGGGGTTACTGCAGCATGAATCCCACGGGGTGAGGCTCCGGTCACCTTCCACCTCACATCACCTGTACTTTTTGAACATGGTGAATCACAACAAAGGTTTTGTAAACAGAGGTAAATGGATCCTTTAAAAAGAAGAAAGGTCATAACTGTCCCTGGGCACTATGACATTTGTGCTGTTCTGTGATTTGACAAATGTATGTGATTCTCTTTCATTTGTTAACAACCATAATGATCCAGGAAATAATCATCTATGTTAGTTGATTATATTTTTTTTCAGAAATATGCATGTTTATGGATATACTACAAAACAACAAAAACACTCAGATTATCCAGGTTCCCAGCTCTTGCCAGGCGTAATTCAGACCACCAAAACAGTCGCCCTGATGATTATTTGAGGCCATAGTTGCCTCCTGGGAGCCCTTTTGCCACGCATAAGTTTTGTTTACTTTCAAAATGTTTTAAGTCATTGAGCCCAAGCACTGATTTTGAGGGAGCTGCCCATAGCCCCCGTGTGGCCATAGCAGACAACGTAAAAGCCGCCTACCTCAGCTTGTTCCTTTCCATTGCGTTTTTTCCATATACTAATTAATTTATTTATTACTTTAACATAAATTTGAGCACCTATACCTGCTGGATTCTCATCATTATTCATTGATGAAAGGAAAGTCTAACAAGAAAGGAACCATCAAGATGGCAGAAAATCCTTTAATATCTTGACTCTCATAGGCAGCATAGAATGTGTTCTTTGCCCCCACAGTCTTCATTGCAGAAAGACCTTGTATGGTTTCGTGAATGCACACACTTATGTGCACAGATCTCAAAATCATATTTTCCAGCCTTCTCATTATAGCCTATTTCCAGCCTAACATTATAGCAAAGTTAAGGACTCAGAACTAACATCCTCTAAATCTCAGATTGTGGGGTTTTTTCCCCCCACCACCACCCTACATATAAAAAGCTTGCTCTACACAAGGACCTACCTGCCTGCTTGAAACTGGTCTGCTAGTCCTATAAGGAATCGCTTGGCTGGATCAGCCCACAGAATCGGCATTATTTTAAGCAAACAACCTTGGACAAATATGTATGTTATACTATTCTCATGACAGACTAAAAGGTCATTTACGCTGATGACCACCTCATCATGCCTGTTCTAAGATTGTTTTAAACAATGTTAATCTTCCATGCTGACATGCCCTGGCTGTGGGACAGGCTGGAATATTGGGTGGCTTGATATGCACATAAGAGCAGGTAGTACAGATTATCCTTGGGACAGACGTGCTCTTTCAGAAATCAGTGCTTCTTATGAGAATTTAATTAATTTCAAGAAGTAGCTTTAACTTGTTTTAGTGATACCCCAGTTCAACTGGGGAAAGACATTTGGAAAAAAGAATGAGAAAAGAAGAAAAATAACTGTAGTTAACCATGCTTATTAAAAGAACAGAATCAGAGAATCACAATTGTGCCCTTCAGTTTCTCAGTTTTTTAAAAAAATATTGGAAGGTGATTTTCTCATAAGCTCCTCTCAGATAACGCAGGTAATTATGTGTGTGTGTATAGTTAAAATTAATATATATAGTTAAAATTAATACATGATACATTTTTAATATAATTTAGGGAAATGTTGGTGAGTGATAAATTCTTGGTGTAACTTTGATGATTGAAGTATATATGTGGTGCTTATTATTTATGGTTTATACAATGGTAAATTTATATATTTTTATCTTCAGGTAAACTCATTCTTTGAAATTTTATGAAAGTATGTACATACTGAAAACTACACGTATTGTAAGTGTGCAACCCCATAAATTTTCAGCATCTAAATACACTCATTTAGACCCCACGACCGGGGCCTCTCCAATGCCGGGGGCAGCCCTACCCTGGCTCAGTCTGGGCCGTTTTGTGTAGAAGGTGACCTCCAGGGTTTTGACTCTCCCAGGAAAAATTTTGAAGACCAGGAATAGTAAGAACAAAGCAAGTGTAATTCAGGTATTAAAAAGAAAGAAGACAGGGCACAGGCGCTGCCATGGAAGAAGCAAAAGGGAGGCACCTGAGTGGACGCCGCCAGCTCACCAGTGAGTTGTGCACGTGGTCAGTTAGTTCTTGAGATTTTATGTGTTTTCAAGGGGGTGGGGGTTGTCTCCAAGCTTTGCGGCACCAAATCCTGACTTCACATTCTGGTTAGAAGTAGGTCTTATTCCTAATATTGTCCGTTCAGGAAGTGTCATGGCCTAAACGCCCCCACTCCTTGTTTCCCTTTCTGTTTGTGGTGTCAGTTTTCATTATCATGACGGTACAATGAGCTTTGGGGTCTTCTCTGGTCAATGTTTTCCCTCCATCTTGGATGAGTCTGGCTTGAACTGGTTTTTGTTACCCCCCTCCCTGATAATGGTGACTTAAACCACCTGCTCTTAGGCATCTGCAGTTAGGAGGACAGGGTCTTGTGATTTGTTAGCTGGCTGTCAATTGCTCAGCTGTCTATGGCCATTTGTTCAACCCTTTGTCTCAGTTTCATCTTCCACTCGCCAAGGAATTGCCCCAGTTTCTTGCTAACCTGCTTCAACACCATTAACTTCAACAAGAAACAAACATCTGCATCCCAGAATCTTCCCCTCCTTATGCCTGCTTGTAGTTTCTGAACCCCCTAACACCTACCACTGTCCAAACTTCTTTTGTATTTAACAAAATCACCTACAATATATAATCTTATTTTTAGTACATAATTGTTTGTGTCTGGCTTAAACATTATGGTTGTGAGTTTTATATATATTTCTCTGTCTGGTATATATTGTTGATTTTCACTGCCATAATTTTTATCATGACAGTTGATACATCCATAAATCAATTCTCATAAAATCTTATTTAGAATAAAATAGGTGGCAAATTCACTTATTTCCTATAAATTATAAGCTATACATTAAAGACCAAAATGATTTTTATGATCATTATACTCTTAAAGAGTTAATATACCCAAATTTTTAAAATTTAGCCCTGGTTGGTGTGGTTCAGTGGATTGAGTGCCGGTCTGCTAACCAAAATGTCGCCAGTTCAACTCCCATCAGGGCACAGGCCTGGATTGTGGGCCAGGTCCCCAGGTGGGGGCATGCATGAGATAATCAATTGTTTCTCTCGCACATCGATGTTCCTCTCCCCCTCTTTCTCCCTCCCTTCTCCTCTCTTTGAAAATAAATAAAATCTTTAAAAAAACAAATACATTTTAGAAATACAGTTAACACAGAATCAAGTTTCTTACCTTTCAGGTAACCCATCTTCTGCAAAAATACAGTTTTATGTTTGGATGTTACTTTCCTACCTACCTTGCAGAATTCTTAGATAAAGCAAAACTTATTATGGATCATGAAATACCTACACAATCGAAACTTGTTTCATTCCATTTTCAGATAAGTGAATGTGGTGAAGAAAATATAAGTGTGTGCAAGGCATAATTTAGTGAAAAATAAGGGGGAAAAAACCCACAAGTCTCATTTTCCCAGTGACATTCAGCCTCACTTATTCCCGTTTTTCAGATGGAGACTGCAAAATATAAGAGATTAGATTCACTGAAGATAAACGCTTTTCCTTCTCTATATCATTGCTCTTTCATTCTAGTGCAGTGCTAGGCACACCATTGTCTACACTTGTTTTAAACAACTAAACGAAAACCCAGTAATGTTTGCTTGATGGAAATGGTGGCTGAATAATTACCACCAAATGCTGACTGTGTGTGAATCCCCAGAGTGCTATGTTACATGGTATGGGGGGGATTAAAGTTGCAGTTGGAATTAAGGTTACTAATCAGCGCTCCTTGAAATGGGAAGGTGATCCTGAATAGTTCAATAGGCCCAATGTAATCACAACAGCCCTTCTAATTAGAAGAGGGAGGCAAAAAAGGAAGTTAGAGTCAGAGAAAAATTTGAAGATGCTACACTTCTGGCTGTGAAGATGGAGAAACAGAACAAAATGGATATTCTCCCTGGGCCACTAAAAGGAACTTATTCCTGCTTCATGTTAGCTCAGCGAGATTCATTTTGGATTTCTACATTCCATAACTATAATTATAATAAACAGGCTTCTCACTGGTGGTAATTTGTTACCACAGAATAGGAAACTAATATAATAAGTATTGACTAACAAAAATTGCTTTTTCTGGATCCAATAAAAAAAAAAGAAGGCAATTGATAAATCTTGTTATTCACATCTCAGAAGATGATGGCTATTTTACCTTCTTCCATAGAGCAAGTAGCAGATGACTCTTTAGCAAATTCTTTTCTTTAATTCCTGAGTAAGATGGCGTTCTTGTAAATGAATGCAAATCTCCTTGTCTTCGCTGGGAAAACATATGCATTGCTTGAAAGTCGAACGTGAACATGGGCAAAATGAAACTCCATGTGTCTTTGTTTTTGCCCAGAATAAGCGTCTCTTTTTTCCAATTACTAATGATGTAGCTCCAACAGCTGGGGGATGGGAGAGGTGCCTCTCTAACTCTGGGCGCCCCCAGGTGCCTGTGAATGCAGGGTTTGCGTCCAAGGCTACTTCTCCAGAACATATCCCATAGAGGGAGTTAAATATAGTTTTGCTACTTAAGTTTAATTATAACTGTATTCTCGTGCTCCCATAAGAAATATTTCAGAATGTGAAAATCTGGTACATATGGAAATAGGAAATTCATCAGGGCCTTGGGGTACCTTGCTTCACAGGAATATAAGGAGCCCGTTTCATTTTGAATACCAGACTTGTTCCAACAAATCTGGAGTTTTGTCACTGAGTGAGAAATTAGAGTTAAATACTCAGATCTGGGAGTGACACGGAAACACATGGCTGGAGATGACCAAAGGGAAAGGTCACACTGCTCATTATTCTTAAATAATAAATTATATTCTAATAAGATGAAAAGCCTGCTTACGAAAGTGGCTTGCAATTTGGGACTATTTATCTCAAGGGTGAGCGAAGAGTTGCAAAAGTGGCTTACGAACACTTTCTAATTTAGCAGTGAAAGGAAAAGGCACTGCTGGCTGGGCGGGGACGCTGCCCCGGAAGAGGGCCGGTCAAAGGTCATTCGCACGCCTGCGCCTCACTGCTTGTCGCCTTCCCCTCACCCATCATCCCTCATTAACCAGCGCGCACACTCTGCTCTTCCTATTCTAGCCACTTGGACCACTGCAGAGTTTGTAAAGAGTTGTCATGCCAGACACAAATGAATGAATATCCCAGAAAGAGACAAAGTTTGTATTCAATGAGCACATACTACAAAGGGTGGGCAAAAGTAGGTGCACTGTTGTAAGTATGTGAGACAGTTTATTCTTGTATTATTATTTATTAATTAATGTGCTGTTTATTTGCATTACAACTGTAAACCTACTTTTGTCCATTCCTGTATATGTCAGTAGAGATGCTTAGTAAATTTATAATTACTTTTTAGTCTTTTACTGTCACTACCTGTCTCCCCAGTGAGGATACAGGTGCAGGCTAGTTTACCTACTGTTCAAAGACTGCGCTGGTGAATTGTAGAGCATGACAGAGTACCAAAGAAAGCCAAATCCCATAGCATGAACAACTACCAGGTTCTCATATGATTTAGACCTCTTCTATGATCTTATTACCACATCCTGTAACTTCCATCCCCTGTTTTTGGGAAATTTCATTGTAAGACTTTTCCAATATCAAGTACAAATTATTTGATGTCACTGGGACTGATGTTGGGAAAGTAACAGTGTGGCTTTAGATTGAATAAAATGGCTTCAGTTTTTTCAGTACTTTTGACAATGGTTCCTTGGGTTCTGGAAGACAATCGCTTCAGGTCTCTAAGGAGTCTTCTAGCTGCAGCTGCTAAGACATTAGTGGTGGTTTGGGACTGTGTTTTGGAAGAATTTTTGAAAAGTACAACCACAATATAAAACTACTCATTTTATTTTCTTCAATTATACAACAAAGGAGATATGGGGCTATTTCACTTCACTTAAAATGTAAAAGTCATGTGGGAAATCTAAGGGAAAATGGGAACAGTTCTGGGAATAAGAAGTATCCTGTGTCATACAAGAGGCAGGTACATCCACCAGACTTAATTATCATTCCAGAGTCTAATATTGAGAATTAGATGACATTAATCATGATTTCAAGGCTTTACATTAAAAAGTAGATCTAGATATTCATCTCTGGGCATGAAGGCAAGTCCTCTTTTCTTACAATACCAGACAGGAAGAAATTAGATGAAGCAGAATTGTAAAAAGAAAAATAGGATTATGTAGCCATACTCTGGCTGCAGTATACAATCATTAAAATCTCCTCTTTTCCAAAATATCCATCTCCTACAAAATGTGCTTCATTTTTGTGGTTTCCCTTAGCAGTGAGCTGAGGATGTGATGGGATAGACAAGAGCATTGTATTGAGGTTTAGGCAACCCTAACCTAGTTTTCAGCTTCGTACATGCCAAACTGTATCACCTGGCATGGTGTATTTGACCTTTGTATTTGCCAATTATAGTATTTGGCAAATAGGATCAAGTGAAGTACATCAAGATAGCAAAAAAAGACAAGTCGTGTGTATCTTTTTCTAGCAGTTGATACTACCTGTCTAGAAAGTCATATTGTAACAGTCACACAGAGGATCAGTGAAGAAGGTTGCTGGGATCCATTAGTGATGTCCTTCTTGGGTCTAAGCTTAAGGGTCACATCTTGACTAATAGATGTTTGCCATCCTAAGATTTCACCATCTTCCAGATTTAATATTCTAAGTGACCACAACTCACTTTCCTTTACTCTTGAATAACACTATTTTAGATTTGGAGAGAGAGGTTGGCAAAAGAAGGGGCAACATTTATGTAGTATGCTTTTATACATTGCACCATAAATGCCCTTGCAGTAAGGAAGTTTGTGTCTTTTGGTTCTACATTGTATTTACAGAGTTTAGCCAATTATTAGCACACAGTAGGTGTTTACTAAGCCTATTGTAGAACCACTGAATTATTCATCACTGCTTCTGAAGGAATCATGTACTATATTCCATCTCGTACCAGCTTCCCCTAAAAAAAGTAGCTGTTAAACTAGTTTTTAAGACTGGAGTGTATTTAAGACAAATAAACCAACAGAACAAAACATAAAACATTGATTTATGGAGTTGATGCATCTTCAGTAAATGCATGTAAACCAATAAGGAGGAAAAGGTAGGGTACAGAGTCCAGGGATGTGTTTATATTTAATGCTGTGATGGTTTTTAAGGTCTACTATACAATTAAATTTTCTTTATTAATTGAAGAGAGAGAGATTGATTTGTTGTTCCATTTATTCATCCATTCATTGGTTGCTTCTTGCATGTGCCCTGACAAGGAATCCAACCCACAACCTTGGTGTATGGGGACAATGCTATAAGCAACTGAGCTACCCAGCCAGGGCTCTACTCTGCCGTTGTCTGAATAACCGGCTGGCAAGTTCACCCATTCATTAATGAACATCGTAACAGAGGGTGTCTTCTATCCCCAGCTGCCAGCTTACTTTAGTCTTCTTCCTATGAGTCGGTCATGGAGCTGGTGCATCTGGCAGATAAGCTGATAAAGGCAGAGAGAAGACGTAGTGTAATCATGTCAGTCCATGAAATGTCTGGCTTCATAGAACAAAAGACAGACTGGCCTGTTTTAATGGACCCAGCAACAGTTTAGATTTTTTTCTCCCCAAATCACCTTTGGGGGAAAAATAGTAGTTGTTAGCTGCTATTATTAAAACACTAAAAAATGGACATTGCCCATTTATTGAGAATATGTGATGTCCAGAGGCACTGGCATTTCTACTCTAATCTTCACAACAGTTCTCTCTGGAATATTTTAAACTCAGTCCATAGTTTCCTGAGTGTCTGTATCTGTTTTTAATGTGGTCCTCCAGTTCTCTCTATAATGTTTGGACTTCTATTATAGGGCATTATTTTTACATTAAGGGCAATTAAGATCCTTATGACCACATTCTGACCAGCTTCTGCCATTCACATCAGTACCTGCAGGAGACTGATGTGATCATAGACAGAGAGTGTCTGGCATCAACATCAAGCAAAGCATCTTTCACACCAAGTGGCTTTGGCATCTGGGGTGTTTGCAGATATTTGCTTCATTGACCCATGTTTTCCCATTCGAAAAAAACATTTATAAAGATCATTGTCTTTAGAGTCAAATAGGTCACAATTTTGATCTGTGTGATCTTGAATAAATTAACCTCTGTTTACCTCTCTTTCCTCATCTATAAAATGGGGGCATTAATACTTATCTTAAAATGTTATAGTCAAATATTAAATATAATAATGTTCACTAACAGTGCACAAGAGTTCTACTTTCTCAACATTCTCCCAACTCTTGTTATTTTGATTTTTTTTTTGGATGATAACCGTCCTGAAAGGTGTGAGATGATATCTCACTGGGGTTTGATTTGCATTTTTCTGGTAATTTGTGATATTCAACATTTTTTTTCATGTACTTGTTAGCCATTGATATGTCTTCTTTGGAGATATAACTATTTAGGTCTTTAGCACATCCTTAATTTGGGTTATTCGTGTTGGATTTTTTTTTTTCTTTTTTGCTATTGAGTTGTAGGAGTTCTTTATATGTTTTGAATATTAGCTCCTTATCAGTTATAAGGTCTACAAATAAGTTCTCCCATATAGTAGGCTGACTTCTCACTCTGTTGGTTATTTCCTTTGCTGTACAGAAGCAACGGTGCTGCTGCTATGGAAACCAGCATGGAGGTTCTTCCAAAAATTAAAAACGAAACTAGTATGTGATCCAGCAATCAAACTTCTGAGTACTTATCCAAAAGATTTTAGATTAGGAGTTCAGAGAGATATTAACATTCCCATGTTTATTATAGCGCTATTTACAATAGTCTAAATTGCTGAAACAAACTGAAATGCCCATGAACAGATGAATGGATAAGGAAAATGTGGTGTGTACATATAATAGAATACTTTACAACCTTAAAAATTAAGGAAATTCTGCAGCATGTGACAACATGATGAAGCTTGAAGACACCCTGTTACCATAGGCAGCCGTCAGTCAGAGCCTGGCCTGGCTGGCCACTTCAGAGGGGTGGGCTGCACAGGGGCTGTGCGGAGAGCGCCGGCACCCCAGGATCCGGGGGAACCCTGCAGACCCCGGTTGGCTCCCCTGGACATGCAGGCTCCGTGTCCAGCGTCGGGGGGTGGCTGTGGTCTGCGGCATCTCCAGGCTTCCTGATGGCCGGTCCTCCAGTCCTGGCTCCCCACCACCTTAGACAGTCAGGGAGCGCAGGGGAGTCTCCCCCATTGGCCAACACGGCACGGGGCGGGGTTCTGACTCCCAGCACAGCAAATGCCAGAAAGCTGAATGCCCTGCTGCTCCAAAGGCTAGAAAAGTGAACGGACAGGGCCTCAACGCCCAGAAGGATAGCAAGGGAATTGAACAGAAAAAAAGCCCTCCCCCTCCTTATTCCTTCAAGAACCATGGGTTGAGATAGAAGAGAGATGGTCTTTGAGATGAGAGTCCACCGTTCTCCCAGGTCACGGCACCTGGATAAACCTCCTTCCTTTTGCACCAGCCCTTGTCTCCTGAGTTTGGCCTTCCTTGTGGCAGGCAGTCAAACTTGCGTTTTTGGTTACAGTCATGCTCAGTAAAATAAACAGTCACAGAAAGACAAATAGTGCTCATGATTCCACATAATATGGCATAGCTGAAATCGTCCAATTTGTACAACCAAGGAGCGGGATCGAGGGAGGGGTCGAGGGGAATTAATCAGCGAGCATAGAGTTTCAGTTAAGGAAGGTGAAATGAACAAGCTCTGGAGCGCTTCTGTCTGAGCAACGTGGAGCCTGTAGTCAACAATAATATATTGTACTCTTAAAATTGTATAAAGAGAGTAGATCTCATTAATAGTGTTCTTATCTCAATGAAAAAATTAAAAAATAAATATAAGACAGCATGTTCTTAGAATACTTAGCATAATTAAATAACACTATTTGAGAAAGGATTATTTTTTATCAGTACAGTAGGATGATCCCTATGCTGACTGGGGGGGGGGGGGGGGGAGAGAAGCAGCTTATGGAGAGAAAATCACAAATAATACTGACAATTATTTTTATGTATGAAATTATTAGTGCATAAAGAAAAATTATTGGATGTTCATTTGCTAACATTAAGTTTGAGATAGGAAAGACATGGGAAAATATTTTGTGAATGACCTCTGACTTCCAGCCATTTATATTCAGTAACCTTCATGAAAATGACTGAAGACTCCATACATTTGTGATGTTTTTACTTGGAGAGCCTGTGCAAATCAGCATTTAAAAATAAATAACCCTTCCATCTTTTCACTGACAGTGTTCCACTAATTATCATACAGATTTATCACATGCTTAAATAGCTCAGTGGCGAAAGCCCATATAATATTTATAAAGAAATATAGAAGTTTTTAAAACATTCAAATATTGGCTTCAAACATTAAATATATATTTATAGGAGCTCTCAGGCCAGGATTTTTGCAAAGAGATTTCAAAGTTTCATACTGGAAAAATCTCCAGGGAGTAATTTTATTGTTAGAAGTCACTTAAACTGGTATTTGATATTTCACAATCTCTTCATGATCCCATTATGATGTATAGGCTTTGAAAATTTGGTAGTGGAAACTCCATCCTCATTTTCAGGCTTAGGAACTGCTGTAACTCCAAAATAGCCTTTTCAGTAATTTGGAAAATTGTTCACAATGCCACTCACTAAAAGCATTTACAATAAATATATATTATCACATTAGGACAAAGTTTTGGCTCATCAAAAGAAATTTAACCAAATGGAGAGATTTTTTGAAAATGAATGTATATATTCCAGGAATAGCTCATAGAAATATGTTGTCAGGGTCACTGCAATGAACATGTTGGGATAATTTTTTAATAATATTCTTCATTATTCACATTTTTCATGAACATGTCAGAACAGGAGAAAATGATCCAATTATGTACAACTATTAATATAAAAATTCACTATGCCATTTAAAAAACTCATTAGGTAAAAAAAAATAACATCAAATAAAACACTTAATGATACCATTTAAATCAAATTGGAAAAGGAGGGTTTATTGGTTAATGCAGATGAAATTCCAGCAGAAGTTCTGTCTTCTACCATATACAGGACTCAGGAAATGTTATCAAAGTTGTATGTGTGACTTAACATTGATATGCATCAGAATTTTAAATGGACTGATGAGTGGAGAGAAGGGGGAATAGATGGATGAATGTATGAAAAATCAATAGTGGGGTAATGTTAATCTTAGAATCCAAGTGGTTGACAATAATGTGATTACAGTAAAATAACTCTACCTTTTCTGTATATATGAAAATTTTCATGACAAATGTTGTTGGAAATATTATCAGAGCTTAGCTTCTCAAACTTGGCTCTCCTTATTTTGTCAAAAAAGTGTGTAGCAGCACTAGTCTAAATACTCTTAGGTGATTTTGACAGAAATACTAACAATCATCTCTATGAAGCTCAAGGAAAACATTTTAGTGAATTTCATGGGTTGTTATTGGATCACATGCCCATATCTGAACCAATCACTGCAGTTAGGAGGTTGCAATGCTCTCATTGGCTAGGAATGAATCATGTGCTTCATTCCTGGATATAGGCTGGACCCCACCTCAGAACAAAGGATTGAAAATTGGGGGAAGAGGCATGACTCTACCCAGCTACCAAAGTTGGAGGCTTTTTGTGGCTTCAAACTCAATTCCTGGAAAATTATGCGGATTTGATGTATAGACCATTCCACTTGTAATAAAAGATAATTTCTGATGCTAGAATGGAACTGTCTAGTCACCAAAAGCTATTTGTCCTCTCAACGGGGAATGCGATGTAATATAATCTGAGGCATTTTACTTGTTTTTGGAAGGCAGTGGTGTTATTCCTGGAAAAGCTGCAACAGATGAAATGAAAACCAGAGTATTCCAAGATTTTTGTGTATAAACACTGGCTCTGAAAAGTGAAAAACACTGAAACACTGTTGGGTGCGCTGCATTCTATATCACAACTAAGAAAATGATTCCTGAACATCTCTGTCCCTGGTCTATTCTTCAGTGAACACCTCTCTTGCAGTTTTGTTTTAGAAATAGACGTGACCCCCAAATATCACTCAGCAGGGAAAAAAAAAGGACTTTGACTAGACTGCAAGATTAACAATGTGCATTGAAAATTTATATGTGCGTAATTGCTATGGCCCTAGCCAAGCAACTCTAAATCTTTGACATGTTACTATAACACATACAATGTAATCTGGATTCCTGGAAAAGAGGTGGTAGGTTTTTTGTTGAAGGTATGGGTTGAAATTCCAGATTAACATTGGGAAGTAACTAAAAGTAAGCACCCTGGTTTTAATGAAGTTGGATCCCAGATGATTACTAGAGGATTAAGCAAATATTTGCTTGTAATGGTTATATAGCCTCATTTAGAACAGGTATGCATTAAATAGTTACAGAAATAGACATAGAAATTAAAAGGCTAAGCTCTAACTATAAATAATTATTTAGCTGCTTCATTTTTTTTAGGATTTATAGTCCACAAATTATTTCTTTACATTATCTCCTATGCCTCTGTGAAAGTCCCATAAATAAGTCATCACAAATAATATTAACCTCATTTAACAAATGAGGAATCTGAAGCTTAGCAAGTTGAACTGTCTTGCTGAATTCTAGTACAGCTAGTATATAGAGGATTAGATTTAAACTAAAATCTGAACAACTTGGACATAAAGAGGGTGTGGAAATATATCATAGACATTTAACTTAAGAAAATCCTCTTAATTTTTAATGTGTACATTGAACTTTCTCTGATTCCAAAAGAAAAATAAGTTTCATGAAGAACCCATCAATGAATTTAGTACTTTCCTTCTACAGGGTCTGGCACAAACCACACCCCTCTTTTACTACAAAATCTTTTATTACAAAATCCTAAGCATGGGATTCTGTAGCATAACAATATCACACTCAAGCAACCATAGGATATTTTAGGTGAAATGTTCAAATTAAAACTATAAATTATTACACTCACATTATTACCCTACCAACCATACTCAGACATGCCTTACTTCTGCTGGACCATGTATAGTTAGCTCCTGGGCAAAGCAAACTCTTTAACTCTATGCAATTGGTAACCTCAGAAATATAACATCTCTGAGTAATAGATTATTCCAATTTCTTATGGTGAATTTATCACCATGACTGAATATATTAGATATGATATTGTATGGATAAAGGAGCTCTCCGTTATGGAGTGGAGATGATCAGAGTGGTGCACGCAAGAAGGACAGATGCCTTCTTTTTGTCACCTTCTTTTTTGACACATTGCAGGCGTCAGTCTACTCAGAATACTTGTGCCACGCCTTAATTTCATATGCAACTCACACTTATTTTCTTTCTTTATGCTCAGTTCAGCTCTTAGTTCACCTAGACTTCCTTAGTTCACCTAGGTATAGGGTTTGATGGGTTTGGTTACAGATTCTAAGTCTCGGAAGCATACTTAGAACGCTTTCTCCATGAAACCACAAGAAAGAGAACTATTCATAATTAACAGAATTGTCCAAATTGGACATGTCATCTGGCTGTGACCACACTCTTTGTGGTTAGGCTTGGTCACCTGGATTTAAGATGCTAGCCTCAGACAAACCTTGGAGAAGCAGTCCGATCGTCTTTGTTCTCCTCAATTTTGTCATGCTCTGTAGCAACGTGCTTCCTCAGCTGTCCTGTTTCAATTGCGCTTTACCTCAGGTCCTTTTTCCATAGGCAGACAATGGAAGAGCAGATGGCACTTTTTCTAGCATATTTTAGCCAAGATTCCATTCCCGAAACACTAGCTGTTCTTGTTCACTGGCCCTAAAAAATGACGGAGTTCATCTCACTTGATTTCACATCAATTATATCTTTCTGACTTAGAAAACCCTTGCTGTAACAGTCTATTTTTCATTTCTGATAATAGTGAGTTCTAACTCTACACCAGGGCTTTTACACTCATTATGTCCCCTGCTATCACAAATCTGCTAACTAGACACTCTTATTATCTCCACTTAATATCCTTTTCGACCTCATTGTTTAGCTTGAAAGAAAAATAGTCACAAAAAACTCTAAATTCTAATCAATGCTCTTAATGATTATGTGAACTCAAAGAAATAATTATTTTACTTTAAAATATTTAAAGTGAGGATGTAAGACAAGAATGAGGAAAAGCCAACACATCAAACTAATGCTCCTACTTTCTCTTCTTTTACCCAGGACAGACTTTGTTAATGATGTCCTACATTCCTCTCTTCATAGGACTAAAGATACAGCTCTTCAGGCGGTCATTCTTATTTTAAACTACATACAAATTATATAGATAGATACAGATATAGATATAGATATAAATATAGATAGATATAGATTAGATATAGATATATAGACATAGATATAGATAGATATAGATACACACACACATGTGTTGCTATGACTTGGATATCAAAAATGTTTCCTCTAGCTCTTACATTATAGCTCTGAAGCTATATCTGCCTCCCTGGATTTTATATTGATTTAAATGTTATTATGCATATAGATAATTGTATCAAATATCTTTCAGATGTCAATCACTATGATGCATATTTAAAATGCAAAACTGAACAAAATAGTCTCTTGCCTCAAGTGCATATCTAGTTACAACTTTCATTGGTTTAAAGCACTTATTTTCATTGGGATAAGAGCATGTTGAAATTTACTCCTTAGTTAAATTTATGTGAAGGGAAAAGTCATTGATTATCTGAATTTTAAGCATAGATTTACTCATTGAAAAGGTTTTCATGATGACAAACGTAATGGACAGATCTGTTGCCTCAAGATACTCTTGGCCTTGTGTTTGGTTTCAGCCATGACCAAGGCGGACACTTTTTAGGGTTGCCACTACTTTTTTCCTGCTAGTAGCACTTCACTTCGAGTGCCGTGACTGCATATTCCCATGTCCTGCCCTACGTGTTATCTGACGCAGCAGACACTGCTGGATTTGGAAAGCATCTCTCTGTCCCCCAGCCTCTTTCCTTTTCCTCTGCTCTCAATCCTACCACCACACAGGATCCATTTCCTTTTATAAGAGAACAACATAGAATCCAAGTTCACAATAGTCACAACGTTTGAATGGCAGGAGACTAAATTGTTTCACAGTATGTTTGTCTTTTGGCTTAAACTCAGAAGGTCCCTGGGTACCCAGCATCTCAGGAATGAGGTCGTGAAGCGGAAACTCAATCTAGGGTCAACTCTTAGCAAAAATGTGACATTGCCAATGTTTGGTTCTGGCTCAGCAAAAAGCTATCAAGACAGAGGTCATTTGGAAGAGTTGGGGATGAGAGATTTAAAAAAAACTATCTGGGAGTGGGACAGATGCTTGAGAGTAGTTCAAGCAGTAGGTGATGGGAAGAAATCCAGCCAGACACAAAAATACTCAATAGATGGCCAAAGAGGATATAGCACCACAAGCCAACATGGCAAGCAAAAGGAAAGGCTTTAGTGGAATCACCAATAATATTTACTGAGTTCTGTACTTTCACTTTTCTCCTTTGATATGGTAAGTTCATTGACAACAATAGATATGTCTAATCCACTTCTAAATTCTGTTACTTAAGACTTGGGATTTATTAAATGTTCCACACATGCTTAAGCAATTCACATAGGAAGTAAATGAATCCTAGCATTCCACCACTAAACAATCTTTAAATTACCATATTTTCTTCTTCATGTTCTCTGTCAAGATTTACCTTTTTAACAAGTACAGCATTTCTTTTTTATAAGGATTATTTTACTATCTAAATTTTATGTAAAAAGAGTGATATTTGTTCAAAGAATGATAAAGGAGATTAACATGGGTTATGTGTCAGGGCGTCCTAAAGAAGGCTAACAAGGGGTGAAAGGATTTTTTTAAAGACTAAATCCACAAAGGGAATGGGAAGTTATGAAATATGAATAATGGCAAATGTTTACTGAAAAGTATGGTATTATGTTACCAAACTATTTATCTCAGAGTTGTAACTTATCACTTAACACTGAATGTCTGAATGTCAACTGTTGCAAAGATGCCAAAGCATTTAGAAAATATAACCCATTAAAAGGCCATTCTTGTTTGTCATCTTTATTTGGCATGTTTTCTTAAAAAAAAATTGATCAGCTATTTTCAAAGTTCCAAAGACCATGAAATACATTTAATGAAGCTCTGAGAGGGTGCCTTGATGCAGTGACTTCTATGCATGAAAGTCACTACATGACAGTTAGCTTTTCTGAAACTTAGGTCTTATATAACTGCTATAACTGGGGATCTAGAATAATTTTTCTTTAACACAAACAATACCTTCGAATAAATTGTCCAGTGGCTGGAATACAGAAGTCAAATTACATTCTCCTCCCGTCATCTTCTTTGTCCTCTCTATCCTTTTTGATACTGAGAAGGTGGGAAACATCTGGCAGTTACAGGTGGATGTGCTAGAAGTGAATGGAACTCTTAACATTAGTATATGAGCCAGTCTTCAATGCAGAAGCACATTTCCAGCTCTGAGGAAGATGGTCTCCAGAATTGCACAGGAATAGTATCCTGCCTCACTATTTGAGGGGAAATATGTCCCCTTGTAGCTTTAGGAGAAAGATGGGAATAATGTGAGCAGATTTCAAATTTATGGTTAACGACGCTGGAGAATTTGGTTAGAAGAGCAAGATCATCAGCAGTGTTGCCACACCACAGTGTCCTAAGACTAGAAGTAATTAGGAGCAAGACTGGTCTCCAGAAAGGGGCCAAGTGGGAGAATCTCTGAACAGGAGACCTTTCAGCAACATACAGCTAAGTTGTCATTACACAAAAGGCATTCTCTATTGATTCCTCTCGCTCCCAAGTCCTCACAATACTTCTCCCCACTTTATAGCTAAAAAGCTACAAATCAGAGGCAACATAGTGGAATAAGAATTGCATCATTTCATCCAATCATTATGTAATCTTGGTTATGATAATTCCTGTCCTTGAGTTTCCTTATTCCCATCTGTAAAAGAAAGAAAATAAAAATCATGTCTCTCAAAAGCATGCATCATGATCTATCACACTACATTAGACTAAATATAGGACTGGGACAAAGAACACATGCAGAAAGGGAGATAAAGAAATGAATGACTCAATGCAATAATTTTATCCCTTTGTTAACAACTGTAAATTTCTTATACACTAACAATCTTATCTTTGGAATTATGAGCCCCAAATTCCTGGTCCCATTTTTTTTCTTCAAGTAAATCCACACACAAGTGCTGAGAATTCAGTAAAGACCACACAACACAAGTTTTCTCTTGACCCTTACAGACAATTTACTTCGTTCCTGATCCTGTCTGCAGCCTATACCATTTATTTTAGTGACAGCCAAAGAAACTTGGGATTAGCCATTAACCAATAAAGAGCACAGCTCCCAAGATTCTCAGCAATGCCACGTGGAAGTGCAAGTCATCACACATAGTGGGCTCCCTGGAGTAAGAGACCACGTCCTTGGTCAATGAGGTGAGAATAAGGCAAAGGGTAATAAGCACAATACAGGTTTTCCTCATTTTATTCCCCTCTGTTGCAAAGTGAGGCCTGCTGAAGGATCTATGACACATTTTAGAGATAAGTTGATAGTTAAAATTATAATAGCATAGCCTACAAGATTTAACATTTCAATCATGTCCATATCATTCATTCATTTTTCCAGTCATTTGGTTTTTTTAACAAATATTTGCTGGGTAGCATCTTTGTGTCAAGTTTGGTCACAGCCACCAAGGATCCAATACCAACAGGGTCCCTGACCCAAAGGAGCTCCTACTGTGGAAGGGGATACAAATGGTAAACGCTTATTCCATTTTTTTTCAATAAATATTTTTATGTGCCTAATAATTATAGGCAGGGAGTGTACTGGCTACTGAGGACTTGAAGCTCTGAACAGAAGTGCATGGAGCTCATGAGTTCTTACCTAATTACGAACCAATCAGTGTGCAGTGTAATCTTCAGAAGGGGTCTATGCAGGCTCTCTGTAAGTTCCTTTAGCTGGTCAAACTCATTGTCATCTCCCTGTGCCCTCTGGCCGCTCTGCTCCTCGGTTCTGGACATGGCAGCCTCTTTCTCACGCTCAGAGCTCAGTGCAAACCTTACTTCCTCAGAGGTAAGAGCTCTGGCCCCCCAAGAAGAAGCAAACTTTGTCTCTTCCCTTGGTTATGTGTTCCTATTAATTTGTTGTATAGATTTCAAAGCACTTGCTAGAAAAACTCTTATGTTTATGCATCTGTTTGTCTGTTTGAGAGCAGAGGATATGAGACGAATGTGTATTCTGGGGTGAGTAAGAATGTAGAAACGATGCTAAAACGGTGGCTGCTCGGCTGTGGGAGTGAGAGGATGCTGACGACCAGCATCCTGCCTGGAGGGTCTGCATAGCTGGCGGGGGCATGTGAGGTTGCTAACCAAGGAATTGGGATGAATGAAGGGTACTGGGCACTGGGACCGAGGAAAGGAAATCATCTGGTAAGAACTGGCTGTCTTTGCAGTGGCCTGAGGATATTAGAAAGAAGCTAAATAACACCCAACTCTCAACCACGCACTCGGGAGAGTGTTTGGAATGGGATATTGGGAGAAATTAGCACAAAGGTGATCATCCAGTTTACCTTTGCAAGAGCAACATAGATTCTGCAGGTGCCTTCTATCACAGATGTCCCTTATGTATGATGACAGAGCATTCTTATTATCGAAGGATTTCCTAAAGTTAAGCTGTCACCAGTTCAGGAGAGAGGTCAATTCACCCCTAGCTCTGAAGGTTGGTAACATAGCAGGAATTTTATCTCCATGTCTGTAATTACCATCTGGAGAATTTACCCAGGATCCATTTACAAGTGGAACGTCTAAGGCTATAGCAACACGCACACCTGGGTTTAAATTGCACTTCTCTGTCACTAGAAGTGTCTGCTTGACAATTTTCTGAACTCCTCTGAGCATATTTTCTTCGTCTTAGCAGAGAGGGATAATAATGAATTGACAGCGTTGCTATAAGGATCACTCATAGCAGCTACAGGGCCTAATGCAGAATGAAATAGTCAATAATGGCGCTCAGTTAATGTGGGGACTATAACGATATCATTACGCCGTTAAGGCTCAAGTCTTCCTTGGGAGAATAAAAGTCAGGTCTCCTGGCTTTCAGAAAGAGTGCAGGACGGCGTTTCTACCCCAGCGCTTATTCATCGCGAGGGAGACCGTCGCCCTTTGCAAAGGGAACGCCAGAACGAAAGGGCTGGAATGAGTTATATTTTCCTATTTCTGTGCCGTCCGAAAGGTGTAATGCTATCAGTGGAGATAATACTGCCTGTAAATAGCTCTGAGTGAATTTGGCTGGCAAAATCGCAGGAGAAGATTGACAGGATCTTAAACAGCAGTAGTCAGGGAGGCTGTGGCTGGGGTATTGACAGCGAGTGATTTCGTGAGTAATGAAGAAGGTTACGTGATTAAGTTTTCCGAAGCGCGCAGCGCCCGCCGTGTGCACCGGCTGCGCGTCGCCACCCTTCTGCGTCGCTGACCGGCCTCGCTGCTTTTCAGGCGGGATCAATAGGATTAGAGGCTTTGCACAGAAAGCCTGCCTGTGGTTTCCTGTTAAGGGTGTAGGGTGCCTTAGAGGTCTCCTCTCCGACAGTCTGCACCATCCCGTGGATTAATCGCATAAAAAGCCAGCTCTCGGTTCTATTTTATGTCAATTTTCCTCCTACTGCTTTTTTTCCCCCCAAACCTTAGACTTAGATTCCTGCCCCCTCCCCCGCACCCCCAGAAATAAGCTAGTGCCAAAGACAGCATCCAGTATGGGTAAATCCTACAAATTTTTTAAGGTATATTCCCCGGGTCGTCTCCACCAGGGAGCCTTGATGGGGGTCACAGACTTGGTAAGGATGTAATCCTGTGTTCCCAGCTCTTCATACATTTTGCCAACTGGCAAATTATCTGCCTATAGCACTTTTCCCCACTGGATTGCTAGATTCTCTGGGACAGAAACTGTACTTTATTAATCTTTGCGACTCCTATATACATAATGATATATAACCTATAGTGTGTGTTCAATGAGCATTTGCTGAGTTTATTAAATCACATGATCAATAACCTAAATGCAATTATCTTACTGAATTCATTTGGGGAAAAAAACAGGAAATAAATCTTTGTACCAATCCCATGGGGTTGTTGTAATGATTAAATAAGTTTCCGAGAGTCTTAGGAACAGAGCCTACAGGAGTGAGCAGTGGGGCTAGTATTCAAATGCGCGTTTGTCTGAATTAAAAGTCCATACAATGGGCCATTTTCTTTCACTCTTTCTGGAAATGACATATTGCATTAGTTAGGTACATTACATTCACTTTTTTAAGTCTCTCTTTTTTTTCTTTTTCAATTTAAATAGGTTCTCACCGTACTCCTCTGAAACCTAATTTACCTGTCTCTAATTTAGGTTAAGTAGTGCCTGCACTGCATACCTATAAAGTTCGATGACTGGATGCAAGGTCAAGTGAACATGACAGACAAATCAAAGGGAGATGAGAACATTTAAATCAGTCCAATTACTCCATCTTCTTCCACCTGGGAAAATGCCTTCTTCTTATAAACATGACATTAATAGCAACCAGACGTGTGTCAAAGCCAAAATCGCGTTCTCCTCTTTCCATGCGCAACGTCAGCTATTAATATTCCTTATGCTTAGGCATAGTAGGCCAGGCCTGATTACACTCACAACATCGCCTCGCCAGATATTCCAGTGCCGCAACCCAGCTGCCTCCACTTGCGTTGGGTGCTGGCGGAGACTTCCACTGTCTTCTTATGTGCCTGGCAGGTAATCACAGGTGGAGAGAGGCTGAAATTATCTTCTAAACTCATACTCCTATATTAAGTTATCTAAAAATTTCAGTCTCTGAAGGGAAGAAAAATACATGTAGCCATTTATAATCCAGCAGACAACCCTTATTACACAGCCCAATGCGGTTTATATTTTGGACTTCCTACATTTGTGCCATGTAGAAAAGTTTCTCTGTTATTTTGTAATTGTGTCAGATTGATCAGTTAATTCATGATGACAAACAATTACTGAGAAAGACTAAATACATTTTGCAAGCAGAACCCCCTTATTAATATTGTGTGTTCATTATAAATACATTAAAAGCCTATATCCTATGAAATTATTTAAGCTGAATGAAACAGTATTTGTCATGACTCTGAAAATTCTATAATATCCAAATGATGTAGAAACAAGTTTCAGTATTTTTATTTTGCAAACTATAAAACCCATATTTAATTCATAGAAATACTTAGAAAACAATATTCGCCACAATGTAGTCTGTGTATTCATTCGCGTATCCCCAAGGCAAGGTCCACAAAATGCCTATTTATTTGCATATAACATTTGTTTGTGTGTATGCGTGTTGTAATATTTGCATTCTTGTGGGGTTAACAAGTAATGAATAAATAATGCATAACATAAATAAACAGACACATGATGTTTCATATTTCAAAAGTAATTATAAATAATGAAGGGCAAGTTGATAGACATATACGATGACACAGGAAGGAGCCTAGACTGATAACGTGATATTTGCGTAGACATCTGAGTAGATTGAGAAACATGGGTCATGGAGGTACTTGGAAGAATATTCACCGTGGTAAGTGGCAAAATAAGTAAAGATGAAGACAGATATTTAGGAGAGGGGAGGAGAGAGAGTGTGTGTTTGAAATAATGATCTTTAATTCTCTCTAACATTTAAGATAATGCAATTATTATTTAGTATCCCCTGCTAGAGAAACAGAATACGCGTTGGTGAGGATGTGAAGAAAAGGGAAACCTTGTGCACTGTTGGTGGGATGGCAACTGGTGCAGCCACTGTGAAGAACAGTATGAAGCTTCCTCAAAAAATTAAAAACAGAATTACCACATGACCCAGCAATTCCACTTTGGGGTATTTATCCAAAGAAAATGAAAACACTAAGTTGAAAAGAATAGCCGAGATATGGAAGCAACCTAAGTGTCCATCAACAGATAAATGGATAAAGAAAATGTGGCATATATATAACAACATAGTATTCAGCCATAAAAAATAATGAAATCTTGCCCTGACTAGTATGGCTCAGCTGGTTGGACATTGTCCCGCAAAGTGAAAGTTCTTATTGTTGCTATAACAAATCGCCACAAGCTTGTTGGCTGCAAAGAGCAAACATTTATTATCTTACAGTTTTGGAGGTCAAAAGTCTTAAAAATCAAGGTATTAGCAGGGCCGCATTTCTTCTGAAGCCTCTAGAGAAGAGTGCAGAATTTTTCTCTTTGCCTTTTTCAGCTTCTAGAAGGTTCTCGCATTCTGGGCTCATGGTCCTCTTCCCCCTTCGGAGCCAGCAATCTCATCGCTGTGCTTCCCTCATCAGGTTGTCTCTTCTGACTCCAAACTATCTGCCTCCTCTTAGAAAGACCTTGTGATTGCATTGGGTCCAACCTAATAATCCCAAGACCTTTAACTTTGTTACATTGGCAATGTCCTCTTTGCCAAGTATAGTAACAAATTTGCTGGTTCCAGGAATTCGTATGTGACTACATATGGGGCCATTATTCAAAGTACCACTCCGTTCTTAACTATCTCTCTTCTCTGGGTAACTTGTCATTTTGGAGATATCAGCCAAAGTTTCCCTTCCTTGAAGATGCTTCCTATGACCCCTAGTGTCAAGCAGGCAGTGCCATATGTTCTTAGAGAACTACCTTTCTGCCATTTACAGCACGACTCTTGGATGTTTATACATTGTGTGTCTCTCCTGACCTGAAGTATGAGCTTTACAAGGTCAAGGAATATGTTCAGTTCTACTCACTATATATATCCCAAATGCCATTCACAGTGTCTGGAGTATGGTAAGTACTTGGTAAATATTCCTTCTGTGAATGAATGAACCATGAGCAACTGCACTCTAACTTTTCAGGAAGGTCTCAGTTCCATGCCTCAGAGATGAGAGGTTGAATCTCAGTGGCACCAAAGAACTCTCCATAAACGTTTATCAGATAGCATATCAAGAATTTACTCTGATCAACTCATTTCATTATGTCATTGTTCCACTACAAATTTCCATTAAAAAATAGGTTAAGCAATAACCCACTACATTAATTATTCTTCTAAAACTTTCACTTGCCCTCCATACAGACTTGAATTAAATGAGTTAAATGAAATAAATACAGCCTCTAGCTATGGCATGTAAGTCTACAACATTAAAAATGCACATTATTCTATTTTCGCTTTAAAAAAAAAAAACTGCATCTGGTTTTTTTCTTCTGGTTGTCCTCATTTTGCTTGCATGCGATGCTAGCTGCAGCAAGTTGGGAAGTAGATTCCTGTAAGCATTATGCATTATTTAGTGTGAATTTACATACTGTTCTGTGTTAAGTGCTTTACAAGTGCCCTATCAATACAGTGAGTTGTTTGACTGCTTAGGAAGAGAGGAAAAGCAAGTTTGGGGAAGGAATTTGCAGGAAGACACAGGTCTAATTCTAAAATGCAACATTCCTTCTATTGTCCTTCTGATATTTCTGAACTCTATTCTTGTGTTGATTTGGACATCTTAGGTGGATTAAAACTGTATGGTACTTCCATTTATATTTACTGTTTTATATTACTATAATATTATATTGAGATGTTTCATATAAGTTTCCATATTGTCAACTTTCCCTCTAATGTTCATCTTCAACATTTTGTGCACATGTAACATAACATAATAAAATAATTTACATGGAAGTTATATTCCAAAAGTAGCCCACAGAAGGAAGAATGAGGTAAATATATTAAGAATTTTTATATACAAAATATGCAGAAAAGCAAAATGATGTTGGACTATAGATGGTTTCCAATGCCACCTGGAAAGTGATTGTCTGTTTTCTTAAAAAATTAAAGTCATATTGAGGATTTCTAGGTAGGAAATGGCAAAGAAGAGTTGAGCTTTAGAAAGATAAATACCATTGGTGGTGAGTAAGGACTGAATGAAAAAAAAGAGGAATACACTTAGGAGCTCATTACAAGTGTCTGAGCTAGATCCAGTAAGACTTTAAAGTAATTAAGAAAACTTACTACCACTTTAAGCCAATAGCAGCAAATTTTTAAAATTTTTGAAATGATAATCATTTTTCCTGGATTAATTTATTCTAAAGATGATGATGATATATCTTGAAAGTCTATTTATAGTATGAAGTCAGGTGTTTTTTGTGTTTTTTAAATTAATTTATTTATTTTTCCAAATACATTTGTCTCTGCCTTCCCCCCACCACTTTCCCCTGCCCCTCCCCCTCTCCCTCCCTCAATCCTTCCCCACTTTGGCTTTGTCAATGAGTCCTTGCTATATGTTCCTTGACTTGCCCCTTCCCTTCCTTTTCCCCTGCCCACCCTTCTCTCCTTCCCTCTTGTCTCTGTTGGTTTCTTTTTCTTTCAGTGTTGCTGGTCTTATTTTCCTTGCATCTTTGTTTTGTTGGTTAGGTTCCGCTTATAGGTGAGATCATATGGTATTTGTCTTTCACCCCCTGGCTTATTTCACTTAGCATAATGCTCTCTAGCTCCATCCATGAAGTCAGGTATTTAAAAGAATACTAACTCTTATAGAAAATGAAATATTTTTGTATTTGGCAACGTCCAATATGAAGGCAACATCTTGCCACCATATTCAAAGCACAAAGTGATACGTAAGATCACCCTAGTCCCAAAACCTTTGTCTTCATGCTCTAGAAGTTCCACTCATATATCCACAGGGGAACATAAAGGTTTGTACCTGCTTCCCATAATGGTATATGGCTTCCTTTTCTCACTATGTGCTAAGATAAGATGACCAGTTCTATGTCTAATTCTTGAAACCAATATACTATGAAATGAACTTGGAGGTCTAATGAAAAATTCAAATTTTACTTTCACAAATTCTTAAAAGAAAGGAAAAAATGAATATTTACTTTTCTGACATACTTTTAGATAACTGAAATTGCTCATTTTAGAATGTGTTCTAGGTGTTATATCTATTTTAAACTCCTTAATTCAAAAACCTCTTGATAAAGTGTTGTACTTGTGAGTGCAATAATCACAAATCTGCTAACTAGACACTCTTACTATCTCCACTTAAGAGAGGAAATGGTGGCCACAAAGGCAGTCAGTGCCCAAGTCTCCAAGTTCACATTGCATTTGGCATCAACTGCAGGGTTCTCCTAGCCCAGTCCACCAAAATGACCACTGATGAAGAAAGACCCTGCAGAGGTAAGCTCCTAGGCCAATGAGAGAGGGAAGGGTGTCTTCCCCCAGACCCACTGCCATCTTTCATATTCTTAAAGAACTTTGGCCATAAGAAGTTTTAGGCATTTAGTGGAATGATGTAATATATTGGGGTTTTTCTCAGCTTATATTCCTCTTTTTTCCATTTTATTGACAGTGGTTAACAAAGTTATGCAGTTTTCAGGTGTACAATTCTACAACACATCATCTGTACACTGTATTGGGTATTCATCACCCCAAGTCAGGTCTCCTCTATCTACCATCGTTTATCTTATTTGGTTCAAGCTAAAATGAAAAACATGCCACGGAGAATATCCCATGCATAACCTGAATTGGGGTAGAGAATATATTTTTTTCTCCCAAGTGGCCAAGGATTTCCACAGGAGTGGATCACATTAGTCTGAGAAGGAGACTAGGATCACAGCTATTAATAATGGGGAAACTTCAATAACTGTAGCAAAATACAGCAATCCTAACTTGTGTGGAACAGGAGGCACAGGGCAGGGGAGAACAGCATCTTCCTCTTTTCTGGAAACTAGCATCACAGCCAGAAAACTGGTGCCTGGTAATATGGAAATGAAGCACATTCTCCTTTGTTTTAATTTGCCTCACTTGTTTGCAAGTGCAGGGTGGGGCAAAATAGGTTTACAGTCGTTCCTATGGAAAAACACTACATTAATTAATAAATAATACAAAAATAAACTCTGTGTTTGGTGTACTCACAATTGTGAATCTACTTTTGCTTCACTCTGTAAAAAATGACTTAAAGGGTATGGATAGAAATTTTGGGAGGAAACAAAGTTCTTCAAATATTAGAGCTCTCTTTGAAGATATCAGCTGTGAATCTTAATCAACTCAGATTACCTAAACCCAGGGCTTAGCTCATACCTTGTCAAAAAGAATTTTCCATCTAAGAGTGTAGCCAGACGTACATGTATATGCATTGTCATCTGAAAGTGATGTTTGCTGAAGAAGTAGGACCTAATCTTGGCCTCAACTTTGTTCCCATGGCGTGGACATTATATTGCAGTTCTGAAAGGAGCCAGTCAGGTTTCTGTCTAGAATCCTACCCTGTCATCATTTCATCCCAATGACCATTAATCTGTTGGCCACAAAGTATGCACCTACTGTTTGTGAAGTACACAATGTGTTTGCAAATCCATTCAGTAAACAAATGGGGGAATACAATGGTCTTGGATATTAAGTAGGACTTTCTTGATCATAGAATGCTTAGCACTTAGCCAAATAAATGCTGATAGAAGCTATAAATGTGTGAGGACATGAACTGTGCCAGTCCTCTTTGGTCCACGTTCACAATCTCATACAGTACGACTCAGGGGTGTCCTACGTTTTGGTGTCTCTGTGCTACACAAGAAGACAAAGAGTTGTCTTGGGCCACACATTAAATACACTGCAACACACAATTCTCATAATGTTTTAAGTAACTTTACAATTTTGTGTTGGGGCACATTCACAGCCACCCTGGGCTGCATGCAGCCCACGGGCCACAGGTTGGACACCCCTGCTAGTACGTGGTATACAGTGGCCACCCATGTGATTGCTACAATGAATTAGACCAAGCTGACCTGAATGCAAAGTTGGCAGGTTGTAGGAACAATCTGACTTTCCGGTAGTATTCTTGCTGATTGTGTTACTGGTGTTGCTGGATGTAAAAAATTTAGATAGCAATAAAAATAGTTTAAGAGGCCCTAAAGAGATGCATGCTTTGGTTTAAAGCTCTCCGGATTTCCATGCCAATGGATTTGTTTGGGTAATTGTCAGTGAGGATTTTCTTGTAACACTAGGGACTGTTCAGTTTAATTGTGTTGCATCTGGCGCTGACTCTGTGTGCCTTGGATAAGGCTGAAGCATTCATTGCTGCTTTTCATCTTTCATCACACAGGTATTTTCGCTCTGTAATTTCATTATCTATTTGTTTTCAACTATCATGACCTTCACTAGGCTTTGATTACATGCTATTCTTAATATTTATCCTTCATACTAACCTCATGAGATCAAAATTATTTTAATTCCTATGATACAGAATTGGAAACTGAGACTCAGATTAGGTGACTTTGCCCAGGGTCACACAATTAGTACATGATAAAACCAGGTTTAAAATTCTAAAGGTCATATTCTTTACTTAATAAAACAAGTTTTGTCAACCTTCATCACCTCTTTACCTCTTCATTTTTTTTGCCATATCTACTAACCATGTATAACTTACCTAAGTTATTTAAGCTTTATTTTAAAAGTAATTTAGTCATTTTATTAATTTGAAAATTTTATTTTAATTTATATCTGTTACTACCATGTATGTAAAACCAATTTATTTGCCAGAAAGAGAGAGATACCATAAATACACTACTATAAAAGGAAAACAATGTGACCACATTCTGACGGAGCACTGATGCCTACAGGAGGGCTCTGAACTTGACACCTGTTACAAAGCACAGGTTTTTTTAAAGGTAGTTTAAAAAATGGAGACATCTGTAACAGTGTCAGCAATAAAAATAAAGTTAGAAAAAAAGAAAACATTAGGTGTTTGAGGCATGTTATCATCATTGACATTCTCTCTTAATCAAGAGTAAAATATAATTGGAACAGGAGTAATTTATGATATGATTTAATATTTTTTAATGTTGTGTTTATAAGCCACAGAGCTCTCCCGTCTAAGTCATGACTTGGGCACCACACTTTGGAAAACATGGGAGTTCCACACCCACCATTTAGGTAAAGCTCTTTAAGGGAGCAAGTGATCAGTTGCTTCAAGTAGAGAACAAACTGTGACCCCTCCAGTGGGGAAAATAACCACTAATTCCGCCATTCACATTGCTGGCATTTTTGCACTGCCAGCTACCTTCTGGGCAGAGCATCCATTAAACTAACAGCAGATAAAATAGGCAACAGCATGTCAGCATGGATGGAGTTCAGCCTGTTCATGAAGAAGTTGCAATAATCGGAAACTCTTTCTTCTACTCCTGGTCTTTTTTTGTTTGTTTGTTTTCTTACCACTCAGACTGCATTCTCTCCCTCTTACTCTTCCAAAGGAGAAGAACAATCATCAATGGCTATTGGCAGTTGCAAAAGCAACACCAAAAGCCGGCTTCACGGTCAAGAGAGAACACTGCACCTCTTCCTCATGGTTTCGGGTACTCTATACGATCAGAGAAACTTCTCTAGCAACGAACTATAGAAATGATCCCTGAAAGTATAGTCTTCTACTCATAGTGTCATACTTTTAAGTGTCGGGTGTATTCTCCTAGGTTAAACCTACTTTTACCTCTCTAGTGAGTTTGACTCCCTTGAGCATGACAACAGCCTATATTATAGCTTGCAATTTCACTTGTTATCTGATAAATATGGAAATATTTTCCTAAATAATTAGTTCCACATTTTAGAGAGAAACTTTCCCAAATCTACCAATGTTTAAATCCTCAAATTCCAATAGACTTTCTGAGTAGACTACTCTGGATTCATTATATATCACGGAAGACATGGGTCCTCTTGTCCAGTCAGCAGCCTCTCTGAATCAGATAATGAAAAATTGCTTTAAAATACTTAATTTTCAGACAGTTGGGAAGAACTAAAATAAAAACTCTTATTGGGATTTAAGGCCCTTTTACTGTCCAGTCTTACATAAGCATCATGCTCTGCTGGCTCTAAGCTCCAGTCATACAAGCTCCCAGGGTTTTGTTTTGCTTTGTTCTTAATGCTGCACAATTTTTTATTTCTTTGGTCCAAAATTCATGCTATGACCCTTTTCCTGTCTCATCTACCAATTCAATCTCAGCTCTTTCTACAGCAGAAAAGAAACCCCTTATAAGATAGCAGAAGCTCAGGTCTCTGGGTTTATAGACTTTTGTACCACCCTACACATTTTTCCACTGGGGACAGCAAAACTACAGCCACATAATTATGTAACTTTTAATTAAACGGCCTCTCTCCTCATTCTATGAGCTCATAAAAGGAAAACCAGGATTTTCTAATTTTACTACCATATTCCTAGTGCCAAGCCCAGTGTCTGGTGTAGAGTAGAAGCTCGTGAGATAGTCACTGGATGCCAATCAATGCGCACATGGACGTACAAATGAACAGATGGATGGCAACTCTTCGGGGATTTATATTTAAGGAGGAAAGAGCATTTTCCAGATAACCACAATGGTTTCCATATATAATGCATCAGACATTAAATACGGCACAGTTAAAAGTGGCATATGCAGGGACGAGTAGGTGAGATACAGGCAACTCTGCTGAAGCTGGATTTCATTTTATTTTTTATTTCTTGCTCTCGTAGGGTAACACCTGTGCACTGTTCTTGCTAATTAGCATCACCTGGCGGTGATTGCTTAAGGAGAGCCTGTGAATTAAGATCTTGATTGGATGACTATTCGAGATCCATTTTTTTCCCAACATTTTCTTTTTCCTTTGTAAATTATATGTGATTCTTTTTTTTTTTTTTCGTTCTCCCATTTATGGAACTTGACAATCTGCTTTATGTATTTCCTTTGAATCAGCACTAAGGCTGCTATCAGTCAAAATCATTTGGCAAAACATGATGTTGGCCATGGAACAGCAAAAAAGGTTTCAAGGTGAAGAAAGGCAATCATGGGGTTTGCAGGCCCCGATGCTTGTCATTACTGTGCCCTTCGCCCCGCCTGCGCGCCTCCCTACGCCCCTCCCCTCACCCACCTGCACCGTGCTCACCCGTGTATCTCACATACCCATGTGTTTTGGACATGAGGTGAGGAGGTGGAGGAGGGGGAATGGGAATGTAATAGCGGGTTTGGGAGAGCAGGGGAAACGCGAAGCAAGAAAATAGATGAGAGCAGCAGGAGGCGGTGGGAAGGCCTGCTGAGAGTGGAGACAGGCAGCATTTATATCCCAACCTTATGTCTCCCAGGCCAGTGCTGGCTCTGTGTTCTTCCTTGCCATGCTGGTGTTCCCTCTGTCTGGAATGTCCTTGTCACTTGGAGTATTCGCGCTGTCCTCCAAGACCCAGCTCAAAAATCACCTGTGACCCCCACATTGACCAGTCCTGCCTCAATGTCCTATTTTGTTTTTACAGTAATTTTAATGTATGTGTTTATATGTCTCATTCCTAGTAGACTCTAAGTGCCTGAGAAGTAAATATTTGTTTATTCATATACATATTCCCAGAAAGTGCCTGGTAGGGTAGATGCTGAGTAAATATTTGTTGAAAGAAAGGAAGAAAAGAAGAAATAAAAGAAGGAAGGAAGGGAGGGAGGGAGGGAAGGAAGCCATGTGTAACTTTTATTTTTTCTCTTTTCCTTTTTAATTCATATTTCATTATAATTTTTTCCATTACCATTTATTCCTCTTATAATCTCCTCCCCCCCCTATAATCACCACACTGTTGTTCATGCCCATGAGTCCTTTTTCCTTTTTGCTCGATCCCTCCACCCCCTAATTACCCCTCACCCAGAGCTGTCAGCCTGCTCTCTCTGTCTCTATTTTGCTTGTTAGTTCACTCTGTTCATTAGATTGCACATACGAGTAAAATCATAGGGTGTTTTTCTTTCTCTGACTGGCTTATTTTACGTAGCATAGTGTTCTCCAGGTTCATCCGTGCTGCCGCAAAGGGTAAAGTTTCCTTCTTTACAGCTGAGTGGTGTTCCATTCTGTAAATGTCCCATTATGACTGATAGACACAGGATGCTTCCACATCTTAGCGGTTAACCGTAACACTGCAATGAACATGTCTGCTTATGTTCTTTTGAATTCGTATTTCAGGTTTCTTCAGATAAATGCCCAGGAGAATAGAATCACTGGGTCATAGTGCAGATTGCTGCAGCCACTGTGGAAAGCAGTATGGAGATATCTCAAAAATTAAAAAATGGGACTGCCTTATTTGTAACATATTTTTAAAAATCCATTAACCTAATAAAACAACATTGGGCATGAAAAAGTGCCTAGGTTTTGGAGTTGGACAGACGTCTTGATTCCTCCTGTATTCTTTTACATTTTATGAAATTTCTGTGAATACCTAAACTTTGCTTTTCCTGTCTATCAAGCACGTCGCACATGTATAAAGTACACCATGTAGTAGTGCCTAAGGCCTCTTTAGGGCTCCCCCTCCTGGTACCGCCCTTTCTCTCACAAGCATATAAACCTGAAATAAGATATATGCCTATTGTTTATGCCTCAGGAGATAGACTTCGTGTTTGTTTAATGCCGTTATCCTTTCCCCTCCCCTCAAATTACGCCCATGGTGTTGCTGCTTACCGCTGAAGAAAAGTAATTCAGGTGGGTACTAGAAATATCAAGGGGAACACTTGGTAAAGTATATGATTGTTCAATCAGTATGCCATACACTTGAAACAAATATGAAAAAAATATTGAATGTCGACTGTAATTTTATAATAAAGCAGTCCATGCATATCACATCATTTAACGTGGTAGCCCACCTGGAGGATTTTAACAGTCCTTCCAGAACGGACTCATGAGTGAAAGACAGGAGTTCCTTGAACTCTTGATTGAGATTCCTCACATAGTTGTCAACAGGTTCTGTTTTTTTTTTCCACTTAAAATGCCCCAAACTATCCTAGTTTCTTCCACCAGCAAAGGGTACCGCTAATAATCTGAAGCTTCCCCCATTGCCCCTGAGCTTCAGCAATGGAGGTAGGGAAACTGGCCACGTGGCCAGTGTAAGTTCAAAGCTCCCCGCATGGTGTCTTGGACTTCTACTCCCTCACTTCCTCTTGTCATCAGTAATGCCTATTTCTTGATTCTCACTTTCCTCATCACTAAAACACAGATAAAAATAATACTCTTGTGTACGTATATTGAGAAATAAACACAATATAAATCACAGGTCCTGGCGCACAGTAGTACCTCAGTAAATATAAGCTTTCTTTGCCCTGATCCCTGATAATGCCCACTCTGAGCATTGCTAAGATCCTGTGCTAATCAGCCCACCTCATCCTGTCTTTCAAAGCTTTGAAAATTGTTTTGACATACACATGTCAAGAGGCTAGATGATTTTTTTTAAGTATTAGGAAGAAACACACACACTTTCTAAGGATCAAAGAGCTGAGAATGGTTATAATGAAGGTATTTATTTACCAATTTCAGAAAGAACCCAAAACAATCACTGTGGTTAAGGCCACCAATGGGGCAGATAGGAAAAATACTGATTTTTTTTTTTTAAATCACATAAAGATTAAGAAAACTGCAGCATTCCTTAAAGATGACAACTCTATATTTTAACTCTATAAACAAGTATTACTTTTGAATTTTACATGTAAAAATTGAGTATCTCAGTCTCAAAGGGAAATAGCTTCTCCTATCTATTAACAATGTGAGACAGAGAAAGTTACAATTTATTGATGGTACGTATTCCAGGCATTCAATTAAGTGTTTTTGATATAGTGTTAACTTACTGAATTCTTAAGAAAACCCGGTATGATATACATGATTTGCCACATTATAATGGCTAGGAAACATACTTTTTATTGACTATTTTCTTGTCGTTCTATGCAGTCGTCCCAATTTCCCCTCATTGCTCTCCACTGCCCTCCCACCCCCATCGCCCGCTCCCACCGTCAAACCCCACCTTGTCGTCCATGTCCATGGGTTTTTCACACAAGTTCCTTGACTAGTCCGTTCCCCTTCTTTTCCCACTCATGCCTCTCCCCCCTCCCCTCTGGCCAATGGCAGTCTGTTCCTTGTGTCCATGCCTCTGGTTCTATTTTGTTCATTTGTTTGTTTTGTTCATTTGGATCCTCTTATACGCGGGATCATATGGTGTTTGTCTTTCACCATTGGGTTTATTCCACTTAGCAGAATACTCTCCAGTTCCATCCATTCCGTTACAAAAAGTAGGAGTTCTTTTCTTCTGCTGTGTGGTATTCCATTGTGGAAATGCACCACTGTTTTTTGATCCAGTCATTTACTGATGGGCACTTAAGCTATTTCCAGCACATGGCTATTGTAAATAACACTGCTATGAACATAGGGGTTCATAGGTTCTTTTTAATTGGTGTTTCAGAATTCTTAAGGTATAGTCCCAGTGGTGAAATTGCTGGATAAAAAGGCAGTTCCATTTTTTAGTTTTTCGAAGAAATCCCATAGTGTTTTCCACAGTGGCTGCACAGTCTGCATTCCCACCAACAGTGTGCGACAGTTCCCTTTTCCACACATCCTCACCAGCACTTGTTGTGTGTTGATTTGTTTATGATGGTCATTCTGACCACTGTGAAGTGATATCTCATTGTGGTCTTAATTTGCATTTCTCTGATGGCTAGTGATAGAAAACATACTTAAATAGGCTAAATATATGCCCAAATACAAAATGATAGCATATGGCATTATCAGTATTTAAACCCATGTATTTTATTACTTTATAGTATGGAGCCTAACCAAATATTCAAATGTTGGGCTGTAACAAGCCCCAAGTATATCACTCTATATAATATGTGATATATTTGGATGTTTTTGAAGAAAATATTTACTGGCCTTGGAAGGAGCTTAATGCATCCTCATATGAAATAATATTAGACAGTTGTTATTGAAGATTCTCTCTCTCCCTCCCTCTCCCTCTCTTCTTTTTCCCTTTACCTGAGAAGTTCTTTACAAAATTAAAAGCCCTTTTATATAAAACTTCCCAACTCTAACCTCATTCCAGGTAGATTTGACCTGTTTCATCCTTGTATTTCCATGCTACATATTACTCTATATGTTTTAGTATCTAGATGTTAATAATATCTATACCTATAAATATTCCTCTCAATTTTATTAGGTTTTTAGCTCCTAGAGGGTAGATTTTTGGTCAAACTGTTTGAACATAATATTTGTGATAAAAATTATAAAATAAAAATTTCAATAGGTCATATTTAGTATAGCCTACTTAATTTCATATCTATCAAAATCCCTAGAATGATGTCTAATTAAAAAAAAAAACACTTTATTTAATGCGGACTCTGTGCCAAAAAAATCCACCTAACATTATAAACATCATGTATATTATCATCATTATAGCTACCTAGCATTTTAGTTGTGCGGCTCATAATATTTAAGTAAAAATTTTAAAATATGAATTTTTAGATATTTATTGAGTTCATTCGCTTTTGTCTTACTCTCAAATATAATGTTATAGGAGAAACTCCCAAAAACTCGGTTCTTCTTACCGACGCAGCAAAGAATTACAGGTCAGCAAGCCTACTAGCCTGCAAGCAAAGTTTGTTAGTCCAGAGTTCTAATAGGAAAGAAAAAGCAAGGGTGTGCCAAAAGCATGGTGGCAAGAGCAGAGTGGCCAGAGACTGGGTGGCCAGAAGTCATGTGGCCAAAAAGGGAGGCCAGAGCCGCCCTCATCTACCAGATACCGAGTGGCCAGCCCCTCATGTGACCAAAAGAGCCAAGGGCCAAGAGAGTGTCCTTTGTTCTGAGGACTTATATAGTTGGTGGGATGAGGGTGAGTGAGTTACATTTTGACTGACGGGTAAAGGTGGCACCAGTTTCCAGCCGGAGAGACTTGACTATCCAAACGTAGGTATGGGTGGGGCTCAGTTAGCCCGAACTCTTATCTTGCTCCAGAATCTGTTTGTTCATTTTGCATATGTGACAGGAGGCACGCAGCTAATCAATGTTGTGTTAGGGGCTTTTCTTTGGGTGCTGCAGACCCCTCCCCTTCCCATTTCTAGGCCTTGCTAATACAGATATATACTTATTGAATGGATCCAAAGACTATTAAGATGAAGCAAAAGTAGAAATTATTTTGTGAACTTCAGAATATTACATTTACACATTTTTGCTGAGATCTGAGGCACACGTATAAATTCATACAAAATTCAGTTTCCAGTATAAGGGTATCCGGTAGAAATTGCCACTCATCCTTATACTTTAAGATAGAAAATCTTACTTTGCCATGATTTATCTTAATGTTACTCACATAGGACCTCAGCTGCTTATTACATGCCTGTTTAATCACATTTTCATCAAAATGGGTGGCATAATTCTGCTTTCCAATCCCACAATGAAATATGTGTTTATTATGCAAGGGACGTGGCCGCTGGCCCCACACGTCTTATTGCAACTGTCTGAGCACGTGTCCCAGAGGCGGCTTCAAGGGTTAGAGAGAAGCGTCCGCTCCAGGAATTATCTTGATAATAATAGATCCCGGTCTTCCTCCCCACGGGTACGGCTCACACAGATTTGCTAAGATGTTCTCCGCAAATCTTTCCCTTCTCTTGTTTCTTTTAAAATATATGTGCTGAATAGAAACTATGGAGGGAGGGAGGGGGGAGAGAAGGAGAGAGAGAGAGAGAGACTGATTAGGGAAGCGGGGAGGGTGGGAGCTGGTAAACCCTCCAATTGCACTTGCCCTCTACATCCCTTGCCCTAATCCAATGTTGAGCATTTCAATGGCAAGATAATAACCAGCTATGTAAAAATAATATGTGACAAAAGAACTATCAAAATATATGAATACTGAAGATGTGCAGACTGAACACTTTCAGCTCTAATTATGCGAGTATACAAATCAGCAAAAGCAGCTGTTTGGGGGACTGCATTTCATTGACTTCAGATTAGCAAAGATTTGAAAAGGCATTCATCGACTGTGACATTGCGTCTGTCTTTTCCATCCCTGAAAGACCATTCTGTGAGACACTGTTATGATTTAAATGTCATTTACACTGGAGTAGCAGGAACAAAGCAGGATTTCCAACAGAAGATCTAATTAAGAGAATAATATTTGCCTATTGTTAGTGCCTAATTAGTTCCCCCTGTATTCATGTTTATAAAGGTGGCTCTGTTATAATTACAGTTCAACAAGGAGTCATTATGTAATGTGTCTGATTGGAAAAAATATAGCTGAGATCCTTGAAGGTCTTCTCTCTTCTTCCTGTGCACTTACCAACGCGCACAATAAAGATATCAAATGGTTACATTTCACTCATTACTTTTTCTTCACAGTGTGAGACACACACTAATAAGTTCAGTGGGGGGAAAAAAGAACTATTATTGTACCATTCAATACATCAAACTCCTGCAGCATATATAAGCTTGTGAATTTGGGGGTTGTTAGAAGTTCACTCTAAGTTTTCTAGCACTTTAAAAATGATACTTCTCTCTGGCTCTCCCTCACTTTTTGCAAAAGGATAATAGAGATAGACTAAGATAAAAATGATATATGCATGAGTTGCAAATGCATGCAAAAATACTCCATTTGTAATGATATTCTATGTTAATGGGGGAGGTAAATTGGGCTTAAAGACAATAAAATGATTTTCTGTGCTTATCTCTAAAAAGAGAAGTTTGATCATGCCAATTTACTACTTGTCTTTAAGAAAATGTGTTGAATTCACTCAGAAACATGTGCGACCCTCGGCACCTGATCCAGGCAAACTCAATCCCTCTTTCCCACGTTCCTTTAATATCCTACCCAAAACAGTTTAGTATAGCTGCAGAAGAGGAAAATGTCATGTCCTGTCACACATAAGTCATACAATTTTCATGGCTTAACAAAATAGAATTTTATTTTTATTCATGAAACTGTAAACTGAGGATGTTCCTGGTTAGCACATGACTTATGTCCACATAGTGATTCAGGGCCCAGGGTGAACCCAGTTCCCAGGCTCTCAGATTTCTCTTCTAACCAAGATAGAGACAATGAACAACAATAAAAACAAACAAGGAATCCCTCTTCCCCCCCACAAGAAAAACATACTTTTTAAAATTCTGGCCTGGAAGTGACACATATCACTTAAGCTATTTTCCACTGGTAAGCATGAAGTCACAAGCCCTCTATTTATTTTTTGCTGGGCAACCTTCTCCCAGTGATGATTCCAGATTATGAAAGAGGATGCAAATTCAGCTGCAGAGCTAGCTGTCTTTTCTGCACCATTCCTATTGAACAGGCTGCTTCATTACTTGGCCATTTCATTTGGTGATTTCTCACTCAACCTTCAAACTATGTTCAAGCATAATTTCCCTTTACAGTCATCTGTGATCTGCTCAGACAAGATAAGAAATTGCCTGTTCCTTACAGCTCTAACATCTGTAAATATTTCTATTAGAGTAAAGTAAAATGTTTGTGTGTAACTATTTAATTGCCTGTCTCTTATGGTCATTTCTAGTATCATTTCTACTCACTTCCACTTACTCTCTGTGAGTTGCTTCTTCTTCCTGCATTGCTTCATTTATTATTTGTTTTCATGACTTCATACCTATACCTCTAGAGTAATATTTTCTCTAGATTTTAATGCTCATAAAGTATTAATCAAAGTTTTCAGAGCATAACAATAGGGGATATAGATTGATGGGTAGAGATATATAGATATAAATAGATACAGACATATGTGTATATACACACATGGACATGAGTTAGGTTATAAGTTAGATAATTACAAATCGGACTATATATATAAAAGTGGATTTATTATAAGGTATTGGCTAATGCAATTATGGGAGCTGAGAAGTTCCACAATCTGCTGTCTGCAAGCTGGACACTCAGGAAAGCTTTTGATATATAGTTTGAAGGTCTAAGAGCCAGAGAGACAGTGTATACTCCAGTCGGGGTCTTGAAGGCCTGAGAATTGGGTGCATTAAGAGCAGGAGACTGAAATCCCAGCTCCAGCAGTCAGGCAGAGAATGAATTCAACCTCCTTCTACCCTTTTGTTCTATCCAGGCCCTCGGTGGCTTGAGTAGTGCCACCCGGCCCACCCAAATCAGGGAGAAACATTCGATTTACCTACTCTACCAATTCAAATGTTAATCTCTTCCAGAAACACCCTCACAGATGCACCCAGAAATGATGTTAAATCAGCTCTCCGGGTAGTGCTTGGCCCAGTCAAGTCGATACACAGTTTGCCATCTCGTATAGCAAATATCTGCTTGGAGATATTGAATGTGAACACACTGTGTTCTGTTGCTGCATTTCAACCACCCAGAAACTTAGTGACCTAAGACAACCATTTGGGTGTGCTCAGGATTTTGCAGTTCAGGACCCTAAGAAGCCCAAGGAGGGAGGAGTGGTTCAGCTGTGCTCTGCATTAAGTGAGGTCTTCAACTTGAATGATTCAACTTTCTGCAGATGTCTTGGTTTGATGAACTGAGTGCACAGTTCTGTCAGCTGGGCTACTTGCTTCTTTCTTTTATCTTTTTCTGGATTTGGAATATCTAAGTAGGCTTCTTTGTTCATATATCTAAGTACAAGCACAGGGATGCCTGCATCAACCTCTTCCTCAACTTTTTTTTTTTAATGTTACGAATCTTTTGATGGGGTAAAAAGAAATTTTATTTTGGAACTAAGCAAGTCCTTCCTCCTTTATGATATCTCTAAAGTATCTTCAAAAACTCAACAGTTACCTCTTTAGTTCAGTTTGCTCTTGTCAAATTTTAACATAGTAAGCTTGAAGAAACTAATTGCTATATTTTTAACATCTTGCCTACAAATTTCACAACCAGATCCATGAGTCAATTAGACACTCTCTCTTCTCCACATTTCCTCATGTAGGTGTTGCCAAACATTCTGCCACTACGTAACAAAAGGCACTGTTAAGCTAATAAAGCGAGTAAGTCACCCAACTCTTCAGTCTGTCAATATAGGTCACCTAGTATTATTTGTCCAGGGTAATATAAAACATTTAAAATTTAATTTAAAAATCTCATCAGGTGTACTATGTAAATTTAGTATACAAAGAAAAATGAATATTAGAAAATATTTTGGTTAATGAAGAATTTCTCTCCCAAAATACTCAACCTCAAAACACAAGCAAACTGTATCATTATATCTCAACTTGAACTGAGTAGATTTTAATAAGTCACTAAAGTAGAAAGTAAAACACCTTGAGTCACCAATTTATAGACTCAGAAAAAAAAATAGCTACTAAAGAAAAAGTCACAAAATCAAAATAGACTAGACTTAAGAAAAACATTAAAAACAACAGAAATATAAAAATTTGGTAAGTATGAAATCACAAACATACCCACTTTTCAATGCAATCAACATAAAATATCATAAAAAGGATTCGAAGAGAGGGATGAAATTAGCATAAAGCAACTAAACAGTGATGGATATAAAAAACTGCTTTGATGATCCATCCATTCTAGAAGAAAAAAAAAACTGAATATAGATGAGTGAAAATATCATCAAAGGAAATGTTGGGGCTATAAAAGCAGACCTGAATATGTGGTATGACATTTAACAGTATACTGTGTATGTGGGAAACTGACCTACATGTTCAACTCTAAGACATATCTGGCCAAAATTTTACTACACTTGAGGAATTTGGAATTTCTGAGATAATGGTAACCATAAATAAAATGTGAAATTCTAGAACTTATATTCAGGAAAAAAAATGAAAAGATGGATGAAAAGAACAAACACAACTCCCCGAAACTCATCCCGTTAGCATAGTTACATGGCAGAGAAATTCAAGTTACCTGAAATACATTAAAAAACACACTAGGATGGGAAATATCTAACTATGCCAGGAAGTAGGACATGCTCAAAGTGAACCAGCGATATATCCAAAGCACACAGGGATCAGCCCAAAGAGGCAACTATTGTCCAAATCGTGGACCTCTCAGCATCAACAATATCAACAGTACTGGATTAGGATGCATAGTGATATTCAAAATAAATGATCAAAAATACCGTTTCCTCTATGTGAGGGATTACCTGCCCAGAAACAGAAATCTCCTTCCTTTCCATTCTTCTCTCCTCTTACTCCTTGGTCTGTGGGCCGCATACTCTCATGCTTGCCTTCTGGTTATGCTAGAAAAATTGAGGAAATCAAGGACTTTCTGCTCACAGCCAGACGAAATGATGCCAGAAGCTGTCCAAATCAAGAAAAAATAAGGTTAATATGAAGTTCAAAGTTTGGTGCAATGGATACCTCTGTGCCCTTGGTCATCACGAAGAGAAAGCAGAGAAACAGAAGCAGTCCTAGCCTCCAGGTCTGGCTGCGGAAGAGCGGAAGTGAGCCACATGCTCTGATTTTAATTTTATTAATTTTTAAAAATTCTTTTTTTAAAAAGCAAGCAAGGAAGGAAAAGGAAGTGAAAATTTAAAAAAAAAAGACAAAGAAAATCAATTTGGGGAGATAAGAACCCGAGTTAGTAATTATATAGAGAGTGACAGATATTCTTTAAATCACCATTTTGTAGGTACCAATGTAATAATTATTCCAGACAGTGTCCATCGCTGAATATTAAATGCTTAAATAAAATTGTTTAGGAATTAGCATATTGCCATGCTTCTCAATGTAGAACCTCATACTAAAACCTGTTAATTGTTAACTTCTCAAACTACGACCCCACAGTATAACCCTTAATAATAAAAGGAAAAACAAAACAAAACAAAACAAAACACTAGAATGGCAAGAACTAGCAGATACCATCTTAACCATGTGTTTTGTAAAACCAATCATGGAGACACACTATCATTGTCTGTGTTTATGGCAGCAAAAGCTCTTGCCAAACTTTTGAGCCCTGCTGTGAAGGACATGTTTTACAAGTGATGAAACTGGCTCAGAGGTTTTGTAAAGAAAATCAAGACTCAATTAAGATTTGGGAAGTAGACTTGAGTATTTCTAGTTACAAAGCTATTATACATAGGCCAGGGCAATCTGAAGACTTTGTCAAGGACTCCAGCAGGTAGGTTGTCTACTACTGATCTTTAAATGGTCTCTCAGGGCCTGTAACTCACATACTTGAAGATCTTGGAGAATATCATTCCTAACTTGTCTAAGTAGCTTAAACTTCTGTCTGGGCAAGAGCTTAGTAGAGAATATTATTTAACTAGTAAATACCCCTAGCGGATTTCTCCTGCCTCTCCTTTTATATTCTGAACTCTAAGAGATGTTGGTTTTCTTATCACTAAGTAGGTCCCTGGCCCCATACATTTACTCAATTGCATGTAATATGAATTGAATTATATCAATAGATATCTCCCCTACCCCCAACAGAATTAGGAGATACTAAGCACAGATCAACTATTTCTTCCCTCATCAACTTTGTTTTTTAATACTTTGCTTTCTCCAAGCTACATTAGTGTCAGGTTTATAGGAGTCTAACTCAATATACAACTAATGAATGAAGCCCATTTGGACCACAGCAACCTCTATTCTAGGTGGTAAGGAATTCCATATATATGTGTGTGTATGTGTATAATCAGATGATTTACAATGTGTTCTGTCTTTTATCCTTAACAAAGTGTAGCTGAGGAGGGAAATTTCAATACTATGCATAAACAGTATGTACCCATGAAAACCTCTGGGTCTTACATTTAACCAGATTGCAGGCTCTAAATTTTAATGATCAAATTGTAAAGGTATCTATCTCTGATCTTAGCAGCCAGGAAAGGAAGGCAGAGAAGAAAAAGACAACACATTTGAAGCCTATGTGCTACACATGTTTTATAAAATCATAGCACCGTAAAGAAGTGGATATCACAACTCTAATTTTATAGATGAATAAACAGCAAATGTGAAAGACTTAGTAACTCACTCTCAATCACATGAGAGTAACTAAGAATTTTAAGTTCAGATTCTTACATAGTCCTTCATCTCCCTTCCCTACCACAACATGTCAACAAGGCTGCCATTGTGAATTCGGGATTGTAGTCTAGCTCTGATGGAGTGCTCTTACCATAGACTGCCACTTATGCAATCACAAGTACACTCTAAGGTACTTAAACTCCTTAAGATGCATACATATATAGGTATATTCCCATTTGTTGAATAAACAACATGTCTGGCGCCCACAAGTGCTCAACTGCTCTTAGGCATTAGCATTGTATACTGCACAGCAGGGTATTTCGTGTAGTTTCGTTCTGCTGCAAAAAATGTCCTAGGCCACGTTCCTCAACAAATGACCCTGCTACCTCATCCTCAGCTGGGCGGACAACTGTCCTCCCTCGGTAATCACTCTCCTCCAAATTGTTATAATCTCACATTTGCAACTGCATCTCTAAATGTCTGGGTCACAGTGAGAAACAGCTGATACAGATAAATTACTGAGATAACCTTTTGCCAGGGTTGTTAACATGATTGATAGGAGTCATTACATCAGTTAGAGATCATTATTTTTTATTGGCAAAAGGGGATTTTCCTAACAAGCCACACCAAGCAGGTTCTAACTAAGATGGAGAGAAGGTCTCCTAGGGACAGTGGGTGGTCCTTCGTCTGGACTTCTGAGAGCATGAATCATGGGCAGGAACCAGAGATAAAGCTATAGAACAGTGGTTCTCAGACTTGAAAATTTCTTAAATCACATTGCTGGGCCCTAACCCTAAGATTTCTGACTCTGAAGGTTTGCAGGCGGGCCTGAGAATTTGAATTTCTAAGAAATTTCCCAGATAATGCTGACACTGCTGTTTCTGGGACTGCACCTTGAAAGCCCTTCCTTGAGAATGATGTTTGGTACAAACCCTGGAGTTTCCACCCAGGATTGAAACCTCGGTGTTTCCCCAAGAGCTTCAAGTGAATTTATTAACATGAGCTATAGGTTCTCATCTGTTAAATAAGAATAAAAATAGGATAAGTATTGACAAGCACATAGCACAACACTGTGCCCATCTAAAGCTTTCCGGAAGTTGTAGCGGTTTCCCCTACCTCTTCCCAGAATTCTACATTCCCGGGGTTTCCCCACCTTAGCATGCAATGGCATCGCACGGAAAACCTGTGTGGTCTTTCCCAGTAGCTTCGGCCAGAAAAACACCTGAAGGAAGTAACTACCAATCAAGTCACCTAACCATGATGCTGTCAGGGACTTTATTTTCCAGTCTTCATCTCAACTTTGGGGAGCTGGGAAGTCAGGGAAGGGAGGCCACACCATGACCCAGTGGTTTCACACGTTTCTCCCACACAGAGGACCAATGGCTTGCCTGGGCTGCTGAGGAAGACATGTGACTATGCCAGGTGGGTTGCAGGTTTGGAAAAAAAATGATTAGTTTTCCTCTTGGGTAATTAAATCGGTGGCATTCTTTTTTTCCAGCATTATGGCTATAGAGGTGATGAGCACCTCAACTCACACTATATTGGTGGCCACACCAATTAGCCTGTGGCCCTCCTGCTTAAGAAATGCATGAGTCATCCTTATGGAAGCATAAGGGATGAATTTTACACATACAAGGACGTGTTGGAGGATCTACCATACTCATTTTCAAAGTCATTTCAGTGGAGCTTTCTCACCTGGCACATGGTAACCCTGATTCTGGCTGTCAATTGCCTTTTTGCTCTTATATGTAAGGTCTTCTTTTCCTGTAAAGCATATCCATTCGTTCACATCCCATTACAAAGCACCATGTGAGAACTTGAAGGGAGAGCTGATGGGAAATGCGGGGCTTTCCCTGAGCATGGAGTGCATTTTCTCTTTGTATAAAAGATCTATGTAATTGATTGTATTTCCAGTTCAATTTGGGCTGCCAGGAAGATCAGAACCAAATCTGTAAGTCTATTACAGCAATTCCATAGGCATCCTGATTTGTTTATGTTTTATTCTGTCATCTCACTTGCTCTCCGCTTTCTCTTCTAACTTGTCATTTTGCTGGGCTTGAGGACTGGCTTAACATTTACTACTACTGTGCATGGATTTCATCTAGGCTACCTCTCCAAAATCTATTGTGGAATGCAGTTAGATTAGATTTACCTTCAGTCAAAATTCTTCTTTACATGTCATGTATGCACTATTTTCTTTAAAAAGCCATAAAGAAATTGTCTTTATTAAGATGTCAGGATTTCTTGAAGTCGAGCTCCACTGGAAAAGTTACAGAAAGCTTTGTATAAAATCCAATGTATAAAATCCACATACTCTAATGGAGTGTTTAGACAAGTACCATGGAGGCTGTTTTTTTTTTAAATGATGAATATCCAAACGCTAGCCACCATGCGTGCGTGCGTGCGTGTGTGTGTGTGTGTGTGTGTGTGTGTGTGTGTAGCTCAGCTAAACAGGAAAGAGCTGAGCTTTCAGGTGTCACAGTAGTCGATTAAAGCAGCAAGACAAAAAATGAACATAACAGTCAAGCGCTGAATCATTCCCTGCAACAGTAGGATAAGCAAGAAGCCCACTGGAGACATGGCCAACTCCCCTGACATTCTGTTTCCCCCATGAAGCAGCCCTCAGGTAGAGGGCCAGTCGCGTCGGCATAGACTTGGGCATTATCTCTGCTGAGGGAGCCTGAGACAAGAGGTTCCTACAGTTTTATAAACCTGGGGTCTGGGGTGAGGCAGAGCAGGAAATGCTGGGAGTAGAAAAGTACTGGGGCCCAGTAAGGAAAAATCATCATCAAGGATTCCCCACAAGGAGGCCTAGGAACGAAGGCTCCGGGACTAGGAATGCAAATATGTGTAAGAGCATGGCTGACCGAAAAGGGGTGAGTCCCCTCAGAGACTCTGTGCTGTGACTGTGAGGCTGGTGGGAAAGGGTAGCTTTCCTCTGGGAGGAGCGGGAAGTGCCAGGCCAAGCTTTTGTCATTGAGCGCACACAACTTTCCAGCCAGGAGCTGTGTGTGTTTGCGTGACAAGGAGCGATAATGCCTATAACATGTTTTGCTTATAACAAAGGGAAATGTTGGAGCAGATTGAGGAAAAAGGAGCATTTCTTGATTTAAAAATAAATTTCAGCCTGATTAATTTGTTAATTCACTTGTTCATCCAACAGGCATTTATTGTGTACCCGCTGTGCACTAGGTTGGTAACAGCAGTGAGAATCGAGAGTTTTTTTTTAAAAGCCCTATCACTGAGAAATTTGAGGTACTGGATATTCCCACTAGACCTGTATTGCTAAAAGTGGAGATTTCTGGTCTCAGAAGTTGACATAAAAGAGAAAACTCGTAGATCATTGGCATATTTTAGAGATGATCTCATGATGTGCTTTATACTATATGTGTAATGGGAGTCCTACGTTGTCGTGGCAAGGATAGTGAAAGATATATGTTACTGGCATTGCACAAAAATGGAATTATATATTGTATGAGTCTAGTAGGCTGCTATAACAAAATACAGTACACAGAATGAGTTAAACAATATACATTTACTGGAGGCAGGGAATTCCAAGTTCAAATTGATCTGGTGATGGTTGTCCCCCTGACTTGTGGTAGAGCACCTCCTTGCTATGTTTGCATGAGGCCTTTCTTGGTGCAGAGGTGGCGGGTGGGGGGGGAGAGAGAGTCATTTCTTCCTTTTATAAGGCCACTGATTCCATTATGAGGGGCTCCAACCTTATGACATAATTTAACCTTTATTACCTCCCCACAACCTATCTCCAAGTGCTATCATAATGGGAGAGAGGTGGTTAGGGCTTCAAAATGAATTTTCAGGAGACAAAACATTCAGACCATAGTAGGTAAGCAGGTAGGTAGATAGAAAGATGGATAGATAGAGAGATAGATAAATCATTTTATAGCATTATATATTTTATACAGCATTAGGTTCTTTTAGACTTTAAGAATCATACCGTCTGAGAGGACTCTTCCTACAAATGACAGAAAAAGAAACACTCAAAATATATTGAATGCTTTTTCTGAGCTGAGCATTTTACATACATTATCTTATATAATCTCCATGTAATCATTATGGAGTCCCTGAATTAATAATTGCTGTTCCCATTTTACAGAGAAGGAACCTCATACTTAAGGGCTAAGTTGTTCAGGTTGGGTCAGCTAGAAAACATGTGTGCCAAAATTTGAACCTAATAGTTCTGATGTCAGACATTGGTGCCCTTAGTTTTGGTTGCTTGATGGTTGAGAGATTGCTGGCACATGCCTGAAAGAGCCACTCATTCAAACTGATTAGAAATCCATTTCTCTACTGGTATACTGGTATTGATTTCTTGGATAGGTCAAGTTTTACGTATCTGATCATGTTTGTTTGTTTTTCTTTGTTTGTTTGTTTTTCTCCATGGAATTTGTCTCTAGCTACCATTTTTGAGAAACAAACATCAGGAAATGAGCCTTTTCCTTTGTCCTGGCAAATCTTTGTCTGTTGTACGGAATCTTGGGGACCAATACTTCTCATGAGGACCAATGTCCATCACATGACCAGTAAGCCTTGACATCTCCCACCTCTTTAAACCACTCTGGCACACATGTCCAAAGACAAATAGGCATTGTCCTCCATTAAAGATTAAGCACTGTTTACTGAGAAAGTCAGATAACCATTTCAAGGATGCTCAGGAATTCCTGCACACTGAGGATGTCCAATGAAGATGGGTACCTGTTCATTGCTTTCCCAGTTTGAGGATGATTTTCTTTTCAACATATCTCTGACCAGTCTATAGAAATATTGTTTTTGGCCCTGGTTGGTGTGGCTCAGTGGATTGAGCACCAGCCTGTGAACCAACGGGTCTCTGGTTCGATTCCTAGTCAGGGCACGTGCCTGGATTGTGGGCCAGGTCTCTAGTCGGGGGGAGGCATGAGAGGCAACCACTCACTGATGTTCCTCACCCTCTCTTCCTCTTTCCCTTCCTCCCTCTCTCTAAAAATAAATTTAAAAATATTTTTTACAAAAGGAATATTTTTTGCCCTAATAATGTAATTTTTCCTTATCTCATGAAAAAGCGATTATGTTCATCTTATGCACATGCATCAAAATGTCTACAATATGCTTTGCTTATATTAAAATGTCTTTTGCACCTGGTCAATATTTCAGAATTCTTTTTTCCATTACCATAATAAATGTTGCCATGCTAAAATTGATTCTTATCATCAAATTTTAGCCCTACCATCCAGAAGGCATAGGGAATAAATTTCAAATCTGATATCAGGAAGGGTGAGGAAAAGAGGAAACACCATTTTAAGAAATAATACACTTAAATAAAGACACATGACATGGGAAGAAAAATGGTACAGCCAATAGAGATGAGAAACAACTCTGGTATAAAACCTTAATGTTGCAGATAAGATGAAAGGAGGTCTGATATACTAAGTACTTATCTGTACCAGAATGTTACATTGAAGCAGATTTAGCTCCTTGGCTCTCAGTCAATGTTCTTCCATGAACACTGCACTTCTTTGTAATGTCTAATGAGCCTCTTTCATTTGCTTGCCCTATCCACATCAGTACCACACCCATTCATGCTAAGTGGCCTTCATATAACTTGAAGCTGTCTTTTCCATTGATATACAGAGATTGGATACATTCTGCCAATAAGTGTGTATCTATAAATATGTATAATTATGCTTGTTGGGTCTTCTTGGCACTTACAAATGGCTTGCTGATTGTGCACACTGATATAAAGGCTTTTTGAAACACTCTGAGTTTACTCCTATAGCTAGTGCGGGGGAGGTTTGGACCAAAGTTGAGGAACAAAATCTCCAGGCAGATAGAACAGGAAATAAACTAGAGACAGATTTCCTTACTTCTTGCCAGGGACTGAGTTGTTCTAGAAAAACATATTAAAAAGGAAACAAAATGAATATAAAAAAATGCATTTGCCGTCACTATGATGAGACTCTCATCACTGTGTGGAAACATTAGTGATTAACATTAACTTAACTATTTTTCCTTGGAGCCTCACAGTATATTTTACAGAGCTATTGAAGAGAACATTACTTTCCGTTGAGGAAAGCTGGGCCATGCAATCTAAGGGAACCGCTACACTTCATTTCTCAGAGGGGCAAGGCCAGGTGAGACCAGGGGAATTAGGATTGTTTCAAGGATAAATTTTAGCCACACCCTATGACTCAATACCTAGCCTCACAAAATTTTTACCTTTGCTTTGAAAGGAGGATGTGATGATTTGGACTAAGTGGAATGTTTTAAACTCAGATTCCCTGGCCATTTGCTATCATAGATGTCCCTTGCTGTTGTCTGTCCCATACCCATGCCCACTTAGGAGAGCTACCCATCCCTAGTCTTATAGCTTGAGTGATGAACCTATAGCCAGCCTCAGAGGGGGGCGTGTGATTTTGGCCAGTACAATCAGAGCATTGCATTCCCTTTTACAATGATTGGTTAAGGAATCACCCAATCACAGCTAAACAGAATGCATTGAAATGAACCTAAGGATTCTTTCTGAAACCAGAATAAAAAGACTACCTTTTCATGCCAAAGTGCAAGGACCTAAGTATGTCTTTCAAAGGGGACGGGGCGGTGGTAGGGCAACATTTTAAGAAATTATTCTTCATTTCATGAGAATGAAGCCTTCTAGGAAGGAAGCACAATGACTGAGAGAGAGGGAGACAGACACAGAGACAGAAAGTGTTTTGACATAATGAATGACCCAGACTGAAATTTAATTTCAAATTAAACGAACACGTAAAGTGAAGAAAACAAATTTGGTCAAAATGAGGAAGTGTGAATTTGTCTTTCCTGCCTTCTACAATTGATAAAATATTGACTAATATATTATATTCCTTAAACACATTAATTATAAAAATGCCTTAATGTCAGCTTTGCTAGGCATTGCATAAAAACTGCAGTCAGTGCCTCATTGCAGTAAAAATTACTTCAGAAAATGCTTAATTTATTTGGCTATTACTTGCCATTTAGTTCATTTTAGAAGATGTAATTGTATGATATTCACACTTTTATTTTTTTTTCTGTTAGTGAAATATGAAACATTTTCTCTCAATTAATCAAACTGCAACATTATCAAAATTTTAACACACAAAATGGGGAATTTCCACACATCTCAATAACTATTTTGGACACTTGTAGTTAAGCACATTAAGATGCTTATTATTGGAGAGTTGTGGAATGAGCCTCAATTAGTAAATTAGACTGTATTCATTACACTTCACCAAATGCTCATTAACAGATATTTGATTTTTTTTTCCCCATGCTAGGGGAAAAAAGAAAGAAAGGAGGAAGTGTGATGGGGAGCTAGTTTGCCCTAACAGCAATGTGGAAATGAAGTCACGTGGTAGTCTCTTTACTTACAGCTGCCTTGCGTAAAAAATGCCTGTAGCTGGTAAGACTTTGTATTAGAAGGATGGACTACTTTCTCCAGCCACTAAGGAGACCATTTGGCATATTTTTATGGAAGTCTTTTACTTTTCAAAAGAAGGCATGTTCATTTCTGGGAAAAACAAAACACATTGAACAGCTCATTTTGGTTGAAGGATACCCTGATAATCTTGCCAAATCTTTTTGAGGATGCACAGCAATCTAGGACACTTCCATCTAAATTTCCCTCTTTCTCACGCAGAGACAGAATCTCGCTGCCATCTGAAGGCTGTCTGAGCCGCTCCTGCTCCCTCCTCCGTTGGTCTCCCACAGGCCTTTCCCCTAAAATCTTTCCTGTTTGTTTCTATCTCAGTATCTGATGCTTGGATGATTTATACACAATAAGCAGAGGAGTGTATCACACACACCCACATTTCTCAGGCCCCATAAGTATGCATATTCTATAACTTGGTGATAGAGACGGTGATAATGATGAGACAGAGAAACGCAGGCTTCCCCTTGCCCTTTCGTGGGAGGCTGGGACGGTGAACCTGAGCTTGCTGGGGGGCAGATCAAAGAGAACTCAGGTTAGAGCCAGGCACTGAAATGTCATAGGTCCTTTAGCTGTTCCTTGCCATGATAATAATGCATTTTTGTCTTCCAAGAATAAACAACAAAACAATAAATTATTTTATAAAGTTTAGGTTTTGATGAGCATTGCTCATGGTGTATCCATTTAAACCAATTTATTCAGCCCTGGTTGGTGTGACTCAGTGAGTTGAGTGCCGGCCTGTGAACTCAAGGGTTTCTGTTTGATTCCCAGTCAGGGCACATGCCTGGATTGTGGGCCACATCCCCTGTGAGAGACAGCCACACATTGATGTTTCTCTCTCTGTCTCCTTCCCTTCCCCTCTGTCTAAAAATAAATAAATAAAATCTTTAAAGCAATTTACTAATTTCAAGTAAATATGTACATTTTATTAAAAACTATAAATATGGAGAAGTTACGGCTTGGCTGATTTATATTAGTTCAAAAAGTTACAAATCATCTTTAACACTAGATATTTTATATATATATGTTTACTTATATTTAATATTATATGACTAAAATGTAAGCATTATTAGGGATACCATGTTTAATGTCATAGAAATAAAAAGATTGTAGATAAAATTAAAATATATAAAAGCAATGATATAAAATATAACAATATAGATAACAGTAAATATATGAAATACGCACAATTGTTGGCCCCATATAATTGTCTGATCATTATATGTACTTAACCTTTTACAAATACAAAAAAAAAAGAAAGAAAAAGAAAGAGAGAGAGAACAATATAGGTGACTTTTATAGATTCCTATAGGGATAACCACTGTTCAATTTCATAGATACCCCTATGATGTATTTTTTATAAATTTTCATGTTTGCCATTTTGAACATAATGCACACAAAAGTTGGTATCCACCCTGTATCAGTATCTGAAAAATACAAAATGTATCTTTATGGGAAATAACTTGAAGTCATTTTAACTTTCATTAATATGTATGTATTAGTCATTACTTAGCAAAAATATCTGGAACACTCCTAGCGGATGCCCACCCACACTTGCTTTCGTATCACACAAACTCCATCTGGGCTCATCAGACCGCTAGTGAACACCAGTAGTGGGGGAGGGGAGGCACCTCTGCGTGAGGGCGCGGTAAGACACAGGCCGATGTAAATCGTGGGAACCAGAGGTCAGCGGGTCTGATCAGATTGTCTCTCTGCGAGGCCTGAGCTGAGAGACCCAGAAGGGAGCTGAATGCGAGAGCTCCTGCGGTCCGTGGGCAAGCTGAACCTAGAGAAACTCTAAACAGGGACTCACAAACAGCAGCCGCCGGGCCAGCGTAGCCTCAGCAGTGGTAACAACGCCAGAGATAAGCGGCGGACGACAGCAGAGATAACCAAGCTCTGATTTCCCCAAACAGCACTGTCCCGGTTCCAACAGGACTCCCGTTTCAAGTTGCATCGTTGCCGCGGTCCCCACACTGCCCGTGCGTGCACACTCTTCTGGGACAGGGCACGGCGGTCTGTGAGGCTGAACCTACCATTCTTCTCTAAGGGGAGGGATCCCAATTTGGGATCCTTGTTTCACTTGAGTTAGTTGGAGTACGTTCCTATCCGGAAACAAGAAAAGCCCTACCGTGGCCTGGTAGCTCAGCTGGTTAGAGCATCCTCCTGACACTCCAAAGTTGCAGGTTAGATCCCCGGTCAGGGCACGTAGAAGAAGCAACCAATGCGTTCATTTGTAAGTGGAACAACAAATTCATGTGTCTCTCTTTCTCTCTTCGTCCTTCTCTCTCTCTAAAATCAATCAGTAAGAATAAATAAATACATAAAAAGCCCTGAATATAATATTTAGAATATCATCTCTGTGGACTTAACAAGATTATTGATTCTGCTTGCTCAAATTGAAAACAAGGATAGTAAAACCCACCTTACAGTTTTATCCTGAGATTCAATGTGATAAGCAGACAAAATTATCTCAGTACTGAACTGTTCCAATGGAATGACTATTCCATTCCCTTCTCTATAGCACAGAATTAATTTAGGTAAACTCTTCTGATCTTATTTTTAGTTATCCACTCACTTTTCTGAAGGGAATCTGAGAAGCAAAATTGTAGAATTGATTCCCATCTTCTTACTTTTCTCAAAAGTGTTAGAGTTAAAAAAAAAAAAAAAAACTATTAGAGTTGCACTCCCTGATTAAAGCCCCCAACTAGGAAGACAACAGTTCTCTGAAGCCCCACACTAGTGGTTTACCTATTAGTCTGTAGAACAGTTGGTTAAATGGTACAGTTTGACTTTTACCTCCATTTCTTTCCTTTCCCACGAGGCAGCCATTTAAAAAGATTCAGCACCACTCCTAACCATATCTCTCAAAGAAAAAGAGAGAAAAAGAAGAAAAACTCCATTACTAACCATACACACTTTCTGCTAAAGTAGTTGTGCTTTCCTTCAAACTGCAAACTTACGAGTGAAACCATAAATCCAATATAGTTTTCTCCATTGTCTTTTTTAGTTGGGAATCAAAACACTGGAACATTCTTTTTGTGGTTGTGTGGTTTGTTTTGTTTTGCTTTTAAATTAAGAGTTTCTCCCAACAGCCCTATAATAAGAGTACCGATGCGTTGTTACTGTAGAGTGATTGATAAGATTTAAGTACAGAACATATGGGAATGTTAAGTTCTACTGTCAAAGAAATAAAGTTTGGCTCAAACAGTAGGAAAATCGGAGAATATATTGTCATTAGACGCTTGCTCTCTCAGATAGTTAGATTCACCTCAACCTTCACCTCTATGCTAAACCATAATGCCAAAGACACTCCATTCATCATCCAACATACAAACGCACTTTGCAATAAAGTTGTGTTGATTGGAATGTATTTCCAGAGATTTGTAGACTGTCTTGAAGAATTCTCTCATCTTTTTCTCATCCTTCCACCTGTGAATAACCTAGATATTTGAAGAGAGGATTTTATTAACAGAAGTCACATGGGTATGGAAATTCCGTTTCAAAATAGCACTAATTAAATTTCCTTAATCCTACTGAAGCTGTTAGCTGTTCAGTGCAGCTCTTTCACATGAAATCCATAAGTGTGCTATCTAAATACCATGCTTCTTTATTATTATTTATTTATATCAAATTTATTAGCTGGATATATCTCTGTAGCCTTGGGTTCTGAGAATCTTTAAGTTTAATTAAGGAGCCCATTCCGACATTCTGAGTATTATCACTCCTAACCAAACACAGATGAGAAGAGCCGAAACACAGAAAATATACACATGCACAATGATGTGCACCCTCAAGAGATACTAGGCCCCACTCACCAGCAAGTTAGCAAACTCATTAAGAGCAAGGAAAAGACACATGACAGGAGGCAACTTATTAGAGTATGAAAGCTTTTCATTTTTAAATTTGTTTTCAAGTGTGAAGTAGGGCCTTGGCCAGTGTGGATCAGTTGGTTGGGCGTTGTCCCGCAAAGGGAAAGGTGGTTGGTTCAATTTCCGGTCAGGGCACATACCCAGGTTGCAGGTTCAGGCTGCGTCCAAGGGGCAATTGATCAATGTTTGTCTCACACATCCATGTTTCGCTCCCGCTCCTTCCTCTTCCCTTCCCTTCCCTTCCCTTCCCCTCTCTAAAAATTAATTAATTGATTAGTTAATTAATTAAAGTGTGAAGTAGAACCACACGGAAGAGATACTCTGCTGCATGACGAGATTCATGCCTACGCGCAGATTCTTCTGCAGGCCATACCCCCGCAGGGTGTCTCACACACCCTGAGACAGTCATCCTTATGAAGGAACCAGCTCTAGCATTAGGTTAAATTCTCTTGTCCAAGTATTGGAAAGAGGAAAGTTTTGCTGAAGCTGAGAAGACAGGATTGCTCGACTTTCAGGTATGCTGAAATAAAATTGAATTAAACATATTCAGCGGCCATTCAAGGTCATGGAGGGTGATAAAGCAAGTCCCATCTCTTAATGAATTTTTGGTGTGGGGGCTGTTGAAAATAATAATAATCACTACACTATCATAGCATCACCATCACCAGCACCATCATTGACCCCATTGATTTACATCGCATATTACTATTTTAAAAACTTGAATGTCTATGATCTCGCTTGGCAATAATAGAAAGTGTACATATTTTTAAATGCGAGGCACGGAAAATGATGTCGACATAGCGTGGATTTGTAAGCTGCATTCAATATCAATAGACTAATGGTAAGGATACTGCTATCTTTTTAAAGCTGTTTTTAACTCCTGTTTTCCAAGATCTCATTTAATTTCATTATCCCGACTGGAAATAAGCTAAGTTTTACTTAAATAGTTTTAGTAGGCTAGGCATGAGATGAGCTTAGGTCTGACCTCAGAGTTGACACAGTGATTTTTCCCCCTAGGCCATCATCCACCTGTCTGATTTTCTAAACAGTTGTTATTTTTTTATTTCTGTTTAAACTCTGACCTGCTGTAACCCTCCGCCGCTTTCTCCTTTTGGAGAAGTAGAGATGAAATGGGATATATGTTGAAACAAGTGCCTATTTCATTTTATTCATAGTCAATCTTCAGTTTTCTTTACATCAGGAATGATAACAACGAAGTGCCAATAGACTAAAAAAAGAACAGCTCTTTCATGTGTTTTCCATCATAAGGACATTTGAAGTGTGAGATTCTTTTTCTAAAAGATCAACACTTTAAAAATCCTTCTGATGACAAACTGTGCCTGCTTGCAGATTATGTGGCAGTAAAACACTATTACATAGCTCATCACACCCAGGATGAAGTTTCGGCTGCGAAACATTATGATTTATGTGTATATTCAACATTTGTTTTTGGAGCCAAACTGACGTCTCCCTTAATTTGTTGCGATGAAAATGATCTCTACTTAATTCTCTGTAATCAGCAATTCTTAATTCCATCTAACAACGAGGTTATACACAAAGCATTTGCTGCACCTTGTTTTCCTGCAAAAACACTCATCAGTGCCCTTAATTGCCTCCTGACATCACTGGCTTGTGGTTGTGGACTTTCACACGTTACTGTGTACCGCATGGCTCATAAAGCCTAATGAGAATAAGTTCATTAAATTAATCCCAACAATTAACAAACTTGCTGCCTGCTTCTCTGATATCTAATTTGTGACACACACTTGGCAAATGTTTCCATCTGTGGTAGTACAATTGAATTCGAAAAGCCTTTTGGGGAGGTTGAAATTCACCTTTATTGGAATGCCTTTGTCAGATATACAACCCACTGATGATATATATATAAGGAAAGAGACTCATCCTCAGTGACAATAAAAATAAAACAATATAAAATGTTGACCAAATGAGAGGAGATTCCTGGTGGTAATTTTTCCCCTCATTCAGTGTTTTTGAAGTAGAAAGAAGTTATTTTGTTTTCATATCTCAGTGACTTCACTGTGTCAAAGGACTTACCTCTTTCCATTTCCAACTGCCATCTACTCCCTAAATGGCTGGTTTGAATAATTTCCTAAATTGCTCCCTTTACCCAAGTCATTTGTTGATATGACCAAAATGTATACTAACAGGTCATTAGTAGCCCATGCATTCATAAATTGAGGGTCAAATACACTCTTCAAATGACCCTAAAATCATCTGATATTAACACATATCCCACTCAAATCTAAAGCATAAGTAAAAGGGTAGAATGAAATATAACCCTTTCTATTCTTTACTCTTGTGCCTTATTTTAAATCGCTGCAGTGCAGAACAGATTCAGGCATATAGTAGGTGCTTGACCAAGTCAGCTGAATTAATCAGAAGGTAAATCAAAGATATTTTAATAATGAATTCCTTCAATGATTCTATTTGTCTTTCAAAATAGGTGATTTTTTCCTTTTAAATTCTATATAGACTATATACAGGGTGGGGCAAAAGTAGATTTACAGTTATGAGTACGTGAAACACAGAGCTTATTCTTATATTATTATTTATTAATTAGTATATTATTTTATCTAAGAACAGCTGTGAACTTACCTTTGCCCCACTCTGTATTTTACCATTTCCCAGCAGTATGCTATCTAAACACGTACTAAGCTAGTTTATTTCATTCATTAGATTCTACATATGAGTGAAATCATATGGCTCTTGTCTTTCTCTGAGTGCTTATTTCACTTAACATAATGCTCTCCAGGTTAATCCATGCCGTCACAAATGGTAAGATTTCCTTCTTTTTAACTGCCGAGTAACAGCCCATTGAGTGAACAAAATAAACTAACAAACAAAATAGAAACAGACTAGTAGCTAGAGAACAGACTGACAGCTGTCAGAGGGGTGGGGGATTGTGTGGCTGAGTGAAAAAAGGTAAAAGGATTAAGAGGAAAAAAAGAAAGAAAAATTCATAGACACAGCTAACAGTATGATGATTATCAGAGGAAAGGGGGCAGGAGGTAGGAGAGGGTAAAGGGGGTATAAATAGCGATGAAAGGAGACGACCTGGGGTGGTGAACACGCAATGCAATATACGGATGATGGATTACAGAACCGTACACCTGACATCTATATCATTTTATTAACCAATGTCGCCCCAATTAATTCAACAAAAATTAAAAAAATAAAAAATATATATAAACACCAAGCTAAAAGTGAGAAATATTCAAATCTCAGTTGTTCAGCTTCTCCTCAAAAGCACTCCTCTGAACCACTACTTATTTAGATCATAATTGCAATTGTGTTTTTTGGTAATCATATAGAACTTCTTCCTTTCCCTTTTTTCCCCTTTTTTACTTTTTTTGTTCCCAGCAGAGAGAGATATATCATACCTATTCACATCAGGAAATGCTTAATGGGGCTTTGAGCCAAGGGAGAGCCCTCTGATAGAAATCAGTATCAAATGCTAGAACAAAATAGAGACCTAATTGACAATAACATAGCATATAACCCCCTTTTACAGAAAAAGTTATTGTCTTTGTTAGTTTATTTGCATCTGGTAGTCAGGTTTTACATTACTATTAAGAATTTAAAATTACCCCAGTGGTTTTCATCTGTATCTTTGTTGACTGATTTTATATAAAAATTAGTATAGGTATTTACACATTTGGGTTTTTCCATCAAACAGATGTAGGTTTGAATCTTGGCTCCTACAAGTGAGCTATATGACATGTACCTAACTCTCAGCATCTCAGACTGTGCAGCAATGAATTGGGGATACTAAGAATACTAACCCCACGAGGTAGTTTTGAAGTCAGGATGATGCATATTTACAGAAAGTACTCAATAAATTGTAGCCATGTTTAACATGAAAGTTACTGACAATGAATCCTGATATGTCTTTAGAAGAATGCTGATGAGAAACAAGTCATGGAGGTAGTCTCATCTCATGATTCACACATATTTGAAAACAGGACGGATGGGGTTAGAATGCAAACGTGAATTACGATGCAAATTCTAGTTTCATACTGAGCAGGAAATCCCCAATTAAACCCTAATGCTCACAAAGCCCCAGTACTTTATTAGACACAATGTAGACAAAAAGTAGAAACTCATTTAAATATAAGATTTAGGAAAACTGCTGAGAAAAGGAGCTTAAATTCATTCATGAATTGTTGACTATGTAAAATGAAAAGATCTAGTGTAGCTGTATAAAACATGGTCTTTGAAGTCCCTGTAACCTGGATTAATATTGCACATTTGCACTTAAAAGTCCATGGCCTTGGGCAAGTTATTTGACACCTCAAAGCCCCAGATGTCTCTTCCAGGATACAAGAGTAGAATATACCTATTCTATTGAAGTATTTGAAAGCAGCAAAACAAAGGTCTCCAGATAGAGGCGGGGGCAGGAAACCCTCTCTGGTAAATAAGATTCATTGTTTAATTCTGAATGAAAATTAAAGAAATAATTCTCCTACCTTGAAAACCATAAAGAGTTTCCAAATACCTTACTTAATTTTATTCAAACAAAATTCTTTAAAATGGCATGGTGATTCTCAACTGAGGGAAATTTTGCCCTAAAAAAAAAAAAAAAAAACAACTGGGGATATCTGAAAATTTCTGGACCCATTTTTTAGCCGTGACACTTGGAGTGACTACTGACATCTGATTAGAAGCCAAAGATACTGCTAAACTTCCTATAATGTATAGACTGGTCCCCCACAACAAAGAATTATCCAGCCCCAAATGTCAATATTACTGAGGTTGAAAAATCCTGATCTACAAAAACAGAAACTTTCTAAATTCTGGCTCATTCACTATAAAAATGTGGACTTACAGCTTTTTTCTACCTTCTATTTTTGTACTAGGGACAATCGTGATTTCTGTAGTTCACCTGCCTCATCACATCACTCACGTGGAAGCATTTTTCCAATGGACTATTCTTATATCCATGGACAAATGACCAGAGAGGTAGCACTGATCCAAATTCTGACCATTATAAAATATTCATAACCAAGGGCTGTTGGTTTATAGCCTTCAGGGTGTTAATTAATTTATTAAAAATAAAATAAAATCTACTTAGTACCTATTAGGTTTCAGAAACTATCTTTGTCATCGCCTTCATCCCAGCATCTATATTTAAGCAGTTCACACCCAATAAAATGAAGGTAAGGAGCAGAAGATAAGAGAATTTCAAGTTCTCCAATATGAAAAAGACAGTTCTGTGAGTGTTGTAGACACGTCAGCATACTGCCACTTGGGGAACTGCCTTAAATGGACAGTTCTCTTCCTTGCAGGGTCTGATGGGTATTTTTGTCCCTTTCCTATTGCACGCATTGCTGCCCATCTGTTTCAGCGTGTTATCACTACTGCAGCCCAAAGCATCTGTCTCAAGTCTCTGTGTCTGGGAGAAGGTGCCTTCCAAGTCTGGCTGAACTTGGGGCTCACATTTTACTCTTCTCAACTGGTGTGTATGTAACCTGGACCAGACTCAAGGCTCCAAACTTTGAGGTTGGGTTGTGATCATCTTTATTAAAAAAAAAATTAATTTAATTTAATTATTTCAATCATTTAAAAAAATTTTTTTAATTTTATTTTTCAGTTACAGCTCATATTCAACATTATTTTGTATTAGTTTCAGGTGTACAGCATAGTGGTTAGACAATCATATACTTTACAAAGCGATCCCCCCAACATTTCCAGTACCCTGCGGGCATTATGTGTAGTTCTTACTGTATTGTTGACCATATGCCCTATGTGGTACTTAATATCCCTGTGACTCTTTTGTAACTACTGATTTGTCCTTCTTAATTGCTTTACTTTCTTCAAACCAGCCCCCCAACCCCTTCCTCTCTAGCAAACTTCAATCTGTTCCCTTTGTCTATGACTCTGTTTTAATTTTGTTGGTTCATTTATGTTGTTCTTTAGATTCCACATATCAGTGAAATCATACGGTATGTGTTTTTCTCTGTCTGACTTATTTCACTTAGCACAATACCCTCAACCTAGATGATAGGTCACAAATGATAGGATTTCCAAGCTGTCACAAATGGTAAGATTTCATTCATTTTATGGCCAAGTAATAGTCCATGTGTAAATGTACCACAGCTTTTTTCACCACTCATCTGCTCGTGGGCACCTGATCGGCAGTGATCACAGGGGTGCCTCCAGCAGCGCTGTTACCGAGCAGACCAGGGCCTGTTCACATGGCGCCTCGGTGTATGACCCAAAAATTAATGCTGGAAGGAGCAGGCTTTTATTTATAACATTCCAATCTTAGGGGCCCTAGAGCACGTATGCTCTGGACCTTGTTCTCCCACAAGGCCCAGCACCTCCCACGCTCCCCATCAGACTACAAGCCCAAAGCATCCCCCCAGATTCCCCATGTTCTTAGATTTAACTGGCTGCACAAACAGTTCTCCATCCACTCTGGATCAGAGTCACCATCATCTCACAGCCACTCTCTCCTTCAGGACCTGGGGTACATTGTCATCAGCCTCCATGTAATAGTCCAGAAAAGCATGTACCGTGTTACTCTGGATCATGGTGAAACTTAGGGAAGGCACAGGTCTTAAAAGTCTAGGTAAAATCCAGGCGCAGCACGTCAGGATTTGCAAGGATCTCCATTGCAGCTCCGGAGCCAGTTCGAGCAGGCACGATCCGAGCGGCAGCACTTCCTTTCTCATTAGTCCAGGTTGCACGCCCTTCTTCCTCACTATAAACTACATAGCTGCTTCCTTACGTCCCCTTCCCAGTGCTCTCTTTCAAACCCCCTTCCCCTCTCCAAGCTGCAGAGCAGAACACTTAATGGCTGCTGTGCTTGTGTTTAAATCCTCACCCTGCACCTCCTCCATAACCCCATTTCCAACTCTTCCCCCAACGGGCTACATTTTGCCAGTCCTCTGGTCCATTACATTCATTCAGCTGCCATTCCCAGGATGAACAGACATCTCCCTGTGACACAGGGGAACCGCCCCCTGCCACATGCTTCCGCTGTAAGCTCCCAGGTTAAGTCACAAGCCAGGATGCATTCAGAAAGTCAGGCCCATCTCTCTTGTTTCCAGTGGCTGCCACAGCTTTTTAACATAATTATCAAGCTAGCCAAGGCGCCATACATACGCAAAATCTCTCAATCATCCTGCTCCACTTCCCTCATCCCCTAAGCCATGTCTGCGGAGGTTTAGGGGACTTCTTTCTGACCGCTGCTCTACAGCCCATTGCTCGGCCACCTTTTAATACTCTGCTCCACATGACAAGTTGCTAGCTTTCTCTAGACTGAGTCTGTATGGCACAATTGGTTTTCTTAAGATTGACTCTCCTTCTCCCTCTTCCTGCATTTTACTCATTGGAGGGATGTTGAAATGTTATCAAATTATGACATACTGGCACTTGGGATATATGAAAGTAAACATACCATACAAGAGAAGGAGAGAGGAAAATTCCCACTTTTTTAAAAGCCCAGGTTTGTGAGAATACAAAGAAAAATATTATGAACTCTTTCAGGAGAGTCTGGGAAAGGCAAATCTGAGGTGTAATCCGGGAACGGGAAGTAGCATGTGAACAAATGCTCAAAACTTTAAAAAAAAAAAAAAAGAGCACCAACAGATTGGCAAACTATTAAATATTTTTAGAGGGTGACAAGTTATGTCAGGCAGTTTAGAAGAAAAGCAGAACTGGAAATATAAGAAGGAGAATCTTTCTGAGAGGCCACAGGAATCTGGTTCTATTCTGTTGGGGGGAATCATGGCACAGATTTTTAAAAGAGAGTTTATGGCATGAGAGTGTTTTAGAAAAAGCTGTCTGATATTTATATGAGGAATAATGGATTACAGGAAAGTAATGCCCTGGACAGGTAGCTCAGTTGGTTAGAACATCATCCAGTATTCCAAGGTTGAAGGTTTGATACCTGGTCAAGGCACATACAGGGATTAGCCAATGAATGCATAAGGAAATGAAATAACAAATTGGTATTTCTCTCTCTCTCTCTTCTAAATTGGTATTTCTCTCTTCTCTCTCGCTGCCCTTCTCTCTTTAAAAAAAAAAAAAGGAAAGAAAGAAAAAAAATCAGTTTTAAAAAAAGGAAGGTAAAGCTGGATGCCAGATGACCAGATATTAAGGGAAAGACAAAAACAAAAATGTAAAGGTTTAATTAAGGATCCTCGGCAGGAAAAAAAGAGGGAAATTTAAAATAAATACAGAAAACAGTAGTTTAAAATAAATAAATCTTTGAATATTCCTGCTTTCTTCGTGAACCTGTGGAGCTGGATTTAACCATGGATGTTTAAATTTTTTTGCTGATATTTTTGAATTGTCAAATTTCTAATATTATGACATTTCCCCAATATTCTTTGTTTTGAAACTAATACCACACCTCGCTCATATGGATATTTGAGACTCACCAGGCCTTCTCTTTACAGATGGTCAGTGATATCAGAAGTGACCACAGAAAGGAGAAAACATGATGATGTATCTGTATTTTGGCAAAGACCAACAACATCAATTAACTTCTTGCAGTTGAACAGAACATTAACAAAGATTCTCTGGCTCATTTGGAGAGGATAGAATTAATTCATGAAAAAGAGGGTTGCTATAGGCAAAGATTCCATGGACAAAAAAGAGAGACAAAGTACAGATTATGGTTTTAAAAAAATTAACTAGTGAATGGGATGTTAACCTCCAGCTGCGGTAGTAATCACATTATAATGGCGGTGCAAAAAACTATCAGCCAAAGAAATGAACCTGAAATGTTTCTAAATGGCAAGTCACTGTGGTTACCTTTTGGGTTTGGATGTGTTTCATTTTGTCCACCACCATGCTCTAAAATCTCTGCAGGGACTAGAAATCGGAATCCTGGAAGATTTCGCCCAATAAAGCTTTGTCTCCAAACAATTTCTGTGGTGGTTTCAAACCTAAGGCTTTTGCTTAGTGAACTCGCACATCAAAATACCTTTTTGGGTTGCCTGGCACATTGCAGGTCTTTTCAAAGTCTGATTCTTTTTCTACCGCTCAGATTGAGTGCACGGTTACTTTTAGTAATGAATCTGAATCCAACAAGGACACCTTTGACATTAAGCCAGGTGCAGAGATTTCTGGGCTCTGAAGCTTGGTGACTCTACACCAATGGTGATAGGAAAGATATAGTGGCTGTATCTCACTGGATTCTGCCATGACTCAATCAAGGAAAGAACTGAGTGGCTAGGGTCTGCTGCTGCTGACATCCAAAACCTGGAGAGAAGTTTTATGATTTTATTTGAGTCAAACTGAGGACAATAGCCTGGAAGCAAAATCTCAACAGACTGAGAAAATGTTTCAGGAAATGGCAGGTTTATCACTTATTTTATGCATCAGAATCAAAGGGGAAGACATAAGGGAGTTACAAAGTTTATTGGTGATAGATTGGGGGGTCTGGAGAAAGCAAATTGGTAAATATCTGGGATCAGATCAAAAGTAAACGGGATAGATTTCTTTTACATAGGTGGGTACAGGATAGATAACAGTTAACAATTAACACAATCACAAAAACAGGCTCTGTGGTTTGTGTTCGGGTGGAAGATTGTGCCCTGAGGCGGCTGGAAAAAGGAAATTACTTTGACATTCCAAAGGTATGTTATTGAAGATGCAAAAAGACAGTAGACAGGCTCAGTTAAGGTAAAAATTTGACCTTTGTCAGGGAAGGTGCCAGTATAGGACATGACTTCCTGCCATGACTTGCTTTTAGTTAGAAAGTTTGAATTTCGGACCATCTGATGCCACTACTTTCAGTCTCTGAGCTTGTAGGGCCTTCCACGCCGGCCTCTGCTGAGCCTGTCGGCTGAGTATGTGGCCCCTTTTTTCGACCACACTGAGAAACATGCTCCTGAGGACCTCTGCTTTCGGGGAGTCCCATGACTGGAGCTGCGGTACGGTTTCCTGAGATAATTTATTATATTTGCAGCATAAATGTGTTTATATTTCCTTTCTCAATACATGAAGGCAGCTGTGTTCTTGTGTCTTCTTGCCTAGCAAGATTTGTGTTTGAGAACTTAAAAGTTGAGGAGACTTTCAAACAGAACTGTATTTCTCACTTACAGTTTTGTCTTAAGGAAATTGTGCTGGTGTGTGCCGTCCAGCAAGGTAATAGAGGTAAAAAAAAAAAAAAAAAAAAAAAAAAAAAAAGTTTAATGGACGTTAGTTTTTAGAGTGGTTTTATGTCCATGGCGTATTGAGTGGAAAATAGAGTGTTCATTCGCCCCCTAGTCCGACATGGGCCTAGCGTCCCCAACTATCAATATCCTGTGCCATAAAGCACTTTTGTTCCATAAGGTACTTTGGTTACAATGAACCTCCATTGGCACATTGGTATTATTTTTTTAATAAAACATTAGAACTTTAAAACTATTTTTTCCTTTGATGTATAGCTCTGTGAATTTTAACACATGCATAGATTCATGTGGCCACATCACAATCCAGATACAGGGTAGTTTGCAAGGAGCCCCTTCACGCCGCCTTTTGTAGTTGCTCTACCCTCTCTCCGAACCCCTGGACAGCCACTACGGGTTTTCTATTGCCATAGTTACGCCTTTTCGAGAATGTCACATAGATCAAATCATAAAGAATGGAACCTTTGTAGACTCGCTTCTTTTACTCAGCATCATACCCCTGAGATTCCTACAAGGTTTTGTGTGCATCAGTCACTAGTTTCTTTTTATTGCGAGGGACCATTCCATTGTATGGATGGGCCGTGGTTTATTCTCTGTGGACCCATAGAAGAACATCTGAGTTGTTTCTAGATTGGAGAAATGATGAATAGAGCTGCTATAAACATTTTCTGTGTGAACATGTTTTCATTTCTGTAGGCTAAATACTCTGGAGTAAGTTTGCTAGGTCATATGGTAAGCATTATGTTTAACCTTGCTTAAGAAACTGTTACTATTTTCTATAATGGCAAGTTCTATTTTGCCCTCCTGATAACCACAGATGAGAATTTCCATTGCTCTGCATCCTCACCAGCACTTGGTCATTTGGGGCTGTTTTTTTTTGTTGGTATGTTTGTTTAATTTTTAGCCATTGCAATGACTAGGTAGTGATCCCTATCCTGCTTTTAACTTGTATTTCTTTCATGGATAATGACACTAAACATTTTTTTGTACACTTATTTGCCATCTCTATGTGCTCTTTACTAAAGTGACTATTGCCGTTTTTATCCATTTTTATTTTGTCTTCTTGATGAATTGACCCTTTTATCATTAGACAATGTACCTCTTTATCTCTTCGGTTATTCTTGCCTTCAGTCATACCTTTGGCTGGAGTGTTCAACTATGCATTTAACTATTAAAGTGTTTGGAACCAGGTGCACTACTGCCTTGTTATTGTTTTCTGCCTGTTACCTCTGTTTTCCTTTCCCCACCTTCTTCTGGGTTGTTCCTAGTTCACCATGCAGCTAATGGTTTGGGATTCAGCAGAAGGATTTTCCCACTGTCACCTCTGGGAAGGTGAGGATTCCAGAGAGAATGGCTTTCGGTGCATAATGAGAGGCTGAATTTTAGGCCATGCATCTCGCAGAATCAGGAAGAGTTCTACTATTCACTGTGGCAAAATCTGAAGAATGCTCTACCATCAGAGAGTGTGCTGTCTTAGATTAGGAGTGAATATCAGTGGTGAATGATGTGGACTAAAGATTTGATACATTTCTTAAATATCTTCTATAGGACATGCCAGCTAAGTGACCCTGGAAACACACAACAATGACTGGGACTTAATTTCTTGCCACCAGATACATTTCTTTTGTACAACTGAGTATAGATTAAAATCCATGCCCACTATCCTTGCCCAGTAGAAAAGAAAAAGTAGATCAAGGCATTTAAAGAGAATATTGCCCTTTGCCTCTGATTTACCTGGAAATAGTTGCCTTGCCAATAAATTCCATCTCTAGGATGTGACTATTTGCTAAGGGACACTATTGTACTTGAAGAGTGGTAGGCAGGATTCTTAAAGATTTTATTTTTGTTTATTTCCTCCCGTTTAATTCCATTGTTTAATTCAATTTAAAAAATATTTACAAAATTTATAATTTGTACTATATGCTTTGATGTTTTGCCAAGCACTGGAATATAGACATGGATATGGTATGTCCATACTTTTATAGTATTTACTAATTGAGAAACGTATATTCACTCACTGCGTTATTTTAGTATCTCATGCAAAGAGGTGTTCTGACCATCTCAAATGAGTTTAGGTAACAGTGAGATTAATTCACGGCTCACAGTCAAGGCAAGCGTGGCCTGACCATGTGTAAAGCCCTAAAGGTTTAGGGAGAATGAACAAGGTCACAGCTCTTTGTTTTCTCATTACTTGATGTTTCTTTGCTCAGTTGTACTTCATTCTCAAGTAAACTTTGCTCCTTTCGAGAAGAATTACAATAACTGGCAGCTTTAGCACCACTTTAGCACTACTTTAAATGGTACCTGATTTTAAAAAGAGAGGATATTCCCTAAAAGATACTAAGAAGATTAAAGTAGATCTGAATCAAGTCAGATAGCCATTTTTGGAAGTAGAAGAAAATGAAGGGAAAAGGGAGGCCTCTTCCCCCAATGAAAGAAATGCGTGTCATTAACTACTGAAAACAAAATATATTGCAGATTTTTCTTTTTTTTAACTTGGGTGCTTTATAACCATGGTCATGAATAATCCTGTGTAAATTTCTAAGGGAAATTTCTACCCACATATAATGATATCACCAAACAAAGAGCACCCTCGGTATTTCTTAATAATAAACATTGTTTCCAGAAATCACAATATTATTATTTTCTTCAATTTCATGATACAGTCAAACATATCTTTAAGCATGTAAGATTCATATGTTCTATTCCAACATGCTAAGCTATAAGATACATCTGCATATAGTAATAAACACAATATTCTTATTTCAGTTTTAGATAGTTATGGCTTTCTCTTGATTTATCTGACATTAAAAAAACCTAAAGCACAAAAATTTACTTAGGAGCATGATTATACTGAAAATTATATCAGAGTAGTAACACTGATTCATGATTCACCAGGTGCTATAAATTATTCTAAGAAAAAATACCTTCCAAATGTGAGTCTGTAATGCAAGGTGCAATAGTGAATTATGTGTGAATGTCAAAAGGACAGTGATTTTTTAATATGTCAGGGGTGGACTGGATTAATTCAATGTATTATGTGGAGACCACAGACTCACTGCTTACCAGACAAATGCTATTGTCATATGATGAAGTCGATTTTACATGGCTAGTATATGAATTATTATAAGGGATGTGTAAAATATTCAGAAGCTCTGAGTTTATATTAAACTAATTGGTTAAATGAAAAAAATAGTATTTAACTTAATTGCACATGTCTATGGAACAAACACAAATACACAAATTCTAGCCAGAAAAGAGAGAGAATGTAGGAGCCTGTCCTATAATAAGTGAGTGCTTTAAAATCTATGACAAATCAAGAGGATAAAGAGAAACTAGAGGCATTTCCTATTGTGAAACAGATATATAAAGGTAATTAATGGTCACTTATCACATATTATTTTACTATCCACACAATAAGTTAAAAGCACACTTATGAACGACCGAACTGGCCTTGGTTTCCCAAAAGCAGGGCCATTGGAGAAGGGAGAGAAGGAGGTGTGTAGCAGTTGAAGATAGTTAAGCATATGACAAGGAGTCAATTTTCACTTGGTAACTTTTTATACTGCATTTAGCATATTTGACTCATGTGTTTGTTTTTGCTTAGTTGCCAATATTTAAGCACCTCTTACCTGCCAAGATTGTGCTAATTACGGAATACTAAGAGACAAAATTCTTGCCCTCATAGAACTTTCCACATACTGCACAAAGAAGTTCAAGTTACATCTTTCTAAATTATAAAGAATGCTTTGTATTTTGTTTTTGTAGAAAAATGCTGTGATGGATTCTGAATCATTCATCCTTAATCTTTGTTGCTCATTCTGTACCTGAATCCACTGGAATATGATCTCTCCTACTTAATTACCTGATAACTATTAATGAGTTTTGATATCTTACTCTGCGGAAACTCTCAAAAATCTCTCAAAAGCTTCTCCTAGGACTTAAAGCTCTTGGAAAAGATTGGCTGCATCTCATTTTTGTACGGTGGTCTTTCACTTCTACATCCGCTATGACCTAGACATCTGAGCCTGGACAGTTACATTATTGCACTTGGTTCTTTTCTTTTGTGTGAATGGTTCAATATATTTCTAAATCTCTTGTGCTTTGTTAAATTCCAGCACAATGAAAAAAGTTAATTTTAACTTAAGTAGAGACCTTGGTATATCTTTAAAAATATGTATCACTATGAATATTAATAAATCTTTCTCTCTTCTATTTATGTATGTGTATGAGGAAGAAAGGAAGAGACTGTTGTGTTTCCACCAGAAGCTTTGCTTGTATCAGTTAATTTTTACCTCCTAAATCCATCAGGCCAATGCCAGCCTCACACTGTTCCTTTGAGTATTGAGTGTCTTTCAAAAATATCTCCAAAGTTCACTTAGCTAGAGAGTTGAAGAACAAAGATTAGATTCCAGCTTTTCCTGACATGTTAGCCTGTGTCTTTCCTGTTGTACCACTCTAAGACACTTTGACTTTAACAATTATGTAGAAAAAAAATTTACGTGAGCCTCAGGAATTAGACACTCATATGACCAACATTATATATCCAGAGCAGACCGATCCCTGTTTTTGTGGGGCCTCTATTGGTCAAGATTCTGTTTGTTTGTTTGTTTGTTTTTTCCACTGAGATAGGCACAAGTATATATTTTCTCCTCTTTACTAATAACTTTAGACTTGAGTGCTATTTTAATGTTAAGTTGAAGTACAAAATTTATGTAGAAAGTGTGTCAGAAATCCTCAGATTGATGAATCTTCATAAACTTAACACCCTTGTGTGTCTGCCACCCTGACTCAGGAAGAAACACCACTAGTCCTCTAGTCCTCATTAAGACTTCCTTATGCTCACTTTCACCGTTTCCCCAAACCCCCTGAGCAAGCATTTTCTGACTTTTAACAGTATAAGGTTTTTTAATTTTATTTTTATTTTTTGCTTTTGTATTTCATTTAACTGGAATTATATAGTGCTTGGCTTATTTTCCTTAGCATCATAATTGCAACAATCATCCATCCATATTGTTGTGTAGTTATATGAAATGTATACTCATTGTGTTGCATTCAGTTAGGCATAAATATCTATTTATTTATCCAGTGAAGATGATGGGAATTTTTGGTTATATCCAACTTTTAGCTATTACAAAATGTTGTTATGAACATTCTAGAAGGTATTTTTAAATAAATGTAGCCACACATTTCTACTAAGGAATGGAATTGCTCTATCAAAAAGTGAGCAGATGTTAAATTTTAGTAGATACTATAAATTACTTTCTTTGAAACTGATCTTTGTTGTGTAAAGACTAGATATATTTTCCAACCCTTACTTCCTGCTTTGAATACAATGCCCTTTTTCTAACATACTGCATCTCAGTGGTACACAATTTATTTCCTGCTTAGCCAAGTTTACAGTTTAAACTTTCAGAAAGATTTCAGTCTCATGGCATCCTACACCATTGAGTGTGTTGCTAATATTGCTTTGGTTTTATGTATGTATGAAAAATTTGTCCTCTCTCCCAATAATGGAGAATATATGAAAGGGATTGTATGGCTGAATAAAAGCAGTAAGACTGAAAAAATCTTATTTGTTAAATTAGGCGTGTTTGGTTTTAAAATAATATCCACTTATTTCCCAGCATCCCTTGCACCTTTATTCCTTGCTAGTAGGTAGCAGCTAAACCTCAGAAGGGAGTACCGCTTACTAGGAAAACCACATGCTGGGCTGTGTCCCTACAGACCGAGAAAAACTCTGTAAATATCAACTGCTTGAGTCTTCCTGCAACTGAACTTGAAAAACGTGCTTGAAATCATGCAGAGGGACAGCCGCTTGGAAGTCACCTTTTGTCATGCTCCTGGAAAGGCTATATTGCGGCGGGCAGGTAGAAGCATGGCTAAGTAACTTGAAACCCCTGAATTGCAAATGTACAGTAAATTGTATCTCCCATTTCTTCCAACACCTCCTTCTTCTACTACTCATAGCCTCGGAGGTACAAACAAATAAATTTATAGCACAATAGCAGTTATAAATTAAACTTGACAAATTTGAATGGATGATTTATAGAGATAGGTTAAAGTTATCTATTCCAAGCATATTTTTGAGGAAGGTGGAGGTTAATGAAATCTATTCTGTGCCCTCCGATAACTGATAATCTAACTCCGATAAGTCAACATTCTTGTGTCTATGTGACACAAGCTGTTCAAATTAAAGATGGGATGTTAACTCATGTAAGAAGGTTAACAAGTGTGTGGTAAGTGGGGTGCTCTTTCCATACAATTTCTAAAACCACTTATGTTGAAGTACTAAAAATGTTCATATTGAATAAATGTTGCCATTTCATTCAAGAGGTAATAGTATATATGTACCTTGGGTTCTGATGCCATCTATTTTGGGTTCAAAATCCAGTCTCTTTAATTGTTTAACTTCTCTAATCTCATTTTCCTCATCTGTAAATTGGGAATATAATAATCTGCTTATTACAATAGATTATTATAAACATGAAATAAGGTATACGTGTAAGCAATTGAGCAGAGTGCCTGGCATAGAATATTACGACAGGTATTAACAATAGCAAGAATGACAATAGTAGCTATCACAATATGAAGATGTGCAAGTAGGTGCCTTTATCTGAAAGAGTGAGGTGCATTGTTTGTATTATTTTCTTTGATGTTATTTTGTCATTATTATTCCTATTTTAACTTTTAATGTACAGCAACTGTAACTGGTACAAAGAAACTCTGCCTGGGGCTGTGGGCATTGTCTCTGCTCCGTAGGCTGAGCAGGGAAATAGCATTTGTAGCCCGAGTTCTTATACCCTTTCTTCTTTCTATAACCAGCGCACAGGTAGTTATGTCGTTGCAGTGACTTTGATTGGATGTATAGTTAGTTTCTTCACCACTGTTGTTTAGGACAAATTACAGTAATTGTGCAAAAAATACTGTGAGCAACTTCCATGGGCTGAATACAAGACAAGGTATTTTACGTTGAATGTTCCGGCTCTGGACATAAACTTGCAATGTGGGCATTATCTTTATTTCTCACAAATGAAATCTGAGGTTCACAAAGATTAAAATTTGCCAAAACCCTTGAGATTAATCCACATTATTTTATGTAGTAATAATTTGTACACTGAGTATTTTTTCCCTTGGAGATACGTGTTTGCATGTGTTGCTAGTTTATCTATCTACCAGTTGACATTTTTGTTGTTTGCAGTTTTTTGGCAATATGAATAACTGCTATAAAAATTCAAATATGGTTAATGTGTGAACACGAGTTTTCATTTTTTCGTGGGTATGCTTTTTTTTATCCTCACCCAAGGACATACTTATTGACTTTAGAGAGAGGGAAAGGGAGGGTGAGAGACATGGGGGAGAAACATTGATGTGTGAGAGGAACGTATATCAGTTGCCACTTGGCACGCTCCCAGACCTGGGACCAAACCTGAAACCTAGGCATGTGCTCTGACCAGGAATCAACTCTGCAGCCTTTCGGTCTACGGGACGAAGCCCCAGCCAATAGCGCCACACCGGCCAGGGCTTGGGTATGCATTTTAATAAGTGAAAAAAGCCAAACTCAAAAGACTACATGTGATTTAATTTAAATGGCATTTGGAAAAGGGAAAACTGCAGAGATGGAGGGAAACAAACGATCCGCTGCCAGAGGCCAACAGAAGCATTGGCCACCAAGGGGGCAGCATGGCTGTCGGGGGGGATGGAACTTTCATCTTGATTGGGCTGTGGTGATGACGAAACCACAGCAGGCATCTCTTAACACTCATAGGTCTGAACAGTAACGTGAGTGAACTTCACTGTGTATAAATTTCAAAAATCAATGAATCAATAAATAAAAACACCAAGAGGAATGACAGAGACAACAAGCTAATTCAAGGAGATCTGTCTCCATAACCGTGTCCATCCTGCTACTAATACAATACTTCTGTCAAATTGTTATTGCCTTATCAGGGATTATTACTGGAAGGGTTCTCTGTATGTTTGATAACTTCCAAAAGGGAATATTTTATCTTATACATTATCAAGTGGAGCATGTCTTAATAAAACCACCGCACTTATATCCTGTTGTAGAAATGCAGTTGTAGAGGCATCTGGGGGCACTGCCTATTTTCAACAGAGAATCGACTACATCAATACTTTGAGTTTTTTTTATTTTTTTTTAGAATCTGAACTTTTTCAACATTTAAAAATATTAATGAAATCTATTCTAGTATTCTCCTCTGTTCCCCAGATCAGCACCTCCTTAAGATACTAACTATGACTCTAACTCTGTCCATGAACACAGGTGGATGTACATACCATCTCTTCTTCTAGTCAATGCATCAGTAAGCATACGTGGGCACCAAAAGCAGTAGTGGTGGGGAGTCTGGTTAATACTAAAAAAGTTAATCGTCTTTTTCATCAAGTGCTGGTTAATCACATAATTATTTGCCCCATAATTGATAAGCATAGTTTTATAATCCTTAGAGGTTTACTGGCATTGACAGGTTGAAATTTCCCTATTACATTGAATGGCAGCTTAGAACCCTAAATGATAAAATAAACTATGGGATCCGAATCTAACAATATTTTCTATCTTAACTTGTTTAGCAAATGAACATGCAGATTATTCCAGCTCACATTGCTTACTTAGATATTTAAAACCACTTAAAAATCCAGTACTTACAAATTATCTATAAATACATTAGCTCTCAAAGAACCTGCAATATTAATTGTTGACCAGAGATTTCATCGAACAAACAAATTATTCAGACAGAACAATGTGTGCCCATGCTGGCTGTATTTCCCCAGAAGGTAAAACAATAAATTCCAAACCTTAAAATCACCAAATTTATTTATCTTCTGGAAGAAGTGCTTTTTGTCCCCTCTTCTGCAATGAGCCCATATGAACCTTGCAATAATAAAACATATTAAAATGTATTTGTTTAAACAAGAGAAATTTTTTTCCTAAATAAAATTTGAGTACTTTGGTTTAAAAATATTCAGAGTCTTTTTAAATCAATAAGTTATGTTTAGATATCAAAATATTTGAGCATGAACACACTGGAATGAGAAAAAGGATTGTCATCTTTTGAAGATCTGCTGTGGAAAATATCAGGAGTTTTTAATCAAGCCATTCATTCTTTCTAAAGATATTTACTGAGTAGGCACTATATGCAGGTTGCAGTCAAGAGAGTTAAAATTCACCAAGACAATGTAGGATCGAATATGTCAAAAGAAAGAGAGAACTTCAGCGATCTGTCTCCAAATGATACCTGGGGCTTGGAGATCGTTAATGTCTAAGCCAAGACTAGAACTCATTTGTTCAGCACTGTTCTAGGACTCTTCGAAGAGTACCTTGCTGCTACAAATGGATTGAATTATTTCATTCCAAAAGTGGCAGTTTCCATTAGAATTTAAAGTATTTCTGATCATTTTTTAAGAACTGCACTTTTGAGTGGATTTAAATATGGAAGCATACGATATCAGTCTGGACCAGACCAGAGGGCTGTTAATGCCAAGAACAAGGAGGTAAAGATGTGAATGGAACACAATTTACAAAAGATCTTGAGAAAGGCACTCACATGCTATCTGGCAGTATAGGCAGTGTCGTGTTACGGAAAGTGATAGGGTACTCGAACCAGACAATCCTGAATCTGAAGCCAAGTTGTGAGATTTTGTAAGGCTGTGACTTGGAGCAAATTAGTCAACCACACGTTCCATCTCTTTATCTGTAAAATGGGATTAAAATAATTATAAGAGTTTAGTAAATGTTAGCTTTTTTATTCTGTACTAGTCACTACCAGAAGCACCTTAGAGTAGTTCCTGCTTATCCACAAGTGATCCATTCCAAGCCCCTCGGTGGATGTCTGGAACCACAAATAGTAGTGAATCCTATACATACTATGTGTTTTCCTATATATACCTCCCTGTGATACAGGTTAATTTATACACTAGGCACAGTAAGAGTTTAATAACAGTAATATTAATAAAATAGGACAATTATAACAATATACGATAATACAAGTTATGTGAATGGGGCATTATTAAGTAAAAGAAGGACCACTTGAACGCAAGCACTGTGAGAGTTTGATAACCTAGAGGGCTACGCATTGGGTAGCCGGTGGGCCCCGTACACAACATGGATATGCTGGGCAGAGGGCTGATCCAAGCGCTGGGTGGGACAGTGTAGGATGGCACAAGATTTCATCACATTACTCAGAATGGCACACAATTTAAAAGTCATGTAATGTTTATTTTTGGAATTTTCCATGTAATATTTTTGGACCATGGTTGACTGCCAGTAACTGAAATTGTAAAAAGTAAAACCGCAGATTAGAAGAGACTACTATATATTCCCTTTACACCTCTACCTGTGAGGTAGACACTTATTATTAGGTTTTTTTCCATTTTTCCTCTTTTTACCTTATTTACCTTCTTATCCTTTTACTTTACTACCTCTTTGTCATCGTTGTCATTGTGGAAACTGACGGTCGTAACAGCTTCAAGACTGTAGCTGTGAAGTGATGGAGATAGGATTGGAACCCAGGCAGTCTGGACGGACCCCTGTACTGGAGCCCAGCGGACTACCATGCAGAGCAAAGGAGATTTAATGAGATAATAGACGGACGACCTGGTAACACTCCTGCCATACAGCGGACATGCAATCAATTGTATGACATAATTAATGAAGACAGTATAACCTGTATGTAGGATGGATAAGAAGATAAAACACCGATCTGGAGAAGAATCATAGTATGAAACTGGCCTGGATGTTCAAATACATCACAAATCCCTCTTTTTATCTATGTTAGTGGTTCTCAGCTGGGAGCGATGAGGCCTTCCCCTCCAGGTGGCATTTGGCAATGTCCAGGTATTTTTTATTGTCATGATGCGGGATAGAGTGTTAACTGGTAATAGCCAGAGGCCAGGGATACAGCAAATTATCCTACAATATACATAGTAGCCATCAACCTTCATGGCAAAAAAATAAACAAACAAACCTGTCCATTAAAAATATCAATAGCATCACTGTTGTCTGACCTATGTCATCTTACAAATTTAATTTGTCATGCTAGGTTAGACACAGGCCCTCTTTAAAGACAAGTTTGTCGAATTTTCATGTTCATCCAGAATCACCCTAAAATTTTATTAGCACAAGATTCCCATCAGGGATTTTTGATCTCAAAGACTTGAGTTGATCCTGGAAATCTCCATTTTAACAGCTCTCACCTTCAGGTAGTTCTAACGTAGGCGGCTTGTCACTGGAGGAGGGTCGGGGCCACGGTGGGTGCGCCCCACTCCGACACTGTCTGTTAATAGGTTCTTGTGGTGTCACGGGGAAGAATTTTGGGAGGATTTTCAGTGATATGGCAAAATGTGTTAAAGCGAGAAAAGATAGTAGCCCTTAGAGAGGCAGAAAGTGGGCAGGCAATAGCACCAGCTGCGTGGACAGAGACAAAAGAACAGTCCTCTGCAGCTTCTCACCTCTCGCCCAGTTGCAAGTCTCGTGGGGACACTTGGAGTTTAGAAGAAAAGAAGGCAAAAAGTGCGTGTCCAAGGGAAGGACACAGGCGTGCCCCAAGGAGGGCGTGCAGGGCACAGTTGTCCTTGAAGAGGCTGCCGCACTTGATGAGGCATGTCCCCACCACCGAGCTGCTAGATTGCATACACTGCCCCCAGGCGGCCGTGCCTGATGCCTCATCCATGACAAGGTGGTTCAGCTCCATCTTGCGGTGGGAGAAGTCCAGCTTCGAAGTCCAGCTTCCAAGGCCGCAGGCTCACCCTTGTGCCCACCAGGCCCAGGGGGTCAGGACCCTGAGCTGCAGTGCCATTGCCCCCGGCACCCGGGGCTCCAGTGTCCCAGCTCAGTCTCTGCCCTTGATAGCATTAAAATTCTTTGCTGTGCAACCTTGGTCAAGTTACTTAACCTTTCTGTGCCTTTTCTCCCCATCTGCCTGTCCTCCATCAAAGCTCCATGGCACCCAGTTCACGATAGAGCCCACTCTGGCCCATGCTACTGCCACAGAAATAGGCCTTTGTTCAATCTCCATTTATGCCCTTGGGTTTGGGAAAAGAGCGTGTTTTCTTTCTAACTGCTCGATCTCTTTTCTGTCTTTTCCTCTCTCTGTGCTGGTGCCCTTCCTGTAGCCAGTCTCTTTCCTGGGATTTCTGGGGGCTTGTGCCTTTTCCAATTGGACGCTTTCCACAGGATTTCCCTCCCCCTTGATGGTCACTGTTTTGGCTTCTATGTCTCATGCACTCAGTGAAAGGCATTTCTCTATACTTTTTCTCTCTCCCCCTTTACTCCAGCAGAAGGATGCCAGTTGCTCCCTGGGGTGGCTGCAAAGCATCTTTTCTGCCTCCTCAGATGCCCAGAGTGACAGGGACACTGTCCTTCCCTAGTTAATCTTCCCTGGCTTAATCAGATGCCTGGCCCCCCTCCCTTTTGTTAATATCAAACTACGCACCCGCTGTAACAGACTCATAGGCCCTGCTTTAACTAGACACCCTCCACCTATGACTCCGCTCTCCCTGATGCCACAGCTGGGGACATGCAGAGGTTCCAGGAGAACTCAGCTCACTCAGAGCTGTGGCCATAAACACACACCATGCTCGTTTCGTCACCTTTCTTGTTCTCGTTCTTCTCCGTCAGCTTCCGTGTTAGACTAGCGCCCTGTAGTTCAGGAGCAGAGAGCTATCCATACAGAAGGAAGTGTGAGCCGTGGTCTGACAAGGGGGTGCTAATAGCTCCTCTGAAACTCAGGAACTCCCGTGCCCAAAGGGGAGAGGAGAGTGTGCAAACAGGTGTTAAAAGAATTCAGTGTGAAGCCAAAGTCTGTAGTAAAGCCAAGACAATATGTGCCTGGGGAAAAAAAGGACAGCAGCTCGCACTGTGAAGAGAACCTGGAGCTAGAGTGACAGAGTTTCAGAGTGAGAGTTTTTAAATGGCAAGTGTGGAGACAGAGACCAGTTCTGTGCACTGGGGTAACGCTCAGCAGGTTCCTCCGGCTCTCTGAGGCCAGAGTCCTTGGTGCTGGCTGTAAGTTCTCATCACCTGAGGAGCTTTAAAATAAATACCAATGTCTGGGCCCCGCTGTAGACCAATGAAATCCTGATGTCACGGGATGGTCCAGAGTATGGGAATCTTTTGCCTGTTCCCATGGTAATCGTCATGCGCAGCCAGGGTGGAGAACCACTGCTCAAAATGTTATTTTTGTTCTTGTGGGGAAGCAGCTAAATAATTAGTGTGTGCAAGGGTTTTGGCCGGAGAGCTGGGGCTTGTTAACCACACCGCATGTTACTTGTTGTTGCTACTGTTATGATCGCCATTAGTGTCGCTGCTGCTGCTGTTGGGGATGTCACTGGTATCCTGGTTTTCTTTCTTGCCTTATGATCTTGAATATTTTCTTTTCTCTTCTATACAATGAGAATGGTCAGAGTTACAGTGTAAAGTTGCTATAAAAAGTGATGTGATAAATTATGAGGTTTCTTTAAAACATAATTTTCATAAGTATTAGATTTTTCCTCTGCATTCGCTTGCATGATAATTCGAAAGGCTCCTAGGTAAAGTTGACATTCTAAGATGCCCAATGACATCCTATTAATGTAGTAGAAAATATTTCATATTATGAACTGTTGTTATGACTCATATTCTTTTTATCTGTACAAGGTACTGCATGTATTCATGTTTAACTTAAACTTCCAAGCAATATTACAAGGTATTATGTTTCCATTTAATGGACGCAGAGAATTATTCACACAGTAAGTGGCAGAATAAGAAATTTGAACATAGAACTTGTCTGCTGAATTGCTTCCACCACCAATATCTTGGTACTAAGGAGAATAATTATCTATAAGATAGAGGTGGATGAGCAAAGAAACGCATTACCGTCCTCCTCAAATGGCTTGGTTTTGGGGTGCAGGCCACCCTACCCTGCTGGGTTGAGTTCTGGAAGTTTGATGGCGCATCTCTTCATTGTGGCTGTGGGGCACGAGGCTGTCAGGAAAGTGCTGGACACAGTGCACTGGGTTCTCTGAGAATATGGCATCTGAAATTGGCAAGTAAATGGCCTGGAGGAGTTGCCAAGGCCATGTGCCCACAAACTCGGCAACCTCACGTGGCTGATAGGGCTGCATTTGCCAAAGAGACTTAATGAAACACAAAAAGACAGACAGATGATAGACTGCAGCTAGCTTTCGTTTTCTCAAACAAGACATCCCTGCTCTTTATATGTTATAGTCGCTGGCACAGCCCTTGGTTCATGGCTTATGTCAGAAACCTCTGGTTTGGGGAAAGTCTGAGTCCTTCCAGACACGCCTCAGCCTGCCCTTCTTTTCTCGCTAACATGGATGGCCTCAGATCTTCCATTCCTACCCTTGCACTTTAAAGTGTTATTTGTGATAGCGGACACTGGGCTCTGAATTGCAGCTCTCACTGATGGAGACTTGAGTTGATTGGGGTGGGAACAAGTATCACTGCAGCTCTTTTCAAAAGGAAATCACAGTCGTGGTGTCAGATATTCAGAGTACAGCAACCCAGATCCATAGAGGTTAAAGACAATTTCAGAATAGATAGTGTACTTTTACGCCGGAACATTTCAGAGGTTTAGAATATTCCTATCATGTATGTAATATCTCTTTCATAGAAAGGGCTTTAATCCTTGAAAGTACTCTTGGAAGAAGGACAAGATCACAATCCCTATCTTCCAAATGAAGGAAATTGACATTCCAAGATTTATTTGAGGTTATTGAGCTTAATTAGAGGAGAAATACCTTAAAAACAACAGCGTTTACTCATTGCCTAGAAGCTTGTTATGGAAGCTGGACATGGTATAACATTTTCATAGTCATATAACAAGTTTTGTATGTTATCTGATAAAATACTAAGTAAATGATAAGTAAGATTTTTTAAATTATTTTTACTGGGGAAGACTAGGGAGGTTATAAAACGGTGAGAACAACAAAAAATAGTCTCATAACTTGCTCTCCAAACACCTAAATGTTCTCAAATTATGTCTAATTTAGACTTTTGATTAATTAAATAAATTCATATTTCAAATTATTTATATGTGATTATAAAAAAATGAAGGACAGACAAGAGACAGAAAGGGAGGGAAGAAAGCTGTGCAAAGAGCAGGCCAAGTGTGAAAGCAGCTTAGATAGTGTTGATTCAAAATCCTTTGAAGCAAAAATTGAATTGCTTATCTCTCCTGCTTCAAAAATATTAACAGTGCACTAAAAGGACATTCATATGATTTTTTAATTAACTTTTCAAGTATAATTTGACATTTGTTGCACACATGTAATTTAATTCTCTCTCCTCATGTTTTTTCTCACATTATTATTTCCCTGGCATCTGAGGGTTCTGACCAATATCCAGGTGACACGTATTCATTGTTTTACCAAAACTATTAATACTTCATTTGAAATCAGTAAAAATAGTTGGAGGGAATGCAGACTGGTGCAGACACTGGGGAAAACAGTATGAAACTTCCTCAAAAAACTAAAGATGGAACTGCCTTTCAACCCAGCAATCCCACTGCTGGGACTGTACCCTAAGAATCCTGAATCACCAATGCAAAAGAACCTGTGCACCCCAACGTTCAGAGCAGCGTTGCTTACAATAGCCAAATGCTGGAAACAGCTTAAGTTGCCATTAGTAAATGAGTGGATCAAAAAACTGTGATACATTTACCCAGTGGAATATTATGCAGCAGAAAGAAAGAACTCCTACCCTTCGAGACGCCATGGATGGAACTGGAGGGCATTGTGCTAAGTGAAATAAGCCAGGCAGTGAAAGACAAATACTCTATGATCTCACCTATAAGTGGAACCTAATCAACAAAACAAACAAATGAGCAAAATAGAACCAGAGACTTGGAAATAAAGAACAAACTGAGAGTGACCAGAGGGGAGGGGGCGGGAGAGGGGGGTAACAGGGAAGGGAAGCGGAAGGGGCAAGCAAAGGAACATGGATAGAGGACCCATGGTACAGACAATGCAAGGAGACGACTATGGGGTGGGGGATGGGGTGAGCAACGGGGGAAAAGGCGGGGCAACTGTAACTGAACAACAGTAGATTAAAAACACACCAGTAAAAATAGGTTTGTTGACACTAAATGTACCCAGTCATATTTCAACTACTTCCTACTAATAAGAAACTTTTAAAAAGACTAGAGAGATTAATTTCAAAAATATGACCATAGGAAGCAATTCTGAGCAATGCTTTTAGTCATTTTGGGAGAGGCATGATTTGGAAAATTAAAAGTAGAGAGGATAAGGGTGTGGCATGCAGAGGAAAAAAATGAATATCAGGGTTTTGAAGCCACAGAAAAATTTGATCCATTTTTTCATAAATGTGTTCAACATTATTGAGGACAGTTCTTTGCCAAATGTTAAACTAGGTGGCCTTTTAAGAAGGTTTCTGAATATGTCAGCCTAATGTCAGCCATAGAACACATTATTTTCATAAATATTTACCGAGCACCTACTATGTGTAAGTTCTGAGACGACAGAACGTACCAATCCCACACATGAAATCTTAGAATCTTTGCTTCTGGCAGGTATGCTTGGGATCACTCCCACTCTTAAGTGGCATACACATTTTTTTTAAAGTAACACAATTATGAAATTAAACACTTTCCCAATTGAATTAAGAAGGGCTAAATGTGTCAAAAACTGTCCCAGAAAAGCATTAGCCAGCTCTGCCACTAAAGATCTCCAGAAACAAGATGTCTTGAGTGACTCAGCTATCTCAGGAATGTTTCATTTACGTTCCTTTTGCCACACTCCTTTCCACGGTCTTGAAGTTCTTGACTCTGTAAAGTATCTGTGTTTGACCTCAGCATTCAGAAGGTTAAGAGGAGAAAAGAAGTAGGAGATTCTATGAGGCTAATTTTGCCCATTGGAAGAATTTTAACACCAAACTGAATCTGATTCACTGAACAAATGCTTCAGTATAATAATCACTAACATTTAATATATAGGTACTAAGTGTCATACAATTTATATGCTGTATTATTTTTCCACTGCTGTGTAAAAAGTTACTGCAAATTTAGTGGCCTAAAGAACACCTACATATATCAGCTGGCAGTTCTGAGGTGAGGCAGGCTGAGCTTTTCCATGGTGACTCTGAAGAAGGATCTGCTTCCTATTTCACTCAGGTTATCGGCTACATCCAGCTCTTTCTATGTGGCTGTAAACCGGAAGCCCCCATTTCCTCCCCGGCTGAGCTCTAAGGCCGCTCTCTGCTCCAGGACACCCCTTGAACTCCTTCCTGCAGGTCCCCTTCATCTCACCAGTCTGTGAAGCCAGCAATAGGGGGTCAAGTCTCGCTCACGATTTAACTCTCTCTGACTGTCCTGCCACCAAAAGGAGGAAACTCATAGCGTAGGCAGCTCCCCAACCCCTGAAGTAATCTCCCTATTTTAAGAACAACTCATTAGGAACCTTAATTGCACCTGCGCAATCCCTCTGCCATTTAAGGTAATACACTGACAGGGGTAACCCCTGAGAGTAAAAGCCGTATAAATCACTGTCTCCTACGCGTGTGCATATTTTAACTCTAATTTTCATCACTACTCTTTTAAGTTAAGGATCGCCCTTCCCAATTTTGAGAAAGTTTAAAATCCAAAGTCACAGAATTATTAAGTACCACAGCGATGCTTTCAACCTAGGTCTTTCCAATTCGAAAGTTGCTGCTTTTTTCCACAATTGCACAATTAACGGAACAGATATGAGCAGCTCTTCTGCTCTACAGTCTAAGACTAAGGAAATAAATGAGGCCTTTCCTTGCTCTTCATGAGGAAACAACAACAACAACAACATGTCCTCTGTACCCAATCAGTAATTAAATGATTCCTAATATTTACTACATGCTCTCTTAAGCGCTGTGCATATGTTAATTCATTTATCCCTCACAATAACACTGTGAGGTAACTACTATTATAATCCCGAATTTCAAACTACCTATCCCTGAGAAAGGTCAGATTCCAGAAAAGACACTTCGGCCCATTGTTCCTGGTTTAACCATGGCATGCACTGCCTTCGAACAGTCCATATTTAAGTTCTGAATTTAGTTGTCAGGTCAGAGCATGCAAAGAGTATGCTGCATGTGTTTTGCAGTGTAAAAAAATCCATCTTTTATGTTATATTTCAATGTTAAAATTCCTTATGCTCAATGTGGACTTAGATTTGAGAACACGCAATGTCTGAAGCTCTGACAGACACACAGGGCTCACAGTCTGTCCCAGCAACAAAGCGCTGGAGTTGAGTAGTATTGTCCTCACCCACCCTTAGAGAGAAATCCTAGTTTGCCATAATTCCCACCACTCCCTACTGTTTCCACATTTTAAGAGATAGTTTGTTACCGTTACATACCCCACTAACACTCTTGTGTTTTTTTATAGAAGAGAATTCTTTTTCACTATAAGTGGGGAACCAGAAAGTAAACTAGTAATTGCAGAAGGCAAACATTAAGTCCGCGCTTAATTTTGTTAATTGCCTGCTAGTCTTCGACAGTTAGATGCGTTGGCAACCTTTTGCTCTTCCTAAAGGTCATTCTTTAATTGGATTTAGAAACTCAAATCAAAGAAAATATTGGAAGGAGCTCTGAAATTGTAGGGTCTGTGCAGAACAAAGGAGGTGGTTAGTTGTACATCCAGCCACTAGAAGGAGGTAAGAAGTTTCTCAAACGTTCATTGTGTGTTATTGTGTATACCTAATTTTAAATTAATCTTTATATTTTAAACATTGAATTTAAGTTGATGAGTACTTGCCTCATCTGAGTCTATGATGGCGTTTATCATTTGTCTCTCAGTGTTTCTCTGTGAATCAGTTAGTTCCCCTCCATACTTCCTGTATTTTTAACACTTAGGTTTGATCATCTTTGCGTTGCTTTCCAGAAAGCATTATGCCCAGGAAATTTGAGTCGCATTCAGGGAAAACAGAACTAGTAACCCAGTGGCAAAATCAGTAGGCTTCATGCCTGAGAAGCCCACGCATTTGTGTTAGATAAATGTCCCCCCGCCTGGTTTTTGTTCAGCCCATCCACCCATATAAAACCTCACAGCAGCCGCATCTGTATTCAGCCACAACTCTTTGTGAAAGGGACAGCTAGAGAAGCTATTAAAAATACATTGTTACTATGAGTATTTTGTTCCTCTTTGCTATATAATAAGCTGAAAACTACAGTAGGTGAGCATTCTATGGGGAAGACTGCTGTTCCTTTTATTGACTTTATAGCCACACGTACTAATAGGAAATGCAGTTTATATCACACAGGTGAACTCAATCACGCTGAACTCAACAGGATGGGATATTTTCCCAACATTTAAGTTGTAAATGGCAGGTTGGTTTATAATAAATATCTAGGACAATAAAATGTCCTTTTTAATAGAGTTTTATTATGAAAAACCCCTATGTTTTCAATACGTTTAGAATTTCTTGACTGTGAAGCTAATGTTCATTATGGAAAACTTGAAAATTCTTAAGAAATATGTGAGAAAACAAACAATGCCCATGATTTGCCCTCAGAGATGACTATCAATACATTGAAAATATAAATTTCTTTTCTCATAGTATCTTTGTGTAGGCAAAGATCTTTGTCATTACTGTTTTTAGGTAGTTTTCAGTATTCATAAACATCACATTTAATGACTTACTACATAAATTTATTCAATAGATTTCCACATGTCTTCATGTCATTAATCCCCTTATTTTGGGCTTCCATACTTACCTAAATATTCACATGCATGTTTTTACATCCTATTTTCAGACTGAATCCAATATCCCGAACAGTTGTGAAGTTAGTTTTGCCAAGGTGACTACACAATTTGTAGCCCAGAAATCCAGGGAGTGAAGGGGCGCACCATCTTTAATTACACCAGAGAAACAGACATTAAGAACTGATTCAGACTCATGGTACAGACAGGCTTCCTGAACACGTGCCTGAAAATCCACACAATGGCTTCTGCTTTTTGACAGTGTTCATTTCAGTGTGAGGAAGCAAACCGAGGAAGCATCATGAAGGACGTTTTTGGCCGCCCGTTTATCCCTCAATGCAAACCACACAGCCAGCACCTTTTTTTTCCCCCTGAAAAGGATACGTTGATATGATTGTCTAATCACTACGCTGTGCACCTGAAACCGATACAAAATAATATTGGAAGTGAACTATAATGAAAAAATAAAAATTCACGTAAAAAGAAAGGGGTGGTTTACAATTTGGGTACAGAAGTTCTCAATCAGAATAGACTATATCAAGATGGTTGGAAAGGAGAAGTTACAGATAGTAAACAATGAACTGTAAATGACCTGATTCTATGATAATATTAATTGCATTTAAACTATATATTATTATATGTTCATACAAGTGGGTCAAACATGGAGTGTTAACAGCAGGCGATCTGCCACAGCAGACGAGGGAGATTTTGTTTAAGCACATTGATGTAGAATGGATAAAAATCTAAATTCGATGCCTTTGATCTAACATTTTTAAAACTTATGGAAATTTTTGTTTTGGTTGGTGGGGGGGAGGTGCATATCTGTGAATATTTGTATTTCCTTCTGTTAGTCTGAACATTTCTCAGGCTACTATATCTTTCTAGAAGTATTCTGTGCTGATTGTGTTTCCTTTATTGTTCTAGCTTCCAAGGAACTAAAAGTCAAATTTGTGTCTTAGCGCAATACACTTTGACATGTGTTCTTGAAATCTGATGTCCCTGAGTCTTTACTTTCTATTCTAACTTTTATGTAGTCATGCCCAGCATAACGACGTTTCGGTCAACAACAAACCCCATATGTGAACGAGGCCCATTAAGATTATAATGAAGCTGAAAAATCCCCACTGCCTAGTGATGTGGTAGTCCTAACATTGTAAATCAATGACTTACTCATGGAGTTGTGATGATGCCATGTAAACAAGCCTACAGTGTTGTCAGTTGTATAAAAGTACAGGACTTACAACTATGTTCAGGTGTGTGATACTAGGTAATTATAATAAATAACTCTGTAGCTGGTGTATTTGCTATGCTATACTTTTTATTCTTATCTTAGAGTATACTCTTCTGCTTATTAACAAAAATGCTGTAAGATAGTGCCATGTTACACAGGCAGCAGCCTCACACATCTCATGTTTACCTTGCCTCTTGACTGCATCACTTTCTGTCGTGCTTGATTTTGTACCGTGGCGTGCGGCATAGGCATGTAGCCTAGTGCAATAGGCTATACCATGCAGTCTAGGTGTGTAGTGGGCTAGACCATCTAGGTTTGTGTAAGTGCACTCTGTGATGTTCATGCAATGTCAAAATCACCTAACTATGCCTTTCCCAGAACATATTTCCATCATTAAGTAGCACATGACTACAGTCCTTATTCCTGACGTTTTAATTATATGTATGTATATGTATTTGAAATAGGCGTGCACATTCTTAGATATCTTCAAATCGCTTATGTAAGAAACAAGTCACAATTAAATAAATGAGTATTACAAATACTGTGAAACTTTATTAAAAGAACAATCTTTCCCTTAGATTCATAGATTAACCCAAAAGGAGGGTGCTTAAGTTATTTATTCCAATTTTAACATAGATATCTATTAAATAAATCAGAAACCTAAAGCCCAAAGAAGAGAAATACCTCCTCTGTGTCTCGTAACTTATAAATTGAACACATTAATCTTTGCCACTGACTTATTATTCATTTTTATACCTGACATTAAAATGACTATAGGGATCGCAACAACCAAGTAAACTGCAGTACATATTACTGAAATGTATATGATCATTACAGAGAATTTTCACTCTTTTACATAAATCCAATGGAATGTTACTCACATGAAAAGAGATGCTATAGCTGGCTACACCCTGATGATTTAAGGTCAGTCTGTAGTGTGAATCAGACATATAAGGTGTAACCCCATTTATGAGAATCTTGTGTTTTACACATACACAGATAAAGTCCAAGGCTTGTATCATTAACATAAATTATTCTTTAGGGTAGTATTAAAGAGAAAAGAATTTACTCTGTTTGATTATTTAATTGCTTTTACATTTTTTTCCCTTCCTAGGGATTGTTATTTTTAGTTATTCTGAAATCACCAGTGTTTGCCTTGGATAGCATTTCAATATGTTTTTGCATTGATATATATCGATTTAAAATCAAGTGTGTTTTTGAGGATTTCATGCGCAGGTGTACTTGATCATCTATTTTTCAGTTGTAGCTTGGAGGGTACAATGAACCTCATTTTGAAAAGGAGCATTAGGTTTTGAACAAAAATGTAAAACGCAGTGTTTGTGAGGAGAAATAATTTATAAGAATTTTGTGCCTATTTCCATACTTTTGCAGTTTTTAAGGGTAGAAAAACAGAGGCAGGTGAGCTGAGTTATTTTAAGTTTTATGTCACAAGCCAACCGTTGGACTTACCCTGGAGATCAGCACTTGCCAATCGCCATCACTTTAAACTAGTGAGTCCCTAGAACTGCTGGCATTGTGTGTAGCAGGAGAAAGTCCAGTGTCCCCTCAAACTGTCAGGTTGTGCTGGAATGACCAATACAACAGCTCACTAAACACCACAGGCAACTGAGGGTCATGAAAAGTACCAACTTGGCTTTCTCAGTGAGCATGCACATATATGCACTTATTGTAGTCTAATATTCAGTTATATCCTGAGAGCTACATTGAGATAATAAAAAAAAAGTTTAAATGAAAGAAAAAAAATCTCAAAATAACACTGAACTACATCTCTAGTTTCTTTTTGCCTTGAACACCATTTGAAGTGGTTATAAAATATAAGCGATAAATGGCACTGCCTTGATATTCCACAATGACCTTTTCTTGTCATTATATCAGCCTTTTCTATAATTTCAATTTCTGTGCATGTTTCCCTCATATTTTATACCATTTTTATCTGTTGGACATTACAGAGCTTATCCTCAGAAAACACTGACAGTTACACAGAACATTTACTGAAAAATCAGATGATGACATCATTTCTTATTTTATGAAATTGTGCCACACGTGTATGTATTGATCTTTGTACTAAAATGTATCTTTCAGTGTAATTTCTTCCATTATTATGAGCTTTTCAGATTATAAAGCAATTTCTTATGTGGCATCGCGTTTAATCCAGAGAAACTCTCTCTGTTTAGTCAGTCAGTCCTGTTATTGAATTAACGAGGCTAGAAGAGCTCAGATGATGACTTGAAGAAAGCCGTGAAACATGCTGGGCGATACGGGGTCCAGAGCCCAGGTTTTCAGTACTAAACAGCAACCAATGTTTATTCACTAGCTAACACTTTACAGTGTCCTTGGCAAAGATCATTTCACTTAGCGCAAAACTGCTGTATGAGGAAGAAATGACTAGAATTCCCATTTTATTGTAACTGAGGTTCAAGTACTTCACCTGTGGTCACATACAGAGCAATGGAAGCAGCCAAGGTTCAAAGCCAGGCCACCTGCTTTTAGAGCCCACTTTGCCTAAATACTAAACTCTAAGATTAATCTTGTGTATTTTTTACTGTTCAACAGTGACTGTTAGTTAAAAAAATAAAAATAAACTTGTGATAGGACATTACTCTGATGTATTACCAAAATTAACCCATGACTAAAATTGAAGTGTCAGATACAGAAAAATGCAAAAATCTTAAGTGTGTATCTTGGAGATTTTCACGAAGGGAAACAACTTCTGTAAATATCACCCTGACAAAAAACAATTAGAACATTGCTGCCCTGGCAGTGTGGCTAAGCAGGGTTGGAACATCATCTTATACACCAAAAGGTAGCAGGTTCAATTCCCGGTCTGGGTACATACCTAGGTGGCAGATTCGATGTCTGGTTGGGGGTAGGGGGTGTTCAGGAGGCAACCAATCAATGTTTCTTTCTCACATCAATGTTTCTCTCTCTCTCTCCCCCGCTTCCTCCCTTTCCCTCTAAAATCAATAAGCATGTCCTCAGGTGAGGATGTGAAAAAATCTGACCATTGTTCACGCTCCATACCCTCTCCCTGCCCCCAGTAACCCCCACCTCTCTTCAGAGACAACTACCTTTCTGACTTTATTTTGGCTTCATGTTGAACTTGAGACCCATGGACTTGTATAGTGTGTAATCTTTTGGCTTTAGGTTCTCCTTTTCCATTTTGTAATAGAGATTCAACCACGTTATTGCAGCAAGCCATCCTTTGTTCATTGTCTTTCTTGTATAGTTTGCTTGGATGTGAATGTCCCACAATTTATACATTTATGTCATTGCTGAGGGGCACTCTAAAAGTTTTCAATCTGGGATTATTATGAATGATGTTGCTGTAAAAGTTTTGAAAGAACATTTTTGGTGCACACATTTTGATATATACACATTTCCATTATTGATATTCAGAAGAGTAAATATTATCAAAGAGTTTTCTAAAGTAATTGTTCCAATTTAAACTCCCACCTGTATTGTATAAGAGTTCTGCTTTTTCACATCATCCTCAACACTTGGTGTCTTCTAGTTTATTATTATCACTTATTATTATTATTATTTTAACCATTTTTGTTAGCATGTAATGATATTGTTGATATTAATGATGAGTCCTTTATGGTTATTGGATATTCTTTTTGGTAAATTGCTTACTGAATTCATTTGCCAATTTTTTTATTTTAATTGAATAATCTCTTTTACTGAAATGCAATTCTTTTTTATGGATATAAGATAAATATAAGTCATGTGTGTGTGTTGTCTTACTCTCCGGGTTTTCCTTTTACTTTCTTAATGATATCTTTTTACAAACTGGCACTCTTAATGTAAATGTTCAATTTACCAATCCTTACATTGTTACATTTTAGTAAGTTCGTTTATGTCTTATTAAAGAAATTTTAGTCTGCCACAAAGTCATAAACACTAGGCTATATTTTTCTCAAAAAGTTGTATTGTTTAATTTTTGTTATATGGCTCTACATCCACTGAGTGTATATTTTTCTGTGGGGTGAAGTGATGAGTTATTAATATGAATATCCACTTGAACAGCACCATTTATTAAGAAAACCATTTTTTTTCCACATGGAATGGCTGTGCTGCCTTTGCATACATCTGCGGTTCATCTGTGCTTGGGTTGCCTTCTGCAGTTTGTTCTGTTATATTGATCCAATTGTCTGTTCCTGTGCCAATAGCACAATGAATTGATTACTTCCAGTTTACACTAAGTCTGGCTAGCTGGTAATGTGAGTTTCCTGGCCTTGTTCTCATTGTGACTATTCTCATTCTTTTCATTTCCAAATTAACTTTGTCAACAGCTTGTAATTTCACACAGGGATAGCTACTGTGTTTTTAAATAGGACTGAGTAGAACCTATAGAGGATTTGGGGCAATCTCACAATTTTGAGACTTCCAGTCCAAGAATACAGTATATCTTTCCACTACTGGGATCCTGTTTGATTTCTCAGTATTGCTCTGTAGTGTTCTGTGAAAAGATTTTGTACATTTAGGTTACATTTGGTCAGATATTTTCTGATACTATTTTAAATGACAACATTAATTTTTTATTGATGTTTTTGTTACCTTTATGTAGCAGTAAAGTTAATTTTCATATTAAGCTTACCTTAACTAATTTCTAAAATCTAACCATTAAAGTTTTGATTCTTTTGGGTGTTCTGCATACACAATCATGTCTATGTGAATTATGTATTTATTTCTTCTTTTTCAACTCATGCCTTTTTTTCACTTATTAATTCATACATTAATTTTTGCCTTACTGCCCTAGCTAAAACTTTGAGGAAAATCGTGAAAAGGAATTGTGGTAACATCCTTGTCCAGTTGACAAATTCAATGCAGAGAGATGTTACTATTTTTATAGTCAATATTCATGTAGATTTTATTATATATTTATTCTTTCTGTCTCTCTCCACTCCTTCCGCATTTTCATATGGACACCACTGCTGACCGAACATCCTCCTTAGTATTTATTTCAGTCTGTTTTCTGGCAAAAAATTCTATACTTTATATATTGAAGAATTTATGTTTATGTTTTCTTTATGCTTGAAAGATAACTTCTCTATGTTTACAATTCTAGTATTCCCATTATTTTCCTTCAGCAGTTAAAGTCTGGCCTCTCCTTGAACGGTGGCTTCCATCTTTTCTATTTATAAGTCCACATCAGTCTTATGATTGTGCAATATATCTCTCCTGTCCCGTGATTGCTTTGCAATATCCTTTTATCTTTGTGGCTCAGCAGTCGACTGTGGTGTGAGGAGGGGGGTTCTTCTCGTGTTCATCTTGCTTAGACTTTCTTAAATCTGTAAGGCAATATTTTTAATCAGTTTTACAAAATAGCTTGGCTTTTACTTCTTTGAATAAAGCCCCGGTCCCCCTTTTTTTTCCTCCTGCTACGGACCTCCAATGACACAACGCATATTAGCTCTTTCACCATGTACCATAGCTATCTTACACATTTCTAAATTTTTTCTTTTTTTTTATTATTTCTGGCTCCCCCTGCCCTTTTATTCTCTGTGTGCGCTTTAGTCTGTGTATTTTCTACTGGTTTTCTTCTAGTTCACTAATCCTCTCTTCACTTGGGTCTAATATGATATTTAATTGATTTTATTACTATTGTGGTGGTAATGGTTCTTAATATCGATATTATCATTTGTTTTGGTTTCAAAAATTCAGTTTGTGTAATTATTTAAAGACTTAGGGTTTTTTTGTAAAATTCTCTGTCTTCTATTTTCCTTTTGAAAGCGTATGAGTTAATCTTATTTTAAAGGTCACATGATCAAGTCATTATCTGGATCACCTAGCAAACCACCTTTTTTAAAACTGAATTTATTGGGGTGATATCGGTTAACAAAATGATATAGATTTCAAGCGTACAGATTTGTAACACAGCATCTGTATATTGTACTGTGTGTTCACCACCGCAAGTCAAGTCTCCTTCCATCACCGTTTATCCCCCTTTTACCCTCTTTTACCTCCCCGACCCTGCTTTCCCTTTGGTAATCACCGCGCTGCTGCCTATGTCTATGAGTTTTTTTTTTTCCTTTGTTTAAGCCATCGTTTTACAAGATCTTGGTCCTGATTTTGATAAGCCTCATAAGTTTTGATTGAATGACAGACATTATATTTAATGTGTGGAGCGGCTTTGAATAATGTTGTCTTTCTACAAGAGGATTTTACTATCTCCTAACTGGCCTCTCACAAGTATTTAAAGGGGAAAATTAATGCAGTCTAATGAGGGACTTAGCAGACTTAAGGAAGGATTTCAGACCTGAAAAAAGCCTGTCTGTCAACCACTAGATCCTTTTCACTTCCGGTGTACACGTCTGGGTCCCTCTTCAGCGACAGATCCGAAACTCCGATGACTGGCCAAGCCCGCTCACTGAGACCACCAGAAGCTCCAGTGCACATTTCAGATGCTCTGGGCCAGGTTTCTCATTCTTCTGCTCTGGTCAGCTACAGAATTAAGTAAATGTCTCCAAGTAAACCTGGAGCAGAATAAATGAAAATAATGCAACCGTCACCTCTGCAAATGTCCCTTCTGTCTTAACCTTTACCCATCAAAGCGTGAGGGTCTTCAGTGCCCCAGATAGCTTTTATTTTTTAAATCTAGTTTTTCACTTTTTTTTTTTATCCTGGTGGAAGTGTTAGTCTGCCACCAGGTAATCCAGCAACATAACCAAACAAAAGACGCCTGTAGTACAGCTTTAACTGAGAATCTTGTCCACTATTTGTATTTTATTTCACAAAATCAATGAGCTATCTATCACGTATGGAACAGAGACTGTTACAATGTTTGTTATTTTCTACACAAAAGTGAACTTTATATGAATCTTCAGTGCTTTTCTATTTAAGAGCCTACGATCTGTGAAGTATTATTTGAAGGGGGGACTGATGAAGTTTTCAAAGAGTACTGAATTGGGGACTTTGAATGCAACTAACTTTAGTTCAGCTCTAAAACACTGCCACTCTGTGGTAACTTGGAGACATAGCAGCATCCTCTAGATTTTTAGAGACCAACATGACCCAGCAAGTTGCTCTTGAGTTCCCTTCCACTATTATGCAATTTTCCCATTCATTGCAACAGTTCAGCTACTTCATAGTTCATCTCCTGCCCCTTTCTTTCAATCAAATTTTACAAGCCTTCAGCCTGGCTATTGGGTCCCCCTCTTTGAGAGAATTTGAGCCAACAGCAAAGTGCCAAAGTTCCCAAGTCACATTTAGGCTCTGGCATGTGGGGATAGTATGGTCTTAGGGTCATTACTTACTTGCTCTAGCATCCATTTTATGATATAAAAAGAAAAAAAAAGAACAAGAATTTTAGCAGGCATATTCACTCTGTAAAAATTCATTGATTTGAGCTTTATGCTTTTTCTCTGTCTGTAAGCTATGTTTCAATAGAATTAATTTTAAAAAGAGGTTAACAATACATAATTAAAGACTCTCTCAGAGGATTGGTCTGAGCATTTAAATGAATACTGTCATCTTCTCAAGATGGCCTATACTAACCTTTGTATTCAAAATCTTAATCTTCCTTCCCCATCTCCACCCATACATATCCAAATATCCATCTCCTTTATTCTGTTCTGATTTCTATGTTTTATTCCATAGCACATGTTATGATCTAAACTGTTGTATAATTAGCATATTATAATTTTTCTTACTTTTGTTGTTGGTTCATTGGTTTAAAACAAGAATCTAGAGCCCTGGCTGATGTGGTTCAGTGGATTGAATGCCCGTCTGTGAACCAAAGGGTCGCCGGTTTCATTCCCAGTCAGGGCACAGGCCTGGGTTGTGGGTGGGGTCCCCAGTGGGGAGTGTGCAAGAGGCAACCACACATTGATGTTTCTCTCCCTCTCTTTCTCCCTCCCTCCCCCTCTCTCTAAACATAAATAAATAAAATCTTTTTAAAAAACCAAGAATATAGAATATGGTCTTGCACCTAGCAAGTGCCAAAAAGTGTTTGTTGAAAGCACAAACAGGAATGGAGCATAGTTGTTGGCACAGAACGACAGCTCACATTTGAAGAACTTTTGTTAACATCAGGGCCTCTGCTGGCAGCCTGGTTCTCAGATCTTAAGCATGGCCTGTGGATGTGGAAGGTGCTGATTAGCAGGTGTCGTAGCTTCAGATATTGCTGGGAAGGGACAGTCAAAACTACTAAATTGTGTACTTTCAAAGGGTAAATTTTGTGGTTTACAAATTATAACTTAATAAAGCTGTTGTTTTAAAAAGTAGATGGTGAGCTCTTTAGAGGGAGAAGAAAGTTTAACTTCTGGTTCTTATACTAACTCACTTTTTAATCTTATATAGTCCTGTTTTATTTTTTTAATTCTTAGTCCTTCATATACAAATTGAGTGTGCCGATTACTTGAAATTCTAAAATCCCCCGCAGTTCTTATATCCCAACTTTTTGAAAAATAGATTTCTGCAGAGATGGAGGGACAAGAAATCAAGATAAGGGTTGTGCCATCCTGTTTTTCTGGAAGCTGGACCACACACCTTTTAGCAAAAATTGAATCAAGGAGCTAAGCTCCTTTTCACATATGTTAAAGGAAGACAGACATGCAAGTAGATACGTATGCTTATGCATACAAATCTATAATTTCCTAATTTTATTGGGCAGAAAGCAAGACAATAGGTATCAATTTCTTGTTTTCCAAAAGACATTCCCAGAACCTGTTTTGTAGCCCCCAAAAGTTGATCACAAGTCACAAAGGCGCTGAATCTTCCGCCTGCTACCAGAGTGTACTTGATGGGCCATCTGGTATTATTCACTTAACGAAATGAGCTTGGTTTAATGTGAGTGAGCTAGAAACTGTTGTCACAATGAGAGAGTGTTCCCATTACCTAATGAACGGGGCTTATTAGGAGAGTAGTGACTACCGAAGTCCATCGAACACCCAGCCATGCCGGCATATGAAGCACAGGTTAAGCAGGTCTCCTTGCAATTACGTTAATAGTTACTCTTTTTGCTTTCCCTCATTTTCATCTAAGATCAACGCATAACACATTTCCTGGATTTTTTAACGGTGTCAATTAATAGTCGCTGTGAGTGGATTTGAGGAATCAAGACCATTTACTGGACACGCGTCTGCTGCCCAGTGGCTAACCTCTCTGGCCACTTCCCAAAGTGCCCTCTATATGTCACGTCTGAGACACTACAGGTCACCTGCTCTATTGCTGTGGCCTTTTTCTCTGCCATATGGCTGTGCTGCGCCCAACTCCTCATGGTAATATGCTCCTTTGATATACCTTCAGTGCAGAAACCTTTGTGAAATGGGGAAGTACAGCCTGTATAATTTTCTCATTAAGGCAGTAGACAAGGTCACTCTGTGTTGGATGGAATAAGAAGCGCATTCCCGCGTGTTATGTACTGGCATGAAAATAGGCTGGGCTGACATTTCAAAATCATCCAAAAGTCAATTCCATAGCCATTCTGACTGAAGGAGTTAATGGATGGATTTAAATTTTACTTGCCTGTATATTAAGGACTCTATATCCATTCAGGATCCCATAATCTGAGGACAAAGCGGCGTCAAAAGAGGCACAGACACTTGATTTTGCACACAGAGATAATCCCTTTCTAATCCCAAATCCCACAGCACCAATTATAGATAGTAAGTATTTCATTAAAAATCACATATTTACCAGTTGCTGGGAGGGTGTGCAAAATGATATGCATGCTCTCAAAAAACTAGGAGTTGATGCTCTTCTGTTTCCTGTTTTAAAAGTGAGAAAATCAACTCGTAGAGCAAGAAATTGATCTCAAGTCACACTCCCTTTGGTCACTGCTTAGGGCTGTCAGCATGCTGCCATCTGAGACTCAGTGCTGTGCCTGGCAGGCAGTAGAGGCTCGATGAGTAGATCTATATTTTTCAGTGAATGTCTGTGTAACACTTTTACATAGGTTAACCATTTCTTCACAGTGTTGACTTAACAAATAAATGGATAAAGTCGAGGGAAGGAAATCCTAAGAGCTGAAGGGGAAATGAATTTATAATATAGATTTGTAATTAGAAAACACATCTTTCTGCCCAAAGGGTACATGAATGCACTGTCAGAAAATGCAAAGGAGGAACAAAAAAACTTAACTGAAATTTCAGTACCATACCACAAATCCACCCCTTTAAAGTGTGGTTTTTAGTATATTCTACACGATTTTTTTTATCTTCACCTGAGCATGTGTTTATTGGTTTTAGAGAGAAAGGGGAAGGGAGGGAGAGAGAGAGGGAGAAAAAGACAGAGGGAAAGTAAGAGAGATGGAGGGAAACATTGATATGAGAGAGAAACATTGATCTACGTGTTCAAACCTGGGACTGAACCCACACCCTAAGCATGTGCCCTGACTGGGAATCAAACCTGTGAGCTTTCGGTTTTCAGGACGATGCTCCACAGAACTGAGCCACAGCGGCCAGCGTCTGCAACTGCCACCACCGTCTACTTTTAGAACCTTTTCTTCACCTCAAACCCTCATAACCACTAGCAGCCACTGCCCGTTCACCCTTCCCTTCTGCGCTGGCAGCCACCAATCTACTTTGTCTCTATGGATTTACCTATTCTGGTCACTTCATATACATGCAATCATAAATATGATAAATAATGGGAAACATTATGTTAAATGAGTGAAGCCAGCCATGAGACATTCTTATCTATGTAACTCAGACCCAAATTCTCTTGAAATATCCCAAATTTGGAGAGAGGGAAGAAAGAAGATCTGACTTTGCTTGCAATATTATAAAATAGATTTTCACATCTCCAGAAAACTAAGATCCAAAAAGAGATCTTTAAAAAATTAAAGTTGGTATTTTCGATTGGAAAATTACACTGTGAAATGCCAAACCTGCATACACGAACCTGTCTGGACCTAAGGAACTCCATCTCCCAGGCCTTCCTCCAGCCCGGCCCTCGACAGAGGAGAACAAATATCCCGACGCTGCCTTCGTACTGAAGCTCCATAAGTTGCAGCTGCCCTAATAAGACTCTGTTTTTACGGTTAATTCAATATTAGCCTCCTGTCGCGTCTTGAATCAAGCTGTCTGTGTAACTAAAGTCTTCCTTTTCCTCTGTTGTCAGCACGGTCTAATTATAGGTGGCACTTAATGTAGGAAAATATTTAGGACCACACTCACAATTTGGGTCTCTGAGTATCATTTATTTGCAGAAGAGCATCACTTATCACTCCTCTCAATAAGAAGAAATCTTCACTTTTGAAAATAAAATAGCCTAACTTATCTAGTACTACTCTTGTCTTCTTTAAAAAAAAAAAAAAAAAAAAAAAAAAAAAAAAAAAAAAGGATAGACTTGCCTGGTATGGCTCATTTGCTTGGGCATCATCCCACAAAGCAAAAGGTAGCGGGTTCGATTCCCAGGAAGGGCACATCTTGGGTTGCGGTCACCCCCAGGGTCGAGGTGCGAGGACAGGAAGCCGATCAAAGTTTCTCTCTCACACCCATGTCCCCCTCCCTTTCCTTGTCTCTCCCTTCCCCTCTTTTCAAAAATAAATTTAAAAAAAAACAACAACATTTTTAGAAAAGGCATAAGGAAACTCTAAAGATGAGAGATGAGACCTGCTGGATGTTACAATGGATCCCACAGGGCACACATGGCACTTCACTAACCTGGGGGTCACTGTTCGCTTAGTGACCTGGAGAATTGTATATTTATTACAGCAGTGTTATAACAGGTGATTGTAAAGGATATTGAAGAAGAGTCTTTCTTTGTTTATGTTCTGCTAATTTCCATAAAGGAGAAGGCTTGACTTCCATCAGAATTATTGTGAAAGTTAAAATTTTCCTTCCAAGACGGTGTTTCTGAATTATTTTTCTGTAACCTCATAACATTCCTCGTTATTTCAAATTTGCTCTGTTGTAAGCAAATTTCTCACACTTTGCTATGATTATTTGCTTAACGACGTATCTCTCAGGAAGCTTAACGACGAAGACTGTATCAGATTCATCTCTGAATCTCTGCTTCCTAGCACTGATGGTTGTTCATTGATGTTGAATGACTGGAAAGTGGTAATGAATTAACTCACCTTGAAATTTCATTGGAATAGATAGAAGATCACCTAGCAGTTGCTTTGGAAAAAGGAGTGAGTTTCAGGAATCTATAAATCAAAATAACAAGTAAACCCGTATGTCACCAAAACCACTTTTCACTGATTAGCCAATATACTTCTCATCACATCTCTACTCAATGGTTTAAGAAAATGATGGCCTATTGCATACAGATTTGATATGCCCTACGCCCATCAAAATATAGGGAGAAAGGCAATACTATTGTATTTATTTTAAATTATTTGTATTTATCTTGGGAACAGATAAATTTAGATGGTTCAAAACCTGAAAGGTACAAAAGGATATAGACTGTAAAAGCAATGTATTGCCCCTCTGTCTCCTGCCATTCAATACTTGCTTCTCGAAAAGCAGTGTCCCTACTCTACTTGGCATATTTATAGAGGCAGTCCATGCAGATAAAAACAAACATGGACACACATATAGCTCACAAATTAGTCATTTTCTGCTGCTGCTGTCACAAATAATAAAAATGTTAAGACAGCACATACTTATTTTCTTCCGGTTCTGTAGGTCAGAAGTCTGTCAAGGGCCTCCCTGCGTGAAAGTAGGAGTATCTGTGGGTCTGTGTTCCTCTCGAGAGGCTCTGGGGCAGCGTTGATCTCTTTGCCCTTCCAGCTCCAGAGGCCTGAGCCAGTCACCTCCTTCCACGTTCAAAGCCAGGGTGGCAGGCGGGGTCTTTCTCCTGCCGCCATCTCTTTGGTTCTCTGACAACAGGCAAGGAAGGACCTCCCTTTGAAGGATTTATAGGATTTGTTTGGGCATATCTGGATAATCCAAGATAATCTCCCCATCTTTAGGTCCTTCATCATTTTAAAAAATTTTTATTGAATTTATTGGGGTGATATTGGTTAATAAAATACTATAAGTTTCAGGTGTACAATTCTATAATACATCATCTGGATACAAAATGAAAAGGCAACCCACTGAAAGGGAGAATGTGTTTGTCAATGATACATCTGATAAGGGGTAAATTTCCAAAATTTATAAAGAACTTATAAAATGCAACCCCTTCCAAACACCAAGCAATCAATTAAAAAAGGACAAAGGACCTAAATAGATGCTTCTCCAAAGAGGACATACAGAGAACCAATTGATATATAAAAAGGTGCTCAGTATCACTAATCATTAGACAAATGAAAATCAAGGTCCTTAAACTTAATCGCATCTGAGAAGTTTGTTTTCTCTATAAAGTAACAAATGCACAGATTTCCAGAAGTATTAGGAATAAACAACTTTGGGTGTGTTATTCTGCTTATCACATTGTTTCAAGTATACATACATCCACACAAATACAGTTTTATTTTTATAATGAAATAGCACACTATACATGTCATCTGCCAGTTTGCTTTTTTTTTTTTCATTTAGTATAGTATTTTGAGCATTTCCACAGTTGCTACATAAGGAACTTGCTTACTTTTCACAGCGGTGTAGTTTTTTAATTGAAGAAATATACCATAATTCATTTAACTAGCCACATATTGAATCTTAGGGATTGGAAAATTCATGTTCTCAAAGAGGTCTTCCTGGCTAAACAAGGGCATCTACACAACGAACGCACTGCTTCCTGTCACTTCAGCCATGAGAACCCCATCCTGATGGATGCTGCAGTGTTTTTATTAGTTACGACTATTTTTTCTGGAATTTATAATGTCCTGCGAGTTAACCCCTTGAAAAGATATCACCCATCTTTTCCTGTTCCTTTCAACTCTTCACTGTTTTTTATTAGTGGTTCCCTTTCCACACAGAGTCATGTGGGGTTTGCCTTTCTCCTCCTCTCATTCCAGGCCCATCGGCCCCCTAACACCTCGAAGGTCATTCATTTTCTCATTCCCCTCCCTTCTCCCAGCCGTCATGGAGCCCATGGACTATTCGCCATCGCTTTCTGCCGGAAATAGTGGGCATTGCTTAACGGTACGATTTTAACTCTGTCTACTGTTTTGGGATCAAGGCTGCTGACCATTACCTACCAATAATGCAATTGATTTACTATCAGTTAACTTTATGTAATTTTTCTTTGTCAAAACATTACAGTGTATTCAAACACAAAGCTAATTCATTTTATCATTGTATAAGAAAGCTTTGACATTATTTGCTATGTTCAGTTGCCTGCTAAAATGTTATTATCTGGAATTCTTAGACATTTTCCAAGATATTAGTTTTTAAAAGCTTTTTGATCTTTGCTGGATTTGACCTTTGATGGTTATTTATGAGATTTATCTTTTCCACTGCTATGTTTTTTCCTGTCATTTGGTTTTTTGCATAAGACTATTTTAAAAGTAGTTATAGAATGGATTTTTAATATAATGCAATAAAAAGTATACCTTATCTTAGTAAAAACTATCATATGAGCAGGAAAGAGAGAGAAAAAGAGACTGACAAGTTTCAGGAGAAATGAGAGTATGAAATTGTTTCAAAATTCTTCCCTTAATCACCTATTTGATATGGTTAGGGTAAAGCAGTACCAGAAATTTCTAGACATTTTCATATATGATTATACACATGTCCGAATCATATCCAAAGTCAATATTATTTTAGCTGAAATTATATTAAGAAACATTATATACTGAACAAATACTAGGAATCAAAGAAAATGCACATTGACTCTGAAAAAGAGAGCTAGATTCAACTCAACTATTAGCTGCTCCTCAGGGCACCGAGGTATAACTGAAATAAAAGAATTTGTTTAAACCCCAAAACTGAACCAACACCTACAGTACCTCTTTGTCATAGATACAGGGCTCCTAGTGTTTTCTTGTAACAATGTTTGTTTTTAGACTGCATGAGGTCTGAATAGACGCAATCTTCAAATCCAAAACACATATTTCTATAACATTGCTTCAGGTTGATCGCATTTTGCTACCAGCAGGAAAAAAGCTTCCGTTTCCATGCGCAACGAAGCTGTGCCACAGGGGAGGCAGAACACAATTAAGGAAGCTAAGTGTCAGTTGAAACCAAAAGCTGAGACGTCTGAACCACCAGAGAGCTGGATGGGGATTTACATAATATACAGGAAGTTGCAGAATGTCTGCCCAGGTGATACCCCTGTTCCCAATTCTGGGCCCGCGTCACCTGGCATTTTCAGAGACCCACCATGGCCTCCGCGTATGCAGCAGGGCATTTTGGAATGAAGAGATGATAGATTTCTGTGTTTCAAACCATCAGCCCGGTTTGCCAAAATTCCTGGAGTCTGGTTCCGCTAAGGAGGAAACAGCCCAAGTTGAGGAGATTGTGTGTGGGTTGTGAGCACTTTGCGCCTTCAGCATTTGAAAGCCTTTTTTGACAAAAAAGTCTGAGTACTTAGAATTCAAACCCTATGCAACTAAGAAACTCCAAAAGAATTAATGAACCATAAATTATTGCCGTTAGATATTTAATACTCAATCAGTATGTACTCTCAAGAATATCCCACCGGTATTGCATTCATTCTAACGGTGTGGTGCTGGTTCAATTACTTCGCTCATTGACAATAAAAGATTAATGAAAAGAGGCATATTTTAGTTCACAAAGATTAATTGCATCCCTTCCTTTCCCTACACTAGAAATACTCAACCCATAATCCTGATAGCTTGTGCATCAACAAGTACATGGAAAATTAATAGACATTCTTCTGGAAATCTCAGGGGTTTTTTAGAAAGAAATATCAAGAGGAAATAAGATCGAAAGTTGTCTTCGGGCTGGAAATGAATTAATTTACCTGCTTCTCTAAATTCACTCTGATGACATTTTGAATTCACCAGTACGAAGACGTGAGTACCATATTTTATATCTGTACATTTTCTGTCATGTATGTGCGAAGTAAATTCCCTTCTGAGATCTTATTCTTCCAGATAGATCCAGGTATGCCTCTGTTTGGTAGATGCCCAACACTTGGAGAGATGTGGACTGTTAACATTTCACAGTTTGTTTGTTTCTTCTTCAGAGAAAATAGATGCCAAGTGTACAAGTACATTTACTTAGAATCTTTTTTCTTTTTTCACATCAAGTTATTCACCACTGGGAAATCTAGGTTTAAAATTTCCAAGTGCCTTGCTGGTAAATAATTCTTAAGTTTCTACAAACTTTGTGAGCAAGATACTATTTTCTTCTAGTGCATTGAAGGCATCAGACATCCCTGGCTGATGTACAGCTGTGATAGAAAGAAAATTTACACGTATTGAGTTTTGTCTATTTTATACTAAAATTTTTTTCAGACCTTATTTCACTTAGTCCTTAAAACAATTTGGTTATATTATTGCCTTCATTGCTAAGAGAAGAAACAGAGGCTTGAAGAAGTAAAGTTACATACTTATGTCACTCAGTGGAAAAATGACTAAACCTGGTGTCAGGCCACTGTTTGTCTGTCTCCCAAGTCCATTGTATGTCGTATAAACCCAAATAAAAATAAGAAAAGCTCTGTGGACAGGAGTCAAGTCTTCTCTAAACCTGCCGTTTTTGTTTTTTGTTTTTTTTTGTCTGTCAAGTGGTGACCGTAACATTTACTTGACACACGTTTTGATGATGGAATAAGATAGCCAATACTAATGAAAGCTGGAAATGCAGAATGACTCTATGTACAGATGGAAATAAAATATGGATGGACTGGGGTTTAACTGTGCAAACCGGGTCCTTCAGTCCTGATGAAATCAGTCCCCTTGGCACAGCCAGATGGACTGTGTCGAAGATGATTTTCCCAGTCCAAATAGACGGTTGGAGGGCTCTTCCCTTCCTTTTTGCAATGCCATTTATTAATCTATTTCTCAATCAAAGCTATTCAGGAAACTTGCAATTGCAGAAATGTCTAGTCTGTGTTTTCTGCAGATTTGTATCCTGCTCTAATGAGAGTGATGTGTTCCCTTCCACATTTACTTAAGTGGAAAGAGTCAGCTGAATTTCTGCGCCCCGTCTTTCATGAGCTTCCCACAAGCCCTACCTCCAAGTTCAGCGATATTAGCACCGTCAAAACTGTCTACTGTTTAGTATACACTCCGATTTGTCAGTGGTTTCTAGACAGAAAACCAGTGCATCAGAGACAAATTCACGACTTCTGAAATATGTATACATCATAAAAATCAAAGATGAGCAAGTCTGAATCAACTCGGAGCATAATTCACCTCTTTGTCATGAAGAAAATACTGCTTTTGTAGCACCAATCAACCCATTTTGGTGATTTATTTCACTGAATTTATTGTATTTCTTGGTAGTGTTTATATTGTGTCAAAAAGGACAGAGCTAGTCATTGTATTTCTATGAAGTAGCATATTTTGTAGCAATTTTAAACTGGACTTGTTTTTGTGATTTCCTAGTGAGCTCATTGGGGGAAATTTGATTTTAAGAATGCACCCTGGAAACAGTGACCACTGAACAGATGTTTCTACACTTATTTTCAGAGTTATAGGAGTTTTAGATGAGATAGAACTGGTCACTTCCCAAAGATTTTGCTGCTTGCTTTAGAAGTGATGATTATACTTCTAATTCCACATAGGAGCCACTGCTATTCAGAAGCCCTTACATGGTTTGCACCTGTACAAATAACTTATTCTTAATACAAACTTGTCTATTATCTTTTAGAACTTTCTGCTTGACAACTGTTAGGCAAAATAACCCACCTGTGTAACCCTGGCAAAACTTCTCACACCCTTAGGCTTTCATTTCTTCATTTAACGACTAATGACATTCAGGCATTACATGAGCCAACAAATACTGTACACCTCTGAGGATGTATTTCCAAGGGCCAGGAGCTTAACACTTGATGAAATGCAGACTATGCCTTCAATAACCTCACCATGTCATGAGAGAGAGAGACAAGCAAAGCAGGAGGCCAAGAGGGTGATCAGCAGCACCCCACCAGAGAGACGCACGAGGGCTCCTGGCATAGGATGGGTCCTGTGCGCAGCACTCAGGGTGGACCAGGTGGGAAAAGTCAGCAAAAGTGTCACTGAAAAAGTCAATACTTGACCTGGGTCTTGAGTTGTGTTTTGTGGGCAGATGCAAGGAGGTGGATGGTCCAGGAAAGGAAAGAAACAACAGAGGTAAAAGATTTGGTTACTTAAAAAAATTGAGAAGGGACAGCATAATGCTCTTAGGGAGAGGCACATAGACGGGAGGACCCGTAGGAGAAGCGGAGGCACCAGCGTGGGGGACATGCTGTGTTGCCATGTGGACCCCCTGGGACTCCTGAGCTTTCTCTCAAAAAACAACAGAAATCCTTTGGTGAATATTAAGCAGCAGTACATAATATCCCAATTTAGTTAGCATATGCTAATGCTAAAGATTTCTACAATCTCATGTTTATAGATTACTGAGTAAAAATGAAAAAAAATAATGAAAACCAATAAGGGTATGGTATATACCCTTCAAATTTAGGGATGCACTCCAAAGGTCTCTAATTCTAGCTTGGTGTAACTATAAACCTTTAGAATTCTGCATTAGGTATCTATATGTCTGACTTGTAACAAGTCCCATAACTGATGCTTAATGAAAACATTAAAAATGATTTGTACTTAGTCTGAAATTGTCTTCTCAATCCATACAATAGTACATAAAAATTTATGTAAATTGAGTCTTCTCATTACAAGCACTAGACACTAAGTTTGACCAAATATAAATTAACTACATTTTCTTGCAGGCTCAGCTACTATCTGCAAACCCTTCAGGTGAGTTGTTTTTTGTCTTTTAAGGAAGATTGCTTACCTTCTTCCATTAGCTGGCTTCAAGCTCTGATGTGCTCCTTGTCCAACAGAGAGTTGAAAAGCCACAGTGAGAATATCTGAGGCTCTGTGTTATCGAGGTGCCTTCAATTTGCTGTGTAAATCTTGCTCTTGGTGATTCATACCCTCTCTGTCTCTTCATATCTTTCCATTCCGATATTCAACACATTTTTCCTTTTAATGCACATCCTTGCCATATAGCTCTGATGCTTAGAAGCATAGCCATGGTTTTTATTGACCTAACCTGATATGTAATAGGGGCTACTAAATACAGACCTACACACTGTGGTTACAGCCTTCTTTTCCATTTAACTTCCAAGAGGAGTTTAAAATGAACGTTTGCTCTTCAGCCTTATTTCAAGGCACTCATGACAATTCACATTGTGACCTTGGGTTATAAGGGACTATGAGCCCCTCTGCTTGCTGGAAATTCCCTGGGAAAATAGATTTTTAAATGTGTACCATTCCCATAGTAAACTGAGTGGGGTGCCTCAGGACAATGACATTAAGGCTGGAATAAAAAATACCACTTTTTAAAGGAGAAATGCGTATGGTTATGGAAAAAGCTGGAAGATCAACCTCAATTCTTTTCTTTCTAATGACTCTGTGGTATTGGGAAATTCAAATAATCTTCCAACATAAGTTTATTTTACAGACAAGCAAATGAAGATTTTTGAAAGAATATTTTTAAATGTTGAAATAATATTTACAAAGAACCTAATACCATGTGTCTGGCACATATTAGGGGCTTGATAATTAGATGTTATCATTAGTTATATTTACACTCATCAGTTAAGTGCTAATAGACATTCTTAATTCTTACCTCTGTAAAAGAATCAAACTGGAAAGTAAAAAGCAAGTATAAAATTGAGGATTGGAACCAGATAAATATTTTTAAAAATTTGTTTAATGGTTCTCTGGTTCATAAAAGGAAAAAAAATAGTTTATGTAGATTTCAATTTGCTAAGCCCTTTCAAAAAACTGTTCGAATCTTGCCATAAATGAGGATAAAAGAAAATTAGAAAGTTTGATGACTTGAAAAGATTAATGTCTGCCCACCCCAATGTTACTCACATGACAAGTTCCAATACCTTACTTAGTGGTCATTAACCTCAGTTCTGATATTTGTCCTCTAATTGTTCGTACATCATGTAACTGTGAATTCAAATCTGAATTATGATTAATAACAATATTTTAATGTCACCCCGCATTTAATATGCTATGGTTTCTAGAGAAAATGAACCTTCATTATAATATAAATGTATTTTATATAAAGCCTCAACCTGATACTTGAGTACTGTTTCAATACACTTATTTCAAGCACAATCAAAGTCGGAGAAAATTGCTTGGTATCGTGAGCAATGGCTGAGTTATTCATCCTGTTGAATTTTTAACTCATTGTCCTAAGCAAACCTGAAATTGGTGATATGATTAGAGGACAAAGTCAACCACTGAAATGAACATTGTAATTTGGAATTATTTCTATCCCAGTGTCTCCCTAAGAACGTTACACAAAGAAGGTACCCAAAGATTGTTCTTTTAGAAGCTTAAAAGTATTAAGAAAACTGTGGCACGCAGTTGATCCAGTCATTCCTTACTACCATATCAGGGAATCAGTAAATGTTAAAAACAATTATTATTTTGTTATTGGTATCAGTGTGTCAATAACTTTTGTGCTAAATTACACAAGATGCTTGCATAAAAATTATACCATTATAAAAATCTATGAGGTGAACGAAGCACACATGTTTATGTCCATTTCACAGATAAGGAAACGTGTGAAAAGTAGTGATGACTTATCTAACTTTTCAAAAGGGGTTATTTAATGGAACAAAGCATATCCTTATCAGGGGATAAATACTAGCATTCTTATTGGAACCACTTGGATCAAACCATTGTTGGGTTGAGGCACTACTTGCAAATAATCATGCTTGATTTAGAGTTATTGCTACCAATAAAGTAAAGTCAACATATCACTGAGTAAAATGATTTAATTTAAATTTCATAGTACCCCATTTTCAGGAAATCAGAATGATGAAAGGGAAGTGGTAACATTTCCAGGGGGAAAAAAAAAGGTATATCAAAATCAATTGTTTCTACAATAGCAACAAAAAAATAATAGATTAGAAAACCCAATGTGACCTGTGGTACACCATCAAAGTCCCACATTCCTGGATTGGGTGTGCACAGTGTCTCAAAAAGAGACAGTCTCATATTTAATGAATTTATCTTAACTATTTGCTAGCTTCTGGCATGTAACAGTACAATTCTAGGTCTAGCGGTGCTTCAGTGTTAGGAAGTTAGGTGAAATGGTCTGTGCGAGGCAATGAGAATCAGAGCCATGCTACTTTCCATGCTGGTAAGAGGAGGAAAAAGGCAAAGCCACCTCATTTATTGCAAGATTATGGAGGAAAGAAGGGATTGTGTGATATGATCACAGCATTGAATCCAGCGAAAATGTTTTCCGCCGGAGACAACAAATAAGAGATTTAACACATTGTATGTTCTCATGGTCTTTACTATTTCACTTATTTTGGAGCAGTAAAGCAAACTTAAAAAACAACTCTATGAAGAAAAGAGAAATGTCCTGTTCCTGCCGCAATGCACCGCCTGTACAGCTGTGTCAAGGTGGAGACTGAGGAGCACATAGGCCTTGGAGACAGGAAGCCTGGGAAGGAGGGGAAGCTTGATCACTTGCAAAATTGTTAACCTGGGGCAATCTCACTCATCTGCACTGTATCAGAATTGTTTTACCTGTGAACTGGGGATAACAAGACCTACCTCATACAACTGTTAAGCAGGTTAAGTAAGTTACTATTTGAAAGTGCCAAGTATAGTGTAAGAGCAATAAAAATGTTTATTAAATGTATTAAAAATAACAGTAAATATGATAGATTACAGTAGCATTTCCAACTATTCTAACTATTAATTTCTGATTCCTATCAGAGCATTGTCCCTCTTCTCTCTTTGCAATGGGCTCTTGGTATCTCTTGTGGACAGACAGGGCTGCCCTGCCCCTCGGAACTCGCTCTGGCCAATGAAACGTGAGCAGATGTGATACAGGCTCTGCTTTTTGAGCCCATGTCTATTTCGGACAATAAGAAAACATGAACATGAAGTAAATATCTGTTGTTATAAGTCACTAAGATTTTTTAAGACCTCCACTACTTCAGTGAAGTTGACTCATATAATAGCTAAACAAATGAATTAATGAATAAATAAATAATAAGCACTATTAACATTTAGATGATTTTTAAAATGTCACCCTTGATTATTTACATATTTCATTTCTGAATAACCTTAGGTTGCATGTATGTATAATTTTGTAACTTGCTTCCCCCTCCCCTTCTCTTAGCTCATGAGTGTAGTTTCCCCATATCATTAAATAGCCTTCCCAAATCTTAGGGTTTATAGGGAAATTGAAAGAGCCACCAGTAGCCTATTGGTGAAAATAATTATAATAATTGCAGTAATAAGGTAATTTTCTAATAATGAAACTACAAAATATTCATATGATGTATTCGAACAGTTCCGTAAGGCCATATGGTGATGTGAGAGAGTGGTGACTCTCGGGTCACACAATTTGATCATAATAACATCAAGTGCATTGACATATCTAGATACAGCAGGACAAGGAGTGACACAGAGGAGTTCAGGGCTTACCCAGCGATCTGAGTGTCGTACTTCCTTTGGCTGTTCAACCAGAGGATGAATTACATGCATCTAGGACATGTTTACCTGATAGGCAGACGAGCTACATACTCATGGTATCAATTCAATATGAAAGTAGGAAAAAATAACTCGGTACTTTAAAAAAGTTAATAATTCATTATGGAATATTCAGAAATTCATTGGACTTTCTTATTCTTATTTTACCTTTGTGAAGGCGGATCATATCATTATTCTTCAGTATGTCCATCTCCTGAATGTCATAACACTGATGATAAGCATGGCATTAAGGGGACCTGTTGCTATAAAACAAATATATTTTAAGTGTATTTTATGACACACTTGTTCCACATCATGTCAATAAAAATAATAAAAACTAAAAACAAACAAACAAACAAACAAACAAGCAATTCCATAATCAAAAAGTTTTCTTGAGAACTCTTGGTTAAGCAATGCTCAATCAACTTATTAACTATGGAAGTTTATGGGCTTTTTGAAGAGTCAATGTGTTAACTGATATAAACAGATATTCTACAATGAAGATTATTTTTTAAATTTATTTATTTTTATTGTTTATTCTAATACAGTTGTTCCCACTGAAGATTATTTTTTAAAGAAATCAACCACAGGGCCAATTTTTGGCATGTGGCATTTCACAGAGCCATGGTTTTTATTTAATATAAATGAGAACTTATTTGTTGATTGTATATTTATTTGTCAGACAACCTTGGCCATGGATTTATGCTTAGCAAGCATCCTTCATAGCACTCAGTCCCAGTTTCCCAATCTGTAAAATGAGATAATAGAACCTGCTTCGTTAAGAAGAGTAAGTGAGATTGTTCAAATGTTACTCTTAGCATAGAATCTGGAAGATAGTAACAAATGTTTTGAATACTTTCATGAAATAACTTATTTAATATTCTAAAGCTCCTTGGAAAAAGAAAACTAACACAAAATCTCTGTATGTAACCATTACTGGACTGCCCATGTTTATTTCTAAGCTATGTCATTTATCATTTAATAGTGTCATTTATCATTTAATAGCCAAGTGACTTTACCACTCTGTGCCTTCCTAGTCCCACTTATAAAATGTAGATGATAATCATATCCACCTCTGAAATAAAGTACTGCTTATAAAGGGTTTAGAAGGGTGCCTCAAACAGTGAGCACTCAGTGAACACTGTCTATCACGTCTATTAACTATGTTAAAGAGGATAAATTTCAGAAAAAAAACACCTACCCTCTTCCACAACACTGTTTATAACTTTATGTTTGTAACAAGATTATATATAATATATATAAAATATATAAGTATACAATGTATATATACTATATAATCTCTATATACAAATATATATATACACACACTGTATTTTGCTGTTTATAATGTGCACCCATGTTTTTGTGTGAATTTTACACAGGATTATTTTGCCCATTGTTATCCTCATGGTATGTAATCATTATACTCAGGTATAATGTGCATTCTTATTTGTCCCTCAAAAATTTGGGCAAAAAAGTGTGCATTATACATGTCAAAATATGGTATGTGCATGTGTGTATATACATATATGCACACATATCTATATATGCAGAGAGAGAGAGAGAGAGACCAAAAAAAATGGAAACATGTAATAGCTCAGGTTTCTGCTGAATAGTAAGTACCAGACATAATTAACTTACATGATCTTTGACCACGATCTTTCAGGTCAGCATAATCACCTCCACTGGCAATTATATCAACTAAATCTCAGGGAGGTTAAACATCTGGATCAAAATGAGTTAAATACTGTGGTCTTTCAAGGTTTGTGCCTATTTTGTCAAAATACCCACAGCTTTTCCACTGTTCCTATAACTATGAGATTTATATGTAATGGCACCCTGAGAGACGTGTCTTCTCAAATCATGAAATTTAATACATTAGTGTGGAACTGCCTTCTAATAGGAAAGAGTTTGTGATCAGAAAGTGCACACATCCATTACTATCTTGTCACCTGCTCCTCCTGGTAAAACTGTTTTGTTGAAGTCAGTCACAATTCTAAGTATGTCTGTCCCCATCACTGAAGACAGGCAAAGAAAAAAGCTGCGATGACCCACAAACAGATTTAAAAAAATAAGCTGATCGAGAGGTGGGGAGTATGTATCCATTCTTCTATTTTTCATGCATCCATTTGTTTTTTTTAAAGTTCTAACCAATAATTGTCATGAAAAACCATGGAGTTTCCCCACGCTGAAAATGTGTTTGTGTATGTTTCATTTACAGTACATTTTTATTAAAAGAAGTTATATTTCTAGCTTCTTTATGATGCATAACAGGTATACGATATATAAAATTAAGTCATCCTAAGTGTATAATTAATTGAATTTTAGCGTATATTTATAAATCTGTGCAACTCTAACAATAATCTAGTTTTAGAAAATGTCTGTTAGCCCACATGTTGGCCATGCCTCTTTCAGTCCGCAGAGATCCCCTGCCCCAACCTCAGGTAAACATTGATGCCCTTACTGGACATTTCTCATAATTGAAACATGCGATATATAGCTTTTTATTATCTGGCTTGTTAAGTTATCTTATCTCTGAAGTTTATCCATACTGAAGCATATATCAGTAGTGCATTCATTTATATTGCCAAACTGTACTACATATTATGAATGTCCACATTTTGTCTACCTAGTCATTGATTGGTAGATATTTGGGTTATTTCTACTTTTAGCTTTTATGAATAATGCTACTATGAATACATGCTACTTGCAAACATGTGCGTGTATGGACACATGTTTTTATTTCCCTTGGTTATAGCCTAAAAAGGGAGAATTGTTGAGTCATGTGGCCCATTAATGTTTAATTTTTGGAGAAAGTGGCAAACGATTTCTTCAAGTGTCTGCACCATTTACCATTCTCATCAGCAAAGCATGATGGTCCCTGTTTCTGCACACCTGCACTAACACTCTTATTGTTTCCACGTATCTGTTACAGGTATTTACATTTATGTCATTAGAAATATTGGTTTGCAGTTTAATTGTGATGACTTGTCTGACTTTGACTAAGAGGGTAATTAATGTTAGCCTCAGAATGAGCCAAGAAGTGTTATTTCATAAAAAAGAAAACAATTAAGAAGGTTATATTATTTCTTATTTTCCTCCTATAACATATTTTATTCATTTTGTTTATGTATTTTTTTAAAATAAATGTTTAGAAGAACTCACCAGTGAAGCCAGCTGGCATGGGCTTTCCTTTGTGAGCAGATATTTCATTACAAATGCAGCTTCTGTAATTGTTGTAGGTTTATTCCAAAGTTGAGGAGCAGAAGGATTCAGGTGAGGGGACCAGAGAAGTTAAAGGAGTTCTTTCAAAATAGGAGCAAAAACACATATATGTGTAGAGAGACAGGGGCGAACTTTACCCATATTTAATACTCAGGGGGCTGGGTAACCCATAAAAGGGAGGAAAAAGTCAAGAGCTGTGCATATAGAGACTAGGAAGAATACAGTAAAATTACGCATTTCATCTCATCTACATTAAAAGTATCAATAAAATATATTCAATTCTTTTTAATTGGTCAAATATGTTACTCATAAGAAATTTACTTGAAAAACTTAAACAAAGATTAGCATTTTAAGTTAATGACTCGCCATGGTTTTGATGAACTGGGGTGGGGGGCGGTAACAAGAATATTTAAAGGTAAGCATATGAATGGTAACTGAAAACATTTAAGTCGTATTTTAGAAACCATGAAAGCAGAATAAAGATTCCTGTGATGTAATCTCCTGAACCTGTCACTATGTCCTTACGTGGCAACAGGGACTTCACAGATGTGATTAACATTGAAGACCTTGAGGTGGAAAGTCGTCCTGGATTATCTGAGTGAGCACAGCATAAGCACATGAATCCTTAACATCAGAAAAGGTTTTCCCAGTTTTGGCCAGAGGGGGATGTGGCTACAGAACAAAAGTCAGGTAGATGCAGTTTTTCTGGATTTGAAGGTAAACAAAGGGGCCCAGGAGCCAAGGAATGGAGGAGCCTGTAACATGAAAAAAGGCAAAAAAACTGATTTGCCCTCAGAGCCAGCAGGAAACAACACAGCCCTGCAGGCACCCTGATGTTAGCTCCCTGAGACCTGTGTCAAATTCGGGATGCCCCGAACCGTAAGACAATGCATTTGCATTGTTCTAAACCACTAAATTTGTGTTTGGTCAGAATGGCAATAGGAAACTAATACAGTAACTATTGTAAAATACATAAAGATCAGTCAAGAGGCTTCTTGGCTTCTTGCTGAAAGTGGCATATAATGGAAGTAAGACCCGTGGTTACTCAAAATATTTGACGTTAATACAATTTGTATGGTTCAGTCTTTTAAAGTCAGGTTTTTCCTTACAAACCTCTAACAAAAAGATCCAACAGAAAAATTATAAGTACATGCATTTCTATGTTTATATACAGTTTCTTCTACTTTCAGAAACATGTTTGATTGCTCATTTCAAATACTCTCTTTCCCATTACTTTGTTTTTCAAAGAAGATCCCTTTTCCCCCCTGCTATTCCCTGGCTTGGGTTCCAGAGTGGATTGGGTAACTGTGACCTGACTCCAAATGTCATTTGCGGTCAGCCATCAGATGGATGTACCTCCCCTCACTCCAGGACTTCTTAATTTCCATGTTAAGGTAAAGCTACTTTTCCCAAATTATGAGACACTGCCAAACTTTTCCATTCTTTCCTTAACTCTAAATCCTTCTACAAATTTCTCAGGCCCCCTTTTATTACATGTTTGCACTGTGTAAGATCTTCATCTGGTATTTTAAATTTTTTTCTTGTTTCATCTTGACCCTATTATAAGTAACACTTAGCCTGTAGTCATTTACCTTTGCATCCTGTGTAGTAATAATACTAGATATTTTATTTAATACTTAAATTATACATATTTAATTTTACATTAAATGTCATCTTACATCAAGGTGCCAGCAGGGCGTGCCTCACCTGGGGGCTCTGGGCTGTGACTTCCGGCCTTTGCCCACTGTTCTCGGTATTCTTTGCTTTGTAGTCGCAACACTCCAATGTCTCTCTCTGTTGTCATAGGTCCTCCTTCCTCATGTCTCCTCTGCACCTTCAAGCCTCTCTTTTCTTATAAGGACACCAGTCATTGGATTTATGGCCTACTTTAATCTCAACATCTGCAAAGACCCTATTTCCAAATAAGATCACATCTATAGATACTGGAGATTCCAATTTAGAACACTCAATCAACTATTCCTAACAACCACTCGCGATCAGTAAGAGATGGATGTAGACTCAAATGTATTTGGGAAGACACTATTGAGAAGTGGTGAAAGTGTGGATCCTAGAATGAGGTGTGGCTTTGTAAAGTTTCTTAGCCTTTCTGTTCTCTAGAGGGGGTATACGCAAAGTGATAATCATAATAGGACTTACTTCACAGGGTTGTGGGAATCAAGTGAAATAATACATGCAAAAGCACAATGCCTGGCCTATTATATGATTGATGTATGTTGGCCATTTAAATTATTAATTTTCCTGAAAATATTTTAATTGTTTTATCATGATAAATACTATTTGAGCTGTTACATGTGATTATCATTGTGCAAAATATCAAAGTAATGGAAACAGCTTTGATTTTATCTCCTAGAAAACTATCTAGTTCATACTGTGTACAAGTTTAAAATTTACTTGAAATGAATTTTAGTGATTTTTATTATTAAAGGAACAATTGCTCCATAATGTCAAGCACAAAAAATTATTGATGGTTTCCTTTTATTTTATCTACAGCTCTGTCTCTTTACTTGGTCTTTTTTATTTTCTCTCTTTTCCTCCCTTTCTTTCTTAATATAGATTTATATATTATAACTATACCTTGTATATTCAAGCAATGACATTATCTTATTATATTGAGATCTATAATACATGTAATATTAGATATGACTATTTTTCAAATTTTTACCAACCTATGGAAACAATTATTAGAATTTTGGAATATTCTATTATAATATTTTACACTATATTTGGTTTCAATTTGAATATTGAATATTATTTTAATGTTAAAATATTTGACACCTTAAGAAAAAAACTGGTATGCTTTTAAAAATTAAGTTGAAAAATTATATAAAACTGAGTGAATATTTAGGGGAGAAGTAAATACTACTTAATCGCAGTCAAAGTAACAGAAGTAATGGTTAATTGTAGAGGCTTTGCACAGCAGGTAAAAATCATATTTCATAAATAATTAGCAGTTGGACTAAAGTTAAGCTTTTATAAGAATTTCTTTATGTAGGTTTCTAAAGGTGTGAATCCATACTTTTTTTTCTGTGTGTCATGGGCTGTAAGTCAAATAATAATGTTGATATTAGTTGCTGTTACATTAAGTCAACTTACATTTGTGTTTCTAGATGTTTTTGTACTAACTCCTGGGTTTATAGAAGCATAAGGTTCTGTTGTGTAGCTCCAAAACAGGCAAGGGACAGAAAGGACTGCAAAGTACTTGTTTTCCCCACTTTTAAATTACTTAAATTGGTTTTCAAAATGAAAAGGAGAGGCACTGATATTTATTTATTGCTACTAAATTAAGCATAGTGACACACACAGGAACTTAATGAAAGACTCCTTCCTCTAACTTTTTTGCTTGGTTTATGTTTCCGCCTGTACCGTGGAGCCAGCGACAGTCCTTAAATAAGGGATATCAACATAAGGAAGGGAGAGATTATATTTAGACACAAATTATTCATGATGCAAAGGAAAAAACCCAAACTGTTCTGCTATGACAGACATATACCATGGGTTATATGACTAACTTGATAGTTTGTTCAGCTGTCGGCGCCACCTGACTTACTAAAATTTACACTTTTCCCTCCTGCACCAAAAACATTGTTCATGATTCTTTTCCCTAAAAGAATCTCGTATAAGCTCTTATATATATTTAAAACTAAGTCATATGCAACTTTCCCAGGCATAATAAGAATGAGTAAGAAGGACCTACATTCATTTACTGACTTTCACTTTGGAGATGGACCTGCACTTGAAAGAGTCAACGACATGTGTCCCCTGGGGGTGGGGATGGGATGTTATTTTTATGTTTCACCTGAACTAATGTCTGAAAGCAGCTGACCAACTCTTGTCACCTGTTCCAGGCATTTTAGTTTATGTTTTTCATTTTTTCCCCATGCAAAACACACACACATCCAATTCAGGCACAGACATCAGATGAGGAGAGAAAAAGACCACCAAACCAAATTAAACCAGCAGGATAAAACCAAAATTTAGTTGCAGCCAGCTTGATCACTGATGTTTTATTCATCAATCACCTGCACTTACATCAGATTGTTTACACACAGATTTCAAGCATAAATAGCAAATGCACCACTTCATTTTCCTTGTGTAATGTGATAGATGAATGTGGGCCCATTAGTCTTCTAGATGCCCTCAGGTGTCCAGGTGCTGCATAAATGACTTCTGATTAGTTACATTAAACTTTTAAAACATTGAATAAAAAGAATTTTGGGGTGTTTTAAGACATAATCAGGCAGATTATTTAGTACTTAGGCTAATTTATGAAGGTAAGGTTTTAATGCCACAGAACAAATCACTGGTGTAACTTATATTTTTCTAAGTTTGTTTATCTTTTAATTATTTTCCAGCATTTCTCTAATTTTACGTTATAGAGGCAATGGAAATTTACAGGGTAAACTGAGAGGACGTATATGAGAAACCCACTTTAGAAAAGTTGGTCTGACGCGACCTCCTTGGAAAGGGAATATTTAAGCAGAAGTTTGCAAAGTAAGAAGTCAAGGTTGCAGACATCATGGGAAAAACATTCCCAACACAGCTGCCATCAAGCATAAAGACCGCGAGTTGGGGACACGCTTGGCATGTTCCTGGAACAGAATGCTGGAGTGTCATTTAGCAAACTCAGTTCTGCCAGATTCCAAAACCATGCTATTTGCACTACACCAAGCTGCCTATAAATAAATAAAAATAAAAATGGAGAATGTAAGTGTAGGAGTGTTTCTTCCTGGGACTTTTTCTGGGTAATCAGTCACTCTTTTTTAAAGGTCACTCAATCACCATTCATCATGTTTTTCTTTTCTTTCTGAGGCTCTCTCTTAACAAATGATACTGTTTTCCAATCTAACAACATATTGCTAGAATATCTGAAGGATAACACCCAGTTTATATGTTGTATTGGAAATTTAATTTCCTGAAGGATAGATAGATGTATCATATGTAGATTGGTAGATAGGTAGATGATAGGTAGGTATGTAGGTAGGTAGGTAGGTAGGTAGGTAGATAGATAGATGATCAGTTTTCTGAACAATTTTCAGCAAGTTCATGTCCTGGAATTATAAACATGTTCTTGAGCACTTCTGGGCACCTTAAATTCCTGGGATTCCAATTTATGCATTATGCAATCTTCATGTATTTAGTCATAACTAATAATCTCCATTATTGGTTTTGATAAATTGAGTCTATAAATCTGTTTTTGTTATTATTACTGTTACTAGCATGTTCAATTCTTAAATTCAACAATAGTACTATTTTACCATAGATTGCATTTTTATAACAAAATGTAAAATGCAGTAAAATATACATATAATAACATGATCCAATTTTGTTGCAAAAACAAAAAATGAGATTTAAGGAAACAAAGGACTGGCAAGTTGATTGATTATGAGATCTTGATGTATTTTATAGCTTATACTTAAAAATCCAAGTGCATCATAAAAGGTATTGAGTGGTGGCAAAGTACAACGTTTAAAAGAGTGATTTTATAAAAGACCTTTGACTTTCCTTTTGCCTTTTGTTTATTATCTCACTAGATAATCTAAGCTATTCCTGTAAACTATATTGACAACTCTTTATAAATTGTCTTCAACTATGTGTGCTGGTTGGTTTAAAGAGAATTAAATAAAATAACTTAGATTGCACTATACTTTGAATGTACCATAATAAGACTGTAGATAAATTTTAATACAAAAAGAGGCCACAAATGGAACAAATGCTTTTTATGTTGAAAGCAGGCCAAACTAATGAGAAGGAACTCTTAGATAAAAGATTCATACCTTATTTGTAAACATGTAATAACCCATTGTCGCTCATCTATAGATTTATTTGTTACCGTGCATAATAATTTTAAGGTATTTTTCCCTAATTTAAAAGGTGCAATACTATTCAAGTCATTCTGAGATAGAAAAAGTGCATCCCTGCAGCACCTGAATGCATGTCTGCATTCCAGACATCATTTTCTAATTGGAAAAAAAAAAAAAAACTGAGTGATGTAGTTAGGCATTCTTTGAGAGCCCTTAAATGTTGATATCACCACATTCTATATCAAGCTGGACTCTTGAAGAAACTATCTCAAAGAGTAATGAAATGGTTTTGCTTTTGAACCACCAAGAGTTCTTTATCCTTATAATATGACCTTTCAAAGGGCAGTGTGGTACAAATTACCTCAGGTGAGGTAATAGGTGCTGGGACATGAGGGTTCACATCCCAGCTCTGCCACTGACAAGACTCATGATACCACTTAGCGCCCATGATCCCACCAATCCTCATTTAAACACAGAGAGAACTTCAAATTGTCTTCCTCTTTATAAATTATAAATTTCAACAAGAGATAAGTTGCTCGTAAAATGCATCTTAACAATAATTATAGTCAACACACAATGAAAACATTCACTGCAAACAAATGGCTCCGTGAAGTCTTCAAATCTTGATTTGTTTTTTTCCTTTCTGAAGTGTGGAGTGAGTTATGGCCACTTGGCATACTTGAAGCCCTTCAAATTGTCAGTTCTTCACTCTTTCCAAAGCTCTGGAGGTCTATTTTCTCTGAAATGTTTGTTTCTCTCAATTTGTAACTCTCTGTAGAGTCTAACTCTCAGAGCATAAAATAAAAAACACAAAGAAAAGTGAATAATCTTACCAAAAATTTATTACAAATACCAATTTAGAAGACTCATTATCACAGTATGAAACATAAAAGAAGATGGATCATGATCAAAGAATGTGAGAAAAATATAGAAAATGTGTGGGTACATATCTATCTAGCTATCTCAACAACACTCTTATGCATGATGTTGTGCTGTTTATGCATGAATCAATAAACACATTTCTGTACCCATTTAGCAATATATTATTGGAATTAGACTATAGCTATAAATACTAATTTGAATTCAATTATTAGAAATGAAATGTGCACAGCATCTTTTACCAGGCTGTTGTAGATGAAGACACTCAAATTGGTGGACATTCATCAATTTTTGTTACATAGTTTGATCACAGTTTTATAAGTATGGGGGCAAAGTCTCCAGGCTTCAAGAGACTATAAAATCTCATTAAAGTTGGTTTTCTGCAAGTCCAATAAAAAGGGGAAAAAAGCCTCTTGAAACTTATGCACTGCTGAGTTGGTCGAATTGAGCCAATTCTAATTTTTCATGGTTGTGGAACTCACCGGGGAAGACATAAGCAGACAGATGAAATGCAGAGTATACTCTATGCATCAGCTTCAGCAGAGTCTGAGTGATTTCTCAGCCTGTACTTTGAAATCCCCTCATTCTCCGTCTGAGAACGCTTTAATACTCGTTACTTAGTACCTGTGGTGCCTTGCTCAGGCAGCCCTGCTTCCTTGATAATGTAATGTGAAACCCCAGCCCTTTCCAGCCCTGAGCTATAGAACTTCAGGCCAGAGCTAGGCTGACCTTTGATTATAGCTTCTCCAAGGGGGATGGGAAGCTTTGGAGTTCAGTAACTTCAAGTGTCCTTGAGTAGAGGCAACCACATTGGGAAATCAGAGACATCTGGGAGAAGAGGGAGAAGAGGCCGAGAAGAGAGACATGGTGAAGACTGGGGAAGTAGCATGCTGCTGAAGAAAGTTCACTAGTCTATGCCAGGGTTTCTCAGCTTTGGCACTATCAACATTTTAGGGCAAGTACTTCTTTCCTGGGGAAAACAGAAGGCAGCAGGAAGAGAGGAAGACCAAATATGAGATGAATTGACTCCATAAAGGAAGCCATGGCAAGAGTCAGCAGGAGCTGAGCAGGGCTGTTGAGGACAGGACATTGCGGACGCCACCCATCCACAGGGTCACCAGGACTTGGAGCTGACTCAACAACAGATGCATGTTTTTTCCATGTTGTGTTGTTGCAGACATATGGGTGCACTGTGGGATGTTTAGCAGCATCCCTGGCCCCTACCCACTAGATGCCAATAGCATCTCTTCCCAAGTTACACAAATCAAAATTGTTCCCAGATATTTCCCGAGGTGCCATTGTTTAGGGCTAGTGGTTGGGTGGAAAAATCCTCCATGATTTAGAAATTTCCATGGTTTGAATTAGCTGCTTCCTACTCTATCCTTTAACAATTGCCCCTCCTCTTCTAGAAATCTGGCCTTCATTCTCTGTGGGATGTAGATGCCCCACCATGCTTCTTTAAATCTCTACTCTTGATTCACTCAACAAATATGCATTAGACACATACTATGTACTGTGTATGTCCTAGAGATATGTAGCAAATGATATTGACAAGGTTTCCATCCTTAAAAAGCTTTCATGTTTGAAGGGAACACTGAAACGATAGTGTCTGCCCATAAGGGAGTGAGATATTTGTGGTTGCTGGGAAGGAAATTAAACAGAAGACAGTGATGTAATGGGAATGCTACTGAGGAATTCAGAGAATTGTTTAACGTGCGTGGTCGTGGAGCTGGCAATTGAGCAGACACCTGTGAAAAGAGGAGATCGTAGAAGCTAGGCTGAAGAAACAGCAGGGGCAAGAGCCCTGATGTGGGAACAAGCTGGACCTATTTGAAGAACCGTAGGAAGGCCGGTGTGTGAGTGAGTGTGCAAGCCATGGAAAAGGGAGCTAAATCTGAGATGAACTACAAGAGGTCGTCATGGGCCGGCTGATGTAGAGTCTGGTGGACCGTGGCAAAGCATTAGGCTGTTTTTCAGTGGCCTATCATGGCTCCTAACACACTGTCTCTCATAGAGAGACATTGTCTCTCTCTCTCCCTTATTATGAATGTGGCCTTAAGAAATTTATTCAGTGTCTTTTTCTAAGCTATGAAATAGCTCACAACATATGCCTCAGTGTGGTAAGGATTAAATAAATTGTGGTGACACTAATGAGCATTATTTAATGAAGAGTAGTTAGAGTATTATATGCATTGTGCCTCTTCATCCTCACAACAGCAGGCTTTATTCCTACTATGATCATGGAGAGAAGACTTAGATTCGATGTTGAAGACAGAAAAGGAGACTGTTTGTGAAAAAACATAATGGAGAGGACAAGGCACTCCAGAAAACAAGAGTAAATGTGCAAAGTGCATTTGTCCAAAGTCCTGGACTTGGAGAGAGTGACTACCAGCAATTAGATATGGCTGGAGTGTAAGGTGCAAAGAGAAGGAGAAAAACCTGTAGAAATAATTCTTAACTTACTTAGTGTCCATGATCTTGCTGAAAGAGACTTTATTTCTTTGAGCCTCAATTTTCTCATGTATAAAAAGGAGCAGCAACACTTCTTTCATAGCATTCTTGTGAAAGCCGCATAAAATAATCTTTTATGACAGAGCCCAAAGCAAAATAAGTTTCAAAAATATTAGATATATAGCCGCGTATCTGAAGGATGCTTATTAGCTTAGCAATGCTTTTCTAAGCTCATTTCCAGTGATAAGCTGAAGGACTCTTCTCAGATCTTTCCCATTCTGCATGTTGATGAATGATTTGAATGGGAATACAGATCAGATTTTTTTAGATTACCCAAGTTAGAATGGATAGTTAATAAACCAAGTAACAAAAACCATATCTTGACAGGCTGAAGTGATTAAATTTAACACAGATAAATGTATGGTTCTAAACTTCTAGCCAGAAAAAGAAAATGTATCTCTTTGAGATGAGACAGATGTGGGTGAACAGCCATTCATATAAAATATCAAAGGGCATTTTTTTGGGTGAATGCACTCAATGAGTTAAGATGGTGATGTATTTGCCCAATATGCAGATGTAATATTATTTTAGAAGCATTCATGGAGGTATGTGTCCGATAGAAGGAAGTAATTATCTCATTTCAATAAAACCAAAGAAACTTATCTTTGTGACAGAAAATGGTTGGTATTTATAGATGGTTTGAATGATTGCACCTTTGAAACTAATGACTGAAGTGGACAGTATATTAATACTGAAAATCCATCTCTAGTTAGTGTCCATTTAGAATGGATGGTGTGAAAGATCCTCTAAAGATGTGAAAAGCAGTGAGTGCCCTGAAAGGAAATGGAACCCATAATACTGACCTTTATCCTCTCTTTTGACTCTTGTAATTCCACTGGTGGTAAGGAGGCCAACAGACCAGTTGGCAGATCTTTTCAAGGAAGCTGACCCTGAATAGCTTGCTGTTGACATATGGCCAATGGAAAGTCAGACTGCAATTTATCTGGGGATCCTGGTTTAAATGTGTAATGATGGGCATGTCATGTGCTCAGCAAGAGTGGCACGAACCCACACAAGGGAACAGGAATTCTTACAAAGAGGACACTCCACAAAGAGGGTGCAGAGAAAAGCACAGCCTTCCTTTGAAATTTACCCTTAGTGAATTTCAAGAGACTAGAACATGTTTTAAGAAAATCTGGGCTTGCTTTCAAAAACAGGATCCATTTATAGCCTGAGGAGGACACCGCAGGAGGCGAAGGGTTGCTGGTTGAGGTTTACTTTGAATGCCTTGATTTTCCAAGTTTGGAGCTCAAAGTCAAGTTCCGGTCCTGCTAATGACTAGAACCATGAAAGAAGTTAAAAGGTTTTTCTAAGTCCTTGAAAAATGTCACTACAGCTTGAATCCTTTAATTCTGCCACATCAATAATGGCGGCTGGGTTTGGTGATCCACGTGGTACTACTCACTTTTACTCCCTAGTACAAACTGCATTTATTCCATACTTTGGAAAGGTATTATTCACACAGGAATAACTGTAAAGTATTTTATGTAAGATGCTTCTTTCGAAGCCATGGCAGTCATGACTTGCTTTTCATTCTTGAGGTGGATTTAACCCTCTGTAGCCATGAAATTTTGTAAGATCACATGAAAACTCAAATTTTTAAGGTGCAACTACAGGAAAATGGTGAGCATAGATTAAGGACCGGTGCATCATTGGCATATCAAATCTGGGCTGGAGAGGTAGATGATAAATATTTAAATAGATACACCATCTTTATTGTAGACTCCCCTCTTTTATTATTCATTTCTATACTTTTTCAACTAAGATGGCTCTTGCTGTCAATTTCAGGAAGACTATTTCCAACTCAACTGGTCTTATTATAACATTACTTTCTCAGCTCTTTTCACATGCGAATGCCCATGTTCATGTTTACCTTTAGAGCACAGAGCTCTGTTCAGCCCTGTCACCCATGGCCCCTGGCTGACAAAGGCCATGCCATGTTCCAGTTGCACCTATGAAATGATCTCTTTGTTGCGTCTCTCTAGAAGCACGCTATACAGCGATTATATTCCCCGTTCTTGGCTTGGAATCCACCCACCATCTTGCTATAGTAGAGACTTTGTTAAAAATTTCACCTGTAATGAACAGAAATGTGATACCAGTGGAAGGAAAGTATTGGCAAGAACAAAACTCCTTGCAATTAAAAAGTTTGGGGAAAGTAGGAAAGATAAGAACTATTATATAATTATTGTTAGGAAATATGCACTCAATAAGATAGGCTGAAGGTACGTAATTCATAAATAACAATGAAGGCTGATTGTAAAAGCCAATGAACCTGTATAGGAACATATGGAGAGATTTTCCTTTTCTAAACTTGGAGGGCATAAGAAAGCTGAAATTCAGGCCCAAAGCTTATTTTTAAGAGTATCTCAACTCTAGAGGAAGTGGAATTTTCCATGTCAGTCATACCAAGGTCTGGCCTTAATTAAGAAGGAATAAATTTAGAGGCATGAGATGTGGATTTCTGAGTCATCCATATAAAAATCTTGGACTTCTGATCTCTTTGAAATCTCTGAGCCTAGAGAAGTGGTTATTTCATATTGTTAAAAGCTCGTGCTTGTTCCCCTTTACTTGAAGAAGATTCAGAAGCTTTGCTTTTCATGCCAATATGCATACCCTTAAGAACTGTCCCTGACTTCCACTCTGATGCCACACCGCTATTGGGGTTAAGTCACAGATGGCTTGGCTCAGTGAGAGTGTGCGTGTGTGCATGTGTGTTGCAATAAAACACCAATGGGCATAGCCCTGAGAGAGAGAGCAGTAAAAATTAATCCTGCCAATGGATTAACCTTTTTGTAGGGTAATGGTTGTGGGCCTGGGATAAAAATGATTGGAAACTCAAAGAGATTCAGGATATATGACTCATTGGAAGTAAGCACAGATGTGGTTATCTTTGAATCACATTTTAGTGCCCAATAGAATGCACTCACCTTCGTGGCGGGCAGCATATGGCCCCAATTCGCCTGCCTCCTTATCCCTGGGATTGGTGAATGTGTTACCTTACGTGGCAAAAGGGACTCTGCAGGCATGACTAAGTTAGGGTTCTTGAGTTGGGGAGATTATCCTGGTATATGTTGTTGGTCTAACATAATCACAAGGCTCCTTAATAATGAAGAAGTAAGGTCACCATCAGAGGCCAAGTAATGAATGAAGCAGAAATTAAAATGATATCATTGCTGGTAAGTGGTCTTGAGTCCAAAAATGCTGGTAGTTTCTAGAAGCAAAAGAAAGCCTAGGAAATTGATTCTCTCCTATGTCTTTCAAAAGGAACGCTGCTGACAGCTTGATATTAACCCTGTGATACCTGTTTCAGACTTCCAAAACCATAAAATAATAAATTTGTGTCATTTTAAGACCTAAGTTTGAGGCAGTTAGCACATATTCTGAGTATCAGTTTCCCTTTCCTGCCTACAGAGCCTCAGCCAGCCCTATTGTCAAGAACTTATAGAGAGTTCGAGCCATCAACTTGGAATTTAGGTAATATTACATCAGGCCAAGGAATCTACTTTAGAACAGGCTATTATGGCAGCGGACAAATACCTTGGGATTCAGTGGCTCTATCACCTATGTGCCATACAAGCAGTCAGACTAACAGAGCAATGAAAATGATTACTGAGACACACCTTGGAGATGCTCCCTGAGTATATGAGACAGATTCTATCCATACAGAGTATATATCCTAAGTCAATGATCATTATATTCTCCAGTGTACCCAATAGGTATAATAAATGGGTCTGAGAAACATGAGGCAAATGTAAGAGTGGCCACATGTATCATCACTTCCCAGTGATCCACTAGGAATTTGAGCTTCCCATAATGCAACACCAGATGCTGCACGTTTAAAAGGCCTGGTCTTTTGTTAAAGAACCCACATAATTTCATTCGACTTCCAACTGTAGCTGCCATCAGGTTACTTCAGGATATGCGTGCCAGGAAATCAGCCATCAAAAAAGGAATCACCAGCCTGGCTAGGCTTATTGATGATCAGAAGGGGAAGGGCTGCTTTCAGACCGCGGAGGTGCAAAGAATATATTTGGTATGCACCAGATCCATGGCCACACCTTTCAGTAGCCCCCAGCCCAAACTCAATAGGAAATGAACAAGAAAAGTAGTTTAGTCTGAAAAGGGCATGGTGATTAGGGGGTAAGAGTCCCTTAAAATGAGAGTTGGGGGTAACTTGGGTAGGTAAGCTCCCTAAGTCCAGCATAGCTGCTAGCCAAGGCTTACTAGAATCTAGAATGTATAGCAGAGGGGAGAGAGGATGAGTATGAGTTGCAGCCTCGAGATCAGCCAGAGCAGTGGGGGCTGACTCTTCAGAGTTGTCCCAAGTTGAGACATGGTGGCTGGGCATATGTACTATGACATAGATTGCTCTTTGGATATCTGGGAAGAAGCAGACTCTTGGGCATGGTCAAGGTAAATCCCTGGTGAGAAACTCAGTTGTGAGCCAGCAGTAGCTGGTAAGCCCATTCTTAGCAGCTGCAGAAATAAATGCCTAGGGAACAATGGAACCGGGCCACGCACTACAGCATCCACTGGAGAAAGCAATTCTACTAACAATCCCTGGGAAACTCTCTCCAGCTCTGCATGGGTTCTTGTTGCAACCTGGCTCTCTGTGAGGGCTTACAAAGCTTTCAGCGAGTCAGCTTCCCCCTCCTGTATGCCTTCTCATTTATTTTGGAGGCTGTATCTCGGCTGTTTATGCACACTTAATAAACACATTTCCAGCTCCTAGGAAGGGAAACCCGGGTTAGGTAGTATGCTGCTCACTTCTTGCTTAGACCTGGAAATTGAAGCTACCCCTTTATTCCCCTGCCCTTTGCCTCTCCCAGGAGGGAAATGGTGCCAACATCAAAGCACAGTCAGACCACAGGAGAGCTGACTTAGCCATAAAGATTTCTCATTGCTGTGATACACATGACCTTTCCATTTTGCTGCCATTTAATTCTGCCCCCTGGACTTGCCTCTAAGGTGCAGAGAGAGAACCAACTCTTCGCACTTCAAGGGGTATGTCTTTCTTCTCAAATTATCACTTGAATGGACAGAATGATCCCTTTCAGACCCTTTCAAGTTACCCAATGGGCTTCCCAGTATGAGAAATACAAATAAGCATTGGTAATTCAAGGCGTCTGGGAAATGTGTTGCGGTGAATTACCATTGAGAGTATTATAGGTTCATAAATATTTTATGTTTGAATCCATTTTATCGATTTTTGATTTAAAACTTGACAGACACTGTGGCCTCCAATTTTACCTCCTTTGACCCCCACCTGTATTATTTTGAGCAGATTAATTAAATACACTGAACCTCAAATACACTGTGTGTCTATGGGGTTTTGCAGTAGGTAGCATGGTTTTGGTGTTCTGCCCAATGCCTTCTTCTATGGCTGTGGACCCCTCCCCCAGCCACAGGTGTTGATTGCTCCCAACACCCACCTGCATTTTTCTTCAGATTCCTTCCCTCCCCCGCTGAGGTTCACATAGAGTACTTGGGGAGGTTACACACCCGCAAGTCAAGCAGCCATGATTGATTCCGAGGTGGGCGTGTGTCCCTAATTCTGACCAAAAAAATTTGAAAGCCATCTACTGGGAAATTTTTCTACATTCAGAAGAAGCAATCATTTTTATCTCCTGTGTGTTGCTTCCATGAACTTCATGAAACATATATGAAACAGAGATTGAAGTTGTCAGAGCAGGCAGGAAAAAACCCCAAATTAAGGTTCTTGGTAACATAAATGAGTACCTAAGTCAAACATTCTAGACATTGTTCTACCACTGGACTTCCTATTACTCTTATTATTTAGTGAGTTGATTCAAGGTTTCTCTTACCTGCCATCAAAAGCAAACTAACACATACATTGTGTGTATGTGCAATATGTATGTGTGTGTGTGTGAAGGTGGAGAGGAGGGAAGAAGGGAGAAAAGGCATCCACCTTGACTCCCAGTCCTGGGTGAGGAAGCCTTATGTGCTTCCCCTATACACTTCCCAGCCTTCTCTTTCACTTGAACTAGATTGAATTGGGTTTCACTAAAGGGGCCCTGAAAGACTAATATTGATTAATTTTTATTTCAAACTGCTTGGAAAAGATACACTATAATAAACATTCAATGACTATTAGCTCTTCCTAGCATTCTTCTTTATCAAGATAATCATTATGTTCTTTCATCTCATCACAGCTTATGAAACCAAATTGGTGGTTCTTAAAGCTAGTTTCGCTTTAGTATCACCTACCAAGTTTTTAAAAATTAATGCATTCCAGGTTTTCCACTTCCCCTATAGTGGAGTAACTGATTCAGGTCTTCAATAGAAATAACTAGGAAACTGCACAAAATACACATACCCCTCTTGTCAGTGTGATAAATATGTCTTTGGTCTTTGTTCTCGGTCCCTGGCACACAACTCATAAAATGGACAGAATCTCCGGGGTGAAAGGAGCACCATTTGTTCTCATGAGGCCCGCTCTAGACAGCTTCAGGATGGGGGCTGGTTGTCAGAAGTACCGAGACATGATGAGAGGGCTGGCTCTCTGTCAGCCCCACCCCCTGACCCCCAGGGAGGGAAGAAGGCCTGGAGATGGAGTTAATTACCAATAGCCAATGATTTAATTAATTGTGCCTACTTTATGACGCCTCCATAAATACCCTTACACCGCAGGGTGCAGAGAGCTCCATGCACCTCCCCCCACACCTTGCCTTTTGCATCTCTTCCTTGTGGCGGTTTCTGAGTCATATCCTTGATAATTAACCAGTAATAGTAAGTAAAGTGCTTTAATTCTGTGAGCCCTTTTGAAAGGATCAAACCTGAGGAGAGGGTTGTGGGAACCTTCGATTTATAGCTGGTCACTCAGAAGTACATGTGGCAGCTCTGGACTTGCAACTGATGTTTACTGAGGGGGCAGTCTTGTAAGACTGAGCCCTTAACCTGAGGGGACTGTGCAGACTCCAGGTAGTTAGGGTCAGAATGGAACTGGGTTCTACAACATCCAAAGATGGTGTGCAGAGAGCCGAAGAACCTGTTGAGGTGGGGGGAAAACACACACACACACACATAAATTTGGTGTCAAAAATGTTGTGATTAAAAACAGTTCAGTCAGACATCGTATAGCATGCAGCATAAGGCTATGACACCTGACAGAAGGAGATAAATGAGGTGAACCTTACAATGTCCCGAGCTTTCAGCACGAAGAACATTTCTAGACCTAATGCAAGGAGAAGGAACCCCAGAAATGCAAGGCAATGGAAGCAGATATCAGAGTTGTGGGCTCTAAGGTAGCTGCTAAGTGCAGAATGCTGGAAAGGATGGAACTATGCAGAAATACCTGCAAAGGGCCCTGTGAGCCTGTCATTGCATACACAGCCATGCATGTGCGAGGGATAATTCCAGAAACCCAAACATACACTACCAGGAAGCTGTAAAGAAGACAAATATTGGAGTTAACATAAGGCTGGCAGTCTTTTGAGTTATGCCAGAGTGAAGATTATTCATTGAACACCCAGAACATTCAGCTGTAATGGATGGATTATACTTAGTAGTAGTAGAGCAACATTCTCTACAGAATAGTACCTACTGAAGACCGACACAACCACAACTTAGGAAGAAGAATGCCTGGGAAATCTCAAACTGATCCACAAGTAACTCACTGCTAAACAAAACAAAATTTAACACTTGCAAAGGAAGTCAATGAAATTCAGATACTTAACCAATGTGATATTTACTGTGCCCAAATTCTGCTGAAATTATTAGGCAAATCATTTGTCAACACAATATCAGGTACACAAATTTGATATGCCCAACTTCTACTATACACTAAACAATAAAGAACAAAAGAACAAATAAAATACAGAAAGTAAAGCTATTAGTATAATACGATGACCATGAACAACTAAAATTAAATTGCCTGTAAGTAGAAAAATAAACACTAAATTCTGTCCAGCTTTCTCTGTGCTTCCTGCCATAAGAATTTGGAAATCCAAATACAAGTTGGGAAAAACTCTATTGAAGAAATAGTAGAGGGGCTGTGTTTAGGTCTTTTTTTCCCCCCTAAAACCACAGAGAATGTGGTTTTAGGGGAAAGAGAAAGTCCACCCTCTGTTGATAATGCATGTGGCATACAGGTAGATCAAATCAGGAAAAGGCTAAAAATCATGTGTGCGGGGAAAAGTGTAAAGGAAAAAGGGAGAGACACTCTTTGCAAGTACATGGGAAAAGCAAGAGGAGAAAATTCAGGATTCTACAAGATGAGATAAAGTAGAAGATATCAAAGCCCTTTTCAAGAAAGAAAAGAAAGAAAGAAAGAAAGAAAGAAAGAAAGAAAGAAAGAAAGAAAGAAAAAGAAAGAAAAAGGAAACAAAACAAAACCTACATTTCTACTCTGACAGAAGAGGGCACTATTGAACTAGGAATCTAATAACCCATTACAAAGCATTACAAAGAGGCAGGTCCAACTATAAACTGCACAAGGTTGAACAGTCTTCCTCTGCCTTGTGCGTTTGTATCTCTGTGTGTATGTCAAAAACCTACATAACAGTCAAAACTGAATTAGGAATACTCAAACATGCATTTAGGGATATGAAAAACAATTTGAATCAGAAATCTAAAACGTAAAGATAGAAATAAATTATAAAAAAGAGAAGAAATGAAAAGAAGTAATGCTCTCTGAAAGAAATGGAAGAAAAAGACAAAATCATATTAGAAATTATGACTAAATTACAAAGTACTCAAGGGGAAAATGTATGTGAATTAAAACATTAAAAAGGTATTGAAGTAAACAGGAAAAATCAATGCAACAAAAATAAATTAAATGAGTAAAAATACAATATATGAGAAAAATGGTTGAAACTAAAGGCAGTCAAAGAAAAAATAACATTTGTATAATTGGAGTCCCCAAGGAAGCTAAGAAAATGGAACAAATCTCATAGTAAATCTGTTGTACAAGAGCACTTCTAAAACCAATATGAAACTTGTACCAATGTATTTAAAGAGCCCACCATGTACTTAGAAAAAATGACCTGCAATGATCAACTGCATGATATAGCCTAGTAAAAATTACAGTGTGGAAGGTGTAAAATCTATCTGTAAGACACCTCGGCAAATGGACGAACTGCCTTACATGGGAACATGAATGAGACTGGCCCTGGACTCATCCAAAATAACATGCATAAGAGGGTACAATGGACAAGCATTTCCAATCAACTGAAGGAAAAACAGCATGAAACAAAGCTTGATTTATGCTCTTTTTTCCCTTCAGTTACCATCACCAAAGCTGCCCTTCAAAGAGCAACGTTATTTTTTTTTTTTAAAAGAGTTTTGAGAATTCTGAAACCATAAACTCTCCTTGAGAAATCTACTTGAATATGAACTTTATCCAACCAAAAGATGTCTGGGGATATTAAGCAAAGGTTGAATAAGTATTTGATGTATTAATATATTAATTAACATGTTTAGTAATAGACATTACATTTTTAAAACTAAAACTAAGGCGGACTGGTGGAAAAAGAATAACATACTGTGTGATATATATATAAGTTATCCATTGTTATGTTCTGACAATTAGTAATAAACGCCACCCAAAAATGAAAAGGACAAAAAAAATGGAATGTAGAATAAACAGCTTGTTTTAAAAGAAATAAGTGTGAGTGAAAGAATATCATTAATAAATGACAAACCAAATAGAAATATTTTAAATGTAAAAACTTGGGGTAAAGTGCAGTTAAATAGATATAAATACAATGGTATCCACTAAACAAAACTACAAAGCTTTCTAAATACTAATTAAAAACATAAAGAGCAAAAAATATATATATTCTGCAGATAAAAACATATAAAGTATAGCTATAAGTACTAATTATAAGATAAAATAATATGATAGAGTTGCTTGGTTAAAAAACAATCAATCTGGTTCATAAAGACCCAACTACATGCTATTTACAAAAGGCACATTTAACACAAAACCAATGCTAGAACTGAAAAAGTTTTAAGATATACTTAAAACTGAAAGAAAAATGATGAAAGCTAGAAAAAGAGAGAGAGAAAGGAAGAAAGAAAGGAAGGAAAGAAAGAAAGAAAGAGAGAGAGAGAAATTAGAAGTTTCTTTTGGAATTTAACTAAGGGGATACTCTAAACAATGCTTCCAATTATGATAAGAAACTGACATTACTACCTTTTTAAAATAAGTTAAATGTTCTTACATTACCTGTAACTGGCAAACTTGCCAGAGGATTATATAACACATTGAACACTCAAATGGAAAAACCACATCAACTGAATGGAAAATGTGTTGAGTTGTCTATTCATCTCATCAATCAGAAAAGTGTACATATTTAATACCAACTACATGTGAGGCACTCTGATAGATAGTAGCTCTGAATAGTTATAAGACACAGTCCTTGCCTTCCAGTAACTAATCTATTGCGACACAAATTCACATACAAAACATTTAGTAAAGTACATATACTGTGGACATATGGGCAAATGCAGAACTGTGCTTGAGATGGAGAAAGAAAAGATAAGGAGATCAGGACAAAGCAATTTAGGAGATTAAAACGCAGTTTCCTTAGATATGCAAATGAGAATGGGTACCTGTTAGCTATTTCTGCAACACTACTGCATAGCAATCAACCACAACACCTCAATGCAATACAACAATAGGGATGTATGATGCAGGACTCCCCAAAGACAGAATTATCTTCTGGAGGGTAGGCCCCTTCCCCCACTAGGTGAGTGTTCTAGGAACCCATCTGTATCAGCGTACCAGCTGGTGTTGTTGTGAGAGGCTGCATTCAGCTTCAGTGAATTTTTTTGAAGACTCTTTTAATGCCTTTGCCCATTTCATGATGGGTGATTTACTAGTGCACCTGCCCACACCACGCTGAGCGTTCAAGAGTTTTTTTTACCAAAAATGACCCAGTCTCCATCCTTCATATTCACCTAATCTCGCCCCAAATGACTTTTTATTTATTCCTCCCATTAAAAAAAAAATTCCTTAAAGAGAAACATTTTGCTGATGGGGAAGAGGTAAAACAAAAAATAGCAGAAGCACTAAAGGGCATCCAAATTGACAAGTTCAAAAACTGTTTTGAGCAGTGGGGAAAACGTCTCAATAGGTGTATTGTATCCAATGGAGCGTACATTGAAGGTGACTAAAGTTTAAGCATGTAAAAATAAATACACACCTTTTTATAAGTAAATTCTAGGGGTTTTTTCGGGGGGATCCCCCTCATACTACATTCCCAGTACATGTTTAGGCTGGGCCAGCTCCGATGACTTCAGCTCCACTGACCTATATACTGCTGGTTGGCTGTGTGGGGCTCTGATCCTGGCTGGGAGTGGGATGGGGGTGGGCGGACGGAGGCTTCGCTTTGAACTGCAAGGCTGGCTGGGCTTGGTTTTTCACTATGCCTTGTGCTTAAACTTTATCCACGTATTGGCTCTGTGAACATCCTCGCGGGTAGCAGCTCCGGAGGGAAGCACCCCTCGTAACATGAGCAGAAGGGCAAAAGAGCAAGCAGAATAACGCCAAGTCTCCTGTGTCTAACATGGGAACCGAGAAATGGCAGGGTGTTGCTTCTTCCCACGTTGCATCATCCACAGTGAGTCCTGTGGACAATCTGGTATCGATAGCGTGGCAAGTTCCTCCCACTCTGTTGGATGATACTGAAAAGGCCACAACAAATAGAATGTGCAATTTTAATACAGGGAGGAAATGAAGGATTGGAAATGAGTGATTTAATCTACCAATGTATTTGTAGCTGATGGAAAAGTCGAAGCCTAAATTATTTTTTTAAATATATAATATATAAACACTAAATATGTAAATCATAAAAATATATTAAAGTGCTACATATACATACGTTATATAGGGAACCTGTAGTAGTTCCTTTGGGTTGGAGGGGGCAGGGCATTGGCAAATGATGAAGAGAGAATCTGAGCTCTTTTTCCCCCAAATAAACATTAAATTTCCTTTTGAATTAATGTTTGTTTAATGATCGAACATGCTTTTTTAAAAAAATTTATTGTCTGCCGTCTCTTATCCACAATCACAACTAGTTTTATTGTTTTATTCATGAGCTTAACATGCAGGAAAGAGAAAATTATTGTAATGTTTAGTAGATGGTAAATCCTTGCCACATCCTAGTTAGCATTTTAATTGTTATTAGTAAAAAACTCTGCATATCGATTTGTACCCTATGAGAGGCCACGAGGAGCACAGATATAAATTGGAAGTGGGATGAAACAGAATATTTAGAATTTGGACAACTAACGATTTCTGGTATAGCAAACACTGCAGGCTGTTTTGTGAAATGAAAAACTCTGACATCTATACCTTTCATCAGTTGGCTAAAAATGACACAGGGTGAATGTTTAATTATTTAAAACTGGTATAAATATTCTGTTACATTCCATTTCCAATTTGCATCAATATCTCTCCCTCTGTATCTCTCAAATGAAAATTCAAGTGTTACCAACCTGTGGAGAAAATTTTATTAACAGAACTGTTAGTAGGAAGGAAAGAAAATATTAACTATTTAAGTCTGTGATTTAGGGAGTAAATATAGCCCTGTAAGAGTTTCCCTTGAACTATTTTTTACATCAAAATATTTGTCGTCAAATGGAATGAATATTCAAAATAGAATCATACATTACAGTCATTACAAAGGCTTCTTATTCATAATAATAACTTAAAACTTTTACTGGTATATTTAGAAACCTTGATATATGTTATATTTAGAAGCTGCTAATAAGTTTTAATTGCATGATTTTATACATGACGTCTTCCAAAAGGTTAGCGGGGGTGGGGAACAGTTCACCACAGTGTTTAGGAACTTGGTTTCTGGCCTCTGACTTCCGGCCAGCAATGCTGGTCAAACCCTTGTCACACTCTGTGTCTCTCTCATCTCCCCTTTGGTGTCTGTCATACCCTCTTCCTCTTCCACATTTACAGATGTATGTGAATACATCGGGCCCACCAAGACAATCCAGAGAAATTTCCCTATTTTAAAATCAGCTGACAGTAACCTCAATGCCACTTACAATTGGTAACTTCATTCTATTTACAAAGTCCCTTTATAGCAGTAGCAAAGTTAGTGTCTGCGAATGTGGTTTTCAGAGGAAGAACAAGATGTCTTCAGATTCTGTCTGCTGTCCAGGGCTCTTCTGGGGACTGAATAAAATAATATATATGAACTGCATTGCGTAGTGATGACACCTAAGAGAATCTCCATAAATAATAGCTGACATCATTGCCGGTTCGTCGATAGAAACTCGGATGCTTGTGTAGATTTCCCTCATTCAGTCACCTTATAAAGACTGGCAAAGGGACACTAAATTTTGAGAGCATGTGTGTAGATTAAAATCATTGTGATTATTAGAGTTGTCAATGCATTCTAAGAATTTGAGTAAAACTCTTATTGTAGATTTTGGGCTTCAGATATATCATTAAAGAAATAAAAGGTCTTTCAATGAATAAGGAAGGCTACAGATATAGGCACCACCCTTTATTTGCCACATGACCCTGGGTGATTTACCTCACTCATCTTGTCATTGGCATTTTGAGCTCTGAAATGGGTATAATAATATCTACAAATCTGAAGGAAAAAGATCAGAAATGTGCTATGGTATCTTCGAAATAGTAAGTGCACAGTAACCATCAATTTTCTCTCCCCTACCCTCATTTCAAACACAGGTTTTGGAATCAAGACAAAACAAGCACTATTTTTGGTTCAGTCCATTATGTACTTTGAGTCTGGAGAGCGGTTATAATTATTCTTACCTCATGGAGCATGGGTTCATTAAATTAGAAAGCTCTGCGATTTAGTGCTTCCTGACCTTCCCCACTGAAAGAGCAAAGAATTTGAAAGCATTTAAAAACCCTTTGATTGACACATTTCCATCTCTCAGGTCACCTGTTAAGTAATATTAGTATTCCAATTACTGTAATAAGAATGATTGTAAAACACAATTTGGTTTGAAAAATGTGCAGCTAGCTAAATGCATTCCCAATATCTGAGTCATTACCACTGGGGTTTACCTACAGTGCTTTTGTGAAAAGGCAGCCTTCCGTAAGCCTTTAGTTGGCAACATCTGAAAGAGCCGTGTCTTGCCCCTACTATTTATTAATATGTGTTATCTATGTTCTAAAAGAATGTTCTGCATTTGTGTATTTTATGATCACTAACAATGTGGTAGGCGAGGTCATGGAAGGTTAGCTGGGATTTAATGTAATTTGGTATTTGACAATGGTAATGAAATGTGTGCTGTATTAGAACTTTGCTTGTTAAACAGGAATAGTTTTTAATTTGGAAAGTATCATTCAAAATATAATCATAAAGACAAACCCTAAAACCAGCACCTTGGAAATGGAAAAAAAAAAAACCCAACATCTTGGTTATTTGAGCTGTTCAAACATTTTACAACTTTAAGGAATCAGTGGACATAAGCACCAATGTCTGTGAGAGTATGTGTGTGTGTGTGATGATATATGTATAAATTATTAGCAAAGGTATATCAATTATATACATATAAGGAATACTATATATATGCATATGCATGTGATCAATGATATATATAAGTAAAATATTATATATGTTATATATAAGAGGAAGTAACATAAATATAAATAATTTGTTATTTATAAATTATATATATAAGTTATATATACGGTCTGGCACAAATAATGCCCCTTTTTTATTACAAAATCTTTTATTACAAAATCATAAGCCTGTAATTCTTTAACATAACAATATCATACACAAGCACATTTTCGGTGAAATATTCAAATTGTTGTCCATCTCTTACAAGACATTCACGTACCCTACCAACCACACTCAAGCAAGCCTTACTTCTGTTGGACCCTAAATATTAATTATATCATTTTAGGGGAAAATATCAAACATCTACAAATAGCTAATAAACTGTATTCAGAGAGACAATAAGCTGTCCTATGGGAAGAGAAGACAGAAGAAAACATGGAAATACAAACTCCTAACGTGCTAGGTAGTACCGTAGGTACTTTCAGATCAAATTACACATATTTTCTTACTTAATCACTCTGCCAAAACTGTGAGATAAATATCATCTTAATTTGTTTGATTACCCTGATTAATAATTTCCATACTGAGCTTCCTGGATCAAAGCGTAAGAACATTTCTATGCTTCTTGTGTACAATAATTTAATTTTAGTAACTCTCATAAAGAAAACACTAAAGAATTATTTCTAATGTGAGTTAGGTTTTCCAGTCCTCGTTATTTCAAAGTTTTATTTCCTATAAAACCCAATTGGATAATATTGTTTCATTTCTCGATAGTAAGTGGTCTTTTCCAAAGGATTTGGTGGGGGAAAAAAAACAGTTACTAATCATTCTCCTTTTACTAGTAGATGTCAAGGTAATTGGATTTTATTATATTTGGAGATGCCTGTGGGTAATAGTTAGGAGAGTATACTTTACAGAGATTAGCAGGCAATAAACTGGCTTCCGCCTGGGCCTTTGGACCAAGGGCATCCCGTTTAATCTAACAGTCTGCTGTGTGGCAACTGTTTCTTGAGATATTCTTACTTAAATGTGGCGCCCGAGAAGTATCTTTCTGAAGTACAGCACCATTGTGTTTTTCTAAAGCACCACTTCCTGAAATATCTTCTCTTGGGGGATGGGAATGTCAATAAAGGAGAATCTCACAAGGAAAAAAAGTCTTATATTAGAAAAATTTATTCATGCATTCAAGAACCATTGCGCCTTGGACTGGTGCTGGGACCAGAGGTACAGAAAGGAAGAAACGCATAAAATGTAGCTCTTTCCTTCAAAGGAACTTGAAGGCTTGAAAAAAAAAATCATGGATAAACAAGTCATTATCATATAGTGCTTACCAACGTTTATCCCAGGGATCTGCAGTGTCTGGTAATCATAATAAAAAGAGCAATCATTTATTAGGCACATCATCTGTGCCACACACTGAATAAATATTTACAAATATAACCTCATCAGATGTTCACAGCAGCCTGATGTGGTAGGTGTACTGTGTTCATTCTTATTTTCCGGATGGTTATCTGGGGTCAGAGAGTTTGACTTATCTGCCTGAAATAATATGAAAGAAATGTGTCTCGATCAGAACCTGAGCTGTCTCGCTACACAGTCCGGGTGCCTCATTGCTATGCTGTGTTGCTCAAAGGAGGGTGATACCATCTTTTTTGGGGAGGGTGGGGTATAAAGTGCTGGTAGCTGGCAATGACATTCAAGAATTTACAAAAGAATAAGATATGAAATAAGCTGATTAAAAACTAATAATATATCGTGACAGGAGACTTGACTTTGGGTGGTGGGCATACAATACAATATACAGATGATATATCATAGAAATATACACTTAAAACCTGTATGATCCTATTAACCAAGGTCACCCTAATAATTTTAATTAAAAAATGGAAAACAATTCACAAAAGAATAAGATACCAAAGAAGCTGATTTTTAAAAGATAATAAATATATGTTTTCCAAGCAGGCTTGTTGAGCATGGAGAATCCCAGGAGAAAGATACATCATGTGCACAGATGGAGAAGCCTGAGACATCACGGCTGGAAGGAGACAGAGAGACAATTCAGCTTGGCTGGAAATAGGCTGTGATAGAATAGAAGTAAGTGCCCTTACATGATTCTGGAAGGGTTGTCCTGTGACAGAGCTAAAAAGCTTTGAGATTGTACATTGTCATTGGCTGCCATGGAAGAGGTTCAGGCAAGAGTTGTGTGTCTGATTTAGTTTTAGAAAGATGGCTCATCAAAGTGATTAAGGGACTAGAGGGACAACTTGAAAATGGTCATCCCAAGAAAAAGGCCACTGAAGCAACCGTTGGGGAGAGAAATTATGAACCAAGGTGGTGGCCATGGGAGGGAAAGGCAGGGGGCGACTGAGGAATACCTGATTGGACGGGATCGGTGAAGGCGAGGAAGGATTGACAAGACTGAGCATTTCTAATGCAGGCACCTGCATGAGAGAGATTTGCGTGCTGGTACAGGGTCGTTGGGAGGGGATAAGAAGCCCCTTTGAGGACCTTTTGCTTACGTCTGACAGTTACGTCAAACTATGAGGTTACCACACCAGAATAAAAAATGAGAGCCTTTAATCCATTTTATTTCCAAATTAACAGTGATTGGTGGTTCAGCGTTATAATTTAGCAAATCTCCACCCCATGTTTTCAATCTATAACTGTTTATCCAAGTTCTCTTTTCTACTCAACAGGTGAGGCTACATCTAATTCTATAAGGTTGTCTACTGTATTAGATGCTCAGGGGAAACAAAAATCAAAGCAATGATAACAGTAGTAACAAATACCCTAGGAGCACATTTTTTTGCCTTTTAATATTAGCACCTAAATGTTATTGGTGGCTGCCTTCCTTTCTCATCATGATCTGTTGTTGAGAAAACTCTCTTTTCACTCCTAGTACCTTTCTCTCAGCCTTTGCACTTCTGTTCCCCACCCCTGTTGATGCTGCTTCTCTTGGTGGAATTCTCCCTGCCACCAAAAACTTTGTATACGACAATTTTCTAAAGTTTATTAGGCATTATTCGATACACTGAGAGACAGTATGCTTGTCTGTTGACACATTACCTCTTTAAAATATTTTTTCTGTCCAAAGAAATTTTGTTGAGAAGCTTTGAAAATAGGAAGCACAAACATCATTAGGATTTGAAGATAAAGGTGAAGGAAACAAGTCGTTGAGGGTCTACCCTATGCTTCCATAACTCATACTATGAGATTGGCATTATTATCCAGAAATTTAAGAAGAAGGTTATAATGTTTAATGATGTTAAATGCCCAATCAATATGCCACAACTTGGGAAATTTAACTCAGTCTTGCGAGGAGCTAAAATGCTGTGGCATTTGCTTGCTTCCCTCTGGGAAGAAGCTTAAAATTCATGTAAGTGTTTCTACCCACTACTTGCATCTGTGCCCCATCATATAGGCATTATACAGAGTAGAGATGAAATGACCATGTTAGGACCAACATTCATTGTCTGAAATCATTTTACTAATATGTTCTAAAGTGATCATTTTATCTTGCTGTACAAAATACAATGGCGTATTCACAGAATCCATTTTTAGGGCTCCTCAGTTAACATCCATGTATTTGAAGAAGGGTTTTGCAGATGACTCATAAATGTTTGAAACATCCCCCTCCCTCACATCTACGGAGGAATGATCCTTCCATCCTATATCAACTACCTTGTCCTTTTCAATTGTAGAGAATTCAAACTGTAATGTATACATGAGACTAGAAAGTAGAAATAAATGTAGCAATTCAAGTAATCTGCGTAATAAAATGCTGAGTTAGAAAGGTAAGAAGGAGAGAGGAGAACTCCCTGAGCTGGATTTAGTGAAATGTTAGGTGTTTGGAGTAAGGGAAGGGAAAGGTTTCAAAGTGAGGAAAATATTGTGGGGAGATGGGAAAAGCAAATTCTCAGTAAGTGTTTAGAATCAGAGATTACTGTATATCATTCAGTTGTCTTTTAAACTCTTTCTCCTCCATGTTAGTGTTTCTTTGGCATCTTATAGAAAGGTGTCCACATATTTAGTGGGTTGCATTTATTGTAGTCCTGTAAGATAGAATAAAGAAATAAGAAAAACTTAGATTTAAAGGCAAAGCTCAAATTTTAATTCAGGTTTTACCATTTTTTATTACATGATTTTAGAGAAGACACCTTTACCTCAGAGCCTTAATTTTCACACATACAAAAATGAAAGAAACATAGTGTCTTCATTCTACACTCAAAAGAGGAGCAATATGAGCAATCTGGGAAGAAGGAGCCATGCCGATGTTCACCCACTCGGCTAAATAATGCAGGGAGTTGCTTACCTCTTAAATAATGCTTTTGTAAAAATGGAGCCAAAACTCAAAAATGCAAATTGTAAATATTAGAATTACAAATGATTATGGTAATCTATTTCTAGAAAACTAAACTGGGATATATCACTGATTTCACCTTTTATTTTAGATGCAATTTTAAATAATATAATACTAGCTTCTTGCATCATTCCCTTAATTTTGTTCCTTTGTTCCAAAATCAAACATATTGATAATGGGCTTAAGTTCAACCATGTCCAGCTAACCCTAGGCATGTACTGCTTTTGATATTCATTTTAAGATTTTTCTATCCTTTTTTTATTTCATTACATTTTTATGACACTCCACTTATCACTCCTGCAGTTACTTTTTCCTGTTGTCCATTGTTTTTATAAATCAGGCGAATATAATAAATATTCAAGTAGTTGCACAAACTGACATGCTACTAATATGGAAGGTGACAGCAGTAGAAACAGTATATGAAAGCATTAAATGTCAGTTAATCAGACGCAAAACCCAAAATCTAGTGTAAGAAGGGGAGTTCAAGATGCCAACAGGTAATATGCAAATGCCAAGTGTTTTGAAAATGAAATCTATAAAAATGAAAGATTAGACCTTATTTCTATATGCAGAGAAACCAAAGATCAGGACAAGACATGAAACCTCGTCATGACAAGCTTTGTAAAAGGAGAAGCAAGTAGAAATCAGAAAAGATTTCCAGAACAAAGAGAATATACAAAAGAATTACAGAGTCTGAGCAGCTCTGATCAGGGAGCAATTTCAGTGTGAGGGAAGCCATGAAGGGGGAGATGCAGAGCAAAGCTCTGATGTATATTTCAATAAATTTTGATATGCATCCGGATATAATTTCATTTGCAAGAAACAAGATTATCTATGGAAATAGTAGAAACTGAGGAATGGCGTGTAGAACATTAAGATAGAAGACACCTTGGGGCCAGATGGAGAGAAATTCTATGCACCTTAAAATGTCTCCCTCCCCCGTTCATTTAATTCTTGGTAATCTATAAGTTTCTTACAGGTGGAAACTTTGAATTACTTTTCAATACACGAATATTCTAGTATTTCCAGAATCAAAGTGCAATATAAATTTATTCTAAGTTAGAAAAAGAAAGGAAAATAAAAAAATAAAAGCATTCTTTATTCAAGCAGATTTCAGGTAGTACCCCTCATACTACCTTTCAGCTCTCACCTTCAAACTTCAAACTCTCCCATCCCCGCACCTGGCCCTGTTGGTTCTGGTTAAAGTTTTGATGATCATCTCAGTCATCACAGGGGTCCCCTTACCCTCTTTCCCCAACTAGTCATGTAATAAAGGTATTTCAAGTCTCATGCTGCCTGTTAAAAAAAAGTGATATAGCCCATTCTAACTATTTTTTTTAAGTTACAAAATATCATCATTTTATTGGTAGAGGGGGAATTAAAAAAAAGAGGCACAAAATGAAAATTCTTTTTTTCTGTGTTCAATTTTGAGACAATCAAACATAGACACAGTGGGAAATGTAATAAAAAATTATATAAACTGTGTTGAGCCTTGAAAGATTAAATTTTTCAATAGACTATCAATTGAACATGTTTAGATTATTGTCTGTGAACTCCCTATTGTATTTTTTCCCCAAATTGGAAGGTTGTTGTTTCTTTGCATTTTCTTTTTAAATTTTAGGTGGTATGCCTAAAGGGAAAAACACAAGAAAGAAAATCAATAAAACTCAGTTATAGTTTTAAACTATCCAAGCTAATCCTGGAATTTTAAATAAGTCACTCAAATTCTTTTACCATCAGTTTTCTAATCAATAACAAAAGAATTTGAACAAAATAGTTGTATATAATCTTAGGGTGGGAAGTAACCTTACCTACTTTTATTTAGTTAAAGAATGAAATAAAAATGTAATGTTTCCCTTTGCTAATCATATCCAGAATGTAGTGAAATTCCCGAAAGTACAGCTCTCTGATATACTGAGGAATCTCAACCTCCCCAAACGGAGATTTTAGATTGTATGGTATTGTCCTTATCAGCATGCTGAGAGCATGTCCAAGCAGGTATGCCTAAGAATCTGACACAAAGAGCTAATTAGACATAGCCGGTCCAGCATACCCTCGCTTGACTTGCAGGAGCCGCCTGCCTTTGCCTTTCTGGTGCATTGTAAAGGTGCCTTTCACTTTTCTCTACCTCAACCCAGAAGCTTAGGACCTTTGCTCAATTACCTTGAGTCAACAAAGCTAATGTGCATGTTTTAATGTTATTCATTTCTATCAGAACTTCCTCTTGACTCCTTACAACTCAAGGACAGCTACAATCCCTCTTCCTGGAATGAGCTCTTAAGCCTGCCCACTACTAGTTGTCAATAGTTATGAGTAAGTAACCTATCCCATGGTGGAGGAAATAGTTTTTGAATAAGGATGGTCAGCAGTTGGTGAAGAGACAGGAGGGTGGAGGGGATTCCACTGTCTCCAGAAGGCCAGAAACAAGCATTTAAGCTGTTTAAGGTTTGAAATAGTGTGGCAGTGGCTACACTATCCAGTGTCTATGCCTAATGTTAGGAACTTCCTTTCAATAATAAGCTGATGAATATCTGGTCTATGTAGCTCCACCTCTCTCATTTAGGAGGGTTATTAAAGCCACTTTTGTAATATATTTTGAAATGGCAAGACTGACACAATGAACATCAGTCCCTAGAAAATCTATACAACTTCATGGCTCCCCAAAATGTTCTAATGATAGTCTGTGATCTTCAGAAGAGAAAACTGTCATCTCTAAAACATACAAAGTCTCATCAGACACAATTATCTCATTTGCTATTCTGGCAAATTAATATACATCTGTGATGCTAAGATTCAGCTTTCTTTTCACCCTAATCTATTGGAATCTAATAAAGTGAGCTGACTTGTGAATGGCTGTTTTGGGGGGTGGAGAGCTGGCCTCACTCATGCCATTTTGTAATGGTCAGCAAGATGCAATATATACTGTAGGTGTGACCTGAAGATGCCCTAAAGACCACCTGATTCTCTTTGATGCTCTTTCTACATTAGTCACAGCTGATGGAACTAAGGGTGTTAATATACAGAAAGGGCTAAGAAAAAACATGTACTTCCCTTGATAATTTTTTTTTTCTGACAGTGAAATCTATTCTAGGCATGGAAAGATGATCCTCGAGAAACATGTTATTTTATTAATATATTTCACCACCTTTTCTTTTGCTGAAAACTACATAATGTTGATGAAAAAAGTCAAAGAAGATCTAAATAAGTGAAGAGACATACTGTGTTTATTGATTGAAAGACACACATAGTGAAAATGTCAATTCTCCCTAAATTGATATGCTGATTTAACACAATTCACATAAAAACCCCAGCAATTGTTTTGTGGATAGAGATAAGATTTTTCTAAAGTGTATAGGGAAAGACAAATAATCTAGAATAGCTAGAACAATTTTGAAAAAGAAGCCTAAAGGAGGTGGGTATCGATCTACACACTTTCAAGGATTATTATCTAGCTACATTAGACAAGACGGTGGAATTGTTGGCGGGAGAGACATATAGATCAATGGAATAGAATAGAGAACACAGAAATAAGGTATATACTCTCTTAATAATTTGTTCTAAAAGAAAAAAAATATTCCTGAATCAATCATATGATTGTGGTCATTCGAAGAAGGAAAATCAAGCATGGAACAATCATGTTCTTATTTAAGCATTGGTGGCCAGAGTTACAGAAAGCAGAAAGAGGGATAGATCAAAGACTATTTGGGAGAGGATAGAGTTTTAGTTTCTGTAAGTTATAGTTGCTCCTAGAGACTCCTCATTCTTTCAATTATAAAGGTTGTTTTATTGTTGTTGTTGCTATTGTCCCATGCTACCAGCAACCATTTACAAAGACATATACAAGTTACAAACAATTCAGCAAATGAATGTGTCCAGGTATAATAATGAACAGAGATTTGCTGAGAATTTTGGGTTTCCAGGATAGGCCTTCAGGTTTCTGTGCAGTATGTGGTAGACCAGCAGTTTTCCAGGCAATATCAGGAGGCAAAGGTACATGACTTTCAGATTTAGGATAAAATCTCAAATTCTGATGTGGCACATGTGAGGCAATAAAAACCAATGCTTTATGGGGACAAGCATGAGTGGGAGCTTTATGTGCATTAGAGTCTCCCTGGCCAGGGCTGGACACCTGGTCTAGATGAAATCACCCTGGGCAAGTCGCTTAACCTCTTCAACCTCTAGTTAGTTAAAAGGAGATAATAACAATAGTTATTCCACAGGATAGCTGTAATGATCAACATATAGCATAGCCTTGGAATGGTATGCTGAATATTCAAAAGCTCTTTAGCAATGTTAATATGGTTGCTTTTGATTTTTGTTACTTGTCATTTGGAAAGATTTTTAAGAATCTCTATAGATAAATACATTAAAGTGTCATTTGTTAAAATTTCCCAAATGGACATCCAAATGCCTAGCCTTTACTTTGTCACCTGAAGTTACAAGAACTTAGGGAAAGAAAAGTCCAAGTTCAAAATTTCACATGTTCATGGTTGAACTGATTTAGTGATTTGCTCAATGCCAACTTTTCTTAATGTGACATTATTAGCATATAACAGGAAAGTAATGACTCGACCCTCAGAGAGGGATCATTGGCATGAACAGATAAAATGTACATTAAATGACTTACAAAGTTTTAAAATATTATATAAATATGTGTGATTATCATTTATAATTTTGGCTCCCTAAGGTAGTGGAAAAGAGTTTGAAAGAAATTCCATTCTGACCAGCTGATATTTTTCCCATATTTGTTTGCAAAATATAACTTCTCAGAAATTGTTTGGTTTATGTCACATAATCTGCATTAGCAGAAGTAAGAACACAAATTAGTTATATGTATTAAATAGCTCTTTTCTGACTGGCCTAAGCAGACCTATGGAATTTAAGAGTGTGAGGTAAGGAATCAAAATGCACTGACTCAATTTAAAGTATATAATGATTTGAAGAAAATGGTACAATAATTGGTAGATATGCTGTTAAATGTTGTTAGACATGCAGTTGATTGTGAAATATTTAACTAAATGCAATACAGCCATTTAACTCACCTACCATGATTCGCAAGATGTGATGCAGTTGAAGTCAAGGTTTCCATTTGTTACAGCTCACTGCTGTGAGCTTTCTTGCAATCTCTGCCCAACAAATGAAATTAATATAGGTTACTTATTCAAGTCTCCTGTAATCCTTAAAGATCATCAATATGTAAACCACTGGATAGTGAGCTTTCTTAGTTTATACACCAGGCCTTCACTCATGGAAGATCCTAGCCATTGCATTTGATCTTATCTTCCCCCCAAAAAAAGATAGCCTGAAAAAATGTTTAGGATATAAATGGAGAATTGGGGGATAAGAGCAAAAAAAACAGAGCAGAAAGCTTAAGGGGTGTCAGGAAAAGATAATAGGTAGATGATACATAGAGAGAGAGAGGTAATGGGAATATTTTATTCCATAGCTAAAACTCTATACCTTGGAAGAGAGATAACATCATCCTGGACTGAAATTGACTTGTGGAAAGAGACTTGAAAAATATTTTATATAGAATTCTAAATTGCAATAACTTTCTACTCTCTTCTCATTGGTCCAAGCCACCTCCCAACCATTTCCTATAATTGTCCACCAAATCTAACTCTGGGATCATGTGTCAACTCCCCTAATGTCTCCTATTCAGTGCTAATGCTCTTCACACCTGTAGCTTCTGCGCATACAGCTTGCTCTCACAGTGCTCACAGCCTGAAGAGAGGGTGGCATCCTGACATATTAACTTACTTACATTTATTTTAATATCCATTATTTATTAAAGGTTTTAGGATATTGTAGATGCTTAATAAAAGTTGAGAAACAAATAAATGACTCAATAAACAAATTAATGGATAATTGATAGAAGAGTGAATGGATAGATTGGTAAATGGAGGGATGAATGAATAAGTAGATGATTGTCTGACTTTTGGTCAAACTGAATGATCCTGTTGTCATAAAAATCAAAACATTAAGTATTAACAATAAATATCCAACACCCTCATTTTATAAAAGGCATCTTAATTATATACTCTATTGTTCTTTAAATCAGGATATTAGTGCAAATCTTTCTCCTAAAATGATCAAAAATAAATTTGGAGGAAATAAAACACTTTTTTAATTCAAGAAATATTGATCAACTGCAAATACTCTACACAAAGAGAGATGAGATCAATTGATGCTATCAACAATGTGTTTAAACGTAACTTCTAGAAATGAGACACTGATGAAAAGGAGTTTAAAAGCCATTCCCTTTACACCATTCTAAAAGAGTTGATGTTATTTCTTTCTTTTTCTCCTCTGAGCTTTCAAAATACTCATGCTGAGATACTGAGATTGTATTCAGTTTGTGAAATTAGTGACATAAAGCTTCTCCAGCTACCCCTGCTATCTAGCACAAAGATGCTAAAGGAGAATTGAAATCCTATTATATATATTGCATTAAATTGGTTCCCAGCAGGGTATCTTAATTAAGATGTGCTTATTACCTGGGTCCAGATTAAGTGGCATGGCCTGTATCACAGTCTTTATATTTAGGCAGAAAGCAGGGTTAGCTCAGGCCCTGATTTGTTAATGAAGGCTAATGGCCTGTCACCTTCTCCGATACAATTATGGAGAACTTTTATTAAAAAGAATGCACATAACCCTATTGCCCTTTTTTAAGTAAATACGTGTAGGTTTTCCAGCATTACTCTCCTAAAGAGGCATTTACATCAGACCTTCACTTTGTGCAACATGGAGATAAATGGTTCTTCTACTGGACCTGGGAAAATTAGAAATGTTTCCTAGTTTGACCCCTCTCATTTCTATCACAGTCGCACTCAAACACTCAGGACATCATACTTCTTCCCCCCCCCCCCACATATACCCTCTTCTGACAAGTCTTCACCTCCCCTCTCAATCTGTCTAGAATCCTTCGCTCAGCAAATCTACGACAGACCAAGAAGCTGTTTATGAAGTAAGACTACAAGTCAGGTTTCAGTTCCCAAGATACAAGATAGTTAAGATATTGCACCCCAAACTTCCAAATGGATTTTTGTACATCACTGGTGATATCGGAAACAGAGAGCATTTCCACTTCGACCATCCATATGATGGTGTATTTTTACAATGTCTTTTTTTCCTTTTCATTGTACTAGAAAGTACTATCTTTCCATTTTGATACGTACCTGGATGCACAAAAACAGACAAGAAACTATGCCAGTTGAGTATAGCTTGTGGGAAAATCAGCTGATCAAAGTAGCAGGAAGATTTCTCATCCAGGTAAATACTCTCTGGTTCATCCTCATTGACCTGTGAATAAAATTTTATCAAGTGACCTAATTTTCCTCACACCTGAGTGCTTAGAAATCCCTCATATGTACTAAATATTCAGCTAAGTAGCAAAGATCCTATGAAACAGTCCATCAAACACTTTTAAAATCAGCATTGCTAGAAGAGCCAGCATAGTTACATAAATATTTGATGAAGGGGACTTAGTTATTGGTGCTGCAATAATTCTATAAATTGTAATGGTAGTTCATTAGCATTACCTGCATTTAGAGGAAAGGGCATTATGTACTTCACTTAGAGAGAATAATAACAATATTAGCATAGTTCTGACACTTGGCAAGCCAATCTCTCCCAAGCTGGGCTCACTTGGCAATCAGGACAGCAAGAAACCTTAGCAAACACAGACTTTTTTTGGCTGTTGTTCAGTTACTGGAGTGTCAGAGAATATTTGGCATTTAATGCTATGCAAAGTGTTGTTCCTGTTTGATTGTTGTATACTATATAGGCCTTGGAGCATGACGTGAAGTAATTTAACAACTGGATAACAGGCATTTGGGACAAAACTAATTTCATAGAAAGGCTGATCACAGACACTCAACTTGTTCATAAACATGTTACCTTGTTCTATAATATCAAGTTGAAGATCAAGCTATGAGAGGGAAAATCCAGTTACGGGAAAATGTCCCTCCATTCTGATGACATAAAGCCTGTTTTTCACAATAATATTATGTTAGCTCTAAGCACCAAGTTGTGCCTCAGTCTTTCTTGCCATGTCTCCATTCAGTTTGCAAGAAATGGCCAGTCTAGTTAATAGATTTGTGTATGTGTTAATGAGCTCTGTTCCATGCTCTTATATCATAGGACAGCTCTTTACTTCTCCCTGGTCACCTCTAACAGGTGCTGAAATAGTGTCATCAGTGTATCAGACATAGAACAAAAAAAATAGGAAAAAAGAAAACAGTGAACAAGGCAGAAGAGGAGACGTTTTGGATGATAAGAGTCTGTATTCTTTTCCTGGATCAGTTACACAGGTAGCATCTCAGGAACCAGCCTCCCTATCATTCCCACATTTCCAAAGTCACCTCCCTTTAGTAACTGTTGCCGAAGAGAGGGGTTCATCTTACGATCTCCCAGCTTCACCCACTCTGTGCTACTGCTCTGTCTCCTGCCTCCTCCCTACTAATGGATGCTTGTCACTGTCAGTGACTGTTTAGCATTGAGAGAACTGTGGCATTGATAGAATCCCCCACGTTGAGCAGACGACTGACTGTAAGAAAAAGCCATGCTTCCCTTACTGCCAATCTGTTGTTTTGTTTGTTTGGTTTTTCCTTCAAAGACCTGCCTTGTGTTTTAGAGTTCAGTGAATCCTGGGAGCATGAGACCTGCAAGCTCCAACCTCCAAAAATATTCTTTATACACCTGCTGCTCAAACACACTCACAACAGCCTAATTCATGCTACCTTAATCTCTCACCTGGGTTATTGGGATAGGTTTTCTTTTGGTCTTCTTACTTTTTCTGTTGCATCCCTAGATCTACCAGTCAGTATGATCTTTGAAAAAATCACGTATGTGCAAAATATCACCACGTGTGTAATAAACTAAGTGCACATGTAAAGTGAAACAGGCCAATGATACATAATGTGGAGATAAATTTATACCTTTCTCTCCCAGTACAATGTATACATGAAGAGTATGGAGGGACTAAGGTTCTGCTCTAACTAATTCATTTTCATATTTCCCAGTAACTAGATCACTTCCTAGCACATTGTAGAACTCAATATACATTTGGTGAATTAATTAATCATGGAGTATTCAACGTCTCTATCTTTGCTCTCTGATTTTACAGGAAATTCCACATATTATCCTCAAGATTTGGTCTTGCCCATGCTTTTCTTCCTGGTAATGCTTCTCCCCAATGTGAAATTAATTTAGTTCCCAAAACAAAACCAAAAATAAACAAACTAAAAACAAAAAGGAGAACCTTTTGCAGGACAATTCATTACGGATTTTAGTAAAGCATGACCCGTAGAAAACCTCCTTATGCAACAGCCCAGGTCTCCAACCTTCCAATGAGCAGTTGATTGCACACAAACACACTCATGCACACTCTCAGACTCACACACATACCACATACCTGAAAAGGGCAAGTTTAAACAACCATTTAAACCTATTAAAAGAGGAGGAAAAAAATTCCTGATCACCCCCCATAACTTGAAAAGCCACCTCTCTACAACACAGTCGCTATTTTATGTCACCCTCAAGGTGCTTGCTTTGTACCCGCAGAGAAGCAGGAACACACACAAAGCTGAAACTCATAGCGCTCATTGCTTTTCCCTCAGATGTGCGGAGCCAGCCCAAGCTCTGAAGCTGTGGCTTGTCAGAGCCTCTCACGTTCCTAACCAAGCGCTGCCTTCCTCTCCAAAACCAGATATGGGAAGATTTTGTGTCAATAACAACTAGAATAGCAAGGTTCTCTTTAATCTTGCCATGTTTTAAGGAAGACACAGTGCTAAAATATTTTTAAATGCTTCTTTGGGGGTGTATTCATTATATTTTGTTTAATTTTCTATTTATCTTATGCTGTTTTGACATCTCCCCTTGGGTCATACCGACCCAAGGAAAGATGTCCCCACAGATCCAGCTAATTTCTAGGGGTGGCGGACAACTTACCTGGAACATACCTTTCATGTGCAGACTATACTGCCATCCACCTTCTTATTTAAATCCCAGAGCAAGCCAATATTTCCACTGCCCTAAAGCACCCCAGTGACAGGTACCAGATGACTAAGGACAGTCGCTATGCCCTAAAGCTTGCCAGAATACTTAAACTAGCCAGTTCTACACTGTTTACCCCACCCTGCTTTGTCCTTCCTTTGGAAACCGTAAAATAGCCTCTGGCCTTGGTTTCCCCCTCAGTCCTGCACCTGCCAGACCTCAACTGGCATTTCCCCTGTGGTCCCATCATGGACACAGCCTCTTCCATCAGGAGACATAAGTCCTTCTTTCAGTGGCATTGACTTCTCGATAACTTCCAATCACCACAGGTATGATCATGTTAATGCAGGGCTCAGTCTGGATTACAGGTGCACATTTGAAGGGGCTCATTAATGAATTAGACACAAACAAGACTTGCCCATGGCTGGACCAGGAACTGAAAGGAGAGTGTTCCAATCAAAGTGGGACATACGCTCCCTCTGTTGTGCCCGTTGAGGAAAACCACTTTTTAAGAAGAGAAGTTATAGCATGATAGTCATGTGTAATTCACCATTTTGGTTTCCAGAAGTCTCTTCTTACACAAACCATGAGGTCATTATAGTCAGTATACCTTTATCAGGTACCTCAAGATAAACCATCTAAACCTATTAAAAGGCTGGTCTCTGGAACAGGAACTTCATTTCCTCTACCTCCTTTTTCCCCCTTTTACGAGCACCTTTCTGTGGCCCATTAATTCCACTCTTGACATCTTAAAATAAGAAAAGAAAAAAATCAAGCACTTAGTTCTGCTGCCTAGTCATTGAGTCTTCCAAATGATTGATGGAAGGACAGAAGTATTCATAGGTGCCTGGCAGAAATCAGGTTTGTGCTTTGAAAATCAGAAGATTGAAAATGAGGCAGGGCCTTGTGATTCATGGCAGAGGATGGAAGGGGCTTGGAAGGGTGGTAACAAAGTGGGAAAACATGGTGTAGGGGGCGGGGACTCTGTAATAACTTTAAAGACTAACCATTTCCAAGAATATTAGGGATTTTTTTTTTAAGTCAGCGTGGACAAAACTTACTGCATATAGTACAGAACTTCTTTTAACCAGAATGTTGTTCATTGTTCATCTGTAACTTAAGAAGTAGAGTTTAATTATACAGGAAGAACTATGTCTGGATAGCACTAAGCATTTTCTTATATTGCTGATGCTTCCAATGAGCTTTTTAAGAACTGCATGCCACTCTAGCTTGACAGATGTGCTAACAGAGATGGATGTGACATTACATTCTGGGTTTCATTGCAGTTGCTGTTTCGGATGAATATAAACACAATTCTGTGTGACTGATATCCTGCATTTTAGCATTCAGGGATTGAGTAGTTTTCATAGTTAGATAGGCCCAACTTTATTCAAGACTTTCAAGGGCTTTCTTTTCACGGTGAATGCAATGTGCAGAAGCTCTAATCAAAACAGGCTTTTTGACAACTGGGCAAAACAAGGCAAAATTTAAGCCTCAGCTGAAAAGGTCTTAGAAAGGGTACATTGCATGAACTTGGGGCTGGACCCCTAAACAACTTAGAATATATCCACTCAAAAGGACTCTCTGATGGAGACTTACATGTAGGAGGCTTATTGGGGGAATGTTCTCTGGAGATAGAGCCTATAGGAAAGTGATGGAGGCAGAATTGGGAAGAGGGAGAAGCGGACTGACAACCACGCTGTAACTAGGAAGCTTCAGAAGATCCCCCAAGGAGCCGCCAGTGGGATGGCCCTGTAAAGTTGCTCCACATTGAGCTAAGTTGGCTGTGCCTCCGGACAGGCCAAGAATAACCTGTGGCTGAGACAAGACAACACCCAGCGAGAAACAGAGCTGTGAGCTGCGGCCACCAGCATTGCCAGAAGATGAGAACTGAATGCTTCTCTCCAAGGAATCTGGGCAGGTTCTCCGTCATATCCGCCATACTCAGCCTGGGTCTGGAAATCTGGAGCCAAAGGAGTAAGTGGATCCAGAATGCACAGAGAAGAATTAGTTGTTGTTGTTGTTGTTTTTTAATTAAAAAAATGTTCAATTATAGTTTATATTCAATATTATGTTGTATTATTTTCAGATGTACAGTATAATGGTTAGACAATCAAATATTTTAAAAAGTGTTCCCTCTGATATTTCCAGTACTCAACAGGCACCATCCGTAGTTACTACAATATTATTGACTATATTCCCTTTTCTGTACTTTCTATCCCATGACTATTCTATTACTACCAATCTGGGCTTCTCAATCCCTTCCCCTTTTTCACCGAGTCCCCCCAATTCTGCCCATCTGTCAATCAGCAGTCTGTTCTCTGTCTCACTGAGTCTGTTTATGTTTTGTTTTTTTGACATATATTGTTCTTTATATTCCACATAGAAGTGAAATCATATGGCGTTTGTGTTTATCTGATTGATTTATTCCACTTAGCCTAATACCCTCTAGGTTCATCCATACTGTCACAAGTGGCAAGATTTCATTCTTTTTTATTGCTAATATTCCACTGTATTATATGTACCACAATAGCTTTTTTATCTACTTGTCTATTGGTGGGCACTGGGGTTGCTTTCATACCTTAGCTATTGTAAATAAAGCTGCAATGAACAGAGGGGTGCATATATTCTTTGGGATTACTGTTCTGGGTTTCTTTGGGTGGGTTTAGAATGTGGGATGTGAACTTCTGAATGAATTATGGAGCCCAGATAGACTTCCAGCAGGGAGAATGAAAGCCAACATTTTAGCATAAGGTACATAGCACCAAGGAAGTCTTTACCAAGGTAAAGAGAGCTAATTTACAGAGAGTCATTGCAAGACTTTAAAATATCAGCTTCCTGAAGTGATTTTATTGGGTTAATAGGGGATGCTGGTTTAATGGAACAAAGCTGGGGTCAAAGTCAGAGATTTTATCCTTCAGCGGTGAAGACTGACGTCGTGTATGGCGGTACCAAAAAGGAAAAGATTGTTTTTCTTCACAAATATGTATCTCCCTCTTGAAACAGAAATGCTTAAAAGAGAAAAAAAAGAAATGAATGGAAATAAACCTTGGTCAAGGAAGCGCCAAACCTAGTACCTCAAAGAAGCATTTTAAGGGATTCACATCAAGGTTGGTGAAAAGTGGCACAACCGACAGTCCTTTGCTGCGGGGCCCCTGCTGTGCTTTGCAGGGTGTCCAGCAGCCTCCCTGGCCTCTGCCCTGTAGACACTGGTGGCAGCCACTCATCCCCGAAGTCACGACCACCAAACATGGCTGTAAACATTGTCAAGTATCCACTGGGAAGCCAAAGCTGCCCCACTTGAGAATTCTCAGGTGAAATATTCCCATTTCTCTTCATTTCAGTGGGGGTTACCAGCTCTCCCAGGTTGCTCAGGGCCAAGAGGTTTCCCCGGGTGTGAGGATTTCACTGCTAACGCTGGGACAGCCCCAGGCATGCTGGTCATTTCAGTCACACTAATCGGGCACCGTTTTGAAGTGCAGAGTATTGGACCTGAACAAATACGTTACTGTATCAACTTAAATAATATGCAGCAGAATTGCCAAGCAAAAATTGTCTTTTGCACCAAAGATGAGCTTTTAATTTCTTCGGGCAATGTTGGAGTGACAAGCTGCAATTAAGAGAAGTGAATTCAATGTAATTTACCTTATCTGGTAAAAGATATTTTATTAAAGCTTAATTATATGTAAAAATGAATAATACTGTTTTTACGTACAATGAAACTATGAAATCCATCTTTTAAAATGAAATCATATTTAAAAGCTCTTAAGAGAGAATGGTGTTCATAAAAATGTTTTGAGGTTGAAAATCCAAACATTTAAATAAAAATTAAGTCCAGTGATTTGTAACTGAATTTTCACTGTATGTTTCTCAAATAAATCACATTATTTATCCTCTGCATTCATTTGCCCTGGTAAATTAAGCCTGCTAAAGAGAAAATGATTTACTCATGGATACTCAGCTAGCATTATGCTTTTAATATGTAGGCATTCTAAATATAGTAATGCAAACTAATTGAAAATTTACTAATGATAGTAAAAGGAGGTCAAATATTGTTCCAATTACCAAAAATACATCATTTAATCATTAAACAAATACTTATGAGATCCTATGGTTTGCTGAGGATATGTCAAGTGTTGAAAGTAAAAATTTAAAATTGTTTTCCTTGTAAGAGTGTAAGCTTGATGGCCACCAATAAAGATCGCTTGTTGTATATGGGGATATGAGCAAAGATTATTAATAACAATAACAATAAATTTTATTTTTCACATGTGTTAGGCATTATAGATCTATATACATGATTTTATCAATAATCACAATAATCTTAAAAAGTAAATATGAGGACTGTTCAAGTTTTAAATGTTAAATTATACACAAATACACACACATACGCAGGGTCCAGCAGAAGGAAAGCCTGCGTAAGTATGGTTGGTAGGGTAATAATATGGCTTTAATTTATAGTTTTTTTAACGTTCCACCTAAAATGTCATGTGGTGTGCTCGAGTGCGATATTCTTATGTTACAGAATTATATGCTTCTGGTTTTGTAATAAAAGAATTTGTAATAAAAAGGGGCGTTATTTGTGCTAGACCGTGTATATTCTGACCCTCAGATTCTGTGTGCGTATTTGTCCCCGTGCACATGGTTTGGAAGTGATGAGGGCAACGGTTAAACTCTGACTCTGAAAAAATTATGTTTTTAACTGCAACTCCGATTTTTAGCAAAATACATTACTTCTATGATTTTATTTCTTATTAATTGTAATCTATTGATACTTTAAATTGATAACTATGTGATTATTGATTTTGCAAATAGCCATATGAAGTATGTGTACAATAATCTTTCTTAGATCTTCCAAAATAGCCTTAATTTCAAGCACTTTGTTTTGTTTTCAGACTCCTTCTTGGTTCATGGTTCAAAAAATGTGGGCACTCTTTGAAGCTTTATTACTACTATTTATCCACTAATGAAAAAGGTGCAGAGAAATAACTTACCCAGGATCTCCAATTTGGTAACTAGGAAACCTGAAATTAGAACTGAAACACTATGTGTAGTCCTCTCTCCTGTGAAGTTGTGAGGAAGAATGAGAAACATAGCTAAAGAAGAGATTTGAGCTCACATGGGCATGCAATTTTTCTTCTGTGGTTTTATTAAACACCACAGGTCTTTTTCCTTACACTGTCAATGGAAATAGTGTTAGGAGCAAGCAGAGAAAACCTCACATGGGCACTAGAATCCCTCCACCACCTCGTCCCTTACTAATCAGGGAAAGACATGCCCAAGTAATGAAAGCATCAAAACCTTTCCATAGGCTCCCTTACTTCCTTCTTACTATCACTTGGCTATTGAGAAAACCTATTTGTTGCTTGGGTTTATTTTACCTCCGAATCTGCAAGTTGCCTTGGTATCTTTGAAGGTAAGCAGAATTCTCTGTTGCTTCTTGCAGATCCTGAATCAGGTCTTCATCAGGAAGCGTGGAAAGTGAGTGCTTTCTGGGTCATGAATCCATGGTTATGGAGTGTGCCTTCAGAGTAGACTATTGGATGCAGAGGTGAACGAGGCACTGTTTACCTGGTTTGAACACCTGCTGACCTAGCAGCTCACTACCAAGTATAGAGCAGAAATCCTAGTGTTGAACAACTCGGGGTTTTTAAATTTTTTTTTAATTTTATTTTTGTTACGGTACATTTTTAAAGCCAACTGAAGGTGACAATCGAAGTTCTAGAAGGCATAATTGTAAGTCAAGAATATGTATTGTTTAGAAATGGGTCTCTGATGAAGGCGGGAGTTTAACTTACTGTATTTTGCCATGTATAATGCACAACCTTTAACCAAACTTTTGAGGGAAAAGTAAGGATGTGCATTATACATGGGTAGTACTAATTCCATATCTATATAAATGTTTTTAATTCTTTTATTTATGGTTATACGTTAAAAGTATAATCCTAAAAAGCAATAGCAACATCTGTATGCAAAATAATACCCTGGAATGTGATAATTAGTTGTTTCTAAATATAAATAAATAACTGAATTAAAAATTAAAATGAAAGATATTTTTTCCTGAAAGTTTGGGCCAAAAACGTGGGTGCGTATCTTACACAACAAAATACGGTGCTCTCTGGGTCCTGAAGCCCAGCAAAGTCATTGCCACATGCTCAGCAAACCTCAGCTCTTTTGAACGGAAACGGGTTTCATGTATCACAGTAGTATGAACTGAATTTTATTTTATGTGTGTGTGTGTGTGTGTGTGTGTGTGTATAGTTTAAAGTAAAACAGATATTGTTACTGAACGTGGACTTGTTGTCAGGGGAGCCCCAGATGCTATTACTGGAATAACATCCCCCCTTTCCCCGGGGTCCCTCTGTCCTAGGTTTGTTTGCCCGCTGCCCTTGAAATTATGGCTCTCAATGGCAGAGTGTGGTGAAAAGGAAAGGAACTATTTATTCAAAAGTTATAGTTTTGATTAATGGCTAAACATCGCCCTTAAATCTCAAAAGCCCTTTTAAAACACCCACCAACACTCGCAGTCCTGCCTTCCCCCCTTTACCCAGTCAGGCCGGTCAGGCCAATCAGGGGAACCCTCCTTCAGAAGAAAAAAGAACAGAGGTCCGGAGCTCAGCGAGGCAGGCCTCCCAAGGTTCCCCGCACCACCCGCTGTGTTGCCGCGATCTGCAGTTCTTAATTCAGAACCACGTGGCACCTCCTCCTGGCCCCCTAGCAGAGTCCTTTCTCCCCTTCCCTTCCCGCATGGTCTTCGCCTTGTTCTCTCGCAGCTTGGACCAAACCACCTGTGAGGTCTCCTGTACACATGCTGTAACCAAGGGGAGGTGGAACCGCCTGCATGGCCGCTACATCTAGTTCTCCTGCTTCCTAAGCCAATAGTGAAGGGAGCCCCCACTCCACTCCCAAAGCTACAAAGGGCTGCTGCTCCTGGATTCCAACCCTGGCGGGAATCCTCTCTGACTCCTTCAGCAGGTGCTGCAGCCGTGGGAGCTGTGCTCAGGGCTCCATCCTGTGTTTAAGTATTACAAACCTTCCTGGTTAGCCTTGTTGATATGCAAAATAACCACCTTTGCAAATGAGGTCTGAAGCTATCCTGTTGTTATAAACATGCAAAATGATTCTCAATGGCCATTCTCTCTTTCCAACCGGTTGTTGATATTCAAAGTAACTCTAAATGGCCCTGGCCTGTTATTGACATGCAAAATGACTTTCAATGGCCCTGCTCCCTGTCTCCCATCCCCCTTGACCGCTCCCCCTTGGGGGGAGGTGAGAATATCCTATATTTTTCTTGGACACCCCAATTTCTGGACCCCATTACAAATCCCCTTTGGGGGTGCCTAGCTGCACCCTGTTACAATATTACCATTAAGTAACTACTGTCGTTATAACTGTTCATACGGTACAAGTAGTTTAAATAGACATAGCAGTACTATCTATATATAGTGCTATTATAGATTTCAGAAAGTGATTAGGGGAACTTTGCATCTCTATTGGAAGGCATAATTTTTTTTGACAAGTGACAGTGATATGGAGCAGGACAGGAAGGAACTTGAGTTTCAGTCCAAGTTCTGACATTGACTAACAGAGTAAAGACTGTAAGTCTTTTGGCCCGTCTGTGCACCATGTACCAAACTTAAGAAATTTACCAGAAGTTTCTTTCCAAATCTCAGGTCCTAGTCTTATCTGGTCACAAGCTAATCCACACTCATTTAGCTTTATGATGAGAAACCAATGGCAAGTTTTCCGACTTCAGAACTTTGAAGAATAAAGAACTCTAAGCTCTTTATTTTCAGTATGTTGTAGATGCAAAAAAATGCAGTCACCTCCACTTTTTCTCCAAATTCTCAGCACTATTCTGCAGATGGCACCATATGTTCTATTTTATAAACTCTGCTTTATTTCCTTAAGGTGTTTTGTTGAAATGCAAAGTAGCAATTACTATTTGAGATCTTAAAACATAAATATAAAAGCAGGTTATTGTATTAAAAATTGGAAAAGGAAATATATTGACATTTATATCTAAAAATGTAAAAAGGAAAAGAACAGGAAGAAAACAATTCCTCGTTAGGCATATTTCCCACTGGATTTTTTTCCTTCTTCTTAAGACTTCTCAGTCCTTCTGTCAACCTCCACTAAAGTGGATGTCCCTGTCAATTGTCTGTCACTGGTTAATGTCATTCTTAAAAAGACTCGCAAACTTTCTGAGTGACATCGTAACTTAACTGATTTGCATTTCTGCCACAGTGAAAATTGTTTTTGAAAACGTATGCATCCTTCCTAGGCTCTTTGAGGCCTTAATTGCCTAGAATGTCATCAGATCTGTAAACTTGCTGCAAGTGGTTCCGTCAGACAGGAACAAACTCTCTGTGAGTATGAGGAGCATGTTTTTCATGAGACATTTTTAAACAAATTCTAAAATTTTGTCTGGTGTATATCGTTATGAGATATTGAGATGACCTATTGCCATGGTCTATTGAATTATTTTTTGATATTGCAGACTTGGCAGGTGCAGCTCAGAAAATGATGGTAGTCACTACACAGACTTTGAAGCCAGATTGGTTGACAATTGTGGACCTTTTACCAATCTTGTGGGCCCAGGTCCTTCCTGTTAACTCTGTTAACCTTGGGTTCCACTTGGTAAAATCGGAAGTCAAAAGTGCCTAAGTCAGAAGGTTACTGTGTAGATGAAGTACCGTTAGACTTCATCCTTGGAATATCGTAGGTAATCAATGGCCACTTATCTTGCTTCAGTGGCTGTCTATAATGCAGATGACTTTAAGGGACTTCTCGTAAGCAGCCCAAACCATGAAACTCCAAGTACAAGTCATGAGTGTGGTAATAGAAATTCCTAGATATTGCTACCAAGTCCTTTAAAATGTTATGTTTGTTGTCCTGGTTGAGTGGCTCAGTTGGTTGGATTGTAATCTTGTACACTAAAAGGCGGTAGTTTCTATTCCTGGTCAGGGTGCATACCTAGGTTGTGGGTTTGATCCCTGGTTAGGGTGCACATGAGAGGCAACAGATCAATGCTTCTCTCTCACATCATTGTCTCTCTCTTTCTCTCTTCCTTCTTTTCTCTCTAAAAATCAGTAAATGTATCTTAATGTGAGGACTAAAAAATTAAAATAAGAAGTAAAATATTCTATTTGTTGTCTCTGTATATATTCATTCTTGTCCGATTACCTATGCCATTTATTATCTCTATCTTTCCCCTTCCTCTCTCCCCTTCCTTTTTCCATGTGAGTGCTTCAGAAAATATGTACAGGGAACTGATGTAAAACAATATGCGGGTTGGCATTTACATTTTGCAGACATAGAATCTGAGATACAGATAGACTTAGCAACTCAATGCAAGTTTGCTCAGATGGAAAATGGTAGCTCTGGGTATACCAGATCTCTCTGGTCTTTCTCCTGCACCAAGCAGCTCTATAGGAGCATTTTTTTTCCATGGCCATCCTATTAGTTTCTCTGATCAAATAACACTAAACTTGCACTTTTTTTATCTTAGGGAAGGGCTGATTCCAGGCCTAATAGCTGCTATTAGCATTCTCATACAAAGTCCTTTTAAAATGTGGGGGTAGCTTTGAGTTTAATTTCTTTTAAAGCAAACTTGAACTCACTTTTCTATGGATGCTATGAAGAGGAAAATAGTCTTGCCCAAGGTCGATAGAGAATTGAAAAGTGAGGTTAATAAAAAAGCAGAATTAGAAGCACTTTCAGTGGTGATATGTCATGTGCAAGTCTATCAAATAAATAGCAATTATCACATTAGAAAAAATGAGTCTCTTGGAATGGAAGCTGTTTCTGACAACTCTATCTATGTACCACTCACTCTCTTGCATGTGTTGCTCATTTTGTGTCTCTTATTGACTAAATCAATTCATGACACTCCCCACCCCTCTGCTTCAGAAGAAAGCTATTTTGTTCCATAACAACTCAATAATTAGAGACAAAACCTATGTTGTTCCCAAAACATCCCCTTACATGTTGGTTTAATAGATTAGAAAATACTCTCTGTATTATACTTTACTTGTATATGAAACTAAGATTACTTGCTCATGTATATTAATTACATCTATGACACATAAAAATAAATTTTTAATAAGTGGCATCACATGTTACATACAATATAATACATGATAAATGCTTGTTTTATGTTATCTCTCAGAATTCTTATAATAGCCCAGTTATTAATCAGCATTATTACCATTTTACAGATCAGAAATAGGAGTTCAGAAAGGTGTAATGACATATTCAGTCTTATGTGCCAAAGAGCAACAGACATAGAATTTAAACTCACTTTTGCAGGATACCTGGTTTTAACCTTAAGTGAGTATCACCTCTAAATTTATTGTATCAAATATCCACATATAAGTAGACGCTGGTCACTACCAGTCAAATTCAATTTTTTCAAAGCTGGGAGTCATTACTTCTAAATTTTTAGTAAAGTCAGATAAGGAAATAGTTCAGTGTAAGTTCAATGTCACCATTTCTAAGTCATTTCCATCAAGTAAAAAAACTTAACTGCTCCAAGAGCCCTTTAAGATAGACCTGTTCATCCATTTCAGAAACCACACACAATGGTTTCAGATCTCTTCCAGAACCATAGTCCTCCAAGGAGGGCAGGACTCATGGAGGAAAATTCTCTGGCCAAACCCTTTCTACCCTGCGTACCTTAATGTCATAGTGTCCAGCACCAGAAAGACCCCCACATGTGTTGTCAACACAAATGCAAGTATCGTTGTGAATAATGTAACACCAACAACGTCTCCAGGACAGAGGAATGTTACCTGGTACCTCACCAGCCAAAACAAAAAGGTATTATAGTACTCAGAGGAAAGTTTGCTCAAAATATCTTTGCTTCATCTCAGTCTTTCTATAGAACAACTGGTTTGGCAGCTGGAGAGAGGGGAAATAGAGAAAGGGGAGTTTGGCTCCTTGACACTGTTATGAAGTTGGAACTATCGTAGACTTCATGTCTACCTGGGACTATCCGGAGGCCATCGGAGCAGTCACACCTGGAACCTAATCATTCACTTCAGAAAAAGCTCAGATCTTCAGGAAAGTAGTAGGGAGCCAGGACAGCTGTTCTCAAAGTGCCATTTCTGGACCAACACCTTTTGTGTGCCTCTGTCTTGGAAAACTGTGCTGGGGAAGACGTGAAGGACTTGGTGTCTTCATGCAGGGAAAGGTCGGGCCAGTCATTAGATATGGCCTCATGGTGACACATAATACAACAGTCTGAGCAATTACTTTCCACAGGCACCTAATAAAAGGCATGACTAGCAGAATCTTCTTTGTAGATTATATTTTAAGTCAATGGGATCTATAAGAAAAAGTTTTGTATGGGAGTCAGGGTGATTAAAAGCAGCAGATCATTGTCCAATAGCATTCTTTACAATATGTAAACCAGACCATGACTAAGTGAGGGAGACGTATTCCCTGTTTAGAAGTGCAAATCATGGTGTCGGCTGGTTTGGTTTCTTCTGAAGGCTCTCCCTTTGGCTGGCAGATAGCCACCTCCTCACTGTGTCCTCATGTGGTCTTTTCTCTAAGCGCTGACATTCCTGGTGTCTTGGTGTGCCCAAATGTTCACTTCTTATAAGGACACCAGTCAGATTGGATTAGGATCTCTCTACGGGCCTCATTTTAACTTACGTGCCTCTTCAAAAGCTCTGTCTCCAAATAGTCACATCCTGAGTTACTAAAAGTTAGGATTTCAACATATGAAATCTGCAGAATTACAATGTAGCCCGTACGTGCTTTACTAATAAAAGCAGTGGACCTGGCACCTATGATGTTTTCAGCAATATTTGGCCAAGTACTTTGCATGCATTATGTTATTTACATTCTACAGCATATTTAGGTAAATCAATTATTAAAGCTGGCTATAGAGTCAAAAACAGCCACAAAGAGACGTAAATTTTCTGAGATTCCACAGTTAAGACGTAATTCTAACACAATAAGTAATTCAATAAGAATTCTAACACAAATAATCATGTCTAAGCCAGCTTCCTACATTTATGATCTCAAGTATCATTGCATATCTGTAAAACTGCAAAATTTACCTCCGCACCCGGGCTTTACAAATTCCCCTGTGACATGGGATTCCTAGTCAATGTCATGTATGGGACTCTATTTTCTTGTAGTCAATATTAATATGTGTAAAACTACTTAAGAATAAGCTACAAATAGTCATATGTACATAAAATTATAAATGCATATAACTTTAAACATATGGTGATATGATATCCATGTATGCGTATATTCCTATGTAAGACTTAGCTGTTTTATAAAATGACTAAATGCTTTTCACAGTGCAGAATTTGTTCTTTTCAGTGAATCTGATTGTTGCTTTTCAATGAAAGGAATTAGAAAACAGCTTCAGTTATTATAAAAGAAGTCTGATACTAACATTTATTGAGGATTTTCTATGTGCCAAAGATCTTTGAACATTTATTTGGCTCCATCCTCCCTGCAAGTCTTAGAGGATTCGGACCTTAGCAGATGAGAATATGGATCCGTGGAGAAGTTTAGTAACAAATCAGAGAATTTGACTGATATTTGCCACATCTCACAAGAGATCCAAAGTAGGAAAATTCAGGAAGGTGGGTCCTAACAGACTTGCGCTGGACAAGGACTTTCAAAGCCCCTAATAAACTGTCTGGTGACAATATTTCACGAAGACAGTAAGACAGCCAGACTCTAGAACTAAAAGGGAGCTCCACATTAAATAAACAACCCATCAGGGCTGTTGAGAAGTCAGTCGTCAAAAACCTGATAGAGCTTGCAGTTTCAGAATTTTTAGATTACTGACTCCCATACTTCCTGGTACATATGAATCACCAGCATGCTTATTTAAAATTTTTGTCTCTGACCCTCCCATCTCAGAAATTGTTATCCAGTAAATTTGGTGAGTGTCCAGGAATTAATAAACTTTGTGAATCCCCCCAGGTAGTTACTGGAGAAGTTTGCCCAATTCTAGTTAATATTTCCAATATGCCATATCATTAAGAAACATTTATATCAATCATTCTTCACCTTGGCTATTAGAATCAACACTGAAGAATTTTGAAGGGTGGAGGGTTGTTTGTTTGTTTACAGTTTTCATTTTTGTGGCCTGTTTTCTGAGATTCTCAGTTAATTGGTCTGTAGTGGGGCTTAGCCATCAGGATATTTTTAAAGGTCCCCCCGTGTTTCTAATGGGTAGCGAAGGAGCAGGGGCTGATAGCAGTCTCTCAGATACATTACAATGGGATCAGGAAGATTCCAAAGACCAAACTGATTCTCCAAGTGAAGGTATCGGGATTATTTCCTCCAAGGCTAAGTACCATCTTCCCCACAGATGACATAGTACTTCTAAAATGTGATACTGCTATACTTAAAAGTATCCATTGAAAAATTCCTATGATGCAAAAAGTTGCAGAACTATAGACAGTTTTTACTAAAAGGAACTTAGAAAAAAGGAACTTTGAAGGAAGTGAAACTGTCCAGAGAGATTAGAAAATTAAAGACAAAGAGATGAATTTGGAAGAGAACTGAGTTGTGATATTTGGAGAGTTCTTACATCTTTGTCAGGTTCAGTGCTAAACTGTTAACATACATTACTTTATTTCATCTTTGCAATAGTACTGTAAAATGTGTATCATCACTGAATACATTTTACAGCTAAGAAAACGGCCCAAATTCTCAGAGAACAGAAAGTGACACATTGGGACTAGAGCTGAAGGCTCGTCACATCAGGTCAGTGGTCTTCCTACTACAAGACACTGTTACTGCATACTTTTCCTGGATCATTGCTTGGGACTTCTCCATGGACAACAGAGATTTGGGCTCTGAGACCCCACATGAGACCATGGTAGCCCAGATAGGAAACCTACATCCCCCATCCACACCCCCGGGAATGAGCTTATGCCACTGGAATTCGGATGCCAACAGGGCAGGTAAAAGGCACGTGGGTTTCCTGATCCTTTATTTCTGTTCTGGATTCATCTGCTTAAAAGTTGCTTTGCCACAATTTACCAGTGTGCCGAGCACTATACTCAATCCTGAGAACATACAGTGCAATCTGTCTTTATAGTCCTACATAATTAAGAGGAATTGACAAATACATTAAAGCAAAGGAGCACCTGTGTTAAGGGCTATGAGTATAATTATTTTTGTGCAGGATGGATGACAAAATGAAGGAAGGAAGGAAGGAAAAAAGCAAAGAAGGAAAAACATTGATTTGAGAAACATGAAAGAGTTGTATGGGGAAAAAAAGAACCCTAAAAACTGAAACTAGGTGACTGACATATTATACTCCCCACAAAGAACCCACCCTCCCCCATTTCCTCTTGACTTTTTTTTCCTGAAAAAATAAAAAGTCAACAGCTTGTTAAGCCTTATTGATGATGACATAGTGAACCTTCCCTTCTCCACACATCCACTCAACCCTTCAACAAATTCCCGACGGGTAAGGAGTGCTTTATAAACCACCCATTTCTTCTGAGTGCTGTCATTATGGACCAATTTCTTTGAAAGTGTTTCCTAAAAAACATTACCTCCTGACTAATAGGGATCTCTCTGTCAATAGCAGAAATCCTATAGCAAATATTTACCAGTCCAGAAAATACACAATGCCTATGCCCTTGTTGTTGTTATCTTTTTTTTTTCTTCTGGCCTGGATGATACTATTTTTTGGAAAATAATAAAATGTATTTATACAAGCCCTCATTTTTTTCCAGATTAGTTGAGTAGCTCTATTTTTTCATTCTGGGAAAAAAATTTTTACTGGTTACTCCTGTTGGGTGGACTATTGAGAGAGATAGGAAAAGTAAAAATTTTAACTTCCTTTAATCCATCCCAAGGCATCTGCCCTGAAGTATTTGCTACTCTGCTGTACATGGCTCAGAGTAGCTCCTCAGGAACCACACATCCACCTATACATCTTCTATTTCACTATATTTTCATTTTGATTGATTTTTATATTTCTTTCTGAACTTTATAACTTGAAGATAAAACAAGCTTGACACCGACCACTTGATATTAAAGGAGGTACTGAACACTTGCTCTTAAGAGAAAATTGGATCCGTGATGTGACTATTTCTGTTTAATGTCACATGGTCACAACTTGTTAAGACCTGCTTTTCTTAAGACTCTGAAATTACACTTATAATGAAAATTCATTTTTAGCATTTGGTGTATGCTGTACAGCAAAACTTCATCTGTCAATTACCTATAATTTTCTTTTGCTATGCTGGTTCCTAGAGTCCTAATGTTGTAATATTGTTCATTTAAATATACATCAATATCAATTAATTTTTTTAAACAGTGACTAATGTCTATAGTCTAGTTAACAGTATCATAAAAATGTCCACTTCCTGGATTCGACATTGATAAGTTATATAAGAGGTTATCATTGGGGAAGCTGTGGGAACTTTATGTACTATTTGTGAAAATTTCTATGCATCTATAATTCTTTTATTTTTTTATTGTACTTTTTCATTTGTAAACTTTTTGGCTGTATTTTTTTCCATTGCCATTTAGCCCCCTCGTACTCCCCTCTGCCTGCAGTCGCCACGCTGGTGTCCCTGTCCAGGAGTCCTTTTCCCTTTTTGCTTGATCCCCCCCCTCACAGCTGGCATCCTGCTCTCTATCTATGAGGCTGTCTGTATTTTGCTTGTTAGTTCAGTTTGTTCATTAGATTCCACATACAGCAAATGAAGGAAACAGGCAGTAATACAAAGTAATAAATATAGACTTTGGAACAATAAAATTTGTGTTCCTGGCTCCACCATTTCAGAGCTGATTTGAGGGAATTATTTGATCACTCAACACCTGATTTTTTTTCATCTCTAAAGTGGTAGTAATAATCTAGGTTGTGAAATTAAATTTTAAAAAAATTCTCCAATAAACTTTGTCCGGAGAAGCTGCTATAAAATGTGATGAGCCATTAGTGACAAAACATAAAACCAACAACAGAAACAAGGAAGACTGTGTTAGATTTCTTCCATTGAGGAGTTATCTGTACTAAACACACCAGGCCTTAGGCAAAAGATGCATTTTAAAGTGACCTGACCTTTAAGTCCTTCCTCACCTCTAAATTCCCCACTTGCCATCCCTGTCCTCTGGCTTTAAGGTGATTGGAAGATAAATGACTAATACCACATAGAGGAATTTAATCTTTCTTGGTTCCCTTTTCCCCATGATAATCCCTCCCTACTGACCTTGGGGTCAAGACCCAGGCTGGTTGGCTAAATAGCATACCACTGCAAGGCCCTCCGATATTATAAATGACAATCTTTTGAATGCTTTCCTTTGCAAATAAAGCACATAATCCATTGTAATTAAACAATTGATTGCATTTCATCTTTTACAATGAAAGCAAACACTGTAACTTTATAACCCTGAAGAGCCAAGAAGCCAGGTTTTTTTTTCCCTGTAATGATAGAACATAGCATTGAAAAACACCAGTTGGAAAATGATATTGAGGCCTCTTAATTTTTTTTACTTGTTTCTTCTCCAATATTGAGTATGCCAGCGCATTCCTAAAGACTATCATCACTGTAGACAGAATTCTCTGAAAAATGCTAAAAAGAGCACCAACTACAATAAACAGTCTAACATCTACTCTAGAGACTACATTTTTTAAAAATGTATTTACTAAGGCCAACATTTATATACAACATATATAATGTCCTTTTTAAAGAAGCCCTCCCTCTCACACACACGGACCCCTTCTCTCCATAGTCACAATGAATTTCATCCTTCTGTATAGAATGTCCATGGCACTGTTTTCATCTTATCAAACCCTCAGTGAAGTGTTCACCATCCACCACAGACCAGTGACTGAAAGTTGAAATTGGTGCGACTCCTGGAGGCATATGGTCTTGTCAGTTACACGGAGATCAATTCTCAGTGCATATTTTTGGCCTTGATTTCCATAAGTGTTCTACATACTTTGACAACCGTATTCCAAAGTTTTAACTGCAAGGGATGCTGATGAATAAAGTGAGAGCTCCCACATGAACAGTGGAGTGCTGATGGCACATAATGTACCACCTGAAGGACGTTTATGATCTTATCCGAGGACTAGTAGAAAGGCTGAGACTTGTGAAAATAAGACTGTCAGGCACAAGAGGCTGGTGCAGAAATCTTTTATAGCAATAAAGAAAGAAGAAGAAAAAAAGAAAACTCCTTTCCTGTCAAGTAACACCTTCGACAGCATAACAAAATCATATTTTCAAAATTGTGCCTAATTTTGACTTATTTTGAATGAAGCCAACCAAGTCACTAAGATGTTGAAACCTATGCAAAATCTAAATCAACACTTTCCCTCCTATTTCCCTAGTGAGCTCTGAAGTTATTTAACACCCAAGTCTTCAGTTTTATTTGTCACATGAGAGAAATTAAAAAAATAATAACATCGCCAACTCGTGTGTGGGAGAAATGATGCCATGGTTCCCAACTACTCCACTATTTCCCTTTGTACAAGTGAAGCTACAATTATTTTTTTCCCTAAATTATATTAAATTGACTACCTGCTGTATATAGTTTGTGTCTTATCACTACCAGTCCTTTGTCCATAGACACTAAGAACCACTTAAAAACCCTAAGAGTTGAAATGTCAGTCAGCCTCCTAGCTAGAGCTGTGTGTGGCAAGAGGAAGGATTCTGGGGCTATCAACTGATGGGACAACTCATGTCCTTACCACTCAAGGCCACAAGCTATGCCCTTGTATGGGATCTTCCACTATCAACCGCTATGGCTTGTCTGAGTAAAGCCTCTCTATCCCAAATCCTGGGAAGAAGTCTTCTTGCAACATGTGGGAATTTACTCTGTAGGTAAAGTTCTTTTATCAATGTTTGCTTTGAATAAGATGCTTCTCATTTTACATATTTGAAAGCTCCTTCAAGTTCCCCCCCTCCCAGCCTGGTAGTTTTAAGTCCATACTGGCAGGGCTATCAGCTCTGGTTGACTCCATAATCAATATTCATATTTCTAGTCCCAGGGAGTCCCTCTCCAGACATCAGTTTCCATTTCTTATTCTTTTTCTTTTTCTCTAGAAACACGTAGTTTCCTCTCTAGCCATAGAGCTCTTGGACTATATTTAGACTCTGGAACTCAGATACAGGAGAGCGTAGTAGGGTTGCAACAATGATGGCTGCGACTTAATTTAAGAGGTTGAGCTTAAGCATCTTCCTGAAAAACAGTTGTATAGTCTCTGAAATGACCCTATTTTAAGTCAAAAGGGAAGACATGTTTAAAATGCCAACAACCACTACCTTGCCTTTCTTTCTTATGGTAACTGATCGTAGCTCATAGGAAAAGATTTAGATAGTTGGTTTTATTTGTCCAGTTGTCTGGGCCACAATGTCCATAGATTTGGTCAAACATTTTTCTTGATGTTTCTGTGAGGGTATTTTTTGGTGAGATTAATATTTAAATCAGTAGACTTTAAGCAAAGCAGATTGCTCTCCATAATGTAGGTGGGCCTCATCTAATCAGTTGAAAGTCAGAACAGCATAAAAACTGACCTCCCCTGAACAAGAAGGAGTTCTGCCAGTGGACTGCATTTGGATGCAAACCATGCTCTTCCCTGAGTCTGCGGCCTGCCAACCAATGCTGCACATTTTGATTTCACTAAGCCTTCACAAGAATATGAGCTAATGTCTTAAAATTAATCTTATTTCAATCTCTCTCTCTCTCTCTAGAGGGTGGAGGGGAGAGAGGAAGAGAGAGAGAGAGGTATAGATATATACATATATACCTATATACACATAATGCATATATAAGATGTCTATATATAGATACTATGTGTAAAGGTATAGTTGTAGAGGGAGATATAGGTATATATAGATATAGATAGATATAGATATTGATATGGATATAGATATATCCTGTTAGTTCTGTTTCTTTGCAGAACCCAAACTAATGGAGAAGGCTTCCAAGCCCTTTACCGACTAAAGCAGAAATGAAATTAGATCTTTACCTGGGCACACTGCTACAGCACCAAACAGCAGGTCTAATATACATATTAGTAGTCTTCCATATAGAATAAAATTAAAACCCCTCAATAAACATTGGGTCTCATCTCAGTCTAGTCTTTGCATTGTGTTTGTAAACATATGCTCCACTGAACTCTGTGCTGTAGGTGATGCTACTGCCCTGTCTTTTCATCTCCAAATATTCTCCTAGGAGCCCTAGCATTTATTTGTAAACATTACAGATATAGAGTGTAGTCCAATGGGTGGGGATCAACTGTAACCAGAGAAGCTCCTCATCCATGTGCCCTCATTTTCACCTGTAATTTAAAGCCTCGTGTAAAGAAAGAGTGCCATCTTCCATGTAGATGCTTCTGAGAACCTATCCAAAGTGAACTGAGTCCACAGAATAAACCCATTTTCATGACTTTCTTCATTCTTTTACAGATCCTTTGTCCTTGTTCCCTCAAGTCCCAGTTTAACCCAAACTTGTGGTCTGCAGTAATTTGTTGAGTAAATGATGTCTCATTGTCCTCTAGGATGAAAGTGAATTAGCCTTTTCTAATTTGCACAGATTAACAAAAAAGGTTATTCCCTGACTAAACTGATCACAGATATCCAAGGTAGAGGGCTCCATATAGGATCAAATTTTCTATAAAAAACACAAGAAGCAATGGATTCTAGCTGCTGATTGTAGGATAGTAAGTATATGTTGCATATATCTACTCTTTCCAGCCTTATTGACGGGACTGTAAGATTAGCAAAGCTTTCTTTTGGATAATAATTATAACATATAAGCATTGGCTCGGTAATACTGAACTTAGGTGATGCTTGGATAGATCAACATTTTCTTTATTATTTTTAATGCAAGACTGTGTAAGCACAGTATTTTAACCTTGATTTAGCCAAACTACAGTACAGAATACAGTATCTCTATTATGAACTCCCGTTTTGTTATGAACACTCATTTCTGCATTCTTGAGTTTTACCTATTAGCTTTTTTCAGTACTAAAGTTATTCACTGAAACTTTTCATGAATAAAATAAAGGAGTTTCAGAAGTGTGTCACAATGCCATTCTATAGGGCATGTTTTTAGAAGTGATTTTTTGTACATTGCAGAAGTAGCTAGATATCAATGTTTATCAGAATAACAATTTTTATGCTATTTTCTAAAGAAGGGCTGAAGATAGGAGAGACTGGTTTTCCAAGGCCAAAATACAAAAAGGTTCAGATTGTATATTTACTTTATTTAAAAGTCAAGTGAATGGTTACATTTGTACAGTAAAGAAAATGTCCATGTGTTAACATACAAATGAAAATAAATTGTACATGAGTAATGTACAATGGAAGTTAACTATAAAATCCTTTCTCTTAAACTGCTATAGATTTTGGGATTAGAAAAGAGAACAACACCTATATAAGACCCCCGACATTGGGAAGTGTGAAGTGGAGACAGACAGACAGACAGACACACACACACACACACGCGCGCGCATACATGCACATGTGCGCGCACACACACACGCATACATGCACATGTGTGCGCACACACACATACAGAGAGAATTACTCCATGTCAGGGAAAAAAAACATACAAAATTACTTACTTTCTTTTATTGGATAAGAATAATAAATATTTGGAAATATCCAGCATTGCCTTCATAGTTAGCTGAAGAAAAAAGTTAAGGAAGACAAATTTTTTGAAACATACATAGCACTGTAATGTTTATTGAGTAGTAATATAAGTTACTCTGCAGTAAATTCTCCAATGATATTTATTTATACTTTATCTGCACAGCAACTCTGCAAGAGAGGACTATTCTTAAAAGAGACAATTTTCATAGAAACAGCGTAATGGGAGTTCATTGAATAACCACTCTTTCCTTAGAAATGCTTTGCTTCATTTTGCTTATTTAAAACCCGAGCAGGTGTATAGCAATATACCATTTTAGAAATGAGTAAATCAAGAAATGTTAAAATACATTATTCATTCACACATTTATTTAAAAACATTATTGAAAAACTCATTTTTTTCTTGTCTAGCAGCACAAAGCTTTGTCTTACAAAGATGGGCAGAAAGATAAGCTTTTAGATTTTGTGACGTTTAAAGTCAAGTGAGGGAAACAGGTATTGAGTAAATATTCATGCAATGAACAAAAAATGAAAAGTTGATACATATGTTATGGAGGGAAGGGATACCATCCTGTGCAAGCATGTAATATTCAAACTTGATCAATCCTCCCAGGCCATTGGAAGGATTTTCCCAAACTATTGTCACTGAGATGAGATATATAAAAAAAATCATATTCTGGAATGGGAAGCAGGAACATTTAAATGGGTTCAAGCCATGCCAAAAGTTTGCAATGACTTTAGAGAATTATGAATTTAGAAAATAAAAAATAAACTCATCAAAACAAATGAAAAACTTAGCAAATCTCTACAGCCAACTTCAGTTCTAATATAGACTGTCCTTATTTTTAGAGAAACATTTTTAGAGAAACCTAAAAAATACAGATATTAAATTTCTTTTCTCATGATATGATGTGATGAATGATATGATACGCCAGGAACAGAGAGCCAGCCCCCCACGCCACCACCCCAACTAAGCCCTGGGCAGAGACCACGCCCATCGATTTTACCACTGCACTATTTTCATTTTCACTCATTCTTTTTTTTTTTTTTTCTCCTGAGATTCCTATAGCCCATCTCTTCCCTGATAAGTGAGTACCTGGCACTCTGTTCCCACGCCTGGAATAAAGGAGATGCATGTTGACATTTCCATGCTGGTCAATAGTTCTACAAAAGAAGTCAAGCTGTCTCCTCCAAGCACCCCATGTCCTAAGCACCCCTTAGACCACAAAGCCAGCTGAGTTCTTTCTTTCTTTCTAAGCAAAACTATTCCAGAGGTGAGGGCCTCAGAAGGAACTAGCTGGGGTTAACTCTAGAAAGGCTTCCCGAAGGACAGGAAGTCAGGGAGTGAAAGCAGGAGATCAGCGGTGCCCTGCGCACAGGCACGCCCCTCCGAGCTGCTCTCTTCTGAGGCTCTGGCCGCCCTCCGCCTGGAGAAAGTCCTGTGCAAACGGAAGGTGCCTCTGGTCCTGGCGTAGCAAGAGAGAGATGCGTTCGGGTCGGCAAGAGAGAGATGCGTTTGGGTCGGATCCAGCCATAGTGGAATAAAGAATCATAAATTCCACAGGCGCTTTTGCCTGCTAACAGAGAAAAATACAGGGGCCTGCGAGTGCGGCAACTGTTTCCATCTGTTCTCTTTATGTGTAAATGATGTAAGAAATTAGTGACTGCCAGAAGTCACTTGGTTTGCAATTACAGTGTTTAATGATATTAGTATAAACTAGGAAAATGAGCCACTCTATCCTCGAATGGAAAGCTCAAATGAAGGTGAAATCAAAGTTTGAGATACTGTATCACTTATGACCTCCTTTGTCATTACCTAAAGCAAAGGAATATTCTCACCTTACTTCCACAGCAGATGGAAAATCCGTAAGACCTGCTGATACAAGATGAAGGAAACAATCCTAAAAACTCACAAATTCTCATAGCTCATAGGAGTGTCTTTATTTGTCTCTTGTGGGTCAAATGGGTAGCTGTAATAGAAATTAAATATTAGAGCCGGTGCGATTAGAAATTAAACTTTGGCCCCTGGTGCTTGTTCTGTGTCAAAATGAGGTGCTATAATATTCATCCTTGTTTTTCGTCTGACGCTGGTAGGTCTCGTGTTCCGGGGTTCTCGCTATCACTAAGCATCCCCACCAGCAGTATAACCGTCACATTAATCCACAGCAACCCCGGGTGAGCTATCTCAGTTAACTGAGAGCCGGAGAAAGCCTGTGTGGAATGGACTTATTAATCGCTGCCCTGATTAAGTCACAGAAAAACCGGCATGGTCATTGCACATAGAGGCCCAGAATGGCCTTGGCTAACCCGACACTTGTGGATATTAACAGTCAGAAAACACAGTGTGTCTCTTCGGGCCCAACGGTAGTATGGGGCTCTCTTCACAGACTATCTTTTCATCAACAGTGGAACAAAAAAAGTCCACAAGGCAAGCAACTGTTTTAAGTAAATATTTGTCCGTGGGTGGCAGTAGATTTTAGCAGAAAATGTATGCATTTTGGAGGAAGATGGATAAGAGTTTGAAGGCCCAATCTGTCACTTACTGGCTCTGTGACTTAAACTTCCTAACTTCTCAAAGTCTAACATTTCTAACTGCAGAACAGAAATAATTCCAATAGTTTCAGTGAACCACATGGAAAATTATGTGAATTAATGAATGTAAAGAGTATGGCATGCACTAGGTGATTATAAATACTAGTCTTTTTCCTTTAAACCATCAAACCCTATACTTTTAGTAAGATTTGCTGTTTGGCAGGTCACTGAAATTCTAATAAAAGCTTTCTTAAAAATTGAAGGCAAATATAACCGCTCAAGTTCACAGATGACTTGTAATCTATTAATAGATGCATGCATTTTCCACACTTCCTGGCTTACACTCAGTGAATAGACACCAAGAAGGTGTTTAGGGTGTTCAGAAAATTCTTCCGACAGTTTGAGTGAAAATTCACAAGATATCTTCTATTAAAATACTCAAGAAGGCATATTCTTGGAGGCTAGTTGTACAGCAACGAGCACTTTGTTTCTGAAATGAGCTACTGGAGTGTAAGATCATAACAAAGAAACCAGATGCACGTTTGCAACAAAACATTTTGTTCTGCTGCAGTTAACTTAGCGTTATCAGAGTTATGATTATTGGCTCTGTTTCTCAAATTTAACAACCCCGCTGCTCCTGAGAGCACAGAGCATCTGGAAGTGGTAGAGAACTTTGGGACCACAAAATCAGACACTTGGGACGTTCCTACTCTTGAATCCCTAAACTAGTAAGTGATGCTTTGTCGATTTCTTTAGACACACTCTCTTCTGAAGACTTTAGACATTAGAAAATATTCTTTGTTATCTAGGGCATGTAATAATGTAAAAATCCCTTCAATCATGAGGATGTTTTTTTGAGTTATTATGAAAATACATATTGGGGGAAAATAAACTCATCTTTATATACAACCAAGTTTCACATTTATTATTGTACAATGAATAATTATTTTATTAATAGCTATAATTACCATAGTTTTGCTGAAAGTTCTAACTTGGGAATTTACACAGGATTATTTATAACTATGCTTTTGAATAAAATGCTCCCACTACACATTTATCTTAAAGTATTAAAATTACCCTTTCAGACTTTCTGGGTTTTTTTTTCTTTAAAAAAATACGTAGTATAAATCGATGGCATAATAAAACACTTTTTGTTTTTACTCAGAAGCAATATAGAAAAATTGAAATAATTTCACTATCAAAGACCTGTGTATTTGGTTGCATTGGTTAAAGAAGCTAAGACATGCATGGGCCTACTGTGTTATAAGAGGTGGTAGCATTCAGAGGCTTCGCTGCATATAGAATGGCCTTTGGGGACCACAGGATATTTGGCAAAGAGGCATTGCATCCCAGTCATAGAATATGTACTCTCACAGTGAAGAAGGCCACAAAGGATCACTGCACAGGAAAAGTCAGTCCTCACTCGGACACCTGGGTTTCCACTGAGAAATAAAACGTCTTGCTACACCTTTCATTTCCCATGCTGTTCATGGCAGATTTTGTCCTGCACTGAGCTTTTCAGCTACAAATTTAACTGAAATGTGTATATCTGTGAGAGAGCAGTACTATTGGAGGATGGGAGCTGAGGATTCCTGCTGAGGACAGAGGTACATTTTCTAGCAGGTGTGGTCACAGGCAGCAGGCAGCAAAAGTCATATAAAAATCCAAGTGCAAGTGCCCCCCTCCTGCATTCTTGAGAGTTTTGGAGAAGCAGGGGTCTCAGCATATTTCAAGGGCAGGGCTTGTGCAGATTGGGGAGCCAATGACTGTGTCTACCCCCAGTTTTCTCCGCAGCCCCAGCTTCCCGTCATTCCTGATCCTTCCACATTGAGTTCTGCATGTGGAGTCTATACTGAACACCTATTAATGTGTCAGGCTCTTTGCTAAGAACCACAGATTCATAGATGGATAAGAGAAAAAGGCTGCCCGCGAGGATTTTACAGACTCATGTTGGAGGACTTGCACCCGGATTATTAGAGACCAGGAGGGTAACAGCCTTGGTGGAGGTGGGGAATTGCAAATGGCAGCTCAAGAAAGGGGCTGAAGAACTCAGCCAGGGAGAGGACAGGGCCATGGAAGTCTTCTTTCATTAATTGCCAGGGCTTCTCTGGAGGTTCCCCTGGTAGAGCCAACTTCCTGTCTCTACTCAGGAAAAATGTATCTCCACTGCCACTCCATCCTCATTCCACAGGCCCAGTGATGGCTGTGGTGCAGAGCTGATGGGACCTTCCTAATGACTAGATCACAGCAAATTAGACAGAGCTCCTTCCTAGGGTGACTGGGGGGAAATTGGGGGAGCACCCTGGAAGAGATTATGTCTGAGTTAAACACTGAAGAATAAGAGTTGGCCAGACAGGGAGAAAAGGAAGTTCATTCCAGAAAGAGGCATATCCATGCCTCTTTGGTCCAGAAAGTATGGCCGAAGTTCTGTTTCTCTATAAGGGAATGTTTGTTTTGATTCAGCAGGGATGGCTAAGGGTCAAACCTGGGAACTGTCTCAAAGAAAATAGTAATTTTAAGGGATATCACAGGAAAAACTGAATGGGATGAGGACACTGCCATCCTATGGGAAAAGGGGAAATGAGTTAGGGTTCCTATCTCTACCACAAGGGCAAGATGAGTTTCTATAACTCAGGGTTTTCAGAAGAAATGAGTGAGATAAATCCTTGTCCCCATGCCTGGGGATTCATCAGTCCTTTATAAATCTAGTTTCTTCTCTCCCTTACTCCTCTCCCAAACATCCTTTTTTCAGTAAATGTAGTGTGAAGACCACTTTTATATGTCAGTAAACATCCTGAGAAAACATACTGAAACTTTGTTAGAAAAAAGATATTGAATAGAGAAGAAAGATGTTGCTTGGTGTAATATGTTAGTTTTATTCTACTCATGGCCCTAAGCACTTCTTATTACAGACAAGAAAACAAATGGGTTTCTTCACTCTTGCCTAACTTTCATGTACATGACACATAAATAATGTAAAAAGGTGACTTCTGGGCGGGCTTGCTTTCTCTTTCACTCATTTCCCAGTACCTTTTCTGAATTCTAAGAATGTCATCTTATTATGAAAAAAAATACCACATTAACTAAGTTTTCAAGACAGGTAAAATCTGACCTGTAAGGCTAGTTAGAATACGTGTGGTGCTTACAACATTTGGACACTATTCTAACCTATTAACTTAACCTTAATTACAAGTCTATGAGTTAAGTCCTGTTATTATTCCCATTTTAAAGGTGAATCACAACAAATATGCTATGTAAGGTCACATGTCAAGTAGGCAGTACAGGCTGAACTTGAACCCAGGCAATAATGTTGAAGTGTCTATGCTTCTAAGTACTATTCTAAAGAAACATACGGTAGAGAAATCAACAGAGTGAGTGTTTCCAATGCCTCTTTCCTTCCCTCCAAACTCCTAACTTAAGGCTAGGTTTGAAATAAGTCATCTAACACTCCCCAAACACACTCTTGAAAATTAAGAGAACAGTGTGTGTAGGTATGTGTGTGTGCGTGTGCGTGTGCGCGTGTGTGTGTGTATGTGTGTGTGTGAAGGTACCTGTCTGTCCACTGAAGATGCAGATCCACTGAAGGCAACAACAAAGCAAACACATGCTCACCACTACCTTTGTTACCTCCCATGATTCTCACACACATCCTCAATGTGGACATCATCCTTCCCTCATTGCCAGTAGGGAAACTGAACACAGAGTGGCTCAGAGACTTCTCCAAGGTGATGGTTAAATGTGGCAGATCCGGAAGCTGAGTGCCAATGTCTACATAAAAAAGGAGACAGTATTATGAGAGTGTCTTTTTAACAGAAAGCATCACATTGGCCAAAAACAGATAGAATCAGGGAAGGCTTTCTGGAGGAGAGAGGACATGCACTGAGATTTGAAGAATGAGTGACATGAACTCACAATGAGGAGCAGCGGGAGCAAGGAGTGCCTGGCTTGCATGGGCAACACTGAGAAAAAGCCAGGGTCCCCACCATGGACAAGAAGCAGGGGTTGGTGCATGAGGAGGACAGGTAGGTAGGACCCAGCCATTCAGGGTCTTGTGGGATATGACAAGGATGCTAATCTGTGTACCAAAAGGAAAAGACAACCACGGCCGGGATGCAGAGTGTCTTGAATGGGGGTGGGGAGTCGGGTAAGGCAGAAAAGAGCAGATGTGCAATTAGCAGGAACAGGTTTGCACTTCTGAAAGCTGATTCTATAGGTAGAATAGCATAGTGGGACACCAGTTAGTAGGCTCAGTTCACATAGAACAGAGCAATGGCAAGGGATGTAAATGGAAATATTTAAGAAATTATCAAAATCAGCTGAACTTACTGAGAGAGGAGATGGCTGGCTAGAGAGAATGCAAGGCTCAAGATAGACCTCTGGCCGGGTGGACTGTAGCCTCCCTCATGTGAGGGGCAGCATAGTTTAGAACGACCCACCTGCCAAAAGACATGGGACGGATACATTTTAAAAGGTTCTGAGCAATATGCATGTATTTATATCCAAATATTTTCACACGCCCACCTACAGGCATTAAACAGATGAAAAGCATCATGACACCAGCACAATAAGATCTGGTAAGCTGCACATACAACATTAATAAAATGGACATGAAAGAGAAATCTCCACTCTTTCTAGATTCTCAATGGCTGATTCCTTAACTGTCCTGAAACCGAGGGGCAGGCAAGCACAAGAGCTCTAATTCCTCTGAGAAGTTAGTTTTTCCCTCTTTAATGCTTGATTCATTCCTGAGGCAGAAGAGCAAGTGGCATGCCAGCAATGGTAGACACCGTCCGAAATCATTCTCCATTTTAGACATGAGAAAACTGAGACTTGGGAAGCAGATTACACGTGACGAAGGCCACAGAGCATCGTTCTACACGATAGTTCTACTGAACTGTCATGGATCATGCAACTCAGTGAGTTCAGTGTCCTTTATAACTTCCTGTACCATTCATTGCAGGGCCAAGGCACCCCTGGGGATCAAATATTGTATCCTGACCCACTGACATTTGCATGAGATGCTTTCCTGAATGAGCTTTTGCTTCCTTATGGGGATATTTGGCAGATTCAGTAATGTTTTGGACGTGAACCAATGCTAATTCTAAAATCCTATCATTGAACTTACTCAAAATCATTATATTCTATTTTCTAAACTGTGATTTTATTTTTTTACATTCCCTCCTGTTCTTTTTATTTTAAATAATAGCAACTGTCTTTTGCTTAAGGTTACGATTTATATCAAAAGGAAGCTTTGATAGTTTATTCATTTGTGTGTATGTAAGTTGTGTGTGCATAAATGTCACTTTAAAAAAGTTCACCATTTACGAACGATTAGGAATGGAAACCAACATAGATCATGGATGCTGGATGATCCTATAGTTGACTCACACACAGAACTTCATATGATTTGTTTTCTTGCTTGCACTCTAATCTTAAAGAGAGCCTGGGAAATTAAAACTAAAAACTATGTGTCGGGAAAATGGCATGCAATTACATCGTATAACTTCAGGATTTCTCTCAAAGAGTTGAAAGAACAAAACTTAGACACTGTGATAACAAGACCTGCCTTACCTACAATACTGGAAGAGTGGAGTATTGAGGAAGGCCTTGGTCCAGGCATGGGGTGGCAGTCAGACTCTTTGGATTCCAGCCCTCATTATTTATGCCCAAACCATGTGGCTTAGGGTGAAATGCTGAAGTCTCTGAACTTAAGTTTTCTAGTTAGTAAAGCAGAATAATAATTGTATCTACTTTGTAGTGGTCTTAGGAGGATTAAATGAAAAAACGTAATGAAGTTTTCCGTGTGATTCTGGCATAAATGTTAAGTATGCTGAGGACGACAACGAATATACCTACAAAGCTGAGAAATGCTGCATGGCCAGCCTAGCCAGTGCTCCGCAGACAGAGGTAATTTGTGACCATGCTGTTGGAAAATCAGATTTCTCCATGTATCTGGGCCAAACAAACCCGGGTTTGTAATGGTATTCTGAATAATAGTTATTTCTGCAAAGAATACCTAGCTTCTATGCAGGCAGATGATGTGTTCTATAAGCCTCTCCTTTTTGCTCTGGTTTCCTATTCAATTGATTAGCCTCAGAAAAAGTATACAGTAAAATGTGTATAATTATTTAGCTGAGTGTATATTATACAAGATGGGGCAAATGTAGGTTTGTAGTTGTTCATATGGAATATAACACAATAATTAATAAATAATAATACTAGAATAAAGTCTGTCACATACTCACCACTGTAAACCTAATTTTGCCCCATCCTGTATACTCACATATAATGTACTTCATAGGCATATAAATATACACATATTTATATGTTTAAACTTTTCCATTAAGATCAGGAGGCATTCATTAATATGACAACTGGCATGAGACAAGTAGTTTTACAATGGGTACTGTCATGATACTACCTGGAAGATTTAGGTAAAAGAATGGTTTTGTGGAAATTCTCTGGGCTTTCAACTAAACATAGACCAAGCCAGATTCCAAGATTTGTTCTGTTTCCCTGGGAAAGTCATTTAACCTCTGTAATCCACCTCATTTCAAAAACTGGGGTCATATAACCTATTGTGTGGTTTTTGAAATAGATGACAGAATGGATAATACATCTCAAGCCCCAGGTGTATGCACAGAGCTCAAACAGTGTTGATGCCCAACCTTTTGGACTAAAAACACAGCATAAGGGATGCAAAACCAGTTGTCTTTTTAGCAAACTAATTAGCGAGTAGATCAATTTTGAAACGTACATAACACGAAAGCTCCCTGACCTGGGGGTCAGGAGTCCTGGGTTTTCATCCTGGCTCTGAGCAGTTGTGGTTCCAAGCAACTACCCACCTCACTGAGTAGAAAGCATATGGCATGAAACCTGTGTACCACAGCCCAGCTAGAACCGGTATTTTCAAAGTCCGTGTGTGACCCCAAGCAAGTTATGGGAAGGACACAGATCTCAGCTTGCATATCTCTAAAATAAACCAGTGACCTAAGTGACCTTGAGTCACTTAGTGCCCTTCCAGCTATGAAATGTACCCTTACTAACTCCTAATTTTAAAAATACTTCAAAATGAACCTCCCCTGCTTTTTCCTACATGTGTATTTTAACAAGGCTTGGAACGCAGGCAGCTGGAGGGAAGGGTGAGGGCAGGTGGCTCCTCTAGTGTCAGCGGCCACTTGAATCCTAAGTCAGGCAGGTGTTCTGTTAGAGGTAACTTGGAAGAGCTTGTGGTGGTTGTGCACCTTTTTAAAACAATTTGTTCTTTTGTCCTCAATGAAAAGAAATGCATGTCCGGCCGATGGCGGTCAGCCACCATGAGGAGATCCGTGTGTGGCTCACCGTCCCTTTCACATTTGCAGAGTCATTGCGCATTTTAATTGGGAGCCCTTACCCCCGTTACCCGCCCCCCCGGCTGCCCTCGCCACATACCTCACAGAAATGAATGATAGTGTGTCACAGAAGACACATGTCCTTGGTGAAAAGAACCAAGCAGATCTCAGAAATGAACTGATAGCCATAGAATAAATGGAATCCCAGAGGATTCCAATAAAATATCGTATTATGTATTGAGCCGATATAAACACCCTAATGCCAGTGGCTCAGTTTCCACATTTGCTATTCATAGAAGCGATCAGCGTTACCATTGAAGAGTCTTTTTCCATACCAGTTACGCTGTACACACATTATTCTGCACATGTGGAAATTTAGGTTTACAGAAGGAAAGGTATTTTACCGTGAGAATGGAGATTAAACTCTATGTGCCACTGTCTTTGCTTGATGGTGTTTACTCTTCAGCAAATTGTACAGTGCCTGATGTTCTGGCCACCATGTTGTCTATTTGATGAGGAAAATCTCTCTGAACAAAAGAGGGGGAAAAAAAAGGAATTAAGGGAGTAAAGGAAAACAAATAGCAATGGAAAAAAATTATAGAACCCAAAGAAAACTTATCTTGCCAATGCAAATGGAAGGAAAAAAGGAAGGAAGAAAGAAGGAAAGGAAGGATATAGAACAGAGGGCACAGAAAATTATTGCAGAAGAGCTGAGAGCCAAAAGGAAAGTCCTTGAGATGGGAATTTTGTGTGACAATGCAGAAGAGAAAAGAAGGAGCTGGGGGATTTGCGTGTATGCACATTAAAATCTAACAGCTTCCCTTAAGGAGTGCCTATTAGTGTCTCTTTTGATCAGTAAGTCAATGTTTCAACTGTGTTATCACTGCCTTCTTTGTGGCTTTTAATAATCATTCTTGAAATAGAAGCGCTTTGCAGACATATTGGGAGATGCTCTTCTGACTTGACCCCAAAGCTGTCCGTCTGTCTGTAAGCCAGGGTGTTTGTGCAAATTCAAAGCAAAGAAAGCAAGAATGGCAGTGACATCTTAGAGCAAATTAACTTATACAATGCCCCTGTCAATCTACCCTCTCCTCAAACTCTACTTTGTTGGTTTATACAAAACTCCATGTGACATTCATTGGGTTTGCTCTTTCCCAATGTTATTCCACCTCCTCCTAAGTGCTAGGGATAGATTAGTGCCATAGGAGATACAAGGAAAGATTCCACCACCCACCAGAATTATACCAATCTTATGGACTGCATGTGTCCTGCCCAAATTCCTGTTGAAGCCCTAAACCCCAGCATAATGGTATTGGGAGCTTGGGCCTTTGGGAGGTAATTAGGTTTAGATAAGGGTGGTGTCCTCATAATGAGATTACCGTCTTCACAGGAAGAGGAGGAGATAGGAGAGCCTGTCTCCTCTCTCTCCCTTCTCCGCTCTCTCTCTCCCTCTCCTGCCCTTCCCCTCCCATTCCCCAGGAAAGGCTCTGTGAGCACACAGCAAACAGGGACCATCCACAAGCCAAGGAAAGCGCCCTTACCACAACGCAAACCTTCTAGCACCTTGATCTTGGACTTCCTAGCCTTTAGAACTGTGAGGAATAAATATTTATTGTTTAAGCCACCCAGTGTGTGTTATTTTTCTTGTAGCAGCTCTAACTGACTAAGACAATACACAACGCTAGGCATGAAGGTAGCTATAAGCACCACGGCCAGGGAGCCAGACTGAGAACAGTAAGGATTTCCTAAGTGCTGTCTACCTGTGCTACCTTAGGGCAGGAAGAGTGGTTCCCCTTGAGTGGAGGAAATCAAGGAAGCTTCTTGGAGGAAGTGAGCTGGGTAGGATTCCTGAGAGCGAGCTTGGTGAAGCAGGCCACTGCAAGCTGAGGGAGGCATGCAAGCATAGTTGGCAAAAAACTTAATCTAATTGTCCAGTTTGGAATAATTTTTAGTGGCTATCTTAAGCACAACCCTGACATAAATCTTAAAAGTAAGTCCATGCTCCGCTGTGACCAGTTAGACGCATCTGCCGTGGTTACAGGACGGAAGAGGTATCTGTGTGAGCTGCCACCACCAAGGAGTTCAAAGAGTCTGGTGAACCAAGCACTGACTCTGGAGTTTGGGAAGGAGAAGTTTCACTCTGGCATATGAGAGATGGTTAGGAAAGAGAATTTGGGGCAGACGAAAAAGGCTGTACACATCAGGCTGAGGAAGTTATATGCTGTGAGACAATTATGCCCTCATACATTTGGTACTCACTATATCCTACATAAAAGTGCAGTGGGACAAACTTTGTTGGACTTAAGCTCATAGCTATTCCATCCATACATGTAGGCATGGTCCGTCATTGATCATTCCTCAAATGTTAATGATCCTTTCAGACATTTTATTTTCCCTACTACATATCACCTTGCCTACAGGGACCCTATGTGGTTCAAAGACGTGTTCCCGATTCCCAGATGTTCAGTAGGTGTAATAGTACAGACATTGGACATCTAGAAGATACTGAAGTGCGCTCTATGTCACAGCAGAGAGACTGTGGAGGGGCAGAGGCAGCAAAGGCTTGCTACAGGAGCTGCCTGCTTTGTTTTCTAGCTGGATCTTGGAGGTCAGCCATGTTTCTGGATGTGAAAACTACAAGGGAATGTGAAAGAGAAATTCTAGGCTAGAGAAATGAGTAACAATTTGGAGAAAGAAGAGACAACGGGGGCTGCTGTCTGCCTGCCTGGCAATACGGAGTCCTATGTTACAGTCGAATTGTATACACAGAACCCACTGACGCCTCTGACTGCATCCCGTGGTGCGTTTGTTGAACAGTTGTAAGCACCTGCTATTTGCAGGCCACTAGAGCAGGCTTTGTTACAACACAATAAAACTAATAATAATTCATAGAATTCAGAGGGCCTGTACTGGAGCCTAGGGCTCCAAAAAAAAGAAACTAACAATATGATAGGCAGAAAGATAGCAAGTCCAAACTGCACAGTCAAATAAAAAGCACATTTCCCAATGCTTGGCTTAGTTCGGGCCCTCCAATTTTCCGGCCTGGGTTTCTGCAGTGCAATACGATGGCTAAGGGTAGGATCTCTCAGCCCCGCTAGCTGTGTGATCGTGGGCAAGTTACTTAACCTCTCTGTACCTTATGCTTCTGGGCAGTCAATGAGTTAAAAGCACTTAGAGCAGTGCTATTTTATGTTTGCTGTTGTTTTGTTATTATTGCAGTTATTTTAAAACTGGTATTCCTGCCTTAGAAACTATAGGACTATATTTTTACATGGCTATCGTAGAGATGATAGATACGTCTATACTTCCTGGATATTTTTCAACCGAGGCTTGATAGATGAATGTCCAAATTTCTCAGTCTAACAGATAAGGCCTCCTGAGCTGGTCAATTTACCTTTCTGGGTGCATGACCCACCTTATATTCTCCTAAGTACCTATACTCCAGCCACACCTGACTACTTGGTAGAGAAGTTAAGTGACTTCCAAGGTTAGAGGGCTCCTGGGATATTCGGGGAGGTGGAGTGACACCTCCAAGGATACTCTGTAACTCGTAAGCCTTCACCATTCCTCTCAATCCATTCTGCTGCCGCTCTTGAGAGCTGTCATTGTACCAAGATCATGCATTCACATTGTCTGTCTCTGCTACTTGACTGAGCTTTCGAGGACATCTTGTTTCATTCATCTCTGAATGATCTGCACCTGGTACTAAGTGGGGTAACAACCTGGGAATTAAAGCCTGCTTGATGAAACTGAGCAGTCATGTACATGTATTTATATGTGCACTTATTTCTGTATTAAGGAGACAGTGACTTCTAGTGGGTTAATCAAACCAAAGAAATATTGTTACTGCTAAGTGCTCACATAATGCCTTCACTCTTAATGAGAAATGCTCATGGTGAAATTTGTAAAGGGAATGGCAAGCCAGACAGGGATGTCTGCTATCAGGGAGATGCCAGCCCTCACACATAGAGCGTGGACTCCAGCCCCTCTATTTACAATATCATTATGGAAAATGTCACTCAGAATTTCAGAACAATAGGAAGAGTTCTACTGCTTTGTTTTGTGTTTTTGATCTTATATATTAACATAAAAATATCATAACTGTGCACATGTGTGCAGTGAACATAGTTTTATCATGTATATTTCATGTTATTAGCTTTTTACTATGGTCTAATGAAAAAAGCGAGGCAAAGGTTATTTCTGCCAAATTACTAACAAAGAGCCTGAAGTTTGGGGAGTTTTAAGTGAGGGGTGGTAGAGTTGGTAACTGACTGCAGAAGAAGAAATAATGTGAAATCTGTATAGATATCAAGGTGGCATTGATAAAAGACCACTTTCATAAATTAGCATTCCCATCCTGACCAACTCAATCAGCAGGAACAAATTCCCAGGGCAGTAGAGAGGAGGACGGGGTGGTTCCTCTTCCAATTTATCAAGGAATGCCTCCCCAAACCTCATTTCTCAAAGACAAATGAATCAAAACAACATAGGAGCGCTAGCTGTTTTACTTTTTGAAGGTCCTCTACCTAGGAAGCAATAAGGACCGGAATATGTCCCAGGTTTTCTGACTCCAAACTTGTGCATTTCCAAAAATGCTTTCCAGAACTGTGGCCTTGAAAAGCCATGTGTCTGAGTGTGTTTTAAAATTGGGAATATTGGCAGGCATTCTCCAAATCCCAACGACCTAGCCATACCAAGCAAACCTAAGGATCAAAAGAAAGTCAGACAGTGTTCAGTTATTTCCTTTTCTATTTTTTCTTATCTCCTTTTCTACTTATTTTCTTTGTAAAGTGTTTCTTCCTTTTTTCCTGTTTCCTCACATGGAAGAGTGCTAGTCAGTAATTCAAACAAAGGGAAAACATAAATGATACTTCAGTATTAAGTCAGCATTAACTCCTGGGGGAATACAGTGATTTATATTCCCTTTCTTCAGCAATATTTGCTATAAAGCTACTGAAGATGATATTTAGAAGAAGTGGATGTTTTGCCACAATTTCACCTTTTAATCCTTAGAGCCTTTCCTTTATATCTATCAGCAGTTCATAAAGACTTTAACATTTTATGAGCAATATGTTGACTTCCCTTTACAGTGACAAGGAGAAAAAAAATAAAAATAAACTCTCATTGACGAGGACTACAATGTCTCCCCATATGAAACTGGGTAATAAACCAAATAAAACAGGAACAACAAAAAATGGAAGTCGGTTCTAGTTTTGTTGATTTTTTTTTCACATACCCTGCTCCAAATCTGTACATGGGAAAGTCCTTCCTGAGAAAAAGAAGAAACTCCAGCTAGATATTCATCAACCTATGCTGAGGATGTTAACCGAAGGTGGTGATCATTGTTTTGAAATATTCGCGTGGGAGGCAGGCAGCGATACAATAGGGCCTCACTGCTTGTTCCTGAACACGAAAAGCAGTTCTGCACTGTCCACTGGAATAGGTGATACTGTTTCCATTCTTCGTAACTCCCAGACCTGACATTTATCTCTTTAAGAGTTGATTTTATAGGAAATCAAAGTTGATAAATCTGAAACATTGGATATTGAATAAAAACTCTTAAGCTCAGGAGGAATATTTTACATGTATATATCTTCAAGTTTAAGGGGGCACTTGACTTGATAAATGTACTCTGAAAGGATGCTGATTTAATACAGTTTTTTTTTCCTCCCCTAGCTCTAATCATTTGAATAGTTTGTGTGAGTTTTCTTTTTTAAAAGTCTCTGCACCATCTGTGTGATGTAATTTTTTAATCAACTCCCTTCTCTGAAAGCGTAAACATTTGTTTTAAAAAGGAACTTATATCTATACCTAAAAATAAGAAAAATATTTTCAATTGCCATAAATACAAGATAAACTTGGAAATGAAATGAATGAATACAAAACACTTCTAACAAGGCACTTGGGGTATGCTTAAGGCTCTAAGCCCGAGGCGAGCATTCTGTTTAGAGAGATTGGCACTGGAAGGCAACTGAAGTGTCTTCTCTCTTGACATAATCAAAGGGTTGAAAGAGAATTGAAAAGTAAGTAACTTTCCCACTGTGAGATCCAATGGTATTTATTTTCCATGTCTGTGTTCCACCAGGTAGCACCATGGGGTACACATGCAGTGTGACAAACGCAAGGGTCTCCTAACAGGTTTGGAAAGCCAAAGGTGGAATTGCTTTCAGTTTCAACATCTTTAACTGAAAAATGGAGGTAATTATACCTGCATTTCCAAACAGCTGAGAGGGTTACATGGAAGAGCATTCTGTAAAAATGCCCCCATACACTTGTTGCTCAGTTAACTCTACTTTCTCTCAAACCTCAGTACACTGTGTCCTTTCATTCTGTCTATTCTACAAGCATTCAGGCTCCATTCATGTGAAGCCCACATATCCTTTCTTTACTCAGAAATCTTTTTTAACTTGTGTAAGTCACCCCTCATTTTTCTAGAATGCTCTGAGCCTTTGTAGTCCTGAGGAAATGACATCCAATATTGTGATAGCTTCCACACCTATATCTGCCTGTTCCATTAAAAGCTACACCAGCAAAATAAATAAGCAGAGAGACACATTGGCTGCAGCAGCGAGGACAACACCAGGTGTTAGGCTGGTGGCGTCAGACCAGACCATGGTTCAGCTGCCTTGGGTACCTGAGCTCTGGCTAAGAAAGAATTCAGAGACAAGACTCAAACTATAAGAGAAAGTTTGTGTAGAAAGTCACAGAGGTAGAAGAAGTGAACTGTAGAAGAAACAGGTTCAGGAAATGAGTTACAGAGACAAAAGGAGGGCCCTTGGCACTTAGGAGGAAAGAAGGTAAAGGTAATGTACCTGGAGTTGGAGAGATGAGGGAGAGCAATGGAAAGGCACAAGCGTGCTCCTGGGAGGGAGAGCGCCCCGGGTCCTCCGTCCTAAGGGCCTTTAAGGATGGAGATTTTTAGAGGAGGCCCCAGGAAGTATCTCAATAGAATATTCATCAGCTTTCCGGGTGTGAGCTTTCAGGGTCCTGCTCTCCACTCACTGGTCGGTGCCAGGGCAGGGGGTCATTCGCCGATGTAGCTGGTCCTGATGTTGGCCGTGGTGCTGCTTGCCTGGTTTTGCTGCTTTTCTAGGCCAGGAGCTGAAACACAACCGAGGCCTAGATGTAGCCGATGTGCGTCAGAACCTCATTGTCCTGGGGGCTTGATGCTTAAGGGCTGTTCTCCAGCCCCTTTGGACGTTCCCCCTCTCAGAGAATCTAAGCCACCTGACCAGCAACGCGCCAGGGGAAGAAAGGCCAAAGGAGGGTCCGAACCACATGACCAGTAATGTGAAAGGTCAAAGGATCTAAACCACATGGCCAGCGATATGCTAAGGGAGGAAAGCTCACCCTGGGGGTGAGGTCCTTGCTTGCCCAGTTTTGCCTGCTCTGCCCTGGTGACCTTCTATACCTGGTCCATCCTCCTTGCTCTGCTCATATCTGTCTCACTGCCTAATACAGACAGATACATTTAAAATAATATTAATAATATATTAAAATACAAGTTCACTACCTCTGAGTAGGGAAAGGGAGAAAGAGTTTGAGAGCTATAAGATTCTGTTCATAAAGGAGACTTTGAAATCACGTCATTTGGGTGTAAGATCTTGGGCGGGGGGAGGAATTTTCTTTCTTAAGGCAAAAACAGCTCTAAAGTCTCATTTGGCTCTTTTTAAAAGGCTTCTTGAACATCAGATATCTTTTCCAAAACACTTCATTGATTTAAGTGTACATTAATCAGAAAGGTACGGTTTCCATTTCCCTAGGAATACACATGGATTTTTACATCCAGATGTAAAATGCCTTCCCTGTTTTCCATCACTTCAAAATCTGAAAGGACACTTTAGGTGCTCAAGACTGACTCAATAGTGCCAAGTCTTGTCCTCGATTTTTGCAAAGCATGATGAGTGGTGATTTTGGCATGAGATTTCTTCGGCCCTCTCAATGAATGCTAAAGGAATGTGCATTCTTAGAATCGCTAATAGAAAAGAAGTAATTAATAAGCAACGTGACCTTGGTAACCTTGCTAGATTGTAGTGAGGCACAGCAGAAAAAGCCAACATGTGCCCGGATTGGTGTGTCTCAGTTGGTTGGGCGTCATCCCACAAAACAATAGGTTGCCTGGGTTGCAGGTTCGATCCCCAGTTGGGGTACATGAGAGACACAACCGATCAATGTTTCTCTCTCACATCGATGTTTCTCCCCTTTTCTTTCTCCTTCCCTTCCCCTCTCTCTAAAGATAAATATTTTTTTTTTTTTTAAAAGGAAGCCAGTGTATTCGAAGATCTCAGACAGGTCTCCTGGCTTCAACTCCGGCTAGCTATTTCCAGTTTCCTCATTTGAAAAATTAAGGTAATAGACACCATCCATTCATCTTGCAGCTTGCTGTGGGATAGAAATGAGATGGGAAATCAACAAAAATGTATGGAGCACCTCTTCTGTGCAACTGAAGATTTGAAAATAAATGAACAAAACATTTCTCTTGGATCATCAAGGTAAGTCCTCGCTCTGGAGGAAGAAGTCCACCTCCAGAGCGAGGATGCTGGGAAATCTGTCCCCAAGCTTCATCTTTGGAGTAAGGCTGCCTGTGTCTAAAGCTAAAGAGACAGTGCACCCTGCCTGTGCGGTCACTTACTTCCTGCATGTGAAACTGCTTTGTAAACACTGAGGCACCGACTTATGAGGCACTAAAGAGCAGACGAAGTCTCATTAATACTTGGTGTCATTATAATGATTATTTCCACGAGCATTACCACTCCATTATGCAAATCGCCATTTGGGATCTGAGTTATTTCTTGATATTCACTCTTAATTGTGTCAGTTGGAGGAATTTTTAATTTCTTTTCAATTGTTCAGCCTTTTAGTGTGTTATCTTCACTGTTCTATTTCTGTTCTGGGAGAGTGAGTTTCCTGGTTTTGTTTCTTTTTACCTTGTTTTGCCATTCTCTTTTCTCCCTCTCTCTTTTCCAGTGAAATCTGTTCCGCTTGTTGCGTTCCCCACACCAATCTACTGGGCCATCTGATTTTTCTAACTCCCAGTCTAGGTCTATTTCTGGCTGACTATTGACAACAATACCATAGTTATCTTTGCAGTCATATTCATTTGTTCATTATCTTAGATAATATAATTCCTCAGCATCAACTAAGTATCAGGCTTTGGGTGAGGTCTGGGATACACGGATAGGGATGTTACAGTCTCTGTTATTCAGGAGCTCAGAATCAATCTAGCTAGGGTGATAGGCAAATACACATAAGATGATAGACAGTGTGTTCAGTCTCATGCTGCAGATGTGTGCAAGGAGTAACAGGTATATAAATGGGGACATGGGTGAAGACTGGAGGTATAAGTCATATCTGTGATCCATCTGGAAAGATACAATGGCCACTATCCATTGAGAAATATCCTGAGAGAGGAAGAAAGTCATTTCTTTATGCTCAGGGTCTGTTCAACAAACTGATCCCCACTGTACCCCCAGAGTAGGAGTCAAAACTGGTGGCAACTCCAAGCAGTGTCTCAGGGGCCTTGGGCTCCTCTATAACTACCAGTAGTACAATGCATCTCCAAATCATTTATACACACACACACATACAGTGTGTATACATGTATATAAACTATGTTCTTTCTATGCAAATTCAGGTTCTAGGCAAGTCCCCAGAGGAGCCATACCTTCTTATAGCCTCTACCCAGGCATTTCTAGGTCCAGACTTCTTCCCCCAAGACCTTCCCTTGTGCAGGCTGGTCATGTACTAGTCTCCAAGGTCCATGCCTTCCAGATAATTGATAAATGAGACTTACCCAGCAGAGTTCATTGATGGGAAATGAGTGTGACAGGCTGCTTCTTCTTCAAAGCCCTCAGCTGGCCAAGGGCTCACCTATCACATCTTTTGAACATGAATATGAAGCCTAATGGCTCATCCTTAACTCTGACTGAATTCTAGCCCCCGCCTGACTAAAAACTGATACATAGCCTGCCTCACTAGAGAAGTAAGAGAGCTCTCCTTTCCAGAAGAATCTTGGCCTTCACCCTTTTTTTCCTCACTCATGCCTCGAGATCTTCTTATTTCTTCTCTTCATCATTAAATGCAAAATATTAATTCACGTATTTTTATCAGACCATGAGACCAAAGCTAGCTTCCTTTTAACACTAGCTGCTTTAAGCCTCTTATTAAGGGAGGGGGAAACGGGAGCAAACAGAATAAGAAAAAGCACAATTTTAATCTTCAGGAAGGAATGCCATTGTGTATGCAAGGTATGAGCTGTTGAGAAAGTGATGCTTTGAAGGCGAAAGGCTGGTTTGCCTGGAGCTCAGGCTGTGGTGGAGAACAGTGGGCGATACCACTTCCAGGGCTGACCGACGTCTGACTCAATGCCTTCTGTGGCCATGGGACAGGATTATACAATCAAGAGGAGCAGCCTCACTGTAGGGATTTCTCCAAAGATCTATTTTCTGGCCAACTGTTCTTTTTCAGGTGGGTATTGATGAATTCATCTGAGGAGAAACTAACATACATTGAAAACTAGACTTTGTTTCTTTTGTTTCATCTTTTAATTGAAAAACCCCTATGAGTTAAACAATCCAATCGAGCCTACAATACTTTATCTGCAAAGAATGGATAAGACTCAGGATGGCTATCAAACTGGTTCATCAGTTAGCCGGTTCTAATTTACAGAACAAGTAATGTGTTCAGCCAGGACTTGAAGCCACATATGCATGACTCCATGTGCTTTGTTTTTCCTTGCAGGCATCATGCCTCCTAAACCCAAATAAGGAAGTAAAGATTTTCAAAAGACATTTAGGCCCTGTCTGGTGTGGCTCAGTGGATTGAGTGCCAGCTTGTGAACGAAAGGTCACTGGTTCAATTCCCAGTCAGGGCACATGCCTGGGTTGGGCGCCAGGTCCCTGGTTGGGGGCTCGTGAGAGGCAACCACACATTGACGTTTTTCTCCCTCTCTTTCTCCCTCCTTTCTCCTCTCTCTAAGGAGAGGATGATGTTTAGGAGAAAGGTTTATTTTGGCTGGGGCCTACTGGATAAATAGACTGTGCTATGAAATGAGAGTGGAGAGATGAACAGAGGCCTAGTTGGGACTCAGAGAAATAAAATACCTTTCTCTTCATAATTTCTTCCTCTGAAAAATTAGTAAGTTATTGTGGAGAATAAATGAGATAACATATACCAGTCAATCCCTGGAGAGCCTAGCAGAGTATTAAACATTCCGTAATAAGAATATCTACAATGGCTAGAGCCATTTATCATCACATTTTATTCCAGGAAAGTAATCATATGTCTTATGTAATTTCAGGGAAGAATACAACCTGGTGAAAAATAAGGTGTTCCCTGCTCAGGCACAATGAGATAATTTTGGGGAAGAAAGCCAGAATAGCATTATGCAGAAAAGAAGAAGGGCAACATTCAGCAGGCTTCATCATTTTGGCAAGCCACGTGCAATTTGTCTGTTGCTGCTTTTGGAGAATGTAGGAGTCAGTCTTGCCCGTCTCCATTTGAAAGGAGTGGTTTCTATTTGGGTTTCCTATGGGAAGATCACAGAAAACATTCGGGGGGACATCAGAACATATAATGGCAAATTATTTTTTTCTGATGTTGTCTTCCTCCAATTTCCCAGTAACCCTCACTCCAAAATATGCAGCACACAAGTTTGCTTTGAGGAATCTCCAGGGCTGCATTAGTGAGTCAGACTTCGAGTACTGAAATAATTCAACCAAGACAGGACATATTAGACTGAGCAGATACTAGATGCAGGGAATAAATGTAATCTCACCAGCCAATGAAAGAAGACCTTTTCTATACTGCATGAATTTGGATCTGAGTGCCTGAATTACGTTTTTTCTTCTCCCTCCCCCCTTCTCCCACCCCATTCTTCTGACTTCATATTTTGAAAACTACTCACGTTGTTAGCTTAATGTGTTTTCACTGGGCTGTATTTGCAGGGACAAATGACAACCTGACCTATAACGACCTCGGATCTGGTCCTGGTTTTTTTTTTGGTTTTTCCCAAGAGTTAGTTATGTTACCTTAGGCTCAGAAATCAAAAGCCTTACCCAATTCTTTTTCTATGAAATGAAGAGGTTGAACTAGACGATCTCTAAGGACCCTTTTGGCTCTAAAAGCTTGTAACTCTATAACACCAAGGAAATAATACATCATCTTCTCTCCTCACACGATTATTGCAAGGGTCAAATAAGAGAGAGGATGTACTTGGAAGTATATGAAGGGCTCTACAGATCTAAACAGTAATAGCAGAAGTCCGCCTTCACCTTGGACTCCAGCGCCTAGGAGTTAGACAAGACCTTGGAGTCCATATGGTTTCATATTTTCGAATGGTCTCCACAATGGTGTTTCTTATGCTGAATCAGAATCACCTTGTTTGTTTTTTAAAAAATATACATTCTCCTCAGAGTTTGATCTAGTTGGTTAACCATGGAATCAGGTCCATATTTATAAAAACACATGCAATTAAGAAATTCTGATTCTGTTTGGGAACACATAATGTTTAGTTCACTTTGAAAAGTATGTTAAAATAGTTACTAGAATTTTAATTTTGAGAGGTAGTATAACAGATTATGTTTAATGTTGGAAATGTTGAGTCTAAACTGCACACTTTAACCTATTAACTGTGTATCCTTAAGCAGACCACTTAACTTCTCTGAGCCTCAGTTTTCCTATACTTTAAAGAATACTAACAATAGCCTTTCCATCCATAGCACCTCAATAAATAAAGAGGCACTATATGTAAACAGTGTATTATAATGTAAGCTTGCCTCCCTCTTGACTTACCCTTTAAAACTTCATAGCTATAATGCAACTGGCAAAACCAATGCTGCACAGTAATCATATTATTAGCAAATAAATCTCTCAGTTGCATAACAGGTGTTTAGATATTCTCCCACCTGAATGGTTGCCAATGCATAAGTTTGTTTACAGGTATCTCCTTGTCTCTCAGAGACTAAGTGTTTAGTGGGTGGCATTTGGGTGAGTAAAATTACCTTCTGTTCTTGTTAGCTTGTTTTATAATTTAGGGAGATATGCCCAAATGCATGTCTTATAGGAATTTTGTCATACTATTTAGCTATATTTATTCACAAACAGACATTTTCCTTCTCCAAATATTCTTTCTCATTTCTGACCGTTCTGCGTCTCTTGAGCAAATCCATTATTTACAATAAAGTTGTTTTAACAGCCTGTTTATGAAAATACAGATCCTGGCCATAGTTCCCCTCTGAACTACCAAAGAAAATTTGAAATGCTGTTAGTAGATACAAGATGAAAGGCGGGTTCAACTGTCTATCAAACTGTATCTGAGGAACTGAAATTTGTTCTAAACCTCCATTAGGCCTCATACCACCCCCCTGAGGCAAGACGGAAGTATTAGGCAGTTTTATGGAGACACTAGCTGAAAACACACGGAGAGGTTAATCAATTTGCATCAAATGTCTTCTAGCTGGGCGGCGATGAGTTAGGAACAAAACGGAATTTCTTCCTAGGGAGCAACTTACCTTCTTTTGATTTGCCTGATTACTGGAGTGTATGAAACTTCTGGAAAATGATGATGAATGTTCAAAAGAAACCCCTGAGAAAGGATTAGCGCGTTTGTTTCCCAGTTTAGTCAATGAGTGATTTGTTTTTCATGCAAAAGCAACAGCACCTTTTTTGTTTTGCCAAACACTTCTGTGGAAATGACCCCTTTGAGGAAGGAGAGAAGGAAAACGCCGAGCGCTTCAAGCCTTAAGATAGAGATTGGCAGGGTCTTTCTTTTTCTCTCCACCTCCTTGCACGCAGCAACCTGTGCATGTATTGCACGCTAGAGGGCACTTGAGGTAGCAGAAAAAAAACGCCTCCGCGGCCACCTCAACGGGACCCGTTGCCGAGGCAGGCAGCGGAGGCATCCGAAAAGCCGGCCCGGGTTTCACACGGCAGCCTATCTTTAATAATTGAGCAAACAAAAAACTCCTTAGACAGCATTATGCCGCTTGGACTAATAAAGAAATTCTGTTCACATTCTCGGGACTGCAATTTCCTTTCAATTTCTTGGAGCATTTGTCGAATGCCTACCTCGCAGTCTTCGCTCGAATCACCAACTTGATAACAACTGATCAGAGCCGTAAACTCTATTTTAGGCCTAATAAGGGGTGTCGATGGGGCTTTTTCCAGCCACGCGTCTGTACGCCCCTAGCTGTGTGTAATGAGACACAAGTATACGCGTGCACATTTCAAAGGCTGGCGATCGGCTAAATCAACGTAAGGTCAATTAGATTGAATTATTAGGTTTTAATACTGATTACATACAGTCTGATACGTGAAACTTATAGTATTTCAGGGGAATGGGAGAAAAGGATCCCCTTCATTCCTCTTTCTCTTTCTTGTTACATATATTTTTTAAAAAGCACAATGTGAACTATTTTTCTTTCTTTCTTCTTCATGGCTCCCATGTTAAAAACAAGAGGGGTCTGAAATTTTAATCAAATTGCTCTTCTCTTTCTGAAAAAAGAAAGTGAAAATGCTAAGTGAGTGGTCCACCAAACCTGGGCTGGCTGATTTGATGGCTTTGTACCAGGCCCCTTAAATGTATCTACTGCACCCCCTCCCATCCACCCCTCAGTTTCTGTTTAGAAGCTGAATTGGAGCTTATCTCTTTTCTAGCACCTGGGAAGATGGGAGATAATGCCATTTTAAAAACCTTCTCCGAAATGCTCTCAGCACAGATGTGGTTTTCACAACAGCGTTTACACCTCCATTTACTGAAAATATAATGGCCAGCTCCAGATTAGTAATTACAGCCAATATTAAGAGATCCGGGCCTAATTTCAGGGAGAGCTAAAACCAGCAGCCACGAAATGTAGAGCATCGCAGTCTGAATAGTAAGCTCACTGATATTTTCAGCCTAAGGAGCCATAACCATGTACAAAAAAATCAGTTTAGTCTTTCAAATCCAATATTAAACTTGATAATCACGTGATAAAGTTCGTGTGCATATGCTTTCTTTTATTATTTTATTTTATTTTCTTAAAGATAGTATTCTGTTTCAGAATATTCTAGGACAAAAACAATAAGTACTAATATAAAATACCACTTTATTTTTCTCATAGATATATAGATAGATATCACCAGGAAAAAAAACAAACAAACAAGTAATACCTAAAACAGTAGTTCTTAAAGTTTAGCAAGCAACAGGGTCCCGTGGAGCATTTGTTAAAAATTCAGATTCCTGAGCCCCACCCAGATCCAAGGCAAGAGAATTTGAATTTCTAGCAAATCCCCTGAGGATAAGGAGGCAGGACCTGGGCCAAGCTTGAGACCCACTGGGATTACTCACATTCATGGAACTGGAGCAGCATCATATTTGTTCATGAATTAAAAAAAAAAAAAAAAAAAAAACTGGTTTAAAACAAACTCTAAAACTTAAAAAAAAAAGTTCCTAAATTTATTCAAATATCGACAAACTTCTTTAGGCTGCTTTCTGAATTTTTTTTCATCTTTATAATATTGGAATTAAAAATAAAATTTTTAACTTTTTTTTGTCTAATGCTACAGTTGCTATATATTACTTAGTCATCCCCCCCACAAAAAAGGACATGGTGGCATTTTAGATTTCTTTATTAGGATTCCATAACATAAAATATAAGAAAAGGACTCTGAATTTCCCTAAAATAGTACACGTTAACCAGTGCAACATTTATGTTTTGGTCATCTTTGTATTTTACCTTCTTAAAGTTTTTATTTTAACTCTTATTTTCAAATGCCCTTGGCAGGTATCACATTGTGAAAGCCCTTCGTTCACAGAATTCAGACTCAACTTTTTACTTTTAGGAGCTATTCCATGAATGAATGAATGAATGAATGAATGAGTGAGTGAGTAAGTTACTCTAAATTTAAAAGCAACTAGTAAGTCTGAAAGTTCTCAGTAATCATACCATGGTAAACACATTTTATTTTTGTTTTGGTATTTTTTAAGATTATTTTAGTCTCTAAGAATGCCCTGAAGAATGAAAAGAACAAAATTGGAAGTCCAAGGCAGCAAATATTCATTAAGCTCTATTCTACCACTCCCTGCTCAACCTCCAGAAGGTGGAGTCTCCCTACCACCTCTATACCTTCCAGGCCTCTGCTTCCTGTAAGTCATCTGATTCCTTACTCTCCGACAAGGCACTCACTTCACTTACTGTCTCCCTCAGTCAAAATGAAAGCAAAAGTCCCGCCCATAATGAAAAAGTTCAGTGTCTTTTACTACATGGGGTCTCTCTCCATCTCATCCAATTGCTGAAGACTCCTCTGCAAAATTGTCTCCCTGTCACCAAAACCCAGGCTGGGGAACTCCTGCCTCATCCTACTCTGTGCATCAGTCAGCCAAGGGTATTCTGCATGCAGCCTCCTCTACCCCACCCCAACTCTTTATCAGATTGTACTCCTACCCATTCAGGTAACCCCTTTTGCTCCCCTCAAATGCTCCTCAACACATGCAATTGCAGTGTCCATTCCAAAAAGCCTATGTAACACAACCCTCTTCCTGCTGGAAGTCTGTAACACTGGAAAGGATGTTGAAAAGAAAACACTTTCTTAAGGAGTTAGGCTCTCACCATTGTGACATTACACTGCATCTTATTAGGAGTGGGTGGAATCATTAAAGAGGCAAATGCCTTGTCTTTCAGCATCCCTGATTATTTTAAAAATATCCTTGTAGGGCTTTATAACATTACCTTAATCCTCTTTCACACTGCTTAATCATCCAGACCTCTCCTTAGAATCAGGAGGAAATGAGTAGGAAATTCCTACTTCAGTGCATTGAACAGAGATCACCAGGGTAGAGAGAGGGGGCTACGGTGAATTCTAGTTGGCCAAAAGTCAATGACCATGGCTGCAACCGCTCTCAGAGCACATGAGGACAAGGTGAATCAGAATGTACTCATCCTAACCCCAGGCACTGAAAGCCATTGGATTCTGACTCTCTTCACTTTGTCAAAGTAGTTTTCTTTTTCCCCCTTAAGAAAATGAAACTTGAGGATATTATCTATCTCTACCATTCTGGCTTCCTTTTGGGATGAGTAAGTTATTTGCGAATACACAAGCCTTCAGTAACGCACAAGCTTTTCTTTAGTTCTCATTGATGTAAGAAGGTGCCCCAAGGAAAGGTTCAGACCATTTGTTTAATGTGAAAATGAGAGCCTCTGGAGGAGGGGAGGTTGGGGGGGGGGGGTGCAGGGGCAGGCAGATGGGGACAGCTGCAAAAGTATCAACAATAGAACAAAAGAAATAATAATAATAAAGTGAAAGTGAATGCTTGGAAATGCAGTCCAACCCAAGATGGGAGTTATTTCTTTGTCCACTTGGGACTGCCTGGTCTAGCAGCAGTTATACTGTGATTGAGGTGTGACTGCAGATGTTCTGTTTTCAAGACAGAATTAGCCAGTTTCTGAATACCGTCTGAGCACACAGAGCCTGAGAAAAGAACAAGCAGTTATTTAGTGACTTTCTGGGGAGAAGAAATACCTCCTGGTTCTCTTCAGCTCTCCCTCTCCGAAAAAGACTCACTGAGTTTCTTGCCCATGGCAGCTAGAATATGAAACAGACAGATATTAGACGGAGAGTCAATATTCTTTTCAACATTTCACAATGGGATGTTAGATGCAGCACACACACACACACACACACACAAATGTCACATCTGCATATATATTATAAGCATATTGTGTCTATTTTCTCATTCTGCTCACTCTGTCTCATTAATTTGAGTCAGACAGTACAAGCTCTGCAGACCTGGTGTCTGATCCTCTGCCCCGTTTCCTCCATCTGTTTGGGCTCTGTCCCCAGATGGTAGAACCCTGCCTCAGAACGCACAGGGAATGGACTAAATTGGCTCTTCTATAGAGGGAGTTACACAGAAAAGTAAGGATTACTTTATCTCCTTTTTTCTTTGTACTAATTTTATTAATCGATGATCCCAGTGGATGATAATAACATTTCCACGTTTTGGCCTCAGTGATAAGAAGAAAAGAAAATGGACCGCCTAATTTACGATCCCTTCTCCTTACACCGAGTCTCCCCGAGGAGGGCCGTTTCTCAGGATCAGAGCGAAGTCCATCCGAGGACTTGAAGGAGCTACAGACAGGGCATCGCTGGGCGGAGGCTGAGGAGCTGCACGCATGCTGCCTCCGCAGAAATCTGGAGGCAGGGAAGACCTTTAGCGATGTCTCCCTTTTTTCCCAAGCAAGTTCTGCTCTCCGTTCCACACCGTATTGCGCACCCCTCTGCTCTCCTTCATCTCCTCTCCCCAAGGGAGTAGAAGCCTGGGAACATCAGGAATGCGCTTCACCCTCAAGACCGCGGCACGCGCGGCCTCTACACCTGTATCGCCTAAGTAGACCGCAGCGGTCTTACAAACACCCCACTCCGTCCGTAACAAGCTCTTGGAATATCGAGGAGAGAAGCTGCCGAAGCGACCCCCCTGCCCTGTGCGCCCTCTACCTCCCCCGAACCCCGCCGGGAAAACTGTTGCGGGTCATTGAGACGCTTTTCAAGCTAACGCCAGCCCCAAAGCCCAGGTAAGCCTCGAGAGAGCACGCTCTCGGGTACCTCCTCCGCATCCTTTTAGCACCTGCCAGCCCTCTTAGCCGGGAGCTTGGCCCTCCGCGGGCTACGCGCACCGCACGGAAGGGCGCATCTCCACCCACCGCCTCCTCTGGCGGCGGAGACGCGCGGGGCGTGCTTGGTCGCGAGGAGCTAAAAGTTGTGCGCCCACTTGGTAGGGGGAGAGGCAAGGAGCCGCGAGTGAAGGGGGAAGGCTGGGAGGGGGCGGGGAGGGGGACTGCTTACACGAAATTCCAAGTGGTAGACCTGCCTCTGCGCTCTGCCCAATGAGATCCGTCAGGGGAGGCACCCGGTTCACTTTTCCACATCACTTCACAGTTACATTTGGCAGGCAGGCGGGCTCGCACGCCGGAGCGCTCAGCCCAGAATTAGTGGATTTATTTGGAATCTCCCTGCCTCCTCGAAGCTCGTCCACTGTCGCCGGTTTGCGCACAGACGGTAGCGTCCACCCAGCCGCTCCATTTGGGGCTGCGGACACCCAGAGCCCAGCCCGCCCGCCCTGCGTCTCCGCGCCAAGCTCCGCAGCTCCTAGAGGCATGAACGGAATCCGGAGGCGCCTGCCCAGCGCGCGGGGACCGTTCGGTGCTGGCCGCCCTCGGGAGCCAACCCCGAGTCCCTCCAGCCATTTGTGAACCAAGAGGCTTGAAATTCGCCCGCGCGGAGGCAGCCCCACAAGAGTAAGTGTTCCCCTAGTCCCCCGTTTTTCTCGATGCCCCGAGGACCCAGAAGGGACCGCTCCTTTTTAGGAATTCCCGTGCCCCTTCGGACACCTTGCGCGCCTTCTTCCGCTCAGATGGTGGATGCGGATTCCCAGTCCAGGCGCCGGGCTGTGCTGCGTCTTCTTTCCTGATCTGCACGGCCGCCTGGGCGCCTCCGGTTTTGCCTGACGATTTTTGCAAACCGCTGTGACAGTCGATCCTCGGGATTGGCAGGCAGGCTTTGCCCCTCCAGTTTTCCTGCCGGTCTCCCTCCTTTTGGTCGCCGGGCGATTCCGCCGCCCCGCGACCCAGGCAGGCGCAGCTGCAGCCGCGCGCCTTCACTGCGGGGGCTGCGTGGTGAATGGGAAGCACCTGCCGCTGTGGTGAGGCCGGTGCGAGCCGGCGAGGAGAGGAGGGAAGGGGCCTGGGTTGCCCTCTCTCTGGTTTGCTGCATCTCTCCACCCCCGAGGAGAGGGAGGGCGACCCCCCGGCGGTGGGGCTGCGGATCACGACTCAGCAGCCAGAGCCTCAGCGCCAGGCTTTCCCACAAGTGGCTGCTCCAGCTTGGGAGGCGCGGTTCCGGCAGCAAACTTGCGGGATCCCGCGCCGCCCCGCGGCTCTGCCATCGCCAACACGCTGCCCCGCACCCAGGCAGGACCCCCAAGCAGGACCCCTAGGCAATGCCCTTTCTCAGGCGGCGAGACTGAGCTTGCAGAGGCCCCCGGAGCCGGGGACTCCTCGGTCCCCCAACCCCCTCCTGGCGCCTGCAGAGCCTCCAGCTGTGCTTTCTGTCATCTCACCAGTCCTCCCTGCTGACCCGGGAGCGGGGGACGGTGCTGGGGGGTGGCGGGCCTCGCCCCTCGCAGGACCGGAGGAAGAGGGGGCTCGCGCCTGGGTTCTGCCAGCGCGTAACAGGTTCCTAAGGGACCTACCCCTGTCCTCTCAGGCTTCAGCCGAGGCTGGGAGACAGTGAAAACCTGCCGCCGCCAACGGTGATGCCAACAGGTATCCCCATTTTCCTCCGCCTTTTCCCTCCCCGAGACCAAAGCCTTCTCCTCCCCAATCTGGCCGCAACCTCAAAGTTTCCTGGTCGCCAACCCTTCCCCGCAGGCACAGAACCGGCGGCAAGTCCAGGACTAGCCTTTTGCTTCCGCGAGCGGAGATGGCAGCTGTTTGCTTGGGTTGCTAAATGTAAGAAATCAAACAACATTAATTGTTTATTGTTGCAAACGCACAACATTAGTCTGCAATGGAGAGTCGGGCTGGCAGCTGCTCACTTTCGCTCCAGTTAAAGGCTGGAGCTTGTAATCGGGCGAGCGGGAGGGAGACAAGGACCTTTCAACTTTACCATCCTTTCCTGAAGATTCCACAAGAGTTTCCTCTTTAAGAGGCATGAGCCGGCAGCCCCTTAGCGCGCCGGGGCTGCGAAAGACATCAGCCGGCTGCCTTCCTCCCCCGGCGTCCCTGGACTTGCGGGCTGACAATGGAAAGGAGGGGCCGCGGGAGAAGGTAGGCAAGAGCCCTGGGAGCGCCGCCCTCTCCGGCTCCGAAAGGTCGCCAAGCCCAGAGGAGGGACTGGGTTTGGCCGGGGCCCCTTGGAAGCGCCTGTCCTGTTTCCAACACTCCTGACAGCCATCTCCATGGTTGACAGCCCTCCCTGGGCTATCACCTCCGGCTCCATTATAGGCGCTTTTCAACTGGAAAACTATATGTGGGAAAGAGATATTTATGTAAGATCGGAGAGTGGGATTTTCCATCCATTCAGCCTCGCCGCTGTACCTCGCTGCATGCAAAATGAGCCCTGTCGTTCACGCCAAACACCACTGAGATTCCTGGCTGGCTACTGCCTCGGCTGCCGTGCCCACTTTTGGGGGGTTTTATCTGGAGAGAGAGAGAGAGAGAGATAGTGTGTTTGTGTGTGTGTGTGTGTGTGTGTGTGTGTGTGTGAGAGAGAGAGAGAGAGAGAGAGAGGTGGGGGGAGATTTCTCTAATGAAAGACCTGATACCATTGAAGAACGTTCTCTGCGAGTTACATTCCCCCCCCCCCCCCCACCCCCCCCAGAAGGGAGTTCTCCATAGTCATCATGTCCAGACATGTTTTTCCACTTTCCTGAGCTCTGTGGTTGCAACAAAGTGCAGGGCTAGCTCTCTTATCCAACGCGAGCACTGGCAATGGTATTCCTTCATTCTACCTGGGCCCGTTTGGAGCGCGTGGTCACAGAGCCCTCCTTGCTGGAGCAGTTGCGGGATTTTACGTCACTTTGGATGGATTATTTTCCGGTCTCTGAAGAAGGCTTAGAATTGAGAGGATCTGTTGTGAGAACAGGGAAGAGCCTCCCCAGCAACCCTGAGGGTCCGTCGCTTCCTTCAGGGTTGTTCGGTGGCTGTCCTGTGCCTCCGCACCCCCTGCAGGGGTGTCAGGGTGTCCCGAGACTGTCACAGATAGGCCAGATGTTTTGGAGATGCAGGCTCATGTTTTCTGAAATCTGCAGAAACGCTGTCCTCCAAACTTTCAAACCTTTCTCCCCTGTAACATGGATCTTATATTTCCAATGATTACTATCAAAGATCAGTTTTTCATTTTAACAATTGACAATCTCCTAAAACTCTCAAGACTCTGGATAGGTACGTCTCCCCACCCAAGACCCTAGACTTTTGGGGCTACATTTCTGGTACCTGGGATGCGTTTCGAGAGTTCTCGATGGGGTCATGAATTTCGCTGCAGCCCTCACTAGAAGCGCAGCTCTGCGTGCCTGCTCTGCACATATCAACCCTAAACGGAAGTCTTTAACCTGAAAAATAACTTTATTGGAGTATTATGCACAACTCCAGTCAAGGCGGCAGTCATCCAAAGCAACCCCTTAATTAACAATGAACACTCTTTCAGTAGCCAATGGTCATATGCTGGATGAAAAACAAAAAGCAAACAACAAACAAAACCCATAAGATGTGTTCAGCATGATTTCTATAAACCACTTGAGAAAGCATTTTTAGACTGTTAAATTAATATAGTCCTGATGCAACATTTCCTTGTAAACTAGGTAAGATCTGGTACTCCTGATTCCCAGGGAGCATGAGATTGTTGGAGCAAAACAAGGAAACTCCAAAGAATGAGGGAGTAATGATTCTATTCAAGAAATTGTACCTCTGGGCTTTGCTTTCTAGGTTCCTTTCACTGTTTATTGGTGAGGAAAAAGAACAAGTACATATAGGAAAGTTAGACTCCACATTTCATCAGCTGTTCAGAAAAACTTACTAAATACTTCAAAGAAAAATAATATTCTTTATTTTTCTACTCAAGGTGGCATGCTTTATGTTTTATCAACATTCCAATTTGAGCAAATTTTCCATGCAAAAACCAGAAGCTTTTCATGGGTAAAATAACATTCCATTTATATTATCAACAACACTTTTCTGGCCCATCAGCAGTTTCATGTTTGACAAATCCAGAAACAAATAGAATCAGAACAACCTTTTAATTATTGATGCAATGTAAGGTTCCAAGACTTTCTTGTGAAAATACTGTACTCAGTGGTGCTGCTCGTTTCAGTCACTTTATATTTCTTACAATATTCAGAGGAGCAGAAAAAAATGCAGATTTCAGCACTGTTGGCATTGACAGCTGAAACGGACTAACTTTGCTTTGTAGTTGAGGAAGAGGCTCCTAACTTTGGTGTGTTATACATCTCCAGCGGAGCGTGGAAGGAAACCGCAGCTGGTTCTTGTGCATGCACGCACACACAGATACAGCTTCCAGAAACCCTGAAAACATGCCCAGATAACTAACTCATTTATTGGTTCAAGTATGAGATTTTTTTTTTTAATCATGGTCCTTTTGCCATTTCATCTGCCTTCGATTGTTTGATTTGTCCTCCTGGCTCTTGAATTTGTATAGTGACCAATCTATTTCAAATCAATGTATCTGTTTGTGGTGTGGGGATCACAGCAGTGTATACATTTGTGAAATAGAATAATATTTTGATGTGCCAAGGCTGTTAATCTGATTACTGTGGTTTAATGAACCCAGGAGCTCTAAGATTGGCTCTCTCTCATTTCATTCCCATGGAAGTTGTGAGAACCAATAGATTCCTGTTGAACTATCGGTTCCTGCCTCTGGAACCTGCTTCAGATATAACCATGAGGAGAATATTAGTTGAACCTGGCAACTTCAAAAGGTCAGAAAAAAATGAGTTCAAGCAATGCCCTGTAGCTGCCTCTCCCAAGTGTTGCCGCAAACTGTATCTCCCTCCCCACTTCATGGCAAAGCACCCAGGCCAATACAGTCCCTTGTTCCTATCATATCCTAAGTTTTATTTCCCGAGTTTCATGTATATGCTATTCCCGATCATAAATATCATCACCTTCTTGCTTTTAGAAGTCTTTTCCTTTAAGTTTTATTAGTAAGCAGAATATATAGGTCTGATTTTCGGGTATCTCTTTAGAAAAGCATCATCAAAGAATAATATTTGTATTTAGAACCTTTGAACCCTTTCCTTGCCTGCCTTTGCTGCCAGAGACAACTGCAAATGTTAGCATGATGGTTAAGGGTGAAGCACAGAGTTAGTGCTCAGTCAATGTGTATTTGATGCATTCACAATTAGCAAAGACGGTGCATTCTCAGTAAAGGGGAGGAGAGGGCAGGATACGATCATATTGAAAGTCCACTATTGTGATGATCAACGTCAGCTTGCTCTACAGAAGTTTCGTGAATTGTCCTGAGTTTATTTTTAGGCAGAGCATCTCTCTCTTTTTCTAAAAAAGTCAATTTTATTCACGTTTTACAAAGCATATTTTTTCCTCCTTTGAAGTCATTTTTAAATGACACGGGGATATAAAAGTGACATGAGTCAGCTTTGTAACAGTGAGAATGCCTCCAAGACTAGGCTTGCATCAAGCATGCTACTAAACTGTATGTGATGCAAGGTTATATTTCATTGGGAAAAGATGCTCGAATTTTGGAAGCGTTCCACGTGTAACAGTGTCCACACTGTTTCCTTGCTGAGGATGTATAAAAAAACTACCGAGAGAAACATCTTATCTCCTTTCTTTGTTCACTTTTTCTTTTTTTTCTTTAATATATTTTGTATTTAAATGGAACAGTTCATATTACGCTCATGTGAACTGCAAGTCCGAGTGTCTTAGAAGACAATTCTATTCTCCTGTATATTGCTGTTAATCAGCAAAGTACCTGGCCCTCACGTATACACACAGGGGAAAAAATATATATATATATTTTTTATAAATATACATATATATAGTCATTATGTGGTAAGGTGCTTTTATGGATGTGTCTACTGATATTTTAAGCAAATTGAATATCTTTCAAACATAGTGGACTCTTTTTAATCCTTTCTATGTATATAATTAAGTGAAAACATCATCAAAGTGTATTTATGTGCTGTTAGTAGTAAGAACGATATTTTCCAGGCATTGTTCCCGTCTAGAACAAGTAATGCATAAAATATGATTATTTGATTCCTGATGTGACACAAAAAACATAAAATATGCAGATGGGAGTGATGTAAATATCATAGGGGAATGCTTTGTTTTCTCGTGTATGCAACTTCATCTCCAAAGTTGATATAACAACCACAAGGGCACATTATGTTCTCTATTAGTCTATTGCCGTTTCAGCTTGACAAATAGAATTGAACTTTCCTCTATCCAAATAGGTCCATATTCAAAATGGGGATGCTCAGAAATAGAAAAAAATTATATCTATTTTTAATGTAGTAAAACATATCTGTCTTTGAGTTTCCCTAACCTATTGTAGCTGATGATACTATACTTTTTTTTCACAATCTGTATAAACAGCTTAGTTAATTTTCATAAACTATGTCTTCTTTGTGAAATCTCAGTACCATTTTTGTCCAATGATCGCTTGCCCTTTGACTCTCTACCCCAGCGCCCGTGTCTGTAGCTCACGGTAACAGTGTCAGTCGGGGGTACGTAAGCTCTGAAGTCTGAGACAGGAGAGAATGACAGGAAGGTGCACTTGTAACATGGTTACTACAGAGTCTAATCTAATTGGCAGAGTCTTGACTTATTAGGCTGGGGTACTTGGCTGCTCTTCAGTCTCACTATTGCAGATCCGGCAGCCCTGGCTCTGTGATAAAACGGATTTGAACCATTTCTTAAGGAAGGAGGGAGAGCTTCTAGTTCCTATTATCAGTTCTGCCAAAATTCCTTGAAATACTTAGAAAAAGTGTGTTGAATATTTTTGGAAGACTCTACCTGAATCAGATCTCTAACTAGCATGATCTTCACTGAGCTCCCTTCTGAGAAGTGTTTAGATAACCCCTTGGCCTCATCATTGAGTTTATTGAGGCACCCTACTTGCCCAGTCTCACAAAAATATAGATGATGAGGAAATGTAATGGGATTTTTCTTGTAGAAGAAAAGTAGCAGGTTGTGTTTTTTAATGAGTGGCTATAACTTAGTTGAAAGTGAACAGCTCTGGTGTGGATGTGCATTTCTTGCCCTTTGCCTTCTCAGGAGAAGATCATGAGGGGCCATGCTACGTCTTCTATTGAAAAGAGGGACTGGGTTGACTTGGAGGGTGGGTAGAAATACTACCTTTTAGAGGCCTACTAAAACTAGTAGAAGTCATTAGTTATATGTTAGCTGCAGGTAGGGAAAGCTCTTTGTGAAATGTTATTTTTTTATGCCCAACTTGGTTCATTTATTTTAAAAGCAAGGGTTGGAAAAAGATTATTTTATTTACTGCCTGTCTCCACAGAACACAACAAAAAATTGAGATAAAAGAATTTATAAAATCAGTTCAGAGTCTTTGTTAAGCCCATGCAACATTCAATAAACACTATTATTTCTGACAAATAATTTTATGAACTTTTTCTTCTTTAATTTTTTCCTGAAATCATTCAGTCAGGTAGTATTAAATGCAGAGCAGCAATTTCTCTGCCATAAGTGAAATAAATTCACCAAGGTCACTTATGATACAAACGATAGAGCTGTGATTCAAGACTGCTTCTGCCTCAGTCCAAAGTCGATGTTCCTAACGCCTGTGCCTTGGAGCTCCCCACAGCTCATCTGTATTATACAATTGGTAAGAATAAGATTGATTCCTCTTGGCTGCCGTGATTTGAAGGGTGTTACTGACTTGCAACCTTGCAACCCTGGAGTTTCCAGATGAGATTTGAGAGTGGCCCCCATACACAGAGGGCAAGGAGGGGCTACAGAAAGGGGCCAACTGCTCCACATTGTCAGGCGGTGGTTTTAATGAGCAAGGGAACTTACACAGGAGGTTTGACTTGGGCAGCCATAGACAAGTAGTTCTTTGCACCCTCCCCAGAGAATCTTGAAAGTTTATATAGAGGCCTCAATGGGGTCTGGTGCCATTCAGGGGTGTCCAAACTTTTGGCATCTCTGGGCCACACTGGAAGAAGAAAAGTTGTCTTGGGCCACACATTAAATACATTGTGACACGTAATCACAAAAAAACCCCTCATAATGCTTTAAGTAAATTTACGGGTTTTTGTTCGGCCACATTCAAAGCCATCCTGGGCTGCATGCGGCCGGTGGGCTGCAGACTGGACACCCCTGATGGTCCCAATGATGCATTGCTCTCTCCAGGCTACATTCTTGAAGTGGCTCCTGGTGTAAGAACAGTGGGCAGGACCTACATTCCAAGAAGCAGGAAGGGGCCTCCTCTGATTGTCCCGGTCCAGCTGGAGGGTCATGGGTGGTCCCATGCTCTCCATGGCCACCTCCAACAAACAGGCACCATAAATTGTTTTTACTCCTTCTGTCTCTGACTATTCCACTTCGAGCAGGTGATTTAAAGTCAGCAAAGGATGTGGCTTTTACATGAAGAAGGACGGAAGTACATTAGACTTGAGCAATGCCTTCCTGGCACTGCCCTGCCTTTGATGAGCGTGGACCTCCACTCGTCTTTTTGAGATGATCTCAATGCCATTCTGCTTTAAGCAACTTCTACACAATAGATTTATCTTCAGTAACTTAACTAACTTTATCATTTTAAGAAAGTTTTTAATAACTAAAGGGCCAGTTCTATAACTCTGGGAAAGGGACCTTATTTTGACCTTCTTGAGTCTGTCACAGACCTAGTCTCCCCCTTCTGACACATCTGTGACTTTTAGAAAAGCTTCTATGGCAGGAGAAGGTCCTGACTCCATCTTGGGAGAAAGAGAAGGGATTTATTTATTTATTTACTTATTTTAGCCAAAATAACCAATAATTATAGAACTTTAAGAAACTAAGGCTTCCTGTAGAAAAAGAGAAGCATGTCAGTAACTGAGCAAAATGGATCTGATGGGTGTTATTTTGTCAGATGATACGCTTTTGGGTAGAGAGACACAGCTGGATAAGTAGATGGTCTGACGCTTAGGAAAAATGATTAGAAGGACTGTGGCTGGGGGTGGGGGGAAACAAACACACACATGTATATGTTTGTGTACGTACAACATTTAGAATCCTGTTCTGCCCAGGGAATCTGGCCAGGGAATCCTGATGGCTTTAGGACAGGTGGTTCTCTCGTATTATTTATGTTTGGACACATGCATGTATCATTCCTTTCCAAGATCCCAAATCCATTTCTACCTGTTCTGCTCTAGTCACCCAGCGCTGGGCATGAATGGCACTGGGCCACACGCCGAGTCACATCCCCTGGGCTCTGAAACACCACTTTGAATTCAGTGTGCATTTACCTGTTTTGAAACAGCCTGCTAATGGCTCTAAATTCAAGGTCAGAAACATTTTTAATAGAAACTCTCTGGCCCTGTGTGTCATTCTTTGCTTCCATGAAATATTGTGGCCACTAGGCCCAGTGGATAATAAAAGCATAATTTCCTGTCAACCACAATAATCTTCTGGATTGAATCCTAAAGTGTCTGTAAAAGCCCATTTTTATTTTAGACGTCACCTGCCCATGTGTGGCTTATCATTTGGAACTTGATGTTGTTTGCAAAACCGGTGGTGCAGTATGTTTTTGCATAATGACTTACCATATTTGAGAACTGACTGAGTTCACCCTGATCAAATGTTGGCCCAGAAGAGTAGGATCTGGGTTGTAACTAGACCTGTCTCATGAATGGGAAAAGTCAGATTGCAAGTATCTTACCCAAGAGAAGATAGCCTCTTATGGGGGAATTCTAAAGCCTTTTTTTATTTGTAGGAATTCCAGAGAGACTGTAAAATCTCTTCATCTCACTATCTGGGTGTAAATCAATGTAGCAGCGTTATAATAAAGTGGATTGCTTGGCCAGACATACATATTGTGGTTGGAAAATCTAAAAATAAATTGATTTTTTAACCCAAGTCTGACACCCTTGTGCAATTTCTTCTTCCTTGTGTAGAGTTAAGCAATTTGAGTATGCCATTGCTATTTAAAATGTTTATTAATTCTGGTAACAGTGACATAACACGTGGCTGCATCTCAAGAATTCCTTAAAACTGTTGTCTGGATCATCAAAGAGACAATATTAACTCTGCCCATAGCAGAGATGCAAGGATAGAAATAGTGTGATTCTAATTGTCGTAGTAGGGTCCCGTTTCTCTCCAAGTGGCAGACTTTGCTGAGGTGAAGAGCATGTCTTACCACCTCCTGATACAATGCATGCACATAGGGACACACCGCTCAGTGGGGCAGTTTTTCCCGTGTCCCTCCTGAAGTTGATATGAAGTGTGGGGGGAATATTCTGACATCATACCGAATCCTATATATTCATATACTTAAGTGCAGGGTTTCCAAAAGTCTGATATATGCATGTGGTCTCATACACACAGGACGGTACATAGTCAATGGGCATGGCTTCAAATGACATGAACAGGAAGCGATTTTCCCACCGTCGCACCATTGAATCCTTCAAGTCCTCAAAATGACACGATCTGAAAGGGGAGCTGGTCTTCTTCTCTGGAACCCCCTGCCTCTCAAACGGTGGTCCTCCGATCAGTGGCATCTGCGTCACAGGAGAGATGCTTAGAAATGCAGTATCGCACGCCCCTGCCCTAGGTTCACAGGTCCGGAATCTGCAGTATATCAAGAGTGCCAGGTGACTTGAATGTTTCCTAAAGTTTGAGCAGCGCCCCCATGCGGGGCGTCCTGGTGGTAACTCTTACTGGACGCCTCAGGACTGAGGGCTGAGTATGCAGGGACTGCCCCAGAGCTGGTTCGTGGTCATGCTACGCTGAAGTTGGTCATGGTGAAGATATTTGTACCGTGGAAATCAGAAATCAGTCATTCTTCTATTTTTCTTTCGAGAGCTAGTTATTATGTATTTAACAGCACACTCTTGCCTCTTAACTGTCACTGGTCTGCCCTTTTAACGAAGAGAGAGGTGACCCTGGGCTTTGACAGTGTCTAGTTAGTGGAAATAAAACATTGTTTATCATACAATTTCTCTTTGTTTCAGTTTGCTTTTCTCTAAAATGGGAATGATGATATTAAAGTCATAGTAACACTTATAGAGCTATTTTGAAAAGTAGCTATAAATATGTACATGTGTGTAACACCTACTGTGTGCAGATACCTATTTGTATCTAGTCTTTCTTGATGATTTACCATATCCACACATTTGCTATGTATGTGTGTGAGTGTGTCTAGTCTATCTTGTTGATGGATTATTACCCCCAAATTTTCTAATTGTTCAGTGTTTTATGTTTTGCAGAAAATTTTATTGGCTTTGCATTCTTAAGTAAATATTTAAGAAACTGTTTCAATAAAATTTAAAGTGATAGTACAAGTGATTCACGAACATGGCCATATTTGAGGAAGGGGTGTAGGAGTATTTCAAGTGCTAGAAGCTTTGCACAGGGGGCGTGGTGGGAATGACCAGTAGAGAAGCAGAAGGGTCCCCGCAGAGTTGGGCTAATTTCTTCCTGGAAGTCTGCCAGGGCTCTGCCACTGACTACAGGACGCTGGCCAAGTCACTCCCCCTTTCTCTAAAAAATGAGGGGTTGCTTTGGAATAGCACTCATCTGCCTCCCATACCCTCTCTGTGGGAGGGAATGTATTTTTAGTCCCAAAGCTTTGGAGAAATCAAACACGCTCTTCTCTTCACAAAGAACTGGCAGCGAGGAAAGCACCCTAGTCAACCTGTACTCTGTAGCAGCCGTGGCTGGGGTGGGTGTGGTGCTTAGGGAGAAGATGCTGTGCTCATGGACAGGATGAGCTAGTAAGTTAATGGCGTGAAAACTACGCTAGGTTCTGATTCATTCAGAGATCCTGGACTAGTCAGGGGTCTTGTTCCTGTCCGTTGCTCAGCTTAAATGTCCTGTCACACCTACCCCTCCCTGGTTGGGTAGTCACGTCTCAACATGTAGATGACACGGCCCCCCAGGAAGCCCACTGCATGCTGCCAAGACGAGTGTCCCGCCCTTCACTGTCTGTGCGCCTCCCTTTTCTCAGACTCTGTTTCACTGGGTGTTGTCGGTATATATGTCTCAGGCTTTACACTCTAGACTCGCTTCCTGGAGATAAGCTCTCTGACCTGTTTGCCTTTCTATTCCCAGTATTGGGCATACAGTACTCTGCTCATCAGATATTTATATGATGAGAGTAAGGGCTGTGGTAAGAAAGAGAATGTTGAAGTTAGATTACCTAGATTGAAATAATGACCTGCTTATTGGAGGTATTCTTTGGGCAAGGCATTTGATTATTCAGTGCCTCAGTTTTGAACAAAACAGTGCAAGGCATACTGAGCTTTCTCTAATTGTAAGATATTGTGTTAATGGATATTATCTTGCCCTCTGCATATACTTATTAATCCTTTCTCTCTGACTAGTGAAGCTATGCCTTTGTATGAAATTGTCTCAGGGTCTGTTATTACTTTTTACCTGCTTCTGGCAAGTTCAGGAAGGACAGCGATCATGCCACATTTCACCCTGGGTGCTACTTGACGGTTTCCATCAAACAAGTGTCTATTATGAGTTTAAATTGGGATTAAACATCCCTATCCCCGAACCATTAACAACACAGCAGGTGCCAGAGTGTACTTGCAGAGGATTTGGCACAATTTAAAAACAACGGTACCTTCCAGCTTTTCCTAATAGCTTTACCAGGATTGTAATCTTTTAACCCTCTGGGTAGGTATTATTATAGTTATTATTGTTGTTAACTGGCCCCCAGTTATACAACCGGTGAGCGTAGTTCTTTAAGTAGAATCCAAATCCCCGGCAGGCTGATGATGCCCAGAAGAAACGATCACGCACTTCTCACGGCTCTGCGGCTTCGCACTCAGGCCAGGCAGGGGTCTTGAGCATTCAGGTCAGGCCTGTCACGCAGCAGCGTGTCTTTGTAGCGAGGAGACGTCTCGCTTCCCTGAGCAGCGTTGGGGCTGAGTCTCCATGACTAGAACGAGCGTCACCTTGGGTATAAAACGGTCCAGCCCTTTCCTCATCGGCACACCCCCACGTCCCCCATCCCGCCTTAGGACCACTTGCGACTGCCTCTGTGTCGCCCCGGGACCTGGCTAACGTCCCCTGCAGGGCCACCCAGCTTAGGTCTTGGCGCGTTCATCTCACTTTCTTACCAAGGCCCCTCCAGCGCGGGGGCCACGTCAGCACCACCTGAGAGTGCGGTGAGCGCTCCCCGCGTGGGGGCTGCGTCTTGTGTGTCTTGTTTGTGAATCACCCTTCTGCCCGGAGAGCTGGAATCATCCTTGTCATTTTGCAGAAGATGCAGCAGACGCTCAGAGAACTCCAGCATGTCTTCCATCGTGGCAGGGGCCAGTGGGAGAGGTGGGGCTCAAACCCAGGCCTTTCTGCCCCCACAGCCGACGCTCCGCCGCATCGCCGCAGTCCTTCTTCAGCGCAAACCGGAGAGGTCGTGGCCTGTGACGTGTGTGCCGTCACCAACGCCGAGTAAACATGTGGACTGGCAATTCAGAAACATTTTAATATTTGGGGATCACTTACCAAGACCTTTTGAGTTTTGTTTTAAATCTGAAGCCCGCCAGGGTGGGTTCTCACGCTGGGATGAGAGGAGCTCTTAGTGGACACATGCAGCGCAGGAAGGCTTGCCCTCCCCGAGGGCGCTGCCCTTCTAGGGAGAGGCGGACGCTGCTCTGAGTCGGTTCCCTATGGAAAGCGTCTTCTCGGCTCTCAAAACAGCCGCTGCTTGCCAGGGCTCCTGAAGTCACCCCTTGGGGTGGAGCCGCTGTTGGGGTACAGAGTCCCAGGGACCGAGCTGAGCCCGGGCAGCGTGTGACGAGGATACCAGGCGCTGCCCGCCTTGGCCGCAGGCCGGGGGTCTGCGCGCTGCCGCCGGCGGCCTCGCTCCCACCCTGACGAGTCTCGCCGGTACCTTTTCTGGCTTTCTCACCCTGAGACAGAATGGAACCAGGGACCTACAGGGGAAAGGTTCCTCACCCCATTATGAATTCCCTGAGCCAAACCATTGCCAGTGGCGTTCTGAGGCATTATTTTTTCCATTGAGTTTAACTCAGCAAGGCTTCTCTCTGGGATCTGCAGTGAACATTGTTCCTTTAAAAATAATTTTTTGAAAGGGGAGAAACACATTTTGCCACACTGAAGGTAAGCAAAAAAATGTATTTGACACCTGAGGTAATGGGGATATATATATATTTTTTGCCCATCCCATCCTGAATCTCTTCAATTGAAAATTGTATTTTTACCATATTCTACTCCCAAAGGAGCTTTTCATAATTTAAATCTCCAGCACAACTGTGCATTTCGAATGGGAGTCCTGACACCATCCTGATTATAGCACACACACTGGACATTACAGAGTTTCTCTCTGGGCGCGTTCTAATTTTATTCACTCATTATTAGCATGCTGGTGGAGAAATGCACTCTGTACCCCGAACTCGGTGATCCCTTCTCATGGGTTGTGGCAGCTCAGACTGTAAAAATTGGGGAAATTTACCTTCCCATTCTCATTCCTAGTTAAAAAAAAATAATAATAAAGTTACTTTCCTCACATGGCTCAGCATAAAGTGAACTAGAACCAATGTTCAAACTGGTAAAGAAAATGAGGGAAAGGCAGAGGAGAAGAAGGAAGAAGAAAACAGGAGAGGCATGTGAGACCTCTAGAAGAATACAAGAGGGCTTTGTCCCCCCACATCCCAGCCTGCATTAGAAATAAAGAACAGAAGAAAAGAGAGGAAGGGATGGAAGAGAGTAAGAAGGAAGGAAGGGAGGGAGGGAGGGAGTTAGGGAGGGGGGAAGGGAAGGAGGAGCCAAATTATAATATTGTACTCGAAGCAATTTTTGATAAGTAACAGATAAAATATTAACACTAAAATCTAAATAAAGCTTAAAAAATAAAAAGACCTGTTCATTAGCCTACTTGCCCTGATACCTCAGATTGACTTTCCTAACTCAAGTTTCAGGAAATGTCTGGTATTGATCATTTACCTGATTTTGAAAAGCAGTAATTTTATTTTAAAATCTGTTTCAGTGGACTTTTATCTTTCTTCCTCCTTTTCTTTTCTGCAGGAAATTTCATTGAAAAGGGAAGCCAATGGATCTTGGTCTTAGAAACTCAGTGTAGATGATGTCTGTGTCCTGTCCTGTGAACACGTGGCAGACCTGTAAGTAAATGCTCGGCCCTGCATGATGAATTGGATGGCTGCAGACCGGAGGCAAAACAAGTAATTGTCTCGTTTTCGTGGTGATTTGCTTAACTGGTGGGACCATGCCAGAACGGCTCGCGCAAATGCTCTTGGATCTGTGGACTCCACTAATGATATTATGGATTACTCTTCCCCCTTGCATTTATATGGCTCCGCTGAATCAGTCTCAAGTTTTAATGAGTGGATCCCGTTTGGAACTAAACAGGCTGAGTGAAGAACAGCGGATTTTGAGCCGCTCCAAAAGAGGCTGGGTTTGGAATCAAATGTTTGTCCTGGAAGAGTTTTCTGGACCTGAACCGATTCTTGTTGGCCGGGTAAGCTTCGCTTTTGAGATCCCAATTTCAGGATCTGTTCCTTGTCTTTAGATCTTAACAGCAGACTTGTCACAGTTGTTGACACACTTAGCTGTAAGTACTTTTGGCCAGATGGTTAGTTAGTTTACCTATTGGCTTCTTTAGGAATATGAATAGTCTCACGGGAACAGTTCTAAATATAGACAGACTGTTCTGGGGAGAAGGCTTATCCCCCCCACACCTTCCACTCTTAGCTACAGTAACACCTGGGTAATATACACACAAATAAGATTTTCTGTCTTGTTTCAAACATGACATCTCTCACTTACAATGCTTGGAGAGGTGTGCAATTTTTCCTCGTTTGAATTTATTCCACCTTGATCCTTAAAATGTTATTTTGTTTCATTTTATTTTGAGGCCATGTTTCTCTAATTCCAGGTAGAGTTTTCTCCTTTTGCTGGTTGGTTTGTTTGTTGTGTCACTCATTAGCCTGGGATTAAGAAAGGGAAATTTCTTGCCTGGATGCGCGACAGTACTTTGTACTGTGATTCAATAAACTTGGCAGTAGGAACCTAGTTCATTCACTGTCAGATGGAATCCAATATATAGACTCCAAATTGTAATGTAGTGGCGTATGTGAGTGCATGTGTTAGACTGGATTTACATTTGTTTTGTTGTTGTTGGCAGATAAGACAAGTGTTTCTTGTGTAGATAAGTCGGCCTGCTTCCCAAAGTCACACTGTGGGTGACTGAAGACCATGCTTGTTGATTCCTCAAAATTGTTCATGAGCTTCTGTTCATTTTGACACACACCGACTTTGTAGGTAGAATTCCAGTTACAAATCTGCCAATGGTTGATTTTCCTGATAAGTCACATTCAGAAGTAAATCATGCCAATATTACTCATTTGCCAAATGCAGTGATTTAAAAGAAAAATAGGAAGGGAATTAAATGTTGATCTTTAAGACCTAACTCTTTTTTTTTAAAGAGTTACGTCTTAAAGAGTCTTAAATGAGATTTTATTAATTTATTTTTAGAGAGGGAAAGGGAGGGAGAAAGAGAGGGAGAGAAACATCAATGTGTAGTTGCCTCTTGTGTGCCTCCAAATGGGGACCTGGCCCACACCCAGGCATGTGCCTTGACTGGGAATTGAACTGGCGATCCCTTGGTTCACAGGCCAGTGCTCAATCCACTGAGCCATATCAGCCAGGGCAAGGCTTAAGTCTTCGTGTTTTGCTGGGAACTTCTGATTGCTTTTCTGCTTCTGCCTTGCAAAACTAATTGAGCATCTCCAAGGATTGTTTTCTCATTTTACATAGTTCTCCTTGGACAAAGGAAACCTGGGTGAGGAGGTATAAATCATTCAAAGAATATTTATTGAACCCTTTCTAGGCACCCTAATGCTCTTTTAAGCACACGGGGGCTTATCAATGAACAAAGCAATGATTCCTGCCTTCAAGGAACTCACATTCTGGCCAGTATGGGGTGTGTTCTATAATAGTGTTGAGAACTATTGTAAAAAACACGTTGTGGGTAAAATCCTAGTCTAATAGTAGTTCCTTGCCCCTCTCTCTCTGTATGTGTATACATACCTCTATTTTGTAAGTCCAAAAGGCAAAAATCTCTGAAGGATTTTTTTTTTTGACTCCCTGGTGCGCATCCTTCGCAGGCTCTAGGCTGGTGTCGATTGCGCAGCGGTCGGTCCAGCCTCGGGTTCAACTCAAGTCAGGACGCTGGAGCTGTCTGAGCCACGGGTGAAGGATTTTTTTTTGGTATGTTTGATACAAACTCGGGTAGCAGAACTGACTTGGAGCTATTTATAGCCCTAGAGCATCCCATTAGTGTTACTGTTCCTATATTTGCCAGCAGAAATGTTAATGAGTTTGATTACAGGGTGCTGCCCCAGACCCTGCTGAGGGTGTTCCTTTCTGTATGGTTTTTATACCTTGATGTGTTTCTAAATGTGAAAAACTGAATTCCAAAACACACCTGACCCAGCGGGTTTTGAACACAGTCTTCTTTATCAGCACCACTGAGGCTTAGATGGATTAATAAAGCAAACCACAATCGTAGAGCTAGTAAATGATCTGAGTTTGAATCAGTTTGAAGATTCCCAAAGCTATAATTTTACCCACCATATCCTATTATACTTTAGTCACTAGATTCCATATGTTTAAACTATAATTTGCACGTAAGAGTTACTGAGCATTGAATGTGGAGTCCTTAAATTCTTACTTTCTGGATATTCAGAACTTCTTTAGCCAACTGAAAGGTGAATCATTTTATACCAAGTGAAATTCTGCATTATTTCAATATGCATAACTGATAGACATCTTCTCCCTGTTTCTGTTATTTAACTCCTTACGGAGGTATATCATCATGCCGATGGTATCTTGTATAATATAAATAGACAAGCATGCCACACCCAGGAGAACTTTTCCCATTTATCTGAATAGAAAAAGTATTAAGTTGGGTTTCATTTTGGAATCGTAAACTCTGATGACTAAATTCATCTCCATTCTTTGAATGAAGTAATAGAAGCATTCAGCATCTTTCGTGACTTAGTAACACTCAAGAAATACATGCTTCTTTGAATGGTGGAAATGTTGCTAATGAACTCCTTGGACTCTGAAATAGCTAAAATGCTGCTGTGTCTTGATGATTGTTTTTATGAATTAGCTTTATTTATTTATTTATCCTCACTGAAAGACATGCTTATTGATTTTAGAGAGGGGAGAAGGGAGGGGAAGAAAAAGAGAGAAAGAACTATTGATGTGAGGGAGAAGCAAACATTGATTGGTTGCCTCTCATATGCCCCCGACTGGGGATTGAACCTGCAACCCAAGTATGTGCTCTGATCAGGAACTGAGCCTGTGAACTTTTGGTATGTGGGATGATATACCAACCAACTGAGCCACCTAGCAAGGGCAAGGAATTAGCTCTTTTCCTGTTGCCCACCATGGCCAATTCCCAAACAAATGCTAAATCAGAGTTAAACTTACTTTCTGAAGAACTTTTCCCCAAATATTCCCAATCGTACATATTTCCCCATAAAGAAAAGTGCTCCCCAGCACCAAAAAAATCGAATTAAAAAATGGGCAAAGTCACTTCTTCAAAGTGGACATACATACAGATGGCCAATAGACATGAAAAGATGCTCAACAAAAAAAGAAAAGAAAAAAGAAAAGCACCCCTGAATTATTACAGTTTAGCCTTTAAGGATCTTGGGTTGTATTGAAGTCAAAAATACATCTCAGGTGACTGCTTCTGATTACGAGGTCGGCTGAGTGTGCCGACGATAGTATCAGCGTGCCCACCGGTGCTTTACAGCGTTTTATCTCCATGCACACTCTTCCACATCCTACTCTAAACCACTTCATCATTGGGCTTCTCCCTGGTAACTGGCTGAGGAGCATTAGCTACTTCTGAACATACCTGCTCTTTAAAAGGCCCTCCTGTGAATCTCGATGGTGAGGGCCTTGGGCCTGGCAGACTGAGTTCAAGCTCAAGGGCAGAGCTGTTTTTGAGTGATTGACTCTTCACACATACCCTTATGTCTTCCATTGTGTGTTTTTACTGTATTGGTAGGCAGCTGGATGCAGAGAAAGAGCTAGCCTTAGAGATATACTCTGCAGAGGTTTCAGTATTGGCTTTGACGTTTTCTGGGTATTAAGCTTAGGAAAGTTACTAATTCTTTAAGGGTTATCCGAGTAGGATACATAAGAGTATATAAGAGTAAATGAAATAATGTATGCATAGTGCCTGCATGTAATTGTAGCCATGATTATATTAATCACGTGTGTGTGTGTGTGTGTGTGTGTGTGTAGTTGGCCTGGTGAAAATTACATCACTAAGTAAGAAGAGCCCTTTCAGTTAGTCCTGGTTACTTAGGGCAAGGGTAATTTTTAGGTGGGTACTGAAAGGTGACTCTCACTTAGCCTGGAGGTGTGGGGTGGAGTTGGAAGTTAGGTGCCCCAGCTGGACAGAAAGATTTCTGCAATGGCGCGGGGATAGGGTAGGACTACTGAAGGCCCTTGGGTCAGAAGCAATATAAAAGCCTGTATACTTCCCATTGAATTAAAGTGAAGTTGAAGTTGAAAGCCATATTTGTAAAGAAGCCTTCCCTGCCCCATTCTGTCTGAAATGTAAGTGTCCCATCTTCAGTATTTTACAGCCTTTGACTCTCCTTAGTTTTAGCTCCTCCTGGTGACCAATATCTCACATTCTCCATTCTTTATCTTGTTTATAATTTTACTGGAATGAGACTTTTACAAAGCACGGTTTCTCTGGTCTCCTTCCTTCTTCACTCTGTATCCCCAGGACCTAGAACATGGCCTGCGTACAGGAAGGGCTCAGTAAATATTGTGCATGACTAAATGAGTTAATCATCTACCTAAGCAACGAAGGAATTTACAAAGGTAATATAAATTCCATCAGATTTAATGCACACAGCATTTTTCAATAAAGAGACCAATGCATTTCTTTCATGCTCTCTCTTTCATGATGGTATTTTATAGACCAGCTGGGTAGTTTCAACATGGTTTCTATCTATTGAATTTAAAAGTCTTCCGTTGAAGAAGCAACAGTGGCCAAGTTGACTTCCTAAAATGGCTCTCTGTGCAGAGGCTGCGGGCTTCCCTCTATGGAGTCTGTCTCCGTGACCAGGGGCAGACGCAGTGCAGGGTCCCCACCGTTATCTTCCAACCCATCTGCAAACTTATGCTCATGTTTATGGCCCACAGTACATCAAGAGTCTTCTTTGCGAAAACCTGTAAAACAAATACCAGCCAAATAGACTCCACTCCTGCCTCCAGTTCTCTGTGGAATAGGGTGTTCATAGACACATAAGTACTTAGCATTCTACATGGCCCAAGACCCCCAGTGTTGACTTGCTCTGCCAATACAGGCAGATAATATGATGGTATATCGAACCCTTTACCCTGTATGCTTATTTCCTTTAGCCTTAGGCAAGAGAGAGAGAATAGCCTTGGTGGTTTTTATAAATCTTGGAACTAAGACACAAAATAGTGTCATTGTGATAAAAAGTGCATGAACTCTTTAATGGCGACAGCTTGATGCCATCGTGAGGGTCTGTCAATGGGAATCACAAAGATGGTCCATCAAGTCAGCTCACAAATATTTACTGAGCACCTACTATTTGCTAAGTTTTGTTACCTATGGATCCTCAGGTCTGAGCAAACAAATGCATGCCCTCTGTTGTAGAATTAATACGCTACTAGGGGAAGACAGGCACTAAAAAAAAATCACGAGAACAAATATCACATTAACACAGAGATAAGTACTCTGAAATGAAGGGATATGGTTCTATGGAAGCACATGCAGTGGAAGCTGTCCTATCCTATAGAGTGATGGCATCCATCTGCTCTATGCTAAGAACTTGTGAGCTGAGCAGCCATAACCAAGTGAACCAGGATGTAGGAATGAGAAGAGGGAGCATTCCCAGCAGAGGAAATTGCAGGTGTGAGAGGCTGTTTGAGCAGCCCAGAGAGGGTCGGGGTAGCTGGGAGACGGGGAGCTAGGGTTGGGACCTTTGGAGGCACAGTGGAAAGGTAGGCAAGGCTCTCCTGGAGATCTGGTTTCTTTTTTCTCTGCTACAAAGTAGCCAAAAGAGAGAGTCACGTGGCTTCTCTTGGTCACATGTCTTCACTTGTATTAAATAATTATATAGTGATTTTTAGAATTATATTTAAGGCACACATCCGTATGGAATGGGGAAGGGGAAGCAATGTTTAAAAAATGTGTGGAACATCTATCAATTTTCAGTCCCAGTGCCTTTAGTGTTCGTTCTGTGGTTGTGTGATCCTCAGTCTTCCCAGGTGCTTTATTTTGGGAAAAAACTGGTATGCTGTCTAGGTGGTCAGAGATCTGTCATAAATCCTCTCTCTTACATAAATTCTTCTGCTCCCTTTCTCCCTGTCTTCCCTCCTACCTGGGCTTGTGAACAGCTCCTTATTTGGATATAACTCTGGATGGTGCTGCCACATCTATTTATAATTCTCTCCCTCCAAGGCACTGACTCATTTTCTCTCTTTAAATTTGACCTTCTAACCTCCCCTCTTCCCTGTAACTTGGAAATCATTTGGGTGGTGCTTAGTATGAAGGACATAGGATGCCAAATAATTACACTCTATTACAGTTTACGGTGTCAGCGGCCAGTAGGAAAATTGCACTTGACATGCCATTATTTTTGCTGGCTGTTTGCATGTTAAGAGCACTGAGCCACGCAGCCACAGCACGATTGTATCTTCGGCCTTGTGAGAACAATTCACTGTCGGTTTTGCGAAGCTTCTGCCTTCTTACACAGAGCCTTGCACACCCCTAATTTGGCAGGAATGCAAGTCAGCATTGCGTGTCTCAATCTGGCCCGACAGCTAGGCTCGTCTGCTGCTTGCCCAGTGTCCCGACTCCCAAACAGCAGGCGTCCCAGAGCTGCTGGAAATCTCTTGATGCTGATATAAATAAATGGAGTAATATTAGTCTTGTAAGTCAGCAGAAACCCTAAACACACGCACGCAGAAACGCACATGTGCAGCCTATTAGCTGAGTTTCTGCGTGAGTACATTGCAAGCCATCTCATAATCAGGTCTTTCCGTAGCTCAGACCCTCAGCCTGGTCTCCTCATTCCTTAGCATGGGACCAGATGAGAGTGTAGGCAATCTGTGCTCATCTCTGTAGATGCCCTGAAAACTAACCTTATTCAGGCATCTTGGGAGAGGAGTCTTGCATTTTTAGCCAGTTCTCCTAGGGTGATCTCGTTGAGGCAGATCGTTTTCCAACTTGAAGCAAAACGATGGTAGCCATATGTGTCTGGGTGATTATGTAACCTTATTTTATGAACAAGTGACAATAAGGTAGACAGCATGAAAACAAAAGAAAATAGAGAATTGATTTCTATCACAAATTTGAAGCCAAAGCTCACAGGGAATAATTGGGCAAACAAATGGTGAACAACTCGAAAGAATTACATTCTTTAGTCACATGATACAATAGTGTGAATCATTAAAACTTATTAAGATTTATAATCTGGTAACATGATTGCAACAAAATAAATGTCAGAAGCAAGATATAGAATGTGTATAGACTATAATTTAAAAATGTAAGTGTAATATGAACAGAGTACTTGGCACATATCTATTAAGATATGTGTGTATGCATCAAAAATATGTATATGTTCAAACATTTACAAAAATAATGAACCCCTATCTACCCATCACCATGATCATCCAATTTTCACTATTCTGCTACCTTTTTTAATTACCCTGCACACATATTGCCCATACTCTTGATTTTAAAAATTAATGTAAGCAGAATCCTTATTATATCTATAACTACTACATACTGTTTTTGGTGTAAAAATATCCCTGATTGAAAGTAACATAAGATCATTATGAACACCCAAATGCATGATTATATCTAATGAATAAATTATATTCAGTTAACACACATTAAAGCCAAGTAAGGAGTTAATTCCTGATATTGATTCATTTTAATAACTCTACCACAAATCAATGAAGAGTAACCTGTAAGAAAATACACTAATGTATTAAAATATTTTTCTAATTTGTGTGATTAGCTTATCAGGTATTTTTTCTTTATAATTTTTTTTGAATTTTACTTCCTAGGATATGCTAGGATATGCTGTTATTACATTATAAAACATGATAAAATAGAGGAAAATAAATGACAATGTTATATTGTTCCATTTTCTTAAAATCAATGCAATCTATTCATAGCAAATTTGTGGGGACCTTTACTTAATGTGAAACTCATTTAATAAATAGAATCTTTATTTTTTTATTTACTTGTCTATCTTTATTTTTTAAAAAGTACACCTGTAACATACACTTGCAAGGCCAATCTCATCAATTAATAAATTAAAGTGCTAGAAAATTTAACCATTTTGATGAAACTATGAAGAAAGAATGAATAGGCACAGCCTAGCTATACTGCTAAAGGCATGTTAAATGATTTTCATTATCATGGGATATCCCAAGGAGTAACCAGAAATGAAGATTTTATTTTTGGAGTTGAAATAGGAAACTGTCTTTGGAAACTAGTCAGCCTGCATGTTGTTTATAATCTTTCAATAAATGAAAAGTTATTTATGGGATTATGTTATTAAGACAGATAAAAGCTTCATGGCATTGACTTGACTATGCATGTTTTTTATTTTTATTTTTTAGAAGATTTTATTTATTTATTTTTAGAGAGAGGGGAAGGGAGAAAAACATCGATGTGTGAGAGACAGGTCAATCAGTTGCCTCTTGCGCGCCCCCTACCGGGAATCTGGCTCCACACCTCAGGCATGTGCCTGACTGGGAGTCAAACTGACGACCTCTTAGTTTGCAGGCCGGCACCCAGTCCACAGAGCCACACCAGTCAAGATCCTATGCCTGTTTTTTAGACACTTTAGTCTTTTTTTCCAGCAGTAATTTCTTTAACACTTCAGCATTGTTTTTTTATCTAAACATATTATTTCCATTATAGTTAAGTTTATCCGTATCCATACCCGTACCCCCCAACACCTACACGTTTTGGCATAAATTGGCATGTTCCCTCTTGTTTCTAGCTAAGTCTCCATGTGTTTTGAAATACAGTGAAGACAGTCTTGTCAACATTCAAAGATCTGGATATTCAACTAAAGTGTGATATGTTTTCTCATTAGCACTGGCTTCCTCACCTTCCATTTCAGACCATTTAGATGTTGTATCTGGTGGGGAGAAATAAAATACACTGTATTTTTTATTATTCAAAGTAAGGCCCTGCAGACCAGCAGCAGCGGCACCTGACAGCTAGTTGGAAATGCAGAATTTCATTCAGTACCTGTGTCCCCGATTTACTGAATCAGAAGCTACATCTTGAACAGCATTTCTAGGTAAGGCCTGTCCACATTAACGCATTAAAATAAAAACTTATATTTTTTAAAGAAATCAGTCTATCAACAATCAATTCCAGGAGAGCTCAAATCATGTTGTTCTGCTTTTTGTATCCAGGCTGAGTGAATTTTGAATACCATGCAAAGAAAAGGGTCATGGGGCCTGATGTTTGGAAGAGCCCCGGGCAAGGTTTTTGGTACAAGCTGCTGCTTATCTCCTTTGAACCCCATGTGGTAGGTGCAGGACACCATAGGCTGTGACATCAATTTGCAGATGGGACTCCTTTCTGCTGTAGGTGATGGAGGAAGCAACAGCCTCTGGACCCCCTAAGCTTATTAGTTACCAGGGACTCTTCCCTGCTGAGATCCGTGAGCTGCTGCTGCTACTGCTTCTGCTTCTCCTTCTGCTCTGCCTCCTCCTCCTCCTCCTCCTCCTCCTCCTCCTTATTCACCCTTTTCCCCCCCTGCATGTATTTACCACAATGGGCAGGTGTGCTATGAAATTTGAAGTATCAGATGTCACTGGGCTTCGGCAGGAGTCAGGAGAGTATCCGAATGAGCTCGGTCAGAGGGCTGAGGAGTATTGGGGGAACAGCAGGGAATAAAACATGGGATGTAGCCTTCTTTTTCTCTCTAATCCTAGAAAGCCCACCTACTTTGCATTAGCCTTTATTGCCATGAATATAAAGGGAAGACCATCAACTTGATGACATTGTCCGGGGGCATTGAAGTGGTGGGGAAGGAGAAAGGAGGTCTTCATTAACCAAAATGTATTTATAATATCTATTATGTGCTTACGATAGACACTTGATAAACTTCGCTTGTTTGGCTCTCCTAGCCGTCCTCTGATCATTGCCAGATAGGGAGAGAGTTGCTGAAGGGAAGAGTTATTTGCATTAGAAATTACAGGTTAGGCAAATGGTGAATAAATGGTGAAGCCAGGAGTCAAACCTGGGAACGGTGATCCCAGAGCTTGTTCCAGTAGCCATGGCAACACATCATCTCATGTGAACCCCATGTGGGCGATTCTCAGGGAGCGGGCTGCCACCCCAGCTTGCAGGTAAGAAAAGTGACTCACTGAAGTCGACTAAGGTGTGGTCTCCTGACTGCAACATAAACGGGTTAGTGAGACTGGAATAGACACAGCTGCCTATCTAATTGCAAAGCCGCTACAGCGATTTCTTTGCCTGTGTCTTTATATGCTTTGCTTGTCACAGTCAGAGGTGGCTATAAGTCCTCCAAGAGAAGAAAAGTGTCCTTGAGACTTATGCGTGCGGTGACTCCTTTATTTCCTTTCTGGGGAGATGAAACTTTCACAGTCTGGGCCTGAGCAAGGCCAGGATGGTGGACAAAGTAATTATCTGTGGATTATTCTTCAAGTATAGGGGATACAACAGCTTCTAACTGTCTGATTTGCTTTTTCATGTTAAAGTATATATTTAAATGATTCTGATGATGAAGTAAGAGAAAAATGGTGTGGAGGAAGAGACAGCAAAAGGAGGAGAATATTTTTTGTAATCCTCTCCTGAGGATATGTTTATTGATTTTAGAGAAAGTGGTGGGGGGTGGGGTGGGGTGGAAAAGAGAGAGAGAGAGAGAGAGATAGAGAGACATTGAGAGAGACATTGATCGGCTGCTTCGAGCCCTGACTGGGCAACAGAAACCCAGGTATGTGCCCTAACCTGCGACTGAACCTGCAACCTTTTGGTGGACGGGGTAATGCTCCATCCACCTGAGCCACCTGGCCAGAGCAGAAGGGGAAAAGTTTTATTGAACATTTCAGGTATCCGGTTATGTGCTTTCAACATGTTTACAGAGTTCTTCTCTCTGTTTTACAGAGAAGAAAACTGACACTTTAGACTGAAGTAAATTCTCACTGGTTAGGTGACTAGGGTCAAATGATCCTAGCTTTTCTCTGAGTTGAAGCAGAATTTTTAACAACTTTGATCAGTAACATTAAGTTAGAGAGTTCTGGAAGCTTTGGGCATGCTCGGGCAATTCTGTGCGTTCCTCTTAAACTAAGAATCACTGGGACAAGAGAAAGAAGAGTGGAGCCGTTGAGTGGAGTGAAACGGAAAGCCTGTCCACACAGACAGACGCTGGAAGGAGACACAAAACTCGCACCCTCCAGTTTCTTGAACAACTTGTGTTAATGCTGAATTATTTAGTACCAATTCCTAGGACACTTGGAAACTGAGCTGGTGGACAACAATATCACAGGGACTTCTCTGGTGCCTCTTGTACCTGCAAGAGTCTTTCTGAACGGACATGTGTGCCTCTCTGTTTCATCTCTTCCGTCCTAGCTCCTATCACAGCGACCTTCCTCAGGACAGTGCTGCTCCTGTCCTTTGCTACTGATGCACTTTGGCCACAGAGAATACCCATCCGCCCCCGATTCCTGTAGCAGATTCTCTGAGGACGTGTAATTTGGTGAAGGAACAAACATGGCTATTACAAATGACTAAACCCTATAACTCCTCAAAGCAAGTCAGACTCCCTAGCCACTCAAAGGCTTTATTTGGAATGTGGCAGGGTTATTTATAGTGGAGTTTTCTTTGCTTTTATTTTATTTTTTTTTCTGTGCTTCTGGGAATCTGAAAGTAGAAATGAATTTCTCATTGCAGCTTGCCTTTTGTCTTACTCTTGCGTGCGTGTGTGTGTGTCTGTGTCCTATTATTCCTCTCTCCGAGCAGTGTTGTTTTGACAGAACTCATCCTCTGATTATGTCCCTGCCTTTGCAGGAACATTTATAATCAGCCTCGCGAGGTGTTTTCAGAAATCATTATACATTTGCAATGGCTGGCCCTATTGATCACAGCCACTGTTTCTCTCGTCTCCTCTGCTTTTCCTGTCATTAGGCACATACTGTAAAGGTCTTAGTTTGTTTTTTTATAGCTGAAGCCGTCGTCCACATCCCAACTAGTCCTTGGGGAATGCATTTTAATGTTTCGAGCTTTTCTTCCATACCACAAGTTAGAGAAAACAAGCAGAAAGAAGCTAAGAGACAAAATAATCAACACGGAAGCATATCTACCCTCACACCCCACCCTCACACCCCACCCCAAACATGCAAATATGCAACAACAGAATGAGATGGTGAGACGGAGTCGAAAAGACACAAATGATAGGGCTGAACAGCAAGGAGAGAGTAAGACAGAAATCTCTAATTACAGAGAGAAAGTCACATTACCAATGATACCAATGCAAGAAAGGAGTCTTGATACCTAAAACATAGAAAGTGAGAAACTTTGATAGGAGCACAGAACTTAAAAAACACACAGAGGATCAGAAGCAACAAGGGAAAAAAATGAGATAGGGAGAAAATGAAGAGAGAAAAAGCAAGCTGGAGTGGGTTTGGGGTCCACTGAGGGATTTTCATTAGGCCCAAATGAATCGTGGCAGCCCTTGGGCAGATGGGCTTCTGCACACTTTTGTGGCATTTTTCATCACATGCGTCTGCTTTTTCTGGAACGAGGGCCTCTGATTCTCATGTGTGGCCTTTGCTGAACGAACATGTCTGGCAGGGCCAGGCCGGAAGTCAGGACAATTTGAGTGGACCAACGAACAGGATGATCTCTCTTCTAAATTTTTTCTAGAGGCACAGTTTGGCCTTTAAATTTATTTACTTCTCTTGCAATTCGTGCTAGAAACCAGATTATGATCACTTTACTTCAAATCAGATATGGAGTGTAATAATTTAATAATGGGTCTTAAATGAAATCATCACACAGTTCATACTTACATGCCATGGCACTAAATTTACTCAGTAAACTATGTAAGTTTATTAAGGAGGTGGGGAAGCAGGAAAGGATTATGGGTAAACTTTTGGACAGTTTGTGTCTTCTCAAACTCTCTAAAATTATGGAATAGGCTTTTGAAACATTAGAAGAAAAAAGCATGGTATTATTGTAGAGTTTTTATTTCTAGTATAAATATTTAATTTATGCAAATAATTTTAAATAATGTAAAATGGCCATACAGAAGGCTGAGGTTGTTTTCTATTTTTGCACTTTACAGATATACTTAAATACATATATATTTTAATAGCTTGAGAAAGAGTTGGCGTGGTGGAAGCTGGAGAATATGTATAGGTGGGACCAAGGGAACTTACTTGTCTTAAATACCTAGTGCCTTTCAGGATGTGAAAAGTCTTACTCAGCCTTTACTTGGCCTGTAAGATAAGACTATGGACATCACCCCCATCTCCTCTTAACAGATAAAAAAATTCAGGTTCAGAAAGGCTTAGTCATTGTCCTCCAATGGTCCGTCCAGTGGGGAACAGCGACAGGAAGGCAGAAGGAGCTCATGTCCAAACCTATGCTTCCTGCCTCCTCTCTTACATCATTTGGTCCTTTCTTATGTTCTTCACACATGGATATGTTCTAATGGAATAGGGAAACTTCTTACTTTTATACAACACAATTGGCTCTTCCAAATACCTCTCTGGATCATCCCAACAACCCTATTTAGATAGGATAACCGAGATGACCCTGGACCCACGCTGGAAACCAGGCTCTCAGGGACCTTGTTCATTGTTTTCTCAAATGACCACACTGTGCGCCCAGAGTCTTCAGTGAGTCACTCCGCATCACAGAAAGGTAGAGTATCCCTGTGGGGTGATCCCCCTTCATGAGGAAGCCTGCTGAGATGACTGCATTTCCATGTTGCACGGCAGAGCAGGCTCCTTAAATGAGGACCCCGAGATCTTGCAATGCGCTGCTGCCATGAGGTACAGAAGGCCTGCTGGGGGGCGGGGGGCGTTAAGTGTACCATGCAGTCACGTGGTGCATGTGGTCTCCTAAGTCCAAGGGCTGCACTGCTTCCTACTTGCAATGACAGGTGCAGACTGAGAATTGGGTTAGTGATGGACATCCTCCCAGAGGCTGCCACTGAGTGAGGCTTTCAGAACCACGCACCAGCTTGTGAGCTCCTAATGTCACATTCCCTGTGGTTGTGTCCCTTGATACAGCCTAGCAACCCCCCAGCCCCATTTGGGGTAATGCATCATCCAGGTCAAGAAACCCCAAATGTGAGGATGCTGGAGAGTTCTTTTGTGAACGTTGGAGGAAGGCCTTTGCAGCTAAGTCTGTCTTCAGGAACATTCAGCAGGCTTAGAGCTGGTTGGCAGAAGGTGGAGCATTGCTGTGTCACTTGGGATGGCAAGCGCTGTAGACGTTTTCATCCTACGACCTAGCAGAGAAGCTTTGTTGCCCTTACAAAGGAAATCCGCAGCCTGGGAGCTGCTCCCGGAGATGTGATGGGGAACGAAAAGCCTGTATGGGAGGCGCCTCTCTCCTGAGAGAACTTTTGAGGTAGATGAAGAAAGGACGCCTACTTCGGAACTGGAGACTTCGGAGAGTCTTTGCAAATGCATAATCCTCTGGTCCTGCTCGTCTGCAAGCTCCACAAGGTTCTGGCATTTTCTTTTAGATTTTATAAAAGTGTCAGCACAAGGAAACCTTTTCTAGTCCATGAAGTAAGGGGTTGAGTGTTCATTCTCCCTCCCCTGAAAACAAAGCATTAACGTGCTGAATGTAGATTTCCGCTGTGGTGTAGAGTGCATCGTTGGCCCAGGCCACCTGAGAGGAATACCGGTTAGAAGGACTACTTTTTTTTGAACTGGGTAGGAGTAAAAATGATTCCCTGAAAAAAAAAATACAGTCAGACATGCCAAAGTGTTCTTGGCATGCAAATATAGGTTCTCCACCACCATAATAATATGAATTGCAATGAAATATTAAATCTGTAACACCCGGTAAGGAGGTGGCATAAAAGGAATATTATTAACACATACTTGATAAAAGCTATCACATTGCAGTAACTTAGTGCTATTCACTTGCTGTTTTCTTTTGTGCAAAATTTCGAAAAGGTTTGAGTCAAATTCTTGAACAGGTAAAAAAAAAATCCATAATTTGAAGTATTTGTTGAAGTAGAAGCTAACATTGGCACATTTTATAAATATTGAATGGAATGAAACTTTGGATGCATAATTATTTAAGCATTTGTACAACCCTTCCACACATACATACCACCCAAACCCCATTTCCACTCAAACAATTAACTTTCCTACTAATGGATAATTATTGTGCTGAATGTTTCTGATGACTTATTTTTAGATACAGTGGGGGATAAATCCATTCTCTAAGAGAAATTGTATTATACATTAACCTAAAATTTGCATTGACTTTTGTGTTTATGAAAATGAGGTACTTTACAAGAAGTCTAGACAGTTGCACAGGCATTTCCAGTCTGTAAAACCCTCTTAAGAAAATCAGGAAATCTGGTTGCTATTAATAATAAAACTAAGGGCCCACATTTTGAACACTTTTATGCTAGGACTTGGATGAATACCATGGCATATCTTATGTAATGTTTACAAAGTCCATATGAGGTACACCTTGTAATATATTCCAGTTTATAGACATCAACAAATTTAATGACATGGTGTAATTTGCCTAAGGTCAGCCAGCTGAAAGTTGCTGAATCAGATCACAAGCAGCAATATATTTGCCATTAAATTTTGCCCCTAAACTTTCCTAACATATAGTCTCTCATGAAAAAAAGTTGAAGTTCATGGGTAAGGTATTCATGTGTGTATCAATTTATGAAACACACACACATACAAGGGAATTCACAAATTAATGTGACATTCCATGGATTTATTCACTTTTTACTTTCAAAATCAATACAATTGATTAACTTGTTATTCTGAAGTGCGACAGATAATTGGACAAAAGTAGATGAATGTATTTATTCAGCAGGATTTATTGGGGACATACTGTGCACCGTGACCTTCACCAAGACGATCCAAGACTCTGGGTGACATAAACACTCACCGTGAAGGACTAAGGTAGACATATGCAATAGTGAAGCGGTACTCATTCTTGAAAATACATTTACCAATTTTTTAAAAATAATATCCACTCATCTTTTCAGCAGCAACACTGCTTCCAGTTCACCTGTATTATCCAGATTTCATATCACCCCTGGAAAAGAATTGACAATAAAACCAGCTTGAAATAGGGAGGATTTCTCTCCTCATGACTCTTAACAGAACACATAGCTTGAAGCGAGTGCAACTTTCAGGGCAGGAAGAGAGAGGATCACTATGTAAGTCATTAGCGCTGACAAGTTAAGCCTGCAGTCAAAAGCAGAATATATGGTTTGTGTATTTACCTCAGGCTATTTGTCTCCATGGGGTAACTTTTTGAAAAGAAATCCTTGCAGCGGACTGATGGTCACACACACACACACACACACACACACACACACACACACACTGTATTTTGTTCATGTCATCATGGATTTAACTGAACGCCAAGGTTTAAATTGTCCTCAGATGTGTTGATATCCATCTCTCCATCCTAACCCAGAAATCCCAAGTCAACAGGATGAAGTGAAAATTCCACCCACAGTGTGGTGTTACTTGATAAGCTCCAAGTATACTTTAATTAAGCATAGGGTTGGGGCTGGACAGTTACCTGAGTTGATCTTCTCCTTGTAGGAGGTCACGTCTGGTGTTCCAACCTAACGTTCTCTCTTTGAATCATATCATTTTCCTACATTTCAAAACTGGACATATACCCGTGCATGTCAAATTTCTGTGTTTCTTCATTGCTTATGTTGACGACTCCAAAATCTTTCCCAACCCTTGGTGAACAGCAGTTACCATTATGTGAACTTGGGGGAGTCACTTAGCATTTCAGGCTCATTGAAAACATTGCATTAAAGGAGTTGATAAGAAATAGATAGTGCTTAGAAGAGTGCATAGTAGAGCCATGCAATCGTTAACTATAATAATGATAAAAAAATAATTGTCATTCACCAGCAAATAACTGGTACTACAGTTACTGCTAGAATTACTATTACTGCTGCTAAAAACGCTGTGGAGTTTCTGTCTACAAATGTTGCATGAGAAAAAAAAAACTATGCTGACTTTTCTCAGCAACCATGTGAGAAATTGAGCACAGAGAAATGAGAAAGGGGCTCAAAACTCAGATGTGAGTCCATGGCTTGACTTCTCTGCACCATGATAATCTGCTGCCACCTCTTTCTATTCAGTTTTTAGCAGGTTGTGGGTACATGGTAAAGGTTTCTTAGTTGAACTATCTGCGGATCATTTTTTTAGAACTTATGAAACCACTTAACAGCATAGTGGATGCTAAATAAATGCATGTTCTCTTTTCTTCTAGAGTTCTCTCACATTTTGAAAACCTGAAGAGGTGGAACATGAGCTGTTTTCAGCCATGTGTTTCTAAGATAAGAGATTCATTATGACTATTTTTTTCTGAAGGATCATTTAAATCATGTCCTTAGAGTATCTCCATGAAGACAGTATGAACATGAGAAACACATGCAACGTTATATGTATGAACATAACCTTATCGAGGGTCCTGGAAAATCGTAATCAGTATCTGATGCTTTACATACATCATCTCATTTAATTCTCATAATGAACCTAAAATGTAGATGTTCTTGTCTCCGTTGCCAGACGAGAAGCTAATGTACTCCAAGAGGTCAGGTAAATGTTCCAGCGTAGTGAAGACAGAGCTAGATCGCTGATCTCTGACAAGTCTCTCTCTCGCTCCAAAGCTCTGCCTCATTCACCCTGCTGCCTGTTTACAAGCAGCCTGTCATTCCCATGATTTTCATGCTCCTTTTGCAGATAGTTTTCTACCTCCAGGTTTCCGTCCTCCATTGTAAAAACTCCAGTCTCCAAAAGATATGACAACCTAGCAAAATTGTGGGGAAGTTCTGTTTCAGCTCCAGATTCATGTGACCATGAAAAGTTGGTGTAACCTCACTGAGCTGACTTCTTTCATCTGTAAAATATGTGGTCGTTTAACATTTTGCATGAAACGAGAGAACATAAGAGAAGTACTTCACACAGGATGTTTTATACATTAGGCCCTTGATACATGGTAGCTACCTTTTTATTTTTCTTCACTCTTCTGATTATTGTTAAGAATCTGATCATGCAGAGGCACCATGAATCACTAAGATTTCCATCCTTCTAAGGCTGTGCATTGCTTCTGTTTGTTAATGAGACTCTTGTACTAAACTGAATTTATCTGCTTGGTCATGCTCCAGAGTCTTAGTTTTAGCTTCCACAAAGTTATTATCCTCCTGGTTTCTTAGAACCAAGTCTTTTTTTCCCTTTCTTTATTGGCCTTCTTAAATTTTTGGCACAATGAATCATTAGAATAGTAGATCTGGTCTTAGTGAAAACAGTTTTTGGAACGAGAAATCAATTTTGTTCCTACAGTCAAGTAGTTGACTAGAGGAAGCAGAGACTTGAATGTCTTTTCCAGATGACTGGTAGCTTCTTTGTGTATGGCAGTGCTATTAGCCATCCCGGATGTTCTCTGACATGAGCTAAGGTTGGATAGCTCAGCATTCTCAGTAATGCCAAACAGATGATGCACATGATTCATTTATTTACAAGATGAGAGGTAGGCACAGCTCAGAAGCAGAAGCAAGAACGGGCTCCATGGACATCCAAACCAGCTCTCTCTCTGTCTGGGTACATGGGGACCTGGCTGAAGACAGCGTGGGAGGTTGGGAAGTCTTAAATTTATATTATAGTTCTGATGCTGCCATTGAATTAGGGTTATCCAGAGAAACAGAACTGTTAAGATCTATAGAGATGCATGGGAAGAGATTTATTATGAGGGATTAGCCCATGTGATTATAGAGGCTGAGAAGTCCTGTGGTTTGCCGTCTGTCAGCAGGAGGCCCCAGAGAGCCAGTGATACAATTCCAGTCCAAGCTTGAAGGCCTGGGAACCAAGGGAGTGAGAGGAATAAGGCTCAGTTGGGGTCCCAAGGCCCAAGAACCAGGAGTGCCCATGTCCAAGGGCAGAAACAAAAGAAAGCAAATTCACCCTTCCTCCACCGTTCTGTTCTATCCCAGCCTTCAGTGGGTTCGAGGACGCCCACCTGCATTGGTGGTGAAGGCCATCTGCTCTGCTCAGGCAACTAATTCAAGTGCTAATCTATTCCAGAAGTATTTTCACAGACACACCCAGAAAGAACATTTTACCATCTATCTGAGCATTTGTAAGCCCAGTCAAGTGGACACATAAAATCACCCATCACAGCTGCCAATTAGCCAGGTGTTCTTATTGCAAATAACCTGATCTCTTTGAACCTTAGTTTACTCATCTGTCAAATGAGGAAAACAACACCTTGTAGAGATTTGATGAAAAGCTTTAGTTATTATTGGCCATAGAAGGCTACATTTTATTGTGATATGTTTTCAACATTACATAAAAGTTGGAAGAGCAATACAAGGATCTCTTCATATTCACCAGTTGTTTACATTTTGATCCATTTGTTTTATCATTTGCTGTCTACCTATACATATTATATATTTTTTCTGAATCATTTGGGATCAAGTTGGAGACATTTCATCTATTACTTTAGTATCTTTTCTGACCACAGGATAAGTAGCATAATCAAGAAATGTAACATCTGCACAATATTATTATCCTATCTGTAACTGTATAAAATTTTGTCAGTTGTCTCCCCAAAGATCTTTATAGATGTTTGTATTTCTTGATCCAGGTCAAGTGAGCATACTGTGTTTAGCTGTTGTACCCTTTTTAGTTTCCTTTAATCTGGAGCAATTCTTTTCAGTCTTTTTTGAAATTTATATTTTTGAACATTATAGGCCAGTTATTCTGTAAAATTATCTTCACTTTGTGCATCTGATATTCCCTGTGAGTACATGCTATGCATTTTTGGATGAAAGACCTGTAGAAGCTCTGTGTTCTTTTCTGTGTATCATATCATGAAATGCGTAATACCGATTTGTGTCAATGTTGATGATACAAACTTTGCTCACTTGGTTAAGATGGTTTCTGCTCAGCCTCTCCACTGTAAGGCTACTATTTCCCCCTTAGCAATCAATAAGTAATTTGTGGGGAGATACTGTGTGAAAATTTTATGCCTCATCAGATTTTCACCCAATAGTTTTAGCATCAGTTGATGATTTAGTATCTACATTATTCCTTCCATAATTATTAGTTGGGGTTCTCGTTTAAGGAGGTCCACGATCATTTCATGTTCTCTGTCAGAGGAAAAAGCACAGTAGGAGTGAGAGAAAATACTGGAGTGTAACCGTCGGTGCACAGGCCTTAAGCACACAGGTAGATAACCAGTATACGGGTACCTGATGAGTTACCTGAGGGCATGTGCTATGTGACACAGGTAGGGCCTCAAAAGAATATGCATTGCGTTCTCACTCCAATAGGATGTCTTAATTTTTCCTCCAGAAGTATACCACAAGTCAGGTTGGGGAGAAAGGGGGGGTGTCCCTGATAGTTGGCAAAGTTGGCTCTAGGAGGCTCTGGATTGGTGGAGGGGGGCAGTTTTGAGTTCACATTAGAACTATGGACTGTTTTTAGAAAATCTACATCTTGAGAACAAAGAGGTTAGAAAATCAGATAGAGGCTATTTAAAGATAATTCAAACTCTATGGTCATATTTAACCTCAGACATGAAAGAAAACAAAGTGGGGATTAAAGTACCCGATGCCCAGAATTGTTTACATTGTCGACCTCATCGGGGATCTCATGAAATACCCTCATTGCCATTATATAATCCAACTTGTCTTTTGGAAATAATTTTATAAGTTAAATCACCACCATACCATCGGTTTAGGTTAAAAATACCTCTACTTCTTGGTGATCATTTTATCTAGGTCCGTGTTTCCGGGATCATTTTGGATTTTAAAATGAAGGTTGCTACAGCTTTAGGAAATATATTAATATTATATGAGTTCATATTTTCTCGAGGAAAGCTTATGGTAGATAAGCATTCTTAATTGTGCTGTTATGTCTCCCAGGAATGTGCTAATGGTCTTTTAAGAAGGGAAAATACTAGAGCACACCTTTGCTTCACCTGGCATAGGTTGCCGAGCATCTTTGAGTGCAGTTTTCTGACAGAGGCACAGGTGGCCCCCATGTGCAGTGCTTGCCCCTCCCTGCAGGGGCAGAGAACTGTCCTGTTCAATTAGAAGGCCTCATTCTCCCACCCTGAATTCAGCGTTGGCCCTGATGCTGTTATTTTTATCTCTGCTTCCGGGGATTGGGTTGGGTGATCTGACAGGTCCCTACTACTAAAAAACAGAAAACACACTAGTAAACAGTTCCACAGGCCTTGAGTTTTGATGAATTTATCTGCAAGGATGGATTACGTTTATTTTTCTTTGTCTCCAGGCAAAGGAGACATGTCTTTAAAGCCGTCTGGCTGGACTGTCTTTTCAGCATGATTAAGGAACACAGGGAACTTTCACATGGGATTAGGATCAGTAGGAGCCGTCTGAAGATGTTATGAGTTCATTTTGGAGGGCCAGTGGATGAGAGGACCAGGCGTGGATGGATTGTATCGACCGAGCCAGGCACAGGAGATGCAAGCTTGGGAGGCTGAAAGCATTTTTTCCTCCATCTTTCTTTTTAATGCGTCTGTTAATTTGAATTGCATAAGAATGAGAAAACATAGTATTAACTATTGTAGTGCCCAGTCTGCCTAGAAGAAGCTGTTCTGTTTCAATTTATCCGAACGAAGGCTGAGACATAGGAAAGGTAAAGGGAGCCTCAAACACTTATGCTTCCAGCACCAACCCAGCTCCTTTCTTAGAACTGGATGATCTTTTGTGGGAAAATAGGAGTTGCTTTCTGTAACCTCTTTCAAAATTTGTTGTGCATAGTTTCCTTGTTTTGTTTTTCTCCCCTCCTTCATTAGAGCTGTAGGTAGGTTCAGTGCTGGGGCCTTCTGTCACTCATGATCATCTTCCACAGGAAGAGCTTTCTGTGTCTTACAGAGAGAAATGTTTCCTTTGAATGTACATGAGACCTCGTCCCTCTTTAGTGAAATGTTCCCCATGAGCACCTTGACTGGGAACAGGAGAGCTAGCATGATTTTGCGCAAGCAATTACCTCTTCTGAAACTTGATTCATTTTCCTTAATCTCCCTGGGACCTAGAGTTCGCCTTCAGACAGCTCTGTCTGTGGAAAGTAACTTTGGCGGGGCACAAGTAGAACTTGCCTAACACACGGCAGGAGGGAATAGCAACAGGACAGGTGATGTCTGCTGCTTTACCCAGTGGGTGGGTCCAATGTGTTGAGTAATGTCGATCTCAGGAGGAGAGATGATGTGACAGAATTGAGGAACATACACTCCCACAGTGGCTCTGAGCATTCGGTGGTCACCAAAGTCACAGAGGGAGCTTGTCATAGCCAGGCGGTGGGTCCTGCCCTCGGTCTCTGATTCCATACCTCTAATGGGCGGCACGAGAACTTGCATTTCTGACAAGCGCCTGTGTGATGTTGACAGGGCTGGTCTGGGGACCACACTTTGCATCCCAGGGCTCAGATATGTCCCCAGCATAGATTCATTTCAGTAGCTTTTGACTATAGTGGGGAGAGCACTGGACTGCAGTCAAAAAGCATTTTTTACATTTGGTGAGTCATTCCATGAATTTTTCTTGGCCCATAATTAAAGTAGTAAATGATGTGCTGTGCCTATTGACATAGAGATTGATGAGGCACAGTGTTTGTAATTGATAGTCAAGTAGAGGAGACACTCAAGGAAATCCGCAGTCTCCATATAGTGTAATAAACAATCTAATGGAAGTTAGTACTGGTTGCCGTGCAGACATTGGAGTCCTGCATGATTCCACTTGTACCTGAGGCCATTAGGCAGGGTATGCTTCTTGGGAACAGAAATCTAAAATGAGTTTGAACACCATGTACAATTTATTAGACTGAAGGATAGTATTGCAAGAAGGAAGGAGAGAGTTGGAAGCATAAATAAGAGACATGAAAATGCAACAATGGACAGTTCAGTAGAAAAAGAACCTTCTCCTGAATGACTTAATCACTGTTCACTTCCCAGCCATGAAGATTGCTCGCTTTTTGTGGGGGTTTGCACTTTATTACCCCAAAGTGTGGTAGAGTTGGAGGGTGCAGTCAAACACTGAAGATTTTACACAAAGGAATAATGAGATTAGATTTCCATTATGAATTCTTAAATAAGTTATGATGCATCCATTCTGTAGAATATTATGCAGCTGTAAAAAAAAAAAAAAAAGGATGAGCCAGTACTATATATGCTGTGGTCTGGTCTCTAAAATAAGATAGAGAATAAGGTTCATAAAATGGTCCTATTTGTGCATGAAGAAGAATGAATGGAGTACCTGCACTTGCGTGTGCTTGTGTTTGCTTTGAATATTTCTGTGCTTTGGACACATGCACACGCACCAATGTGAAAAACAGAACTTGCTACCAGTAGTTGCCTCTGGCAAGGCGGAATTGGAGGGTAGGCGTGTGTGTTGGGAAGGAGGCTATGCCTTGCATGCTTTTGGGTACTATTTGACATTTTTTAACATGGATATATTTTATTTTTGATATTATCACATGTATTTACTCCTGTTGACAAATCATTTTAGAGGAGAAATATTACCATTTTTAATATTTAAAAAAGGGATTCCAGGAGGAAAGGCCAAAGGCAGGGCAGCTGTCTCTTCTTTGAGTTAATGTGTTGAGTGGTGCTTAAAGTTAGAAAGAAAGTGGAAAAGAGGACATTGATCTTAGAGAGCTATGAAACCCAGGTATTTCCCCGAGTCACTGTAGACCTATCCCAATTTATCTTTAAACTCTGCCTTTGTACATTAAAGAAAATCTGTCTTCCCCACCAGAAGGTAAGCTGAGCACAAGGGATTTATTTTTGTGATTTCTTCTGTATGCTCAGGACTTTCTATGTAGGTGCTTAGTAAATATTGTTAGATGAGCAAACCCAGGGGATTTAATCTTTGCCTTTGATGAATTTTAATCCTCTGAGTCACATATTAAAGGTATTTTCTCCCTCACTTTGGTACAGAGCCTAAAACTGAATATATTTCTTTCTATTGCAGAGCCCTAAAAGGGGCCCGTTCCTTTATATTGCATTTCCTGCAAAGTTGACTCACACAAAAAACTTGGGATACATTTTGTTAGAAGCAGGTGGTTGCAGTAATACATTTAACATATTGACTCTCCTACAAGTTAGAAAAGCAAACCATCACACAACCTGCTGTCTCTTAAGAACACTTTGCTTCTCCAAGGTAGTAGATATTGGAATTACCAGTTTTTGGAATCTTATTGAGAGAGCAATAAAAGGAAGGAAGGAAGGAAGGAAGAAAGGAAAGATAGAAGGAAAAAAGGAAGGAATGAAGGAAGGGAAGGGAGGGAAGGAAAGAAAGAAGGATGGAAGACAGGCCTTGGATAACTCCCCAGTTTTCTGACTTAGGTAAAAGGTTGAAAGACTTGATTGCCACCTTTGTCTCTAACCTGTGTTGCTTTGGGCAAAACCCTTACTCTCTCCGAAACTCTGTCATGCTCACCTGCAAAGTAGATGATGATATCCTCCTTCTGCCTGCAAATGTCATTTTTAAGCACCAAGTCAAGTGAACTAAGTGAAGCACCTTATAAGCATCCCAAGTGCTACAGGAATTTGACGTCATGGCGTGGCCCACCTAAAGTGAGTCTTTCTGTATTTGCATGAGGGCCTGAGTGGCTGGAAGCTTGTGATTGCCAGCATTCCTGCTTCCGTGGGTTTCTGTGGGGACAGGAGAGCAGGAGTTTACAAAAAGGAAAATCTGTAGCACAGACGGAGTGCGCAAACGTCCTCATGCTCTGCATGGCAGATGGCAGTGCCTTAACCAATGTGCGCTTTCTTCCCTTCCACCCCTGCTTACCCCAAATGACTCAGAGATGCTAACTGTGGCATTTGTAGACAACTGGATCCCTGACCTTGCCAAGCTGGTTTACGCTCCGTGTATATGATTTTTATCTGAGTTTTGGTAGTGAAGAAACATTGTTCCTGACGTCAGAGAGGTCAGGCATAAAAGCCCGACTCTTCAGGATTACTCAGCTAATGGGCACCTTCACACCTGACTCAGCTTCCCCTCTCTGTGAAATGGGAATGCCTTCCACTGTATCAGGATGGTAAGAGGAGTTGAACTAAACGGTGAATTATTCGTTAAAGGATTAGCAAATGATAGGTAAATTAATAAACAAAATACACCACATTTGTGATTTAGTGGCCCCTTTTTTTAATGCTCATCTGAGGACATAGCCATTGATTCTAGAGGTGAAGAGGAAGGTGGAGAGAGAGAGAGACACTGATGTGAGAAACATTGATTGATTACCTCCCATATATGTCCCAATCAGAGTCCAAACCCACAACGCAGGCATGTGCCCTGACCTGGGATTGAACCTGCAACCTTTCGGTTTTCAGGACAATGCTCCAACCAACTGAGCCACACAGCCCAGGGCAGTGGTCCTTTTCCTAATCTGTTACAATAATAGCTAGCACTAATCCCCACACAGCACGAACTTAATGATGACTCCTGTGCTGTGCCCAACACTATGCTAACCATCGAATTTATGTTTCCTTATTTTTCAAATGGAAAAATAATATTACCTATCAGTAATCTTCTAGTACAGAGATTGTATACCCTGCTCATAGTCAAAGATCCAGCATTTTGAGGTACAGGGATTGGACCTACTCTTGTCCACCTCTGGAGAGATAGCTTCTACGGAGCACATGACATTTACTGTTCTAAGAGCCTGAGGAGGAGAACACAAGAACCTGTGCTCTGGCGTGTCCCAAAGGCAAAATGCATCCCCTTGGACAGATCATTTTATACCATGAGGGCCCTCGGTTTCACACAGACAGCAAAGAAATCAATGGATTATGGGAAGGACTTAATTCATGTGTGTAGACCGCTTATGTGTTTGAACAGGAATGCAAAAGAGGGAATAGAAGTAAGCCCATGCTTTTCATTCTCTGGGCTCTAATGTAATTGAGTACGGTTAATTTATTTCATCCTCTCCAGTATCAGTCTTAGGAGCTAAGGGTGGCCGTGTGATCCCTTGGCAGATTTGTAGCTACAGGAACTGGAGCTTTGGCTACTCAAGCCTGTCTCCGGAAAGGATGTTCCAGGAGATTTGAGACGGGGCCCTGGCACTGGCTGGATCTCTGGGTATGTATATTGCTCTCTTTTGCCTTCGTTAAGGCATGGCATTGAAGTTGCAGTGAATCTCAACATTGTGCCGCATCTCAGGGGTTCACCATTCCTTCAAAGCTTGCTTACTGCTGGCGTCAGCACTTTGCCACGCACCAGCCTCCCTCTGTAGGGAAACCAATTCCCATCAATCATGGTATTGATTTATCTGGAATATTTTGAATCACTCTTTGTCTAAAAATAACAGTGCATCAATAGCACGTAGCAATTTTTGCCAGAAGAGTACAGACATGTGAAATTATAGTTTCAGCATCCCTTTTATTTTTCTTCTGTCTGTTTTATCATTCCACTTGACTTTAGTTGTTAGGATTAGTCTCTAGACCAATTCGCTTCCCAGGGTTTGCAGGAGTGTGCAGTTCTTTGCAGGTCTCACGTAATTAAAGGAACTTTGTCAGTGAGCCCAGATGCAGACCAAAACAAAATTGCCAGTGTTTTCAGGAGCTCTAGCCAAGTCTTATCTATACCCTGACCCCTTTATTCTTTTTCTTGCCAAAAAAGCCGATTCCTTTTGGAATTAAATTATATTGATGCAGTGATCTCATGTGTGAATATTACTGCCTCAGCAGCTTCTTGTGTCACTACTCAGCCTAAAATTGGGATTTCCTGGATAACATTTTGCAATCTTAAAGGAGTTTGAGCCACCGCATTAAAAATTGCCAGCAAAGGGTTGCTCAGCAGCCTTTCTTCCGTATTTGGATTTATAACAAAATATTTTTAAGATTTCTAATCTGCTCTGAAAGCTTCCCATCTAACTGTTACAACCAATGCAATAAACTGGATTTACCTGTAATTCAGTCTTTGTATTTCTTTAATAATGGAGGCTCTATCATCTGATCATAAAGAGTGTTTGTTTGTTTGAATTCGGAGCTCATGCAGAGAGGCCAGGGGGAGCTGCTAGATTGTCAGTAACTGCTGTGTGCTGTCAGAAATGGTTTTATATTGTTATTCAAAATATTTACAATTAAAATGCAGGGCTTGATTTAAAGAGCACCCATTTAATCAAAGATAGAAAGTCCCATTTTGTATATGCCACTAGGTAATTAGTTGCTTTGCATACCGACCTTGTCCCTGACTATCTACCTACGGCTCTGATTTTGTGGAGTTTTCTCTCTTTGGGAGATAATTCTTTGTGGAACCACTAGGTAAAATTTTAGGACAGATGTTTCTCTGCTGAGGGTTGGCGGGGCACTGAATTAGGTGTTGTGTTTTGCTTTTTACTGTAACTTCTTATGTTAAAGTTTGCCTTTGCCTTTAAGAACAACTTCTCAGAGAAACAAGGAACCGATAACAGCAATGTCCTGACTCTTCTGAATGTTGTGACGATAGGACATTTTTGTTCATTGAACAACCTTGATCTTGAAGAATAAATACAAAGTAAATTGATCACAGCCTGGGCTCCTAACAGTATGAAGTTGGAGAGGCTTGGGCCAATGACTAGAAATGTAAATTTAGGAAATTTACCAAACTGGACTTTCTCTACTTGAAAAGTTGATATTACCTCCCTCATAAGATTATTGAGAAAATGAAATGAAGCAATTTAAAAAAATGCCTGACACAAAGCTAACACTTAGCAGATGTTAACTATTAGTATTAATTAGTATCAACACTCAGCAAGGATGAACAATTTTCAAAGACTGAGTATTTTTGCTAGTCTAAAATACCAGACTGATTATAATTGTATAAGTGGGGAGATTCATGTTTTTGACATCAGTTTGTAATGAGAGCAGTAGGAGACTACAAAATCAGCCTGACATATATTTGTATGTTCTTCCCAGTACCTACCAGATCAGCTTCAGTTTTCTCTCCTGCCAAATGGTGGTGGTAATCCTCATCTCTAATAGTTATTTTTAGGGTTAAATGATGACGTCTCCAAGCTATATAGACCTGTAGTGAAAACCCAGTACATTTTCAATCCTTTATACATTTTATTTTAAACTCCTCATTATAAATTAGTCCCGGAGAGTAGATTATTACAGTGGGAACACTCTCTTCCCCCTATATAACATATTTTGTTTAACTCCCATGGAGCTGGGAGTAGGAGATAGTAGTTTAAAAGCCCAATCTTAGGTCATCCTTCCTTATTACTTTTCCATTATCGTTGAGAATGATAGGCAGGCCAGTCTACCTGAGCTTTGTCTCTGATAAATCAGTCATAAAGTAGGAGTTAGAAAATTACATTAAAATGCCAGAGGGGAAAGAGGTTGGGGGACTGGACAAAAAAGGCGAAGGGATCAAGAACTACTAATCTATAGTCACACAATAGCTCCAGGGATATAAAGCACAGCATAGGGAGTCTAGTCAATAATACTGTAGTAACTGTGTGTGGTGCCAGGTGGGTACTTGAAATACTGGGGGGAACACTTTCTAAAGGATATGATTATCAAACCACTATATCATGCACTTGTAACTAATACAGAAATGATATTGAATGTAAACTATAATTGAAAAATAAAATTACAATAAAAAAAAGATGCTTAGACAAATTCCCAGTGTTTTATATACGGATGCCTCTTCTTGATCGTTTTAATTGTAGATGAGCTTCCCAGGCAAAAGCCTTCAAGGTGTGCTTGAAAGCACTTCCACGGCCAGTGGCCCATAGAATGCATTGTCTCTTCTGACTGTCTAATCCACTTTCACGCAGCGCTGGGCTCCCTGCCTCCTGCCCACATGGATGCTTCCCCTCTGGTCTACAGACTCACACCGGACCCCGCCACTCTGATGGCTCATTTTTGAACACATGTTTCCAGATGTCACTCAGATTCAATTCTCATAATTCCAGGGATGTGTCAGACAACATGTTTTGTAAGCCCTTGTTAAAGAACAAAATTCAACTGAGTAAATTTTAAAGATCCGTTGGCTTTACTCAGTGATTTGTCAACAGGGCGACATCCAACTTCAGCAGATAGAAAGGAGCCTCAAGGAGTCATACAAGGGAAGAGAGTTTTGTAGATAGGCCCAAGTGAGCAAGGACAAGGAGGTCATGCTGGGCTTTTCCTGGTTGGTTGGGGCAGGGTCACTGTCCTTATTTGGAGGACAGAGAAGCCTTGGAGCCAGTCTGGTAGCTTGTTCTGAGCAGGCAAGTGCTGCTTGTTTGGCCTAGACCGTCCTTGCTTCCTTTTCTGAGAGAGCAGAGCATGGAAACTTAGTAAAGTTTTCATTTGCTGAATTGAGGCTTAGTGTGAGTGACTCCATCTTGAGCCTTATCTGGCTATGTTAACACCCCAAATAGTATATGTTCTTTCTTTCGTTATTATCTATAACTACAGTAAAACTTGCTGCCTTCTTTAGCTGCCTCAAGGCAAATAAAGACCCTAAGAAAAGTTTCTTATTACCAGGCACATACTAATAGAGATATCTTACCCTGCAAGTTACCCAGGAGATTAAAATATGAAAAGAGTGAAAAGGTGAGGGAAAGTCACATAGGGGACCCCTGAAGTCCAATTTACTTTTGAGGCTATTGTGATATTTCTACTCAATACACCTTTATTTTTCAGCTCTTCATCTGTTGGGCTGAGGATAGTTATATTCAGCAACAAAGACCTTAATTATATGCAGAGATTTTCAAGAAATCTAACTGTTAGGTAATGTGGAAGATGAAGGGAAAAGGACACTGAAAATCAGACTTTATTGGGTTTATTGCTTCTGTGTTACTTCAAAAATGAATTAACTATCCTTCTTTGATGGTTCTGTATTGAGGGTCTAATAAAATCTTTCTCCAATAAAATCTTCTGAGGTGAGGGGAATGTTTGATATCTATGTTTTCTAATATGGTAGCAGCAACATTTGTGGTTATTGAACTTAGGAAATATAAATAGTGCAACTAACTCAATCTTTAATTGTATTTAACTTTGATTAACTTGAATTTAATTGCTACATGTGTCTAGAGGCAACAGTACTGGTCAGCACATATCTAGAATGTCTTCTGGCTTTATCAGAAGATATTAAACTAGTAACAGTTAAATTGCATACCTCCTCTACCACAAGATTTCAGGCTTCTTATTCACAAGGGAGACAACAGGCATCATTAAGAATCTCTGCATTTGTAAAAACATATTATAGAAATAAAAGTGTGGGTGGTTGCACTAATACATTTCAAGACTCTTTGTAAAAGCAATACACATTGTAGTCCTGGCTTTGTGATAACCAAGTAGGCAGTAGAGCTGGATTAAAGGGTCCAGAGAGATACTGTACACACACTGAAACTTGACACACAATAGGAGTAGTCTTGCAGGTCAGTGATGAAAGATAGACTAGTTGATAAATAGCTCAGGGACAATTAACAATCCATATGAAAATGCTTTTCTGTTTGTCTACCATACACACACAAAAATCAATTTCAGATACATAAAGACCTTAAGTATAAAAAGTATGAGTTTTGAAAGGCATGTGTGAGAATGTCGTTATGTCATTTTGGTAGGGAAGCATCTATTAAACAACAAACAAGTAACATAAACCTTAAAGAGAAACATTAATAATTTTTACTGCATAAAATTAGGAGCTTTGGTTTAGCCATCATAAAGTTTTAAAAACATGAGTGGGAAAATCAAGTATCTGCTACATGTAACTGGCAAAGGATTTTTATCAGAATAGATGACAAATAAGTAGAATTAATTGAGCAAAAGACAGGTAAAAATGAGTGAAAGATGCAGAAAAAGAAATATATATTACCCTTAAACATATTAAAAAGGTACTGAGCTCACTACCTTTTAAAAATTGCAGTTAAGTGACTTTGTGATTGTGTGCCCACCTAACAAATTGCAAAAATTAAAAGCTGAACAATATCAGGGGATGAAGGTGTTCAGCAAAGTAAGCTCTTATAATTTATAGATAGTGTGTGAACTCACAAAACTATTTCATAAAACAATTCAATACTATCTTGGAAAACAGCAAAATTGAAGCAGTAGCTGCATCTATTAGCAATTTTACTCTGAGGTGAATGCACTATCAACATTCTCTTAGTCATGGGCTCTAGAGTTTAAGTGAAAAACACAAATAAGCACTGTTTGTAATGCTCAAATAAAACGGAAGTAACCCAATTTTTGATTTACTGTAAAATGGATAGGGTTGGCCCTGTCTTATTCTAATTTGGTGGAAATGAATGAACTGCAACTTAAGCAACAGCACGGGTGAATCTCAAGAACATAGTTGAGCAAAAAGCCAGTCACAGAAGTATATGGAGGCTTGAACTCCAACGAAGAGAAGGGTGTATCCAATACGGAAATCAGGGACTGGCTATTGTCATTAGTGAGAGAAAGGGATGCTGTAGTGTATGGTCATGTTTGAGGCTTCAAATACATTAGGATTGCTCTATTTTTTTATCGGAGTGATTAATCCAGGAGTGTTCCTTTTCGTATTATTATTTAACCTTATTTTTATTGGTTACATATATATTTTCAGGTAGCGAACTTATTTCACAATAAAAGTGAATGTTAAAAAGACAGAAGAAATACTTTTATGGCAGCATATAAATTGCTTTATGGAAGTGTACTTTGCTAATGGAGAAGTTCTGGGCTCACTCATAATTTAGTTTAGTTGTACTTTTATTTTTTTTCCACGCTCAGAGTCAGAGTTCCTGAGACTCAAATCTCTTTTAGAAAATTTATTACCTCCTATATGTTACCAATCTCTGGGATCATTTACAGGTAGCTTAAATAGCTAGTGTCCTATCTGGAAATAAAAATGGCTTGTGTCCGTTGAGTGATCACTATGGGTTTGGCATTTTCCAAAGCTGAGCACACATGAATTTATGAAGTCTTTACAAGAAGTCAAAGGAGAGGGTATTATTATTAATATTATTATCTATCCTCTTTCTGCTGGTAAGGAAGGTAAAACTCAGAGTATAAATACTGCCTGATCTCCCACAGCTAATGCAGAGAAAAGACTATTACTTAGGCAGGGGTGACTTCAGAAGAAGAGCTTCAACTGCTACATTGTAACAATCTACTATAAATACACCTTGTAATTTTAATTTAAGGAGTGAATTTGGAAATTTAGTTATTCAACACATATTATTAAGCACGTACCACACACCAGTCATTATTCTAGAAAATGAGGGCATGGAGACAAGAAAAAGAAAAAAGAAAGAAAATGTCCCTCTTTTCTGAAGGCCAGCAGCAAGCTCAGACAGAAGGAGTGAAGGAAGAAAGAAGAAAGGAAAAAGAAAGAAAGAAAGAGAGAGAGAGAGAAAGAAAAAGGAAAAGAAAAGGAGGGAGGGAGGGAGGAAAGGAAAGAGGGAGAGAGGGAGGGAGGGAGAAAGAGAGGGAAGGAGCGAGGGAGGGAGGAAGGAGGCGAGGAAGGGAGGAAGGGGTTATGAAGGAATTTTATGTTCTTGTTATCAACAGAAGGTAATTAAACAGCCTTAGTAGGACAGACAAAGTCTTTCATTTTCTGATTCCAAATTATTGCATAATTTAAGATTCTTTATTATATTACTTCCCAGACATTCTTTTTTATTTTTATCTTTTTTTAAAATTTATTTATTGATTTTTTAGAGAGAAATTGAAGGTGAGTAGAGAGAGAGAGGGTTTTGTTGTTCCACTTACTTATGCATTCATTAGTTTATTCTTGTATGTGCCTTCACCAGGGATTGAACCTGCAACCTTGGTGTATCAGGACAAAGCTTTAACCAACTGAACTACCTCGGCAGGGCCCCCAGGCATTCTTAATGCTGTCACTTCTGCCTGGAATTCTCTTCTCATCTCTATCCACCCACCCTGCCCCAAACCTCCCCCACACATAGACCACCATCATAATATACGTCTTTTTAAAGATTCAGCTCAAATTTTCTGTATTCTTTGAAGACTTTGCTGCTCCCCAACTTGATCTTTGAGAAGAGTAGATAGATTACCCTGTGTTCTGTTGCATTTAAAGATAGACAACAGATTCCCCACGGTATTCTAGAGGCTCTTTCTCTGAACCCTTTAGTTGATGATGAGTTTTGACATTGCACTTTCAAGTGCAGATTCCTGCAGGCCAACAACATAGAAGCCATGGAACTAAGAAATATAAATTTTCTTGAGAACTGTCTGTTGAGAAAAGCAATATTGAATAAGTTTGTTACAGTTATAAGAAAATGATGCCACAGACTTAGTCAACGTCCTTGACTGTTATTCCATGTTAATATAGTCACAGTGGACATGGTGCTATTGGTTATGGTTTGCATTCCTCATTAGACAATTTTCTGGATTTCTTTATTTCACTGTTATATTATAGATCAGTTTGGTTCTGTTGCCAAGAGGCATAAATCGTAACAGCTAATTCGTTTTTAGTGCTTTCCATGTGCCAGGTACTCTACTGAATATTTTGGATGTATTCTCTCATTTAATCTTTGGCGTAGGTAATATTATTATCCCTACTTGCTGTGAAGATGAGGCGCTGAGCCACAAAGTAACCTGTTCAAGGTCACCTCGCTGATATATTGCAAGACTTGGTTTCAAACTTCAGTCTTTCTGAATCTAACTTTTTTGTTCTTTTATGTGTTTCGTATATGAGAGGAGAGAATGTCTACACTGTAAAATTTTCTGATGTTATGTTTTAACAAAAGAGCATATAATCTGGACCGTGTTCTCATCCCGGAGTTGGCAAGTATTTCCAGAAAGGGCAGTATGAGTAAATACCATAGGCCCTGGGGGCCATGCAGGCTCTGTTGTAACTATTCAACTCTGCCACTGGAGAGTGAAAGCAACCACAGACATGACGCCAATGAAGGCGGCGGCTGTGTCCCAACTCATCTTTATTTATAAAAGCGGCATATGACCATATGTGACTGGGGGTGGTAAATTATAGATCATGGTTTGAAGGGTTTTGTAAATATTCTCATTATTCCTAAAAATAAACAAATATATAAATAAATTACTAAGCAAGCAGGCAATATAAATTAACCTAAGAAGGGATATTACTCCTATGATGGTAAAAATTTAACATATGAGAAAACCAAGGTGAATAGAATTAGAGTAATTTGATTGGTATGCTACCTGCATTTTGTTGGATCGTTCAACATCTAAAAAAAAAGAAAAGAAAAAGAAAAAAATCAGTGGCTGATATAGAAAAACCTGGAGGTAGAGAGAAAAACAAACAAAACGCCATATATATTCCCCATCTTTTATGTTTAAGTTGGCACCAGGTTTTTTTTTTCCTTTGTGCCTATTCCAGTTGATTGATAGAAGCTGATTTGGAAGGTTGTGTTTATAACTATGCTTACTAACCCTGGCCCAGTGGGAACAAGTGCCTTGATCGATTAGTGATGTCTGCCATGTGTGTATGATGGCAGAGGCACCGTACAAAGTAGTTGTTGATCTTTATCTAGAACAGATGCTGCTCTGTAAATAAAGGTTTTCATTTTCCCAGTCAATGGGGAAACCTCTAATTTGATGACAGACTCTATCTGGAATGGGCTTTTCTAACGTTTCTCAATTTCGCTATCCACTCTGCTTACGTTCCTTTATCCACAGGGGGCAAAGGAGGACTTCTACCCCAATTCTGAAAGTCTTCCATGATGTCTCATCTTTAATATCTGAGATGCGTGTTGTCAGAGGCTGAGATTTATGGCGGTGCCTTTCTTACGGAAGACACTTCTGCTCTGGGCCTGTCGTTTCTGCCTCTGGCTCTGGGCTGGGATCCTTTTTATTTCTCTCCACTTTCATTTTTTCAGTCTGAAAGTAAATTGCTTTTCAAAAGTTTGAGGAGAAACTAGAATAGTTTTGGATGGGTTAGAAATGGGGAAAATGGCTTATTTCATGAATAAATATTTGCCTGCAGCTTTCCACTTCGCAGACTCAAACAGGGATTAAAAGGTAAAGATTGGCAGGAGGGAGGTGAGGAGGCTTTTAGGCAAAAAAGCAGCGTGTGTGTTACAGCCTCACACACAGAGAATGCAATTTCCCCTTTGTTAAAAGTAAAATCAGCTATAGGTAGCCCTTTGTAGCTGCCAGAACAGAGGATCAGCCTTAGTGAAAAAAGCATGGGCTTTGAGCCAAAAATATCTAAATTTGGATCACTTACAAGAAGTGTGTGCTTGTGTAGGTAGTTTAAGGTCTCAGAAGGTTAATTTCCTCATCTGTAAAATGGGACCAAAGCATGTAAATTATCCTGCCCAGAACCTGCTGTGCAGTCGATAGTCAGCAGGAAAGCCTGGGTCTCTTACTTTTGCCCTGAAGGAAAATGGAAAATTGACAGGATATGGCTAATTATAAGCCAATTGGAATTATTCAGTTTTGGAACACTAATTTGAAGCACCATCTTTAAGCATTTTATTTGTCTAACGTGTTTGCCATTTAAAAGCATAAGACTATCATCACAATCACCACCAACAGCAGCAATAGCTGTAGCAGCAGCTGCAGCAAAACCATCAATGGTAACTGTCCTGTGCATGAACAGTCGGGGAGACAGGTCTTAGCTTCTTTGCTAAATGGGTCAAGGAAAGCGTGATTTGTGCAGAGAGAAATTCACACACACACATAATGAGAACTTCATGTTTCAGAACTGCAAGGCTGATGTGCACACTAAAACACTGGCCTGTCTTCTGAAGTTGTATTTAGATTTTAGTAGACAATTAGAAGAAAATGTCAGTGTATACAAAGAGAGTATAGCTTCCTTGCCAAAAGAAAGACTGATAAATCTATTGACTCTGGACTTACAATGGAGCATAGATATAGGTGGGAAAACATGCGTAATGTATTGGGCACAGTTGACATCAGTCTGTGCTGTAGTTGCAATGTAAGCAACAACAAACATAATAAGAAAAATAACCAAGAACTGCTGAAGCTAATATATACTGAATGATTACTAGAGCCAGGCATGTGGCAGGCTCTTTAATAAACTGATTAAAACCTGTGCGCTATGATTATAAAGAAAAATGATCAGTTAATAAATAAAATTTGTCCATGAACACACAGTTTACACATGGCAAGTCCAACATTGGAAGCCAAGAGTTCAGATGCCAGATGGCATTGTTATGGACAGGCATGGTCCTAAAAATGGGGGTTTCTGGCGTGTTTTCTCCCAAGCTGTATTATTCAGTTTCAGACTTTGAAGTATTTCATTATGTGTAATCACATTTGAACTGATTGCAATTACCCTTAACCTCCAACTTGCCTTTCCACAGGTAAGACTTTCTATTTGACAGTTTATGACATCATCATGGGTTGGTTTGTTTTTTAAGACACACCTTAAAGAAAAGGCTCTTTTCTTCAAAGTTGTTGAGATTAATGGTCTTACCAAAATGTATTTAGAATAATACCTCCTTATTATGAAATTTCCCACTAATGATTGTCAAGATCCGTCCTCCCCAACTTCCTGCCTCTTGCTGCCTTTTGTTACTTAGACAGACATTGTTGAGCATTTATTATGCTGTAGACACTGCTTGGGGCTGGAGCATCAAAGATAAATCAAGTGTCTCTCAGCCCTTAAGGGGCTGCCATCCCAGCAGATCTCAGATGTGTAACTATTGCTGCAGTGGGAGCAGAGAGAAGATTCCCTGAAAAGAATTTAAGTGACTTATTGTAAGCCCACAGCTGTGAGAGCTCACCTTTTCTTAGACAAATGTCGCCTGCCTGGCATGGCTGTGTGCTCTTTGCTACAGTGCTGGCTTCTTACATTATGCAGTTCAAGAAGCCATGGACTGCATGTGCTGTAGGTGTTCTGGAAACTGATATTTATACTGGATGCCTATATTCTAGAATGTGTTCTCAAATGGATTAGCATATATTTTTTAGTTGTTTTTTTAGATAAATTGTTTGTTCGTGTGAATTCCCCAACGAGAAGAGCAAGTTACTGTGGATAACAAGGGATTGTGCTAGAGTGCTCTTTTGCTGCTCATATTCTGCTAAATTTGATTTGCAATTAAGTTCCCCATCAGTGTTCATGATGCCATAGATAGATGATGCTGTGTCCTTGGTGTAGCTATCATCAGATTATAAGCTCTCATTCTGAATACTGTTTCTATCCAGGCATTTCTTGGCTTACGCAGAAGTAATGGCAGACTATCAAGAGGTTCACAGAATCAGTGACAAATCCATTGAATCTTAGCACATTCAGATCCCAAAATGGGGATTACTTGATAACAGTCCTGCTCCCAAAGCTCAATCCGGGAAGGCTCCAATCTCTCCGCAAGTTTACACATGGGGGTAGATTTCCAAGATATCAGGAGAAGGTTCAGAAGCTGTGCTGCCAGAGAGACAGAGAGAGAGAAACATATCTGCTACCAGCCCCACCTCCCAAATGAATCTGGACTATTGAAGTAAACTATATACTACTGAAATACAGTTATTAAGCCCAGAGAGATCATGATATATGTATTCCTACAGAAATATCTGCAGAATGATTTTCATCCCTGTTTTGCCAACTAAGCAGCCTCCCCAAGTTTGCACAGATAATAAAGACTGAACTAGGTTTTGAAGGAGAATGTTTCAGTATAACAGTCTCTCTGCGGTGCTTTTTCAAATCTTAAGCAGAGGATGAGCAGTGCAGCCCCAGGAGGCAACTTGGACAAGGAACACTTCTCTCAGGCACTGGAATGGACTGACTCGCTTCCATCGGTGATATTTATGTTGCTTCTCATCTGCATCCATTAGAAGAAACCTAAAGCTCTTTGAACCCATGTTTCAAATTTCCTCTGGGTCTGTATAGCCAAGATATCTGCTGGAGCCCCTTCATTTTACCATCATGCTCTCAGGGGAGTGGGTAGCCACATGGACTTTATGGGATTCAGATGACATTGGCAAGATGTTCTCTTTCTTCCACTTAGCATCTTGGTGACCTTCAGGAAATCAGTCTTCCAGAGCCTATCCCTTCCCCTGTATGCAGGAATAACATCCTGAAAAGGAAAGCTACCTAAGTGCAGGGCCAGATCTAATTTTTCTGCCAACTTTGAGCACTCTATGGATGAATGAGTGAATGAGTGAATGAATTTGTTAATTCAGAAATTGATAATACAACTCTTTAATACATTGAAACTGGTTTTTAAAACTCTCATAATAGGTATTTTTTCATGCTATTGTATTCATGCTATTTGATCATTTCTCTTAATTATATCCCATCTAGTATTTTCAGCATTCATGCTCCTTAACAATTGCCTGCTACATACCAATCCCTGTGCTTGGCCTATGGCATACACTAGACCTGCTAGCAGAGATCGTCATTACCACCATTCGATAGGAACACTAAGGGGCAGTGAGCACACTTAGTGGATATCAGGTTGCCCTTGAATTTGAGCCCACTCTCTATGTTCATGGCCACTTTTTTTCTACCCTGGCATTCCATGACTGACAATAAATATCACACCAGTATGTATTTTCTCCTTCAAATTTCTGGAGTCAAATGCTGAACAGTCTTTTTTTCTTTCCTTTTTTCCTTTTTTCAAATACCAGTGATACTTTCCACCCAACTTCATAGACCATCACAGAACCTTGTTGAGCTAAAGGAAGACAAAAAGATTTATGGCTTCTTGAGATTGTCTCCTGTTTCTCTGAGAATAAAATGAAATTCTTTGTACCACACTTCAATATACTTGACATCTTGTATTATTTTCAGGTCACCCACATCTTTCCTCCTATAGAGAGAGTCATCTACAAGCATTCATTCATTACTCTTAAGGTCGTGCCAGAAAGAATTATAAACTTTTCATCAACACACTCAGGGTAAAAATACAGAACTCTTTTTATCCCCCCAGAAAAACCTTCCATATGTTCTTATCCGGAAATCAACGTTCTAATGGGGCACTGAGGATGGGGAGACTTGGAGAAATTCGGTGCACTTTGCCATCTGCCCGAGCAGATGGAATTGGGATTGAGTGCTCTCACTCAGGTCTCAGATCTGTTGGATATTATCATCTTGGATGTCATCGGTCCTAGAATTATCACCCATGAAAAAGGTACTATTTAAGACACTAACAACATGTGCAGAGAATACTTTACTGAGAAATGGCTTCTATATTTTCTATACTATTTAATTTATTTTGCGTGCTTTGGAAGTTTAAAAAAAACACGAAACTACCATACAATTTTCTTTCTTTTGAGAATGTTCTCAGACTTCCCAAAAGCTGTGATACCAAAATGACAGTGCCATATAATGTTCTCGGTGGCTGAAAACTTTCAGAACTGATGTCTTGCATTTCGTGATACTTATTGCAACTTTTTCCCACACTACTTTTTTGTGAGTCAACTGTATCCTTAATTGCCAGGCTTAACAGAATGAAGCAGATGCTCTTATACACTCAGAGCCTTCATTCTTGACACAGGTTAGTACCTACCCTTATTCTCAGGGTAACACCAGCCTAAGTTAGAGAGGGATGTCTGTTTCTACTTAATAAAATATTCCACTACCCAATGGCTGGGTATTGTAAACACAGTATACACCCTCATCCTTTCCCAAAACTCTTTTATTGAAAGCCAAATACATTTTCTCATTTCATGAGTGCGTTTCTTTCTGGGGTCCTGTGCATTGCCTCTTGAATTAATATATAGAAGTATCAGCTAGGCACATTAATAGTAGCATTGGTCAAGTTATTTGCTACCTCTAAACCTCACATCCTTTAATCCAAAATGAGAATAATTATACCTACACCATAAAACACTTGTGATGGCTAGTACTTACGAATTGCTTACTATATTTTTGACATTGGATCAGTGACTCACAAATGATGAGTCCGAGAATTAGGCAGACCTGATGGACAAGACTAAGAGAGGAAATGGGAACTGAGATCCACTTGAAATATTTGAGGCGCGGACATTGGGTCATATGAGGTTCTTAATGCACTAACAACTTGGAAACGTGTTAAATGTAGAATGGATATCAATTTACAAATTATAAATCTGAGGGCAATTTATAACGAGACTGAAAAGTTGTGTGTCTTTTCTTCAGATCATGATGCAGGAAATTATGCCTCTGGGTTTATTTAGTTTCACGACCTCATTTTAACGGACCATGCTGCAGGTTTCTTAGCAACCTGTGGATGATTCCTCCGTAGCTCTGTGCATGTGGCTTTACTGAGCCATGAGCTCTGTGATGTGAAGGAGAGGTGGGCACAGCTCCAGGAAATCACACACATACTATTCAGGATTCTGAATAGATATTTAGTCACCTATTTGGCTTAACCTAGTGTGAGCATTTCCTAGATCCAGTTCCACCTCCGGGTGCAAAAGCTCATGTGACCTTGACAGAGCTCTGTATCTTTCTCCACGTGTTATTTCCACTCTCCTCTCTGAGTAGAAGTCATTATGTACATTGCTTCTGCTAAGCACCCTGGTAAGGTGGTTGCTGACACCTACAGATTAACTTTTCTTTCACACTCAAAAGACAATAAGAAAGGTGATGTCCATTATCACCTAGCACTCTACATCATTCCTGGAAAGATTCTGGTTCGTCTTGATTGGGTATTTTTGCTCACAGTTTAATCACATTATTATGGTGAGAGATATTTGGATCATTCTAAGAACCAGACCCAATTACAAAAATATGAGTGAAACACACACACACACACACACACACACACACACAGTGTTCTCAGGAGGGACCATGTGTTTGCTGATAGAGTGGAGGAAGCACACACACTCGAGCTACATGGGCAGCCCTGGGCACCCTTCCCTTCACCTTCCCGTCAGCTCTCCCCTTGCCTTCAGGGGTCACACATGATGCCGATACGATCCCACCCAAAACCCAAACAGCCACAAAACTAGATCCTCCTGTATGATGCTCCCCAGGGAGGGGATAAGTTTTGTTTATTTTTCTCTTACTTTGATGCATTCCATTCTTGTTCCTTTCTTGGTTTTGGAGATTCCATGTTGTTGTTGTTTGTGTTGTTTTTCAGTCGTCGCCACTTTCTCATTTCTCTGTGTCTTTGATAATCTGTCTTCAATATTCACTCATGAGAAGAACCATTCTCCAATATTTCCTACTTGAATATCTGTTCTCATCCTTCTCTTGAGTTTAGGTTGCATTTAGATCATGATGACACACAAATATGCATCTCTAAACCAAGTCTCCCTATTAAAATTTTCTAAACCACATGGCTGATGATAGCTCTTCCTAGACATATCTTGATGCAGTTAAAGTACATGGATTATGACACTCTACAGATCTGGGTAAAAAGTGTAGCATCCTAAATTTAGTCATGGGATGACTTTGTAGAAAATAGTGTTTATTGTATACCAAGTTTAACATGGAGATAATAATGCATGTCTTTGAGAAATGATTGGAAGATCAGAGATACTATGTGTGAAACCCTGAGCACATGGCATTGAAGAAACTTACCATTATCATTATGACCACAAATTAAGAGAATGGCTTTCTTGCCTTTACCACACCCACATATCAACCCTAGCGACGCATCTTCATTGGAGCCCTTAAATGACATAACTATCTATGGGTCAAGAAAGTATCTAGAAGGTAGGGCCATGCTTGACTCATATTCTTATATCAGAAGCTAGGACAGAACTTCTATATACTACATTTATATCCATGCCACTGTACTTAGAGATCACAGCATATAGTAATGGGAACAGTATGATATTTTATACATTTCACCCCTCCAGTAGTCTGGTACAGAATGGATCTGTTAAATGCTCAATAAGTCTTTGCAAATGAATGAATATATTGCAAACAATAATAATATATAAGATCATAATTGGACTATTGCCAGACTCTCACAAAATTATAGTCTATTAGAGCCGCAAGAGATATCAGGTTATTTTGCACATTCTACAGATGCCCACGTAGGACCTCGCTGCATGCTGGATACTCTTTGATGGATTTCAAAACAAAATGTAGAAATATTCAAGGGACCTGCTACATGCTAAGACACACAATAGCTCCATTATCCAAAATGGTACATGATGACATGTCTCATTTAGCAGTGACTCTGAGTAGTAGGTAACTTGAACAAAAGTACACAGACTTCAGATTCAAACCTATGCATCTATGATTTTGAAAGAGAACACCCTGTACTATGAAATCTATTCTCCTGATTCACAGTCTTATATTTTATTCTACCACATCACACAGATGGAAATCCATGTTAACATCTCAGGGCCTTGAGGAAAGCTTCATTTACCCGAAAACCCGTTCAGTGCTGGACCTGCCACTGCAGTTCATGTGTCCTAGTGATTTCCTCTGTGTGTGTGTGTGTGGTTATGTTCCTAAGTTCTGAGAACTCTCAAGTCAGATGTCAATATTCACGCCCTACCATCCACTCTGCTAATAGGAAGTCTTTATTTTGAGCCATTTGTATCATTACTGCACATTTCAGCATAAGGACATATAACTCAACACATAGCAATGCAGCCACATTCATTTTTATTTCTCCTGAAATATATAACTCTGCCTGGGGAGATTGGTTCTGCTTTGTGTGCATTTATATCCAAACCCTAGATCAGTGTTTCTCAAAAATTTTGGACTCTGAACATTCCCCTGTGATCTTTTGCCAAGGAAAACAGTCAGTTTGTGGTACAGGGGTATGCGGAGATGCCCCATCCCTTTGCGGAGTGGAGGACTCGTTCTAGATGAGCAGACAGCACCCGGGCAGGCTTCACGCTGTCTTCTCAAGCAGCACTAAAGAAAATGAACTAATGATAGCTGATGCTTGTGAGAGGCAGGCTCCCTCCCGCCGTGCTGAATTGGAATGTGAGCGAGAGCTGTGGGGGCCCCGGCCGATCCTGACAGAAGCAGGTTTTTAACGGCATGAATTTATGAATCCAGTCAATGCAAATGAGAGTTTATTATGCTTGAAGTCTAAAAACGATGCCTCATTTATTGAATTAAGCTGCAGAAATTCTATTCAGATAATGTTAAATGATAGTTTTTGCTCTAAAAGCGAGGCATTTCTGTCGGTGTGTCTGCTTACTGGATCATGTTATTTTATTTTATTTTATTTTTTACATTCTGTTTAAAATGAAGAAGAGAGTAGAGATTTGGGGATGGAGCATGCTGGGACTGCAGCCGAGTAAAACGGGACTTGAAATGCAGTTATGACCCTTACCTGCCCCAGGTCTCTCAGCTTTTGACATAACCTGTGTCATCTTTAAAATGGGCGTGACAACATAAGCGGTAAGATTGTGGGGAGTAAGGGTAGGAAGAGAGAACGTGACCAATAGCTCAACAGGCCCGAGAAAATAAAAGGAGAAGAGAAAACCATCAGAGACATACGTAATTTAGATAAGTGTTTCTCACAAAGCAGCTTCTGGGCCAGGTGCTATAATTTCTGGCACTGCTCACAGAAATCCGCCACACACTATCCTCAAAATAACCCTTAGTCTAAAGAACCGCTGGTGTTAAAGTCATGCTTCCTGATTCAATCCAGCTGTAATATAAGTAATATAAATGTTCTAACCTTAGCCTGAGGTTTCTCACTAGGTTACTAATGATCAGTATTAACATGTTGGGAGGGAATGTGGTAGAAAGACAAAAATAAAATCTACACAGTATTTGAAGTCAACCGTATGTGGGGTCTTTCAGCGTGACTACTTTTTAGTAACTATCTGGTTTGGATTAGTATTTGATCCTGTCTAAAGACACGGTTTTCTCCTCTCTAAAGCAAAAATGTCCTCATGTGTCAGCCTGATTGCTTTGATTAATTGATAAGATAATAACTGTAAAGATTCTAACATTTCACAGGTAGTGGTTTTAGAATGCCAGTCCTCTCTCTACCTGTGTCCTAAAAATTAATATTTACTCATTGTTTATATCTATACTTTGGAACATACTAGACTGATTTAATTTTGGGGTTTGACTTGATGTACTTTTTAGTATTCTTATTGGGACACAAATTCTATGATAACGAGTTAATTATATAGTTGAATATTTAGGTACACGTATGTGTGCGTGTCCCCAAATAACCATATTTTTTTATTGCCATATTATATCCATGTATAAGTTGGTTTGCTCTCTAATTGCTACCACCTCATGTCTGTATATAAGAAGCTTAAGAAATATGTCGACTAGAGCACTATTTTCTTTTAAAAGAAACATTCTTAATCAAGAGGTCCAGCGTAACAAGGCCCTGTGCAATAAAACCAATGAGCGTGAGTTTTAATTGATCATTTTTCTTGAATCTTGAAAACATGGCTTTTCATCCCAAGAAGTCAATTTTGCTAACCCTTGAACAGTGTCATATTTGCAATCAAGGCATAAGGTGTTCCCAGAACAATTAGCCTTTAGGATTTAGGTGTAAACAGAAGGATCGTTCACAACTATGCATCCTCCACACGTGTTATGCTAAAGAGTCACTGCAGATGAAAAGAATTAACCTACCTTATGGCCCATTTTCACGAAAGTGCCCGCTTGCAAATGAGCATGCTAGTTGGCAATGTGCAGCCACAGTGCTCCCCAAAGCACACTAACCCCCCCCACCCGTCCTTGTCAGCATGTTTTATCTGGGAGGCCGGCAGCTGTAAGATGATCTTGTGTATATATTTGTTTCCATTCTTCCTTTTGTCCTTCTGCTTTTCTTTCACTGTGTTTTGCCACGTATAATGTGCATGTTTTTGCCCAAATTTTTGAGGGAAAAATAAGAACGCACATTATACGTGGGTAGTACATAAAATTTCTTGTACCTGGTATCTGTCTTTTTGTTTTGTAATTATTTGTCACATAAAATTTCTTGTACCACAGTATGTTCAAAAATAAATTCTAAAATTCCTTTATGCTACAAAGAACAAGTATCTAAATATAAATAAATAATTGAATTAAAAATTAAAATGAAAGATTTCCCCCCCTCGAAAGTTTGGGCCAAAAACGTGGGTGCACATTATACACATCAAAATACTTAGAACTGAGTTAATTTGGTAGCAGGAGGCAGGAATTCCTTTGTGAGGCATCCACCTCATGAGTTCACTTGAAGGTTTTTTAAGTTTTTAAGTTGTCAAAAATTGGGTAGCAGATACTAAACTTAGGATGCCTTGCTATTACGAACTTCAGGAGTCATTGCTGTGTCTTCTGTTGGAGACATTCCATAAACCTGTGCGACCGAGGCTGTGCCAGGCCTTGTGCTGGCCCTGCGGGGTCCCATAACCCCCATATTGAAAGGATTCAAGCCTGTAGGGAACGATGGCTTTGTTTTTGACCCTGCCTTTCCTAGGAGAATGTAAGCACATTAATAGATTAAGCGTTAGAATGGGAAGTCATCTGAGGTTGAAACAGTGTGCTGATAGAAAACAGCAAATGGGTAGGAATGGGTAGGAAGGGTAGTTTACAGAAGATGGCGTGGACCATTTTGGACATTTAGTTAGGCTGCTTTGCCCATTTGAGGGAATTTGAATATGCTGATTTTTTAAAAAATATGTTTTGAACACTCTTGCCCCCTAACCTCAACCCCAAAAGTCATAGAAAGAGCAGCAGATGTGAGGCTTGGGGAGGGAGGTGTTTCATACATGGAGAACAGCATGCAACAGAGGCTTTGAGGAAGAGAGACGGGGGAAGGAAGGAGACCTGTGTGAGGAATGGAAAGATGTCTGTGGTCGAGGCCAGACTATGCAGGTCAGGTAGACGACTGTGAGGAATTTGGATTTTATTGTTTATGCGCTGGAAAGCCATTGGAGAATTTTAAGAGAAAAGGGATATTAAGTAATTTACATTAAAAAAAATCAGTCTATCTTCTACAGAGCAGTGAGATCCTATGGGAAGAGAAAGCTAGCCAGTGAACCATCTGGAAGGCTAAGACTTACCCCAGGAGAGAGTGTGGAAGATGGTTCATGGACAGGAGAGAGGGGGATGATGGGTTCACTGTATATTTGGGGGCAGATGGAGGCCCAGAGAGGGCAGTGATTTGCCCAAGGCCACAGTCAAGGCTTGAGCTAGGACGACAGCCAAGAATCCTGTTCCCTGAAGCCCATGCTCATTGTAGATAGGTGAGGTTTGAAAGACTTTCTAGAGAGAAATGCCCCAGGGTTTAATAGTGCTGATATTGGCTGCTTCTTGTTTGGTCCAGATAAGCCAGACAGAAAGATTTTAAGCAACCTTGAAAGTGGGTTTCTAAATATTCATTTACATCTGATTTGTTAGAAGGGTCTCAAAGAAACAGCAACAACAACAAAAATCAATTAACATTACGGGACTGTTTGGTTCATTGAATTTCAGAAACTGTGGGAGCTTGGGAAAAAAACGTTAGAAACTGGGTAGTTTGTTCTGTCCCAAGTCATCGCCCCTTCCTTTGTCTTCCAGTCATTATCACAATGGAGAAGAAGGTCTCGGTTCATTGTTCGTCTTCAGTGAGTGTTGGAAATGGAGGTTAACGCCGCCCTCGGTTTGAGGCCCACCTTTGGCAACATCATCTAGAGGGAATTTCATAACACGGCTTTGTTTTCATTGAATTTATTTGTGTAATTACATTTATTTATGGCATATGATATTGGTTTTCCATCACAGGGGTGATAGAAAGTTTTCTTTTGAAGTACATTTAAGTAAAAGTCAATTTAAAGACAAAAGGTAAAAAAATGTAATAGGTGGTATGGGTGTGTAACCAATATATGCAGCATTTTAGATCCTTCTGCCAATAACTCAGGGAAGGTCACGGTGGCTTAGCAGTGACATGGCGGAGGTGCGTGCCAGGGCCCAGCCGCCTGTGGCTGCAGTCCCCTCCCCGGTTCCCTTCCCCCTCTCTACTTCGCTTGTTACTCTGGGGCAGGAATCCATTTCCCGTGTAGCAAGATACTGCATAACTGGGCTTTATTTCTCCCGTTTCTATAAAGAGAAGAAATGGCCTCTTCACGCTAACATAGATGTATATGGAAAATGGCTCAGAAAATGCACTTGGGGAAGTTAGCAATGACTGCCTCAGGCAGGGTTGGGAGGTGGACGCGCAGAAAGACTTGCTTTTATTTTACACAATTTTATGCTGGTGTCCCACTTTGCTCTCTTATGTCATACTTGACTCATAAAACCAGGAGAAACAGCACATGTTCAGTTTAAGAAGGAAAGGAATAAAGTACTAATTTTAAGTCCAAGCCCATGAAGCCCGACAATATCAGGAACAACGCTGTAGGCCGCAGCCCAAGACGGAGCGGGCTTGCGGCAGACGTGCTCTGCGCTCCTCAGACAGCAGCTCCGTGGGGGTCACGTGGTGGGGACAGGGAGTGCCAAGGGGGCAGGGTCATGGTCATGGTTATAGCCCGGTGAAAACCCAAGGCTGTCCCCACTCACTTAGTATTTGCATTTTCCCCACTTTTAACTTGAACACATATTGAATGAGGAGTTTCTGCCCTTTGCGAGGCACCGTTCTAGGTATAGGGATTCAAAAGCGCACCAGGCAGTCCGGCCTAACATTAAGTGTGAAACAGACAGTACATGGGAATGGAAGGGAACTATATTCATGTAAGTAAGTGCTATGCATACGGCGGGGTTATGAAATAAAAAGTCACACAGTTAGAAGTTTCCGCTGTGAAGAGGTAACGTCAGAACCATGAAAAGTCTTCCCCTGAGGTGGGGTGGAGCTGGGCAGCTCTAAGGAAAAGGAAGAGACAACGGCGAGAGAGGAGAGAGAAGGGGGGCCCTGGGGCCGGAGCCTCACAACCTGGGATGGGCTTTGACTGGGCGATGTGGGATGGCCATGTGCGGCCCCTGGAGACCGGGGCCGGGGGGTGTTGTGCGAAAGAATCATGCGACCCAATGCATACGCCTGTTTCTCTAAGACATCATTCCGTCCTCTTTTAGGGGAATAAACTGCAGTGAAGCAGGACCCCATTTGGAGTGGCACTCTGATTTCCTTAGAACCTTCATCTTAGGAATTTAAAGAATGCAGATCCTTAGAGAACATGGTGAAGGGAAAGAGAAGAAAGTGACAGAGTGGTATAAAAGCTAGCAGAAGGAACTCCGAATATATATATATACACACACATATATGTATATACACATATATGAATATATATGCACATATATATTTTTTTAAGTACGAATTATACTGCTTAGCTTGACCACAAGGATCCAGCCAGTCAAGGTTGTGATTGGTGATGGATGGTAAAGGAAGGAAGGAAAGAAGGAAGAGAGGGAGGGAGGGAGGAAGAAAGGATAGAAAGAAAGAAGGAGGGAAACAGGCAAGCAGGTTGAGTAAAAAAGGGGTACCAGCTCTGACATGCAGCAATGCACGCATTCTTTCCGTTATTTACGCTGTTTCTTCCACTGCAGTGTTTGAGCGTGAGGTTGCGGGTTCAGTATGCCATGATGCACTGCTCAGAAAAATCTTCAGTAAACATTGTTGGAGAGTTACAGTGTGATAGGCTCTGTGCCGGTGACAGAAAACAAAACAGGGTGATAAGAACTCCGGTCCTGGGGAGTCCGGGCTGGCTTCTTGCACGTGCCTGTGGGGTCGCACAGGCCTCTGTCGCTCAGACGGACCCCGTGCCTGGACTAATGCCTCGAAATTGTGAATTTCTGTAACTGAAGTCTGATGAAACAAAGGAACATGCACAGAAGCAAAAGAGATACGTGGAAGACAGAAAATAATTTACATTTAATGCCTAAATAACAATTTCCTCCTGCCTTTTTTCCCCCTACATTTTCATTTTGTACGGAGCGTCCCCAGTTCTGTAGCTGATCTGGCAGCCGGGCATGTGGAAATAGGGACCGGCCATCGCAGTGGACCCTGGCATTTCCCACGTGGGAGATGCCCATGGACAGGCACAGAGCAGAGGCACTGAAGTCAGACAGAAGGGGGAGGTGCAGGAGCTCAAAGCAGGACTTCAGGAGCAAGTGAGAACCGAGTTGATTTTTGAAGGAAAGTCGAGCGTGGGACAAATGCGAGAGAGAGGACTTCAGGCAGAAAGGGCAAACATGTGCGTATGAATGTGGAAAGCTGTGAAGACGTTGGGCCTGGGCATTTAAAGTTACCGTTTAGGCTGTAGTCCAGGGACGGGCCTGGGGGGGGTTCTGGCTCCTGGGATGGAGAGAAATTGTCAGACTCCCAGAGAAAGGACCTTCGGTGTCACCCTACGGAGTAGGGAAGCGAATTGTCCCTGAAATACTGCTCTTGGTAGATCATCTCCTGATGCTTAGGTAGCGCAACAGATTTTCAAGAGAGTGGACATTATTATTGAGTATTACATGGCACTTTTTTGCACAAATCTTTTCCTTGCATCACCTTACTGCGTAAGGTGGTTTTGAAGATTTCTATTAGTCTGAGTCATGAATGAAGGAACTGAGGTTGACTCCATTCCTCCCCAGAGAGCTGATCTTGGACAGATTATGCGGGAAACTGAGATTCATGGCAAGTGCTTTGAGCCCAGAGACCATACTCTTAACCCATCCACCCCCCCTTTTTTTCCATCTTCTGTTTTTTGTTTTGCATCTCTATAGAACTGTCAGTAAATAGCAGTAGTGGTTGACAGATCAACTGAGCTCAACCTAACTTATAAAGATGCAGAATTTTAGAGTGCTGCTGTTCTGGATGAATGATGCTGCTGCTTTCTTACACGGCTATAGCTCTGCTTTGGTCAGCTGCTGTCCCACCGACTGCCACACTCACGTAGATAAATTCAGAGAACAGAGAACTCTCATCACTTTAGATCCGTGCAGGTGCTTTTCTTTGGATGGGAGAGACTTCCAAGCACTCTTCTATTTGGCTCAACCTGTCAGGGCCTGCAGGCTCTATCGCCAGCTCCCAGAATTCGCCCTGCCTCGTGTGCACTGGCTTGGCTTCTCTTTTCTGAGTTTCCTTAATCCTCTGTGCTTTTCTATCTATAACCACAGACTTTGCTCAGTTTACTTATCTTCCCTTCCCACTAGACATGGGGTTTTGGAGGACAGAAACCGTTTTATTTCTGCACACCATACTCAGTCCCTGGAACAACCTGTGATATAGTTGATGCACAATCATATTGTAGCATGTGTTACCATCAGTTACCCAAGTAGAATTCCCCATCGAGGAGAGCATCTGATATTAACAGACAGTCGTATTGAGTGTCTATTATACGTCAGGTGCTGTGCTAGGTTTTGGGATTATAAATAAAGGAAAAAATAAGATGAGGATGGATGGGAGACAGGAGAGGAAATACCTTTCAAGAGAGCAGTCAGCAGAGGTGGGGTGACATCCCATCTGTAACCTGAAGGGTGAGAAACCAGCCCCCTGAAGTTTGTGGCAGTGTATTTAATGTATCGAGAAAATACCAGTTGCAAAGGACCTGAGTTACAAGAAAAGTTGGCATGTTCAGAAAGTCTGTGTGTCTGGAACAGAGCAAATGAATGCCTGGGTGTGTGCACACACATATATGTGTTTGTGTTCATATACCTATGTAAAGTTCTCCACATGTATTTGTCAATGCTGTCATTTCCACTCGTAAATCCACTCTCATCTTTTGTACCTGAGCTGAATGGCCACTTAAATAGTTTGGAGTCTCTTGAAGTCACATTCGCCGGTGTTCTTTTTCACAGAGATGCTGAACCTGACAGATAGGGAGGGTTTTTTGATATGTTCCTTTTAAGCTACACTTTGCTGCTGCTCCTGGCTCTTAAATCGACATTCTTTCTGGCTTCCTTGAAGGGAACAATCAGATAGACTGTAGGTGGTCTTGCTTAGACATTTGAAGCTTTATTCTTAGACAAATACTGCTGGGATACGCTTTGAATCCTGAGAGCAGCTAGAACCTTTCAAGGGGTGTGTGAGTGTGTGTGCGAAGGGAGGAGAAAAGACTATTCACTTTGATCTCCTGCGTCTCCGATTGTGTAATTAAGAATCAATTGACCAATACCAAATTTTGAATACTAACTTGCTTCTGCTGAAATGATTTGCCAAGCAATATTACATTAACATTTAATCTGCTCTGCAAATCAGTTGGAAATACTAAGTTGCCCAGGTACGCCTGATGTTTTCCACGGAGCGTCCACTTATATTAAACATATACATTGTTTACTTCATGCGTATTAGCATGAGGACTGACGTAGGAACAGGGATTATTTGACCACACGCAAGATGAAAAGAGATTAGAGAGACAATGTGGATAATCTTGCGACCTTGAGCTTTCAGGACCCTCCAAACCCCTGGCAGTCAGACCTCCTGCCTCCAGTACTTACTGGTTCTTCTCTGTGGGGACAGGATAAAGAAAATCGATACCAATAAAAGCACTATTGAAACTGGAATGAGTTGCACAGAATGGAGCATTTCGTTTATCTTTTTATCCTTTTTCTTTCTGTTTTATCCTTTTGAAGTAAAATAACTTCTTCTTGCCAAGCAAGTACAAACTTGTTAAGAAGCATCATAAAAATACTGTTCAGGGGGTTGGTATTTTTACTGTAAAAATAGATACTGCTTTGTGCTTATGCAAACGAGGCTTAATTTGCCCTCATAAAGTAGAATTTGCATTACCTTGGGTTTGTTGTTTGGAAATTAGGTAACGTTAAAGAACATAATAAAACACAATGTAAATTTACTCCTCTCTTTCCTTTTTCCAAGATGAATTTTATTAGAGGCTAGTGATTATTTGAGTCAATTCCAGACATTTTTCTCGAAGTTTTCTGTAGGATTTTGCTATGGGAGACTTCTGCTTTTACAAAGACTATGTTGCATAATTTCAAAACACACAGACAACACTTGTGCAATGAAGATTTTCAAGACCTGGGATCAAATGAAATCTATTGTTTTTAACTGTCAGTGTGTAGATATTTATAGATAAAGGGTGTGTGTGTGTATATGTATGCATACCTTTTTTGGCAACTAATTTACAGGGTCAATACTGTTATTGTTAATCTAATTATTAAAATACATGTGAAAATTAATATTAGAGAAATTTAAACATGCTTTAATAATTTCTTAATATTAGTATTTAATAATTAATAATTAGTATTAGTATTTAATAATACTAAATGTATTAGTGTTTATTTGAACATGAGTAGATTAAATTTAAGTGATTGGATACAATTATTCTTAACCTTTATGGTGTTAGTATCAATAAAGGGATTTAATTTATCTTAACACAGCATTCTGTATCATTTGGTTTAAGAGTGAAATATTTTTTTTCCTGTTGTTACCAGGACCCCAATTTTTTGCTTGCTTGTTTGTTTGTTTGAGTTTGCCTGCATGCATCAGCCCAAAGAAATGCGTGAGCAGGAGTTTGAAATATAGAGGAAAAAAAGTTTAATATTCAATGAGCCAATCTAGAGGCAGGAAGCTACTTGATAAAGTTGGACTCCCAGAAGGCATGTAGGTTACAGATTATGTAGGGCAAAATCACAAGGAATCATGGGTAAGGGGGTTTGAGGTCTGAAATGATTGGTCAGAGGTAAAGTAAAGGTAATCAATCATTTCCTCAATCAGGTCTTGAGGACAGTTTCGAGGTCTGCTCTGGAGGTCTGGCCTCATGGGAATGTAGTCAGGGTATCCTTCCACATAACGGCTCAGGAACTGACATGTAATTTAGGTCAAGATGTCAACTTTGGGTTGCCAGAGATCTGGACCAGGGTCCTCTGCAACCCTTAAGTATTGCTGATCATCTGGGGGCAAGGCTAGGTGTCTGGGGTGGGGGAGGGGGTGGAGAGGGAGAGAGAAAGAGAAAGAGAAAGAGTAAGGAAGATGATTTCTAAAGCTAAGGCTTAAAACTGAATTCAATCAAACACGTAAGTCCCCGCGGTTTCACTATTTCACAAGGCCGCTTTGATAACTGGGCTGTCTATATTGGGGGCACTTGCTGGTCACGTGATACTTCCAGTACTTAAGCATTTGCCATGGAGAGAGCCAAACAGTTTTGAGTTTCCCTGAAGCCCTGAAAGACACATCGTTACTAGTTCCTAGGCATTGTAACAGAGATAGTTTGATTTCCTACAGGATATCAAAAAAAAAAAAAAAAGAAAGAAAGAAAGAAAGAAAACAAACTCTTCCAGTTAGGATTCCCCTTTTCAAACTTATTCATAGTCTTTGCAATCACTTTTCAATAATATTATGCTAAAATCTTTCTTGTAAGTTGTCAATAAAAAAAAAATAACAAAGTAGATGAAGGATATAAGGCTCAGTCTATGAGGACATCTGAATGAACCAGAATCCTTGAGTTCTGTGAACATCAAATATTCTGTAGTAGATGATAGCATGGTCTTTACTAAGTGGAATTCCACTTCTTATACACTTATTAGATCAATGGTATTGGTTAGGTTATTTCCCTTACTCTCTTTCACTTCTCTTTCTGTGAAATGGAGCCAATACCTACTTTAGAAAGTTATTATCGAAATACAACCATAGCGGTCATTTATCATGTGTCAGTTGTTTAAATTCTTACCGCCAAGCAGAGTTTATATTTACAGACATGTACATTATTGTTTAGATGTTTCACTTCTCACATAGTCAAAGATTGGGACTCAATTTCCCACAATCTAATATAATTACATGAGCTTGAACTGATTCTCACAAGTGCTTTTGTTCTGGAAAATTGTTGGGAGTCTTTAACATGTGCTGAGTTTAGTCCCAGTGCTAAGGATGTAAGATGTTTCAAGCATGGTCTTCGTCCTTGTAGAGAACCCGGTATTGAAACCTCCATTGGCGCTGGGACTAAAGAAGTTGTTCTGATGTGAAATCCTGGGTGAGGAGAGAGGCTGTGAAACCACCAGGGGCAAACACTGTCTGCAGTGCTTTCTACCTCCTTTCTCTACAATGACAGACAGTTAACTTAGAAATACGTTCTCCTGAGATACAGGAAGCCCTCCTCTGAAGAGGTTTCAGCTTCCTGGAAGACTCCACTCATCAGTCTCTAAACGTGAGAAGCATACATTCTAGACATGGTATATGAGTTGAGATGATTTTATGAAGTTGACCAGGATAACATTAAGGGAAGGTGGTAGCAGTTACTCTTTATTTAACTGTCAGTCATTTGGCATTTGAAGGAGAATGCCTCTATACAGGAATGGTATGTGCTTAACACATAATACCTAACCTATATCTATTTTTAAAATAAGAGAGAATCTGTCTCATGCTTGGAGGTTTTGGGGAATCGGAACTAGTGTTTATATGCCGAGTGGGGACAAAAGTAGGCATGTAGTTGTGAGTATGCAAAACACAGAGTTTATTCTTGCAGTATCATTTATTGATTATTATATTATTTTCCATATGAACAACTATAAACCTACTTTTGCCCCACCTTGTATTTCTACTTTTTTGCTATATTTATTTTTAATGTTCTCTCCATAACACGATGCCAGTCCTCCGCTAATAACAATTGGATACACTATTTTTAAGTTACATTTTAAATAAATATTTATTTTACATGAAGAACAACAAAGTAATGGTACTCTGGTGCAGAAAAGGATCAAGTAGATGGGGGGCAAAAGCAGAAGGATGGAAACCACCCTCCTCTTTGGAGACTTTCTATCTTAAATGTGCCCTGTGTTCCTCTACTTAACAACTTTCCTCTTCTACCCTTGGCATCCAAAAGATCATCTACTTTCATGAATTGTTGAAAAGATATCCCAGAGGATTTCCTTGCACCATTCGCTCCTCTTCCCATCTGTACTTCACCATTTATCATAGAGTTGATATGATTTAATTTGCATTTTGGGAAAATCATGTGGATTGTGAGAATGCAATGATTTTTAATTGTTTATAAGAGATAAAATCCTGAGAATCTCTAATAGACACTGCATGAGTTTTCCCCTACCTTTCTAGTCAGCCTTCTATGACTGTGCCTCTTCTTCAAAGTACCTATGCTCCCCTGATTCTTACCTTTCATTTCTTGATATTCACATGGGTGGTTTCCTTTGGGTTTTTGCGTGGGCTTTTCCTTTTAGCTTGAGTTTGGCTCCTATGCCATTCCAGCACCAGCTATGGAATTCCCAGTGTTTTGAACATCTCAGTCAAAGATTTATTTTATTGAGACCTCATCCCTGTTATCCCTCCATGGAGCCAAAAAGTTTTATTAATTTTTCACATGCTACTCGATACTTACCTTTTGTAACACTTAGCAACGCAAATACCAGAATTAAACACAAGCAAAACCATAAGTCTGTCTCTCAGATCAAGCCGTACATTATTATTTTCTTGGTGTTCACCATTATATCTTCAGGTCTTACCACAACCAAGGAGCTAAAATATATTTATTTTTGAATTAAGTAATAGAATTCTCCTGTGATACTCTTCATCTGGGTCCAGGAATTTTATTTCTATGTAATAAACTCATTCAAGAAATTATAGTTTATGTGCTTATGATTTAACTCATTAATAATGAGAATAGTTTTTACAAATTTCAAAACAATGTTTTAATTAATCAGACAATTATTACACATAGGCTCTGAAGAACTCTGCTTTAGAAGTTACACAGATAAGCAAGAAGACTTGGCCAGGGCATTCAGGATGTCTAATAGTATCCAGTAACTGATTTGGGGTTTATTTTATTTCTCTGCAAATCAAAGGTTTCTACCAGTGAATTCAATGGATGAATTCTAGCAAAGCTGGCAAATTCCTGTGAGGCAAATCCCATTTTCTCATCGACTTCCATTATTAAATTGGAATTGCCTTTCTTTTTGGCAAAGATACCTGCAGTATTCTATTGTTTAGCACAGTGGTTCATGGGAAAATCATATCCCTTTAAATGAGTAGAGAGAAAAGGTGGAGCAAGAGGCATGATAGAAATTGTTGACATCCTGAAAAGCTGCTGCAGTTAAAGGCTCGTGGTGGTTTAGAAGCTCTTTCAGGCTTTTAGCTTTAGTATAATACAGTGTGAGACAGTATTTCCATGTTTCCACACTAGTTGGATGATCAAGAACAATTTACGTCTTTGAGTTCCATGTTTCTTACATAAGAAAAGAAGATAATATGGGAATTCTCATAGGTGTATTGAGAGGATTCAATAAAGTGTATATGTGCTGCTTAGCAAAATGTCTTAAATGAAGGAAGAACTCTTTCAAATACTTATTAATATTATTAGCCAAGGGCTAGAGTGTAGAGTGTTGGTGGCTATAAAGAACAATAAATGATAGTTGAATTGTGTTAGTGAGGAAAATAGGAAAAAAAAAAAAGTGGTCTTACATCTTGATGTATACATCTTTATATTGTCATTTTTTGGCACTAAACCATTAAAATAAAAAACAATCGGGTTGGTGAGGGGGAGAATAGATGCCAGGTCATAAGTCCCATGGTACTTTGCACTCACGTCATTTAATCTTTTCAACATTGATTCACTCAGCAAACAAGTATTGAATTTCTATGCACATTTACTAAATAGAGGAAAATCTGGTACCTGCCTGCAGCATTGCTCTAAAGGTGCCACTCTTATAAAGAGTTGCTTCTTAGCTAAAAAAGTAGTCTACTACCTGTCTTACCTCTAGAAACTTCTCTCAACACAAAAATCAGGGAGGGGGAAACAAATCCATTTGGGATCAAAAGGTTTTGCCTTCCATAATACAACCTGAATCACTTACCAGGGAATTTACTGGGCTCATCTTTTATAGACAGAAAGTGCATTATCAATAATTTTGCTGTACAACCTCATTTACAGGTCCCTGACTGTCTTGCTTTCAGGATTTTTCAGGCTATACATGCTGCAAGAAACTAGGGCACAGAAAGTTCGAATGCGGTGCTGTGGTTTGTGGAGCTTAAGATGACTTAACTCTAACATTTACCCCAGTGCATCCTGTGAGGTATTGATAGATGTCACACGAAACAGAGTTTCCCAGTGCTGACCATAAAAGCCAAGAGTTAATTATATTTTTCTTTGCTGGGAGGAATCAGAACTTTTAACATGCAGCTCTGTTGTATGTGTCTCCAAATCAGAGATATCATAGAAAGTTAACATAGCAGCTCATTTTTCCAAAATGCATTTCATCATTTTGTATAGAAGATTATTTTTAAAAACATTCACTTCTTCTGCAACTTCCCCCATGGGAGGAATATGCTCTCCTGCCCTACTTTTTGTCAAAAATATTGAGAGGTGAAAGAGAACATAAAAAAATACAGTACTGAACAATTAGAACATACTCTTGTATGTAGCGTTTTCTTGAGAGAGATTAAACCCTGTGCAGATGCTAAGTCACTGGGGGCCCCTGTTGTATTCTGGTTACATTCTGGTAATATTTGATAAATAATGAATGAATAGGTTGTTTAGTATTGGACAGACATTATACTAGATGTTAAGTTTTGACTGTGTTCTAAGCCCTTTTTCGATGTTTCTTCTAATGTCATGAATTTTTTAAACCTAAAATGATTTGATCAGAAGAATCAGAAAAGCAAGGGATGAGAAATCATCTGAAGCTAATTCTTACAAGCGTGCTTCAGCTAGCCTTTTTATACATATATTATTATCTTCCTGTTTTATTATGTTAATCTTTATAGTGTCAGCTTCACGTAAACATCTTCTAAGCTCTTCCTCCGATTTGCTGCCATCAAGTCTAGTTCAGTCAGTTATTACCAACTGATCTATGCGCTTGTGATTTTTCACTATGTTGCCATTATCAGACTGGGGTTCTTAATGACTAGATTACCCAGTTGGAAGTCTGGGCAGGAAAGAGTTAATGGAGACTGTTAACTACATGTGATCAGGAGCACTTGTGTCTCAACCACGTAGTATGATTGTCTCCCTATAACATAAATTCCATCAGATGAACATGTCCTTGGATTATTTTCATGTCTTTGTAACATCTATCATTTGATAACAGAGACATAACAGCCTTGTAAATTGACCAATAGCAATTTGGTGTTGAAATTTAAATGCATTTTTACACTGTTTGACATTTATTTTAATCATAGACATAACTTACAATACTCTAGAGTAATGAATAAAGCTTTTTGTAAAGAATGAATTGAAGCAAATATGCAGAATGAGGGGGAAAAAGTACATCCATATATTTGGTCTGCAAAGGAGTGTGCTACTTCATGTAGAGGAAAATGTGCATGCTTTCAGATTTACACCACCCAAAACTTGACTTCTATTTTGTTTTTATTTTCTGTTGACTTACATATTCCAGGATGAGAGAATTGTAGCTGGAATAGGAACTCCTTAAAGACAGGAGCCATATTTTATTCATCAACCCTCTGTGCAACTTCTCTGGAAAATAATAGGGACTCAATATATGGCTTTTTTTTTTTAAATCCATGTGACTCTAAAGCAGCTGAATCTAGCTCTGAATAGTACAGTTACAAGAATATGTGCTTGGGGGATGATCAGCATTGTTCTTAACACATTTAATACAATTTTTTTTCAGAAAAGTTGTATTTGCCTTATTTTCTTACAATCATTGTTAATAATAATCATACTTAAGCCATATATACTTCAATTTAGAAATAATATCTATAATAATACTCATGTATGAGGAATAAGGAATAGTGTTGTGTTGTTTTGATGCTGTTTGTTATATTGTTTATGAGATGTCTTGAAATTCTTGACTCTAAGAAACAAAGAGCTGTTTCAAATCCCTCAGCAAGAGAATACTTGATAAACTAGCAGAAACACCCTGTTTCCTTCCTGGGAGAATCTTCTGCCCAGCAAAGAGGAGAGTTGAGCACTTACCTGGAAAACAGTAACCGGATTTGGCCCATCTTAGGTACCCTACAGTCTGATTACAGATTCCAGCTAAATCATCAATCACTTCTCTTTTCTCTAAATTCTTCACATAAAACTGTTCTGCACCAGCCAAGAAAAGAAAGAAATATTGTTGTTCCGTTCAGCAGGTGTTTATTAAGAGGCTAAATTGTGGAGAAGTCGAATCTGCAGATAACTTTATAGGCTTTGCCACCTTGGACAAGTTACTTTGTGGCACTGAAGGTCAGAATAATTCTTGTTCCCTCTAAATTGCAATCTTGTCTTCAGGGCTAATGTGTGTGAGGGGGTATGCGGAAGAAAACTAACATGTATTATAGGCTAATTGTGTAGCAAAGAGTGTACCTTTCAAAGCTCAGCTTTCTAATCTCTCAATAAGTATGTTGATACCTATCTACCTCAGGGGAGAGAATAGAAGCTTGAACAAGCACTAGGTATTGGAGCTTTAACTCAAGTACTGACATGTCTGATTCTGAAATTTCTTATTTTTCTCCTTAAATTGCTTCTTTAGGAATATTGTAAATAAAAGTTTTGAAAGCAATTCTTTCTTTAGGATTCTACTAGGCACCAGAAAGCATATAATTTCCCCTTGTAGTGGTTTCCACAATTTCTTGTAGATATAATTTTCACTTAATTGAGATTAAAAAATAGAGTTCCCCATTTTGTTCCAACTTTTTGTGGGGTCTTCAGTGGTTTATTGTTTGGATAGGTCTTACGCCAAAAGAAGCAGCATTATCACTAGAGATGTTACTGGACTACAGGAGTCCGTTGCACTGTGCGCATCAGGGCCAGAAAAGCCTTCCAGGTATTTCTAACATGTACCTGGGCTGGAACCACTATTCTCTACAGATGTACAAGCACTCGTCTACCTTGTTACGTCTGCTAATAAAACTGAGCATTGGCATTACATATTGAAATACATTCATTCATCCAATAATGTACTTACTGAATGTCTGTTTTATACCAAGCACTGTTCTAGAGGTTGAAAGCACATGAAGAGATAAGAGACATAAATCACAAAAAAAGAAAGGTATGAACAGGAACTTGAAGCAAAGAAAGTAAGGGTTTATTAGCTAAGAATGTGGCCCATGCCAGGAGACACAGGTGAACTAGAGCTCCAAGGCCTGGCTCCCCATGTCTTCCAGCGGCTGGGATATATAGGGGGAAAATCATTAGTCACAGCAATTGAGGGAGTTAGGGTCATATGAGAGTTGTGGTCTCTACCGATCGGTTGGGGCGAGGGTACCAGTGTCTGGTCCTTAAACAGCCATGGTGTGGCTTTGTCTAGCATCACAAGGATGTGGTAGGTGGGGTTGTTTTGGAGCTGAAACACAACTGGGGCCTAGGTGTTATCTGTAGTTTGGCTGAAACTCCATTCGTGTGGTCAAGAGACTGAGGTTTTATTTCTAAGATCACTTGATGCTGACCAGAACCTCACTGTTTTGAGGGCTTAATGATTACAGAGTGGATGTGCAAAGGAGAGAGAAGCAAGTGAGTCAGGGTGCTGGAAGTGGCCAGTTTGAATTAAAAAAAAAAAGAAGAAGAAAAGGCAATATTAAAGAAATAAAGTTTCTATGCAGTTACCAAGAGAACCCCTTGTAATCTTCCTCCAAACAGTGGGGCAGTCTTTTGTGAATTGGGATGAGTCAGCTTGTGTGTGTGTGTGTGTGTGTGTGTGTGTGTGTACATGTAGGATGGTAGGGGTGCACTGTAGGTGGCAGATGCTTTAAAGTAGGGAAGGGGACTCAAATTTTTAGGTTCCATTGACAGTAATTTTGAAGATGCTGAAATCCATTCTGCCTGCGACTTATTAAAATGAAGTGAAATCACAAAGCATCTTTTGATTCAGACACGTTTCTTTTCACATTTTACAGCCATTCATTCTACAGCCTTCCAAGGGACTTAGAAAAATAAAAGAAATAAGGAAGCAAAACAAAACAAAAATTTCCCTGTGCTTGACAAAGCTGTTGCAAAGCCAGTTCTCTGTAAACAGCTTGCTCCTCCACCTTTTAGCAATACCCTTTCGCTTCTCGCCAGCTGGTTGCTGCTAATTTCTCCTCAGTGTCTTGGAATAACTATTTTCCTTGAAACTAATGTCTCCACCTTTGCAGATCACTCCCTGGGTCTGGGATTCCTAAAGAAGGCGTGAGGCCTCCTCAACTCTCTGCTCTTGTCTCTGCCTCTTGCTTAACTCTTGAACAAACTTAGACTTCACGGCTAATCTTTGAGTGGGGAAGCCCCAGGGACTCACATTGCCTGTGAGTTTGCGTGACCTTTGGGGGTGAGACTGGGGGCATGTCAGGGTGGATAAACTTGAATCCTTAGCTTTGATTGTACATCTAGGCACACAATGAGATTGGCTTTCTGTCAGGACTGTTTGAAGCCCAGGTACCCTGCCACCTACTTACCACCTTTCTCTGAGTGAAAACAAGTGTTAATGGAGAAACGGACTTTGTGACCATTCAGATGCAAATTTTATCAACAGTAACAGAGCACGTTTCTCATGGATTACTGAGTTTAGTCTTCACAAGGATCCTGCCAGGTGGCTGCTCACACATTTTCTTTTAAACAATTTAAAAGAAACTCAGAAAGCTTAAGAAATTGCTACTATCACTTGGTTTATAGGAGTAAAACCTCAATTCTAATCCACGTTGTGAAATGCAAGAGCAAAATTTTCTCCCAAACAGACAACAATGTCTATTCTTCCATTGTAATAAATCTGATTAAATCTGATGAACTTGCTCTTTCTTTGAACCTGTTTTCTTAACTTTTGGACCATGTTTTCCTCTGTGTTCCCTTATCATTGGTAAGACTTTAATTATATATACACACACACATATATATTTGTATATTAATTATATATATATTATAATGTATGCATATCTTTTACTTTTACACTTTAATTTCTGTTTTGGAATTATTGACAGACTCCTTTTATTTGAGAAACCTTATTTTAGAAATGAGGGACTCAGAGCCACACCTGGCACATGGCTCCTATTTATTATGCATTTGTTGATATCAATATCTTTTAGTAAGTTCTTCACATGCATTTCATTCATTCAGTCCTCACAACACCTAATAATTAGCCTCTGACATTATTCCTGTTTTAAAAGGGGGAAGGACGACATAATGATTTGAAAAAGGTGACACAGCTAATAAGGTCATATTCAAACGGCTGTGCTGCACATCCAGTGGACAAAGGCTCCTCCTCCAACGGTGGTTAAGGAAGAACTGGGAACCCTTCGAGGAGAGGTGTTTTAGTTTTTTTAATATCTTAAATGCAAAGCCAGTGAGAATGACAGATTCTTTGATAATCAACATTTCACTGCCTTAACTCACTTCTTGTCACTCCACCCCTTTCAGCTGAGTGCTGCAAACATTTCCTGGGCACTCAAATGCTGGGGAATATGGCATTTCATGCTTTTCCCCTGTTACTGTCTCATTCCAACCTCACGGCACCTTGCTGAGCTGACAAGCAATGCTCTCAAAATCTTCATTGTCCTCCTCTGTAGAGGGAGACGACAAGTAAGCTCCCCAAAGACATGCAGTTTATACACAGTGAAGCTGGAATGCAAAGCCAGTCCTGGCCGAGGTCAGAGCATCTCCTCTTTACTATTATTATGCTAAGCTGTTTACGTCATGTGTCTGTTTCCACCTACTCAGAGTCTCCCTTCACAGGCTTTGGTAACTTAACACTCGTCTTTAGTTGATACCATCCTTGATTCTATTTTTCTCATTTCTCACATCACTCTTATGTTGCTTTGAGAATCAGATCAGGTATTCACTTCTATAAAAGAAACCCTCTCTAATGTTTAGCCCATGGGCTCTGTAATACTTCCCATAATACAATTTTACTTATATAGCCTTATTTTTTGTCCTACCATTTCCATTAGATTATGAGATCAGAGAAAAGGGGCTATGGCTCAATTATACTGTTATTTTTACAAACTCGACACATTACGTGGAAAATAGAATTAACAGTCATTCGGTACACAACTGTTGACTGCCTTGTATGTCTGAATCAATCCAGTTCTCACCCAGATGTAGTGACAGATTATCTGGTATTCATGGGAGCAACTAGTGTTGACTCAGAGCAGAATGACCACTCTATCAAAAGCTCTCTACCATTTTGACATGAAATTGATCTGCAAACACCTACCCTGAATCCCAAAATAATCTAAAGTGCAGGAAATATCCTCTGAATGTTGTCTTTCTGAAGTGTCTAGAATCTAGATGACAAAAATTCATTTTCTACCACCATGGTTGTCTCCGTTACACAGCACCTCGTATTGGTGACACACACTTGTAGGTGCTGAAGTGCCGACTGAACAAGACAATTAAGTCCTCCTCTTGTGAGGCTTGTATTCTAGAATTTTAGGTTGGGGAGTAAGAGAATAAATAAGATGAAGCACAGCAATGTACTACAGAATGACTGGATGATTACTTTAGTTTGAGTTGTCTGGAAAATCTTTTCTGAATTGGAGATTTTTAAGCTAAGACATGAATGACAAAAAGTCATCAGCCATGGAAGGTTAAGAGGAATTAATGAAAAATGTTTAGCAGGGAACAGAGTGAACTTGTTGGAGGAACAGAAAGAGACATATGCTGGCTTAGGAGCGGCGAGCTAAGAGTAGAGTGGTATGAGATGAACTTGGAGTAAGACCAAGGTCGGGTAACTGGCTTTCCAGGATCGAGATAAGGAGTTTAGCTTATTTTCTAAATGTGATGGGTGAGTATTGCAGGAGCAACGCCGTGTTTCTTTTTATTGTTGTTTGTTTCAAAATGAGCACATAGGCTACAATGTGTAGAATGGACATTAGGGAGATAAGTATGGAAGAGGGAAGACCATGTAGGTGACTCTTAAGCGGTCCACTCAAGGGATGACAATTCATTGACTTGGGGATAGTAATGGAGATGAGAAAACAGACCAGTTTAGAGATATTGTTTAGAAGATGAATCAACACTTCTTTCTCTTTGGATGCAGGACTTGTGAGGAGAGAGGCTTGTGTGGGCTTTCAGGTTTTTGCTTTGGGCAATTGGGTATATGGTAATACCACCTAGTAAGTGAGGAGCAGATTGTGTGTAAGGGAGTTCAAGGCATTGAGAGTTCTTCTTAGGTCATACTAACAATGAGGGTCCTTAGAAATATTTATGTGGAAATGTTAAGCACAATGTTGGTTATATGATTATTGGGTCTAGAGAAAGATCATTCATTAAACCTACACTTTCTGGGTCATTGACTTTGAATATAAGATGAGATCACCTAAGATGGGTGTGTAGAGACATAAGAAGATTAAGAGCACTGTGGGCAGAAACTCTAACTTTTGAGTTCAGGAAAAGGAGGGCGTGTCAGCAGAGAAGATGTGTAGGAGCCTGGAATAGTCTGGGCACCAAGAAAGGGAAAGTGTTTCAAGGAGAATATGACTCTTTGTTTTAATTGCTCTTATGGTTTTAATTAAAATCACTTTGAGTCACAACAGGAGCTGCTTGCTGGCACTCTTGGAAGAAATCTTAACTTTCAAAAAATATAATAAAAGGTATTAGCCATATTTCTAATTCACCTCCCTGGAAATTTCACAATATAGCCCGAACTATTTTTCACATCTGCACATGAATAAAATAAGAATGAAAGATGAATGCAGTCTGCCTCAACTGCTTATTTTTCTTGTAGGTTATGACATAAATATTTGAAAACAGTGTCGCATTACTATAAAATTACTATATATTTTTCTTTGCCAAGGTCAACGTGAGTGAATTCCATGTGCCTTTAAAATGATACAAGATTAATATGCTTACTTGTGATTCTAGTTATCTTCCAGCATTTTCTCATTATTACTGTTACTACTATTATTATTTTTATGGTCATAATTTCGCATGTGTTTCTCTTGTCCTTAAGATCTGAGACTCCTTAAAGCTTGAATTTGTAATTCTTGAAAGGTAGACAAAGACAGGGCAGAGAGCATGTCTGGGTGTGTTCCATGTGGCATCTTTTTGCCAAGAAGTTGATGTTGAACCAGCCATGGTTATCAGACCCACAGAAACGTTAGGGATTCCAGCCTCTGTTCTGGGCCTCTTTTATAAGATAGGATAACCCATTAGCACAGCTCTCTCCAGCAAGGATGTAAACTCTGGCCCTGTTGAGGAGCACACATATTCAGAAGCCAATTCAAACCAGTAATGAGATCTTTGGTGTGCAAATAAATATTAAGTGGTGTGAGGAGCACGGTGTGATTGATACAGCAGTGACTCATTTCAGTGGATGTGCACCATTGGACAGGAGAAAGATAAGGAGATAAAAGGAGATAAGAGTTAGGTGTATTATTTTTAACACATTCTTCATTTATGTAAAAAAATATATGAATTATCCAGGAAATAGAACTTTTGTTTTCTTTTTGATGCTTATAATTCATGATGTGTTAAAGTTGGCAAATTAGTAAGAAACTATGCCAAACAAGAGAATCCATCTCTTTTAGTTCCATTTGGAAGAGAAGATTTGTGAGCCAGACATGTCTGGTTTGAACCCTGGCCTCATCGCTTAGAATCTGTGTGCTGTTGCACAAGTTTCTCAGACTCTTCTGAGTCTCAGCTTCTTATCTATGCCATGTGACAACTCATGTTTATGTCCCTGGAAATGGTAGATATTTTGTTAGTAACATGTATTTATGACATTGTTCTACATCTTTCTTCAAACTGCTAACCCTTTAGCCTTTTTCTCTAACTTTATACGGAGCAAGAGAGACAGGTCTATTTGCATAGCCCATCATTTTCAAGCCCATCATAGCCGGGCTTGGTATTTAGCTTTTTGGTATTAAAGGCAATTACAAATGATTTATTAGCTATGAGGAAGGTGCAGTATAAATAGTAAACTTGAAGGTTATAGATAAATTATGTTTTTAATTGGAATGCTAATAAATTATAATGTCACATTATGAAATAAGTATCTGGATACTTCAAACATCAGAGTAAAAGTCACCTGATGAAAATTTACCCAATGATGGCATAAATTAAGTGTAGCTGTCAGAATAATACCTGCAAAGGAGGAAAAATAATGCTTCTCCATCTCTAAAGATTGTTTATTTAATTTAGAATGATGTCTACAGATCTATACATTAATAAATCTGGAAGGCCCAGAAATCACCTGATTAGGTAACAATAAACTTTTTCCCAAAACCTTTTTTTCTCCTTGAGATGGGGAGGCCATATTTTGTTGGCAGACGTCTCAAAATGAATTGACATTTGTGACTTAACTGTTATTAGAAACAAGTTAAATTGTCATGATAAACGGAAACAGTTTTTAACCCTTCATCTTTCTGGATTCAATATCAATGCAATATCTTGAAGCAAGATTTCGATTCCAAAGAGCATTTGGTATTTGACACATAGCATCACCTCTAGGAACAGAGAAACTCAGGATCTGAAGAACAGATTAGTCCTCACCCTGCACGAGATCTTTGTTGATTTTCTCTTCCCCCTTAGCTTTCTCTTTTCTAAATGACAGAGGAAATGTTTATATGATACAGCTAGATGTAATAAATATAACGACTATCTTTACTAAATGCTTACCAAAGAGCTGGCACAATGCTAAACATTTCACATATATCATCTCATTCAGTCTTCACAAACAGCCCCAGGAGACCAGAACTAATGCTGTCCCCTTGTCAGGGGAGCAAATGGCTTCCGGTCACAAAGTGGTGCATAGATATCAGAGACCAGTGCACACACAACCTACTGCGGGCTTTACCTCAGCCCAGCAGTGGTGCCTATTTTCTCCAAAATCCCTTCAAAATGAGAACCCCTTGGAGGTGATGCCTTTTGGATACTTGAGTGATTTTGTTCACCTGTGATTGTCAAAAGGAGTCTACCAGGCACATGCATTTCATGGTTTTATTTCCAGTTTAATGATGGATTGGCCATTACCTTATATTTTGATATTACTCCTCATATGTATTGGTTACTAACACTGATATTGAGGAAGTTTCTTTGCAATTCTCAGAGATGTGGCCAAGGCACTGGACCTCTGGTTCTGTAAAGCTGAGCAAAACAGAAAGCAGGGATCTCTATCTCCAACAGGTGCCAATAGAAGTGGCGGTGGGGGGTGGGGAGGAAGGGCACCTCATTAATATTGCACAGCAAGGAGAAAATACCTCCAATTTTACGGTATTCTTCTCCATGAATGAACTAACTACCTCCACTCTGAAATGATTGGTATGAATGTGAAAATCATGTATATTGTAAAATAAGTGCCATTTGGGATAGCTGAGCAATTAATTCATTCCTCATCAACTTGTCTACAGCTACTGATGTATTACATAGATCTGCGCTTCATTAGACATCCATGAAATATACACTCAATGATATTCTTTTATTTGTGTTTGGGGAACTTACAGTAAGCTCCATTGCTTTATCTCGATGATGTAATGTGAGGTGCTGCAATTTTCCAGGGCACCGATGGAATATGGAATTGTACCGTTTGTGACTTTTCAACCCATTTAATTCTATTACATTTAATAATATTGAGTACTTACAAGGTACCGTCTCCTTTCAAATGGAAATGTTAACTGCTGTAATTAATCCTCCCAGCATTTCTCCATCCTACAAATAGAAATAGAAATAGAAATAAAGCAATGAGGAACAAGTGTGCCCTCAATAAAGAGAAACACAATTAGACGTTCAGCCTCTGACTCAGGACCCCTGGGTTCAGTGCGTGTCCATAGGAGGTTTTTCCTTTAGGGAGGTAAGCAGTTCACACCATATAAATTGTAGCTTATGCCTAATGCTTGATTGGTTGGGAGAAGATATCTTGGTCCCTGTTCAGGTATTCAAATAAAGGTCTACCTTTATGGAGGTTTGACAATAAATGACATTGTAGACTCCTCTCCATGCTGAAATGGTGTGATTTTTTTTTTTTTAATTCTTGAAAAACTTGACTATAAGGTATCTGCTGTTCGCTGCTTCTCTGGCTTCTCTGGCTTCAGGAAAGCTTGTATGGCTTTTCCAAGGTCTGAGAAAAGGTGTGTATATTGAGGGATGAGGGATGGGGGATGGGTGTAGGGGGCGGGATCAGATACGGAAGTGGCAGATAGTAAACAGGAAGACTGCTTTTTTGGATGCTCATGTCCTACTTTAAGACTCATCATCCCCCAGTGGAACTGGATCTCACATTGGTCAGTTTGATTCTTTCTGTACCATGAACCTGAGCATGTCCTATTGCCCTTCTATGGTTTCCTTTTGTGCTCAGGAACAAACACAAGCTCTTTTCCATAGCATGAAACATGCCATAATCAATTACTCCTTGAACTTTAGCCCCAAGTCTTTGAGAACTCTAAGTCCACAACCATGTTTTCACGGTTCTGTGTAAACATGCCAGCTCAAAATTCAAATTTCATGGAGACAACTCATTAATTGCACTTGGAAAATCACCGCTTTATAGAAAAGCAGCATTAACAATGGTTTTATTTCTGGGAAACATTACAATAACCTGATAGGCTTTAAAAATATTAATTCCTGGGTGCTGCCACAATCTACTCATTCTGAATATGGAGGAGGGGCACCTGGGTATTGGCATGTTACAAAATCCCCAGGAGAAGGTGGTCTCAATTTGCACCCAAATTTTAAAACTACTTTAAAATGATGCAATAACATAATAAAAGATAATATCAGTAATTAAGAACAAGGGCTAGGGGATTAGACAACCCTGAAGTTCTGAGTGTGCCCCTAAATGAAATTTTAATTTAATATTTATTTAGTGACAGAGCAGGACATTCAAAATGATCAGCAAAGTAGGACCCCTGGTCGTAAGCATCTGATTGCTCTCCTTGTCCCTGAGCAGCTAAGCTTTGGACTTTTGCACTAGCCCACCCCCCTCAGCAAGAAAAGAGCCTTTGAATTCAAAGGACCTGTGTTCCTGAAATATCAGTAGAGCGATAATCCATTCATATTGAACTTGCCTGTTTGGGAGGCAGTCACCCTTCCCACTCTAAATGATTTCTCACATTATTCTCGCCAGCCACGCAATCCTCTCCCTGATAGAACTGTGAGAAATCTAGTGTTTTCTATCTTGTTAAAAAAAGTCAGGGATGTTTTGGCAAAAGTTATGTTCTAGCCCTAGTTGTGAGAATGAAATAAAGCAATGGAACATAGCGCAGTGTTTGACGGTGTTAAATGTTTAATACATGTTGGCAGTTATTATTTTCATTTTCAACGCTAAGTAACTTTTTACCTGAATGCCTCATAACTCTGTGATTCTCTCATTACTTACAATTTCTGAAGTGCCATTTGCTTCTCTTACTAGGAAAGTACACAAAGTAAGAGCTAACATATTTTAAGTACTTACAATGAAACGGGCAGTGCCTTAAATCCTTTGTATATATTTAGCTTCTTAATGATTATTATGTATTTTAATCATCACCTGAGGATATATCCATTAACTCCAGAGAAAGAAAGAAAGGGAGGTAGGAAGGGAGGGTGAGAGAGAGAAAAACATTGATGTGAGAGAGAAACAGATCAGTTGCCTCTCATACATGCTCCAACATGGGATCCAACCTACAACCTAGGCACGTGTCCTGACCGGGAATCAAACCCGCAACATTTCTGTTTATGGGATGATGCTCCTACCAACGAAGCCACACCAGCCAGGGCATAGTTGCCTTCTTTAAATCTTATACCTATGCAGAAAGTTTTAATATCACCACCATTTTAGAGATAAATGCACAGAGTTAATAAGAGGACATGAACCTTTTGTAGGATGCAGCTGCTATGTGGTGGGTCTAGGGTTTGAACTCAGGAAGTGTGATTCCAGAGCTTGTGCTGAGAACTGTCACAAAACTGATGGTATCACCCTCCCGAGGTCTAACTTTCAGGTGTTATTACTATATGAGTCATCGTAGACACATTCCTCCTTGAAAGAAGAGCCATATTCTTCACTGTCTTCTATACAGAGATAAAAATGTGTCTATGATGGTGTATGACAGAGGGACCCAAAAAAGCCTGGAATCATTTTCTGAAGGGCAGGCCCCATGTAGTACAGGCTTCCCCCACTAGGTGAGTGTTTTAGGAACCCATCTGTGTCAGTGTACCAGCTGGCATTGTTGTGAGAGGCTGCGTTTGGCTTCAGTGAATTTTTTTCAAAGACTCGTCACATTTCCCCATTTCATGATGGGTGATTTAGGAGCACACCTGCCCACATCGCACTTAGTGCTCAGCTCAGCGTTTTTGACCCAAAACAGCATGACCTCCATGCCCCACCCTCCCTATTCACCCTGTTTTGCCCCAAGCAACTTTTTTTCTGTTTCCCCAAAGAAAAAAGTCCTCAAAGAAAAACATTTTGCTAATGTGGTAAAGGTGAAACAAAAAACAGCAGAAGCAGTAAAAGACATCAAAGTTGCCAAGTTCAAAAATTGTTTTGAGCAGTGAAAAAAACATCTTGATAGCTGTCTTGTGTCAGATGGAAAATACTTTGAAGCTCTCTGAAGTTTAAACACATAAGAATAAATACACAATTTTTTATAAATAAATTCTGTTTTTTCCCCTTGAGTTCTTCCTCGTACTTCATGCGTTCATCTCTCAAGGAACACATAGGCTACCGGAAGAGCATGGGTGTGTCTTATTTATTTCTATGTCTCAGTCCACGGTCAAGTGTCTGATGTTGACTAGGGGCTTCATGGATATTAACAATAGAACCAAAGGGAAAAATATGTAGTTGAATTCACAGGAACTAGATAAAGAAAGGAAATTACATCAATGTCTAAGAAATATGAGTTGTGTTTTTTTACCCTGTCCCATCCAGGAAAATGTATCCAGGTATGAGTTCCCAGTGAGGGTGAGGGTGAGGATGAAGGAAATTTAAATGTCTATTTCTGTTCCTGATGCTACATTGCCGAAGTCTCTAAAGGAACAGCTCTAAAAATACAGGGTGGGGCAAAAGTAAGTTTATAGTTGTGAGTGTGCAAATCACAGAGTTTATTCTTGGAGCATTATTCATCAGTTATGGTTCATACTAACAACTGCAAGCCTACTTTTGCCCCACCCTGTGTATTTTCAATAACATGCCACTGCCATACATCACAATTGAAGTTTTCCACGCAGAACTCATCCACGTAAAGCTGTATTTGGGTCTAATGGAAATTTAATGAAAATGTGTAGGTTAATTCATTTCACAAGAAATACTGTGATGGCTGTATTTTTCTAGTTCAGCACCATACATAAACATCTTAAAGCTCACTCATGCATTCCAAATAGGATAACTACATCCTAATTTTACATCCATCAGCTTGTTTAAGGCATGCAGCCTGCAACCGCTCTGCTCTTGACTCTCCCACAGTTAGCCTGAAGAACGTTGGAGCATTCTCATCAAAAATGTCATCTAATGCCCCCTCCATACATAATCATCTCCTTCCCTCTAGAGGTGTCCTTCCCTGTGGCCATGGGTTTTATGCAAAAGATGGCTGGATAGTTTGTATTAACATTAACACATTCAGAATATTTCCAGCAGGCCATGCTCACAGCACAGTTTCCTATCTGGACTGCTGAGCAGGCTTGGCATGGGATCTAACTTTGGGGCCATGTCCTGATGTTGCAATTATTGCACTAGAAGCTGAAGCTCACATTTTATCCCTGCAAAGCTTCAGGTGACAGTTAGACTTCAATTCTCTGACTTTAGTGTTTGTGATCGTCTGGTAATTCTATAGGCATGTCTTGAATACCAATAATACGCTAAGTCCTGTGTTCAGTTCTAGGGATACAAAGATGAGTGGGATGCAGTCAGGATTTGAGATTCTTTATTTTTTTTTAAGATCTTATTTATTTTACTTTTTGGAAGGAAGGGAAGGAAGGGAGAAAGAGAGGGAGAGAAACATCAATGTGCGAGAGAAACATCAATCATTTGCCTCTCACAAGCCCCAACTGGGGACCTGGCCTGCAACCCAGGCATGTGCCCTGACTGATGTTTAAACTGGCGACCCTTTGGTTCGCTGGCCGGCACTCAACCCACTGAGCCACACCAGCCAGGGCAGGATTTAAAATTCCTAGAGGGGAGAGAAAGAAACATGGTAGCCAGAATGAAAAGATTATAACTGCAGCACCCATTTATTAATTGCTATATATCAGACATTGACCTCTCCGAGTTCTATTATTTGATTTTATATTTTCCCACCTGAAAAACTGATAGAAACAGTGAATTGTTTAAGGTGAAGAGAATAACATATGTATCAAATCACACAACGGTGATCTACAACCCATATTCTTAAATGACTGAATATAAAAGAGTGCAGCTTCCTTACTCAGGTCTAACATTCAGCTTTCCTTTATTGCTCTCCCGCAATTTATGCTAAGTATTAATAGCATAAAGTCATGACCCACTCAAGAGACCAGAGAAGCCCTCTGCAGTAAGCAATGAGCAAAGACTTGAAGAATAGATGGGAGTGTGTTTAGATTTCCACTTGCATCCCAGATTTCCTGTCTAAGCTTCCCTTCTGAATCGCTTTGCTGCCTACCTCCACAGCACAAGCTGGAGAACCCTGGGGGGCCTGGGGCACTTATTCAGCAGGCAGGACCTTTGTAAGGTAGAGACAGGCAGTTTGGCTTTAGCTCAATATGGACACCACTCAGTGCCCCCGGGAGGTGTTGGCAGAGGCAACTTATTCATTCTGGCTCCATCTCCTTAGTGTTGCACCGTATGCCAGCACCGTCCAAACACCAAGCCTCTGCTATTATCCCGTCTGAGGACAGTAGATGGTTCCTGCCCCGACGTAAGCAACCTTATCTCTATGGTCACAGGTGCTGATGTGTTAGCTGCCCTCTCCATCCAGAGAAAAATAAACCCATGCATTTTTAAATTGTTCTCTCTGTATCACTTAAAATTAATTTGTGTCTCTCCCTTTGGGAAACACAGAACTAATGGAAAATATACTCAACCATCTGAGAACTTAGTACAGCACAAGATTTCCTGGAACACCATCCCTTTTCCCAATGTAAAACAGCAAAACACAGATTGAGGCATATAGGGTTAATTAATATGTCCGCTAATATTTTATCCCAGTAAATATTTCTTAAATTTCCCCACATCTCTTTATTTTGCAGTCACCACCATAAGTCACGTTTCTTCCCTGTTGACCTGGTTTATATCACTGTGTGCTTTTTAAAATACATTTATTTAATTTTTAAAAATATCTTTCCTGAGCTCAAAATCACACCCTTCCAATCAGTTTTCCACATTGTAGTTGGAGTGATTATTTTAAAAACACATATTCGGGCGTGTTATTCTTCTGCTCTAAATCCTTCATTAATTTCTTCAAACCCCTCTGGGTAAGAGTCTAGCATCCTTAATATTATCTGTAAGATGCCCACAAGCCTGCAAATACCACCGCCTACAAGTTCAGCCTCTCCTCTGACACTCTCCTCATTATCCTCTGTGCCTCAAATACCAAGGACTGTGTCTGACTTCATGAATTTCTTCATCTAATATTGGTCCCTTTAGCTCAGTACACAGAGGGGTTTGTTACAGAGAAAAAGAACTTTAGACCTGGATTCAAGTTCGTCCATGCAATTTCTCTTTGCCTAGATTGCTTTGCATTTCAAACAGAGACGAGGAGGTCTCTTTTCTCTGGGTTACTGTGTAGAGGAAAGAGGAAAACAGCCTTCTCTGTAAATGTAACTTTCTTACAGTTGCCCCTCATTTTTACTTCCAAAGAACGGATTCCTGCCTTGCCATTCAAAGTATGTCCCGTGGGCTCTGTGGCTCCCAGCACCATGTCACCTGAGAGCTTTTTAGAATCTCAGGTCCCATCATAGACCTGCTGATTCAAAATTGCATTTTAATGAGGTTCCCCAGGTAATATGGCACACATTGGAATCTTTTTTTTCCCTCCCCGAGAGTGGGTCATATTTTTATAAACGACTGTGTTTTCTGTTGGGGACTTTAAATCAAGCCATCGGGTCAGGTAGAATGAATGTCCCTGAGGGCAGGAGCCTCTATAACTTACTCATTATTGTTTCCCAGGGTGTAGAACATTACACTGAATGACAGTTTAAAAAAAGGATAATGGGGCCCAGGAAATAAGTCAGGACACAATTGTCACCACTCTGAAGCTACAGTTACATCCTTATGCTTCTAGCTCTAGGTCGTTACATAGACTGGTATAATATTCAAGACGCTGTGTGTGTCGATACTCAGATGACTCCAGGTTAGTTTTCCACCGGGCAAATACATACTTCTGTGTGGAGAATATTGGGAAACACAAACTCACCCCAAATATATTTGGGAGCATATAAATCCAACACCTTTGAAATGCATTTTTGTTTTAATAATACTTTATTATTATTTTTTTTGTGTTTAGCATTATCTCTAATAGGTCCCAGAGAGCTCTCTTCTAAATTAATAATATATGTCATGGAGGTTTTCATACTTTCTCATTATATTTCATAACATCTCATTTCTAATCCAGTTATTGATTAGATGTGTATGTGTGTGCATGTGTGTGTGTGCATGCGTGTGTGTTTAGCTCAAATCCCAGGACCATGCATTTAATACAATTGATTTTTAAAAGAATACCTTATAAATGTAGGTTATATTTTTATGCTATTTCTGTTTCACATTTACCACTGTTACAGTCAGCAAAATGCCTCACAAACTTCCTGATGGACTTAAATGACGTTGTGGTTCACAGGTCCTGACAGTGGACGTAGATGTTTCTGGTATCCAGAAAAAGTAGCACAGCGGTGGGATGAGAGCCCAGTATAGCTCCATCTCCCTGAGATATAGCACCTGGTGAGGCCAGGAGATCCCTAACGACTGGAAAAAGCAGTTCTCATTGGCCCTGGCTGAGCATCATCCCCATGTGCCAAGGTTGCAGGTTTGATCCCCGGTCAGGGCACATACAAAAATCAACCAATGAGTATATAAAGAAGTGATAAGTGCAGCAACAGACTGATATTCCTGTCTCTTCCTTTTTGTCTCTAAAATCAATAAACAAAAATTAAAAGAAAAAGAAGTTCTCATTATTTCAACTTTTTTTTTCATTTTAAATGAGACATTATTGATCTATTATTTATATCTTACCATTTCTAATGGGTGTAATCAAATGCACGGGGAAAAAAAACATGCTACAGTGAATAATATGTTCGATGTGATGTGACCACTCAAGCCATGTTATGAGGAATAACGTCAGGAATTTTGTTGAGGGTGGCATTTAGGGCTTTTTGTCAGTTTTCTTGTCTTTAAATACCGAGGGATCACTTTTCTTAACTACAAAAAATTGTAGCTAGGAAACTCCTAATGGTCCATGGAGAAAGGAATGATAGAGTACAAATTCTTACTTTAGTTGCTATTTTAAATCTGGACACTATTTTACCAAGATCAAGAAAAGGTGTATGGTTTATTTTTATGGAATAAAAGGTTCACTCAGTTCTCAGTACACATTCTAAGCCCAAAGCAGGGGTCTCCTATGGTTTGTGAGTGATGAATCCAGAATTCCAAAGGTCAAGGCAAGGTTGTAAACTTACATTCCTTTTGGTATAAAGAAATAGGCTTCTTTCAAACACTTTTCAAGGGTGCATTGACAAATAGGCAATATAATTGTAGTCCAGGCAAAGGCCAGTGATTTAATGTGCTGATCACAAAGCATTTTAGTCATGTTATCAAATTGACCGTGCTTTTAGCAACAGTTGGTGAACTTGCATCTAAAGATAATATACATTTGAATGTAATACAATTGTATTTCTCAGTTTTAAATACATATGTTTATACGTGCAAGTGCATGTATTTTTTCTTCTAATTTTAGCTAATTTAAAGAGGACTCTCCTGGGCAATTATTCCACAATTATACAATTTTTACTTTTACTATTCACAGTTCCTTTTTTTTTTTTTTTTTTTTTTTTACTTTCAGCATTTCTCTTTGCTCTTGGTTCTGCATAATGCAAATTTAACTAAGCGGTTGCTTTGAAGCAGTCATTTGAAATTACCACTGTGATTACCAAATGATGAATTGTCACCCTTCGCTTTGAATACTACCCCTTGCGTAGAGCAGTTCTGCTTTAGCCACAGTTTTCTGTTCCAACCTGTGGTCATGCATGCCCAAAAATATTAAATGGAGATTTCCAGAAATATCCAGTTCTGTGTAGTGTGATGAAGCCTTGTGCTGTTCAGCTCCATTTCTTCCACGACATGAATCTTCCCTTTTTCCAGTTTATCCGCACTGTCTGGATGTGCTACCGGCCATTTGTCAGTTGTCGTCGAGTGCTCAGTACAACTGCTGCAGTATTGTAGTGCTTTTGTTCGAGTAACCCTTTTTAATAATGGCCCCAATGTGTGAGGGTCGTGATGCTAGCAATTTGGATATGCCAAAGAGGAGCTGTAAAGTGCTTCCTTTACATGAAAGGTTAAAGTTCTTGACTTAATAAGAAAAGAAAAAAAAATCTTTGGTAAGAACAAATCTTCTATCTGCAAAAATGCATGATTTATAAGTTAAACTTTATCCTAGGTATGTATGTATAAGAAAAGGCATAGGACATAGAAGGTCTGGTGCTATTCATGGTTTCAGGCTTCTATTGGGGGTGTTAGAACATGTCCCTTGCAGAAAAAGGGGCACCGCTGTATATTTGTTATGGAACAGATTCATAGAAAAGTTTTGCAGATGTTAAACTAACCTATGATTATACATATTGCATTTTGGCTTTGGGCTTAGTCATGTCATTAGCATAAGTTTCCTATGCATTAATCTATTGATTCATTAACTGATGCTCTTCTCATTAAAGTATAAGGCATGCTTTTGTTTAGTTATTTCCATTAGTGGACTTCTGAGAGATCCCTCCTGGCAAATTCAGCACAGTAGATTTCTGCTCAAGAATCCAGGATTCTTGTAGATGAATGGCCGTGCCCAGGTGAGACAGTCGAGAATGAGAACACCCAGCTCAGAAGACTGTGTTGTAGCACATGGTTAAGGGCAGCAGTTCTGCAGTCAGTGGGGCTGGGCTGATGTCAAGGCAACTGGATGGATAACCACAGCCCCACTGCACACTCTGGGAAACCAAGGCTCGAGGTCTTGTACAAGTTTATACGTAGAAAGCAAAGTGCCTGACAACGGGTAGAAATCTTGTTGTTGTTATTTTTTTAAAGTAAACTGTAAACTCTATGAAAGAAATATCTAATATATGTAGTTCAACAAACTGTCCTGCTTCTTCATAGACAAGCCCTTTCTAAATCTGTCAGGTGCCATCTTGGTACCAGATATGCTGACCTCGGAAAATTTAGACAGAGAAAGGATATTTTGACAACATGGCTTATACAACGGCACCCGCACCTCGGATGCCTTCAAAACAGCCCTCACATCACTCACTTTCATAAGGTGTCTAAAATGTAGTGCTATTTCCACTCACTCACTTCAAGGGATGCTAACCTCCCCTATGGATGGTTATTAGGTTCATTAACATACAGGCCACTGTGGGAACCAGTTAGTGGGGCCAGTCAGTGGCTGGGTGTGCGGCCCTCGTCTCCAGGAGGGTTGGAGCAGAGCGAGCAGGAAGTAAAAGAGGGGAGGTCAAGTGCAGACACACAATAGATGCAATTACCCCAGCCAGCCGAGGGTCTTAGGAAGCACAAGCTGTCTTATCACTTCTCAAGCTGACCGGCTTCCTTGATGAAAGAGGTAGAATTTTAAATAGAACATCTGTAATGTGCAATTAGCATATACATATGGTGGGCATGCATCTGAATATCTCAAAAGCAAGGTTCCCATATTGACAGCCACATGTTAAAGCTTGCCACAGATGAAAATACATATTTTAAAAAAATAAAATGAAAACAATGATAGGACTACATAAACAAGTAATACTGTGGAACAAAGTTAGTAAAATAGAAAACAAATAGGAGCCCATATGGTATGTGTCTACCAGAGGGAAAGGGGTTGGGAGACGGAGAAGAGGGTAAATGGGGGGAGGGGATCTGGCTTTGGGTGGTGAACACTCAATACGATGTACAGATGAGGTGGTATAGAATTGTAACCTATATAATTTTATTGACCAATGTCACCCCAATACATTCAATAAAAATTTAAAGAGAAAAGAAATAGGAGGCAAGTGCCACCATTAATTTAGCTAATACACCAAATTGCACAGTATAATTGCTATACATTTGTTGTTATTCTATTCGTTAAATAGAATTTCCATAAATTTGAATACCATCCCAGCTTGGACCCTCAGCTTGCTGGTATCTACTGTGAAGTCTAAAAGCTGATTAGCAGGACAAATATGAGTATCCATAAGATGAAATAAACTAACCTATCTTGAGGATCTTGGCCACCGTCTCAGCGTGGGGAGCAGTTCTTGTCGCCTAAGCATCTTCTCCCTGCAGTACACCAGGCAGCGTTAGGGCAGCATCCCCAACCTAACCATGGAATATCACAGTGGGGCGTTTCATAGAGCTTTTAATTTCTGACATTCCCTAATGTAGGTCACAAAAGTACAACTATTGCATGTAAAGTGCAATTCAGTGGCACTAACTCTACCGACTCTCCGGAAGGCAAGGACTCCAGGTACAAGTGACATTGCCGGCGGAGCTCCGGGACTCTAGTTTAGTCATAGTGTGCAGAGCAGTGATTTTCAAATATTTTTAAATAGCCTAACCCTCTTGTCATACAGTGTCTTATGTAAAAACAATTAAAGCTGATAAATTTGAAGCTTCAGCACTGTGCTGCGGGCCATGCGGGTCCACGGGGCCCCCGTGCTCCGTCTCCGGAGGCATTTCCCGAGGCGTTGTCACAAACCCTTCCCCTGGCGTAGACAGAGTTGTGCCATATATTTATGTACAGATCGTGCCAATGACATCATGTGTGCAGGGGTGTTGAATTAAAAACTAAGTACAGGTAGAAATAAAATGATGTTTATCAAATCAAGACCCCCACCTACCGTATCTAGACTTATACCTACCTACACCTTACACACCTACTATGGTCAATTAACAGACAAACTTCTGCTTCATGTGCATCTCTCACTGACTCAATGAGATGTTCTTATTTCTACGGTGGTGTGGAAACTGAAGCTAAGAGGAGTAAAGTTATTTACCTAAACTTGTCGAATGTCTAAATCACAAAGCTGGTTTTGGAATTGAGAACTAAGTGACTTTGAAATCCATACTTTTCCTGCTATGTTGTAAGTGACTTGACGAGGCTTAACTGTGAAGCTCTCAGATTGCAGGTGATAGCTGATGCAATGGCTCCTAATGTGTCTGTTGCTTTTCCTTCTTTATCTTTCAAATTGTCATGGAAGGTGTTCATGGCAGAGTTTAATGGCAGTAGTTGGCCATTTGAAATAAAAAGTGCATAGTATCTTAAATGAGACCTACTGTGGCCACCTTTTCCCCCCAAACAACACCATTAACTTGGCACACCCTAGATTCCACTCTCCAGTGTGTGTGTGTGCATATAATTGCCATTACTATTAATGAAGCTTACGTAGGCTCACAGAGGAAACAATGGGACCTACTGAATCAAAGTTATGAACCTTCAACAGCTCTTCCCTGTGACTGAGCGTACTGCCTCCTGGTGAGTCCTGTTGCATAGCCAACAATTGTTTAAAGGCTGGGTCATCTGTGGGCATGTGCTCCATCTGTCAGGTGTCACAGAAACCCAAGGACATAAAAAAGTCCTTCTACCACCTAATGGTTTTCATCTGTTTGGTGAATTCAAGAGTTGACCCTTCCAAGAGATAACTAACAAGGACACTGATCAGGGTGTTAGTTTGGAAGGTGTCACAAAGACAGAAAACAAAGCTGCCTATAAATAAATCAGAGACTTGGGAACAGAATCTGAGTCACTGGAAACTAACGGACTGCTGTCAGGCATACTTGGGTTCAAATATCTGTTCTCTTGTTGTTAACTTGTGATTTAACTGATCTGCCAAAGGCTCATTTCTCAATAAGCATTCATTCCGATTCCTTTTTTCCATACTTAGAGCATATATTGGTTTTTTTCCTGCTTCCAAGAGTCACCAACAAAGTCAGAAGAAAAATGTAGAATAATAATTTATTTGAAGTGGAGAAAAAAAATGATGGAATAATTGTAATGAAGTGCACGTGTGCACCCCCGCCCCAGAGGCTCTCTCAGCTTTGGAGTCCAAGACCACAAGTGCATGCCTCTGCTTTTCGTTAACTTGTGAGTCTTGGAACAGGCTATTTAACTACTGTTGTCCCAGATATCTTAACTATAAAATGAGAATAATAAAAATGGCCTTAGAGTGTGAGGATGAAGTAATGCATTTAATTAATTGGACCAGCACGTAGCACAAGGTTGTTCTGTATGTTTCCAGTTTTCTTTCTCCTCCACCTCTTCTTTTTCTTTTGACTTATCCTGCTAACTCCTGACCTAATTCTGGTAAGAGTCATCCTTGAAATGATAACATTAGAGATTTGGGTTTTTTTTTTTGTTTTGTTTTTGTTTTTTACTTTGCTTACCCCCTCCTTGACTAAAATGAATACTTCAGAGGTTCAGATCATTTATAGGGTAAAGATTTTCTCTGTGAGTCTTGATTTTAACATTTCATGACATACATCTCCTCCAACAAACAGTATGCTGTGTTTTAGCAGACGAATGACCCTAGTTTAAACTCCCCTTGAAATTCCTATTACATGATGATTCAAAAAAAGTGTGAAGCAATTCCTCTATAGTTATATATGCTGCGTGAATTATCTCCTAACCTGCACAAATGGAGAAAAATAAAAATAAACAAAAGTAATGAAACGTCACATTATTGTCTTTCTCTAAAGCCACTCAAAAGCACAGTCTCTAACAAGTAGAAATAATTATTCTCCTCCAAATGGACACTTGGTTTTGCAAAAAGGGGGCCTTGTGCTTTTGAGCTATGCAATATTGTCCGCAACAATATATCATAATACATTATGCCACTGACTGGGATAAGGAAAACCAGTAAGTACCCCAATTTCCATGAGCAACTTGAGGTTCTGTTGAAACAGCAACAAAAAACAATTCTTTTTGCCTTGCAATTTAATCAGCCTGGTCATGTCCGATAGGCATTTGACAATATTGCCTGCCCGCGGCCCTACCTGTCTTAATTGGACACAAGCACTTTTCCATTAGAGTAAACATGGCTCCTTGGTCCTCTGCTGCAATTTCTCTCACATGTATATTGTAATGATGTGGGTACCTCAATGTGTGAGACTATAAACATATGCTCTGTATTTCAGTAAGAGTGCTGTCAACACTTTATTTTAGAAGTGTATTCATTAGGACTGAATAATAATGTGGATGCTAACACAGAGCAGCATCCGGTGCCTGGTTGGCAGCTCCTTCTCATTCTCAAAAGAATGAGTTTTCAAGTAAGGAACAATTAGCAACCCCATGGACATCGTCTAGTAAGAGTGTCTTACAAATCATCGTTGGCGCAACAACTAACAGCTCTTTATTTTAAACTGTGTCTTTGCCTAAACAGGCAAAGGTATTAAAAATAGAACATTGGATTTTAGTTAGAGTTGTAGCAACTGAAATGACTACATGCTTGGATAAGAATGTTTTTAAGTGTTTATAGCTCTTTTAAAAAAAAAAAAAAGTAGAGACTAATATTCATTTATCCGTAGTATATTACTCCACCAATCACCAAGAGCCTGTATAGTGAGGAGTACAATTTTTGACTTGGATTCTCTTTAACTTTCACAGGCACACACAGTGCTGGTGCCGGAGCTAATTATTATTTTCAGCAGCATTCAGTACTGAGGGTGAAAGTTAGAGGCTGGGGAAAGGTCTTGTTATCAAATATTCCAGGTACCATAGATCTGGGAGAACAGGTATCTTTGGCTTGATATTTCTGTCTACAAGAATAGCCTTCCTTTTTGGTGTGAATCAGCTATGTCCTCTAATGAGGACAAGGGATGAGAACTTTTGTACTGGACACAGAGTTGAAGCCCTATAAATGTTTGGTGACTACATTGCAAAATAGACTATGTAGAGAAATATGAATGACTATATTTCTACATAAATTAAGCACTCTAGTATTATGACTGTGAATGCTAAAATTGATTATTCCCTGACAGAAACAATCTGAACCATGTATCAGAAACGGCACTTGCCATTACCGAATAAGACCGTTCCATGGAGAATGAGTTAGAATTTTTTTAAAAATCACAAAAGTAAATTATTTTTGATCCCTTGGTGAGTGGTTCTCAAAGTATGGTGGCTGTACCAAAAATATGAGCAGCATCTGGGAACATTTTAGAAATGCAATCATTTGGACCCCACACCCAAATTGATAACCAGAGTCCAGAAATCTGTGCTTCTATTCATGATTCTGAGAGTTGTTAAGTATCTCCAAGCAGACCAATGAATCTGTGTTCTTACTTATTTCCTCTAGACAGATAGATTGCTACAGCTTCATAATAACCAGAGATAATATCTACCTGTGATTTGGGGTGAGTACCCAGCATCTCAGAAGTGCTTTCATGTGCAAATTATTAAGTTTGCTTCAGAGAAGGACATTTTGGGCAGAGGACTCGAGTATGCTAGATTTGTGCTTGTATTTGACATATAGCATTTCATTTAATATTTACAAAGTTTCAGAGAAGAGGGAGTTCATTTTCCCATTTGTAGAAATTGCCTCAAACTGAAACCAGATGAGTTTGCCTTTACCCTTGTTATAGATAGAAACTTTCAAACTTAGGTTTTGTGACACTAACCCTGTACATTTTTTCCAGACTAGCAGCCAATGGTTACAATATTAAAACTACATTAGTTTTTAAAAATAAACTTTATTAAGGTATAATTGTATTCAATTTAGATAAGGGGTTCTCAAAATTTTGGGTCACAGGATACACTTCTATACTTAAAACTCATTAAAAGGTACAAATTTCTAGTTATAAAATAAGTCCGTCACAGGATACAATATATAGCACAGGGAGTACAGTCAATACAATGTGAACACAGTGGAAAAGGAAAATGACCTTGACCTCCTGGATGCCCCGAAGGGGCTCACATTCCTCCAGGTCTGTGGACCTGTGCATTCAGAGCTGCTGCTCCAAACCTTTCTGCCTCTCCCAGGGCTCCCGTCTATAGCCTTGACAAAGGTGGTTCCTGTAGGCATAGGACGGATCTATAGCTTTGCTTGGAAGCTTTGCCTCTTGCCAGAATTTTTCTCATACCTGACAAAAAAGACTGACCTAAAATTTAACTATAGGTGATTAAAGTGGACCACCACGGCTACCGCAGCCTTTCCTCCGGTCTCCCCAGGACTCCCCTCCGTTGCCTACTAACTGCCAGGCTATACGCACGCCTGGACACACACCTGCGCACAGGTAAATAATTTGCAAGGCTGAGCCACGTCAAACTTTCATCTCAACAGATGGTCACTTTCAAAGGACCCTCAATCTCATATCCAAAGATCCTTGAAAAGCAGTTTACTTCCTTTAATGTAATCACTCCATAATATGGCAAAATGAAATTGATATTTTATATTGTTCACTGAAACCTTTTAGAAACCTGGCTCCCCTCTTGTATCTCTGAAAATCTTTCACATTAGTGATAAATTTGAAATTTCTTTTCTCTCCTCAAATATACCACAATTGAAAGTAAACAAATACCACAGAAAACAACCTAAATCTCCCCTTACTCCACCCATGCTAACGCTGGTCTTTTCATCACATCTCCTTTCCACATCGATTATTTTATTGTATTGATAGTTCTTGAATTTGTCATTGTAAATAAAACTAGCAAATCTGATTAACAGGAAGAAGATTAAAGGGACCGTTCAATCTATTTTTAGCGGCCTAAGAGTCCACCAGACCTGACAAAAACTTTCTCATGATCAAAGTGAGGGACGTTGTGAACATATTTATCCAGGAGAGCTTCTTATCACAAAGGCACAGAATCCCAAGAGGAAGAAATGAGGTAGAGTAGAACTTTGTTCTACGTTCAAAACTGCAGAGCGAGCATCCATTACGCACCTAATCAATATGGTCATATTATGTAGAGAAACATGTATTAGTTTGATTTTTTTTTTTTTTAGGGAAGGTATGAACAGACGATCATTTGGGTGGATATTTCCCATTGGTAGATTCTGATTTGCAAAGTGTATCTAAATCATTCTCTAGCTTGACACTGTTTTCCGTAAGTCCCCCACCTCACCTCCCAACATCCGCCTCCCAGGCTTATTTGATTTGCCCAAAGCTTTTTCTACTGCCAAGGGCAGTTCTTTCCCCACCCTCCTCTTTCCCAGGGAGGTTTCTATTATTAGGCTCCTCCCCACAGGGGAGTCTGGGGCTCTCCAGCTCTGAGGCATTAATTGGGTGTTACCGATTTCCAGAGGTCATTAGATGCGGGACTCTGTTTCCGGTTCTGTGCCAGAGCGATGACAACCCTTACCTTGACTTTAATTCTCACAAGATTGCTGTTCAGCCACCAGGTAATGTGTGAAACACATGCTTTTATAATTTACTTATTAATTGCCAATATTTCCTTAATTTAAGCATAGTTGGCATGCAATATCATATCAGTTTCAGGCATACAGTGTAACGATTCCACATTTTTATACCTTACAGTGTAACCACCACACTAGGCCTAGTCATTAGCCGTCACTGTGCAAATTTATCACAATGTTGACTATATTCCCCTTCCCCTTTTCCACACCATGCCACCCCTCCCCCGCCAAGCATCAGTTCGATCTGTTTCTTTGTGTGTTTTTTTTTTTGTTTGTTTGTTGGTTTGTTTTGTGTTTTAGATTCCACATATTAGTGAAACCATATGGTATTTGTATTTCTCTGTCTGACATGGATGCACCTACCGGGTACTATTCTAAATGAAATGTATGTTTAAAAAAAATCACTAAATAGGTTATAGTTTTGTGAACAGGGAAACCTTTGGTTTCAGGTGCTTTTCTGATTTTTTTCTCTTATGTTTTGTTCTGGCACACAACAATAAAACAATCAAACGTGAGCTTCAGAAGCAGGCAGATTTGGATTTGAATCTTTATTCATCGCTTGCCATATGTGATGGTGAAAAATTGCTTATATTCTGATCTTCAGTTTTTTAATCTGTAAAATGGGGAGTTTATTATGTACCTCATAGGGGTTTGTGATATTTCAGTGAAATAGAAAATGAATGTATCTAATATGAGGAAAATCTCAATGTCCTTAAAAACTATATATTCTCACAGTTCTAGAGGCTAGAAGTCCATGGTCAAGGCGACAACAGATTTGGCTGCTCTTGAAGCCTCTCGCCTTGGCTTGCTCATGGCTGTCTTCCCTGTGTGTCCTTGTCTTTCCCTTGCACCTGTGCATCCCTGACGTCTCTCTGTGGGCCCTCTTCTTATAAGGACACCAGTCAGATTGGATGAAGACCCATCATAGCTTCATTTTAACATAATCATCTCTTTAATGGCTTGATCTCCAAATACAGTTACATTCTGAGGTACTGGAGGCTAAGGGCATCAGTTTATGCATTCTAAAGGGGAAATGGTTCAGCTTATAATAGAGGACTTGAAAGGATTATCTTTGTTTCTCTTTGTCAGTGGAAAAAAATGCCTATTTATTTTCACAAAGTATTAATATTATCAATAAAGCAGTCAATCTACAGATTTCCTGCAAGTCTCTATCTAGCTCTGTTCTCAGTGTGAACTAAGGGCAGTTCCGCCTTGTAGATTTCCCTTGAAGTTGTGTTGTTGTTGCTGTTGTTACTGCTGCTCTTTAATATTTTCCTCAGTAGACTTCCAGGTTTTGCTGGCAGAATGGAAGTGGAGTAGATAAACATACATGAACACACACACACACACACACATTCACAGCATTGCAGGCTATTGTGGGGATAGTAATACTTGGGAGGAGTTAAAAAAAAAAAAAAAACCTCCACATACATGCTATCCTTCCAACAATCCAAGATAATATTTTTGACCATGGTGTCAATGGCCTTGTTAGTATCGTTTAACAAGTGGAAACTAGAATAAGAAAAATCTAAGTAACTTATTCATGATCATATTTAATAGTAGTAACGCAGAACAAATCTTCAGATTTGCATTTACCTGGAAAGAAGGATGCTTGTGAATCTAGTCAGTTAGGCATCATCTCCTACACTCTTTCATGCACCCATACACTCTCACATAAAACAAATTACTTCCCATCCTCCTCTTTTTGATTCTCTTACCTACACCTCCATCCATCCATTCACTCATTCATCCACTTGTTGAGTACTCATGGCTGACGACTGGAAAATGAGATTATTTCTGTTAAATCTGACCTTCGTGCATGGCCCTCTGCTTTCTTACAAGACTTGGAGTGAGACAGTTTGCAGCAGCCCAGGAGCAGAAGTGGGTGACGCAGCTAAGTTGTCATCATTAGGCTTTTTTGATCCTGTAAGAAAGATGATTTGCTGATGTCACAATCTACTGCACAGCCCAAATGGAACTCCAGGTTTATGTATTTAACTTCAGTTGCAACATTCTTACAAGTCCATGGCATTTTGCTTTTCCCATGGTCTCTTTATAAATAGAGAATTTAGAGGGAGTCCATGACTGCCATTTGGTTGTCTGCTATCTTCTTTCCCTCTTTGCTCTCGTCAGTTATTTGGATAACAAGATACATCCTGTTGAACAAGTAGTTGTGATTATGACATCAGAAATCTATCTCATATTTCTACCTCCTATTAGTACTCCGGTCAAAGTTTATTTGGAAATAAAGTTTATTTAGATATGCAAAGAACATTGACACAACATTCTCTTTCCTCCCCCTTCTCCACAGTACAACTAAATTTTCCACTGTAAATGGACTTTTGGAAAATATCATAAATATCTGTTTTAAATATCCATACCTCTTTAAAATCCACTTCTTTTTTTTGGCTAATGATTCTGGGTATCTTTCTTTAGTCCTATTCGCTTTGCTTACATTGTGTGTTACTGCATTGTGTATTTATTTGGCACAAAATTTTCCCCACTCATATGTCTGTCTGTCTGTCTACCTACCCACCTACCCACCTGCCTTACTAAGAGAGGGAAATAGTTTTTTTTCCCCCTAGGAAATTGTTGGGGAGATTGTTTTGTTGAAAATTAAATATGCATGAGTGATCTTCATGTAAGAATCTCATAATTCTGTTGAATTTCCAAGGACTATGTTTGCTTTAGTGTAAGGCAGAGAATAGTACTCTGAGACAGAATAATTTATGTTTTTTTCCAGAATCAATCTTTTAGTGAGAAACTCTGTCATTTTTCCAGCCTACCCACTCACCACATGCCCATCTGTTTATTCATCCATTGATTCATAGTATTTAATATGCATTGGAAAGATGGCTGAGAATCTTATTTAGTCAGCCATCACTTTATGTGTTATTTTCTTTATCCTTGCATTCTCCAATAAAACCATCCATCTAATCATCATCCTCCCCTTAATTTTCTTATCAACCAATTTATCCATCTGTCTATCCATCCACTCCTTAATCCACTCACCTCTATCTCTCTAGTAATTACTATTAGTATTTACCCACACTCTTGCCCACACAAACATTTATTCACTGACCCCCTACTTCTAGACTTACAGTTATTGAGTAACAAGAAACAAAAACAATCTAACATTAAATATCTTACAATTTTATCTTAATGAAGCTGAATAAAAAGAAATAAAAACTTCTATTATCATTATTCACCGAATAGGTGAATAAGTACCAAATATGTGATTAAATAACATGCTCAATGTAAGAGTTTCAGCCCATATTGTGCTAAAACCATTTAACTGAAGAAGTGACACCATTTTTTTTTATTGAATTTATTGAAGTGACACTGGTTAAAATTATACAGGTTTCAGATGCACAATTGAACAATATGTCACCTGTACACTGTATTGTGTGTCCACCACCCCAAGCCAAGTCTCTGTCCATCACCATTTATCCCCCCATACCTCCTTTACCTTTCCCCCCTCCTGCCTCCCCCAGCAATTTGACAAAGGATACAAAAACATGCAGTGGGGTAAAAACAGTCTGTTCAATAAATGCTGTTGGGAAATTAGACAGATATGTGGGAAAAAAATGAAACTAGACCACCATCTTCCATCACACACCAGAATAAACTCAGAATGGTTCAAAGATTTAAATGTTAGACCTGAAACCATAAAAATCCTAGAAGAAAACATAGGCAGTAAAATCTCGGACATTTCTCATACCAATAATTTTTTCTGATATATCTCCTCGGGCAAGGGAAACAAAGGGAAAACTAAACAGATGGGCCTGCATCAAGCTATCAAGGCCTTGCACAGCAAAAGAAACCATGGACCAAAAGAAAAGACAGCCAACTGAATGGAAGAATATACTTGCTGATGCATCTTATAATGGGTTGTATCTAAAATTTATAAAGAACTTATAAAACTCAACACCAGAAAAATTAACAATACAATTAAAAAATGAGCAAAGGACCTGAATAAGTGACATTCTTATTTATACTTCAAATCAATGTTGTATGCTGAATTTGGACCCGGAGTACATTGTTAGGTATATATTTCTTCGAAAGCATTTCCAAGTTTGGCAGAGCCTACTATTCTAAAATTGAAGCTCCGCAAGAATCCATTCAGTTTTATTTGAACGTCTTAGTTCCTGGAGCTACCAAATCTTTATCTATTATCTATTGTCACATTTTAACTATTAAAAAAAATCCTGTAGTTAGGGTTATTGAAACCTTTTATAAATAACAGAGCTGAATTTGGGGGAGGTTAAGTATGTTCCTTGGTATCTTACAGTTTATTCCAACCTGGCTCTGTTTCTTATCACACGTCCGTTCCAGGTCCCATGATCTGAAGTACTGCTTTGTACATTTTTGGTTGCTTTAGGGGAACATACTGACTTTCAAGCCTGTAAGATTTAATATATTAACTAGGCTGTTATTAGGACACTTAAGAAAAGATGTACCCAAGAGAAGGTAACCCACTGCCTTCCTGTCTCTTCTTTGTAATAATTGTGTGTTTAAAAAAGGATGGCTGCCCCTCAGTACTTAAAGGGAAAAAGAAAATCTGAGACTATGTAATTTAAACATTCTTGGAGCCTTTTTAAGATCACTTTTTGTACGATGGGCACACAAACTATTTTTCTATGCCATCGTTATAGAATTAATCCATTTAATTCTCCTTTCTCTGAATCCTACCAACAAGGATGACATGGCTTTGAAATGCTCTTTACCGTCAATACTTCACCTTACAAAAATTGGACTAAGTAACTTTTCTTTACTGCAGTCTGGCTAAAAGAGACAGATTTTTTTCTGGGGTTGATACATCACATCTCCAACCGGTCAAGCCGTGGTTGGCACAGAAAATAGTAGCAAATTTGCCAACATCTTGACTGTCAGCTGGGGAAGTCTCTTGGGAAACACCCTGCCACCTTCTTGTCAGCATCCTGTCTTTGCATTCCTGCAAGCGGACCACGCTGCCTTTTTATTCCTATGACTATTCTCTTTCAAACTTCCACAGGATGAATCGGGTTCCCCAAAACTGTCTGTGCTACATGGTTTTATACACATCAATTCTAAATGGATAGAATAAATCTCCATTGCCATTTGGGGACAACCTGGAGCCTTCTCCATTCTGTGGTCTTCCCGTAGGGGAACAAGAGGCCCCCAGACTAACTAGTTATGCTTTCTGGATGGTCCCTATGGAATTATGCTAAAATGCAGAGGTTCTGGCAGCTGGTTAAGTACAATGTATCTGGTTCTGTCATTTGTTAATTGTGTGAACCTGAGAAAGTTACTACGGTAGTTACTAAACTTGAGCCTGCCATCCATGTGAAATCTCTGACAAGGTGGAGAGCGTTAAGATAGGCCCTGTGTATGTGTGTGTGTGTGTACGTGTGTGTACGTGTGTGTGTGTGTGTGTGTATGATGCTATTATATATATAATTTATATATACACATGTATATATGAATTTTAATGAGTATTTCTTATGTGCCAAGTGTGATGCTTGTTGGAAATAGTGTTGAATAATGTATATCCAAGCCCTGCCCTTGTGGAATTTACCATTTAAAGAAGAAGCATGAGCCATATCTTTCTTTTTCTAACTGTATTTTCAGGTCTCTGAAGCCAAAAGCAGTATTGCACTTGGACTTGCTTCCAGTTTCTGTGTCTCTGGGCACTCACCCCCACGGCCAGGTCAGCCTGTTCAATACGGACACCGGCCACTAACACAGATGCAAAGAACCCATGTCTGAGGCAGCAAGATGCCCCTCCTCTTCTTGTTGTAAAATGTTAGGAAATACATTATTTTGTGAAGCCATGGTCATTTTCCGTGTGGGATGCTCCGTTTTATTCTTTTGATCCGGGGTCTTTTCTTCATTTGCCTTTCACCTCTCAAGTAAGACACGTTTGAGGGTAACATGGTTTATATGTGAATTACTTTGATAGCTATTATTATTTCACGAAGTTATTTTTTTTTACGATAATAAAAGTAATTGTATATTCCCAACTTGATCTTGCTAGCATTGGGGTGTTATGACGCCTGTTCCCTAGCTTTGGTGGTACGATCCAGTTTGTTTCTGTAACTGATTGAGAGCAGAGTGGCTGGATGAAAGCTAAAGGCGCTGGAATCGTTCAGGGTTTTGTAGCAGCACCACATTGTAGCTTATGAAGGCACCTGGCAGGACGCAGAGCCCATCATGACACCCTCCCCCCTCCCCCCCATCTCCCACCGTCCTACGATGCTTTAATTAGCCCTAACTACTCGTAAGCAAGTGGCTTTCTCCTTCAGGTTGAATACAATGATGGAACCAAACTTTTTCATGAATGGGCCATTTCAGGTCTGATCAGTGTCCTTCATGAGAAGGACTTAAGTCCTTGGAGAGGAGGAAACTTCAGAAACATGAAAAGAACTTATATCCTCTTGTTCTTTCTCCTTACCTGCCCTTTTACTCTCCTGGCTGCCTAAATATGTATCTGATCTGGATTGGAACCCTGTGTTCTTACCATCTCAGAGATTTCGATCAAAAACTTATATTGTTTCAAAGTGCCTGGGGCCATCTTTGATATGTAATGGCTGTGACTTAAAGATCCCATGATCAGTCCACACACTGTTAGGCTCACAGCCCATAGCATAGTTTCTCACTGACAGGCACTAGATGCCAAGAATATAGTGCGAAGGTATACATTCATTCAAGAGGGCTCTCTGTGTTCTCCAAGGATGAGCGGATTCGTGAAAAACAGACATCAGTCAGTGACAGAGATTCATGCTACAGTGACCCCTGGTCACCTCTTCGGGTTCCAAAAGACGATGATTCTCTTCCGGTAACCTAGATCTTTCTCTAGAAGAAGACAGGCAACTTGAGAAACTTTCCTATGATGTCCTCTGTATAAAGTGGAACTTCAAAATAAGTTCTGATGCCAGCACTACCTAAGCTTTTCCGATGAGGAAGTGACATCCTCTGTGGGTCCCTGAATCCCCATTCTTCATCACCCGCTGGAGAGGAGAAGGTGCGCAGGATGGTAATCAGATCCTTCTTTGGTATTAGAATAGGCACTCAGAGGAGACTTGATGTTCTCTAGGCTCTGCTTTCCCAGGAGCACTTTAAGGATCTTGGGTGAGAAAGGGGAAAAACAGTTTGTACTTTTTTAGTTTCAATGCCTCAGGACAGAGATACAGGTGCTATTGAAGACTGGGCTGGGGCGGGGCTCTTGTTCTGAGAACAATGATATCCGAGTGCTAGATAATTGTCACCTATCATCCTGCCATTATTCCTCCATTACCCTTCCATTTATCTATCCAACTCTTGCATTCAATGGCTTCCCCTCTAGCGGCTCAGTCCTTATGCTGGGTGCTAAAGCTGAATACGTAGTAGAGGGAACTCAAGGCCTTTGCATTTAGAATGGATCAGATTTGAGCTCATGGGGCCTAACTTTTCTAAATTCTTTGCTCCCTTTTTAAAATCATTGTTTTGAAAGTCAAATAAGAAAATGTTCTTTTCTTTCTTTCTTTCTTTCTTTCTTTCTTTCTTTCTTTCTTTCCTTTACCTTCACCTTACTCCACATTTACTGTGCTTCCAAGAATTTGATGGACCCTTGACCAGGCAGTGAGAATATAAAGGAGAAGAAAAATGCAAACCCTGCCTCTATGACTTTAAGAATATAAACTCACATTTTAATTGGGGGGGGGGTACTAAGCAAATATATGGAAGATGGTGAAGATGTAATTAAACTGATACTCATGGTTCTGTTCAATTATGTAGCAGTCCTATTATGATCCCTGAAATGGAAGACTTCATATGAAATTTTGGGCTTGCTTGTTGCACCCCTGACACGATGCTTCTTCAGCCAGGCCACCATGAATGACCAGAGGGATTGGAGATTCATCTGGTTGTTGATATGACATCTTGGGTGGGGGGGAAGTTGAGAATCAAAATCAAAGCCGCTTTGGGAATTGGTATCTAAGTTTCCTCTCCGACCTCCTCTTCCTCTCTGAATTCCAGGACCTTGGCTTACGGGCACACACCTGCCACTGTGACGTTGTGGAAACAAAATTATCATTATATCAGGCTCCTTGAAGCCTTGTGTTTATGGACTCTCCTGTCATTGCTTAATTTTAATCAGATCCCAACTCTGCACCTTGGTTTCAAAATTCCATGTAACATGGCCCTGCCTTGTTTTCTATTCTTACTTCTTGCTGCCTCTCTTCTCCTCCGCTTGGGCTCTGGGCCCCTTAAACATTTTTCATTTCTCTAACTTGGCACGCTCTGTCTTATCTCCGGATCTTCATCGCCACTGTCACCTGGGCCTGGCGGGCATCTCCTCCCTCCCTGGGACCTGGAGTTTTAATCATTACTTCTCTGGCGAGGCTGTTTCTCTCCCTTGGCACTGCACTTTCTGGGCAAAGGAAAATGTCTATACACTCTCACAGTCCTCTGTTCTTATCATCACCACTGGAGCACGCGTATGAATCCAGGAAGTCTCCTCCAAAGCACGTGCTGTTACGATTGTCACTTGCTGCTAGTGCATTCTGTGGACAAGTTTCCTAAAAATTTCCGCATCTCACTCGTTTCATTGGTGAATGGAGAAATAGTCTCTAGTGTGCTGTGAGAACACTGTTATATTTATACATAGGATATGTTTATCAAATAAATAGTCAATGTAAATAATAATAATAATAACTGTTGTTATTATTATGCTTATAAATGTTGTTTACTAGTTTACCTCCCCTAGCTAGGGGTCTTCGAGGGCGGAGCCTGCCCATGCTTCCTAGGCACATGCTCTGAGCATGTTTAATAAATGAATGGATGCATCTTCTTGTATCACAGCCAGACCTAGGAGACTGCTACCCCAGGCCCATTGGCATGTGGCCTTTGTCCTGCTCTAATTAGCAGAAGCAGCTCTTGGGAGAGATGGTCCTCACACTTCTAGATGATGTACAACGCGTGGCCATTTTGGTCCATTTGAGGGTATCTTCGGCCCCATAATCTCACAGAGGGTCCTAAGTTGGGATACACTGATAGGAGCAGGGCTGACTCATTTAAGGGAGCAGATCCTGACGGACTATGTACCATGGATCCTTCTGAGGTCCAGGCCCAGAGACTTACGAGCATTTGATGCCTGTCAATTGCTGTCCCTGCACACCCACAGTGTTTTATTTGTAATGCCAAGTTGGTTGCTTGAACAAGCCATGTGCAAATGTATGTGTGTGCATGAGAGAGAGATACACATATAATAGGACAAAACGAATGAACAGAGAAACACAATATTCTATCTTCCATGGTTACCATTAGCCCAGAGATGTGGATTTTACTGAGATTTTGCTAAATATGAATTTTCGGAAGAAAGAGGAAGTCTATAGTGTTTACTTGTTTTTTTCTTTCCCTGCTTTTTGGAAGTCTTGGGATCTTGCTGTCACTTAGGTTGCAGCTGGGCTTATCACAGTGTTTTTCAACACTTGTGTATGGTTGAATGTGACATGAAGTAAAATGATTTTCGTTACCGCACACTTAATATGTCCGCCTCCATTTTTCTCTCTTTTTCAAATAGATTCTAAATTCTATTTAAATAGAATTCTAAAATCAATTCTTCAGGGTAGATGTTTCATCTCCATATTATAGGCAGAAAAACTGAAGGCCCCCCCCAAAAAGTGTTAATTTCTCCAGTTTATATAGGTAGAGAGGCCTGAATCTTAGCTTTGTGTCTTTCTCTTTCCAAGCACTGCTTTTCTCTTCTTCTCTCTCAGTTCTTTCTACACACAACGGACCATCAACACCTTAATTAAGATTATAATTATAATTTGATAATTGATAAATATTATAATAATGTGGAACAAATAAGTTCTAACATGATGGCAACACTGTTTTGAAGGACTTAATTTTTAAGAGCAAAAATACTATAGATTAGTGTAACATGCACCCATACCTTGTGTGTCTCCCCAACACTTTGTATGTAAATGGGAACCTTCAAGAATGATATATTATTCAAATATTCTTTTATTTTAATAAAAATGCTAATAGACATGTTAAAATGCACATAAATTAAAATGATCATAAATTAGGATTAATATCACATTAATGAATTATAATCCCACATTCATTAAGATAAAGTGGCATTTCAATATTTGCTCTTGTTAATAAATTTGATACAATAAATGAAAGGGATACAGTTCGAGATTCAATAAATATTTGATGTAATCTTAGGCTTTAACTTTTTAAAATATTCAAAAATAAAGTAGGAGATCTAGATGCATTTAAATTTTTTGTTACTATTTTATGTCTTTTTTATAATCTATTCTTTTCACTTATTGAAGCGCTAAATACAATTTAATTGGCAAAGGAAGCGATAGAGGCTGTTCTGAATAACTGTGGTCCCAAGAGGATACAGTGTCTTTCGAGTTTCCAGGAGTTTCTTTCTACAAGACAGTTTATTTTTTTAAAGGAATAAATATTTGGAATCTCATGGTGTAATAAGTGGAACTATATTGACATTTAAATAACTGAATTAAACTGAAAAAATGTGCGCTTTGTATTTTCCAACTATAATTTAATGACTTTCTTTTAAAAAAACAAACTAAAAATAAAAATGCTTACTTTATTTTAGTTCATTAAAAACAGGAGTCAACATAAAATTAAAGGCAGCACCAGGCATCAGAGCACCCCTGTCTCCCGCTTGAGAGTAAACTGAACATGTTATTTTTATTTTTGTAATCCTTGCCCGAGGATGTGTTTTTATTGATTTTAGAGAGAGAAAGGGGGAGAGAGAGAGAAACACTAATGTGAGAGAGAAACATCAATCGGTTGCCTCCTGTATGCTCCCCAACCTGGGATCGAACCCGCAACCTCGGTATGCGCATGCCTTGACTGGGAGTCGAACCCACAGTCTTTTTGGTGTATGGGATGACACGCCAACCAAATGAGCCACCTGGCCAGGGCTAAACTGTACAGTTTAAAGCCAGTGATGCTACACCTACCAAAATGGTTCAGGTAGGGTAGGTGTCAACAAATATCCGTCGCTGTGGCCTGAGATGCATCTGGATCCCTGCTGCAACGCTCTTCTTTTTCTAAGCATTCTTATTTAGGGAAAACATGCTCCCCTACTCTGGCCTCAGTGTTCTACTGTATAAAAAGGGAATAATTTTCCTGGATGAAAAGACTTGTATGAAACAAAGTAAAAAGCACCCTAGACAAACATAAGATTTTACTGTATGTCAAATTGATTAGAATTATTTTTGTTTTTATAAATGTAACAGGCAGGTCTGAGTAGAGTTCAGAGTCTGCCATGCTTGATTCTACACTGTGAACCCTGGGGAGGTTATCATGTGCCTGGTCAAACCTCCTTTCTGTCAAGTCTCATATGAAATATTTTCATTCATTTATGCTTTGGTAAAAATTAAGGGAATTATATGAGAAGCAATTCACAGAGTTCTTGGTAGACAAATAGTGATCCATAAAAGGTAGCCAATAATGACAACTTTAAATAAATATATTCATAAATTGAAAAGAATAAATTTTTAAAAAATTTTTCCTTCATCTTTTTTATGATTCAAAATGTGTGTCAGATTATACTAAACAGGTCAGAGTATTTTTTGTAACCATTCAAACTTGTCTGTAAGAATTTCATTATGTTTTATTTTGATGTACATGCATACAGTTGCATAGACTCTTTGTTCAGCTACTGTTAGCAGAAATTGATGAAGTCACAATTAACATAAAAAGAACCAACCAGGCATTCAAACAGGAGGTAGTTAAAAAAAAATAATAAGGTTGCAAATTGTCCCATCACTAACAGATGTCACTTTTCATTTCAGCTACACACAGACCTGGATCCTGGGAGCAAAAAGATCAAGTATATCCTATCTGGCGATGGAGCTGGGACAATCTTTCAAATAAATGATATAACAGGAGATATCCACGCCATAAAAAGACTTGATCGAGAGGAAAAGGCCGAGTACACCCTAACGGCTCAGGCAGTGGACTGGGAGACCAACAAGCCCCTTGAGCCTCCTTCTGAATTTATTATTAAAGTTCAAGACATCAACGACAATGCTCCCGAGTTCCTTAATGGGCCTTATCATGCTACCGTGCCGGAGATGTCCATTTTGGGTATGTAAGCTTCCAATTTCTCAGAACTATGAAGAGTCATCTTTAAAACAGCCCCTGGTCTCAGGGATAGTATATTGCTGAATAAAAGACATTTACTACTGTCTTATCTCTAATTTGCATTTCCAAATCCCCTTTCTTGGCCTCACTGCCACAGCTCAATAGCTCTAGTCCCTTAGTAATAGGAACTGACGAAGCAGTTTTATTAAAATATCTCTTTTTGCATGACAGTACTTCAATTGGCTGAATTTGTATGCCTCTCATAGGCTTGTAGTTGAAGTATTGTTACTGAGGCGGATTTATCAAGATTTGTTCCAACATGCCAGACTAATCCTATTGATATTTGCTTGATGTTTAATTATTTGTTTGTGTGTATTCATAGGCAGATGCGGTGCGTAGGGAAATAGAGAAACGTCTAGGTCTGTAGTCAGCCAGATATTGAATTGAGCTGGTGGGTTGAGTCTAGAGTGGATTAGGAAATCAGTCACCAGAGACTTCTGTGCTGTGGCTGTCTTACCTTAACTGTTTTTTAGGAGTGCTACCGTCACCAAAGACCCACTCTCAATTTTTCTGAGCCATTGAAGTGCCTATTACATTTTAAAGAGCAGTATATATTTCAGAACATGATTTTCTACTCCTTCTTTTTTTGTTTGATCTGCTTCTCTCTCCCCCAACCCTGGCCTTGATCCTGGAAAAACCCCTGATCCCAGACTTGAACTGTAGAGCTCTCCCTTATCTGATGAAATTAGTGGGTAGGGTCCAAAATTCAGAGTACAAAAGCCCAAAGTCATTCATATGTGTGGAATATAGACCTTACTTAGTTTTAAATTATAGCTAGGACAACCTATAAGGATACATACATCAAAATTAAAGTACAACAAAAGTACATAAATTCGAAGCAGGAGAACATGAGACAAATAAAAACCACAAGTAAAGACATAAATTGAAGGTCAGAATTAGGTACATAGTTTGACTTTATTTGATATCTTCTTTCTTACTCACAATGTAAGTCTGGTAGATATAGCCACTGCAGCAACAAATCAGAATTGATGGTGGGCTGTCACATCTTACCCAGGTTTTGCTCTGCCAAGAGTCTATTTTGTCTATCTCTTGTGCAAGAAACTCTGCTTTTATTTATTTTTCTTCTTTCAAGATCCCATGGCTCCTCTATGATTGACTGAAATCACACTTTTTCTAGGGAAACTTCTATGGCTTTCTAGCAGAAAGTTAGTCTCTCTACCATTACTATTACCACAAAAAGAAACCCACAAACAAGCAAAAGGATCTCCATGGGTTTACTTCTTTCAAATCCTGACATGCAAACAGAAACTGACAGACACTAGATCCTTCTTTTTTTTGTTCTTGTTTGATCACTCATTTAGGGCAGAGAACTTGCCTCATTCACCTCCTCATACAGATTAGAGCAACATGGTTTTAGAGGAAGATCGGCACCCTCAATACACAAAGAACCCTTTATTTTAATTGCTAGCAAGCGGTGAAGAGGGAAGTTGTTATTTTTGCCTCGTTATTACGATTTGTACATCTTAATGGCCAAGTCTATATCTATTTATTGTAAATGTGTCAGAGGCTTCCATTTCTGTGTATATGAGTCATGTGCCTGTTAAATATTTTGAGAAAGAAGTTCCCCACTCCAGCTTCAGCAGACTCCAAGGTCAATTTCAGCCAAGGAAAGGATCCGTAAAGATATTATTAGCTATGCTATGCAACATGTATGTGCCCCTATAAATACACAATATATAATGTTTTCCTAGCTTAAAGATTTTTTCTTGATTGGAGAGTAGAGACTAGAAGAAATAACCTACACTAACATACACGGTTATTTTTTTCTTTAAAAAATGTTATGACATCTCTTTCAAAAACTGCATGGATTGTGCTACAGTTCAAAGTGTGGGTTTGGAAGTTAGGTAGAGAGAGTTTTGAATCCTGGTTTTATCCCTTATTATCCAGCTGACTTTCAAGTTCAGGGAGGTTAAATTATTGCTCATTTTCCTTAACTACAAAGCAAAATAATAATTTCCATCTTGCTTTCATCACGTGAGAATTGTGTGGTAACATAACAGGTCAAGGTGTTCCAGAAAATAAACAAGCATTCAATATCAACCGGTTGTTGTGGTGGCTTTCAAAAATTATTTTTATTAATCTCTTTCCCACCTTCCATGTGGACTTTTCCTTACGTATCGATTTTATGCTTTGGGTGTGTGGTTGCTGTTTGACTCCAGCCTCTCTGGTTAAAGGAAGCAGAGGCAGCTGCACTATTTTATTGTCAAGTGTGAATTATTCCCTTCATTTCTCACGAAGGTGAATATCAGGATGAAGGTCACTCCTATCTCCTTTCTCTCCTCACTGCTCTCTCTCAGCCTGTCTCTTCCCTCCCCTCCTTCCTCCTTTCATTTTTCTTCCTTTGCTGCTGCAGAAATGCCAGCCCCTGCACCTGTGTGCCCCGAGGAATGCCAGCCAGGACCGGGAGAGCTTATTGTGCAGAATGCGAAAAATAAACTTCTAATTGAGAAATTTACCGATATTAAATTGAAATGAATGCGATGTTCAAGAACTGGCTGCCAGTTGACAGGCTGTCAAGACAAAACACACATATATGTTTGCCCAAATGGCAGCTAAATTATTTTAGAAATATCTTATTTGGGAGCTGGAGATACAGCTCTTTTATATTTGACTGTGAATTGCAGAACTTGATGAGAGTTCACTTTTATAGTGATGCAACATAGAGAGCAATGTGCGAGCTTGTCTGATTTTTACTGTGGTTACCAAGCTAGTTCTGTTGAAGTCAGTTATTCAAGGAAAATGTACCTGTATTTATCAATTTTCAGGAAGTTTAAGTAGATATTTTTAATGTGTTTAACCCTGATTTTATGCGTACACCTGGGTTGAGGTAAAATAAGCTTTTTATTTGATTTTAAAATGGAATCTCAGATTTTTTGGCCTGAAATTTGCCTTCTGCTAGCGTAAGCCATGTAATCTCACTTTCTCCATCTGTGTAATGTAATAGCAATCTCTACCTAAAAACCTATGTTTGGAAAAGCTCAGTGGTTATTTGTAAAGCATTGGATGTCGCATGGAGTTGACACCCAAAAAGAGATTCATTTCTTTCCAACTGTATATTTGCAAGTCTTACTGGTGCGAATCCAAAAATTGCCTATATGATATAAATTGCCTATGTAATATGAATGCTCGAGAGCCTTCACTTTATGTTTCACAAATGTACATATTAGAATGAACTTACTTTATTCAAAAGAGAATATTCTTGAAGGTTGAAGTAAAGAGATGAGAAAGCCAAGTACAGTATTCTCACCTCATCAGCAGTGGATACATTTCAAGACCCCTAATGGATGCCTGTAGCAGGGAAGAGTACTGAGCCTTTAACGCCCTATGTTTTTTCCTAAACATCCATACCTATGATAAAGTGTACTTCCTAAATTTGCCACAGTTACAGATTAACATCAGTAACTAACAATAAAATAGAATAACTGTATCAAGGTAGTTTAATAAAAGTTTTGTCAAGGTAGTCTCTCTGAAAATATCTGGAATTTCCCATTTAATATTTTCCAACCACAGTTGACTACAAGTAACAGAACCCATGAAAAGCAAAACTACGGGTAAAGAGGAACCAACTTTTGCAGCGCTGAAGCTGGCAGGCATTATTGCATTGTTGAGCGCACAGTTATATAAAGCATGATGTCTGAGATTTTCTCAGTTTGCTTTTAGATTCAGGGTCCCTCTAGTAATGATTGATATGTACTGAAAAGTCGCTTTATGCCAGAAGCTATGTTAAATGCTTCTAATATCCACAACAATCCTACAACATTAGTAGTGCTATTAACTTCCCTACTTCTCATTATTTTTAAATCAGTAAATGGGGGAAATTATAGCTAATCCAAATCCAGATATTAAGTGGAGGAGCAGGGATTTAAACTTAGACCTTCGACTCTACCTCCCCTGGGTTTAACCAGTATGCTTGACTAATCTTGCATAATATCTCTGGGGAGCTGGGTTTATGTGAGCGCTACGATTCCGCTGCATAGTAATAACCGTTAATGTTTTTCCAAGGTGGAAGTGCTCTGGGGGCCAGCATACTTTGCAAACTGAATTTAAAAACTGGGATGGGATTTGGATAAGGAGAAGTATGGGAGAAGTTTTACACAATTGTCAAGATAGGAATATAAGCACTTTAAAAATGTAAGAACAATACATCACACAGTAATTTAAAACAATGAAATTAATTAAGAATAATGTGGTGAATAACTGGGGGCCAAAGTGCCATTAATACGCTAAAGGTAAAGACCAAAGAGAATAACTGGGATCTACTCTAGATAATGCAAAAGGAGAATGCATGCTCCACAAAACAATAATGGCCAAAATAGCAGCGGTTCAAGAAATGACTTAGTAAAAAATATGTCTAAGAGGCTTATAACTGAAGAGGTTATGAAAGTCAGTACACAATATACAACGGAACACACTCTTCTTAAAGGGTAACTCAGCCGAAAGGAAAATGTGCAAATTTGAAAATAATTTAAGGCTCTTTCCTTCTATGTGGTGTTCTCATTCTTCTGTCTTCTCTTATCTTTAATATTATGCCTTTTCTTTGTGAGTCTGTCCTTTTATTCTAAACATCCTTAAATTCTCATTTGGCAGAAGGCCCGTGTAAAATACATTCTATTGCTTTTCTATGTTTTTATTACCTTTCATTTGGGAAACATTTTATCTTAGAGAAAAGTTGCAAATGCAGTTGTCCAAATCTGTTTTTCCCAAACTGTTGGAGAGTAGGTGGCTGATACGAAGCCCATCACCATGAGATGCCTCAGGAAGTCCTTCCCACATGGACATTTCTCTACACAGCACAATACAAGCACCAAAATAAGGAAATTCATTTTGCTGCACTATTGCTATGGAATGCACCACCCTCAGTAAAGTATCTCCAATTGTCCCAACAATGTTCTTTACAGTAAAAGGATCAAATTCATGCATTACCCTGAGTTCACCTCTCTCCCTCAAATTCTAAAGCAACACCACATGGTTCAAATTTTTTTCTCTTTTTTCAACACTGAGAAAGTTGAGGGTATTTTTTTATGCTCTACATATTTTTCACTTAAATGACCTTTGTGCCTTCTGCCTGACCTCTGACTGCCACACACAAGTGTTGGCCTGGTCTTCCATTCTTGCCTCCACCTCCCTGCCCTCACATGCATTCCTGCCTGGCCCACCCACACTGAAGGGCTTTTGCAATAAACAGTTCAGGTGGCAGGCAGACAGTCCGGAATAGAGGCAGGAAGCTATATCCTACTCTCTGCTTTTGTAGTCCTCTGTACCTAAATCACTTCTTAATATATGATGGACCTATGGCAACATCTTTCAATCCGTATTCACACTAGGTTTACTGAGAAGTCAAATTTAATGGATGAACACTGAATTAAAGAAGGCAAAATGGTTTCTGTACTTCAGTCTTTAGAGTATAAATGTATTATACTTTAATAATAAGTTAGCTCCCCAGACCCAATTGTGATTTGCAGGTATGCATATGTGAGAGGGGACGTCCCACACCACAGCAGGCAATTCTTGCACACCTTCGGGGTGTCCTACAAGTTCCACTCAAGTCTGACACTGTCATCCTAGAGACAGCGTCAGATTACACAGACTCAGGTGGTCCTACCAGGTGGCGTACCTGCCCTGGCCCCACTTCAGAGGCCAGTTGCCAATCCAGGTTGACACCTGAGCTTCTAACCAACAGGCTATAAATCAGAGGTCCTCAAACCCTGCCTCTTTGGGTTCGATTACTTTGCTACAGACCTCACAGACATTTGCTAGAATGGCTCACAGAACTCATTAGATTATCCGTGTATTATAGAAGGCTGCAATTCAGGAAGAGCCAGATGGAAGACATGCATAAGACAAGGCACAAGGGAAGGGACAGGGAACTCCCACTCTCCCCAGGTCTCCAGCGGTTCATGTCTGCAGTGCTCTCCGACGCTACCCTTTCAGTTTTTGTGGAGGCTTCATCCATGCTTCTGAGCCGTTGCATCATGGGCTGCTGACAGCTGATTCAATCCCCAGCCCCCGTCCCCTCTCTGGAAACTGTCTCTATGTAATGCCACGTGTTAATTCAGCATGCAGTTAAATAGTGAAATTTGCAATTTCTGAGGACTGAAATGAAAATTATAATAGCTATAGCTTACATGGATTATTAGCTTGTTATTCTTGTCACTGCTCAGTACATGTGTTAGTCCTATGTAAAGAAGATTCCCAAAGTCATAGTGAAAGATTCATTTTAAATTCGTTTTTTATTATTAAAGAAAAAAATTTACATAGTCCAAGCTTAAAAGATTAAAAATGTTCATGCTGACAAACAATCTTAAACCTAGCATACTTTTTTCTTATATTTAGAGGTTGTGGCTTCCTTTTTCTCTCTCAGCTAGATAGGAAGAGGATTCGGCAGATTTCTCTATTTTAAAAGAGAGAGAGAGGCAAAGTAAAAAAGTCAAACCCATATATTGATGGATTTGATTATATTTTTGTCTTATTCAATTCAGAGTGATGGACAAAATTGAAACTCTTTAGGAAAATGTGGCAAGGAAATCATGAAGATTTAAATAAACACCCTCAAAAGACATCCAGCTGGTCTACCTGATATGAATACATGTAACAGCTGTGGTCCCCAAACTCTGAGATGGGGTGAGGATTATGCAGTTTCTATTATGTTTAAACAAGCTAAACCCCTAGAAGGATATGTAGACAGTTGGCTTGATAGCTGATTTCTTTTTTAGTACCATATGATAATCCTTTGTCTGGATTTACCAGTTTGTGTGTTCACCTGCTGAGGGACATCTTGGTTGCTTTTAAGTTTTGATAATTATGAATAAAGCTTCTATACACAAACAAAAAAAGTGAAGTTACTAGAGTATTCAAATGGGAAAGTTATTGACAATTAACTGTAAGAGGTATGTAAAATGTATTAATTTTCCAAAAGGCATTATGCTGCTTCCACATTTTGACTAGGAACAAATTTGGTGTATAGTATGGGAATATAAACAAGGTTTATTTGAATGCCTTCTGTGATGAAGAAAACTCCTTCCATCAAATTTTGCTTTAATGCTTACTCTGTTCTCCCTAAATTATAAGATGCTATTTCATTAATCAATTATTGATAATGCAATCATATAATTAATCAATTATTTTGTTCTTAATGAAACTCTGACTATTTTTAGGATCTTATAATTGTTAACTCATATCCCTGATATCTTTAAGGTTAAAGTTCTTTGATCCAAATATCAACCCATAAAAACATGCTAACACAGGTAGAATGGCTTAGGGAATTTTATTATAAATTGTATATATGCTTTTGTTTCTCTTTAGATCAAATTTTATGGAAATCCAGCTTTTAGTAATTTGAAAACAGTTAAAATTCTAGAACTATTTGTTATAGGGTTGACTCAGGAGCCTCAGATTCTATTACCCTGATAGAAAAGATAGATATTTTCAGTGGTCTCCTCTTGTATATTTGGTCTATAAATTTAAGAATTTCAAGTAAGAAGTTGAAATCTTTCAGTTCTTTCTAGAAGACGAATTCCCAATCACTAGCCAACCAAAAATTCTTCAGAATGGTATAAATCACCAGAAAATACAAGTACCTCATTTGATTTTACATGTTACAATATTGGCATCACTTTTTATCAGTACTATAGAATACTCTGTAAAAAATGTATTTGCGTAAGTTACATATAAGCCTGAAACTTGACCCTACTGACAACAAATTTAACAATCTCTGCCCCTAAGCCCCCCACCACAGGTGAACGAAGTCACTCCAAGTGGAATGGCATCTGGTGCCTCAGTCTAACTGAGAGACCTGTGTACCCCATTCATGGGTATCTATCTCATGATTTAAACTGATGTTTCAGAGGATTAAAATTACAGCATTGATTCAGCGTGAACAATATCTAAGTGAAGAGGCAACATTGATTTTATATCTCAACCTGTACCTTTAAACCAGATCAAGCAATCAATATACCAATTAAACAATGGTTTACAGCCCTAGTTGTAGCAAGAGCTAATACTAAAGCTCGGTTTCTTTCCCTTTTAATTTTTCCCTCCACTGTGTCCCTGTGCTTGCTCATTAGATTTAAACCCAACTTAGTTGAACAACAGCTTTATTTTCAATTTGGTTATCTTACTGCTGCCTCTTTAAGTTTTTCAGAAATATGTCTTTTACTCCCTCATATTTTGGCCCTTCTTATTTCTGGATTTATTGATTAATCTTTCTGACAATTGCATCTCACTTCTCTGTACTCAGAGAGGTGTCCTATGGCCAACACTTCATCCAGGCCTACCGGAGCGCTTCTGAGGAAAGTAAGATTTGCTTTCTACTCAAATAATCTTCTGGTACTTCGAATACGGAAAAGTATACTCACATCAGAGAATCTGCACTTACCCTCATGAGAAAAATCAAAACACTCTAGAAGACCTTTGTTATAAATGGAAGATTGAGACACCAAGGTGGGATTCTACCCAGACAATCCCATGATCCTGTTGTCTCTCTTGTCTCTTTGCTCTCGAACGAGACTTGATATTTTTGGATTCAACATATTTATTGATTCTATGGGCAAAGGGCAAATTGTTCTTAAATTATTCAAGCCCTGTCTGTGTCTACAGCTCTGTGAATTAGCATCAGCACTTGCAGTATTATGAACTTTTTGTTATATAGCTGTTTCAGGAAATGATGAATTAGAGGGATTGAGGAGTAAAAGCTCAGAGAGTTCAGCCTTTGCCCACATTCGCCCGTCAGAGAAATGAATCCACTGCATGTCAGGGCAGGTCTCACACACACATTTGTGAAATTCTGAAGTCTTGGCTGAAAATGAATGTGGGACACTGTTGTCAATATATTTTTGGTGTATGGCAGCAATTTTCAATGTTTTTCATCTCATGGCACACATAAACTAATTACTAGAATCCTTGGGCATACTAGAAAATATATTTTATACCAATCTGACAAAAAATAGTAGGGATAATTTTGATTCATTCACACCAGACAGCTATTGTGGTGTTGGCTGTGGTCATTTTTTATTTGATAGTCTAAGGGAAAAGAGGTCAGTGCTCCTGGCTAAATAGTCAGGTATTGCATGTTTTAAAAATTCTTGCAGCAAATAGGTTGAAACCACTGGTGAATGGCATGCTTTTCTCAGAACCCTGCTTCTCAGAGCTCATAGTGGTTCCTAAAGTCTCTATGCACATATTAATACTATTTTTTAACTTTAATATATGTGTATCATGGGCTTAATCATTGTGCTCCCTAGATTCACTGAACTTTAAAAATTGCTGTTAGATCTTTAGACCCTTTTGGGTGATAAGAACACAGGGCAATATGCTGATCATGCATCATAGAAATGTACACTTGAAACCTATATGATCCTATTAATTAGTGTCACCCAACAAATTTAACTTAAAAAGTTATTTTTAGACTGAAATGCTTTTATTTCTTGGTTGATTAAATCACAGTTTTATGAGATAATTATGCTTTTCCCCCTATTTTTTTTTTTTTACCAATACCTTCACAGAGAAAAAAGATGATGAAGTGTATGTGGCAGGACAGCCACATGTGTAGATAAACACAGAGATCAATGCATAGAAAATGGTAGAGAAGATATGCAAACTGTTAAAAGAATGAAGGATAAAGAAACAAATGTAGACTTATCACAAAAAAAGATATAACGTGTGTGTGTGTGTGTGTGTGTATTTGATATGTAATTAAATATCCTAAAAAAAGACAAAAATAGTTACACGGTGAGTCTGTAGATGAAGCCATATGGATGGTCTCAGGTATATCTTTTATTCTAAGGGAACGAGATTTCATCCCTTGTGTCTGTATTCGAAGAGTTTAAAGTCAGTAAAATCATATTTGTGGCCATATTAAAGAAGATTTTATTCATTTTCTTTTGGTCAGGGAGTGTGAGACCCAGAAATCCTCTCTTTATAACCATGTCAAACTTTTTCAGATCTCATCATTATCTGCCAATTATGAATCATTGCAAATCATAAAAGCGGTTTGAGTTCAAGAACTATGACGGGGGAGTGAATGGGGGGAATTCATAAAATAAAGGTCTTTGAAATAGGTGTTGGAGTGTCCGTATGTATTCCTTCTGAATCCAAAGCAATGTTATTCACTCGAGGCTAGCATAATGAATAATTACTTTATTCCTACATAGAAATTAATATTTAATGTGTTTATGCCAAACACTGTTCATGCGCATTCATTTAATCCTAATAACCTTATGAAGTGAATTTTGTTACTCTCACTTTTAAAAAGAAAACCGAGGCACACAACCGTAACGCAGCTTACTGCAGCTGACATTACTGGTAAAGAACGAGAGCTCCCCAACAGACCAGGAGAATCACTAATGGTCCACAGAGTAAGAAGGAAGTCGTGACAGGGCTTACCCATTTGCAGGTACAGAGCTGCTGCAGAAATCTGGGCAAAGCTGCTGTCACTGCTTAGGGGGATGGGAAGGAAAGCGGAAGGTGAAGTGGAGGAGACCAGGAACACAGTGGAATCCAAGAAGACACCCTGCAGACTGTGTCTGTCTCTCCTCCTCAGTCTTCCATGTGGTGGGGAACCTGCGGAGGAGAGGGTGCCTTTCTCCGAGGGCTGCACAGGATTAGGAGAACTGAAGGAGCAGATCCGATAGTTGTTGAAGGAGCTGCGAACTGGGATTCTGCTCTCTGCCAACATGGTGGACTTGAAAATGCTGAATTTAGCATGAACTGCCCTGGTACCTGATACCCTGAGCTGACTTTCTATCTGCCTCCTCCACTTCTGCCTTTAAAACCTCAGGCCAAACCTAATCAGCACAATACAGTCATCCCTTGGTATCCACAAGGGATTGGTTCCAGGGCCCTCCCAAGGATACCAAAAGCCATGGATGCTCATGGCCCTTAGGTGGCCGTCTACAGTCCTGGGTTCTGCATCTATGGATTCAACAAACAGTGGATCCTCACATGGCACAACCCCAGGCCGACTGTGTATGGACAGGAATTCTGGAAATACAATCCCAGATTATCTAACGAGGGACCGAAGCCATGACAGATACTCTTTATTTAGATTCCACTATAGGCTAGATACTGTGTAAAAACACCATAGAGATTTTTAAAAGGGTGTATTATATATATCAAGTATACAATGTCACGGGTAATTGTTGTATATTATAAATTATATAGCATATAGATCATGTTACTATCACATTTTTACTGTAAAGATGTAAATAGAATGAATTTGTGTTATGAACTGAAATGTGACCCCGACATTCATATATTGAAGCTCTCATGCACCAGGACCTCAGAATGAGACTCTAGTTGAAGGTAGCGCTTTAAAAGAGGTAGCTAAGGTTAAACGAGGACATCCGGGCAGGCCCTAATCCAATCTGACTGGTGTTCTTACATGAAGAGGGAATCTGAATGCACAAAAAGACACCAGGGACACAAATGAACAGAGGGACAACCACCTACCTGAGAGGCAGCAAGAGAACAGTCACCTGCAAGTCAAGGAGAGAGACCTCAGGAGACATCAACTCTGCCAACACCCTGCTGTTGGACTTCCAGGCTCTGGGGCTGTGAGAAAATGCATTTCTGTTTTGTAAATCACCCAGTCTGTTGTATTGTTATGGCAACCGTAGCAAACTAATACAGTTTGGCCAAATTAACTTAATTAGGATGCCCTTGAGTCAAAATGCAAAATCGAGAGACTTACTCAATCAGGTACCAATGTTCTTTCTTCTGTAACTGCTGAGTCCATGTATCAGCCTTGAGGTAGAGTCAGATCTCCACAGACGTATTAAGTCAACATCTGTTCCCAGCTATGGAATGGTTTAAAAGGAAATTGTATGTTCAAGTATGTGGAACCTCTAGTTTTTTAAATAAGCCTTTTATTTCAGTATAGTCTAACATTTATGAAAAAGTTGTAAAATTGCACAGAGAGTTCCCACATACTCTGCCACTATTAACTAACATTTTACATTAGTGTAGTACACACTTGTCAAGATTAATGAACCCATATTAACACAGCATTTTAACAGTCATGATGAGTACTGGTTAGGTATTTTTGTAGAATTTCTCTCATTTTGGATTCGTCTCAATATTTTGTTCGTAATGAGATTGGGGTATTGTGTTTGCAGAGGAAGACGAAACAGGAAAAAATGCCATTTTATTACATTATCTCAAAAACATATTAATAAGAGATTAATATCTGTTGAGGTTAACATTGACCCCCCTGGCTGGGATATTGTTTGTCAGATTTCTCTATTATAAATTTACTCTGGTCCCTCATTTCCATTCTGTAGCCTTTGGAAAGAACTCACTATGTGCAGCACATACAAAGAGAGTAGAAGTTAAACTCCGCGCACCCGCCTAATTAATCACATTACTTGCTTTTCCCTCTTCCTCCTTCCCTCCCTCCCTCTTTCCTCCCTCCCTCTCTATTCCTTCCTTCCTTCCCTCCTTCCTTCCTTCCTTCCTTCCTTCCTTCCTTCCTTCCTTCCTTCCTTCCTTCCTTCCTTCCTTCCTTCCTTCCTTCCTTCCTTCCTTTCTTTCTTCCTTTCTCTCTCACTCTCTCTATTTCTTCCTCAGTATATACTCAGTTACTCTATATTTTGGATTATAATCCAATACAACTTTATTTCTTTACTTAATTTACTTTTTTATCTTTAGCCATCAGGAAATCCTTTGATTGTCTCATGTGTATTTTCTTTTCTTTTCTTTTTTTTTGGTTTGTTTTTTAGAACTTAATTAGTTTCTTGCATTGCATGATGCTCCATGCTCTTCTTGTATATTTATCACCTCAATTATAGAATTAGCTATTTCTCCAAGGAGCCCTGTTTCCTTTTATTAGGGTGTTAGAAATCAAGATCTAAGCATTAAGTGTACTTGCTGCTACTAGATTGATTTTGCTTCTAGGCCCTCTCAGCTGACAGAGGGAGAACAAATATATACATAAACATGTATATATGTGTATGTGTGTGTGTGTGTGTGTGTGTACATACATATTAAGACTGCTCCTTTTGTCCCTATCCCCTTCAGTATGTTTCAAAAGTATAGTTATAATGTGGTTATATTATTTTGTCACAATTTGCATTCCATCCAGGGAAACCCCAACATCCTAATTTTCAAAAAAATGTACATATATTAAGGTTCACTCATTGCTCTGTGAGATTCTAATATTTTGATAAGCACATTGTGCCATGTGTCTATCATTACAGTATCATAATTGTACTGCCTTAAAAACAATCTCTTGAATTTCCCTATTAAGCTTCTTTTCTCCCTGAGTCCCTAGCAACCACTGATCCGTTTACTGACTCTTTAATTTTGCATTTTCTAAAAGGTTATATAAATGGAATGAAAGAGTATGTAGATCTTTAACTTAGTAATGTTAGTAATATACATTTAAGATTTGTTTTCACCTGGCTCAGTAGTTCACACCTTTTATCAACTAAATAGTATTTCTTTGTGTAGTTTACCACAGTGTTTGTTTTCACTTAATCCATTCACTTACTTAAAGCTATTTGGGTTGCTTTCTGTCTTGTATGACTATAAAGAAACAAGGTAAACGTTCACGTACAGGTTTATGTTTAGAAGTAAGTTTTCAGTTAAGTTGGGTAAAGAGCTAGGAATATGACCACTAGATCCTATGGTAAGATTTTATTTACTTTTGTAAGAAAATGTAATTGTTTTAACCAAAATACTGACCACACAGCCCTATCACTAATCTCTAAAATACTGTAAAGATATCCGATATTGGTTATCATGCAAAAAAAAAGAAAAGAAAAATGGTAGGAAACCTGGAATAGAAAGCAATCCATCAATGTAGAGATGAACAGAAGGACTTGAGTGGGTTCCAGTAACCACAGTCTAAGTAGACACTATCTTAAAATGTCAGATTTCAGTGCTTTTAGGAAATGCTACCCAAGGGGATTTTTATTTTTCCTTTCTTCTGGTTAAAATCGGTCCTCCTGCTTCTATACTTTGACAGTGTTCATGAGCACAAGTTGCTGATTCCATTGCCGCTGTGCTGAGTCCTGCTTTATGAGCGTTTGTGGGGAAAGGGAATGGACCCAGGAATGAGTATGTTGTAGTCGACAGCTATGCCTGGAGACTCTCCCACTTTTGAGGCTGCTGGGAATGCCCTCGGAGTGTCTAACTCATAGTGTGTTTATTCTCCTGTGACAGTCCACCATTGACCATATGTAAAATCAGCAGCCAATGTATATGAAGCTGCTTCTGTTTTGGGGCACAGACATTTGTCCAAGTTTGGTTCAAGTGGGCTTAATCCCAGGTGTTCACCATGCAGACTCAGGTTGTTGATATCGTATCTTTCCGAGTAGCTCAACATAGAAATATGTGAACTTAGGTTCACATCACGTAAGATATCAAAGACATCACCTTTTCATTGTATATATGAGAGAAGCAAAGAAAAGCCACACTTCTCAGAAAGGGGAAGACACGAAGCAGGTAATAAGGAGAAGAAAAAAGGAAAGACGGAGATTTCTTGTTAGATTCCTTAGTCTCTGGTTCTAGAAACATGCTGAGTCTCTGACAATTTCCATCTTTGGCTCCCGTGACATCCCTACCTATCCATACAGGATGACTCACAAAGGGGAAGGACATACTATGCTTCTTAAAAGCAAACATTTCTTAAGACATATTCTACTGGATGCTGCAGTTACCAGTGAAAAGGGGGTATTCAAAGGAATTTTCATCTATTAGAACAGGCATATAAAAGTATCTTTCTCCCTGGCCATGTAAACAATGTATAAAGATGATAACTATTCCCACTCAAATTCTGTGCAGTTCCTCCTTATATGGATCCAGAGAATAGATTATTCTTCCTTTGTCTCCTTTGTGAAAGATCATGGCTCCCCACAGCAAGGCATGGTATGGATATTAGTTATATGTAGTGTATATCTTCATAATATAGTAAGCTTAAAAGAGGAAGTTATTTCCCCTTTATCTGCCATTGACGGCTGCCCGCATGAAAACAATGCACTGAAATGTTACATTCCTAGGAAAGTTAGAGCCAGACCGGGGCTGGGATACCCCTCTGCTGGGCTTATGAAAGGATCCTGCATCTCTTTGAACTGGGAGAGAAAAAGAAAATGAGAAAAGGAATATTCTCAGTTCAGTCTGAAAAAAAGCCTCTTCATGCTGAGAGCGATGCCACTTCTCCATCCATTTATATTCACAGATCCTAATAATGGATGTAAGATAACCTACAGTCTCCTGTGCTTTGTTCTTTTAAAAATTACTCTCCAAGAAAAACCGGTTGATCAAGACTGAAAACAAAGGGCAAAATTCTTTCCCGTGCATGTCTCTAGTGTCCTTGTCCTTACCTTCACAGAATCATCTGACTATTGATAATCATCCCAGGATGATGATTATTATTATTTTTCTCTGGTATTGCTATCCCTAAGTAGTTATCAGAGCTGCCGATACCATCAGGTGGCAATGAAATAGTATCAAACAATCCCCACACATTTATGGATGTGTAACAAGTTGCAATGTTACAATGAAAGGAAAGGAGAGGTGCTGGCATCTATCTTGTCTTAGGGGTTCTTCTGGGGTCTCCCAGCTCCAATCTATGTGATGTAAGTGCATGGGGAGGGCCTTGTAGGGGGGCAGCCCCCAAGGAAAGTATAAGACCAAGCGACCTGAGCCTGGCATTGCCTCCGCTACTTGATTTTGCACTAAGGGCTTTGGCTGGCTAGGTATTTTGTAGGCATAGACAGCAGTGCCTGTTTCTGTTCAGGCTTTTCTACCTGTTCGCCTTTTCTGCCCCCCACCCCCACCCACAGTTTTTAAATTCTGTATGGAAGAGTGACACCTCAACAGTAAAATGCATATGGGAGCACCCGCTCCCTCGTTGAACAGACTTACGTAATCAGCACCCAAAAAGAAAATCAGAGCGGTACCAGCCCGGCAGAATCCATCCTGACGCCTTCTCCCTGTTGCTATTCCCCCGGAGTAGCCGCTCTCTCCGTTCCTAAAAGCATCGGGAGCTTGGGCCAGCCGTGTGGTCTCATCCACCACTTTTGCTTTTGTGTGAGGCCTCTTCTCTCGATGCCCCAGACAAGCCCGAAGCTGGGTCTACCAAACCTAACGGACGTGAGAATGAAGCAGGGAATACAGTGGTTATAACATTCGTTTGTCCCAGCTTCCGTTGCCATCCTCTCTTTTTTTAATCCTGGCTCTGGAAGGTGACCTTAATATTAGGTATGTTCTTTTGGGTAGCCTTTCATTAGGTACCTAGCTCAAGGCAGCTAAGTGGGGACTCCCGGGCCAGGGCCAAGGTTGCGTTCCGGCCGGTCCCCACGCGGCCCCTTTGTTCCGCTCGTGGTCTGTCTGCACCAGGGGGCACCGAAGAGGCCTGTGATTGGCGTCAAATAAATGCCACCTTTTTCCTGGTAGGAACTCACTTATTAAAACTACCTTCCTTCTGACAAAAACAAAATAAGATGACTCTTTTGCCTCCCCCACTTTCTTTATTTTTGTTTCAGGCCCATTGCTTCCGTTTCCTCCAGTGTTATCACCAAGTACATTTGACGTCCATTTCTGGAGCACCTGCGCTTACAGGCAGTGACATCACAGAGACAGAAGCTGTGCTTGTAGATGGGAAGGCTCCGTGGCTGAGGGTATTTTTCTGGAGTCAGCAGGGCTTGTGGTGGCTCCCGGCTAGTTTTATTTGAGCGCAAAACTCCCTTCAGTGTCTGGAGATTCACCTCCAAACCTGTGGCCAATATCAAATACAACATTAACCTACATGGAACCTACCATGTTAGAGAAATCTTTATCATTTTATGTATGTCACCTGTCATTTAAAAAGGAAACTTTATTTTACTACCAGTACCATAAATAGAAGAGCAACACCAGATAAATATGATGTTGGATTAATGTAGTATAATATATTCATGTTATTAGACAAATAATATACTATGTATAAGCCATATGTGAATATAGGAGTAAATTAACTTTGGTGTGGACACCCTGGCCTGCGGAAGGTTCTTATCCTCAGGATTGCTTGGTTTTTGCTGTATAAAGGGCTATTGGCAAATAGCAGAAAGGTATTAAACACAAACTAGCATAAAACTGAGAAACTGCCTGTAGCGGAATTAGAATGGTTTGAAGGAGAATTGAATAGACATATGTCTGTCACAGTGGATTTGACATTCATTAATGCTGATTCCTGTATACCTGGAGTGCCCTGCGGGAATGCTTCTCGTACTTGGCAGAGCAACATGTCATGCAGAATGCATGTCCATGGTTTGGTTTGTGCCAAGCCAAGCTTCCTGCAGTCCCTGTTCTATCTTAACCACACCCGCCTCCAAGAGGTGTGGAGTTTGGCACTGCAGACAATGGCCTTGCCCTTTGTTTCTGGGACCCCATTTTCTCTTTTATTATTTTTTATATTCACCCTCCAAAACTAACATCTTATTTCTGACCTTCCCTCTGAGTCCTAGGCCTATATGACATGAGACTCGGGGCCCTTTGTAATAACCAGCACACTTAAAACGGAATGTGTGCGGTTATTGTTGCTGTGTGACCATATTACCACGAGCTTCATGGTTTTTCCCAACACATATGCACTATCCCATGGTTCCTGTGGGTCATTCTGTTTGAGGGGCCAGAGGGTTCGCTACGTTAGAGTCTCACAAGGCTGGGCCCACAGCGTCAGGCAGGACTGGACTGAGGTCTCATCTGAGTCCCAGTGACATAAAGATGCGATTCCAAGGTTTCCAGGCCGCGGGTGGCATTCAGATCCCCAAGGGTCTCAACTCCTTCACTGTGCTGGGTGGCCACCCTCCCCCTCGGCCACATGTCCTTCCACACAGCAGCTGAGAACACGGCCAGCACGAGAGTGTCCAGCACGACACACACCACAGTCTCATGGGACATAGTCACACCCGCACAACCACAGGCGACCTTTCACCTTTCTGTATTTTATTCATGAGAAGCAAGTCCCAGGTCATCTGTATCATTGGTCACATCCTCTCTGGCTCTACAGGAGCACCAATGATCATTTCTAAATCCTGGTTTTGAACATGGCTTTCCCTAGCCACACACCCATGAGTGCCTTTCCATGGCTCTTAGAAGTAAACATAAGTGAACTTGAATCATTTTATAATCAGTCGGACCACGTTTTTTTCCTCTCTGTCTTTTCTCACCACCTTAATTCCAAGAACCTATCATATTCACTTGGACCCTGGCCTAGCCTCCATCCTCGCCCTCCGCATCCACTAATCTGAACATTCTAAAGCATCCTCTCTCTGCATTCTTTGTCCCAAATGCATCCTCTGCAAACAGGGCTTTGGTGTTGCTCCGTTGCTTTTTAGATATGGTTCACAATTGATAACCTGGCTGAGAATGCTCTGCACGATTTACCCACGCCAGCCTCCTTGTGTTCTCACGCTCTGCACTCTGCCTCACAGATCTGCTTTTTGTGCCTTGTGTGTGAGGGCTTCAGAGTCTCCATATCTTCCATCGATATAGCCACGGTGGTTCTAATTCCCATTCATCTGTCCTGTCTCAGATGATCGTTGCTCCCACCAAGGGTGTTAAAGATTTCATCTCTTCCCGTCCTTTCCTTCATGCAAAGGATAACTGATTAATTACTTACTCGTGTAGTTGTCCACGCTCGGCTGTAAGCCCCCTGCAGGCAGAGCCTGTGCTTGTTTTGCTCCTTGTTGACTTTGAGTGCCTGTCACAGAGCCCAGCACACAGCAGGTATCTCAGGAAGTATGTCCGAAACAGACAGACGGACAACATAAAGGAGGCGGGCCTAAGATAATAAGCAATGTTCTCTCTGAAGATTTCACTTGCAGTGAGGGAAATAGACAAATAACCTTTCTGCACAGAGCTTAGGTGTGCAAAATGTTGCTTTCTCTGCTTTCTCATGATGTGCAGTCCTCCAAAGTGCTGGGGAAGAGACTGGGAGAGATTCTGCAATGACTGGGGCACAGAACAATTTGTGAGGATGGTAACAAGTAGCCAGTGCACTGACAGCATCCAAGAAACCCAGTGGTGAAGGAAACTTCAACATCTGTTAGAAACAGGAGCTCTTTCGGTGGTGAAATGTTATCAAGATCTGTATCGCCTCTCAGAATGACAGGACAGCTGATCCTGAGATGTGACAAAGAGGGAATTTCTTTTAGATGATCCTGTGTCTCCAGGCTTCCTGCACGAATCAGACTGATGGAAAAATGAGGAAGGCACTCTCTGCTGAAGTGAGAACTTGCTCATGGCTCCCTCATTTGTTTTTCTTTTGACACTCAAGGTTCTCCCTCCTACTTAAAAGAAATCCGTCTTACCCCACAACATTCTTTCCCTTGATGATTCAATATGAATGAAGATGGTTATTATTATCTTTTCATTTCTGGTCACTAGCTGTGAGAACATTGTGGAAAGCCAGAGAGAAACCATGTAGCGGCCTATGGCTGAGGCAGCTCATCTGTGTAGGACTTGGACAATGAAATATGAGACTCACTTTATGGTCTTTTATTTTTCCATGGCTTTAGAAACTTAGGCAGTGCATGGGGATGAATACATTATTCTTATTCAGATACAAGGGATCGAAATCTTCGGGCAGCAGTTTAGACAGCGTGGTATAAACTAAGATTTAATGCATAGCGTGAGACGAGGAAAGGACACTCACCCGGGGCAGCAGAGACTGCATGAACTCTGGTCAGTGAACCGTGGGCCGCAGAGGCCACTCGTTAAACATGCAAATTTGGATTCATCATTTTCCTTCTCTGAGCGTCCAATTCATTTTTTACATGATATTTTTTAATTGTTATTTTGGGAACTAATGTCCATGCATCAGTGACTTAGGAGACATCCAGTAACTGACAAGTAAGAAAAAATATGTAGCTTCCTCAGTGCTGTCTACGGGGGTGGCAGCCGTCTCTTACTCGGCGCCATGGCTGCCTCAGACCCCTCGTGAAGCCTAAGATTGTCAAAAAGAGGACCAAGAAGTTCATTCGGCACCAGTCAGACCGATATGTCAAAATCAAGCCGAACTGGTGAAAACCCTGAGGTACTGACAGAGGGGTGCGCAGAAGATTCAAGGGCCAGATCTTGATGCTCACATCGGTTATGGGAGCAACAAGGAAACAAAGCACATGCTGCCCAGTGGTTTTCGAAAATTCCTGGCCCTCAATGTCAAGGAGCTTGAAGTGCTGCTGATGTGCAACAAATCTTACTGTGCTGAGGTTGCTCACAACGTCTCCTCGAAGAACCGCAAAGCCCTTATGGACAGAGCAGCCGAGCTGGCCATCGGAGACACCAATCCTAGTGCCAGGCTGCGCAGTGAAGAAAATGAATAGACAGATTGTGTACACATTGTATTTGTGTTAATAAAACCTTAAAATTCTGCCAAAAAGAAAAAAAGAAAAAATATGTAAAATACCTAGGTTAGTGTCTTACACACAGCATGTGCTTAGTAAATCTCTACCATTAACGTCGTCATTATCATTCCTATTGCTATGAACCAACACTGCAATGGACGCTTTCATCTGCTCTGACATCCACAGCCCCTCCTTCAGGCAGGTTTTGTGTGTTTTTTTTTTTTTTTTTACTTTTTTCCTTTCCTTTTCTTTTTTTTCCTTTTTCCTCCCCCCTTCCTTTTTCTTTCTTTCTTTCTTTCTCTTTCTTTCTTTCTTTCTTTCTTTCTTTCTTTCTTTCTTTCTTTCTTTCTTTCTTTCTTTCTTTCTCTCTCTCTCTCTCTCTCTTTCTTTCTTTCTTTCTTTCTTTCCTTCCTTCTTTCTTTCTTTTTTTCCTTTCTCTCTCTCTCTCTCTCTCTCGCTCTCGCTCTCTCACTCTCTCTCTTATGTATTAAAAAAGTGCAATAGAGCAGTGAGCTCAGAGTCTTAGAGCAAAATATGCAGTGAACCAGGGGTTCAACTCTCTGGTCCTAGCACAAACCCCTTAATTTAACGATGTGATGTGATTCTCTATATCTAGAAGGAACATATCATTGAATATTTAATACATGCATATTGTTATTGTTATTAAGATCATCACTGCCTTTAAGGTAAATGTGGCATCACTCGCTTCTCATTATCCCCAGACTACAGCCTGCATGGTTCTGTTGAAATTCCTAAAACCAGGTGAAGAAATCCAGAGTCCTACCTTAATTTGGGCGTAACTGATTAAGGGTGCTCTGTGAGCCATGTTTTTCAGGATACCTTCCGTAAGGATAGAAAATGGAATTTATCACTCAGCCTCCCACCGTTCACTAATAAACATAATATAAATCTTCAAAGAGAAGTACAAATTCACCTGGTATCTGACCAGATGGTCAGATGTGTGAAGGCAGGACCACGGCTCATGTGTCTTTGGCATGGTGTTTGCATGAATGATTTGCACATGGCAAGCACAATATATGTTTGTGTTTGCATGCAATTTTTTCAACTGTGACAAAAACTCATAGGAGCTTCATTATAGTCCCCTTTCTTCTTAGTTTTTAATATATTGTTTACAAATTACACATTGATACAATTTCCAAAAGTATTTCTCTTAATCCTCAAAGGAAGCAAACCTCAGTAACATTTTCTCTTGCATACATTCTCTGTCTCTTACACACACATTCTTATCCCTAGATTCTCTCTTGTTTCTATATATATGTTGCAGTGTACATGTGTTTGTGTGTGAATTTGTGTGATATATACTGTCTAAGTTGGAGAGAAAATGATGTTTTCTTTCCAAATCAAAGAGAAAAATGTGTAGCATCTAACAAAAATACCCAGCTTGGCTCATGCTTTCTCTAATCTGAAATATAAATTCTGTCCTAAAGGGAATTCTTTTCTCTGTTTAACGAAGTCCTTTCTCCACACATACCCACATCGGGAAATCTGTGCAAATTCTAAACTCTTCTTAGAAACATGAGTGATCATTAATTTTGTATCATCACAAAAATGCAGGTGAGAAATTATTTATATTGTGGGTTCTCGTTCAAGGCAATCAAGTTCCAAAGGATTGAGTTTCAGCAATTGCTTAGGATGCCTCTGTTTTAATAATTCCACATTACTCCATTGACTTCCTTTTCTTTGTAAGTTTGTCACTTCCAACCATAACAGACAGCATTTGGCAGTTTTGTTCTAAGATTATGAAATTACTACTTTATGGTGGTGCTTAAAGTAATTGTGTTTGATTTCAATGGGTTTTCGAAATGAGGTAGAAAAGGTGTGTAAAAAGGGATATTATGCTGGTAATAGAGTCAAGGGTTTAGATGTAAGGGACCTGACACCTAATGTGTAAATATAGGCATTACAATTCTCCATGTGGATTTCTTAATGTTTGTATGAGATTTTCATGTTGTGAAACAGTGTTGTATATATTTGTTATTCCATTTGTTCTTCATGATACTGTAGTCAAGTGGGTGAAGTAAATTAGGCTCAGACATTTAGGGACTTGCTCTAAGTCTGCCTGTTGCAGCTATTATCTGTAAGCCCCACACAGACTGATCATTATTCCAAATGTGCTTTCCATGTGCTTTCCACCAAATCGAGTATAATGCTCCCATCAGAAGTAAGGGGAAGGGAACAGACAGACACAAATAGAAAGTTAAGCTTACTTGGTGGTGGTGGTTGATCAGTAGATATTCGTTTAGTGAAGAGAAAGGAGGACATCTTTATTGTGAGTGTACGTATAAGGGAGTTTGTTTACAATCCCCTCTCATAGTCTTGCTTCTTCTTCCTTCCCCTGAACAAGAATTTAGAAAGAAATGAGCTAAGCCCAAGCAAGCAGAGGCTACTTTCCTAAAAATGGATGAAAGCATGCTGAGACCTCGTTTTGAAGGTTATTTGAAAACTGTCATGCAAACGAAATGCCCAGGATTGTGGTATTTAGTTGTTCCCAAGCCCTAACATATGTGGGTTCCTTGTAGAATAAATGGGGAAACAGGAAGTTAACGTAAAAAAACAAGAGGTCTTCCAGTCTCCTGTGGGAGCAAGGGAAATGGCAGTTGTCAACTGTTAAGGAGTTTGTGAAGTTCTGTGCCTGGAAACTTATGCTTATTTAAATTCTCGTACAAAATATCACAATGTAATTTCAATGACTGTGCTTAAATATGTTGTAATATATTAATTTTTGGGGAAAAAGTATAAATAACATGAAAATGATACTGTATTTGTATTTCTTAATTTACCATAAAAAAACCAAACAAACCTAGCTTTTCTGGTCATGGCACCCTACCATTTGGCAGTAAGATACTATAATTCTGGAAAGCATTGGATGAAAACAAGGAGATTTAATAGTTATGTCTTTCCTGACACTAAACTGAAAATGTAACACATAGTAAAAGGTTACAAAGCATTTGTAGACATATTCCCAGCATCCTTAGCATCAGTATTTTCTATTTAACCTTTGAATATAAAGAAGTTAGGGGAAATTTTCAGTCTACTTGTCTATAAAATTGGGAACTTCATAATTGTCTTAACTTACTCAGAAGGTTGTAAAGTTACAAAAAGGAGCTAAAGCATGATATAACACATTCAGTTAGTGGCTTTTTTTTTAAGTCATAGATACCTATGTCGATCAGTTATAACAGTACTGTTATTGTTACTTTTCACTCAATATACTGGTTCCCAGAATAGAGTATATATCCAAAGGTCATGGAGAACTGGTTGAAATACACATTCTGAGCCTCACTCTCAGAATTCATGATTCAGAAGGTCTGGAGTGGAGCCAAGAATTTATACGTCTAACACGTTCCTTGGAGGAGGCTAATAACCTTGGTGGTCCAGAGACTGCACTTTGAGCATCACTTGCTTCAGTGAGTGACTGGGATGTTCTAGTTCTCTACCTGCAGCCCCTGGTCATGTGCCAAGAGACTGTGCATGGAAAATTAGAGAGGCGAGACACATCTATCAGATTATTATAAAGCTCTATCATATTTTAAACAATGCTGCTACATCTTAAGGAATAAAGTACAAAAACACTGCATGATATATTCTGAAAAAAAGACAAGACACAAGAGTTGTTCCAAGTTTATTACCATCTGCTTCTCCCTACGAAAGGTGTCACCTGACATGACTATCTAACTTACTAGTGCATTTTTAAGCAGGTCACCCAAACATTCTAAAATAAGGGACTCCACAAGGTCAGTGCCCTGTTTGTTTTCCTATCCTTGAATTCCTGGGTTCTACCTTCAGGCCTGGCAAGAACAGAGGCTCAATCACCTGTTTTAACCTCTCTGTGTCTAGTTGCCATGTCAGGAAAATAGGGCTGATGGTAGAACTACATCAGTTGTGGTTGGTGAGATAATTTTCTAAGTTGGGCTTCTCGTATTGGTTAGAGACAATATTTGAAAGCATTTACCCAATATAGTAACTGTGTGGAGGGCTTTCTCTGTATCACACAACTATTTAATTACAATGAAGGGACAAGTTGATGTATATGCCGCTCTGAAGTCCTTGGTGTGAGCTACCTGGGGATTTCACGTTGGACCAGCTCTCAGTAGGAGACCTCATTAAGTGGCTTGAGTGGTTCACAGTTCATAAGACTTCATTCCTTCTAGGGACAATGTCAGCTTGGTGGAGCTGGGGGGTAGGTACACCAGCAAATAAAGGTACAGGGGAAAATACAGCCTATCCCAGGCTTGTTTATGTAAATTAAGAGTCTACTAGACACTGCTGGTGCTTGCCTAAATAGCTCATCTTTTTATTATTTATCTAATATTAGCAACTGTATTCATCATTTATTTCCATAAAAAAAATACAACAATATGCAGATGAATACAAGCTACTCTCTAATTAGGGAATTAGAAGTGTCCTCATGCCTTGGTACTACAGAATAATTACATCGGTTTAAATACTCACAAAAGCAAAGTTTAAGTTGTTATCTTTAGCAATTCTCCAGGCTGTCCTGGTAGCTTTTCAGTGGTAGACGCCCAATCTGTCCTGAATTGTACTCTTTGGAATTCAGGTGCTAATTAACTCCTTAGCACTTCTTTACACAGGCCTAAAAGCCCAGCCTTCTCGCTTACGTGCCTTCTAAGGTGTCTCTTTGCAGTCACCTACTAAAAAGAGGTGTGTTTCCCACAGCGAGTGTGTATTACTTTTGTAATTAAAACTTGAAATAACATAAAACCTTTTGAAGAGTGGAAGCACCCCTTTCTCTTTGTAACTCACAAACACAACTGCTCCATGGGCCAGTGTGTTGTGAAGTAGATTCCTTGGCCCCTCCTCTGTATTCTGATTTGGTTTCCATGAGGCAGGCCCTGGGGACCTGTCTGCATTTCAGACACAGCCTCTCAAGGGGACTCTGGTCCTGGTGGAGGAATCATTCATCCAGAGCCGAGTTCTTCTCACGCTGGACACATGTCTCCATTTTCTGACACCTCGGACTTTGAGAGTTTCAAAATATGTCCAGTGACTGTCTTCAAATTCTGATTCTCAAGGAGCAAGCTGCCGATTCCTGTGTCTTTCAGTCACATGGGATCAATATAGCATAGTGCATGTTACATGGTGCACAACACATAGCATGTCGCAAGCTTGCATCGTACAATTGCTGCTAGTCAGAACCAGCTTCTGACTGCAGCTCCCACATCTGTTGGTTATGGGAACCCAAGCTAGTGACCCAAACATTTTAGTTTTGTTCTTGTTTTTGTAGTCAGTATATATTCTCTTATTTTTATTTTTTTTTCATTTTGTGTATCCTATTTTATTTTCCAGCTTTTTTTTTACCATTTCAATATTTACTATTACTATGATTATTATCAATGATATTCCAACTGTCCTTAAATATTTATTTATTCTATCAGAATGTAGCAAGAAAAAAAACTTGCTCATGTTTTAGGTTATTTCTTTAGGATAACTTCCAAATGATGAAATGACTAAGTCCAATATTTTGAATATCTATCTATTTATCTATTTATCTATCATTTACCTATCTATCTATTTATGTATCTATCTGTTTTATTTGCCTGGCTGTATTATCAGCATGCTTGCTATATAATTATGCTAAAAATATCCATATGGAAAATACATCTGCTATTGAGTTGATGAAAGGAATATATATGCATGTATATGTATATGTGTATGTGTAGATACATATATACATATATATGTATTATGTTTGTGTATACACACACACACACACACCTACACACATAGACACAGACAACATTATGGTGATAACCAGAGGGCAAGGAAGGCAGGTGGGAGCTGAGAAGTGGGCAAAGGGGATAAATTAAGACGGAAAGAGACTTGACTTTGGGTGTGAGCACACAATGCAGTGTGCAGTTTTATTGAGTTGGACACTTGAAACTTGTATGGTTTTTATTAACTGATGTCAGCCCAATATATTCAATAAATAAGAAAAATAAATAAAATAAAAACATCTGCTGGATACCCATTTATTGCTATCAGTTTTTAGGAATCTAAAACTGATCTAAATTTAATTTTTAGCGTTCATGCAAGGTCTAAATAGTTACATCAAGTAAGTACTTGGACCAAAAACATAATGGTTCCTCTATATTTCATAGGAAGGCTCAGTATCTAATTAAAAGGAAAGATAGATATTAGAAAGTAAAACAGGAGATTAACAATGTATTCAGTACTTGGAAGTTAGAACAAAATGGAACAATAGAAATTTGCGGATTTTTCCCTTTACGCATCTCCTTTGAAGGAGCATCAAGCATGAATTTAGTATTTAATGATCACCCTGATTCCTAATTATTTTCTTGGGAAATCTGGAAAGCCAGTACCTTTGGGAAAGGCAGCTTCACCTCCTGTGTGAAGTAGTTCTGGAAACGTTTCTCTGGGGAATTTAAAAACAAGAACGGCCCAGACCCTGCTGTTTTTGGATATATCTCGGTGCCCCTCATCTCACACATTTATGCTCAAACGTGTACAAAATACTTGCTGCCACATTTTTCTTTCTGCCCCGAGAACAGCTGTAAAGATATTAATTGTGCTTCAGTTATAAATGGATTGCCAAAAGGGACTGAGTGGGTTATGTATCTCATCAGCAGGCCCTGTCTGGTATAAATAATGAGACAGGAACTGGGTAAATTGGAAATTTGTGATAAAGACGAGATGTGATATTATGAAGTCCTACCAGTTCCTTCTTCTGGATGCATTGATTTTTAAGGCATTCTGCAAGACTGCTAAATCAATGATTGTCTGTTACAAAATGCTGGTTAAAAGGGCTCTATTACTGGGGTCAACTACAAATTAGCCCAAAGGGTAAACACAAAGGTAGTATAAATGTTAAAAGGGAGAAAATCTCCCAGATGTTATAAAATATAGCTGGAAGGGCACAGATGTTATAAATTATAACTGGAAAATGTGTAGAGTCTTTTCTCCTATCTCATCTGAGATTCTTAAATAAGGTAACTAGGAAGAATTGGAAATGGAGATATAACTCCATTGAATTGAGTGAGATACTTTATTTTATCATTTCAGTTATTTTTAAAACAAAGTTGGTAGTTTATCTGATGTTTCCCAAAATTCTCTGTGTCTTTCAGATCTGTGAATTTTTGCTTTTAGCACCTAACAAAGTCACTCTTGCCCAGTATGGCATCGTGATTAAAATGTTTGTAAATCTAAAAAAAAAAAAAAAAAAATATTGATATCACCAAACGTGTTGTACAAGTAAATGAAAGTAGTTGAGTTGCTTTCTAAAAGGAACCCAATTTTGGAAGAAAACTTATTTTAATGTGATCACCAGTTGGGGAAGGAATACAAAGAACTTCACACACCTACACACAGACACGTATACTATTCGTTTCTTATGGCAAAGTCAATATTCTGAAATTATAGAATATCCTTGAACTCGATCTGCTTGTCATGTCATGCCATCAGGGAAGGGTTTATTTACTCACCTTTAACCTGCCCTTTACTTTCCCCCAGCAGGACTAGAAGCCAACAGCCTCTGTACACACATGCCTCCTTGGACGTACCTTAGCTACAGGCTGTGCAGTGACATTTCTTTCCATGCCTCTCCCACTGGCAGGCTGTGAACTCACCAAAGGCCAGGAAGGACCTGTCTTTATTTTTGATATCCCAGGACCAAGCACAGCTTGAAGGTACACAGCAATCAATAAACAACTATAGATTGAGCAGAAGAAACTAAGGAAAGGAAACGAAACAGAAAGATACAAACAGGGAATGAAATAACAAGAGGATGAGTTAAAACATTAATCTTTCTGCTGATATTTGGTTAAACTACTTAAACGTATGGTCCACATCACATTTATCAGTGCATATTCAGGGCTAAAGCATAACCAATCAGTCCATTTCTCTCTAAATCACCCTCTCTCCCTCCTCTTTCCTTTTTCACCCTCCCAATCTTAGAAACAAACAGAGGAGCCAACTAACAAACAACAAACCCTGAAGATGATGGCAAATCCCTCATCACTTTTTGTATACTTAATGCCTAGCCTTTCATGTATTCTTTTGTTTTTGCCAACATTTTAGTTAGGCAGGTAGAGTCTCCCAGACATTTTTTTCCGACTGCCTCCAGGCAAACAGGTATCCAGGCCTCACTTATGCTTCCAGTGTCTTTGTTTTGCTGCTCTGTTCTGTTCTGCTCGTGTCATATGACCACATTGACCTTCCAGCACAGCCGGAGAAGCCCTTTCTCTATCATGCGTCTTTTAGGGTGATCTGGGGGAAGGAACCTCAGCTCTCAGCTGGCATCCGGGATCCCCGCATCCAGGAAAGAGTCGGATGTCATACTAGCTTTTGTTTACAGCTGCAAAAGGGGACCCACCGATAGGAAGACAAGATCATGATTACCTACCTGAGTGGAGGAAAAATTCCTCCAGTTTCTTGTCTAATTATTTAAATTATGTAAACAAGACAAAACAATAGAATCAACACATAATTTAAAATATCAGTGGACCAACTTGCCTTATTAATATCTGAATGTGTCTTCCTAAAGAAAATAACTATTTATCTGTTCACTTAATTATTTAACAAATGTTTACATACAAGAGAGACATATAAAAACATTGGGCATGGCTCCTGCACTTTAAGATATAAACTTCAGAGCCCGCATAGTGTTTGTACAGTGGTTACAAAGACCAGTTTGGGAACCTCTGTAATTGGTTTTGAATACAGGCTTCATTCTCTTCTCTTTGACTGGAGATAAGCATAACAGATGCTCAAAGGCTTGTTGCAAAGATTAAATGAACAAATATCTTATAGCAGACATTGTTCCTAGGATTTGTACAACTAGTACAATGTAGGGCTATGCTTATGATGTGAAAATAAGGGATAGGACCACAGTCAGGAGGAATGGATTGCCCTGGCTGAATAGCTCAGTTAGTTAGTTAGAATGTCATCCTGTTATAAGAGGTTCGCAGGTTTGATCCCTGGTCAGGGCACATACAGGAAACAACCAATGAATGCATAAGCAAGTGGGAGAACAAATCAATGTGCCTCTTTCTATCCCTTCCTCTCTCTCTCAAAATCAATACATAAAACAGAAAAAAAGGAGGAATAGGTTAATTCTGGAGAGGAGGATCAGATGGGGAAATCAAGAGCAGAAGAAAGAATATCGTTTTCCCCTGAAGGGGGAAATATCTGTATGTGCTGCAATTTATATATAAAAGTAAAAGCCCCCACCCACCCCCACCACGAGACAGTCAACTGCAGTAGTTTTAGAGTTCAGAAAAGGAAACAATTGAGTTTATGAACAACTACATCTTAATCTGGACCTGAACAAACCAAAGGCACGGGTTGGGGAAGCAGAGGAATGCTCTTGCTTGAGCAACAGTGTGGGTAAAAGAAAGAGTTGGGACGATTAGAAAACTTCCATGATGGGTGTAAAAGAGCCGGGACATCCTTTTCTAACTCTCCATTTTCTTTCGATAATCTCCAAACCAGTTAACCTTTTTTGTGGGGATCCTTCCTGATTCACAACCCCACCTCTGAACTTTGACTCAAGAGCATCCTTTTTCTTAAATCTAATCTCAGTATCTTAATCTAATCTTAAATCCCATCTCCTCCCTCAAACCTGGCTTTAGCGGCTTCACTGCCCCTCCTGTGTTATCCAGTGTCTGCCTTCACCTCCACACTTGATCGTATCCTTTTTATTTTTAGTCCAGTGTTTAATTCTCTGCCTTCCCACTAGTCTGCCCTTCAGGAAAGCAAGAATCCTCTCCCTGGGGAGTTTCTTGGGTGCCTCGGAGAAGGTTTGAAGCACAGCAGAAGCTCCGTGAAGGGCCCAGACAGGAGATCAGCCCATCCCACCTCCCCTTTAGCCATATTATAGATGGCTCCAGAGCCAGGATGGCCTGTTCGGGGTGAGTTAGTGAACACCTGTTGCTAAAATCCCCTTTGAGACTATAGCTCTGTGATGATTGCCCAGTAAAGCCCGTCACGTCTAGGATCTCCCTTTCCCAGCAGCCCAAAGGCTCAGTGGCTTTTGCTTGGCCAGGTTTGCAGTTCAGTAGGAGAGTTACTCGTTTTGTCTTTCACATTCAAGGGAAAAAAGAAAACAAACCCTACCACTGTGTGAGGTGATGGATGTGCTCCTTTACTGGATTGTGGTAATTATTTCACGAAGTATAACAGAATATGTGATATACCTACATCACATCATCACGTGATATGCCGATTTAAACATATTGCAATTTATTTTTTGGCCAATTAAACCTTAATAGAGCTGGAGGGTGGGACAAGGGAGGGGAGCCACAACCACACTATTGCCATTTTGAAAAGTCTGTCTTTTAACTAGAGGAGTAAGCTTAATCTAAAAGAATTTAAAAAATGCACAGCTACCACAGTGGGTATACATATTTTTCCTCCAGCATCTTGGCCTCAAATTCACTTTATCAAACAGAAGTAAAGTGGCGTGCCCTAGATAGCCCCGGCTGTGGCTCCGCCCAGTGTCCCCTCACCCAGGGATAGTAGTGCAGACCCACGTGGAAGCATCGCTATAATGAACTTCCGACCACAAACTCTGAGTCTGCAGCACATCCTTGTGCCCACATCTGCCTCGGCGCTCCGCACTCAGCGTACACTATGCAAGTGGCCTTTGCGTGACTGAATGACTGAGCTCCTATAATGAAATGGGATGAATGTCACGGGCACCTCCTGCGATCCTGACACATTGTAGAAGGTGCCTGCGGTGCCCCCGGTAGCATCATTTTGTAAGTTCAGGATGGAAACAGCTGCCCGTCAAGAGCATAAATGACTCTGGTTCACTTCTGGAGCACCGAGAGGATGTCATTCCATAGGTAACGGGTGAGCAAAGGCTTGATTGCTGCGAAGAGGCTCCCTAAGAAAAAGAAGACATGCCCGTTTCCTTTTGCCTTCTAAAGGAGTCCTTCCGATTCTGAAAGGCTTTATCTGTACACGTGGAACTGTAAAACAGACAGCTTATTAGTTTACACAGGCAGGCCTCCGATCCTCTTCATAATCTGTTTGCAAAAGCGGCGGGGAGGCTTCCGGCCCGGTGTTGTGGGTGAGGGTTGTAGAAGGTTCTTTTCTCTTGTGCATAGTAAACATGGCTGAGACTTCACAGTTACACATTTTCATACAATATTTTCCATCTCTCTCACCCGATGCGCATTACAGATGTTCGCTGCAACGATGCACGGATGAATAGAAGACATCTGTGTGCTCAAATGCATTTTCTGAAGGGCTTAATTGTTCCAGAAACTTTCAGGCTCATTTGAAAAACAACATGTTAAGTGTGTATGGATGTTTCATTAAGTGACAAAACTGTTTATCCCTCTAACTGCTCCAGAACAGAATATGGAAACTGAATTCTATTTCCCTAGCCGAGGCCCCAAATCACAGAGCCAGAGAAATGACAGGATCCATTTCGGGGCTGTCCGTTCGCCTGACTGCAGTTAAGAATCTGTCCCTGTTCCTGTAATACATCCCATTTGGAGCGTGTAGCATTTGGCAGCGACATTTCCCTGCAAGCTGAGTGCTGGCACAGGAAGAGAACACCCAGCGAGTAGTGTGGTGAGGCCTTTGCAAAAGCAGACGGGCACGTGACGGTTTAGGATTTCATTGTGCGCGGCGCGTCTTTAAAGAGAGGTTGCTGAAGTGAAATGACAAGCAAGCGCTGCCTCTGCCTCCTGGTCCTCTGGCTTTTACCAGTCACAAGATTGATCCCCAGCAGAAGGGAAGGATTTGACCTCCTACTGTGACCCTGACATAACTCTCCTCGTTAACCAACAGCCATTCAGAGCAGACGTTCCTAGGAGGACGGGGAGCCTCGTCTTGTGCTCACGGGTGAGGGGTGCAGTGCGTTGCTATTTCCCCCGGAACTTGGTTGCGGAAGAATTCTCCATACACAGGGCTGGAAGAAACAAGCCGTAATTTGTATTGATTCTTGTTACAATCCTCTTTATCTTTCCAAAGACCCCCTGAAATGTCCCTTGGAGGTTTGGATATGTGACATTTATCGTCTTTAATTAAATAATGCAGCTGAAAAAAACACTGCTATGACTTAGGCCCTCTTTCCCCTCGGGGCGGGGAGGGGGCAGGGAGATTTGCTTGAACCCCTTCTGGACATGTGGATGTTGGAGACTACGGTGTCTGTTAGAGGGATGCGGACACACATGCATTGGCTGCTTGCTTCTATTTCTCACTATTTAATCTAGACTCTGCTGTAACTGAGGGCGGGTGTGTTGAGGAGAACCATGACAAACAGAAAAACCAACCAACCTCTAGAAGTTCCTGCCCAGCAGGTACACAGGTACCCCGGAGCATTGTTCCACAAAACTAAAAAAATAATGGCTATGTCGTGACACATTTAAAAAAACTCAGGGCTGGAGGCTTTAGCTCCTAGTAAGCGATAATTTAAACGTCAACTAGTTATACAGGTCCTGGGAAATTATTGCTCTGGTGTTCAACAACAACCACAGAGGGTTTCCATGGCAATGCCTGCACTGCATCATCACCCCTGTATCACCTGATACTTGGGAAATTAATAAGGAGGAAGGGGGAAGGGGGAAGGTGGGGAAGGGTTGCGTTTTACTAGAATAAGGAAGGCAGTTGCGTTGTTGCTATGACCTATGAGGCCTATGATCTTTAGTGTAAGGGAATGTTTAAGGAAGACATCTTCAGGGCATAATGCCAAGCACTCTGTCTGTGGATTGTACATCCTGAGCTTGGATCAGGGTAGCTAGAAGGTCAAATAAAAAGCCTGAAGGTGGCCCCCACCGATGTGGCTCAGCTGGTTGGGCGTCTTTCTCCAAAGCAAAAGTTCACTGGTTCGGTTCCCAGTCAGGGCATGTGCCTGAGTTGCGGGTTTGGCCCTTCTTCGGGGAGCATGAGAGAGGCAACTGATGAAGGTTTCTCTCACACATTGATGTTTCTCTCCTCTTTCTCCTTGCTTCTCCCTAGAAATAAATAAATACATGCATGCATGCATACCTTAAAAAGTTTGAAGGTGGTAGTAATTTCCGCTATTGGCGAAGGTGCTGCCGCTCCATTTCCCCACCTGCCACCGGAATGCTTATTCTCTGAAAACGTATTGCAGAGCTCTCGCTCTGTGCAAACGGGGTTGGTGTCGTTGTCATCATGAGACTTTTCGCTTTTCCAGCGTGCACATTTTCACGCTGCACCGAACCTTTGTTTTCCTACTCCGGGCGTCGGCGCCAGCATTTTTCTTTCTGAATAATGTGCAGAATCGGTGTGCTGACTGGTTCATAAAAAAGAATAGCCTGGCTAACCGAGCTGCATTCCCCGGACCCCAACGTCTTACTTTCTTGAAGACCTTTTATCTTCGTTTGTCAGCAGACTGGGACCTCTAACCTGACAGAGTAAACGTTTTGATGGTTAATTTTGCTTATAATGTTTGCTTTTATTATGGGGCGGGAATGTGTGGGCCCCGCTGTTGGAGGGAGGAAACTTCAAGGTGTTGCAAGAAGCACATGCTACCCGTGAGCTCCCTGTTCGTTCAAGTCCAAGCAGCACCCTGGCCAGACTCAACCAAAAAACAGAATGCAGAAAAATGGGTCTATTAAAAGCGGAATTCACCTTGGAATTGACGAGTTCATACTTGACTCGTTCCTGGCAGGGTGAATTGTGGTGACAGGGATCATTTTTGTTGACAACAGCTGGAAATACAACAGCCATATTATTATAATAGGATCAGCATCGAGTTGGCCTATAATAGAGGCTTTCTTGGAGAAATGGCACAGTGTCAAATTTATAGTCACTAGCTAAATGAGTCTCTTGTATCCTCGACAAAGGGACAAAAACAGTTCCAAATGAAAACACAAACAGAGAATCCTGTTATATTTTGTGGGTATTACCCAGGGTCTTATTTATCACACACCAACACTTGCTGCTTTGAAGAAACATTATCCTGCAAGGTTTACACTTTTCAATTTGCCTCTGTGCTCTGCCCTCTGCATGCATTTCCATGGAGAAGCCTACACCGCAGCTTGACGGGAAATCTTTTCGCCTGCAAGATTAACCTCAAAGCATCCATTTTCCCCACTCCGGGTAATCACTTGACAAATGCATCCACAAAACCTCCACACACATCTCTCCCCACGTTCACGTGTATCAACAGCCTTGAATCGCTATTAGGAGACATACCATCCTTGACGGAAAGTCATGCTACCTTTTCATTTCCAGGCGTCTCAAGGTGAAAGAGGCGGGTTTCCCGAGAAGCCACGCACCAGGCAGAAATACCCCAGATGAGGATGTGGGTAAAAGCCGGCCTGAGCTCTGCTGCGGTTCCCAGCCCAGGAGTTCATCTTGGCAAGAGTGCGGGATTTGCATGGGCTGGGAGATTGGAATGACATCCATTCAAATGGCGTCAAGAAAGTGACATGGACGATGAGCCCAGTGCCTGCCTTTGTGCTCACAACATCAAACCGCATTTGACTTTTGAGCCCAAAGCAATTTCCTGTCACATAAGATACAGACCTGAGCAGGACTGGATGGGACGATAAGAGATTGTGTATATGTGTGGGTGTTTTCTTTTGTAAAAGGACAGGAACATATTGTTACATTTAGGAGTATCGTTTTGTGCCCGCCCTCCCCCACCCCCCGCAATGTAAGGAAATATCCTACTATAAAAACGATTAGGCAGACAGAACTACATGTATGAATTACAACATCACCACCATTTAAAACTGGTTTATTATACAGTCTCACCCATGCATACACATAATGTACCCAGAATTGTGACAGTAAGTTCTCAGAAATATTGTGTTAATAATTCTTCTGTACCCTTTGCATAAATTATTGCATTTAATTATCTCAACAAGCCTAGGATGTAACAATTACTATCACCTTCCTTTTTTACAGATTAAGGAGCTGCAGCTCAGAAATGTTTTGTTACTTGGCTCAGGAAGCAGAATTAGTAAAAGTTGGGAATGTAATATAAACCAAATCATCTGGTTCAAGACAGTTTGACTCTACATTTACCTTCTCAGCCAGTCTTCTATACTTAATATTTTCTTATTTGATCCTCACACAAATCTGTGAGATTGGCAGAATAAAAATTACCATCTTCATGCATGAAAAAAACCCAAATCACAGAGCATGCAAATAATGGAGATTTGTCACCTTACTCTCTCCTCAGTGTTTGGTAATGTGCCCACAGGATGCCTCTCGTTATAGGACAGCATCAAGTTACAATAACCAACAAAAGTAGATATGATTATGATAAGTCCTGTCGTAGTAAACTCCCGAGGAAATTTCCCCAACTCCCATTGAACAAAAAATCATCTCTGTGGTTCTTTATGCAGAATGAATGGTCTAAAAAAGACTTGACTTTGCAAGCACATCTGAGTAAGAGCTCTTCCAAGTAATCACAACAGAGAGAGAGAGAGAGTCTGATGTGCGAGGGAAATGCTGATCGGCTGCCTCCCGCATGTGCCTTTACCAGGGATCAAACCCAAAGCCTTTTGATATGCGGACAAAACTCCAGCCAACGGAGCCACCCAGCCAGGCCTGAAGTTCATTTTTAAAAAGTCCGGTGCACAGTGTAATTGTTTGGAACTATAGCTTTATATCAGAGTTGCCTGAGAAGATTTTTGAAAACTCTCCACCATCATCTTTATTTGCCACCCTGTAGATCTGAAAGGGACCATGGGGATCTAAGTATTTTTCAAGGCTGGATTCTGATAAGCTGGCAGAATGGCTACTCTCAGGCCTAGCATGTGGTAATTTCGGTGCTAGGCCCCTACATATATTATTGTGTTTAACCCTCATCCACTAGAAGGTAATTTTGGTAATGACAGGGGTTTTTAACTATCTGTTCCATTCTCTTTTTTTCCGGTGCCTGTGCAGTGATTGGAACGGAGTGCTCATACCCATTAACTTCACATCATACTGCATATAAAACTTGACTTTATTTTTCTGATAATGTGTTGCTTCACAATGGGGAAAAAATATTTCTCCTCAAAAAAAAAAAAAAAAAAAAGAAAAAAATCAGAGCAAACACGACAAAACACAGCAAGACAAAAAAGCATAGCAAAACAAAACTTCAGGGCATGTCCTTCTGCTCCAAAAGCTCGCTGATGGAGGAGCGCGCCCTTCTCAGCCTCTGACCTCTGTCAGTTGCTTCGGTGGCTCGCGAATTCGTTCTTGAACTTTTGTGGAACTCATTTTAGACTCAAGGAAAAGTTGCCAAAAGAGTCCCTGTATACCCCTTGCCCAGTTTACCCCCATGTGAATGTGTTATGTACACTTAGTGCAAGGGCCCAAACAAGAAAATTCACATTGATGTCCACCTTTCACGTCATTACCGAGTGTTAAGGTTTTGTTGCCTCTTATCCGGACTGCGGCCATCACCTCGTAGCTAGTCTGACCTATAATCATCTGCATCCCTGTCTCCACTCGAGTCTAGGAACACGAGAAGGTGGAGGCCCACCATGTAGGACTGATCTCTAGATGAAAATGTTTCCACTGTCTGGGCACTCAAATGCCTCGTGTATCTTGTGAATACTCCACCCTTCGTTTTGCATCTTCAACCTTAGCTTTGATGGCTAATCTTTCCAGTCTTTTCTCCTCTTAACAAATTATTTTGGAACTTTTATCTCCACACTCCCCTCTCACTGGGGAAGTTTATTGCTCCAGTTCTTCGTTATTCCACACGGTATTCAAATAACTACACATGTTGTACTTTCACGTGCTTACTTTCCCCAGCTAGTTGATGAGTTGCTAGTGAAAATGAGTCTCAAGTTTGTTTTTATAATATGGTTTTCTTCGTCTGATGGAGTGACATTCAGTGCATATTTTCTTCTCACTGTAGATTTTATAGAACCTCTGAATCATTATCCTGAGTAGAAATTTCAGAGGTACAGGCCTATCAACCACTCAGAAAATATTACTGTTAACATTTTTCTGTGTAGCATCCATAATTGAAAATGCATCAAAGATTTTGACTGGCAGGATCTTGCAAAAGCTCTACCTGAAGTAAACACAGAAGCATAATGCTCAGACCCATCCCTGACTTCCTTCACAGGAGGAAGGCTCTTGCCGTCATCGCTAGGAGTGTTCATGTAGGTGGCCCTGGGCTGCTTGTCCCGCAGTTGAAGAAAGCTGCCTGGCCAAGGTCAAGGCTCCCTTCCTGGGGGATTCTAGAAGCCTGGCCCCGTTTCATCAAAGACATCCCAGCTCTAGAGTCCCCAGTGGAGGCCACTGAGGCCTTTGTTGTGACAGCAGCAGAGCCCAAGTGCCCCTTCGGCCCAATATTATCCTTTCTTTTCCTCAGATATTGTTGAAAGGGGACGCCCCAGTACAAATTCTGCAAGAAATCTCTATCTCAGTCTACTCTCCAGGAAACTCAGCTGGGGTGCTTCCCTGCCATACCTGATGACATTGTCAGATGGTTTATTCACTCATCCACTCATTCCATTAGCAAATATATGTTTGATAATCCTCCTGTGTCCGACGCTGGATCAGGAAGACATTGACGCTGTGCTTGTAGAACACGGTGCTTGCTATCACACCAGACCTCTCCCATTTCTCCCGGTTTCAGCAGTTCCCAGAATGACCCACAGTCTCCCAGAGCATTTTGCCTTCATTTATATGAGACATTGCTTAGAATTTCTTCCCTGCCCTCCTTCTGGTTAATGTCTATGTGTCTTGAGTAACTTAACTCAGATGCTACATCTCTCAGAAGGCTGCTCCTGGCCGCCCTCCCTGCTGGACTAAGGGGATCCAAACCTGGTGCTATTGCATTCAGCTGAATTTCTCTACACGGCTGTTTGTCCCCTCCTCTTCTTTCCTTCCACCAAACTGTAAACTTCCTGCCTCTAGATTTTGTCTTTGTATATGTTCTAGTATATATACTTCATATCCAAAAAACTATTGTGCTTAGGTACTGAATGAGGGAATAAAAAAATAGATAATTAATCTGAAAAAAAAAAAGATTTTGCTTCTATTATCCATAGGCCTCATTACCTAAATGTACGGATGAATTGGTGGTTCCAGTCTAACTTTATATTCTGGGGAATGAAATAAGACGGATAAACTATCCCCCTGATGTTTCTGGACAGCTTTTACCAGCAGCCATTTTTTAACATATTCAGTTGTGCTTTTGCAAAACTTCAATGCTACGTGTTATATTGTATTATTAAGCTTATGCTTCATATTTCTTTGGTATGTTTCCTTTTCAATATTCTCCAAGCCTACATGAGTCTGATAGTAGCTTTAAAATGAAAACTACATAGGAATCTTAAATAAAACAGGTTCTAAAGGGCTATCTTTATATAGTACTCCAATCCAACAGTACTCTTCCTTTTAAAAGACTTAAATATCGTTGAAGTTATGATGGAGTAGTTATCTCCATATCTTTAAAAAGATTTCTTTTCTTCCTTATTCCCACACATGGGTTTCTGTATGATAGGCTTAGCAAATTTTAGCTTTTGGCAAAGAATCATGTGTTAATTATTATCTTTCTTGCTCTCTCCTTTTTTTTTTTTTTAGGTACGTCTGTCACAAATGTAACAGCCACCGATGCTGATGACCCGGTTTATGGAAACAGTGCCAAGTTGGTTTACAGTATCTTGGAAGGGCAGCCTTATTTTTCCATTGAGCCTGAAACAGGTTTGTGAGCTAAATTTTGAATTCTATTCACCATGTTATTGCTTCAGGGAAACATTTTTCTTGGGATTTGGATTATGAAATGTTACGGTTAAGTACTTTACTGCCTGTATCAATAATATTTGAATGTGTTATTTCTGTGCAGTGTGAGGTGCCTGGCAAGCCCAACAATCATTTTGATACTGATTAAAACAAATTGCAGTCTCTTTGCACAATATCGCCTATTTAACAGATGGCCTATCACCATTTTTTATCCTGGGGGGAAAAGGGGCCTATACATCAGGCAGATTTAAATATCAAATTTAAGAATAAATTTAGTTACTATACACTGGCTATACGATGCTTGGCTTATAAATCTGTCTAAGTTTCAACCTGCACATCTGTAAAGTGGGCATGGAACCTACCTCATAGTGTGAAGATCAAGATCAGATAAAGCAATAAATATCAGCCATACGGTGTATGACACACAGTAACAATTCAATAAATAGATATTTTATTTGCTATAAGATTCCTCCTTTGTAAAACAGATGCTGACATCTACCCACTAGTTTTTTTTATGAAGATATTATTATGTATTCTAATATATTGTTATATTATAGGTAATGTTTTATTATTATTACCAATATTGAACCTGGCTAATATTCTGAGTCTGGTGGTACAGATTTTAGAAACCATAATTTTATAAAATAATAGATTTTACAAAGGAAGATGAATATTTTTATTATTTAATTTTAATAAGCCCCAGCTGATGTGGCCCAGTGGATTGAATGCTGGCCTGTCAACTGGAGGGTCGCTGGTTTGGTTCCCAGTCAGGGCACATGCCAGGGCTGCAGGCCAGGTCTCCAGTAAGAGGCATGTGAGTGGAAAGCACACATTAATTTTTTTTAACTCATTAATTTTAATAATATACTTAGAGAGTAAAGCCATTTTGTTAGACTTTTTATAATCCATGGGCTATTTTGGTGACACACTTAAAATTATCATAAATAACAATATCTTTTGTGTTTATTCTTCTTCTGTATCTGGTGGTTTAGTCTGCAAATGTCCAAGTAGAAAAATTTAATATACAGCTACATACACATGTAATATCATCTCTTTGATTCATGAGTTTTCAGCATTATTGAGATAGATTTTCATGTTGTACCATGAAGTCAATTATTAATCAAGTTAAAAATTTAAAGCCTCTCTTTTCTTTAATTCAAAGAGTACAATCTTCATACATTTAAAAGTGAGCAAAAATGCATTTGTACATAAATAGGTCACGGCTTAAAGTTGAATTTAGATTTGGAAATGAGAAAGAACTTTTCTAAAATGTGTTAATTAGGGGCATAATTACATAGTCTTCCTCAGAGAAGGAGGAAACTGTCATAAACTCCATCTCATTTGGGCTCCTTGATGACCCTGGGGATCTGGCAGAGCTCTGGATTTTACAGGAAAAAAAAAAAAAAGTCTGGATATGTCTTATTACTTACCCAAAGTCATAGTACAGAATTGGGATTAGAATTGGATCTAACAGCCAGACCCTTAATTTCAAAGCTACTGTAAGATATATTTGAACTTCACTTTTTTTTTATTGTTGTGCAATTACAGTGGTCCCCATTTTGCCCCACTGTGCTCCCCTGCCCTGCCCACCCCCCCACATTCAACCCTCCCTGCCCCCCCACCCCGTTGTCCTTGACCATGGGTTTTTTATAGGTGTTCCCTCACTTGCCCCTTCACCTTCTTCCTCCCATTATCCCCCCTCCCCTCGGGTCATTTTCTCTTTGTTTTTTTATTTCCATGTCTCTGGTTCTATTTTGCTCATTTGTTTGTCTTGTTGATTAGGTTCCACTTATAGGTGAGATCATATGGTATTTGTCTTTCACTGCCTGGCTTATTTCGCTTAGCACAATACTCTCCAACTTCACTTTTCATAGTTAATAATTATGATACAGGGGCTTCTGTAAAACAGGAACGTGTTGACTATTTAAGTGGAGTTGAATCATTTTCTCCTTTGCTCCTTGACTATTTGTTCAGTGGGATCTTCTGTTCACCATTTCCAGTATAACACCAGTGTTAATCCAGCCAATATCCATTCTGCATTCACTCTGTCCCAGGCACTGAATTAAATACAAGGAGAAAAAGTCACAAAGGTTAAACTCATCATGCAAGCATCTCACAATCCATTTTTGAGGACAGATTTTTATTTTCAACATAAATAGAAAAAACATTCTGATGTCATGTAAATAATTCATATCTCAAGAATAAATTACCATGAGATACAGATCATACAAACCCCCTCCGCCCCTCTAAATCAGAGGATTTGGTACTTCTAAGTCTCATTGACTTATGCGGTCATTTGCTTAATGAAGTGTTGTTAGCAACACTTAATTAATATTTACACTTTACCCACCATATGAGTGTCTGTTTCTACATTCCTTCCTTTTAGTTTTATCATTCCCAATTTGACAGGTACAAAATTATTTGAGTTATATTTTAGCAAGTACTGTACGATCATGAGAAATGTAATGGAGAGAAATGATACTTGACCAGTGTACACAGTAGTTGCTCAATCAATATCAGTTGAGTTTTTAAACAAAAGCAGACCCAAAGCAGAAAGAAATAGAGGCTCAATTAGATAGCCTATAAGGAGTCAGCCTGAGTTCTTCCACCCAAACAGAAATGGGTAGGAGTGAAATGGAAACATTGTGTTGATGCTGGTGTGGTTACACTTGAGTGTGCTCCAATGACAGCAGAGTGTCAGTTGTTCCCATAGAGTCTAAGAATGACTCTATCCGTGAGGTCTTTTCAATCTTTAAAAAAGTGTTGAGATTGTTGTGACTGTGTGTGTATGTGTGTAGGAGAATATACAAGGGAGGGCCCCCTCCGAAATGGAATTAATTGATAAAAATAGTGTTTTTATTCTTACATGTTTTAAACTTCAGTCACCTTCAGAGTACCCTTCATTTGATGCAATAGACCTATCAAGACATTTTTTCTAATACTCAAAATAGTTATTGAACTTGTCAGTTTTGATGCCTTTTAGTGTTTCTGTTATATTGTGTTTCCTGTCTTCCACATGGGCAAAATATTTCCCTTGAAGACTTTTTTAATCCAGTGGGGGAAAAAATGTCTCTCAGGGAAAGCTTGGGTGAATAGAGAGGGTGGGGCACGGCGGTCATGCTGTTTTTGGTCAAAAACAGCTGAACGCTCAGCTCAGTGTGGGCAGGTGTGCTCATTAATCACCCATCATGAAATGAGCAAAAGGTTTGAAAGAGTATTCAGAAAAATTCACTGACGCCGAATGCAGCCTCTCACAACAACACTAGTTGGCACACTGATACAGGTGGGTTCCTAGAACAGTCACCTAGTGAGGGAAGCCTGTACTATAAGCGACCCTCCTTCCAGAAGATACTTCTTTTTCTTTGTGGGGGTGGGGGCCAGGGTGCTCCCTCATAAGTACTATGCAGAAGCAAATTAAGAATACTTTTTTAAAGGTTTGTATTAGAAAAAAAAATGTACAAAGACCATTGAGCATTTGGCTTTTTTAATTTGTAAGTGAATGGAAAGTGACAGGTCTGTGGGGTGTGTCCTCTGGGGAATAGACTCTGAAACAGAGTTAGGAGCCAAATTGGCTCACTGAGGCTTGATGCCTTAAAGATGAAAGCACTGTATTAGTCAGTTCTAGCTGCTGTAACACAATACTGTAAACCATGGCTTGGCTTAAAAAAGAACAGAAGTTGATGTCTCACAGCTTTGGCAACTGAAAGTCTGAGATCAGGGTGCCAGTACTTTCGGGTGAGAGAGAGCCCTCTTCTGGCTTGTGGATGGCTGACCTTGTATCCTCATGGAAAGAGTAAGCTCACTCTCTGGCCTCTTTTTATATTGGGCACTAATATTCTTTATAAGGGCTTCACCCTCATGATCTAATCACCTCGCAAAGCCCCCCTTCCAAATACCATCACACTGGGGCTTGCGTTTTAACATATGGATTTAGGAGTGGCACAAACATTCAGTTCATAACAGGCATGAAATAAGATTAGGCAGGAAAGCCCATCAGACTGTGCGCAGGTCTGATACCCATGCAAGTGAAGAGGAGAGAATGCAGGATCAGGCAGTTCTGATTTATCTCTGTCAAACCTATGTGGTTCCTGGAGCAAAAATATTTTTGAAGGAGTCCCAAGTCACACAACAATGGCCAGGCTTTAATACAGCCCACTATGCTTAGTCATTGGCTTGGCTGTTGCTGGGAGGAGTAGAGCCCTGGCTCCAATCTTGAAACTAACCCTGAAGACACATCAGGTGCAAGGTGCCAGTTAACTGCACTCTTAGGCAAGCTCTTCCTTGAAGAGAAACCCAAGCGGGGACCTCTGTGGCTGCCACCACCGATGGAAAAACAGAAGAGAAAATAACTTTTACCCTATCAAACCCACAGAGGTGTTAAAAAGAATACTATGCAGGGTTAGCACATGCTTGGTGAATTCGTCAAGACCTGAGGGTAGCAGTGTTAATAGGCACATTTAATGAAAACATTTGATGGCTGTGTACCAAAAACATTAAGGACATCCATTAATTTTGACCTAGAAATGCAAATGCTAGCAAAATAAAAGCAATTTCAGGGATGGGCACAGACTCATAACAAAAAACCTCTGTGGCTCAGAGAGAGGGCCTGACAATTTGGTGCTCCACGTGGTTGGTCTGCCCATGATGTCAAGAAGAAGCGCAGCATAATGCAGTCTGAAACCATTGGCTGCATACGAGTGCACATTGCTACTGATGTGAGATCATCCCTCGATTTCTTTTCTTTCTTTTTTAAGACCCAAGGCAATGAAATTCATGTTTCGGTAATAATTTGGGAAGATGCTTCCTCATTAAGTTAAAAAAATGTGTTTGACTTAATATTTCTACTATTTGGTTTACAGTAAAATTGAGAGGAAGGTACAGAGATTTCGCATCTATCTTTTGCCCCCCCAAACATACCCAATTTCCTTCATTATCAATATCACTCATCAGAATGGCATAGTTTTTACCAAGAATCAACCTACACTGACACACAATAATCACTCCAAATCCATAATTTGTCTTAGGGTTCCTTCATTTTTCTCTTTGACCTCACCTAAGGATATGTTTATTGATTTTTAGAGAGAGAGGAAGAGAGAGCGAGAGAGAAACATTGATTGTTTGTCTTTCGGACACTCCCCAACTGGGGAATGAACCCACAGTGTAGGTATGTGCCCGGACTGAGAGTTTAACCTGAAACCTTTTGGTGCATGGGACAAGGCTCCAGCTAACTGAGCCACCCAGCGTTCATTGTTAATGGTATGCACTATGTTGGTTTGGACACATGAATAATGACATGTACTCATCATTATAATATACATAGTATTTTCACTGCCTTAAAAATCCTCTGTTCTCTGCTTATTTATTCCCTCAGTCCCACCCCACCCCCCAACTCCTGGCAACCGCTGATCTTTTGTCTCTATAGTTTTGATTTTCCGGAGGGTCGTGTAGTTGGAATCATAAACTACGTAGCCTTCACAGATTGCTTTCATTCACTTTGCAATATGCATTTAAGGTTCCCCCTTGTTTTTTCATGGCTTGATAGCTCATTTCTTTTAAGAGCTAAATATTATTCCATTGTCTGGATGTATCACAGTTTATCCATTCACCTATCATAGGACATCTTTGTGGTTTCCAAGTTTTGGAAATTATGATAAAGCCGCAATAAACATCTGTGTGCAGGGTTTTATGTGACCATAAGTTTTCAGCTCCTTTGGGTAAATGCCAAAGAGCATGATTCCTGAATTGTATTATATGGCTAGATTTAGTTCTCTTATAAAATATTGCACTGTACCACTTTGCATTGCAACCAGCAATGAATGCTGGCCTCATAGAATGAGTTAGGAGGCCTTCTTTCTAAAAGAGATTGTACAGAGTTGGTATAATTTCTTCATTAAATGTTTGGCAGAATACACCAGTAAACCCATCTATCTGGATTTGACCCCATTTCCTTTTTATAGCAGGATCCTGGCCTTACCAGCGAGGGTCAGACCTGTTGCTATAGTAATCAGTATTATGACAGTGATCATTCCCTTAACTGGCTATGAGACCTGAACATACTCATGTTATTTATAAAGAAAAAGATTATCCATAGAGCATTGTCATCAAGTTCTTGATGCCAAAATATTTCCAATAAGGACAAGAAACCAGAAGATAAGAGATAAGTCTTTTATATGACTTGTTTTATCCTCACAGGAATGCTAAGAACAGAACTCTGAACTTTGGAACAGACAAGTTCTCCTGTCCTCTTGCTTGCTATATTGCAAATTTTTAGAATTATTTTCTGTTGCCATAACACATTAATCTCTCTACCTCACAGAAGGATTCTTCTCTTGTTTCAAGTATAAGCTTAAATCTATATAAAATTTGCTATTTGTTCTATTAATTTTCTTTGAGTGTATAGTCAGTGATTATCTTATATATTGACTTATTTATATTTCAAGTCACTTCTCATGTTAGAATATTTAGTCTGTGAAAGCATAAGGGTTTGTCTGATTTGTTCATTTTATTTTTCTGTGCCTAGCTGAGCATTTGGCACCTGGAAGTCCTTCAATATGTGTTTTAGATAGGAAAGCAGAATGAAAAAAGAAAAGGAACAAAGGAAGAATAGAAGAGGGGAGAAAGGCAAGAACGAGTCAGTACAGAGAAAGGGAAAAGCTTGTGCCAACTGTTAGTGAGGATATGTGATGTACCCTCTAGGGAATGTAACTTGGTTTCTTGTTTATATTTCTACTGTCTGTTTCTTTGGTGGGAAGAACATCATTTTAACCTCAGATGTGATTTCTGTTATTGTTGTTGAGATTTACTTAGGACTAAAATGTTAGCCATTTTCCAGTCTCATACTATGTCTTACTCATCTTGGCCAACGCAATGCTATTCTTGTACTTGCAAAAAGGAGACTTAAGACTGTGATACGCTCTTGCCCAGATTTAGTTCTAGATCACAGGCTGAGATACAGAGGCTCAAGGTCCACTATGCAAAGAAGGAATTGTTATTAATATTCCTTCTTATTTCAGAGGTCCCTGTGGTAGTAATAATAACCACAGCAAACAAAAGGAACATACTTTCATGTTTCTACAGTCCTCTAGGTTTGACAGAATGTTGAACCACACTGGAGGGAAGAATTACTCTCTCCATGTTGAAAATGAAAAAACTGTGTTTCATAAAGAGTAAGGCAAAATGCTTTCCCATCTTTAAATCAAATTCCCTGGCAATTTATAACAGCAGGAAGAATAAAAACAATAAAAATACAAGCAACAGCGACCTCATTTATTGGATACAATGTGTTCTTGGCATTGTGCTAATGGATTTGCATGAATTGTCAATTTAATTTAATTTATCTCTAACCGATGTGGCTCAGTGGGTTGCGCATCATCCTGAAAACGGAAAGGTCACTGGTTTGATTCCCGGGCAGGGCCCACGCCTGGGTTGTGGCCAGGTCCTCACTGGGGCCATGCGAGAAGCAACTGATTGATGTTTCCCTCCCTCCCTTTCTCTCTCCCTTCCCCTCTCTCTAAAAAAAATATTAATGAAATCTTTAGAAAAATTTAATTGAATTTATGCCTCACAATATTTTGAGATAGATACTAATGTCATCTCAGTCATACAGGAAAGAGTAAAGAGGGTCAGAATTGATGCCTTTCTTGGCCAAGATGTTTGAAGCGAGATTCAAAGTGAGTCTGTCTGATTTCCAACTCTCATTTTTCAACATTCTCCTAAAACCTGGCCTGATGGCCAAGCAGTGTAGCGTATGCTTGTGGCTGTCATTGGTTTATTCAGGGACCTATAGTACTTGGAACCAAGCCCAGGTCTCTGTTATACATAGACCCAGGAGGCATTTTGGTGACAGAAAAGATGTAAGGCAGTAGTAATTGTAAAATAAATTGTCATTTTTTGTGTGAATAGCTTCAAGAGGCTCAAAATAGCTTATTTGTATTCTATAAATGTTTTTTTTCTCTTTACCAGCCCCAGTACCATTTTGGGGCCCAGTCAGGGAGAGATGTGGCATTTATTTTAAAAGCACTAATTTGAGGACGGTAGTGAGAAAACAGTTGCAGTCCATTGTAAGTGATTGAAGATGGAAAGTGTAAATGAAATGCAAGTGAATAATAAATGCTTAATTATCCAGAGAAACCACAGTAAAGTTGCAGGACAGTCTAAACTTTGCTCCAGGCAAGCACGAGTATGAAAAATGACTTGCTTAAAAATAAACTAACTTAATTCATTGACCTTTTTTTTTTTTTTAAGCTCAGACCATCTTTCTTCATTGGATCCAAATAACATTTGTCTCAGTGGAACCTGTGAAAATAAGCTGCAGAAAAAATACTCTTTGGGGGAAAAAAAAATCCATGCAATGAATGGTTTCCTTTTAGAAAAATTAAGATAATACAGGGAGTCTTCATGGAATACCTTCATGGAATTGAGTCAATTTTATGGCTCCTGAGCCAAAGTGATAAAGTGTAAATGCACAGGGTCTTTTTTAAAATCAGGATTGCATAATCATGTCCACTGCCAAGGGGACTGACTGGCTAAAGAATTTTCTTAGTGCAGGCCTTTAAAAAGAAATATTCATATAACTCAGGCAGACCATGCTAAGAGCTGCATTGATAAGTGAGAATGTCTTTGTAACCTACATTAATCTACATTCGGTCACCATTTACACTCTGTAAGTCATGTTCTTGGTGTTGAGACTGCAATGTTGTGTGTGATAAATCCTGAAAAGAAATCTATGTGGACATTCAAACTTGTGTGACAACATAGAATGCATGTCAGAATTCATGGCATAGGAATGGAGCGGAGTGCCAGCTAAGCAAACTTGTATGAAAAGAAGACAGCGACGAAGCCTTTTCAAAGGTGGTCACACCAAGCCCTGGCCAGCATGGCTCAGCTGGTTGGAGCATTGTCCAATAGATGGAAGGTTTCAGGTTCGATTCCCATTCGGGGCACGTGCCCAAGTTGTGGGTTTGGTCCCTGGCTGGGATGCATGCGGGAAGGTGACATATCAGTGTTTCTCTCTTATGTTTGATGTTTCTCTGTCTCCCTCTTTCTCCCCCTTCCTTTCTCTCTAAACACAATTTAAAAAGTGTTCTTGGTTGAAGGGAAAAAAATGTGGTCACACAGAAAGCTGTGTCCTGGAATAATGGTGGCACTTTTGGCAAGTGATGGGTATGGAATAGGAGAAACTTAAGGTATTTCAGCCAGAAGAAATCAAGGGATATGTGGTCAGAGTAAAAATAAATATTGGGGTGGTATTGGAAAAATAGTTTTCACTTCCTGAATGGTGACAAAATTTCTTACTGTAAAGTATTTTTCTATGTAAAATAAATGTAGGCTAGAAGTTAGAAATCCAAATTCTTTTACTAATTTCCTGTATGACTTTGGATGATTGCCTTCATCTCCTGGGACTAAGTCTGCAATTTTTAACAATGCTGATAATAGACCTGACTCTGTCTATGTCTAATATACATGTCTCTGTTGGTTGGGTGTCATCCTGCAAACTAAAGGGTAACTAGTTGCTTTCCCTGTCAGGGCACATGCCTGGGTTGCGGGTTCAGCCCCCAGTCAGGTGCATATAAGAGGCAACAGATGGATGTTTCTCTCTTGCATTGATGTTTCTCTCCCTCTTGTTCTCCTTCCCTTCTCCTCTCTCTAAAAATAAATAAATAAAATCATTTAAAAAATAAAATGCAAAATGAAACATAAAACTACTGATAATAAAGTTGCTTCTAATCATCTATGATATTGAAAAAAAAGTACTCCATATTTTGCTTTTGGTCTTAACAAATTAAAAATAACTTTAATATTTTTTTCTATTTTTATTATATTGAATGAAACATATTTTTGATAGGACATTTCTACTTAGAAAAACCCCATGTTTTTTATTAATAGTAGATCAAAAAGTACTTCAATGATATTAATTCCATGACACCAGTTTCTATGCAAACCCTTGGATTTGTAGTGAAAAGTTTGACTGAAAGGCAGGAATAACATGAGGAAGAAGGGACCTGGTTGACCAGTTGTCCAGGACAGTTACATCACAGGGGATGGGAACTCTTTCTAAGGACTGTTCAAAGCTCAGGAATCTCTACCCATCACATGGCTGACTCACTTCTAAAACTCACTGAACACCCCATATCGGGCCCTCCCATGAAGTGGTGACTGGTGGTGGGGAAGGAGGAAGGAAGGCTTTTTCTGTAGCACGTGGAGGTTCTTCCATGCCTGCTGGAAGAAGAACAGGCATTCCCCTTAGAGAAGTCAGGCAGGAAGTGAATAGACAGGCGGATTTGGGAGGGAGCCAGACAGTGCTTTTCTTACCATGGGGATGTCCTCCTAATGCCCTCTTCGTGCAGTATCTATTTCCTTTACCCAGTATAGGACATAGATCTCTCTAATTTCTGAGGAAAGAATATAGACAGAGAGACAACACACACATGTACACACACGTGTTCAGAGCAACCAAGGGGCAGAGGGAGTATCAGTGTATGAGTCTGTGGTTTTTTAGACCAAAAGAGAATGTAGAGAAAGTCAGTTACTTGTCTCATATTCCTTCCATTTCGGGTAGAAGAAACACCAGCAGATCCTGAATAAAAATCATAGACAGTAACAATTACATACCAGTGCCTTGCCATTCTTATTTAATCTTATGCCCTGTAAAGCAGCTGTATTGAAATGTCTTATTAAAAATGAGGAGTATGAGGATCCTTGATGTTTAATGATATGGCCAAAGTCAGACAGCTGACAAAAGTCCAGTACATAGAACTCACAGTAAATATTTGTTGAACAAATGAATGAGTGAATGAGTTAATGAGTTGAGTCACAAGAATCTAAAGTGTGTAATTCAACGTGGGCCTATAGTTAAACCTCACTGTGCTGTTTTGTCCAAACTTGATGATGATGATGATGATTGCAAAACTTAATTTTAAATATATAATAGATCAATATTCTAATCTGTTCAATATTTATATATAGTACCCCCCACAAATGTTGTCCCTCTCCAGTTTTGCTGATGATTGGATACTCATATCCCAGTGAGTATAACAGCTGGCTGCTTGCACACACTGACTTAACAATCATTTCCCCACTTGGAGTCTCTTGCGGGAGGTAAAGTAGGGTGAGTAAGTGCAGTGTTCACATTAATTGTTTTATGATTACTAAAAAGAATCTCCTCACCCCACGTGCATAAAATCATTAAGCATACTTGGGTAAGCTGGTTGCAGTATTTCTGTCATTTTACTTACACCTTTGGACAAATCAGTTTTAAACTCAGAGGGAACCTGCAGTGCTGGCCATAGCTGGGGTCCAAGGGATGTATTTTTAGAGAAACTGAGGCCTTTAGATACGCTTGATGAATTAAAAGACCATGGACCCCACAGATTCCTCAACATGGAACACCTGCTGTCACACTAGGGAGCTTTGGAGGGGGTTTACATGGAAGGAAAAAATAAAGCAATTACTCACTCCCCAATAACACCCATCCTACCTGAGCAGACCCGCTAGGATCAGGGACATTTCCCCAATTACTGTGTATCACGTTCAGGCAGAATTTACTTGCAATTTTTATTTCTATCTTGCTACTTCTCTCTTTTGATATAGACCTTTGAGTTTCATTTGGACTCGTTGAAAATGACTTGGTGAAAAAGGACAAAGATGCGTTTTTATTGATTTCATAGAGAAGGGTGGTTTATCTAAGAATATCAAAGATTAATCAGTAAACGGGAGGAGTAAATTTTTGACAACCCTTTATATACTCAAAAATCACACACACACACACACACACACACACACTCTCTCTCTCTCTCTCTCTCTCTCTCTCTCTCTCTCTCTTTTGGTGTTTTTATTTAAGGGTGGCAGGTTTTATTTGTATGTGTCCACTACCTCCCCAGTCCTTATGACCCAACTGTGCCTCCCCAGCACTTAAGATTACCTAAGACTGTATAGAACATAACGCTGGTGCCCAGTGATTGTTTCTAGATGTGGTAAATGTGACTTCAGATACATTTTCGAAAAAGAAGGATAATCTAACTTTTTAGTTTGGAAAACAGAGAGTTAATGTCATCAGTGTTGCCTGTAATTATATACGTAAGATTATGGAAGCCCAAGAAGAAGAGGTTAATTAATACTGGACACCACTCTCCTTTAAGCAGAGGTAGCTCCTGTGTGCAGATCCCAACCCACTGAGAGGCCAGTAGGAGGAATATACAAACACTCCATCTGCTTCCTTGAAAGTCAGATTCCACAGGCATCTCTGTGAAATAATTTCTTCTGGCTAAAGCATAAAATATTGGAATGTCTCTTTTAAAAATATACTAGTTTTTAAGAAGAGTTTCAACTTTAAATGCAGGGATCTTATCTAGTTCTCACCATGCACCCTAATGCCTAGCACTGTGCTGTCTTGTGATAGTCTGGAGCCACATTATAAATGAACAAATAAACAGACAATTAACTCCGAGATGAACATGGTTAAAGTATGAGCTTCTCTAGAAGTAGTTAGATGCTGTCAATTTCAGGTCCCATAAGATTTTGGATTTAAAGAATGGATGCTTTTCAGATGCTTAGAATACAGCTTTGAATTCTCTTCTCATACTCAACATGTTTCAGCATTTGATCATCTGATTATTTGGGAATAGTTGCTATGGCATTGCTGATAACAGACCAGGGACACAGGATGCTACATAAGAACATCCCACAACACAAATGCATCTTCTTTAGATCGGTTTCTCCTTCCAGAGACAGTGACTTCTCACTCACGGCACTGGCATACAACTCTGGATATTATGAGTATATTCTGTTCAGAAAATCAGGGGAAGAAAGGTACCATTCATTGATTATCTACTATGTGCCATTTCTCATAATTTCTGTTACCATGGAAGTGGGTGCTATGATCTTCACATTGCATAAGGAAAATAAAAGCTCTGCACAAATTAACTAAATTAAATTGAAGTTACTTGGGTAGTAAAAATCAGAGCTGGTTTCTTGACCAGAGTTGTCAGATTTCAAGCTCTCCTGTATTAGGCTTTCTATTTCCTGATAGAGAGGGTTAGGGGAAGAAAACAGAAACAGAGCGAAGTCAGTGAGTCCAGAAAAGAAGTAAAAGAAGAGAGAGTTTCTAAACATTTTAATGTCCTCTTTTAGATTAATATTTATTTTCAGTTCAGTAAATAGATATTTATTGATCACTTCCATTCTCAGGAATAGAATGATGCATAGGGTAGACATGCCCTGACTTTATGGAGCTTCCAGAACAAGTAGAGTGATATCAGCATAAATGATTATATTATAAATATATCAGTTATATATTTTCTTGTTCTTTTCTGTTCAAAGTGCCATTAAGAAAATGTGTACGGAAATGAAATAACTGATTTATTATTGTTGTTGTTATTTGAAGGATTGTGTTAATTTTTTTTTCAGAAGACGTAAAATAACAGAACATTCTTGAATAATAATTAGTTTAGATGAATGCATATATGGATGATTCAGGAATATTGGGTAAGTGGTCTAATATACAACTATTCAAAGAGAATAATTTGTCTCAAGAGAATCAGTGCTTCATCTTTCAAAAACCTGGGAAACTTCCCACTTGGCGTAAAATCCTGATTCTTAAGAAATTTGAGTATAAGAACTGGTCAGTATTCCCTTACAGTTATAATTTTGCAGTTATAATAGGGAAATAAATGGGTGTTCCTATCCATACAGATTTAATAAATATTTATAGAGTAAGTGGATTTTTCAGACTCTTATGTGCCTGATACTATGCTTAGAACAAGTGAAAGAGACATGAGGTTGTAGTTCTCATAGGCAGGGACTAAGGAGTATGTGGCTATATAATAACATATTTTAAAAAATGATTTAAGAATCACTTTACAATTTGTGATTATGTGTAATTTCCCATTCAGAATCTTAAATGTGATTATTTTATTACAGGCTAGGCTTTTTATATGACCACGAGGAGCAGAAATGTGGAATTCAGTAAATTAATGATTTTAGTGTACATAAGGTTGACAGAATTGAACTGGTTGGTAAATGTAAGCGTAGCCTTAATTACATAGATTTTTTTATGTAGATATATCTGGAGAATTTCTTTAAAAGTGCTTTCCATGAGTGGTAAAATTTTATTGCGTGTGATAGACTACTATTGAAAGTTTCCTTTCCATCCCATTAACTTTAGTAATGTTGCTGTGGTATTTATTATTGATCTTAAAAGCTACCTTTGCACTCTGACATCAGTGGATCTCTGCAAGCCAGGAACTGAGATTGCCTAATTGTGCTATTTAATAACAAATACATTCACAAGCTATACTTGAAAATAATAATGACTATATTTACATGATGAAACAAAATGCAAATTCGATGCCCTTGCTCTCATTCTCAGCAGAGTATAAAGTGGCAACACCAGACAAAATTAGGAATAATAGAAAACAGTTCCATGTACTGGGCCTAGGACAATAAAACTAAAACATCTAGTAATTTGAAAGAGCTGAGATCAAAACTCCCTGGTCTTCACTTCCTCCTTTGCAAATCTGGGTCAAGTAAACATGTACCCCATCTAGTTCTTATGGGATTAACTTTGCTCTCTCTGTGACTTCAGTCAAGTCACTTGAGTTTAGATGACTCGATATCAAAGGAGCATTCTTATCAACCATGTTCTATTAACTTCACAAAGTCATAAACTAGTCCCCCCTTATCTATAGGAAGTAGGTTCCAGGACTCCCACTGGAGGCCTGAATAGCAGAGAGCCCCATATATATACACACACACACATACTATGTTTATTCCTATCCATACATACCCAGGATAAAGTTTAATTTATAAATTAGACACCATAAGACATGAACATCAATAACTAATAATAAAGTAGAATAGTATAGCCCTAGCTGGTGTGGCTCAGTGAATTGAGTGCTGGCCTGCAAGCCAAAGGGTTGCTGGTTCGATTCCCAGTCAGGGCACATGCCTGGGTTGCAGGCCAGGTCCCCAGTAGGGGGTGTGTGAGAGGAAACCACACACTGATATTTCTCTCCCTCTCTCCCTTCCCCTCTCTCTAAAAGTAAATAAATAAAACCTTTTTAAAAAATAGAATAATATAACAATACACTTTAATAAAAGTTGTGTAAATGGCTTTGAGGCCCTTATAAAGTAAAACAAGGGTTACTTGAATGCAATCACTGTAGTACCACAATAGCTGATCTAATCAGTAAAACGGCTAAGTGACTAATGGGCAGGGAGCATCTATAGCAAAGGAAGGCTTGACAAAGGGCTAATTCATGTCCCGCGTGGCATGAAGAGGATGGCATGAGATTTCCTCATGCCACTCGGAACGTTGCACAATTGAAAATTTTAAATTGCTTGTTTCTGAGATTTCTTTATTTAATATTTTTGGGCCAGCTTTGACTGTGGGGAACTGAAAATGCAAAAAGCAAAACCGTGGAGAAGGGGAGACTGCTATATGTTTAAAGCCTTTCTCTTACATGATGACTGAACGAGATTGTTCATCAGGCAGTGAGAGCATATTTGTAAGGGTGGCTCTTGTTGGGGCTTTTATCTCATTGTGTGTATACATATCAGTAGTTATTCTACAACAGTTAAAAGGAAACACCCACTAACTGTGTTCCGTGTCCTATTCATCAGGTACACCAAGTTACAGTAATAAAATATTAGAATTGTCATAATGGAATCTGTTCTAAAATGGCATCACTTTCTATCACATTTGAAAATAGATATGTGGAAAAACAGGTTTAAAAACAGCATTTGTCTTATTTACATTTCATATGAACTCTAAAGTAATGTGCCTCCTACACACTGGCAAGCAGTTATTGAAGACTGTCATCAAAAGTAGCTGAAAAATGTGCTGAAAGCAAGCAAAAAGACAAACAGAAACTCTGTGTTGCGTATAAACATTTATTTGTAACAAAACTAAGCCTCCGAACGGTCACCATGTTTCTGAGAGAAAGATCCAATGGGGTGGCAGTGTGGTTTACAGTTGCGGAGGGGACAGCGTGGCATGGCCCCCGAAGTCCCGAGGGTGACCGTGGAATGACAGCTTCCACTCTTCTCTCATACAAAACTCTCCGCAGGGGTGTCCAGCCTTTGGGTGTCTCTGGGCCACACTGGAAGAAGAAGAGTTGTCCTGGGCTACACATTAAATACATGGTAACACGGAATCACACACACACACACACATCTCATAATGTTTTAAGTAAATTTACGATGTTGTGTTGGGCCGCATTCACAGCCGTCCTCAGCTGCGTGCGGTCTGCGGGCCGCAGGTTGGACTCCCCTGCCAGAGTTTGCCCATCGCTAATATACTTCACATTCCCCAGACCCTATTCTTATTCTAAGGATGGATGATCATAGCTACTCCTGGCACTCTTTTAAAGTTCAGATTTTGATAACATATTTAGTGCGCTTGGTACATAATTTCCACTCAAGTACTTGCGTTTCTTACCTAACAAAGTTAGAATTTTTACTGAAAGACCTTAACTCAAATACCACCGCCTTGAATCTTGCATTTCTCATTACTGAGTCACACCAACTGAAATTGTTGGTAACATAGATCATTGGCTTCAAAATGAATTTGGGTGGAAAATTGAGATTTGTTCACATTTAATGCACACATGAAAAAACCCTGCCCTCATTATCTCGGCGGAGCAGCCATCGACTTTAGGCCAGAAGGCCCAGCTGGATGCTCAGACCCCCAAGAGGGAGAGTGGGAAATGGTATGTTCAGAGCCCGTCCCCACCCCACCCGCATTAGATCCTGGCTTCTGCATTTTTGCCGCACAAACTCCTGGCTGTGGCACTGACAAAGAGCTGCCTCTCTCTGTGCTGCCTGCCAGCACCTGTGGCTGAGTCAATCTGTCTCATTTTTCCATGCAACCATTTCAATATGTGTCAAGGTGCTGAAATTTTACATGTGCAAATATTTATGTAAGAGTGAGAAGAGGCACAACAGTAATTTGATCCTGAGGTATTCAGCACGTTTCGCAGGCATAAGTTAATTACACCACACGCTCCCTGGTAGGCAGAGCAGTGCCGCTTTGGCTCTTGAGCCTTTCTGTGGCCAGAATGTTCCCCTGCACAGACAGAGAAGGGGGGCGGGTCGGCTGTACACACACCTCCACCCACCTACAGAGGAGGTGTGCACACAGTCCTTCACTTGTATGTGTTTGCTTGTACCTCAGATCCCTCACAGCTCACATGGGAAAAAGAGATGCTTATTCATGCATTGAGTCCCTGAGAAATATTAGCATGTATTGAGAACCTACTGTGTGGAGTGCAGTTCTAGGGGCTGGGTAAACATTAGTGGACCAGCAAAATCAATGGCTTAGCGTCTGTGCTGCCACCAGGGCGCATACGGGCAGAGACTTTGACAGCTGGATGAGGAAGAAGAGGGTGCCAGCAAGAGGCTGTTACTCTGCAAAGGCTGGTCAGCAAAGCCTCGCTAACTTGACGTTTGTGCAGATGTATCACAGTGCTGCCCCACTGTCTGTGTTGAGATTCTAAGTATGGGACTGTCCTGTTACAACACGGAATCATGGGAATCGCTTCTACCTGGCCTTACGGTATTTATTGTACCAAAGTGTTCTGGAGACTAGATGAGCAGTTAGCCATATATTCTGGGGGTGAAAAAAGACTGGAACCGGGACACTTTTATAGAAATAAGGATGCTTAAAGCCTTAGGGAATAATTTGGACAGAGGGGGGCAGGCAGTTAGATGCTAAAATAAGGACAAAAGCACACACAGAAGATGAATTTGGTGTGGAAAGTGTTGTGATAGAGCGAGAGCAGGGTTCAGGATGGGGGACGATGGATTTTCACTTGAGCACGCCGCTGCTCACGCCTGCCTCGTCTTTGGCTTGTGAACCAGCCCACGCCAGAGAACTGGTCCTCATTTGTCTTTGTATCTCCAACCATTAGTACGGTGCCTGTGTCATTAGCGGTGCTCTCTCAATGGTCATCGATTTAAGTGGCATTCTTCAGGTTTTTACAAAAATAAGAATTAAAGATGGCGGGAAATGGAGGCATGGACTCTTCCCTTGTCCTGCAGTGATTAGAAATTAGGGTTAAATTTAAAATATTTTGACCAAGTTAGCATAAGTATAAAAGGCCACTAAGGAGGAAAGGTGGATTTTATTTATCATTTTCTGATTCTCTCACATAAGAATTCTTTGAATATTAGGTTTACTTACAGCAGGAGTGGACCGTTAACATTCCTTCATAACAGATCATTTGCAGACATGAAAATAGTGAGGGTTGTGAGATTTTATTTGCCCCTAAATATATAAAACAATAACAAAAATAATGACATATTTTGGGAATATGACATGGTCAGACAAGTAGCTGTTGAAATAATGGCAGATAGGTTCAGAATGAATCATCAGCATCCCCTTACAAGGGGACGCCTTTGGGGCTATCGCTTAGTAACAATTCCTGAAAAAAAGAGAAAGAAAGAAAGTTAAAGGTCTTAGTAATTTTCAATAGAGAATGCCTTATCTATTACAATAGTATATTTGATTTATTCTATAGGTTTTCAGCAAATGTATGTTTTTCACAAGATTGGATGGAAAAAACACCACCCTGATGCTTACCCACATGCTTACTCAGAGAAATGTTGGAACTGGAGTTTGAAAATTCTGATTTCCAACAGATTTACTAGTACTGTGACCCTGAATAAGTCATTTATGGTATACTTTGAAAGGGTAGGAAAAATATGTCTTCTAGGCCATTTCACACACATTTCCCTGATTTAACACTTTGCTCATCTGAGAACAAAAGGTTTATGTTCTTCATTTAATGCAGCAAAGTCATGATGAGAGCAGATAGGTGGCTTTTTTGAAGTTGCCCAAAACCTAAATGTCAGATCTGAAAGTAAATTTATTCTTTTGTCCTAGTCCAAAATGTTTTCTCTGATTCACATAATGTCCCTTCAATGTGTTGCACTCATGTGCACATGCAGAGGATATGTCTAGAGATGGAATTTTATTCAGCATTTCACTACATAAAATGCCATGTGCAAGCAGTGACTGCAAGTTTCTCAGAATCAGCGGCTTGCATCCTTTATATTGTGACGAGGTCAAAAATAGACAAACATATAAACCTCCGGGTCTGTAATTACCATGAGCAGCTGAGAGTTTGACGGAACCAGTCTTTCAACTATTGTGGGTATCTCTGCTGCAGAGAATTTCATACAGGCCCTTCAACCAAGGCTAATAATCCTTAGCAAATAAGAGGCAATTAGTGAGTGTCCATTGAATTGAATAGGAGGCAGCAGACACATAGAGAAGGTAGAACTTCAACATCCATTCATTCATATTTGGAATTCACACACCAAAGAGACATTTCCAAGTGTATATCTTCACTTAGATGTGTTGGAATGAAGACATTTAAAAGAAGAGTACCGCAGAGTAAAAGGAGGAGACAATGGAGCATAAGAAGCTGATACAAATCAGGAAAAAGAAATGGAAGGGGTTGGGGGTCATATAATTCTTAAAAATTCAGAGCAGGAAAAGGAAGCTATCCTTATTTGTTACAGTGTTTAATTTTAATATAGAGAATGAAAATCATAAGCCACTTGATGTATTTGAAGAAACTAAGCTCTGATATATTTTGACAACTGTCACTGAGGGAACAATAAATCTATAAAAATCTGCTCTTCCTAACCTTCTGGATGTTAACTCTCTATTAACTAGAGCAGCTACTTCACATTCCCTTCCCTTCCACTGGTTTTGCCTCCAGCTTGCCTTCCAGGAAGGTCAGCAGGCCTCTTGGTTATACAAGTGTAATTATCCCTTTCCTGGAGGGACAGAGAGATCCAGTCTCCTGTGCCTGCCTCTCCGTTATGGGGCATAAGCATATCTGGATTGCAATATTCACAATGGCCTGTGCTAATCACAGTTAAACTTGGCCAGGGTATATGAGAACCATCTATAATGAACAGCTCTCGCTGGTGGCACGTGTTTGCTCATTTTTATTTTTTTTCCTGCAAGATAAGTAAGCACCACTCTCTCAAGTTTACAAATGAAAAAGTTGGAACTCAGAAGTTTGCCAGGGGGGTGTGAGCCTGGTTGCTTTGTTTTGTGTAGATGGCAAACCGTTATAATGTAAGGATTGTTGTGTTAACCTCCTCATCTGTCTTCTCCTCCCTACCCCCAACCCATATCCTTAGTTCCTAACACCATGTTTGATATATAGTAGGTCCTCAACAAACATTTGTGGAGTGATTATTCTTTCTCAGTTGTTTTATGACGGTACTTCTTATTCTGTGTAAAATAGAGTCTAGGGCATTTTGTGCCACTTGCTCTTTGATCCACGAAGGGGAGCATTGATTGCATGGGTACAAATAATTTAAGATGAGGACGTGTTTTTTTTTAATAAAAAAGAATAAGAAAAGCTGAAACCTGCAATAATATTCAAGAATAGAAAAGGAAGGCAAGTATTATGCCCATAGATGATAGCTGATGATATTTCTTGCACAGACCCCAATGTGATTAAGAAGGAATCACATCACAGCATTGTTTGAGAAGTGGCATGAAGAAAGGAGGAGGAGAATTTTATTTTGAGAGATAATGTGAAGGAAAGAAGAAAACGCACTCTGCTGGGAAGAAAACCAGCCTGCGGCCCCAAAGTAGAATGGAAGGGGATTTCAAAAGCAGAACTTGAAGAAGGCAATGAAGAGGTCAAGGAAGGTATTGGCTTGAAAGGCACAAAAGGAATGGTGAGGAGGTTATCTAGGGATAGTGGGGATATCTGTGCCCCTTGAATTTTGTGGATGAATCAAGTTGTCAGAATTTTAAGTACTTCTCATATGTAGCTCCTCTCAATATTTCAACATTTTTCTCTTCTGTACGTCTCAATGCTTTATAAATATCTTTGGCTGATAAGGACAAAAAGCAGTACAAATGTGGCAGGACAGGAAACCCTAGAATAGGGTTAAGCCCTGTCTGGTTACTGATTCTGACTTTGAAGGGAACTGGGGCCAGTTCTCAGCACATATTTGATACTGGTTGTGGCAGCTATTGTAATTAAAGGAAAACCTGCCCCTTCCTGGCCAAAATCCTCTCCCTAAAGTAGACACAACCTCTAACCAGTGTTAAAGCAATGGGAACCAATGTGTTATCCTTCATCTCTGAGCCTTGGAACTGTGATTTTATGAATGGGAACTCTACCCAGCCACATGCACAAATTATGCAGTGATCATTTGTTGCTGAATATGCAATGACCCATGGGACAAAGGCATGATTTATTAGTCAGAAATTTCTCTACGAATTTGAGGTTAAGGATTTAGTTAATTGGGAATATTTTATCAGCAAAGACAATCTATTTGCCGGGGTCTCTCCTACTCTCTGTATTTTATAGATATTTGAAATCAGGGTTAGTGGGTCTATGGGAATTTCTTGAGCGACATCACAGAGTTGGTGTGCATCTCTAGGTTAGAGATTACTCAAAGAAGAACAGCTTCCATTCGAAGGCTACCATTGGAAGCTAACAGGCAAACCCACCAAGCAGAGTACTCTAAAGTCAGCGATTCATGATCATCTAGAACCTCCGATGTGTAGGAGAGACAAGTTAGTGAAATGAGAAATGCTAAGAAGAGCATGAGGCTCAGTGAGGCTGACAATATAAATCATTTAACCAAAATCACGGAAGTTCCTATTTCTTTATCATTTAGCAGGAACTGTAATTGTTACCTAACTGGGTGGTTGTGACACGTAACGATGAGGTGAGAGCAATAATAATTATAATAGCTACACAGGTGAATATCTGCTCTGTGCCAGCCACTACACTAAGCACCTTATATGCATGTAGAGTCTGTACCTGGATAGAGCCCAGCACAAAGGGGGCTCTATAAGAGTATTAATATTTTTATTATGCTTGATCTTCACAATCACCCAACAATAAGGTGGTATCAGTGGTAGTTGCAGTCATAATAGTCATCAGCTAATTACTATTTTATCATTGGCTGAATAGTAACATCATATATTATTAATATATGTTAATAAATACCATAAATAATATGCATTATCTTTCTTAGTTTTCATCTTAAAAAACAAGAAACATTTTTGAGGTAAGCACTCTCTCTATGTAGCAGAAGAGAAAAGAAAACTGTGTCTCAAAGACATTAAAAAATTGGCCCAGGTTAATGATAACACTTGGTAATGCAAGGGTTAATGGTAAGCTGTAATCAATTGGACATGATGAGTATGACCAAGATCTGGGGCCAGAAAGTTCCAACGAGGCAAGAGAGGAATCAGGGTTACTCTGGTATTTCGTGGATAACATCCCTTCACTTAAAATTTGAGTACCTATTATGCTCTCTGAACAATGTTACGTGCCCTCTCATATAATGCGAGGTAGGTGTCAAAACCTCTGTTATACAGATGAGGAGATGGAGGTTCTAAGAGTTGAAAAGAGTTGCTTAATTTCACTTTGACTCAGGTATCAGTACCGGCTCCCTTTCTTTGTGGGCGGCCACGAAGTCTGTGTATTGTCTTCCCTACACCCCTTCTATTCTTCTTCACCTAACTCCTGAATAGCTGGGAGAAAGCATCCAATTTTTAGGGACTGCTGCTTTGCTTCTTTAAACCGCCCATATTTATTATAAGTATAATTAGTTATTGGAATTATGGCTTAAGAAGAGAATGGAGCCATTCTGTGCTTCACAGAAATAATTCCACTTGATTGAGGAGTCATCAATTCTGAATAGGAATAATTGCAAGTATTCCAATGTAATGAGAAATTGGTAGTTTGAGTAGCATCAGTTATTGGCTAGTCAGGCATTGATGCCAGAAACCGTGGCCTGCGCAGAATTTCTTAATAGGGAACTTCAGGAGCCACTGAAGAGACATCTTTACACTGAGGTCACTATGCGGTATGTGCAAAGCCCTAGAGACAGGGCATCATTGTTAATTCACTTACAATTATTTCCTATGTCGTTCCCTGTGGATATGGATATAGACATACAAGTGATCCACAGAGTGGGTAAGGAAGAAGTTAGGGTTATTTAGTCAAAGGATATACTGGATTATGAGACAGGAAATTCACATGTAAAGAAACAATTTGTACACCTTGAGATACCTGATAGACCCTCGTGGTTCAATTTGGAGCTTTCAGGCCTACTGTTCTGTAGCAACAGTTTTCAAACACAAATGGAGAGGGGCATGTAGGTTAAATATATATAAAATCTGTGAAAAAGAAGTCACGTCTGTCAAACAGACTTGTGTTAAGATGCTGTGATAGCATAGGAGGAGACTGTTGGGAAATTACCTTACTGAGCATTATGTGGAGATGTCTTTTGGCTAAAGGGGCATAGGTTATTTCACTAACATTTATATCTAAGATCCTACAGGCTCAGATTTGGAACCTTGCGGAGCACAGTCTGTCTGACATTGTCCAAGACCTTTCTCATTACAGGACCATATCCCAACCCCCTAATATTCATCTAATAACACATTGTCCACTAACTAATTTTATCTATAAATACTTTAGGAGAATGTGGACATCATAGTAAATATGCCAAGAGAAATAATTAATAAGAGAATTTGAAAAATAACAAGTCAGACTAGGGCATCATTGGTAAAGCATGTAGATAAAAGTAATTGTTCATCATGAATTCACCCTGAATTAATTAAAGTCATGAAATGTTATTAGGATACATAGCTCATTAGCATTACCCCTTCTTTAGAGTAATCCTGAGATTATCAGAAATATTAGAACACCACATCATACATCTATACTGAGGGATTTAGTAAATAACTTAAGTATTAATTATGAAATGGGTGAAATGTCTAGAGAACCAATGAGAACCCCTGGGTTCTTCAGTCTACAAAGCACACTCACCTCTTTGGCATCCATCAAGGTGTTATGCCCTTCCCCTGGCAAACTGGCATAACCTTAAGATGTGACTCTTGAGATGGTACAGACTAACCTGCGGGTGCTTCTTGAGCCTTGAAGGCTATGAGACTCAAGTTCAAATCTTGACACTCTCCACCCCAATGACCAGCTCTTTTATGTTATAATTTATCTAAATGTCTCTGGTCCCCATAGACATGACAGTTATTAACATTTATCAAGTGTTTGCATACGCCAGTTCTGAGCCCCCAAAACAGGAGAAGCTCTATTAGCATTTTTTTTGCCTTTCTTTTCCTCCTTCACTCCCTCCTACCTTCTTTCTTTTTCTTTGTGTTATTTTCTTCTCTCCTACATTTGCTGCGTACTCGTTACATGCCAGAGATTGTGTTTGGTTCTGGGCATCAGGGGATGAATGAGACTTGGTTCTTGTCCATAGTAATTTACTCTCAGGACAGGTTGAAATCATAGGGAAAGTGGTGAAATGGAGGAAAGACATAACAGTATATGTCATAAGGCAATTTCTAGGAAAGGTGCAGTAGATGGAAAGGAAGAGAGTAATTGCTTCTACTCGGGAGGGCTTTTTGGCATCCAAAACATCAGATTCAGACCTGAAAACAGGAATGAGATTCTAAGAGGTCCCGTGAAGGCCAGAGGTGATCTGGGCTGCGTTGTCCACACAAAGTTGTGGGGGCACCAAAGGACAAGGAAAGTCCAAAGAAAACTAAGTATCTCGTTGTGGTGAGCATTTAGTATACATATAAATATCAAATCATCGTGATGTACAACTGAAACGAATACAATGGTATATGTCCATTACATCTCAATTTTTAAAAAGCCATGTGTTGTGCATAATGTTATAGTAAAAAATGAGTTTGGGCAGAAAGTATGCAAAAAAAAATTATGTTGCCTAGAAATCACTGTTGAGGCATATCATTCCCCCCCTCTCCTGAGGAAGGCTTTCATTGTTTTTAGAGAGAGAGGAAGAGGGAGAGAGGAAGGGAAAAACCAATGTGAGAGAGAAACATCCATTGCTTACCTTCTCATATGCAACCATCCAGGGATTGAACCCACAACCTGGGTGTGTGCCCTGACCAGTAATCAAACCTATAAACTTTTGCTTTGTGGGAAGATGCTTCAACCAACTGAGCCATGTTGGCCGGGGCTAGAGGCCTGATATTTTGAAATTGGTGAGGAATGTTCACATCTTGTAGAATCACTGCACATAAACTTTGTTACTAATTTTTAAAATATGTTTACTTTGATTATTATTACACAGAATTGATACCTAAATTCTATTTACATAAATATATATAGATAGGTATATATTTATAAAGTGAACACAAAGTTATGTATAAATATATATCTGAAGAGTATATATCTATATATACTTATATGTATGTATCTGTACATATTTATAAATATAAATATAAAAGCATGTATATATTTACATACATATCTCTCTTATATACCTATATCTATATATAATAATATCTATATATTTATAAAGTAATACATTTGGCTTTTTACCTCACATATAATAATAGCAAAGTCAATCTCTTGTTGAGCAATTAATAACATTTTACACATGAAACTGGTAAGGCTCAGTGAGTTTCAGTGACCTGCCCAAGATTACATGGCTGGTAATACTCCTACCAAAATAAGTTCTCATCTATCTAATTCCAGAGCCATTTTCTAACAGACAGAGCCTGTGCTTTCCATTACAGAGTCCTGGGAAATTTGGGTGTGTGTGTGTGTGTGGTGGGGGGAACCTTCAATTCCTTTACAAAAACAGATCACATTATCTTTATGTATATTCTTTGCCAAATTTTTATAAGCACATTACAAAGTGAAATAATCACAGCAGACAATATTGTAAAATAAAATTTAGAAATTATTATCAACATTGTATGTTGTTATGGAAATTTTTAACATAATTTTAAACATCTCCTCAATATTGTATATCTTTGATCTTTATAACCCTAACCACTAATTTACTATTTGTCTATTGTTACATATTTAAATCACTTGCCTTTTAAAAATATCATGCAAAAAAAAAAATGTGAGCACAATCTAAAAATGTGAGAAGGGGAAATTTATAATTTCCTTGGAATAAGTTCTTAGTTTTTAAAAATACCAAGTCAAAATATATAAATAAGCCTTTGATTATGGATGTATTTCACCTATTAGCTTTCTACTTATATTATTATATTTTACAAAAGAACCAGAAAGAGATGAAAACTTTAGTTTCTCCAAATACAGGCAGGCCATTCTATCACCCACTTATATCTGTCTACCTACCTACCTACCTACCTACCTACCTACCTATCAATCATCAATCATCACCCATCTATCTAATTCACAGTTCTAGTCACAAAGAGGGGGAAATGTAGGAGGTTTTTGTACCCTGTGGAGGCTGAACAGTTTTCTAATGTGTCACTTTCTCCTTTGTGATATATTTGTGCAGGTTTGGCATGATTGAGATTATTATACTGAAGGTATTATTCAGTGATTAGGTGGGCATGTGTCAAAGCATCTCTGGGTATATATCTTTTACTTCTCATAATTGTTAAAGATCTCACAGTTAGCAGAAACTGTGGGTGCAGAGCATGACCCTCACAAACAACATCACTAGTAAATTTGTACCACTTAATCTTACTAATGAAAGACCCCCTTCTGTAGACAGTAAGAAAATAATCGCTCACTGAAATGGCCAGAGTTTGGGGGAATGGAAGAGCTAGTGGTTTTGTAACCAGAATAATGTTTCCAACAAGTCTTATTCAAAAGAGGAGTCTAGCACAGCATTTCGTATCAACTACAATCTTAGAGCGGCACAGCCTGGGGGACCCACAAAAAGTGAATCAGAGTAATCAGCCTTTGGAATGACAAAGGAGTTAATCAGTATCTCCTTGCCTTTCTCATGATGCCTCTCAATCTGGTGACAGCTTGGAAATTATAAAAGAAGTCTCCGTCACGGATTCAAAATACTTCTCCAATGATGACACCAAAGACAATGGGAAGGAAAAAAATACACACATACACACACAAGTTTTAAATTTGGGGGATGTCTGAGACCGGATTCTAATCAGAGGTACTCTCTGAATGATGAGACATGAATAGCAGCTGCTTAGCCCTTAGAAGAATTTAGGCCAGTCTAGGATTTAAAATTTTAAACGACTGTGTTAGAGAATTCTCCATTTGATTGAGCCAATGTAAGTTAAAACCGTATCTTTAAAATATTGGAGAATGAAACACCAGAAATATGTGAGAAATCTTGTTTCTCCAAATACAGATCATCACCCACCTATCATCTATCTATCATTTATCTATCTATCTATCTATCTATCTATCTATCTATCTATCTATCTATCTATCTATCTATCTTTCCATCATCAGTCATCACCCATATATCTAATTCATAGTCCCAGTCACAGCCAGTCTATTCCCTGTAGGGTAATGAACGTCAGTTCCTGAGCAAGGCCGTTCCCCACTTTCCTGTCTTAATTCTCCTACCGGGGTTCACCTCAATTCCTGCACCTTCCCATCCCTGCTCCCCAATGCCAGTTTCAGCATCTCCATTGAATTAAATTCACAGAAAATGGACTGTTCTCATTAATTGCTTCTTCTGATTAGATTTTCAAAATGAAGTTCCAGGCAAACTCTTCTAAAACGTATTTGTTTACATTTCTTTTTCTGAATCGACTCTGCAGTTAATGTTATTGAGAATCCTGCAAGGCAGGCTTATCTTCCTGAACACCAATTGTGTTATTATTATTTTTTTCCTTCTCAACATATCAGAGGTTCCAATTTTCAAGGAAAGAAGTATGTCCCAAGGATGTCCTATGCTTTTCCCAGGGGTGACTAGTGAAGGGATCTAAGTCTAAACCCTAGAACAATTGCGGAGTTGGAGAAGTGCAAAAGTCAGAGATAACAGGCGTGATATTTTTTCATTGGATCAACTCCAAGCCATATCCTGAAATGACCAATAAAAAAATAAGTTGCTTTTCTGTTTTGCGAGGTTATTGAGCAAACACTTACATTAAGGAGTTTTATGAACTGCCCCAGAAGAAGGAATGTTCTCACACTGCTTACCATAAACTAAAAACCCGAATTTGTTGCCAAGTTCCTGTAATGGAACTTTCAACATAATATTTAAGCTTCTGGACACATTGCTGGGCATTTGGAATGTGTGACAATCAGCATGTGGGAAGAAGTGGCACTACTTCCACTTGACCATGACTGTGAACAAGAGGGACACATTTCATCCTTTGGGCAACGGGAAGCCCCATCACAAGGTATTTTACATTTGTTTACGCTGGCAAAAGGGTATCGGGAGCTCCTATCAGCCTTTTAAAAATCAAAGCTGAAAATGGATAAAGATGCCACTTTGTTGAACATTTTAGCAACTTTTTTTTGTATTCATGGGTCCAATTTTTGATTTCTCCAATCTGACAGGAAAAACAGCCTTATTCCTCTGTTTTCTACTCTGTGTTGCCTGGAATTTAACGCCAAACAATATTTTTTTTTCTCTTAATTACAGAAGTTCTCTCATCCACAAAAGAAACAGCCTAAAGCTCCTAGTGCTTGGGGGATTTGTGAGCCCAAGGAAATAATTTAGGGAGAAGTAAAAGGAAGTTTTCAGGCAGTTTTTAAACTTAGAGTTTAGGGGCTTATCAATATCTTGCAATATTTATGCAAGTGGATTGGTTTATCTTTTGAATAGAAATTTTAAAAAAAAGTTAGTAACATGTATAAATAAGTCCCAACCCAATGGAAAAAAAAAATAAGAGGACTAAAGGCGTGTGTGTGTGTGTGTGTATGTGTATGTGTGTGTGTGTGTGTGTGTGTGTGTGTGTGTTTCTATCCTGCCTTTACAGCAACCAAGTAGCAGGAAAATGTTCCAGAAATTCTGTCTTGGGTTTTCTAATGAGTTACTTTCTGGTTGTAAGGTTGAGGCTGGAGGCAGGGGCTCAGACAAAGTAAGAGCTATTCATTACACAGTTTGCACTGAAGCCAGTGAAGTGGCTGCGTGCCTTGGGGAACCTGGGAGCGACTCCCTGTTTGCCTTAGAAACTAGGAAACCTATTCCCAATGTTTTATAAGAAAAGACAAAGTGTGAAGACTCCCAGGTGTGCAGCTTCCCAGCTGGGTCATTTTGAGCAACTAACTTAAGTGAATAGGTATTATTCTCAGTTTTACAGATAAGGAAACAAATGCCTGCCCTGTTCATCTCAAAGAGCGGTCCTTCTGACAGCCATAAGCTGTCCATTGAAGTACTTTCTATTGGTAGATATCTGTGGCCAAATGGTGTGCTGGCACTATGTTGGACACTTGGATAAGGAACCAGTATCCTAACCATATCTTATACATTCTGGCAGGAATGGAGGAATTGAGGAGAGTTTAAGGAATCATTGACCATGGTATGGCCAGGTTAAGAGATACCATCAAAGGATAGTGAAACACCCCAAGCAGGTAAGGGAAGTACCACCATCATCCCTAGGCTGGAAGGAGCAAGGGAAGGACACAGCTATAGGACTCTAGAGTTTTGCTCTAACAATATCCAAAGATAAAGCTGTGGAGTATCCGAACTCGTGATTGAGATATTTAGGGGGCATACATTTTGTTCTACTCCATTCTCACAATCTCCTAGGGCAGTGATTTTCAACCTTTTTCATCTCATGGCACATATAAATTAATTACTAATATTCCACTGACCTGACAAAAAAATAGATATAATTTTGATTGATTTACAAAATAATAATAATAGAAATAATTGCCTACATTTTTTCCTCTAAAGTAACTTCCTAAAAATCAGGTGCCTGTATTTGTATATAAAGATTTCGGGTACCAAAAATTCACCAATCATATGCAACCTTATTATGCAATGTGACCAAAGAAATGCAACTCTACCATGTGATCTACGTATTTACGGTTCAAGATAGGGCATTCACATGAGCGGGCTATTATTGCATTGACTGTTGTCATTTTTTTATTTGACAATCTAAGGGAAAAGAGGTCAGCACCTCTGACTAAATAATCAGGTATTTCATGTTTTAAAAATTCTTAGCCACACACTGGTTGAAAGTTGCCATCCTAGGCTAATGCATGTTGGTCGAGTCTAACCCAAAGCCAGAAAGCAAGCAAGTTAATTGAGGCAATCTGTAAAGTGCACTCTCCCATGCCAAGAGCAGGTGAAGAATGCTGGAGAGTGAGTGTGGAGAAGCAGCTGGAAAATGTCCAGCACTCTAACCACAATCCAAGTAAGCATTAAATCGATTCTGTTTGGGAAGGAGAAAGGGGGAGAGAAGCAGCAGGTTGGGTAACCACTGCGTGCCAAGGACTTTTCACGAATTATCTCATATAATCTTAAAATACCCCAACAAGAGACTGGTTATTACCTCCATTTAACAGGACATGGTAATGCGTCCTGGAGAGTTTAATAATTTGTCCATGATCACAAAGCCAGTAAGTGTGAGAATAATATAAAAAACCAAACTTGCTTGACTTCAACATAAGGAAACTCTTGTAAAGGGACTCGAACTTGTCCATAGATATGCATCTTAGGTTGTATGACGCTGTCTACTTCAACAGTGCAGGACATGACCATGTAATAGATGCAGACCCAGGGAGCTCGTCATATCCTGTCTAAACAAATATCTCCCTCATGACGCTTCACTCATATTCCAATATAACTCATAAACATGAGCCCAAGTGTGCTATTTTCAGCTGAGCCTCAAAACTGCTTTAATTCCAAGTGTCTGAGAGACATCACAGTTTTTTTTAATTTACACTGTCACAATATATTATAAAAGTGATGAGAGTCATACATACCAGTCTCTCCTGACTGAGAACATTGTAAACATTCTCCTAACGAACTAACCTAAGAGGACTCTGGTGTAGATCTGAACCCAATTTCTTTGAAAAATATTGCTGCCTTCTTTGAGAAATTAAATATCAGTTTCCTCGGATTATTAGAAGCTCCATGTCAAATTTCAAAGTTCCATGGATGGCTTTAATTCACAGTGACCTAAACTTCACAAGCCTTCATATAAGTATCATGGGAATAAAACTGCTTTATAATCCTTTCTACTGGAATTGGGCTCATAATAAAGATATACTGAGTATTTAAAATATGTATCCATAGCAGAGTTGACATATTGGTACCTCATCATAATTATAATTAGGTTTTGCTCTTGTTTTTGTTGCTATTTTTTGCTCATATGTTTATTTTCTCCTCAACAATGCCTCATGGTGATCCAAGTCTGAGTAATTGCAATATTTCTTTTTTCTTTTCTTTCTGTTTTTGTTTATAACTGTATAAGTACAATGTATTGAATTACATTATAATATAATCAAATCCTTAAACAAACAACTGTAATGAAAGATGTTATTATGTTACCATCGATGTTTTCAAATAAGCATGGATATTGAATTGAATGCTCCCTGAATGGGAGACTCTGATATAAAAGCCATGTCAAGGTCTGACAAAGTACATAGGGACTCACAGCTCTTCCCAGAGTCTGCCCATTGCCTGGCTGGGTTAGATTTCCCTGGGCACTCTTGAGCTTCGCCTGCTACTCCAGGATTCAGGGCCTTGAACTCTTGGCACACCTTTTACAAACAGATGACTTAATTATAGTGTATGAGTCCCCTACCCCAAAAATCAGAATAACAATTTCAGAAGGGACAAGAGTGTGGCTCCTCTTCAGTTTGAACTGAACATCTGTGGTGTCCCTGGGTTAGAAGTAAGGGTGAATTATCTTTTATCTGGACAGTTTTCTGTCATATGGGCCAGAGATATAACACACATCCATTCAGTAGGAATATACTAGTTAGTCGTGATAACTTTTCTTATGGGATTTAAACAATCTCAGGAGGGGCATCTTATGACATAGAGTTAAATAAAAATGCAGGACACAGAAAAATATATCATTATAAGATATCTGATTATTCTTTGACATGAAAAAAAGTGGAAATGACTGCAATATGTATTAGTATGGGATTAAGTTACTCATAGCACATTCATAAATGAACAATGATGCACCTATAAGAAGTAATGAGTTGGATACCACAAAGTCAGGAAATCAAGACAGATCAACTTAAGAAGCAGAAGCAAAAGAAAACAGGCTCACAAATAATGGGAGGACAAAGAAATATGCCCCACTCAAAGGGAAAGGAAGAATCCCCACAAAGAGAACTAAATGAAATAGAGGCAAGTAAACTATAAGATATTGAGTTCCAAACAACAGTTCTAAGAAAGCTCAATGAGCTCAGTGAGCTCAAGAGAGAATTACCAAAAACTACAGGGAAACTACGAGGGACTTACTGCAAACTATATCAGCATGAAAAAGGACATAGAAACTATCAATAAGAGACAAGAGGAAATGAATACAATTTCAGAATTGAAGAACACAGTAGAAGGAATCCAAAGCAGGCTAGATGAAGCTGAGGACCGAATCAGTGAGCTGGAGAACAAAGTAGAAAAAAGCTCCCAGAAAGAGCAAGAAAATGAAAAAAGACTCAAAAAGAATGAAGAGGCATTTAGAGAAATGCAGGACAACCTGAAATGTAATAATATTCTTATAATAGGGATACCAGAAGGATAAGAGGATGAGGAAGAGATATGAAAAAGTAATGATGGAAAACTTCCCTAATTGGGGGAGAGAAAGTCACACAAGTCCAGGAAGCACAGAGGGTCCCATTCAAGAGGAACCCACTGAGACCCACTCCAAGACACATCATCATTAAAATGGCAAATATCAAAGACAGCAGAGAATCCTAAAACAAGCAAGAGAGAAAGAGGTAGCAACATATAATGGAGACCTGGTACAGCTAGCAGCTGACTTCTCAACAGAAACACTGCAAGCCAGAAAGGAATGGCAAGAAATATTCCAAGTCATGAAAAGCAAAGGCCTGCAAGCAAGACTGCTCTACCCAGCAAAGCTCTCAATTAAAATGGAAGGCAAAATAAGGAGTTTCCCAGACAAAAGAAGGCTAAAAGAATACACCTCCACCAAACCAGCACTGCAAGACATGCTAAAGGGACCGCTTGAAGATGAAGAAAAAGTTTCTATGAATACCCAGTTCCTTTCAGAGTTGCCAATACTTGATATTACCAATATTTTTAATACTCATTAATCTGATTGTGACAATGATATTTTAATTGTTCATTTACTATTTGTTGAAACTAAACCTGTTTTAGTATATTTCTTGCCTATTTCTATTTTTTTTTTAAGAAAAAAGCTTTAAATTACCTTTTGGTATTATTTACCCATTTATTGATTAAAGGTTTGTAGAACTTTTTCCCCTAAAAAAAAAAACCCCAAAAAACAAGAAACAGAAAACCTATTAACCATGTTTTAGATGTGTTGCAAATACTTTTCTATTCTACTCCTTGTCCTTTAACTTTTTTTATATGTACATTACTATATAGTTAAATGTTTAATATAGTCATAGTGTCAATATTTACTTTATAGCTTCTGGGGTTGAATATTTTACTTCAGGTCATGAAAAATATTAGTTCTGTTTTCTCCTCAAACTCCTTAGATTCTACATGTTGATTTTTTAATTCACCTGAATATTTCTTGTGAAATAGGGCTCTATATTTGTTTTATTTCAATTAATAGTGGTCCATTCTCCTTGTTTGGAGAATAAGCCTTATTTTACCCATTGATTTGAAATATCAACTTAATCATATATTATATTGTTAGACGGATATATATGTTCGTCTCTAGAATGTTCATTATATTTCATTGATCTACTTGATTATTTCTGTACTGGTGTCATGTTGGTTTAATTGCTGAGACTTTTTAATGGTTTTAAATTTTTTTTAATATTTTATAATTAACTTTGACATTTAAAAAATAAATAAAATCAATATACATTTAAGAAAGAAAGAGAGAGAGAGAGATAGAACCATTCCTTTTTGTGACAACATGGATAGAAGTGGAGAGTACTAAGCTAAGTGACATAAACCAATTGATGAAAGACAATTACCATATGATCTCACCTATAAATGGACTCTATTCAACAAAATAAACTAATGAACAAAATAAACCACAGGCACGGAAACATGGAACAGGCTGAATGTGACCAGAGGGGAGGAGGAAAGAGGACTATGGTGGAAAGGAGGGGGAGGGACTAGACAAAGAGCACGTATGAATGACCCATGGACATGGACAATAGAGTGGGGATTTATTGTGGGAGTGGAGGATGGAGGTGGGATGGGTGGAGGGGGTAAAGGGGGGAAAAATTGAAACAACTGTAATAGAATTAACATGATTTATAAATAAAAGATAATAATAAAAAAATCACACTTTGGAAAAAAAAAGAAGTAATGAGTTGGGCCTCTAAGTACTAAAAAATATATATATATATTAAAGATATCCATTGTGTTAATGAAGTCCCAGAACAATGCCTATATCATGATCATATTTTTGGTGAAATGTTTATATCCACATATGCACATTTATATGCATGTACAAGTAATGGCCTTAGGATTATATACATATGTTAGTAATATTTACCTATGGAAAAAAGTATAAGGACAAGGAGAGAACTAAATATGGATTTTCGAAATAAGTTCAGGATCTCTGAAAATTTCAAATCTTTAACAAGAAAATTAAATTACTAGTACAACACACAGAAAGGCAGATAGATAAAATCCCTGAGACTATATCAGAAGAAAAAGCACTGACATTTTAGCACTGATGATTTTATGTTATTTTATATGATTTTATATTTTGCCCTATTTCGTCTTTTCTGTATCTTTCTATTTTTGTTAAACACTTATTTATCTTACAATAGAAAAGATATAACTAAGCAGTTAAAATATAAATGTAATTGAACAGTACCTTAGGATTTAGATACCGGCCTGCGTTAATTCTGATTGGTGTTTTATTAATCCAAATTGATTCTAATAATGCATTTACTTGCATCTCTAATGTATGTGTGAGCTTCAGAGCCAATTTATCTTTGACCTCAGAGCCTTCAAGCTATTTGTGTGTTTACTGGTCTTCTAGGGGAATTAGAGTCTGTGATAAATTGTAGGATTCTTTCACTTCCAGATTTTTCTGGGTAGATGAGGCTGTGTAATGATTTATTCTTGAATTTGGTAGGCAAGAGTGCACAACTCAGTTTACTATTGAAGGTATATTTTTGCAAGTTTAAAAAAATATAGAATGGATTTTTTTTTACTGCTGTCTTGAATTACAATCTTTCTTACTGTTGACATCATAAATGCACATCAAAAAAAAAATCCCAGAACATTATCTGAGCGGGTTCATGTATGAACATGTACATGTGTATGTGTGTGATTTACATATTTATTTTTCAATGAACTCTGCTTGAAAGTCATTCTCCCATTTTTTTCCCCATCAGCAATTATAAAAACTGCCCTTCCGAACATGGACAGAGAAGCCAAGGAGGAGTATGTGGTCGTTATCCAAGCCAAAGATATGGGTGGACACTCCGGTGGCCTGTCGGGGACCACAACACTGACAGTGACCCTTACTGATGTTAATGACAACCCTCCAAAATTTTCCCAGAGTAAGTGAATTTCCTGCACAGGGTGAGAACCTAAGTATGATGTTTTCATTTGGTTTCATATTCTAATTTTCAGCAACATCCACAAAGCTGGTTGCAATCATTGAATACTTATATGCAAGGTATGGGAATTCATATATGTACACGAAACAACCAACTCTGTCATTTGGTACTAAATGCATCCTCATTTTACAGATTTGAAAGAAGTTGAAAACAATTTCCAAAAATCGAGCATGTAGTTAAGTAGCAGAGCTGAGAATTAGAACCAGCATGTATAACTCCAAGGTGGGCGCTTATTTCTCAATTCGTGCTACCTTCCATTAACCCAGTTTGAGAGAATGATTAAAACAAAGCTCAGATGTTGTTCTATCAATAGTCTCGTTTGTTGTATAAAAGAAACTAGATCTCTAGCATCTGAGGTGGAAAAGGTGGATATGTAATGCATTTGCTGCAAAAATATACGTCTTCCCTCAACTGTGAGGGCAACAGTCATTGTGGACTGTAGCCTTCCCTGCTAAAGACATGCTCTGCCTCAGAAACCCTCAGCAGCATCCCAGGCAGCCGCCACCAATGAATCAGGAAGATGGGAACTATTTGCCATCTTTCTTGCACTCTCACAGAAACCTTTCCTTTTGAGTATTTTTTGAAGTAATCTGCCACAGAGAGATGATTTGGAAGGTCTTTCCAGCAAGGGGACTCTTGACTTGCCCTATGAATGAGGACTAGGAATGAGCTGAGACGAGGGGAATGCATGAGGCTGGGGGATGGGCATTCCACTGAGAAGAGAAGGGTGTCCGCAGGGCCCTGAAGGAGAGTGGCAGAGTGGACGGAATGTCACTGCCGTGGAAGCACACAGGCTGGAGGGTTAGGTGAAGGGGGATTTAACCATTTTAAGGACCATGACCTTTATGTGGGTGCCACTGGGAAGCATTAAAAGATCTTAAGTTGTAGCTTGCGTAATAGGATTTGATTCCAGGGAAATCAGATCAAATGAAATCTGGCCTTTTCCCAGTGTCTTCTCCACATTGCAGCCAGGTAGGGGCGATTGCAATCATTCATGTCAAAGGTGAGGCAGCCCTGCCAGGCCAGGGTGGCTACAGTGGGAACAGGGAAGCGGGAGTCGTTGTGATGGATATTTGAGAGGTAATGATAACAAAAACCTAAGGCTAAATGGCATCTTTAGTTGAGGAGGTGAGTTATGTTTTTGACGTGAACGATTATTCAATGCATGATGATGCTATTGGCTGGGATAGGAAATACCATAGGAGAACTAGTTTTTGAAAAGAGAGAGAAGAGAGGACTGAGAGGAAGAGAGGGAGAGAAGGAGGGAGAGAGACAGAAGCGGAACTTGAAAATGATACCGTTGAGGTACCTTTGAGAAGTTATCTTCAGAAACGCCAAGGTAGAAAGAATAGAAAGGATGCATTTTCATTGAGAAATTTCACCTCGGGCCATTCATGAATCAGACAACAATGCAACCTTCTTTAACAAAATTATTAGAATGGAGAATGCCATTTCTCTTATCCTTCCCCCAATCTCTTATTTCCTTTTTAGTTGCCATTATAGTTAATGCTCTAATATGCAATTCTTCTTTCGCAGAAGAATGATTGTTTCAATTCAGCAGTGGCAGATGAGTTTCAGAAGCATTCCCTTTCTTGGCAGTAATAACTATTAACTGTGATCACACTGATAGAGATGATGCGAGTGAGCAGAATAGAAATGGATAAAATAATGCTCCATTTACTTGGTTTCCCAAGGCTCTCTGAATCAGGACTGGCAGCAAGTTGAGGTCCCTTGCTGTCTTATTTACTTGATAAGCATACCTGAATGAATCATCTCACACCTTACCTGGAATATAAAGTTTGAAGGAAACAGAATCATTACCCCAATTATGGGAGAACTGGGAGACTTGTGCTCAACATGATGATTTTCAGCGCCTACCTTATGGCAAAATATTTGGAGAAAACATTTTGTTCCCTAGTCCCATTATTTCATGATTCTAAGGGACATTTTTATGTCATCATTGAATAAAAGTGTGTTAGTGCTAGAAGAAAACCTTACCTATCATCTGAACTAATCTTGTTACAGTGGATAAAATGAGCCTTAGTTTATCCAAGGGACCCAGTGATTGAGTTCAAACTATAATTAGGTAATGTTCTCCAGATTTAATTTTTCCTTTTGGGTTTATAGTTCATTGAATGGTTATTTTCCCCTTGTTTTTGTTGCAATGGGAGTAAAACTTCCTGGTTGTCTGGGTCTGGATTCCCCAGAAACAGGCACTGCGTTACGAATTTGATTATAAGCAGTTTGTCTTGGAGAGGATGCCAAGACATGCCTGCAGGGAAGTGAGGATGTGTGTGAGAGAAAGACAGAGAACCTATCGTTGTGTTGTCAAGCACACGGCCACTGTGGGAGACTGCAGCTTTATCCCATTGGGGAAACTCTGGAACCCTGTAAGTATAGAAGCAAAAAAAAAAAAAAAAAAAAAAAAAAAAAAAAGCAATGTTATCCTGCCAGAGAAAGGAGGAGCCTGGGATATTATATACTGATTCATGTGAGTTTTTGAAGGTCTGCTTCTGTGAGGCATTAATTCCCTGGCAGTTCTGGGCTGACAGGCAGGGACCAAAGTGAGTTCTGAAGGCCAGAGAAAACCCTCAGGCAAAGCCATGCAGGAGTTGGCAGCGAGGTGCAGAGCAGGCCCCACTGAAGTGGTAATAGCCAGGGGTTACAGCTCCCACAGCTTCCCCTCCACCAATGACAGTGAGTAGCGCTGAGACAACAACTAACTAACATGATTCAAATAAAAATGTCACTAATTAGAAGTGTTTTATTGCCCCCGTAGGAGAAGGATCATGCGCTGTAATTGTATTTTGCCTAGAGAATTTGGAAGGTAGGATTTCTGGTGTTCAGAGAAATGAGGAAGGACTTTAGTAACAAGAGGAGTGTTTCATGTGTCTGAACAGCTTGCTGCAGGGCAGAGCAGAAGTTTAGTAATTGGATTTTATCAAAAATGGTCTACGAGTCTGTAAATATAAAGGTAACTTCAAAACTGATTTTCAGTGTGTTGCACATTGCATCTTTCTGTGCAGAAATTAGCTTACTATTTTATGTTGAGCAACAATGACTATCCCCATGGGCAGCCAATGTGATTTTACAGTAAATTGGAAAGAACATTCACATAGCTTCACTCATATCTTGATATAACTCAGCTCCAACTACATACTTGGTAAACATGTGGTGGAATAAGTGCCATCTCTCAGAAGAGACTCGAAGAAAGATCACTACTTCTTCTGTGAACTCTTTGTCTCTGACTCACTTAAAACATTGTGCATTTCTTGGCAAAAGGATTTTTTTTTGTGTCTTTCCACATTTTATTGGTGGCATTTACAGGAGTGCCCAGAACAAAGGAAGTGCCCGATAAATTCGTTCGCTGAATGAATGAATGGATGAATAGAATCCAAGCAATGCTCAGTGTTTCTCCTCTTTCCTAAGGTCTGTATCACTTCTCAGTACCTGAAGATGTGGTTCTTGGCACTGCAATAGGCCGGGTGAAGGCCAACGATCAGGACATCGGTGAAAATGCACAGTCATCATATGACATCATCGATGGAGACGGCACAGCACTCTTTGAAATCACCTCTGACGCCCAGGCCCAGGATGGCATTATCAGACTAAGAAAGGTCAGCTGAAGAAGATTTGTTCCCATTCAAAACACCTTTCTGAACCTTAAAGTTTTAAAGTTTGGGGGAGTTGGGAAGACTTCCTGACATAATCTTAGAGCTGACAGAGGTGTCATTTGTTTAGTTGTGAAAAAGTAGAGTTTACTTGATACCTCAAACACCTTGGACCCACTTTAATTTGTATTTATTGATCTTAGAGAGAGAGGGGAAGGGAAGGGAAGAAAGACAGAGAAACATTGATTCGTTATTCTACCCATTTATGCATTTATTGGTTGATTCTCTTACGTGCCCCGACCAGAGCTCAAACATACAACCTCAGTGTATCAGGCCAATGTTCTAACCAACTGAGCTACCGGGCCAGGGGCCCCCTTGGCCCTAATTTACATATCAGCTAAAGCTCTGGTAGTCACTATAGTGGTGCTAGCCTCCCATCTCACCTATTATTTCCCTCCATCTGTGACACACTGCTTTCTCCTAAGCTCTGGGAATTTGTAGGGAATTCAGAACTTGAAAGGCAGCCCTCAATCAGTGAGGTATATGAATTGGTGGGCAATTCTTATTCTTTTAAGAAATTATTTTTAGACATATTGTCTATGGTTCCAAAGAAGAATTCTGGAGGGAAGCAGCCTCAGTTGCCCACAGAGGTGGCAAGTTCAGTGGCTTTTAATGCTTCTCTCTATTCACTCCCCCCATGTCTGCCCTCAAGCTTCCTGGGATAGTTCCACAAAGCACACTGAAGTCTTGCTTGCAGCCTCTGCTTTCAGGGAAACTCAAAAACAGAAGTAGCGTCAGCTCAGGTACTCTGGCTAGTTTTGGACACTGGGAGAACAGGGCCAGTCCTGCTGCCATTGGCTACTCCTCCATGCATCAGATGCCCAAGCATTATGTTAAATGAAGCTCACCTTTGCCTCGCTCCTGGGTGTGGGGCTTCCACAGGAGAAAGGAACATCTCCATAAATAATGTACAACAGATGCATACAATTTGTGACTGCTTTTGCCAGCAACTATTTCTTCTTGTAGTTGTGAAAAATTCTGCACAATATTTTCCATATTTATTTTTCCTCATGACATCGGCATTCATAAAAATGTTTAGAATGCAGTTTGTTATTTTTATAGACATGGGCTTTTGCAAGGAAAGACACTCTTTTACTCTCATCATGAGTATTTTGTGTAATACTGTTCTTCATATTTCTGTCATGAAATAGTACAAATTAATTTTAAATAATGTTGCTTGTTCATGTACAAGAAGATAGATGGTGGACCACACTCCTGGGAGCCCATAATCATAATTCTTCCTTCTGTCCTGATCAGCGTCACATTGACATGGCTCCAAATTTACTCTGCAATTCTCTGTCATGTTGCATAGAAACCTACTTTCTGATGATCGTGCTCTTAAAATCCCCCAGAGAAGAGATATTGGCAATGGAAACCTGAGGTTTTCTGGATTTACTTTTGTATACAAAATAAATTTTAAGACCAATTTTGAGGGGGGAAAAATGGCTGCATTTTATTTACCACTCTCTGCTGAGCAACAGTACTTTTCTACTTGGCTTGAGTTTAGAATTAAGCATTGCGAAGTATTTAAAAACTCATGTTTGAAATAGAGTACAGTATATTTATACTTGAGTCAATTATTGAATAACCCAAAGCCACATTTCCCCTGGCTAATGATTCCTAATGTCATTTTTATTGTTATTATGAACTGCTATCCTTTGTTACCATAAGGTGCCTTTATAAACTGAAGCAATTAACCATTGACTGTATTTTTGTTCCCTATTATTCATAAAATAAGAAGCATATACTGAACCTCTTAACACCAATAAACACACGTATTTTAGTCTAGAGAACACTGTGCAGGGAGTCGTTTCCACAATTCGTGGGTCCTCTTTTTTGTCTGATAAAATCCTAAAAACACCATGATGTTTTGGGGGTACATTGTCACTATGTTGAGAGCTAAGAATTAGGCAGAACAGAATCTGCACTTACCAGTGTTTCCAAAGAATTTGAAATTGCCAAAGTGTTACAGCGGGGATGGTTGGCACAATGCTGATGTTGAGTCATCCATCCGCTGGTACATGTACCTCATAATTTCAGAATAGACAGGGAAGTGCATACCTGCTTCATTTACTAGAAAATATTTCAAACAAAGTCAAGTCCCACTAGAACTGAATTTAATAAAAACCACTACAAAATTTTGAAATAACACATATATAAAGCTAACACAGGAGTTCTGAACGAGTTCACAGATGCTGGCTTGTATTCCAGCTTCTTTTTTAAAGAAAAATCTGCATTGCTGATTTAAAGTTCTGTTTCTTAGAGGAGACTGTAATGGAAACCTAAATTGTGCCTTTGAACCTTGACAGATGTACTTTCTTGAAATCTGAGGCAATGTGAGTTGCCGAGAACGGGACTAGAGGGGTTCTGAGGCAGATGGGCTTCTGGTTATTTAAGGGGATTATGTTCTTTTGCCCAGCGATATTTACCTAGGTCATTAGAGGAGGTCTCTGGGGCTTTTAAGGAATGAGTGGTTAATATGTCAGAAATATTGTCGGGAATAGTGCAATGAGGTAATTTCAAATTGCTTTCAGTGGTTGGTGAGACCTAGGTATCTATATATACCGCTCTCATCCTGTCTTCTAAATATATACACAAGTACATATGTGTCTGCATACATATTTATTTATATGCCCACCTGCTTCTTAGCACGGAACTCATAATAGAGCCCTTCTATGAATACCCCCCCAAATAATAAACCTCATTTTTGCCACACGATCAATAGAGCAGCAATGCTTTGGAAGTGAAATAAGAAAACACTCTATGTTGAGATTAGTGCTAAATTATGCTTTATAATGTCTCCTTGGACTAAACAATGATTATTTCTAGTTCTTCCCGTTTCACACGCTGTTGCAGAAATGATAAAATATTCTTCCCAGATAGAGATTGTGTTTGATGCTGCCTTATCTCTCACCAGCAGCGGCTCAATTAACTGGCTGATTCGTATGCAGGTCGTGCTATCACTAGTAAAATTTTATTATGAATCTGAAGTGAAATTTTGATGGCACAATTCATGACTGTGAATATTTTGTGAATTCCAAGTGAAATGAGCAAAACAAAACACAACAATAGGAGATTAGATTCACCGAGCTTGTATAATAAACAGATATCAATAAATGCCTGTAAAATTTACAGGTGGAATCCAGGGGAATGGAGAGGGATCCCATTAAGGCTCACAAATGGGCTTAAATGCACATAACTATCATCCATCAGCATTACACTCATTTGTACTCGCTGCTGTGGTCATTAGTGAGAAACATTTGTCTTTGTCATTTCTTTTTTTTTTTTAAATGGAGAAAAAGTTTATTACAAAAGTTCACACTTATAAAATACTGCATTTTTGCAACCCAGTACTTTGACTTGTTATTTCTACATTGTTGGGCAAATGATTCTTATGGTAGAGATAACAGACAACAGAATAACAGTATTCGTGTTCACTCATTTGCTTTTCAATGCCATTATTTCCAGGTTAACTGTTTAGTTCCTTTTCAAGTCTGCTTGTTTCTTACCGTCCTGCTTCATATGGTTTAAGCTTTTCCAGTTCTTTGGTTGTAGAGTCTATGTTCTTGTGTTGACTCTTCTCCTACTGTTGGTTTGTGCTCATGTGTGGCTTGTCATGTTTTTGCATTAAGCTACGTGAGTTTTTGGTGAAACATCAATGTTATGGATGAGGCCATCCCTACAGACACAAAATAAGGAGTAGATACCTGAATGGCACAGACACTTAAGCTGTGATGAACGCTGTGCTGAAGCTCTGCACATCCCTTTTTCTGTAGATGAAATTGTCCACATGCCTGTTGATTCTTTTAAAAGTATGCTAAGCAGGCACTACCTAACAGATTTACAAGTGTCACTCATCCATGGTCTTAGACAAAGAGGAAAAAATAAACTTGCCACTCAGAACTGTCGTAAGTGCAAACTGCACATAATTTTGAATCTAGAAGGTGATATATGTAACTTGCAAGCAAAGAAGGAAACCCCCAAGAGCAAGTGAGCCCGGTATAACAAAGCTTTTAACATAATGAAACAGAAACTGCAGGACTTTTATCATGTTATTTTTAGTAGGTTAAGAGATGATGAAGGTAGGCCAGTTGATCCAAATGAATATGCTCTTCAGTGCAGCCACGACGGAAGTGTTTTGTTTATACCCAAGGAATGGGGACCGCAGGCCACAAAAAGGACACTCGAAAGGGAAGGAAAAAAAGTGAGGGAACAAAGTAAAAATGGACTGATTCCATTAATATGTATAATGTAATAATCTGCAGATGATACACAGATCACAAACCACTGAAACTGCTTCAAGGTTTATCTCAAGTGTTATATATCTTTTAAGTACTGTTCCTTGAATCACTCAGTTATTGCTGTATTTTGAAGCTTATACGGACAGGTTTGGGACTTCAAGACCAGGCTTGTGGAAAATCTGGGAAAGCCGCCCCGTCCCCTGAAGTCCTCCTGCATTACGTGCACAATTCCTAAGTATGTACAGAGAGTAGCGCGCCGTGAGAACCCGCTGTGACTATCCAGTCACTTTGCTAGCCATTTTTGTTTAGTAAGATGGTCATTTCGAAAATAACAAACACTGCATGTAATTATTTTTAAATGTCTTTGTCATTTCCTAACAGCCTCTGGACTTTGAGACCAAAAAATCCTACACACTGAAGGTGGAGGCAGCCAATATTCACGTTGACCCACGTTTCAGCGGCAGGGGGCCCTTTAAAGATACAGCAACTGTTAAAATTGTCGTTGAGGATGCAGATGAGCCTCCTGTCTTCTCTTCACCGACTTATCTCCTCGAAGTTCATGAAAATGCTGCTCTAAACTCTGTGATTGGGCAAGTGACTGCTCGTGACCCTGATATCACTTCCAGCCCTATAAGGTATCTTTCTTACTGGCTACCTCAGATGACAAGCAAGGCAGTATAGAGTGCAATTATGTGTGCATCCTATGTGGCTGCCTTTGGGGCTGACCTCACGTGATCAAAGAATTTTGGTCAACACATACTGTATGTGTATATGTGTGTGTGAATGTGGGTGCACACACATGTGCGCACACATCAACTCAGAGCTACATACAATGCCCCAAGCCATGGGTATCAAGATGAATAAAGCTATTGCAGCTTTCAGAAAGCTCAATGAGAATGCAAAATTGCATGTGTTTTGCAATCCATTTGGGTGGATCTTTTATATTATTTTGTTCTTGCTGGTTTTTGCATTTTGGTTTTTTTTCCCCTAGCACTATGAGAGTATTGCTGGTTTTTCTTCTTTCTGTTTTGACAGTTATAGTGAATTATACATAAGAATTTAGTCATGATACCACTGCCTCAACATATTAGAGGTCCCTATTTTATTTCTATATTTGGTGTTGGGCTTTGAAATTATCTTCTTATCACTTCATGGGCATTTCTGGTTGGAAGCGTATCTAGATTGGCAACTATTAGACAAAATCTTTCTCTGCCATTTTCAAAAATACCTTTTGTTTATACTTTATCTGCTCAGAATTTTTTCCCAAGATGAGAAATGATCCTTTATTAAAGTTTTTCTGCCTTTTTTAGAAATGAGACTCAAATCTATTTTTTTTTTCTATTGAACTGCATGCAACTTTTCTCTTTTGCCAGTCACCCAAATGACAGTACAGTGCTCAAGCTAGATAGCTTTTGTTCCCAAAAGAACTTTGCAAATCTATAACTTGTACACTGGTCTCCAAGGGTGAAGTGTTGGCTAGTGATGTGTTTGAGTGTGTATTTCAAATATTGTCTTAGAAATGTTTGTTGAAAGGAAAGAGAGAGAAAACCTAATGAAGGAACACGGTTTTAGAGAATTGTCCAGTTACTCTAAAAGTTTGATGTCAGCTCATACCCCACTCATTCACTTGGGTCATGGGGATACAAGGCTAAAATCCTTCTAATTACTTTAGTGAGGGAAACTCTACACAAATAAATGTTCTGCAGATTTTATTTACTTACTTCTTCCCTCCTGTATTGCATTCTCATCTCTCACAAGAGGTGCTGAAATGACGAGGCTGGCAGTGAAACCCTGTGGTAGTCAGTGCCCCAGATAATTTGAAATTGGGCAAAAAGTAATTTTTTTCAGATCCAGAAAAGAAATTTTAACACAAAACATTTCTAAATTCAGGATAATAAAGATTGTATCCAATAAGGATACAAAAAATGCTTCTTTCAAAAGAGCCCAAACTCTAAGAAAGTAAAATCCCACCTGGGCATTTAAGGAATGGTCAGTTGTCCATTCTCCTTTCTTAAGGAATTCAACAAGCTATAAACACCCAAAATTCGCTGCATTGGGCTAAGAGAATTCTATGTCTCAAAGGGTCAACTGTTGAATGCAAGGGAAAGAAGTATCCGGAAAAATAAATTGACATGGGCCTCCATTTTATGACAAAAATAGTGAAGTTGTAAAATGGCTTTATCTTGAAATTATGTTATAAATTAGAGGCAATGACATTTTTTGAATGAATGAATCTGCCCCATTTTCATGTTACTCCACTTCCTCTGAAAAAAACACAGAAAGGAGCAATGGCCACTTCTGCAGATAACCAAGCGCAAGTGCAGAAAGACGAGGATAAGCAAGATGGGTCTATTTGAGAGACCTGTCGCCGAGGCTGTTTTGGCACTTGATTTGACAAGATTTCTGCTCTTGTTAGCGAGGAACGCAGGGGGCTCCAGAGCGTGCCAAGCCAAGGGTCCTTCGGGAAAGTGGGGAGATCAGATATCAGGGCAATCACGAGAACACTCCAAACATGAAACCCGTAGTCCCAGCAGGAACGGACTTCCTGCACAGAGACATGTCCTCAATCAACTCACAGTGAGGGTTGAGGGGCTTTTTATACCATTGTGCCAGACAGCTCAAACGGGCAGAACTGGGTAAAAATCCAGGGTCATCGTCTCCCCATACGTTTTGAATCCATCCATTCACTGGTGTTAAAATGGACATTCACTGATAACAATTCTAAGTCACAAAGAATTGGGTGATGATTATCATTGTAGTTGATTGTTATTATTATGGTGTTGTTATTTTTATAATTGTCAACTGGTATGAAAGGCAGGTGTAGAGGAAGCATGGAGCCGCTTAGTAACAGTTGTCCAACTTCAGAGCATTTTGTTTGGGAGCAAATTAAAGGGGACTCGGGGCTGTGCTACCAGAAAGAGCTAAACAGATAAAGTGCTATTGGATGACACAGACATATCTATGCTTTGACAGATGTCAGGCATGGGGCTAGTTCCTTGACCTCTATGGTCCCTCGCAAAGAAGGGGGTGGATACTGTTTCAAAGCTTTCACAAGGCGAGCTGCACGCACACCGCTCTCACTGCAGGTGGACTGGCTCCAGGAGATATAAATGTAAGAATCGCCAACTGCATTTTTCAGCATCTGTTCTGCATTTTTGTAGTTGCCCCTCCCCCAAATAAGTTACAGGGAGCAGCTTTTTTTCTGTCCTACACAAGTGGTTGATTTGAGTAGAAAATTAAATTTCCTGACTCGCCAGAGCAGTGCGTCTGAGACTATCCTTATGAGACTCGCAGACAGATTGAGAGCCATTTAACCTTTTTAATCAGTAGTAGAGGACACGGATATTCAGGGAGTTACTGAGTCACAAAGAGCAAATCGTTATGGTCTCTTTAGGAATGTTGTATTTTACATCTGCGACAAGAATGTATCCATCTTTTGGTGGGATATTTACTTGACTCTCCAGCAAGAAACAGGCATTTGCTGTGTCACATTCCATGTTAAAACATGCGTCATTTATTGCGTGGTTGACTTACCATACTAAGACTCAATGACTTTTTACGGCATGTTGTCAAGCAGGAAATATTATGTAGTTTAAAATTCTTACACTTATGCCTATTCTATATCTGTATCTGCATCTAAGTCTCTTCGACTCCCTTCCAGGAGAAAATAGAGGCAAATTCATGCTTGTACTCTCTCCTTTCTAGGAACAGTAATTAAGCATTTACTGTTTTCTTCAATACTATATATCTTGTGTTAATATAGAATAAATTTGTGTAAATTATTCAAAAGATGACATATTTTGAACTGAGACTAAGGTTTAAACCCTGTCACTGGTACTTCCCCGACAGGTAGCCTACGGAATTTTTTGAGACTTAGTTTCCTCATCTGTATTTTGGGATAATATCATCTCCCTTCTAGGTTACTGAGGTAATTGCATTAAGTCATTAAATAAAATAGATGGTAACTGTTAGCATTGCCAGTTCATAAAAACACCATCAATGTATCGTAAATGCAAATTGAAAACCTAGTACTTATTTTAGGAGAGGTTGTTCTATTAGAGGTTGCTAAATGGATATGGAATTTCCTGTTTATTTTTTTCTTTAATCATTATAAGCTAAATGCTCTAACCTCATTTAATCAAATTCGGCCCTGCTACTACTGTACATAATTGTCACTAGTGAGTGCTTATCAATATATGGCCAGGAGATGCTCAATATACCCACTTTCTTCCCTAACAGCTCTGTGAGATGATATGCACAATATACTACACATAATCCTCATTTTACGTGATGAAGAAACTGAGGGTACAGACTCACTTGCCCAGCTCCATGCAAACAGTCCAGCGTGAATGCATTCCTGTGACGTGTCCCTGAGTTTTTCTAACACCACGACGCCTGTCCTCAGTGCGTGTGCCCCACTCCCTTCCTTCCCCTGTGGTCTCTGTGGCTCCAACTGTGTCTCTGCAGGTTGATAGGTCTTAGCAGGGCCGATTTTAATTGAAGTAATAAATTATTCACTCTCTAAATGGGCTCATTCTGTCCCAGATGCATTGCTAGAAGGGAGGAATATACGCCGGTGTCTGGAATGAACCAGAGAATGGGGAGCAGGGTGCCTCGCTGCTCCGTCTAGCCCCTTTGCATGCTTTGTTACTGGCTATGAACTATATTGTGAATAGGAAAGTAAAGGGAGAAACAATGGTATTGTTATTTAATGTATCGGATGTAAGTTTCTATTATGCATTATTTCATTTAATTCTCACAAAAGACATTCTGATATGATTCCAGTTTAATAATGAAGGAGCAAGCTGAGAGTCTGAAAGGATAAGTGTCCTGTGCATGGTGATATAGCAGGGGGTGCGGGGCCAGGGTTTGAAGCCAGATCTCTTCTTGCCCCCGACCGCTAAGTCGGTGCGCGCCTTCCTCAGTTCTGGCTTCTTGCATGAGAAATAACAGGATGACAGCTACTGTTTACTGAGTCCATACTTTGTGACAGACACTCGGAAATGGTGTTCCATGCAGGAAATTATTTATATTAAAGGTAAAAACTAGCACAAAGTAGGTATTGAATATAAGTCAATGTTTCCATATAAACCTGCTATGGTTCATTTTTTCCCCTCTCAACGCCTTTATTTCAAGTGTGTATTTGGGGTTGTCATGGCATTGAGATGGCATGTGGCCGCTTTTTAGATAGTTGCTTCCTCTTTCTCTCAGCGCATTCCCCTTGAGCAAGACGACATGCGCTGCTTAAGTTAAAAGTGGCAACGACAGCCTCTCAGCAGGCAGAGGAGGCTGACACAGGATCTTGGTAGCCACAGAGCTCTGCTGTCCTCATTCCTCTCTTGAATTTAAGTGCCCACTCAACACAAGAGCACAGCTTTTTCCTCCCCCTCCTTCCATTCTGGCAGTTTTATGATTCACCTCAATTACCAGGCTTGCAGTTAATGAGCTCTCTTCCTGAAAACACTCCTTAAAGTCCTGATATCCAATGATGCCAAAGGGGAAATATTTTATGCTGTAGAAACCTGGGATTAATTTGGAGGGGAGACTGTGTATTGATTGATCCTCAATTCTACATTAACTCCCATTTTTAGTAAAGACCTGGTTGGGTGTGTTTTTATTTTTTTTTAATTGTGATAAGAACACTTACAAATCAGTCATGAGGGCAGATACTGTGCTAAGTGAACAATACAGTATTGTTACCTACAGGACAGTGTTGCACAGCGCAGCTCCAGCACACACTCATCCTATATCGCTGGTGCTCCATATCCATCCATTGGCAACTGCCCATTCCCCCTCCCCCCACCCCTGGCAGCTTCCATTCTGTTCTTCTGTAACTGACTATTTTATATGCTTCTGCTAAGTGAAATCATGTGGTATTTGTCTCTCTGTGGCTGGCTTATTTTACTTACCATAATGTCTTCCAGGTTCATCTATGATGTCACATAGTAAAGAATTTTTTTTTTCTTTTTAAGGCTGAATAATATTGTTTCTTATATATAGCACATTTTCTTTATCCATTCACGTCGATGGACATTTAGGTTCTTCCTACATCTTGACTATTGTAAATAGCTCTGTAATTAACATGGGAACACTAATATTTCTTTGAGATCCTGATTTTAATCTTTTTGGGTAAATACTCAAGAGTGAGATTGCTAGATCATATGTGAGCTCTAGTTTTAATGTTTTAAGGAACTTATGTACATTTTTCCTATAGTACCTGCACTACTATGCATTCCTTCCAGTAGTGCACAGAGGTCTAGTAAAAGGACCATATCTTTTTAGGACAATTAAAAATGTTTCCCAATTCAAAAGCAACAACTCTCCCAAGTCATTGTTTCAAAAAACTCACTATACCTGCCAATTCTACTACCAGTAATTAATTACATAATTATTTAATATATTAATTTAGTCACATAGTCATCTTTTCATTCATTCACTACATATGTGGGTATATATAAAATACATATATATATATATATATATATATATATATATAACATTTTTCACTTATTTATTTAGTGGTATAAGTAGCATCAGTAATTCCTACTTTTTCCCAGGGGATTTCTATAAAGACAGAGCCTCTGCCTTCTTGGACCCCATTCTCTTGTATGGAGGCGGGCTGACCCAAGGAGCCATGTAAAACCCAAGCCCTTACCATTTGTCGAGCTGGCCTTTAATACATGCCATCTGAAAATGCTAAATAAAATGAGATTACAGAGCTTTAGGGTCACATGGAGGAAGAAATTTTCTAGTTACCTAACGATTTAAGAGACACCAAGGATAGCCATCCCATGATCTTAAAGAGGGAATGTCTCACAACGTAGAGCCTCTTGTATTAATTTGGAGGATAGACCGAGTGTTTATAATTTTCTCTCACATTTTTTATTCCTTCTCTCTCTCTTTCTCACTATAAAGAAATGCTTTGGGTAGAAAAAGTCTCCTTTTTCTCCTCAGAGGAATACTAAATAATAAGTGATTCAGGGACCTTTGAATTCGGAGACTAGCAGAACTCAAATAATATTATTTATTAAAGCAGTTAGAGCAACCAGTAGAGCAATTAGAGGCAAAAAGCTGAAAACTCGTAGATGGAGTTTTTGGTACTCAAAGTGCATGCGAGAAAATGTTAAAATGGTTTCTTTAGGCATAATAACAAAGGCTAGAATGAAATTAACCAGGGAGAAAGAAACAGTTGGAGTTCAGTGAAATATAATAACTGATTCATAACTAAGGGGTTTATTTCATTACATGTGGCTCTGAATAACATCTTCACTTGCAGTAGGCTCAATAATTGTATCTTCCTATAAGTTTTCCACATAGAGGCTACAAACCAATGTTTAGCAAAACATTTTTTTATAATAGAAAAGCGCATTTATGCCTGTTAAATCTGAAAAACAGATATCCACTGCCTTCCTCCGCGAGGGGCACCCCGCTAACTGCGCTCTGAGGAGCTCTGATGAGACAAAGGACACTGTGGCCACTTCAATGGGAACTCACGCGTCTTCGGGCTCGGGCCTCGTGGGTAAGTTCGTTTGCTAAGCTGCGTGGCGCTCTTTAAGAAGGAGAGAATGTAAGCAGCACGATCCATCACTGACTCCTGTGCAGCTCTGCAGAGCATCTGGAGTACAGGACATCAGGGAGGGACCCTTAAACCCCTGTGCTGGGGTCTAGGGTCCACATTCTAGTGCGCTGAGCATTGCAAACATCACGATGCTTATTCTAGTATGTGTCATAGCTTATGCATCTTGTCATGACTATATGAGCCCCTGCTCCCCTTTTCCTTCCAATAGAACCTATATAAGGGAAGACCCATGACTTTAGTGAAAAATTTGACTCTATTACACCAGACCAGCTAACTGTTGTCGGTGTGTCATATCTGGCCTACTGCATTTTTAAATAAAGTACGTTGACACACAGACTTCCTTTTGCTTTTCTGCTCTTCAACTGTGGAGTTGAGTAGTTATGACATAGATGGTATGGTCTGCAAAGCCAAAATTATTCACTGGACATAGAAATCTTTGATAGCTTCTACACTGGACTAATAGGGTTTGGGGTTTTTATCAGAAATTTGAGTAGCTGGTCCTCACATAAGTCCAGGATCTTATTCTGACTCAGAAACTCACTAAATACTAGATTTTTAAACATATTTTAAACCTGTAGCAATCACAGCAATTCTTTGTATTAGAATTCTGTTATGTGTTGTCCCAAGCTTTTCATAACACCTTTGGGACCTTAGTCCTTATGTGGGGTCCAAGACAGTGCACACTCATGTTGATGTGGCGAGAAAAACCTGGCTTTATTTAGCGTAGCTTTGGGGAAACCGCCATAACTACCATCCAGGCTGCAAAAGGACATCCTGAAAACTAGTGTGATGCTTACCTGCTTGGAGTGTGGAATTAATTTGCTTCTTGTGTGAATTTAGTATAAAACCCTGTTTTTCCAGACCCCCGGGATGATGACGATAGAGGAGTCTTAGATTTGAGGCCTTAGCCACACTCTGGTCTCTGCATTTCACGTGTTTGCAAATTCTCTGACTCCAGCAGCTTTTCTCTGCCTGAAAAGCATGAGGTGGCATAAAATAGAATTTCACTTGGAATAGACTTGCTGTAGTGTGCTCAACACACTAACATGCATTCTCTCAGAGGGGAGTGGATATTTAATGAAAGTTACCAGAAATGTTTTGCGAATCTTTATTGATGCTTATTTAATATTTTAGTGCCATGCCCCTCACATGTGTCTCATTTACACTTTAACACATTAATTTCGTGCATTACACACAGTGTTCTTATTCCAATTAAACAAGCGTGTTACAGGTCATTTGCCCTGGAGGTTGATGGAATTGGAGGTACAAGATGTTTGTTAGAGATCAGCACCTATGAACGGAAGAGGGCACAGGCGGGGTGGGTGGAACAAGGCGTCCAATTGCAGTGCAGTCCCAGCCAAACCTCAGACCAACCCGGTGGGTCTCTCTGGGATGGATTTGGATTGTCAGAGGAGTCCTGCATCATGCCAAAGTGACAGGGCCTTCAGCTGTCTGCTTGCTTAATTTTCAGATTCTGTCTGTAGAGGAGGCTCTCAGTAAACAAGGCAGATGCTTAGGAGCAAGAGCTGGAGGCTGTCTGCCAACCGCTCCCCACACGGCTCTTACATCCTCCCTTGAAGGGAGGTCTGTCTGCACAACCTATCTCACGTCCATCATGGATGGGTCCACTGAAGCGCCTTACCAGTGAAGTCACATGACTAAATTCCCACTGCTCTCCATCCAGCTCCCAAGCCCCCCGGTCCCCCAGCACCGTGGTGTCTTCCCTTAGGAGATACCTGTTTGTCCTCTGTTTGGAGCTGCAAACACTACAGGGACAAATGGACTTAGCTGAAATGATATTTTGTGGCATGATATATACCTGGCCGATAATTATCAAAAACTATCAAACTGCATGAATTAATACAGTATTTTAAAGTAAGCTATTTAAGGTAGTAAAAAGAGCATAGGAACCTTCAGGGAGTAAAATATTTTGGAAAGTACTGATTTGGTATTTAAAAGATTTCCTTTTTGATTGATGAAGTCTCTGTCCCCCCTAGAAAATAAAACATAATGTTTATATTCTGAGAGAAACAAAGATGCTTGTATGAACTGTGTGAGCAGCGTTATCTAACATTATTATACTCAGAAAGCAGAAAAATCCCTTATTTTGCATCCCAACAAAGGGAAATTGACATCCTTATCTGATGTTCAGATATTTATGGGAGTCATTTCAGCCGACCCTTTATTTTCCCATATATCTCTACATTCTGATTTGACACAATGTATTATACAACCTTGCTTTGGATAAAGGACAATCAGATTTCCTTAGTGTTGCAAAGGAAAACATAATGTTACATATTTTAAGAAGAGAGTATGTTAAAAAAGGGAGAAATACCACCCCCATCCACCCATCAAGTGCTCACTAGCCCTCCCCTCTGCACTTCAAGTCACTTTGCAGGGGGTTCGAATAGGTGTAGTAGGAATGCCTTTCCAATGGGCCACAGGATACAAATCAAGTCTGAAATGTCTGCTAGGGTATGTAGCTTCACAGTAAATGAGAATAAGATTTATAAATGGCCTTGAAAGGATCAGCATTATGGGAGATATATTTAATGGTACGAAGGACAGCCAAAGACCCAAATACCCTCCCAAGGATGAGGGTTTCTGAAATTGGACAGACTAGGTATGGCAAAGGGGCAGGGCCTAGAGTGTAGTCAAGTTGAAGTGTAGTTTATTGGCAAAAGAAGAAGCATGTCTGGATCACCTTTATTAAATGCCAAGTGCATAATATTGGGCTTTGCACTTGCTTAAATGTACATGACTAGGTTAGACCATGTGGGCAGTTGTTGTGTTTAGGGATGAGTATTTTTTAAATATTTTTAAATTTTTTAAAAGATTTTATTTACTTACTTCTAAAGAGAGGGGAAGGGAGAGAGAAAAAGAGGGAGAGAAACACCAATGGGTGGTTGCCTCTCACACCCCTCCAACTGGGGATCTGGACCACAACCCAGGCATGTGCCCTGACTGGGAATTGAACTGGTAACCCCTTGGTTTGCAGCCCAGTGCTCAATCCACTGAACCTCACCAGCCAGGGCAAGGATGAATATTTTTGGTCTAACATACTTTTGTCTCCTTCAGAAGAATTACATTTGCTTGCACAATGGAATGATGTGCTTATGGTATTACCATTGTAAATTAGACAAGTAAACAAACTATTTTTATTTCACTATAAATGCATTTCTAGGCCTAAAAAGTTAATAAGCCTCATCTTGTTCACCTGTTAATTCCTAGTACTTATTATGAGTCTTTAGCATTTACTAAATGAGCCTAAATGTCCAATTAAAATGTCAAGGTATACATAACTTTATGACATCTTCAAAACACCTGCTTTAATATAGTTATGTAATACTCTTATTATTTCTTGGGTGTGCATGTTTTTCACAAACATTTTTTCTATGTAGTAAATCATTTAGACCAAAATTATAAGACATATATAATCAAATACCACTATCCTCATAGCTATCTACTGTTTAATGAGTTCATAATGTGTTAGATACTATAGTCGGGGTAGTATACTTATCTCACTAACTTTATGAGCAGGGGAAAATGCATATTACCCTCATTTTACAACTACAAACACTGAGTCTGAACCATTTGTATTGGCTACTCAAGCAATTTATAGGGAGGGTTAAATGAGAAATTACTGTACAAGGCTTGGCAGAGAGGCTGAAAATGAAGAATGTCACAATAAATACATTCAATATATAACTAAATCTTAGTTCTGGATGTGGTCCTATGGTCCAGACTGCAATATAATGAGGAATTTTCTCTGTCTCACACCATCTATGTTCTACTGTGCATGTAGCATTTATCACTTTTAAACATCCTTTCATACAAAGAAAGGTCATCGCTGGCAGATCAACAGCTTCACAAAGATTTTTTAGGGAGTTAAAGGATTGCCTTCACCCTAGATTTCTGCTGACATCCTGAGGTCACCATGGGCTTTCAGAAATTTGTGGGAATTCATTGGCATTGCTGTGACCCTTGGGTCAACAGTAAGGATCAAGGTCATCGTGGGATCTTCACTATAAAAGATTTTCCTCCCAACTCCTAATCTCCCATTCATAGAAAAGCATACACTAGAGACAAATTTCACTTAGCCAATGCAAGTTCCAGATATCACGTATTTCTGGAAAAAAATTATTATTTTTGCTAATATTGATGTGAATATTTCTGATGAGTTTGGTATATTTTATTCAGTCATTATATAAATGGCTATAAGGAGAGAGAAGAGAGAAAATTTGTCTATATCAAAAGCAATATAGGTTAATAGAAGAGGTTATGAGCCTTTCACAAGGGTGTTTTTCCAAGATTCCTCCATCTCCTTTATCTCCCACATCCAAATAGTCATGATGTCTCGTTTTGCTTTGGTTTTTACTAAGCTACAACAGCTCCATTCCTTAGTCTCCTACCCTTTAACACACACAGACGTGAAAGTGATCTCTAACTCAGCTTAGATCTGTGCTGTTCAATATGGTAGCCACTAACCACACGTGGCTCTTTGAATTGAAAGCAAATCAATTTAAATGAACTAAAATAAAAATTGCAGTTTTTCAATTACACTAGATAGATTTCAAGGGCTAAAGAGGCACACGTGGCTAGTGGTTACCATATTGAACAGTACTGAGCATACTTCTGTGTCACAAAAAGTTCTAGGGAGGCCAGCTGTGGTTCAGATCATATCACTTTCCTGTCATATTTTTTCAAGCAGTTCTCTATTTTTTTTACAAGTGAAAGAAACACCCTCAGCATGGTTTTAAAAGTCCTTCATGCTATATCCCTTAGTGCCCTTCCCCAACAGAATCTTGAACTTCAGTCACCACCTATCTTTCGTCAAGGTCTCCTCAAAGACACTGAACATCTTCCTACCTCAGACTTTTTCCATTTACTGTTTATTTTGATTGGAATACTTCTGTAATATTTTATATACTTCAGACCTTTTTTTCCAGATCACTGTAAGCTTTGAACAGCCTTATGCAATTACATGAGAGCAAGGCCATGCTTGTCTTGGCACCCAGCACAATGTCTTGTATGTAAGAGATATTCAATAACGAGTGAATGAAGGAAGGAAGTAGAGGTGAGATGGAAAGAAAGGGTGAAAAGGGACGTGATAGGATGCTCATCTGTCAGACCTCAACTATCACCACATCTAGTCAGGGCCTTTAATGGTATGGTTTCCTAAACATTCTCAAACTCTCAAGATTTTCTACATGAATCTCCTTCTGCTGAAGATGTTCTCCCTACATGTTCCAACTGGGGAAAGTCTACTCTTTCTTCCTGTCCCCAAAAGAGATGCTACATCTTTCTGGTGCCATCTCTGACCACCCCTCACCCTTTCCCAAATGCATTTGGAGACCCTTACCCATTGCAGTGTGTGAGTCCATTACAGAACCTGCTTCTTTTTGTTGTATGCAATGAGAAAGTCACCCCAATCTGTGCAAGAGGGGAGGCATCATTCAAACACTTAGCATTATAACTAACAAAAAAGTCATTAAAATTATTGAAATTAAATAAAATTAATAATTTTAAATGTAATCCCTTTAAATATCAAAAACTGCATTCCTTCCTTCCTTTATATTGTATTTATAATTCTCAGTTATGAATGATTATTTTGAGGACTCAGGGGAAAAAATAGAATTTCTCCAAGCATATGATGTAGATACTGAAGAATTGATCATGATTCCAATTTTACCTGGGATTCTCTCTAAAGAAAAAAAATTTTTTGGTTCTATGCCTGCAGAAAGTTATCTATGAAATTGTAGCTTTGTGAAGTTACTTTTCTGAGGTATATGTGGAATGAACGTTAAACAATGCACACTCCAAAAATAGGATCTCATATGAATAAACAGATTTGTAATTGGAGATTTCTATAAATAAAGTAAAAGCTACCTGAGGACAATTGTACTGGGGAAATCAGCTCAATCCTTTGAATGAAAACAGCAAGTTGAGGCTCCACACTTTGTCTCTCTTCTTGTTGACACCAAACACCAAAATCTTTCAAATATTTTGTTGCTGTTGTTAAAAATACCTAGATGTTCGGCAGAGTGTCTTCTAGAAATAATGTTACATCCTCCATGTAAAACCACTTAAAAAATCTGTAAAGAAATTTTAATGGTTTGTCTAATGTCGGATTCACTGTAAGCTTTTAAGGAAGGCAGTTCTTTTTATTCTTTAGATGAAGAAACCGAGTTTTAGGCAAATAGATTTGTTTTAAACAGAGGTTAGGAATAGAAGTGTCATTCCTTAGATAAATTATCAGGTGTTTTACAAATATTACAGTGGAAAGGATATAGTACAGGATAACTTGTATAAAAAACATACTCTTTCTGTATCTGGTTGTTAAGAAAATCAGTGTGGCTGCTTGTGTGCTCTCCAGACCGTAACTTGCATAGCTTCCCCATGTGAAGCTAAAGACATTGGCAGTGATAACAGGAGACTCCTTCACACTGGAAACTTGGTTCTGAAAATTATTTTTTTAAAAAAATAGTTTGTTTATTTTTAGAGAGAGGGGAAGGGAGGGAGAAAGAAAGGGAGAGAAACATTGACCCAAGAGAGAAACATTGATTGGTTGCCCCTCACACGTCCCTGACCAGGGACTGAACCCGCAACCCAGGAGTGTGCCTGGTCCAGGAATCAAACTAGTAACACCTCACCTTTTGGGACAATGCCCAACTAACTGAGCCACACTGGTCAGGGCAAGAAAATTCTTGAATTGTTCTTTACATGGTCAAAGACGGATGCTCTTTATTTCAAGCAAGAAACAGTGCTTGAACAGGGGACAGAAGTTCTCTATTATGTGTGTAGTGTTGGGGGTGAAATTGGGAAAAGGAGGTAGGAAATGATTTGAATGACTGAGTGAATGAAAAATGAATGAATGAATATATGTACTTATCATATTTAGGCATTGGCACAAAATATGTCATACACACACATGGGAGGTGGGATCTTATGCCAAATGTTACTCTGAAATGTAAGTAGTTGGGCTGTGTTAATGGAGGAAACCTATTACTCAGTAAAAGTTGCTATTACTATCAACAGTAGCAGCGGCAATGTAGAATAGAGCGCTATTTCTTCATATAATAAGATCCAATTTTCCATTTTTATGGTTTCTCAGCCACTGCACCAGTGGTATATTCCTAAATGTACTCCTGACCTCTGCAAGTTACTCTCAATGAGTAGGCTGGTGACATCTGTCCATTCATGGACAGAGTGCTGTAGGTTAAATTGGAGTCTCCGAGTAAGGGGCTGAGCATCTAGGCAGGAATTTTCTTGTAACTATAGCCTTAACTTCACAAAGTAAAATGATGAAGTCCTTAACATTTACTTCTAAGACATAGTACTAGATTAGAGGAACAGGAGTATTGAAGCAAACCTCAATATTTATTGGAATAAAGTGAGAACACTTAAATATGGTTTCTGTGAACATTGGTTATCACAGACTATACAGTTTCTCAAGTATATTCAGTTGTACTGCTCTCTCCACTCCAAGTGCTGCCACTGAGAAAGACATTGGGAATCTCAGGGAGCAGAATGGCATCAGGGATAGACGTTTACTTCTGAGATGTCTATCCATTCTGACATCTTAGGAACTTACACGGTACACTGGATTCTAAAATTTAACTTGTTACTACAAGTTCGTTATTTGTAACCTGCTCTGTTTTTCTTTGAAGTTATTTTCTGGTAGTTGGCTTAAAGAAAAAGTTTCTATTAGAGTCTTATCATTAACTATTACCCTCCATGGCTGCAGATGTAACTCTGTCACAAAATGGGGTGATTAGGGAGAAAGCAGGGAAGTTGAGATAATGGCATGAGTGGTAGCAACTTAGACAACCAGAGGAAAATAAGCTGAATCTTTGCTCCTAGAGATGGAGGGGCCGAGCAGTAGAGAGAGAGAGAGAGAGAAATGGCATGCTTTCGGTTTCTTTTCTAAAAATGTGAATGATCTTTAACAATGTCATTGATTTTAAAATTATATAAAATCTCATTAATTTTAAATATGATAAAAAAAAAGATTGTATTTTATTCAACAGGAATACAAACTAAATATGCTCAGGAAACCTTTGAACTGCAATGGCCAGTTCATGGGACAGAGACTTTGGTCAGGAAAGTTGGCGAAAAACTAAAAACAGACAAAATGCTGGCAGAGGTGCAGGCATCTGCCTCCTCACTTGCTCCTATCCCTCAGCTTTATTTTACCACTTCAGTGGACATCCATCTGTTCTGCATTTGTTTCCACTGATACGAGAACAGATAAACTTGTTTAGGGACAGAGAAGCCAGGAGTGAAAGGAATACTAGCTTATGCCTGAGAAGGAGCTGGGAATCAGCAGTGGAAGCCTGTTGTTTACAGATAAGTGATAATATTAATTACTATATATGTATAGTGTGTGTGTGTTTGTGTGTGTGTGTGTGTGTAAAAGGTGCTTTATATCTAATCCCTCACGTAAACCTTACAAAACCTATTGTAATTCCCATTTTAGACATTAAGTAGCCATGGCCCAGAGAGACTAAGAACACAATTAAATCACACCTAATGAAGTGATTTTTCTTTTATTGATTTTATTAGAAACAAAGAAAAGAAGGGTATAAGAAGGAAGAAGCACCTAGCTCTCTGCTTGGTACACGTTCGGTGTCTAACATGTGCTTGTTGACTATGTTAAGTCAGTATTTGAGGCTGTTCAGCTGTCCTTGGGAGCCTCCATCATAAAGCCGACTAGACAATAAAATATGCAAAATGTCTATATAGGCAGCAAGGGGCTTCCTGAAATAGTTGAGGTAGATTTTAAACTGAATTTTAAACTCCCGGCAAGTCAAGTTTCTCCCATTGTGTAATCTTATAATATTATGACATTCTTACCTCTGATCTTACTAAAGGGATGTATTTATAGCTGATTTTATAAATTCTTATGATTCACCCCATAAAGTCTGTCATGAACTGGAGCTTTAAAAGATGAGAAAAATATCCTTGTCTGTGTTAGAGTTATAGGAATTAAATAATATTCAAATGTTTTTTTCCAGTTTTATGCTATTTATAAACCGTTAAGAAAGGGCCCCTCTCTACCACCTTCCAAGAAGGGGAGTTCATTAAAGTTCTGTTTGCTGGGACATGACGATGACGATGACGATGACGATGACGATGACAATGAAGATGAAGAACATGTCTTTATTGCCTACTAAGTACCAGAAACTGATTTATGCTTTATTTTTAATCTTCACAATCACCCCTGGGACATGGGTACTTCGTATTTGACCAGTAAAGAAATTGAGACTCAATGAGTTTATTAATTATCCAAGAAATAGCAATATATAAATAACAGAGATAGAATTTATTCCAAATTTGAGGTCTTTATGATGCAAATTTAAATAAGGAATTAAACAAACAACTCTAACAAAAATACCAGCTTCCCAAACTCTGTCATTGTTCCCAGTGCTTCCTCTGGGCCAGAAGTTCTAGGGAATCGCCGGACGTCAATTAAATAGCCAAGGAGCCTGTCTCAGACTTGGATCCATGAGTATCAGTGATTAGGCTGATTCTCCTTTGCTCTGGCCTCTGGGAATTTGGTTGATGCATGAATGTGTGAAATATATCAGCAGTGAGATAATAAAATTTCTATGGCCCCAGCAATGCCTGCAAAGTTTATTTATGAATATGATGCAGGAAGTGATAATTAATCCTCTGGACATTTCTTAGCTCTTTGAAGAGTCAGAGTCTGCATGCTATCTGGAGCAAAACACATGTCTGTTCAGTTATTTTACAGTTAAACGTGGAACCTCACGGGTCTCATCAGCAATCGTTGTTCCTCAGAAAAATGGCTTTTGGTTTTCTTTCCATAATACAACAGATTGAAATGCTTTGTAATGAGCACTTTCTTATGCTCAGGATTTGGTTGAGAGCTTGTCAATGCATATGCCTCTGGGTTCTTAAATCCTTTCTGAATTTCTGTGATCATCCTGGAGATAGGTTGTAGGGACATTTTGTAAGTGCCTGGTATATATAGGCAAGTCAGCTTCTTAGTTTTCTTTGTAGCTCTCTACTAAATCAGAAATTAGAATTTCATTTTGCAATATTTCTCAAGGAGCTTATCAATAAACTATTATCAATAAAGTTAAATACTTTTTAAATATTATTCCAAACTGTTTAATGATGCTTGTCTTTGGTGGGGAATATTTAATATGGATGTCTTTTTTTCATGGTGTTCACATTTGAAATAAAGAATGTGAATACCATTTCTAATGAAAAAGAAATAGCTAAAGAGAGAAAGGAATTATCTGTCTATGTATCTATGTATCTATGTATGTATCTATCTATCTGATAGCCATTTATCTGATGTCTATCTACCTACCTACCTACCTATCTATCCGTCCTTCCATGTATCTATCTGGCAATCCATCTATTGTCTCAAGCTGATATAGAATAAAATAAATAGATGCACATACATAAGTAGAGATGCATAATCTATGTAAATATATACTGTTTGGATTGAAATACACTAAAATATTAACACCACAAAACTGTAGGCATAAAATTGTGGGGATTTTACTTTTCCACATTTTCATATAGTCAAAACTTGATTATATAATAAATTTCACAAAAATATATAAAAAATAACACATGATCAGGACCAATAGCCATGAACCATATTTCATAATTAGTGTCAGAGGGTATCAGTGAATAGAGAGATTTCATGGATACTTCCCAGGAGGCCACCTCAACCATAAAGGCTTTCTTCAGTCCCCCTTCTAAAATGGGATTGTACATGAACTTTGTCTTAGTTTGGGCTGCTGTGGATGTGGAATGCCATAGACTAGTGGCTTCTTTCTACAGGAATTTCCTCTTCACACTTCTGGAGGCTGGAAGTCCAAGATCAAGGCACTCGCAGGTTCTGGTTTTGGTGAGACCCTGATTCCTGGTTTCCAGATGGCTGTCTTCTTACAATATCACCGGTAGAAACCAGAGAAGCATCCTGTATCCACTCTTCTTTTTAAAATAAAGGAATTAATTCCATCGTAAGGGCCCAGGCCCCTGACATAATGCAATTGTAATTATCGGCTGAAGGACTTAGAAATTCTAGCACACTGGGAGTTGAAATTTTTAACACACGAGTTTCAGGGAGTCACAGATCTTCAACCCACAGCGTCCTACTTGGGCCTTCATTCTATCCTGTTTCAGTTCATTTCACTGCTTATTTATGGGTCGATTTTTCCAGTGACGCCTTGTGTTTCTTAAGCCATAAACCTGATTGTATGTGACATTTCATAGCCAAAGCAGAGATCTTGGTTTATAAAAAGGATAAATGTTGTAGAAAAATAATTCCTATATGAACTTAATACTTAGTATAGCTGAGAAGCAGATGGCTCTAGACGCAAAACACCATAGTGTTCTCTTATCTGAAAATTTTCTTAGACTAGGAACTACAAAGAAGTCCATTTATTTTTTTAAAATATTGTATTTGTTTTTTTAGAGAGAGGGGAAAGGAGGGAGAAAGAGAGGGAGCGAAACATCAGTGTGTGAGAGAAACATCAGCTGGCTGTCTCTCACATACTCCTAACTTGGGACCTGGCCCACAGCCCAGGCACATGCCCTGACTGGGAATCAAACCAGCGACCTTTTGGTCTGCAGGCCAGTGCTCTATCCACTGCACCAGACCAGCCAGGGCAAGTCCATTTATTTTTATTTTTATTATTTTACTCATTTGCTTTTTTCTTTGTTTTAATGTATTTATAAATATAACTTTATTTATCGTTGTTCAGTTACAGTTGTCCCCCCTTCCCCCCTTTGCTCTCTCCTACCCCCTCCCACTACCACGGTCAGTCCCCCCCCATTGTCCATCTAAGAAGTCCATTTAAAATTCTCAATTTCATAGAATGTAGTATTATAAATCTGTTAAAATATCTATTCCAACTTTTAAGGATTGTTACTAGAGAATCCGCAACTATCTGATTTCTATGGACAGAGACTAATAGAAAACCTAAACTAAACTACTTAAACTAAAAACAGAACAAACCAACAGCAGCAAAAACAAAAGCATGCTCATGTTGTCTAGTCAAATACAAGTTTAACACAAACACTCATTTCCTTTGAACTGCCATAAATTACATGCTGCCTAGCACCATCCTGCTTTGGGCTCGAGTTCATTGTTTTATATGATATTTTGTGGCAACTGCTAATTATCATAAGCTGTCCAATAAATGTGATGGATTGACCAATTAACTCTTCATCAGCATCCATTTTTGAAGATGCTACCTATTGAAACTGATGGCAGTTTATGACCTCCATGTTGCATATGTAGCTAATTATTCCTTGGACAATAATTATCAAGCTTCTTGTGCCTCATTCGGTCATTTTGTTTTACAAATTATGATGCCACTGAGTTTCCCAATTCATTTGACTGCCCAAAGATGGCTCTCCAAGGATTACTAAAGGTCTGCTGTGGAATGCGTGGACCCCATGAACATTGAAGTAGATCACAGATGTATCTGTTTTGTAGGTTTTCCATCGACCGGCACACTGACCTGGAGAGACAATTCAACATTAATGCCGATGATGGGAAGATAACGCTGGCAACACCACTTGACAGAGAGTTAAGTGTGTGGCACAACATAACGATCATTGCTACTGAAATTAGTAAGTGCCTGGGTTTAATTTTTTCTTTGCGTGACTGGGTTCACTTTATGCCTAGTGATCACATGATAAATGGTCCCTGTTTTCATTAAATAGTTTGGCACTGGAACGTATTTTACTTTTCTGAAGGAGCCTTTGAATGAATCATGTCAGCAAGAAATAACTTACATTGTGTTAAATTATTGAAGGTTGCAATATACGTGGGAAGGAAACTTTTTTATATCCAAATATTCTTATAACTCATACCTATTATTCAATCATTAAAAGCAATGTTTTGCATATTAAAATATACGGAAAGGTTTAGTATAAAAGAGTGGGTAAAAAAAATAGAACTCAAGGACTTTATACTATAATTTAAATAAGTAGACACTAACATATATTTTATACAATAGAGAAACTATCACTCACATACTTTAAGCTCACACATACACATATAGAGGCAGAAAATACAGACAGAAACTTCACACCATCAATACTACTATTTTGGGAAGATGAAATTATAGATGATTTTTTATTTTGGTTTTTAGAGTTTGATGTATTTCACACATTAATTATACACCATTTAAAACTGTATCTTCAATATATTTCTTTTCATATGTGACACACGAACATGTACACATTTTTCCAGAGGACATTCTAGGGTTGTTAAAAGAACGTGTTAGTCTTTCTGTCCATTTTTAATGCTGATAGCTTCTTTGCGCTTAACAACACTACTTCTGAGTCTCTAAAGAATGGCTAGATGGTGAAACTGAGTGCTATGCTGTCTTTGAGAACTTGCAGCACTCTGCCTTACCATTTTTATTATTATACAGAAACATGCAAAAGGGATATGATATTCATTTTACTTCCAAACAAAACATATTTTGCATATTATCAATTTCAAGGGAGACATTCAATTCTCAAGGGAGCTGGGAATCCGAATCGGGAAATTAAAAACTGACTTGAAGAAAAAATTCACAGACACAAATACAGTATAGGGTATGCAGATGGTAATTATGGGGTATGGAACCTAAAATCTGCTCTGTGCTCTCTCTAAAGTCTGCTTTTTGTGTTCACAACTAATGTGAAAATGAGAAATATCTCTGAGATACATGATCGATTTGTTTGTACAAATAAAAGCAATCCAGACCTTCAGGAAGGACATGGGTTTTTCTTGTTCTGAGATGGGAAAATGTCCTCCATGGGGGCCTTAAAAAATGAAAATAAAATCAACACTGTGTGAAAAAGTAAAGAGTCAAGAGTGAGGAATGTGTGCTTCTTATAGCAACCTCAAGTGTAGGCACAGAACACGCAGTCAAGCTGATATGTAGTTTCAACTCTACTTCATAGAGGGGCCTGGAGAGAGAATGTACTTTGGACACAGGGTGTTTTTCCTGGCTTAGAAGTATCATTTTCTTCCCCTGTGTGTTACCAAGGTAGTCATTTCCCTTGTAACGTTAAAGGATAAAGCTAACGAAGCCTACCACTGGGTGGTTTTGACTTATTAGAAGTGTTAACCAAATCCGGAGAGGTATAGGCATAAAGTTTTTCTAATTTGTAATGTTGATGCTGCATGATCACCTTAAGCTTCTGAGGAAAACTATCTGTTTAGATTGGTTTAAAGGTATATCAAAACACTCAGAAAGATCAGTTTTTGATACAGTATGTAGGTAATAATTACTTTTAAAGGAACTTTCTTGTGTATTGAATACAACCTAGTTGAGCCAGTTTTCATCCAAGACACTTTTTTATGAGATGGATGCCTTCATTTAAATATTTATCAAGGAGATCCTAATTATAAGGATCCATATACTCCATTTTTAGGAGAAAAAACACATGGATAACCAGAGCGGTGGTTAACAAACAAACCAGAAACAAAACACTCATTTGCAAGAAATCACAGACAAGTAAGAAGACAGACATAAAAGCTGATGCTGAAGGGTAATGAGCTGTGAATTCCAGGTCAACAGAGGTACCAACCCAGTCAGAGAAGATGTGCATTTGCTCATTCACTCAACAATTGTTAATTGATTCTAAACTACATGAGGATAGAGCAGTGAGCAAAACAGGCATAAACACAGGTGCTCTTGGAGTTTTCTTTCTAGTGGCACCTGGAAGCCCCTGCACAAGAAAGAGTAGGAATCTGCTGGGAGATCCACAGAGAAGGGCACAGAGGTAAGGAAGAAGGCGATGAGTGTAGGCATTACAAGCAGTTCCGTGGTGATGGTATGGAAAAACGTGTCACGGCATACTTCGCTCAATGGGCATATAGTTATGTTTAAAAGTTGTAGCATGATAAATATGAAAAAATAAGACTTTATGTCTATCAGTAAAATAAATATTAAGATGAGCTTTTGTTTAATTCAAAGTATGTATATTTTTCATTCAATATAATTTTGTGTTAGTTTCAGGTGTGCAGCATAGTAGTTAGAAAATCAGGCACTTTACAAAGTGTTGCCTGATATTCCCCGTATCTACCTTGGCAGTATCTGAAGAAACCCAAGACACTAATTTGAAAGGATATATGTACTCCTGTTTTTATAGCAGCATTATTTACAATAGCCAAGATCTGGAAGAAGCACCAATGCCCATCAATAGATGAGTGGGGAAAAAAAACTGGTACATACAATGGAATTCTACTCATCCATAAAAACAAATGAATTCTCACTATTTGTGACAGCATGGATGAACCTAGAAAAGTTTATGCTAAGATTATCTTTAAAGTAGTAGAGTATTATTATTATTATTGTATTATCAAATCACCAAAACATATTAAAATGTTCACCAGATAAAATTGTCTATATGGCTTAAGGGAAATAACTCAAAAGTTCCCAGGTTCAGGTTTACGGTTGGCTCCCTAAAGAGAAAAAGCGCAGCACAACCCTGCCTACAGGAGGACCACAGGCCTGTCCGTGAACCTGGAAGAATTTAAAATCTATAACTCAACCTGACATCACTCTGTTCTCACAATAGGAGTTATCTTACCTTTTAAATTAATTAATTAGTGTATTTGTTTTTATTCAGAGATTGAAAACTAAACAAAAATGCATAGACACATTTTGGCCAAGAAGCAAACTTAATTCAGGAGGTTGACATCTCAAGAAATATGAAATTATAAACTTCAATAGCAGTCGGATTTTTAGAACTTTTTCCATGTTGCTTTCTTACCATCAGGAAGAATAAGAGTATTAAAGAGAACTTTAATTGTTAGCTGTAAAATATAAGCTGAGGTGGGCGTAAATTTAGAAACTTTAAAGGTACAATTAAGTCATCTTTTTCTAAATCATTCAAAGAAGTAGAATACAACCACAGAGAACTTAAGAAAAATCATAGCTACTAAGAAAATGGCTTAGTAACTTGTTTTGACTTGGTTTTATTATTTAGCTCATCACATAATGTTTACCTTGCAAAGCCACACACCAGGTCTTGGGGAATAAATATGAAAGGGAGATTTATTGTATTTGGATGAGATGAATATTTAAAACCACCCAGGACAACAGAACCCCTTAGGGAGAGGTTCTAATAAAGTTAAAGAAATATTTATTCCAGGCAGAACAATTTAAAATTACTCTCAGTACACCATCTCATCAGGCAAAGATTTAAACAAATGAAATTAAGCTAAAAAAAATGGATTTTAGGAAGTCCATCTGTTAGCTCTTAATGAGAATGAAGATGTTGTTTTTTATCCTCTTGTGTCAGATTCACTTAAGCAAGGCTGAGATGCTTCACTGTGTGCATTTCCCAGCTATTTTGCTGGTAATAGACCCAGCTTGCCATCGCAGTCAACCAGGGCATCTCCTTACAGGAGCTAGCTGTCAGGTGCCCAGGTGCTAACAGGAGATTGGCTTATGTAGCGTATCTCGGCTAGTAGCAACTCCATCCCTTGCAACTATCGCGCAGGGCTGCTGTTTACCATGGTGCTGACACTTGGCTGACTAATTAAACACCGAAAAAGCGTTCTGGAAGCCCTATGATGCATTTAATTCTCATCCTGCCCTGTGAAAGTAGGTACTATTACTATACCCGTTTTTGAGACACAGGAACTCAGACACCAGCTACGTAACTTGCCCAGGATTTCATAGAGAGCAAGGGGTGGGTCGAGGATGTAGTACCCGTACCCACGCTGTTTAATGACAGAGTCTGTGTGCTTTGATGCCTTCCACGGAAGAAACCTTTCAAGTCTTCGCTTTCACTCGTCCGTTTACATGGAGCTCTGACGCCAGCAATCCTTTCCAGAAGCAAGCGAATGAATTAGCTTTGTGCAAAGCAGAAGGCAGGCGCAGGGACCAGGGTGCTGGGGAGGAAATAACGAGCGCACAGTACATCGGGCGTTTCTCCTCTAACGCTGTAACCCACGGTAGGACGAGTGCAGAAGGGACAGAGCAGAGCTTTGGAACTGTTCAGGCTCGAATTCTCTCCGCATTGTAGAGGTCGGGAATTGAGCAGCAGGGAAGAGAGAGAGCACGTAAGAGTGCATTGGAGGGGCTGGCATGTTTCAGTAAAGAACACAGAGAAGTTAACTCGCCCAGCTGATTCGCGCCACCTGGGTGGGTAACCGTTAAAACCAAACCCACCGAGTTCTGGGTCTTCCCCAGCACCTACTGAAACCCAGCCTCAAGGCAGGGATTCAGGATCCAAGTTTCAAAGGTTCTTCCCACCTTCCCTCTATCCGACCCCAACGCCCCAGTCAGAAATGCATTATCCCAGCACTGTGAAGGAAGGCAGAAAAAGGTAAGGTGTCCCCCGCCTCTTTTTTTTAATTGAGTGTATTGGGATGACATTACTTAATAAAATTATATAGGTTTCAGGTGTGGAGAAGCCTGCAGGCACTTTGTACCTGGGATCAGGCAATCGGCATTTGCAGAAAGCACACTACTCTTGGTTACCTGCAAGTGTTTTAAAGCAGGAGGCATATAATTGCCCATTAAATTAATCTCTTTCAGTTAGTGGTAATGCATTGCTCTGGCCCACTACAGTGGGCTGCACGCAATATTGCAAATGAAGCTTTTCACTAATGATGGTTAAATCTCCCAGGGAAAACACTAGTTTGATAGCACTTAAGGAATGTTTCTTCCTGGCATAGGGCCCAGTTGCCAGAATAATTGCTTTGTCCAATTCAGGATACTTAGGGAAAATATATCTTTATGGGCCACTCATTGTTTAGAGAAATCCTGGGTTCTAAAGTTGGATGGAGTTGGCCATGTCTTGGCGATATAACCTTGGGCAGATACCTAATTTCTCCTCTCTCGCTGTTTTATCATCCATGTAATGAGAGTTACAATTGTTCCTTACAATCTTGGGTGTAGTGAGAATTTAATTAACAGTGATAGTACTATACCTCCTCTCTGTCTTCTTCCAGACCAAACTTGGTGTCTCCTCTCTCTCACATTCCCTGTCATCTTACTAGTCCTATAGATAAACTTTCTATGTGTCACTCATTTATGTCTTTTTTTTTTCCAAGCCACTTGGGCTTAAGGAGAAAGGGAACCAAAATAGTCATATAGACACTCTGATTTGTATCAGTTCCCTTATGTAGCATAACAAACCATGTCAAAATTTAGTGGCTTAAAAATAACAAATGTATTTCTCTTGGTCCTGGGAGACAGCTGGGTAGTTCTTTGGTCTGAACCAGGTTTGCTAAACTTCCTGGTCAGCTTCCTGGTGGCTTGTCTGGGGCTAGATGATCTGTATTGGCCTCACAGGTGTCTATAACAAACGGGTTGGACCAGGGTCCAGAGTTGGCCTAGGTCTCCAGTCCATGTGGTCTCTCACACTGGAGTAGGCCACCTCACCGTTAGCGGTGTTCTTAAGATTCCAAGGAGCAGCAAAGGACTGGTGAGAAGCACTTTCTTAGTCTCTATATGTATCATATTGGATAATATCACATTGGCTAAAATGAGTGATATTAACAAGACCAAGTTCAAGGAGTGAAGACATAAATGTCACCCCTTGGTAGGAGGAGTTGGAAATATTATGCCCATTCTCTCTCTCTTTTTTAAAACTTATTTCAGACTGGGATTCTAAATCTCAGCGTGTATGACCAAGCAGTGAATAACAATCTGTAGCCTACACATAGTTCTTTTCAGTCTTTCTTCCAGAATCTTCTCTTCATGTACATCAAAATTCTGTGCTTCAGCACTTTACGTATTTGGAAGAAAGGATTAGACACAATATCTCTAACAGCCATCAACTGGTTAACTATGAATTCTTTAGAATTTCAGATTAAATAGCAATTTGTATTACTTATATTAAATCTACTAATGCATTTATACTGTTACAACAACTCACGTAAGTGTTAATACAGCCATTTAACTTATTACTATTTCCTGATACCCATGCTGGGTCAGTTTCCTTTGTTATAGGTTCTCACAAATCCTTGTTCTTTTCTTTCAACTGACTGGTTGAGACTCAATAACCATACATTAGTTGCTTGTGGTTTTGAGAATACATTTATAATGGAAGAAACCAGTAAAGTCCTTGCTCTCATGAAATATTTTATTATTACTTTATTATTGATAGTTGTTTTATTCTGGGAGCCTAGCACAGTGCTTGGGGTTCCCAGTAAATATTTTCTAAATTAGTGAATGAATAAAGGAAATAGTATAGTAATTCCGTTAGACAGTACCCTGGTGACTTCTGATTCCAAACACTGTTAAGTGGTTGGTGGAAAGGATTTTTGTTCTAACGTACCCCACGCAGCTCTTTGTTCCAAGTCGCAGGCAGACAGGCACACGGGCACTATGGCTTCCTGGATTTTTTGAGTCATTCTTTCCTGAGTGACTGAAGCTGACACACGAGGGGCAGGAATGACTGCCCTCTCCTTGGGTGAAACCTGTGGGCATCGACTGTGCCTTACAGGGAAGAACTCCCATAGAATACTAACCGATCTTGGAAGTCCGAGACCAAGGGAAAGGGGCTGGTAGAAGGAGCCTCAGGTCCCCTCTCCCTTTCCCCATGGAGCCAGGCTTCTGATCTAAGAACCTTTATTTCTCTTTGCTTCCGAGAGCCTTGAGGCAAGCCCTGAATCACGCCAGCACACACTTCATTACCCAACAAGCCTGTTTATCATTTAATCTAATCTGTATTGAACAAATGGAAGCAGGTTACAAAGCAGCAAAGCCAAAAGAATGAAAATGCAGCATGTTTTCTGATTACAGGAATCCCTAATCCAAAGCTTAGTAACTGGGGCTAAAAATAGGCACGAAGTCCATCTTTATCCATCCCCACCCACCTAGCCAGGCCAGGTGGCCCTTCAGCCAGATGGTAGAAATTTAAAGTGTGATAACTTGCTTCCATCTTATTTGCAGTGGTAGGGCATTCGTTACTCTACACCCTCATTTATACCAATATTTTTTGTTTCTGGAGCACCTGTAGGACAAGGATCCCCCTTACATTGCCTAAAGTCAAGAGTTAAGCTGTTTATCACAGAATATGTTGTGCCTGCTCCTTTGGTGACTGAAAAATGCTATTTACCCAGGAATTCAAATCAACCTAGAACAAAGACACTGACACTCTTTAGCACCAACTTTGGGCTAGGCATTGTGCTGAGCCCCTCACAAGCACTGTTTCATTTCAGCCTCACAGAAATCCACGGAAGAATGATGAAGACACCCTCTAGGATGTAAAACAATCTCCCCTGGCCTCCACAGCCAGGATTTGCAGAGCAGGTTCCCCCAAAACATAATGCTTCCATCTCCTTACATCAGTATTATTTCTCTAAAGTTTCATAAATCAACAATTACCCAGAGTAGATAGAGTTCAGCTCACTTCAGGAAGTAGTTCATGTGCAACTACTGTGTATGAAGAGCTGAGCTCTGCTATGTATGAAGGGTAAGACATAACTCCTCCTCCTTTGAGCCTTCATAGTGAAGCAAAGAAATAGAATATAGAGGACTTTCTCTAAGGCTTGCATTTGAAACTCTACTGTTTTATTTACTAAAAGAAAAAAGCTCATGTTTAGGAGTAGAGTGAGCATTCTCCTTTGGACAGAAGAGGTTCTCCTCTGGGAAAATCCTTTGTGGAAGGTACATTTTCATCAGGATCATGAAGCAGCAGTAGGCTTTCGTCAGAGCTGCATTTCCAAATTAAGAACTATCTTGATCAAGAGGAGAAAAGCTCAGAATATCTTCTGAAGATAAGGGAAATCAGGAGACAGGAGAGGATTTGGTTGGAATGTTAAGTAAAGCAAATTATGGTTGCCTCTGAAAGCCAACTCAAGGAAATTATCTTATTCTCTCTGCTAAAGGGGCCCATGAAATACATAGAAATATCCAAATAAGGGAAATTTAGGGATCAGAATATTAGTGTTCAGAATTGGGAGCAGAAGAGATCGTGGGTGGAATGGAGAGATGAAGACATGGAAAATGGGCAGGAGAAGAATAGGGCTATGACCTGGTGTTTCTTAAACTTTATGATGCATCCAAACCACCTAGAGGGTTTGTTAGAACATAATTTTCTGAGCCATCAAATTTGTCTTTCTGACAAGTCTCAATGTGACACTGATGGTGCTGGGCCAGGGACCAAACTTTGAGAACCATTAAGGTAATCCCTACAGTCCTAATTCAGAATAAAACTAAAGCTGCAAGAGAGATGAAGTGTGAATGAACAGAAATTGGCATCTGGTTAAAACTAATGAGCAAAGAAGAGAAGCAAATACTGTTAGAGAGTGTAGGCCTTGGCAACGAGGATGAAAATGATACAATTAAAAGTGTCGCTGCTTGCTGTATGCGAGGCAGAATTGTAGACCTTTCTATGCCCTTTATCATGTTGAGTTCACACAATTCCATAAATTGGTTCCATCAGTTCTTTCTTCTAATAAAACAAAAACAGCAAAATTCAAGCTCGCCGGATTTAGGTGGCTGAGTTTGGATGAGATCCTAGGTTTGCCTGACTTTTCAGCTCCTTCTCTGAGCATTTAGCCTCCATTCTCTTCCAAGTGAGAGCCTCGCTCCGGCTGAGGCATGCCGTGATTCACAAAGGATGACCTACCATTTCCAAAGTTGAAGAATCCACAGCTTTTCTTCAACTAACTCTTTATAAAAGAAGGTCAAACACAATGAGTTACTACTGGTAGGCTTTCATCCTCATTGAAGTAACTGAATGGGGTGAATGAGGGAAAGTCCAGATGGGGTAATTTACTTAAAATTTGTGCCCATGAGCTTTCTGTTCCAGAGGAATTTGGATTTGTGAGAACCTCCAGTTCCTAAATTGAAAATAAATTAAAGTCTAAATGAGGGGCTGCTCCTGAAGTATGAATGTTCCTGCTACCCACTGAGATAATCCTGGAATAGTGCTGAAGTCTGCTCCACACGCCCACTGTTACAATTTGACAATGAATGCTAAATAGTAGCCTGAAGAGGGAAGACCTGGAATAAAACCATGGATGACAAGTGTAGAGGGAAAAAGCTTTGACTTCCTAGTCACACAAATATAAATTCCAATCTAGGTTCCATTTATAGCTCATGTGTTTATGAACAATCTAATATATTTATTCCTTAATTAAAAGGAAACTGTAATACTCAACAAGGAGCTAAAACTTACTTGGTTGATATAGAGAATGTATATTTGTATATGTACTATAATAGATTAAATTAATATATTAGAATTATTACACTATAATTTATATATTGTTTTATCTTATTCTCTATATCTATTTTCAGCAATCTTCATAAAGATAAAAGCCATATTGTCTGCTCTTTCAGGTGGATTGTGATGAGCTTGCTGTTTATGAGACACTGACATTTTAGAGCCTTTCCTCCCTCAGCTTTATTTAACTGTTTTGTGTTGCAAAAATAAATAAACAACTCTGACACACTGTAAAGAAAACCTGTGGGCTTTTTCTGGCTCTTAAATAAGGCTTGTCATTAGATTGTGTGTTAGGCACAGTATCCAAGTCTCCTTGCTCGTTCATATTTGAGAATCTCTGGATATAAAAATACCCACACTGAGCCAGCATTTGATTTCCTGCTGAACTGTTTTTCACATTTCCAATATAATTATGTAGCAGTTACCAAGAAAGAGTGAACTCCACAGAATACCGTAGAAACCCACATTCATTTATTCAAGAAAATATATGAAAAGCATCTAAGACAGAAACTGGTGACTTCTCAGGGAAACTGATACCTAAAATAGACCTGAAGATAATGTGGATATTTATCAGAAGTGATTGGTTAGAAATGGCTTTTAAAAGGCAGTTAGATACACTGCTACAAATGGCCTCTGGCATACAAATAGATCTTAGCAAACATGGGAAGTGCTGAATTAGATATCTTTATTTTGTCTTTGTTTTCTGAATGATTGATTTTGTCCCTGGTAGTGGTGTCCATCTGAAAGAAATGTGAGATCTAATGAAGTAGTCACTAGAGGTACCAAGTAATTGTTGATGGAATATACAAAGCAGTGCTGAGTCAAGCCTTTCTGCACATCTCGACTGGACACTGGGGGCGCAGGTTGTTAAAGACACAGTTCCTGGACTGGGGGTGGGGCTTCCATCATGGAGGAGATGCCTGCTGGACCACAGGCAAATGGTCTAATGGAAGGAGACAGAAAATATCCAAACAACACAGACGAGGACGATGCGAGTTCTCCAGTGCCCTTCACAGTCAGGCTCGATGCTGTCTTGTGACAAGTGAAGGAAGAAAGCAAGGATATAACAGGCAAAGGGAATAGCATGAATCCAGCCAGGGTGTTTTGCGAATTTTGTGATGAAAAGAAGGGACTTGGCCCAAGCCTGTTTCAGTCATGGTTATGGTAGCCTCCACTGTATGCACCTCTTATTTCCACATAGACCTCTCTGTTGGGCTTTAGGAATATGTAGTAGATTGACACAAAAATATACAGGAATGCCTGAGGTATATCTTCTGGTTGCAGAAAAGTGGAGGAAGCTTCCTGTTCTTTGGGTATCCTAAGAATCATGAATTAGGAAAGTTGCATGAATACAAAAGAGCAGTGGGTTCTTTGCTAACTCTCTAATGATCGCTGTTGTCTGCAAAACTGAATAATGTCTGGTGTGACGATCAAGGAGAGAAACTGGAATTGGAGATCCTACTTAATTGCAGGCAGAATGCGAGTCACTGTCTACAAACACTTGTCTCACTCAGTCCTCATGACAACTTTGCGATGGATGATGTATCCTGAGCTTTCTTTCAGAAAAGTGTGAAGCAAGATTCAGGGAAATCAGAGACCATATACAGATAAGGCTAGAGTTCTAATAAAGTGAGGTTTAAATTCACCAGATTTAATACCAAAACCTCAACTCTTTTTCCTTTTTCCTGCTTGCTACTAAGTTAGTGTGACAGATGGGCAAAGAGGGCAAATATGCTTTGAAAAACATTATTGTACAGATTTTCCCATGTGCCAGTAGTTACCAGACCTTGTACTACATTTATATATATATATATATATGTATATGTGTATATATATATATATATATATATATATATGAACAAAAAATCATGGGGTTAAATTGCTTACAGTCTACTTGAGGCAAAAATCATAAAAACAAGTAATAGTAGAATAAGGTAGCATATTTATTTTATTCAGTGTAATAGGAACATCTACTTTTAAGAGGCAAGGAGTTGGGAATGATAAATCAATCTCTTTGGGAGGTTTAGGTTCACTCCTTGGGCCTATTGTATTTGTAACTCTGGAAGGCCAAGTTCGCTTTAGTATGTGGGTGAAATGAGACAGTTACTTGGTTCACGTTCATCACTGGTTGATGGATCCTCAGTGGCTGCCTTAACGCATAATAGTGAAGAGCACAGGTTTGGGGACAGAAAGATATGGGATTGTGAACAGATTACAAAACCACTTGTAAGTTGTGACATCTTAGGCAAAGTAATTATCTTTTCTAAGCCTCGGTTCTATCATTTGTAAGGTGTACACAATAATGTCTTTATAGCTTGTTCTATATTGCACCTAACACAGCAATTTTCAACTTTTTCATTTCATGGCACACTTGAACTAATTACAAAAATTCTCTGGCACACCAAAAACTATGTAATATTTTTTTGCTGAGCTGACAAAATAAAATAGGTCTAATTTTGATTCATTCGTATTAGACAGCTTTTGTGTTGTCCATTGTCAGTTTTTTATTTGACAGTCTAAGGGAAAAGAAGTCAGTGGCCCTGACTAAGTAGTTAGGTATTGCATGTTTTAAAAATTTTTTTGGCACATGAGTTGAAAATCGCTGACCTAACATAGTGCCAAGTCTTAAAAAAAAAAAAAAAAAAGGAATGATTGGACTATATGATGAAGATCAGAGCTGTAAAAACTTTGATCAAGACAGCATATTCAAAGTTTGGTCCAGAGAGACTTAAAGTCTTTGATATTCTTTCAGGAGTTATATGAGGTCAGAATACACTTGTAATAATACCAAGATGCTATTTTTCTTTGTCTATTTTGTGCACTTACAAGTGAGAGTGGAGTCTTCCAGAGGCTACATGATGTGTTAATATCATTGCTCAATGGCTAATGGAATGTGTCCTTGTGTGTTACTATGTTTTTAAAAATTAGTTGTGTGTAATTTCTAATTGGCAAATATTGACAGATATACTCAGCTACAACTTTTTTTTGGAAATAAAAGTTTTGGGGGTTTTTAAATAATATTTAAGTGTATGAAGAGGCCCTTAGACCAAGTTCTTTAAGAACTGTTGCCTTAAGAAGACATTTATTTTCTCAATTAGTTGGAGGTAATTAGATGAGATATAGTAATGATAAATATTGGTTTTATTAAAAACCAATAAAAAAACTATATCTTGGCTATCACATCTATAAAATAATTTATCACTTATAAAATGTAGATTGGATGTTGAAAGAAGTAGTGTATATAACATCTTTTTTTTTAATATTTCCCCAACTTTTTATTTTGAAAAATTGCAAACTCACAGAAGTTGAAATAGTAATATTAAAATATTATGCTGCCTTCATACACAGGATTTTTGATGAAAATAACACAGCAGCCTCTGTTCTATGTTAATATCCAGACATCTTACAAAATACACTTATGAGAGAAGCAGGCTTATTTTTAGTGAAAGGAACTTTCTGTCCTCACAGTCTCTGTAGTTACTTTTTTGGTAACGCTCTCACTCAGCCATCAGAAACACAGGACAGTATTTATTCACATTTTACAGATGAGTAAACAAACTCAGGGCAGTCGAATGGTCTATCTGCTCAAGGTCTCAAGTCAGTCAGTGATTTGGCACACGAGTTGAAAATCGCTGACCTAACATAGTGCCAAGTCTTTAGTAGGGTTCTTGGTGTAGTGTATATAATGAAAACTCAGTAAATCCTGGCAATTGTTAAGAGCAGAATAAAAACAAAGTTTGACATCATAATTTACATTTCCAGGATTTCATCAAATAAGGTTGCCTCCTCCAGAGACAAAACTCTTTCAGGCCAGACCAAGATTTGCCTCCTGCAAAATCCGTGGTATTAGCCTTTCAGAGAGACATTGGAGCAGGTATAGGGAAATAGGAGTATCACAGAGAGAGAGGTTGAGCGGATGCATTCAGTTACTGCCAGAGAGAGATGCCTTTTCTCTAAGGACCAAATCAGAAGCACTCCTGCCTCTAGCAGTAGGCAGAGTACTAGAGCATAAGACCACTGAGATTTAATTGCACATCTGACTTCCTTTTGCGCTCACTCCATGTTTCTCAAGCCATCTTTTGGGAGATTATTTTATCCAGTTCATTGCACTCCCAGCAACAATGCAGAAGCGTCCCCTTTCCTTCACATCCTCTCCCGTGCTCATTGTTTGATGAGCGCCATTCCAACAGGTGTGAGGTGATATCTCATTGTGGTTTTAATTTGCATTTCTCTGATGATTAGTGACATTGAGCATCTTTTCACATGTCTATTGGTCATCTGTATGCCCTCTTTGAAAAAAATGTCTATTGAAGTCCTTTGCCCATTTTTAATTGGATTGTTTGTTTTTTCGGTGTTGAGCTGTATGAGTTCTTTACAGGCTGGTGGCTGTCAAAGGAGAAGAAGGTTGGGGAACAGAGTGAATAAGGTGAAGCAACTGAGAAGTACAGATTGGTAGTTATGTAATAATCATGGGAATGTAAATCACGGCGTAGGAAGTATAGTCAATAATGTTTTAATAACTATGTATGATGCTCATTGGGTACTGGAAATATCAGGGGAACACTTTGTAAAGTATATGAGTGCTAACCACTAAACTAATACAAAGTAATATTGAATATAAACTGTAATTTAACATTTTTTAAATAAAAAAATTAAAAAAGAAAGAGCTACAATAAAATATGCTGATACCAACAACACACCACCAACAAATATCATTCCCTCATTTCTTTTTTTAAAATATTTTTATTGAATTTATTAGGGTGATATTGGTAAATAAAATTATATAGGTTTAATGTTGGTGCCAGTGCAGGGTTTGAGGCCACTCAGCAAATGTCCCAGGGTGCACCAAGCCTAGCTGCCACCTGCCGAGTGCCCACCGACCTCTGTCAGAGGGCAGAGTCTCAGGGAGTCATCAGGTGAGGCCAGCTGAGTGCCTCAGGCCTAAACAACCAGGATTTGGCCCTGTGGAAGGAAGGCGCTGCGCCACTTGGGCGTGCAAGGGAAAAATGGCCACATCCTAGAGCCACACAACTCAGTCTGTCCCAGATTCTGCCAGGCGGCGCCACACTCAGCAGGGTGAGGGGGTCGGGAGGGTGGGGCCAGTGAATCTCTCATGAGGAAGAAGCAGGGGAAGGGCGGGGTGGGGACAGGGCGTTCCCTCATGTCTTGAGCTTACTTTCTTCCTCAGTGCTTGACACAGCCTTTGAGTAGAGCAACCCAGGTACTTTACCAAGGTTCACTATGTGGCTAGGGATCACGTTTTCAAAAGTGTGTGAACGGGAAATTTGGAGAGCTGTTGTATGTCTCTGGCCTTCAGGGGTGTCACAACGGGGGCTTGATGGAGCCAGACGTTGGACCTCCACCTGTGTGACACCAGAACCTCTGCCTTAACCAGCATGCCACTCTATGGGGCTTTAAAAGACACTTTATGTTTCCTCATAAATTAACCTATTAGTTTTCTTGTCAATCAAGTGTGTTCTGAGGGGTTGCTTAATGCAAGTCTGTGGTAAAGCAACATTCACTCCAGGACGGAGCTCCCAGACAAAGTTTCTGTACCTGCAAAGCTGAGGGCAAAACCCAAAATCTCAGGGACTCTGGCAAGTGAATGGTATTTTATTTATCTTTTTATCCGCACCTGAGGACATGATCATTGATTTTAGAGAGGGAGAAGGGAGGGGGAGAGAGAGCCAGAGAAACACCAATGTGAGAAAGAAACATCGATCAGTTGCTTCTGGAACGTGCCTCAACTGACCAGGGACTGAACCCACCACATAGGCATGCGCCCTGTTGGTAATCGAACCTGCTACCTTCTGGTTTATGGGACAACACTCTAACCGCCTGAGCCACACTGGCCAGGGCAAGGTGAATGACATCTTAGAAAATTTAGTCACCAAACGGAGGCCCTTCCCTGATAAGAATAACTTTGGCCTCCAGACTTTATTTCTGCTAGCAATGGGAATTCCTTACATTTCTATTTTGATATTATACACTTTGTGAACTGCTTCTTTCTTCTTTACTACATTGAAGCGTCAAAATAACTATACGAAAATAGGCCAGGGCTGGTGGCATTCTTTTGCAATTTCAGTGATGTGCCTCAACGTCAGAAAGCCTAAGTTGTCTCCTCAAGATGGTCAGCTGGGCAGGGCAGAGCTGCTCTGCCAGCCCGAGGCTGGTCATGGGTTCCTAATTAGAACATGCTTCACTAATGTTCATTTTGCCAGAACAGGAACACACCAGATCGGTTCTAGTAATATATTCTGCGACAATGGTAAGAACAATGGCATCTGTTGTTGGTCACACTGTGTATTGCCATCAATGCTGTGGAGCAGTTATTTTACTTAGGAAGTGTGCAAATGACATCGCACACGCTTGCACGTCATGAGGAAATCATCTTGGCAAACACCTTGAAGGGTGTCAGCATATTAGGAGAAATAAAATTGCAAATGTGCATGTTTCCACACTCTTCCAGGGAGCAAGCTGCCTGCTGGCTTGCTTTGCAGGGTATTCCCCCTCTCACCTTCCAGATTGTCCTTTCCAAAGTAAACAAACACACCACTGCCATTGTGTGTGCTTGCGTCTCAAAGGGATGGTCCTGTATTTATAGGTTGCAGGATAATCTTGGCCTGGAGCTCCTCCCCATAACGTAAGTAACTTGCGCAGATAAAGGGATGTTAACTTCTTTAGCACAGTTTCCTTATATATTATATTGAGATAATAGGCTGTGAACAAAAAAGGTTAGGCCGTTCCCATTTTATAACATGGAAGTGTGTTGAGGCTCAGTGATTCCCTCAAGGTCGCTGAGCTAGCAGCTTATGGAAGAAAAATGTCCACTGAGTCTGTCTGTCTGTGTGGATGGGCTATATACCCAAGTAGAGGTCACGTGGACTCCTTGGAGACATCCAGCTTCATTCCAGATATATTCTGGATCTAGAGTCTCTATTGTCTCACTCTAACTTCTTTCCTACCTCCCATGGAATCAGCCTTGGGTTTCTCAAAGAAATACAACTAACTGAAAAAAATGTATACAGGTCCCTTATTGAAGTACTAGGTCAGGGCAGGTGAGAATCTCAGGCCCTGCTTCATATTTTAAAACAATAGAATTACTTCTCTTATTAGAGTTAAAGCCCAGAAGACAGAAAACAGTAGAGCTATCTTGCATTGATTTGAGAGCATTTTAAAACAATTACACTCCTATAACTCTGTGATGTCAAAACATCTGGAAGCAAGAGTGAAAAATTAAATCAATGGACATTTTACCCACACACAGCCAAGTAACGGATATGTAGGAAGGGCTAGGTGAGTATCTCAGCTAATTTTGATGAATAAAAGAATAAGTTGTCCACTTATTAAGCCTTTGGGATCATGGAGCGTAATGATGGTAATCTCATCTGAGGATCAGGCGCCACCCTGAAGTGTTGGTCGCAACATGTGAAGATCATCTCTTTTTTGGGTTTTCAGTTCTCAAATGAGTTTGTTATTTTTTTCTCAGGAAAAAAAGTTTAATTTCTTCAACCTGAGATTTAGACTTTCGGTTTAAGTGCTTGATTTAAACAACAAAGATCTCCTTAAAAATAATAGTACTACTACATTCTTGCATCTGCCTTATTCACAAAGTTTGGAAAGTTCCCAGTTCAACTGGCAATTTTATTTCAAGAATCCAACAAAATAACAGTGATGATCTCTTCATTCATCTAGCTTACAGCCATTTACACATATTTCATTAATCCCTGCAGCACTGCTCCGTAGTCTGTAAAGGGCAAGTAATATTAGACCCATTTTTTGAATGTGGAAAACAAGATGAGTTAGAAAATCGTTTTCCTAGGATGGCATAAGAGCTTTGACCAAACCTCTCCATTTTTATGGTTGTAGTGTCATTTTAAACACATTACAGCTTTTAGCTCTAATTCATGTGGGAATTATTTGTTACACTTTTACCACAATAACGTGTTTGTATATATATGTATACATCTATAGATACGTACCTATATTTATGTTCTGAGGTGAAGAGGAAAGAGAGGTGATTCTACATATTAAAATGAGCATTGGAGAACTAAGAATCACTTTAAATTAGTTGATCGCTTTGTCTCCTTGATGCTACCCATTACATTAACCCTAAAAGTGTCAGTTTCCTCTACTCCCCACCCCCCAAATAGCTCATGAAACAACAGGCCATGTGGACAGAGAATCCCTGGTGTACTTTGGTGTTGAGACATTAATCTCATGCATCTATGGTCATGTGTAATCGTTAATTTGCCATGTCAGTAATTAGATGGTTAGCGATTCATGTAGACGGTAGTAATGAGCCTTACCTTTCCAAAGATAAAATGAGAACATTGGGAACCATTTGTGGGAGAAAACACAGGAAAAGTGTTGAGCTTGGGTAGCACTCTTTGATTTGAGTCGAAAACCCATTTCTTTCTCAACTGACTCCTCCTCCTGACCTCTTCTCAGTGCCTTTTCTCACTTCTGTCATCAAAGAAAAGAGTCTTTTGTTTGAATTCTGTCTGGGCCACACATTTACTGTGTGACTGGGACAATCGCCTCATATTTCTGAGCTTCAGTTTCTCTCTTTGTGAAATGTAAATGATAATATCAGTATCGTAAGAATGTTGTATGATCTAAAGTAGAGAAGCTCCCTTTTTAGTGCTTAGTACCATGCCTGGCACATTGAAATGGATGATTAATTATATTAGGTATATTAATTCATTTGATTGTTACATATTGCTCACCCTAAATTATTCATCTCTGAATCTCCAGGGGCTAGCAGAAACTAGAACATGATGCTCAATAACATTAGTTGCTATTATTAAGTATTATTAATGAAGGTCTCCCTTGCTCCATTAGCCATTTATTTTGCTGTTGGAGATATAACCTTATTTATTTATTTATTATTTCACTTCTGAGGATTCTGTGAACTATCCAGAATGCTAATCTATTTTCTCACAGCTTTGAAGCATTTTTCCAGCCATGCCTCCCTACTGATTCAGCAAAAAGATTTAAAAAAAACCACACACACACCCCCAACCTACCCCTCCCCCCTAAAATCTCCAAACCCCCTACTCATTGTGAATTTTGCCATTTTCTTGAAGTTAAACCCCAGGCATAAAAATGGTAACTGATTTTACACACTGTCAATTGTGCATTCAGATAACAATTGGTTCTGCTCTCGCACTTCCACAGAATTGAAGTTTATAAGAAAATCGAGTCAGGGACAGTCAGAGGTTTCCTTTTCAACTCTAGCTCCCAATGGTATGACTCTACGGCTAACATGTACCCTGTTGACTTGGAGTCCGTGCCCTATCATGCACATGGAAGGGTCGACGAGGCCCTTGGGTACAAGCTGGGGAACATGCAGGCACTCATAGAGCCAGAAAACCCTGGGGGGGCCTCTCTGAGGTTCCTGCTATGAGCTTAGTGTTCACATAGTAACACAATCTGAGCTGCCTGAGTGAGCGACAACTTCTGTGCTGACCCCGGCACGTGCTTACGCAGTTCCTGACGTTCCCTGTTGTAAAGGATTGGAACCCAGAACTGGCCCTAAGAGCTAGGCTTAGGAGATGTGGTACATTTACACAGTGGAATACTTCTGGGCTGTAATAAAAGAAGCAAATCTTACCTTTTGCGACAGCATGGATGACCTGGAGAACATTATGCTAAGTGAAATAAGCCAGTCAGAGAAAGACAAGTACACAATTTCACTTACATGTGGAATCTAATAAACTAACAAACAAAATAAAGACAGACTCATAGATACAGAGAGCAGACTGACAGCTGCCAGAGGGAGGTGGGATTGTGGGGCTGGGTGCAAAAGGTGAATGGATTAGGCAAAGAAAAAAATGCTAATAGACACAGACAATAGTATAGTGATTATCAGAGGGCTGGGGTAGGGAGGTAGAAGAGAATAAAGGGGGATGGATGGTGATGAAGGAGACTTGACTTTGGGTGTGGAACACACAGTACAATATATGGATGATGGATTACAGAATTGTACACCTATGTAATTTTGTTAACCAATGTCACCCCCAATAAATTCCACTAAAAGAAAGAGAAGAAGGAAGGCAGGACAGCTTAGCAGAGTGTTTATGAACATGAGCTCTGGAGGGATCCAGACAGAAAGGACCTTTCTTGCCATCCTTTTACACCCCGTCTCTGCTGCTCCGTAAGCTACAGGGGTTACTTCCGAGATGTGTGATTTACGGAAACTTGTTTACCATCCTGCCCAGGCAGGAAGCTGGGGCCTGACGGTGCTCACTCTCCCTAGAAACCGAACTGCACGTGGGTGGAAAGCACGACATAGTTGTTCAGCAAACCCTCGAGGGCACTGCTTCTCAAGCTTGAACATGCCTTTGAATTAGTGACCTGACGACCTTGTAAAAATGCAGATTTGGATCCTAAGTCCGGGGCACCAGGTCGACCTGCCTTTTCATAAGCTCCCAGGTAATGCTGACATGCAGGTCAGAGACTAACTTTGAGCAGCGAGGCTCTGTTCAGCGTGGGTTTCACAGTCATCATAAAAACAGCCCCAGGCTCGTGTTCCTCTCGCTCAGCAGCCCGCGCTCACCTGCAGGGCGCACTGAGGCAGGCTGTGGGACCCCACCCTCGGCTTTCTCATCTACTGGGTGTGAATTGGGGCCTAAGAATTTGCATATTTAACAGGTTTCCTGATGATGCTCATACTTCCATGTACACCTTAAATGGCAAACTATTGACCTGTCTGAAAACTTCTGTTAACAGTTTTGAAAAACATACTTGGTTTTCCAGTATTAGGTACATGATGATCAGAAGGAAGTTGGGTATTTTCAGTTAAATTTTTGTTTGAAATAATTGTATACAGTAGTTCCCCCTTATCTAGTGGGGGTATGTTCCAATATCTACCACCCCCCCATAGAGGATGACAATTAGACACACATATACATACACATATATTATATGATGTTATATGGAAATATGTCAAGATATGTGTTTTTGTGTCATGTAATATTAGTTTAATTTATGAAAAGATTTATGGGTAAATTGCAGATTGTAAAGTAAGACCTTTTTCTTGAAAACACAGTACCTTCAAATTTTTGTTCTTTGCATGCTTTTTCTCTAAAATATTCCTCTTGTTAAAGATAAACCTTATGAATAAAATGTCACTTTTATTTCTCCATATTCATAATTAACATTAACCCAAATTTTGAGTGGGCTTTGTTTTACTTTTTAATATCAATATGTCAGGTGCTTTGCTAGGTGTTTCTTATACTCCCTCAGGTAACTTACAGTACTCATGACTAATATGACAAATAATCAATATTGCCTACAAAAACTAAAATAGGCATACTACTTTAATATTTTTAAAGTTTTAAATTCATAACGGGAACTGATAAAATTTTCCTCTAAATATTTATTCCTGCATAACAAATTATGCCCCAACTTAGTGACTTAAAACCAGAGCAACCAATTAATTTGCTCCCAAATCTGTAATCTGGGCAAGACAAAATAAGGACAGGTCCCTTCCGACCTACTGGGTCGGCTGAACTGGGGCTGGAAGGTGGGTGTGGCTCACCCAATGGCCCGGAAACTGACATTTGTTTCTGTCTTCTTGTGGATTTCTTCTGGGGGTGACTTCATACCTGGGTTCCCTGGCATCTGGATTCCAAAAGCAACAAGAGGTGGGGAGTGGAACCTACCAGATTCTTGTGGCCTGAGCAGCTCAATGTTGACAAAGCTTTGCTTCTGTCGTTCTCGTCAGCAGACACAGGGCCCATATTCAGGGGAAGGACCCTGAAGGGAGGAATATAAAATTCTCTTACGCCATGCTGTAAATCCACCACAAACCACTGTTGCTCTTATACTATTTCATTCGTATTAAAAGCATTCCATGTTTTAACTCAGGGCTCCCCAACCTTGGGGCCACCGACCGGTAGCAGCCCGGGCCTGTTAGGAACTGGGCTTCATAGCAGCAGGTGAGCTTGAATGTAATGCACTGGAGTGATCTCGAACCATCCCCTACCCTAGTCCATGGAAAAATTGTCATCCACGAAATCGATCCCTGATGTCAAAAAAGATTGGGGACCCCTGTTTTCACTCATTTTCACATTAACCTTAAGCTTGAGGTCTGGGGGCCTGTCATGTAAATTAGATACAGGTGTGGTTCTTTGGGTTAAGCCTCTGGAGTATAGATCTTTCCCATGGGAAGACCTGTGAGAAAGATGGACAAGCTGCCTGGGTTCCACATGCTCAGAATATAATTGTGGGGCACAGTGTCCCTAGACACTGTTTTCTGCCTTTAAATGGTTGAGGGTCTAGGGGCCTCTTTTATTGTTTACTGTCTCTTTTAGTCAAGCCCAATACATTTCCTTTAAAGATTTTGTAAGTTTCTTACAAATCAATTTATAATCCACTTCATCAGACCAGAGTTACACTCACAAATCTCTTTATGACGAGCCCTTTCTGATCTTCGAAACCTATTGAAATTGTTGCGTTCTTAAAATTTTTAACAGACAACATCTGTGGGACGTGCTCTGACTTTGAAATCCTCACAAGGACGTTTATTTCTCTGATGTCCCCATGAAGAATCTGGGATCTTTCTGAGATATTAACCACAAAGGACCATATTGTCTCATTCCATGTTTGATCTGTGGACTAAAACATCTCTTAATTTCAAAATTGTTTTTCTCTGGAGAAGCTACAAAGGAAAGTTTTCTTTTCAAATCTAACTAGTCTTAGTGAACGAGTGTCTTTTTTCCCTAATTTCTTTCCATTCACATTTTATTTAGACAAGAAGCCATGTAGCATTTAAAATTTTGTGCCTCTCTCCAGGATTTAATTAGATAGGCAAATTTTTGAGGTACATTCAATTTTTTTCTACACAACCTACAGGGGACACAGTCAAAAATCTAGCCACTACTTACAAGTGTCTCCTTTACTCGGATTTTTAAAAATACTTTATATTTTTCCTTTAAGACCTCACCAACAGCTTCCTCACATCCTTCAGTCTTTCAACACTCTCCCTGGAATCCTTTAGGCTGTCACCAAGAGCCTTCTCAATCTATCTAGCTCCTGTCTGTCACCTGGTGCTGAAGCCAACGCCACATGTTTTGAGTTTTCATTACAGTGGTGCCTTACTTAATGTTGTAAAACAACCACAAGCATTTATCTTGCTCACAAATCTGAAGCTTGGGCAGGGCTAGCCAGGTTCAGCTTGCATCTGCAGAATGTTGTACCAGCTAGGAGAGCTGGAACGTTGCTGACCACAGGATTCCAACGCAGCTTACGAACACGGCTGGCTGACAAGAGGGTGCTGGCTGACAGGAGCCTTTCCAAGGGCAGCTTGGGTGTCTTCCTTGCCTACAGTCTGTATTCCAACAGCAAGATTTCCAAGGGAAAAAGAAGTGCAAGCTACTAGCTTGTTAGGTCTTGAGTCTAGAAATTGACACAGTGTCCCTTTTTTCAAATACTCTTGATCAATCAAAGAGTACATTCGGGGGGAGGAAACATATAGGCCTCCCTGGGATGGCAGGTGTGTTAAAGAATTTGGGGATCATGTTTTTAAATCACCACATTAATTTGTATCATACAAAATCATTGTCACAAAATATAGTTAAGATAGTCTCAAACTACTTTTAAAATCTTAAGTAGTAAGCTTACGCTAGTGATCTATTAGTAATAAATATTAATAAGTGTTAAATACTACAAAATACTTCTATCATTTCTTATAAGCCCTTAAATGTCAACATCCTAAAAGCTGAGAGTATCCATGCAGTGTCCCTGTTCCTTCACAAATTCCTTTAAACGTATTCTTTGTGCTGTATCTTTGGATAAAACAAGTCCTTGTTTTAAAGCTGTTCTTCGCAGTCTAGCTAGAAATGTGATCATGGTATTGTTTCCTATACCCACTAAACCTTTTGTTATTTTTCGGCAAACAAAGACAATTAATAACATATGTCCTACTGAACCCAGAAGGATCTGTGATGGTCAGTAGGGATGATGTATTAGAAATGAAAAACAAAAACAACAGAACGCAGACATTAGTGCAGGGCCTCTATTTCCTTATTGCAAGGACATTCTAATTTGGAGGCCTGGTTATCTAATAAGAGAGACTGAAGCAGTAAAATGCCTCTGTCTGCAAGGGCCCCATTATATGAAATGTGGTTGGATGAAGATATTTACAAGATGAGATAAGTGTGTGCAGACAACAAGTGTGAGCTGTGCTTGTCAGACTTTCAGGAGGCTAAGAGTCCCATTTCCCAAGCGCAGAGGTTCTTTTTTAGTTAAATTTATTGGGATGGCATTGATGAAGAAAATTACATAGGGTCCAAGTGCACAATTCTATGATAGCATCTGTATTTTACATCATGTATTTACCACCCGAAGTCAGATCTCCTTCCGTCACAATGCATTTGACCCACTTTGCCCTTTACTACCACCACCAACACCCGTCCCTCTGGTCTCCACCATACCGTTGCCTGTCTCTGTGAGTTCTTATTGGTCTGTCTTGTTTTTCATTTGTTACTTTCACGTTAATATTCCACCTGTGAGTGAAATTATATGGTTCTTGACTTTTTCTCTCTGTTTATTTCACTTAGCATGGCAGCCTCACGGTCCATCCACGTTGTTGCAAATGGCAGTATTTTCATCTTTGTTGTGGCTGAGTAGCATTTCATTGTGTATATGTACCACTTTTTCTTTATCCAGTCACCTATCAAGGGACACCTCAGCTGTCTCCTCTTGGACACAGTGACTAAGGCGGCAGTGAACACAGGGGTGCATATATCTTTCCAAATACATGTTTTCAAATTTTGCAGGATGATACTCAAAAGAGGGTTTCCTGGGTGGTATGGTAACTCTATTTTCAATTTTTAAAAACATCTCCATAGTGTTTTCCATAATGGCTGTACCAGTTTACATCCCTACCATCAGTGAGTGAGGATTCAGAGGTTCTTATTCACTGGGACTTTTGTTTGATTCAATTGGATGTGCTTTTCTCAAACCCCTTGAGAAATTGTGTGGATGAAGAAGAATGAAGAGAAACTAGAGGCTCAGACAAAATATATTTCCCAGTTAATCAGATGGTATGGAACAGTAATTTTCAACCTATGTGCTGCAAGAATTTTTAAAACGTTGCGATCCCTGACTATTTAATCAGGGGCACTGACCTCTTTTCCCTTAGATTGTCAAATTTGAAAAAATGCAACAGCAAACACAACAATTACCATCTAGTGTGACTGAATTAAAATTATACCTACTTTTTTTTGTCAGATCAAAAAAATGTGTTTATTTGCGGGCTGTGGAATTTTAGTAATTAGTTTATGTATGCCATGAGATGAAAAAGGTTGAAAATTGCTGGCATAACATATTATGTTAAATATGACATTATTAGGGTGAGAATTTTGGTTGTGATATTATATATGGAATGTAACATTGCAGTAATTCAGCATTGAATAATTATGCATTACAGCATTGTGTGTGTGCATGTTGCTCCGAAAATCTAAAAAGAAATTTCTGCTTTCATAGTGATACTTTGTAATGTCTCTAAGTTTTCTTGAAAGCATTTTCAATAGTTGTGAAAAGTGAGATTGCAAGCAGAGAGGATGACAGACTTATCTTAAATATTTGACAACAGAAAAAACCTTGCTGCTTATTGGGGAAGGAGAAAAGAGGCAACTGGGATAGAAAATGTACAAGAAAACCTTGATTATATAATACATTTTATGGATACAACAATATGCAAAATGTCAATGGTTTAAGAGACTGGAAATAACTTGGGTAAACAAACTCAATAAAAATAAAATAAAATTCAGTTATATTTTCTTGATTAAAAATACAATGACTGGATAATACAGGCAAAATAAAATAAATGGAAGAGAAAATAATTAAATAATAAAAGCATCCACATAATTTTCTTCACAACCTGGAGACAGCCTCTGTTAAACATTTAATATAGTTCTCTTCAGTATTTTTTCTATAATTTGTACCCACTATATGTGCAATATGTATTGCCATATTTCCCTGCTATGCAAAATCTTTATATACATATTACTATATTAGTTTGTATGACTAAATTATAATTTAGGTACATTTTACTCTACTGTGAAAGTTTTTATGTTTAAATATACACAATTATCATTATTATTTTGAATTGTTTAACTAGAAGAAATAGTGTAAAACTATGCCACTGCTATGAACCTATGGATGTATATAATATACACATACAGAAAACACTTATAATCAGTCACATTTTCAATCATTTGCGTTCTGATTATTTTAGACACATTAATTGTAATTTTTCATGATAATTATATATTTCTTTTTAAAAAGTATTTATTTATTTTTATTGTTTACAGAGAGGAGAAGGGAGGGGGGAAGGAGAGGGAGAAAAACATACATCAGTGTGTGGTTGTCTCTCGCAAGCCTTCTACTGGGGACCTGGCCTGCAACCCAGGCATGTGCCCTGACTGGGAATTGAACCAGCTACCCTTTGGCTCAAAGACAGGCGCTGAATCCACTGAGCCACACCGGCCAGGGCTAATTGTCCATTTCTTAAGATCTATACTCATTCACTGACCAATAGTGGTCATTCGCCCACGCTCCGCATCCTTCATTGCGCCTGTCACCTGGACCCCACATCCTAATTCTTAGTAACTGAGTCCACTGTGAAACTTGACTTCTGGCAAGAGTCATTGTTTTCCTTCTACTTCTTACCTTACTTTAAGCTTCTGAATTATTATATTTTACGTTAAGTAAAGTACACTGGTTTTGGAAGTATTCTTTCTTTGACTCATGAGTCCATCCATCCACCCATCTATCCATCCAACTATTTACCCATCTCTTAATTATATTTTCATTCAGCTAGTAATTTATGAAACATTTATTGAATAACTTTTAGATAAAAACACAGGGCCAAGTTTGGGGTAATAATGTGAAAGAAATTAGAAAGGAACCTATCTTTGAGAACCCAGAAATTTTTTTCTATGAAAGGGGAGTGTTTGTATATTTAGATAGAACTCAGCTTGAGAGCACACACTGAATTCAGTCCAGAAATGCTGGGAGTCCTGCCTTTATTTCTTAAAAGTAGTATTTATAGTTTCTTCATCTTGAATATAGTTATACTGATTTAATTTTCAGTAAATAAATATGAAAAGAGTGAGAGGTAGTGTATAATAATATCCAATATGACATCTGTTGGATGATCAAGGCATTAGACTAGTGCTGTTATTGTTTGCATAATTATTTATTCTTATTATGTCTCCTACCCCAAATCAAATAAGTAAGTACCTTGCAAACTCTTCCTGACAGTTTACATGATCCTCTCTGTGCTCATATTTGGCTTCACTAGCTAGATTTGAGTCATAAAGAGTAGTATTTTATTTACTGATCATAATTTAAAGATTCAAAATAAATATACGAGGTCTGTCCAGAAGGCATCCAGCCATTTAATATGAAAAATAGAGGCATTTATTGAACAAGATACAAGATACAAGAAACATTGTACATAGGACAATGACACCTCAGTCCCCTTCAAGGCAGATACCTGGGGACCTCACACAGTTCTCCCAATTGCCATCAGCTGCCCCTTTGTATTTTCATGAATCTCACTGATATCTGACGTCCTTTCTCTTTCAAAGGTGATTGTAGTTTTGGGAAAATTCAGAAGTTGCAGGGTGGCAAATCTGGGCTGTAGTGGGGCTGAGACACCTGGGTGATTTGATGTTTTGCAAAAAAACTGCATGAGATGTGATGCGTGAGTAGACATGTTGTCATGATGAAGCAGCCAATCACCAGTTGCCCATAGCTGTGGCCTTCTGAATCATCTGAATAGTTTCTGCAGAGGAATGTTCAAGCTTAACACAAAGTTAGGTACAGATTCACTGCTCTGCTCACTCAGTCATTTTAAATGTGATGGCCACACAGCACACATGCTCACTCAACTGCATCTACTGCCCCACTGACTAGTACAGTGAAGTCATCATTGTTCACGCATGTGCATTCCAGTCCACTCTCCTTAGCTGACAGGTTACGTCAATGTCATGCAAACCATTCTCATTATATTAACAATGGCTGGACTTTTTCCAGACAGACCGCATATGTTATATAATATAAATTTATGATTTCTTACTCATGATTTTATAATGTACATGATCATATACTCTAAAGGCCTCTTTATGATAAAACAGTTTAAATGATAAATTTTTCCTTTAGAATACTTAACTTCTGTTAGAGATATCAATCATCAATAATAATGTGTGGCAATGATTTTAAACTTGAGGAAAATGTCTTAGTATAAAACACTATAAAAACTTTCCCATCTCCAACCTACATAGATATGGATGTCTTCTATCTACTCTATTTTATCAAAACTCTTGTTGCTTATCACATAGCCCTCTGGTCCTTTACTCATGATGTTGTCTTTTCCTGCCTTGGTTATCTTGTCCCGTCTCTGCATTTCCAGATACTAGTTTTCCTGAAAGGTTCAGATCAAATGTTACCTTAATTTGGAAGCAATGCATGTTGCTGCTACTAGATGGGAATTCAGGGAAGACAGTGATGATCTAATTTATAATTATAGTTATCTGTTTATGTGCCTTCTGTTCTCTCCCAGACAAATGTCACCAAGGGCAGAGAGTACATCTTACAGTTTCCTACAATCCTTGTATCTCATAGCATACAAAGTACCCCATTAGAAATGATAGGCATCAATTCACTGAATGAGTAAATAATCTTAATGGATATTTTTTGTATATATTACAGGGTTTTTAACCACCTGCTTCTAATATCCTCAATACTATTCCAAAGGGGATAAAATATACCAGCACATCAATACATGGGAAAAGAAAAGGGCACAAAACTCTTGCAAAAATTCTGAGGTGGGGATATATCAGAAGAGAGGTTTCCTAAAGAAATCAAATATCCTCTGGGAAGAGCAGTTGGTTGTATACTTTAAAGTTAATAATCCAAGCCTAATTCTTTGTTAAAACCTAGAGTAGTTTTGTCTTACATTATCTCAATTTGGTAATCAAGAAAAAGATGTTGCTTAATTCTCTTTGCAGTCTGTCACTATTATGTGCAAGTCTATTACTACCCCTAAGAAAATAATTTTCTTTGCTAACCATCCAGAAATCTGTGATTGACTATTCCAAATGTTAGTCATGTTCTCCCTTTAGAATCTTTGCAATAACTGTTGCCTGTGCCTGGAATATATATCCTCTTGCTATAGTCATGATGAACTTTATCTTTAAGTCTTTGCTCAAATAAGCTCTACCCTTAGCCCCACCAGTACTAGATTTGCTTTCCTCTGCTTTGTTTTTATTAGCTTTTGATCCTTTCTGACATGTATTATAATTTACTTATTGTTATGTATATTGTTCATGATTTCTTCCCCATGGGTAGAATGTCTTATGCTGTAAATTAATATCTCCCCAACAGCTACAAGAGTATTTGGTGATAAATATTCAATAGCATTGAAAAAATATTTATTTAAAATTCAGTAAATATTTACTGAATGATGGAATGATTTATGGAATAAATGAGAGAAGAGAGAATATGTAAAGTAGGACTAGACTTTTAATATTTATCATTTGGCTTAAAGAACATTGGTTAATACCTAATCACATTGTATAATTAACTGCTATAATAACATGTTTATTTTTCATACATATCTTCAAATATTTGAACTGGAAAGTTCACCACAACTCAATGTAGTATTTCCTTCCTGTTTTCATAAAATGTAGCTTGCAGCACCAATGGAGGACATATTTTTCCTGTTACATGCCAACAGTTAAAAAAACATTATTAGTCTCAGCCTGACCCTGCATTCTGGCCCAGAGTTCTTGTCACTATGCTGGTTTTAGGTAGCTACCATCTAATCAACTCTTTACTCTTCTCACTCTCTACATTAATGCATTCTGCCCATATGGACCTTTCAGCATATCAAGATGGTTCAAACCTGATTGAACAGTCTTTTATCTTAGACATATAAATATATGTCTCCTTTATTCCAATGTTTTTTATCTCTCCTATTGTGTTTTTTGTTTATTTGGGTTTCTTTCTCTTTTTTTTTTTGGTTTTGTTTTCTAATGGAGAGAAGGTGAAAGGATATTTGTGGTGAATGATCTCACCGCAGATGTGCTTCTGGAGGAAAATCCTTTCTGTTTGTATATAGCTTTGCAATTCCACATCTGTAGTCTCTGTATCAAGATAAAATTTAAGGCAAGTATTCTATAACTACAAGGGATTTGGCTGCCCTTTGGAATGAGTCTTACATGAATTTCAAGCCTATGTTCCACAGTATTTTTTCATTTTCTGACTCCAGGGAAGTGAAATATTTTCTCTATACATTTGTTTTGCCATCTGTATAATGGATGCTAAGACTAACTGACTAATAAGCACTAGCATGTATCATTATTAGCTTTCTTTTCTCTTCCTTTTTTTTTTGACTTTGTTTTCCCTGTTAACCTGGAACTCTACTTATTGTTATTCATATGATGAAATGATTTGTTTAATTGCCTTAATACAGTAAGCAATTAATTATTTTCAGTGTTGAGCAAATCCCAACAATCTCCTGAGAAGAAATTATAATGAAGGTTTATGTGCAAGAAATTAAAAGTTATATAATCTTTTTATTCTCACATAGTTATGAAAAATCACCTGGATAGGCAATATTTGAAATTACTAAATTCTGAATTGCTCTCATGGATTCAATTAGAAATAAATATGGATGTTGGGATGATAAACTATACAGTGAAACTCATTAACAGAGAGTTTTTCTTTTTGTGGGGGCTTTCCAGTAGAGAATTCTGGGAGCTACAATATCACTAAAGATTAAGACTTTAGTGGGGAGAAATCGTGAAGAGATATATAATAAATCAGAGTCAACGTGATCCCAGGAAAAACAGTAATTTGCGGTGCTGTGAATGCATGACCTGTAATTTCAGTGTAGAAACCAGATGAGGAGGAAAATTAGTATAGCAATTGCTAATTTAGTTTCACTGAGTCAATTCTAGCTATAACTTAGCCCATTTAAATTTGGTAGTTAAGCAGAAGTCAGGATAAGAAGCAATGTTTGTTTTAATTTAATGATTACAGCATATATTAAAACCTACCCCGCCTCTAAGGTCTGGTACTTCATTTGGCCCTGCACAGCCTTGTTTGACAACGGCACCCTTGCAGGTCAGGCCGCCATTACCTTGGAAGACAGATTCGTTTTTCTTTTGAGCATCTGTGTGAGAAAGTACTTTCTTAAAGTGAGCCAGAATGTGCCTCAGGGGACAAGCAAGTCTTACTCTCTCCCTTTGCCTGGTAGAATGCAAAGTTTCTTGAGGAAAAAAAAAGTTCCTCTGACTTGGTCTTCGTTCCTTGGAATAATGGCAGAGGAGGAAATGGTGCTTGTCGAATTTGGCACGGGTTGGTGACAGAGCCTCAGAAGTTGAGTCAGTAAGGCGGTAATTTGAAAGTCTGAAGCAAGATACCATATGGGACAAAAACAGACTCTTAACAAAATCTTTTTAAATCTTGCAATTTGATTGGTGTTTTCATATGTGCCTTCATTCAGTCCTCTGAATGACCCCAACAGATAGATGTTATTTTGACTTTAGGGATTCCTACTCTGTGCTGGGCACTGTTCTATGTGCTGAATACAACAGGGAACAAAAAAGACCTAAAATTCTTATCCAGGTGGGATTTATATTCTGTCACTGAGAACTAACCTTGACCAAACCATAATACTTCCTTAGCAGTTGAAATCTAAATTTCTACTTCTAGAGGGGATGCTAGGACAGGTTCCTTATTTCTAGAATCAAAGCCTCACAGAGAATGTATAAAAATACAGCAAGCATTAATGCTCTCATCCAAATCCCCACAAGATCCCGGTATAGACAGAGAAAGATTTTTAAATGAAGGAGGGATTTTCTCACTATAGTTTTTATCATATTGAGCCTGCTCAAAGCACTAGAGTTGTTTGTTTGTTTGTTCATTTGTTTTTTGTTGGTTTGTTTTCTTCCTAATAAATGTTTCTGGGCTCAAAACAAGACCCACTGAGTCAGACTTTACCACACATTCTGCTGTTCACAAGAATTCAAAAAAAACTGCCCAAGGCTTTATTGTAGCTATTTTAAATGAGCCGAATTTACTATTCTACCTCCATTCTACCCTGTTGTAGGTTCCCACTTGAATAGCTGGGATTCCATAAACGCATCTGTTTCCTTCATAAAAGGGAATTAGAAAAAAATGGCATGTGTCTCCACAAATACACTATGCCCTTTTTAAAGCATGACTTAATAGGAGTGTAGCATGTGTTTGACCTTTGACCTTTGGGAGTTGTCGCTCTGATCTTCCCTTCTTGCCAACAGGCCTCTGCTGAGAATAAAGAGTTTTCTCACAATCACCAAGAAAAAGGAGTCAGCCTCGTTTCATTTCTGTATTGAGAAGGAATGCTCAGATTTTTAATTAGAGAAAGGAAGGAATCGATTGTTGAGATAAAGGAAAAAAAGAGAAAGGGGGTCAGCACACCTATAACTTGATTCTGCAGCCCTGTATACGCCATTCGTATGCGGGAGGGAAAAGAAGTTGGGGGGTGAAATGACGCTAACCTCCAAGGGCTCCGTTCACCTTTCCAACTTTTCTCTCTTCACTTGATCTGGTTGTACTTTGTCCATCAGTTTCATCTCTGAGAATCCTCACACCTAACACCATGGAGGTGTGGCTCTCACTAAATGTGTTTTGTTTGGTTGATTTTGCTGTTTGGAGTCTCCTGTGCTAGAACAGGGTCCGGCACCCAGGGAGGATAAGGTCGCTATTTGTTGACTAAAGGGCCGTTGGAACAGTGACTTTTAAAATTACCATTATCATGTGTTAAATGTCCATGGGAGAGGATAATCATGTGACTTTATCCACAGGTTTGTATAAATATGAAAGCATGGTAGCTGAAAGTGTTTTTTTCCCTCACCCAAGGACATTTTTTCATTGTTTTTAGAGAGAGGAAGGGAGAAAAACATTGATGCGAGAGAGAAGTGTCAACTGGCTGTCTCCCATACGTGCCCGGACTAGGGAGCACCCAGACAGGGGATGGTACACACCCAGGCTGGGGAGTATATGTGCCCGGACCGGGTGTCAAACCCACAGCCTTTCAGTTACTGGATGACACTCCAGCCAACTGAACCACACCAGCCAGGACTGAAAATGTTTAATGAACAGCAATTTTTTTAAGATGATGATGATGCTGATGGCACTCCGATGTGGCAGGCATGAATTATTAACAGAGTAAGAGTTTGGTTTGTAGGTAGGATTTCACTATCCATTTGATTGTACTGAGTAAGACTTACATAAAAAAAAAATCCTTGGAGTTTGGACCTTAACCGTACAATTCTCTGTATCACTCAGTGGAGCACAGAAAAAGTCAACTAAAGAGGTTTCTTCTCCACTGATTGATTCCAGTACCTTGATGGATACAATCTACATCAAGATGATTAATGTCTTAAGGGGAATATGCCAATAGATGGAGAAAAATCAGGTTACTTCTTTCTTTGTTCAAAGACGTACCCCAATCGGGCCAGGCCATGTCCCGTGCCAGGCCGCATCAGCAGTGGGACTGGCACAGCCCAGTGAATTATATGCAAAAGCAAAACTGCAGGCGCCAACCACGGGGCTTAGCATTTTGCTTGCTGTGCATTTCTCACATCTTTTTAGTTTATAGTGTGATAAGGAAAAAGCACTTTTTACTTTTGTTTTTGACCTGTTCCTTTTTCTAGACATTAAGATCTTTCCAATAGCATGAAGAGCTTTTTGCCATCTCCGTTCTGGGGGGGAAAAAACCCCCAAACTTCCAGCAGCGTTTTTCTGTTTTCATTATTGTTTGCTGTTATTTTGCTACCTGGAGGATTCCAGGACTGGCCTGTGTTTCCTCACATGGGTGACATTTTGTGTCCTTATCAGCGTCTCTGTTGTCTGTTTTGCAAATTTGCCTGATGGATTTACTAAGTGCAGGAAGAGCTTATTAACCTTCCTTTAATCGGGTAGATATCTTAAAAGTGAGTTTTGTGCAGCGAGCAGCTAATTATTACCTGTAACCAGAAAAAGAGAGAGAAAGGAGCTGAGGAGGGGCAGAGGGAGAAATTTAGACATCCTGAGTTGCACAATGCTGTTATGAACAGGTGCTCTGCTTGCCTCTGAAAACACAATTATTAAAAATATACACAGTGCTTCCTATTATTTATAGGTTTGCATATTTTACCAAATGTAGCTTATATATCTTTTTTTGTCTTATTCAAAGAATACATAATATTCTGTGCCTATTGACCGTTCTAATATACATTGATAGACGGATGGTGTTTGTTAGGGAAGTCGGCGAGGCAGGCTGTGAAAGAATCCACAAAGAGAAGAAAGTACAGAGAGTAAAGGTTTTTATTTTTACTTTCCCAAGGGAGGGAAAGAGCTAGGTGCTGAGATGTGCACCAGGCTGGAGGTGTTGGGGCTGTGGGCTTCCATGGGGCCATGGGCTGGCTGAAGAGCAGGATGTTTCAGTCGCGCAGTTAACTTGTCTCGATGTTATCTTTGGGGGCAGCGTCTGGGACTGCTCCCCTGCTCTACGTGGTCTGGTACGTCCCGCCCGGTTACATCCCGTTTCATAAATCCCCGGAGTCTCTGCGCCTTCAGGGCGCTTCCAGTAATTTTCTAGTCCTGAGGACAAAGGCTCATAAAACAGTTAGGGTCAGCCATGCTTTAAGGGGTCCAGCAGCTCTGGCAAAGAGGGCCTGAGAAAGCGGCTTTTGTCCTATTAGTTCTGTGGATTACAAGTGCAATTGGCAGGAGGAGTGATGTGTAGATGACGCCATGTATAGCTCTGTTTACATCCTCATATAGTAAAGCCATTTAATAGTAACTTCTAAGAGTAAATCAACGTCATCCATTTTCTCATTATGTCCTTGACACCGAGGCGGCGGGTTGTGCTGCCATCAAGCCAAATCGCTCTGCTAATCATTTATTTTGAATTATGCATTTGTTTTTTAACTCAGTGTCTTGGTCCACTGTCACAATAAATGCAGAATTTATTGTGGCCACAGCATAGACTGAGAAAAAGCAGTCTCAAGAGATCTGTCTGGCTTTGTAGTCAGAGCATTAAGTGCAGATAACACAGCCTTAATTACCATACATGAATTCTTCTGGGCACTGACTCATGGAGGATTAGGGTCGCTTTACAGTAGTTATATTTTGTCCATCATTCAACAAATGCAGGGTGATTTGCAGTTTAATTTTCTTGGGGAAATAATGAACATATTACAACCCAGTGTGATGGAGGAATAATTAAATATTTTTTTTATGTAACTTATATCCCACTAACTCTCCCACTAAGAATAACTGTGCAATTTGGGGAGATGGGGAGGACAGTGTTTGAAGGCATTTAGCAGTTAGGAAACCAAGATACCGGAGAAAGGAAACCAATTGAGGTGACTCTTCGATATAGCGCTGTTTATTCCCTTCGGGGCTTTAACTGATTGAACTCACAGGTGCATGGAAACCAAGCAGAAGTCAGTGACCCGCAGTGGATGATGTTCTCATGGGACTGTGCAGACAAAGCTGCCCTTCAGGGCTACCAAGGTGTCCCAAAATTGAGAGGCCAAGTCTATAGTGAAGAGGTCATTGAAAAGAAGCCATCAGAGCATTATGGTGGCTTTTCCCCTTGATACACTTTCCAGTTCTTAAAATGTGCAGGCATGGAAGGATTTGAAACCTACCAGGCAGCGTGCGCTAAGAGGTTAAAAAATGAAACAAATATTTTGCAATTGAACAGACAGGATGGGCCCTAGGGGTAAAGGGGAAACCCAGAAATTATTCTAAATCAGCCCTTATAAATTCTGAAGTTTATTCTTAATAGTATCAAGGCACTTCATCTACGTACATCTTCTTGTGAGGGGACAATCAGATCCTATGTGAAGGAAGGTAGTATCTTTGCATTCAGGTTTCCAAAATTAAGGCCCAGATACAGGAAGGGTGCAACGAAATTGTCATAAACAATCGCTGCATTGTAAAGGTTCTTGCATTGCACATAAAATGTTTGAAACATTACTTAAGGCATTTTCTGAAAGTCAAGGACACATATATACATATGCTACTTAAAGATACCACTAAAATACGATTCATATGAGATTATATATAATAGGCTAATGTAGGAAACAGAATAATTTAAATATATTAATCCAAAAAGATAGAAAGGAGGAAAAATAAGGAATAACTGATGAAGAAATTTTAAAGATACAATAAAAAATTAAACATTTGCACTAAATGTAAGTAGACTATATCACACTTCAATTAATAGACATTAACTATCAGACTAGAAAAGAAACAATTTGTAAATCTTCTTTCTTTTGGATTGCTAGTGATATTCTACATTTTTTATTAAATTTATTAGGGACAGGTTTCAAGGATACAGCTCGATAAAACATTGTCTGCACGCTGCGTTGTGCACCGTCACCTCAAGCAAAGTCTCCATAGCCGATTGCCCCGCCCCTTTGCCCACCTCCACCTGCCACCGCCCCACCTTCCCTCTGGCGTTCCCGCGCTGTTCTCTGTGCCTATGTGAGATACACACACACACGTGTGTGTGTGTGTGTATGTGTTATATATATACATATATAACACATACACATATGTATCTTTTTGCTTAACCCCTTCACCATTTTTTTCAAATCATATTTCTTATCAGAGATAAACCTTAACTATAAGAGCACGTAAGGACTGAAAGGATTGAAAAAGATCTGTGCAAACTTAAACCAGAGGAAAGTAGTTCAGCTATAGATGGAGCAAAATTATTACCAAAAAGAAAAAGAAAAATTTCATAATATTAAATGATTAAATTCACCAGGAAGATATAAAACTCCTAAATTTATATGTTCCTAAGACTATGCTTGCCAAGCATATGAAGTAAGCAATGGACAGAAACAGCGGAGAAATAGGCAAATCAGTACTTTTAGAAAAAGATTTTAACCTGTAAGCCTCCAGTAACCAAACAACTAGATGAACAAGAATGATAAGGATAGAAAGTGTTTGACTATCATGATTATTAAACTTAGCTAATTGAAATGTCAAAAACACAGCACTCAAAAATTAGGGAAAATTGTTGTTGTCAAATATACATGAAACATTTACCCAAAACAGTCAAAACGGGGCCATAAAGCAAGTCTCAACATGTGCAGAATATGCTTGAAATTAAACTAGAAATAAAGAACAAAAAATGAAATTATCCCCAAGTATTGGAAATTAAGCCATAAACTTATTTCTAAATGACCCATGAAATACAGAATAAAATCACCAAGGGAATTAATGCAATTTAAAAATAATGACATGGTGCCACTTGTGGAATGCAGCTAACGTGGTGTCTAGAGAGAAATTAGCCCCAACTGTCTATCCAAGAAAAGAGAAAAATGCTAAAAATCAATAATCTAAGAAAGCATCCACTTAAAAAAGACTGAAAGTAAACAGAAAATTAAACCCTAGTAGAGAGATGAAGATAAATGTAGGATATAATATAATGAAATTGAAAACATATACAATAGTGAAATTTAACAAAGTCAAAACTATTTATTTGGAAAGATAAAGTTGATAAAATCTTGTGAGAAAAAATAGAAAAAGGACAAGTTACCAATATCAGCAATGATGAAGGAAACATCATTACAGTTTCTATAGATATTAAAAATAATAAATACTGGATAACGCTGACACATTGATGCCAATAAGGTTTAAAATATATGTGAAATAGGCGAAGTTGAAAAATGCAGTCTCTTCAATCTGGAGTAAGAAAGAAAAACAAAAATATGCCTGTCGCTTTTTGTATCAAAAAAATTAAATCCATAATTGCTAATTCTTAACACATAAATGGTCATGCCCAAAAGAACCTGACAACAAACTGTATCCAAGAAGTGAAAGAGGGACATTTTTCCTCTTGTCTGGAAGACTGCGTCACCTTAATGCTAGAACCGACAAGAAGATTACAAGCAAGGAGAATCAGCAGCCTGCTTCATGCTAGCCTAGGCAGCTGTTAGCAAATCAAAACCACTGATAACGAGAATATAATATCGCAGCCAGGGACTCTAAGGACAGATTATAACGCTCGAAAATCTATTGGTATAAATTAAAATATTAAGAGAACAAAATATAAGATCAAGCTCAACAGATGCACAAAATGTTATATACTCATCTCTTGTTCATAAAGAAGCTCTTTGCACACTAGAAAGAGAAGAGAACTTAATCTGATAAAAGGAAGCTGTAAAAAAAACCCACAGCAAATATCAGACCTAATGGTAAAATATTGAAAGCTTTCTGACTGAGATTGGAAATGAGATAAGGCTGTCTACCATTGCTACTTTTATTCAATTATACTGAAGGTTTTTGCCAGTACAATCAGATACAAGTAAGAAATAAAAGTGTAAGTATTGGAAAGGGAGAAATAAAGTCACTATCCACAGACAACATGACTGAGTGCCTACACATGAAAAAAAATACTAGTGTTAAACTTATAAATAGTAAGTAAATTTGTACGATTTTTAGAATTATAAAAAAGTCCAATTTTTTTCTAGCAAGCCTCAGAAATTAAAAATATTACTTACAATACTAAAGTGACTTCAAATAAGCAGTAAAAAAATCTAATGAATGATGCTCAAGGCCTCTAAACAGAAAACCATAAAACCTTCCCGAAATTAAGATGTAAATAAATAAATAAAGTGTGTGTGTGTGTGTGTGTGTGTGTGTGTGTGTATAAATATATAAAATGAAGTTCACTAACTTGCATATATATAAGTTCACTATTTGGGGATTAATATGTAAAACACATCAATTCTCTAAATTTATCTGCAGGTTCTTGGCAATATCAATGTGAATTTCAACAGCTGTGTGTATGTATGTGTGCACACACACAATTTGGCAAATAATACTAAAAGGTGCATAGGAATTTAAAGGAAAAGACAATGAAGAAAATATGTAAAACAAAAAAATTGTTGATCTTATCATACTTAGAATTACAATATATTGAATATGAGCATTTATTACATAGAGTTATTAAGAGAGTGTTGTATGAGCATAAAGATAAAAATATAGGAAAATGGAACAGAAAATTCCTGCAACAGGCCTATACAAAAATACACCACTGATTTATGACAAAGACACTACAGATAGCCTTTCAATTGTGTTGATTGTGAATTAGATATCTGTGCTAGGTAAAACTGAGCCTTGACCTCTCAACGATCCATAATAGTAATCCTCAGATAAATCAGAGCTGTAAATGTCAAAAATAAAATAATACGCCTCTAAAAGGTAACAGAATTCTCAAATTCTGAATCAAGCCACAGACGAAGGAAGGTATTGCGATACCCTTATCTAGCAAAGGACTCATTCTTAATATATATTGTACTATGCATATAAATTAGGAAAACATGGACACCCAACTTAAAAAATGACAAAAAGTTGAACTGGTATTTCCCTAAAGAAGTTATCCAACTAGTTAGTAAACATAATAGGTTCTTCACATTTAATTATCAGGATACTGCCAATTAAGATTTCTCTGAAATGCAACTACACACCTCTGCAATGGTTAAAAGTAAAAATGAATAATAAATGATTGGCTTTACCCAGTGTTGTTGAAGATATGTGGCAACACGAACTTTTATACATTGCTGGTTATAGTGTAAATTGGAATATCCATATTAAAAAATATTTGGAAGCATGCACTAAAGCTGAATGCATGCATAGCCTTTTTCAAGCCTATTCGTTAGCATGTAACATACCCAAGTTCATATATTTGTGCACCTAAAGAAATGCACTCAATATGTATAGTTGTACTTTTCAGAATAGTATGAGACTAAAACAGCTCATGTGTCTGCCAGCAAGAGAATAAATAAATTGTAGTATATTTATACAATACAGTTATTTTCTGAACAATGGAAAAGAATGAACTACAGCTACATGCAAACAGATGAATGAATTTACAAATACTATATTGAGCTAAAGAAGCCAGAAACAAAAGTGTGTATACTCTATTAATTCAGTTCTCATAAGGTTCTTGCAGAAGGCAAACTAACAGAGTATTAAGAAACAGAGTAGAAGTTACCTTAAAGGACATAATGACTGAGGAGGGGCACTTGGGAGGCTTTGGAGGTGCTGGTTATGCCAAATATCCTGATGTGGGTGGTGGTTATATGGGGATGCGAATTTTATAAACATGTCCTACAATAAAACCTTAAGATTTATGGAGTTTACTGTGTTCATGGCTAACTTCTATAGAAATTGACTTTATGCAAACAGTTTAAGAGAGTCACCTCAAGAATTTTTAAAAGTGTGATGATTATATTTCTAAATATAAATTCACTGATAGAAAATTCACTGTTAGTAGAGTCATCAAACCTGTCCTTTAATGTTGTTTATTACTGTATTGCATTGTTCAGGATGTAATCCATAATTAAATTATGGTATTTTAAGATTATGTTTATGCTCTGGCTGGTGTGGCTCAGTGGACTGAGTGCTGGCCTGCAAACCAAGGGGTTACTGGTTTGATTCCCAGTCAGGGCACATGCCTAGGTTAAGGGCCAGGCCCCAGTAGGAAGCGTGTGAGAGGCAACCACATGCTGGTTTCTCTCCTTCTCTTTCTTCCCCCCTTCCCCTCTCTAAAAATAAAGTAAAAAAATATTTTTTAAAAAGATTATGTTTAACAACTGCTATGCTGCATAAAGTCTGTGGAGAATAAACAATTTTTTTTTAATGTTAGTTTTTTCACTTGGTCAGACCAGCTGGATTCCTATTTCAGCATTGCCACTTCCTGGCTTTGGGTTCCAATGGGCAGGTTGACTAGAGTTCATATAATTGGTATATTTTTAGGCACATCATATATTTACAAAATGTTATGTCTTTACTGTCTATTAAGGTATGTAACTCATATAAATTGATTTCAATTCTTACATACTCTGAAATCATATTCCCATTTGAGAAAATAAAGTCTTCATAGTAACTCAATAAGCTTTAAAGAGATACATATGCAATACATGTTGGGTAGTTTACAAAATTAATTTTCTTCCCTAATAAAGGGCATGTATGTGTGTGCGCATGCATGTATGCATGTATGTATCAGGGGCACAACTGGCTATTGTAAGCTGATATTGAATGAGCATTTAAACTGAATATTAAATAAATGTATACATCAATTCTTCTTGTAAGTATGAGTCTCCATAATTAACATTCTATTATGTAAGGGGTTTAAGTTGAATTGCATTACAAAAATAATCTCCAGAAATGTAGTTTCTATAATCTTGAATCAATTCTATTTGAAATAATTAAGGGAAAAATTACTGAAGATTTAGCAATAGAAATACATTGAAATTTGTTGGCAGAATTAGAGATTTTGCAAAGAAGACTTAGATTACCAATGGGTACATAGGGAATAATAAACTCATTACAGGATTTTATTTCCTTTCCTCTTAAAGTATGGAGAAAGATGAGATCTATAAGTAAATTATAAACATGTATTTAAGGCTATGAAAGGAGGGAATTGATAGTTTTAAGTCACAAATTCAGCAGAAGCAATGTACAGACTGGTGAGCCATAACAAAACCACATATACATATACACAGATATACAACAACACAAAACAAAAATAGAGACAAGAGAAAACATTTTAAGCACCATTGAAGAATTAAAAGTAGGCAATACTATATAACACAATAGAAAACATAATATTTCCATTCTTATTAGTACTATTTTTTTATTTATAAGTTGTCTTTATATGCGTCCATGTAGTTATATGTTATCTTTATTTACAATGTAACTTAGAGTTTTACACTTAATAAAAATATAGTATCTAAGGGGTTCATAAAGTCAGTTCTCACCTAAGTTGCTCTAAAGCCTTTTCCCATTGGACCAAAATGTTACGCCCTAAATGGTTGACCTTACTTTCCACGCCCTCAGCTCCTGTGAGCTGGAGAGAGGACACTGAGGGCTCACTATACGCATGTAGGAAAAAGGAGTGGAAGGTTTCCCAAGCAGGTATGTAGGACTCCGCTGATTCCAGGTTCGCTTAAAGTGAATGCATTAAACTTAAGAGACCCACACACGTTCTCCCCACTTAGAAAGCATTCAAAACCTCTGTGGCCAGACAGCACGACTTTTCAGCCTCCATAGGGAAACATGCCAGGGGTCAGCAAGGACAGGCACCAAGTAAGAGTCCTTCTTCCCAGCCAGTTTAAGGAATTTTCAAATATGTGTAAATCCACAGTTTTCTCAGGGAGGGAATGCATTGTCCTCGATTTCTGGAGAGAGCTACTCCTTGGCTGATAGAAAAGCTAAGACACATGAACTTTGCTCACGCGCCACCCAAAGTCCTCATCTGATTAAACTTCTAATTTTATCCTCAACCGCTGTGTAACAGTGACTGAGTGGCTCCGCTTTACCGTCTGGCTTGCTAGAATTTTCACGATCCTGCAGGAATCAAAAATTATTAAAATTCTGGCGGCCAACGCTTCCCTCCATGCCCACCAGCTGGCACAAATTTCCTGGTATGTGTCTGAGGGAGGCCAAGTCTGGGGATGACCCAGAGCATCTGTACAGTTGCCACAAGAAGGAAAAGGTAAAGCCTAATAAAACACTGTTAACAAAAAGCCAGTTAAAACTATGCCCAGGAGCATCCCTACCCTGCTGATGTTTATTGGTTATTGCATTCTAACTTGTTTGTATGCTAATAACCTATGAATTGGTAGGTTATCCCTAGTGATTTAGAAATTATCAAGCCATTTATTGGCAAAATGTACCTCAAAACCTTTTATCCTTAGTCACTAGGGAGCCTAAATCCACTGCTGAAATTATCTTCCATGACCTTGCAAATTCCCATCCATTTTATTGTAAATTTCCTGAATTGCTATCTTCTCTATCAAACATTCAATCCACATCTTCCTACTTGATAAACTTCCACTCTACTTCCATCCCCTATTCAATTATAAATTCTCTTTTTTGGCATTCCCCTGCTGACTGTAACTTACTGCTCATGGCTTTCACCCTTCCGCTTATAGTAGGCTTGAGAATTATTTATTGAGCCCCACCAGTATATCTAAATTTGTCAAATCATTTTTCTCCCTTATAGTCTGAAAAGGAGAGGCTGTTTATTTCAATCGATGCCTGTAAAAACAGCAGCTCATGAAAACTAGTTAGAAGCAAATTCCCAAGTAACTTAGACTTGGCAGAGCTCCATTACCTTTGATTATAAAAGGGCAAAATTAATGGGCAATTCACGAGGCCCTGTGACAGAGAGGTGACGGGAAGTCACTATGATTCAAATGGCAGAAGTCAAGGAGCTGTTTACACTCGGCGCCATTTCCGCCTTCCCTTTCATCACAGGGAAGGACAGTCTGACTTCTGTGGCCGACTGAAATGGACTTTTCCTTCCAGACCACTGTGTCACATCTCTGGTGTTTAGGAAATTAATCTTTAATGAATGTTAATCAAGTTTCTAATTATAATATCTTTATATTTAACGTTTGTGTATCAGATGAAAGGCAAACATTTGGGGGCCAGTCACAAAGGACATGAATAATTTTCTTAGAAGCTTAATTAATTAGTTTTATTGCTCTATAATATCTTTAAAATTTGAACTGCCGTCATTTCATTAATTCAGATAAAAGCAAATTTTTGGCAGTTAAATATGACATGTGTTGAAAATTATGATAAGTTGCAATAATTTTATTCACGCATGTTCATTTAAGAGAGATAACAATAACACATTTGGAGGATATTTGAGGGATGTGGGGGACTAATTTCTGGTTTATTTTATTGTTTTTATCCTTGCTTTAACATTTTCAGATGATTTCATAGTAGTATCTAGGGCACTCATGTATTTTTTTAAAGATTTTATTTATTTTTAGAAAGAGGGGAAGGGAGGGAGAAAGAGAGGGAAAGAAACATCAATGTGTGGTTGCCTCTCATGCACCCCCGCAACTGGGGACCCAGCTGGCAACCCAGGCCTGTGCCCTGACTGGGAATCAAATCAGTCATTGGTTGTGGCCATTTGGTTCACAAGCCAGTGCTCAATCCACTGAGCCACATCAGCCCAGGCTGGAGCACTCCTATATTTAAGAAAACCAAATAAAACAAATGATAATTTCTCCTGTCAATCTGCCTTGTTGCTAACTGTTAAAAGTGCAAATTTCAAGAAATAGTTCACTAGTTTGCCAATGGTTACATGATATAGCTTATTAGCATATAACAGAAGACTCTTCCTGGTTTGGCCTCTACTTTCTGTCTTTAGGTCACTACCAGCCACTGCTCTAGACGCTCCCGTCGCTGGAGCTACTGATTGTGGTTGGCATGCTCTCTGAGCTTCTTGGCCTTGTTATGTGTGGCTAAATATATCTAAAAGATTTGCCTACCTCTCTTTACGTAGGATATTTATACTCATTAATTAAAGCTAATTCAAAAGTCATCCTTTCTTTTAAATCTTTCCCATGACTATAGGAAAATGTTTCTTCTTCATCTATGCTTCCACAGCATTTTGTAAAGGAATACTGTGTAGGGCAGAGGAGGAACAAACAAACCATTACAATGTGCTATTTTCTTTAGTACTGTAGATTCATTAATCCTAGAATCTTTGTCTTAGTAACTGTTGGAATACAGATGTAAATATTTATTAACCAAATAAAGAGAAGAATGGTGAAATAAATGGATGAATGACAAAATTATCACAAGGGAATCAGGGGTTATTTATCTCCTTGAGGTTGTATCTTATAATATTTTGAAAAATGAATTTAAGGAAGAAGTGCAGCTAAATTCATTTCACACACCTTTGTTTCCTAGGCAGGGAGGTTTTTAATAGTGTTATTCTATTCAGTCACAGATACCTTAGCTCTTGGGAAGAGGCAGTGGAGTAGGTTGGATGGTGGTCCTCAAACATGTATGTCCAGGTACTAACCCCAGGTACCCGTATAAATATGTTGGGAAAGGGTATTTGCAGATGCGATGAAATTAACAATCTTAGGACAAGCTCATTCTTGATTACCTGGGTAGGCCCCAAATCCAGTAACGTGTTCTTAAAAGAGTCGATGATCTGGGAAGAAGAGGAGGTGGCCTTGTGATGCTCATGTTAGAAACTGGAGTTACACAGGTCCAAGCGATGCCTTGGCTTCTCCTTGCAGCATCTTTCTGATTCTCTCCGGCCACAAGCTGGCCTACAGTTTTAGCACATATCTCCAGGGAATCTACTGAATCTACCAGTCTTCTCCCATTTTCCTTTCACAACAACCTCCATTGTTTTGAGATCATCGATAAGCTTGCACTCTACACTCTTTTGCAAATGAAGTTAGTTCCTCTAAAAGAAGTTCAGGGCTCTCCACTCTATGCTTCTCTCAGCCACCTGCAGATAAAACCTGAGTCAGGGCTCTGAAGCATCTAAGTGACACGCCTGCTTTAGCGGCTGAGTGTTTTGTGGCAGGGGGAGGGAGTAGCCTCAGTCTTCTTGGTTCCTCTCTCAGCAAGAAACCTCCCGCTATGAGCCATGGCAAGGGTGGCAGGGCCCCAGGATTCTCAGTGACACCTTGTCCAAGGAGTAGGGACTTAGTGGAAGAAGGCAGCCCCCACCTGCAGTTGCCCAGAATGTAGCTTCAGCAGCATCTGTCTGAGCAGGGGAAATGAAATGTTAACATCCCATCTCTCCTGGGGAGATGGCCCTTCACTCACTGCTGTGGGGAGATAGAGCCCTGTTTCTTGGTTGCTTTAGTCTGGAGTCTATTTCCCATCATGCTCAGCTGTGAGGGTGGATGGAATGAGCAGGTGTTAGTTTAAATACGACAGACTCTCTTCAAATGTTTTTGGTGTTTGCTTTTCTATATGTCGTTAGGATCTTTTCCATGGAATTTAACTTTTAAGAAATAATTTTCACCAGTTTTCCTGGGGGTCGAGAGAGCTCCCCATTCTATGATGCCACAATTATTTTTTTCAAAAAAGGAATAAAGCTCTGGCCAGGTGGCTCAGTTGGTTGGAGCATTGGTCCTTTGTACCAAGAGGTTGAGGTTTGATCCTAGTCAGAGCACATGCAGGAGGCAACTGATCAATGTTTCTCTCTCATGTCACTGTCTCTCTCTCTCTCTCTCTCTCTCCCCTAACCACCCCCTCTTTTTTTAAAGAAATAAATAAAAACAAATATGTGGTAAAAGCTTTTTGGAAGAGATATGGCTTGGGCTGAATCTTGAAGGGTAACAATTCGACAGCCAGAAAGAGAAGAGATTATGTTGTGTTGCGTTAGGGTAAACTGCCCAGCATGTTTTATGTGACCGCTAAAGCTACAGAGATTCTAACCATCTCACCATACTCCACTAATATACATTTTTTAGTGTTAGGATAAACAGTTTAGGCTTTATTTCTTTTAATTATTTTTAATTAATGAGGTTAGAATGTAAACTAATAAATTAAAAGAAAACACCTAGACATGCATTCAATTAAACTGCGTAAGAAGACATTAATTTAGTCAATTTGGGTAACAGTTGAATAAATGTAAAAAAAATACATTATATTTGTTGTATACATAATATATACAATTCTTTACAGCTGTGAGAGGTGGATTTCAAATTTGATTTTGAATTTATGAGAGGCCAAATGAAAGAAGAAAATATAATCATTAACAAAAAGCCCATTATATTTAAACAAATTATTTACTTGTAGAGTTGTTGAGACAGATTAAATATCAGACTTGGAAGAACATGCTCTGTCACTTATGGTCTTCTAGAAGTGTTAAGTTATTGTTAGATTACAATAACAATAACAATTACAATAACATGGGATTGTTATATCTAACAATGACAACAACAACAACACAAAGAGATGGTGTTATTCTAGGGATCTGGGCCCCTGAACAGTGAAGTACTACCTTGTCCCAGATACTGTTGTACATATGAGAAGATGTATATTATTTTAATGTAGAAAGTTATCTGAATAAAAAAGCTCAGGGAGCTTCTTCACCTTCTATGCTTGACTTTTACCATCTGCTGGTCATCAAAAATAAGAGAAAATGGCAATTCATTGCAATTCATTGTGAGATTAAGAAAAGAGAAGTGAGAAAATTAAGACCATGGGCCTTGGCATAATTATTCTTTTGCCAAACTGGTGCAAATAAAATCCATACAGGCATGTTTGCCTGTGGGGTATGTGCATGTGTGAGTGTGTGTGCATGGCCATGTGGCATGAGAAAGAGGTAAGACAAAAAATATCATATCTAGTAGACTTGGCTCAATCAACTGCTGTCAGTGAATCTGATTCAGTAATATTAAGGTTTTCTTCATTTCTCAAGGAAAGAAATCATGTTTAAGGAGTGTGATAGCTTTTCCTTGTAGTTGCAGTTTTCTAAGACTACCTATTATTCACTATCTACTATGTGTCTGGAGTTTATTAACTCTATATTGATAATCAGCTGTTTATTAATTGAATGGTTAGATTGAAGGCAAAATATATAATAACAGAAGTCTTTTGTCATTATTTATAGACACAAGAATTGGTCTAAGATGTGGAATGGAAAGAATGACTACTTTATAAATAAATAACTAATGAATAGCTCTTAAGAGTTGAAATACAGATTATTACAAAATAAAATGCATTAATTAAAAGGACTCTACTTGGGTAAAATAGTGCCATGAGCAAAAATATGTATGTTAAATTGGGCAGTCTCTCAGAGATACTCACAGGTTATTAGTGCAATTCTGAGAATATACATGGTCGTATGACTCATTAGACTTATCCAGGTTGGCATTTGATATTTGGACATAAATTTAGTGGGCAAACTTGAAATAAATATTTATAACAAACATGTAAGCATTCTTGATTAAATGGCTGTGATTAGTCACCCTACAAACAAACAAACAAAACAAACACATTTTGGATTGGACTTCATCAACATTACACTGTGAAAAGTGATCATATCTGGGAGGCCCAAACTACACTTTGGAGTTAATTTTTAACTGAGTAATCTTGGTAAAAGCATGCAATCCTTTGGGTGTCAGTCTCCACCTAAAATATGGGGTTCACATTATCTGTTCCATGGTTCTTTAGTGAGGATTGAATGAGACATGGTTTTGTGAAATACCCCTCACTGTATGTAGTAAACACTCATTATTCATGATGTCGATGATGTTGATGATTACAAAAGGCAAAAGGCTAACATGCCCTTGACTATGTGCCCAACACTATCGGAGCACTTTTAATTTCTTCTCATGCAATATTAATCACAATTCTGTAAATAACACATTAAGGTCTTGAGTTTCAATTTCCTCAGGAATAAAATGAGGTCAAATCGATGGTTCTGGATCACATAGGTAGTAGGAGGCAAGGATGGGGCTCCAAACCTCATTTACTGCAAACACTATAGTCCCTTTTACTCTCTAGTAGCTACTCTTGAGTCCATGGTCGAGCTACAGAGATATACATCTTTAAGCATATAATTATGCCTTATTTCAAATACATTGTACCTTATTTATCTGCTTTATTCAAATGGATAAAGCATGAAATATAAGTTCCTTAAATTCATGTACTATACTTTTAAAAAATCTTACCTTCCATCCAAAGTTGAGAGATTCTTGCTTCCTTTTTGAATGAAGAATGAATTATTAGACACAAGATAATAAAAGAGAAAAGATATGTCAGCTGACACAATTGAGGCCATTGGCTTGATTTGGGGGAAGTAAGGTTATGCGCCATTTCTGAGGTGGCTGGAATTCCACAGAATAATATTCATCCATCCTTAGTCAATCAAATTAGAGTATTGGAGAGTAGCCATGGTAGTTAACCAAATTTAAATCTTGTAGCATTGCCAGTGGGGTTAACCAAGTATAAATTTGTAACAAGGCTTTGATCATTTGGTGTGTGCTTTAGAAATACTTCCATATTTAACAACAAAAACATGAGTATTTGAAGCTTTTAGAGATATAAATTTAATCAATTATCAAAAAAAGATTTGATATATCAAACGCAAGTCTGCTTCTTCACATTCAAAAATCAAACATTTTTCCACTCTTGGCTTGCTTATAAATATTCAGTGACACAAACGCACAAATAAACAATTGGCCATCTCCTGTGCATTCCGTATAATTTACAAGAGATCAAAAGATTGTGCAGTCAAACTATTGTATTTATTACAAATGAAAAATCATTACATGGCCCAAGTCAGAAATATATTAATGGACTAGATTTCTGTGTGTGAGCGTGTGTGTGTGTGTGTGTGTGTACAACTTTTTAAATTTAAGGGCTTGAAGACTGAGGAATGCATATTAAATTCTCTGCTATTAGAATTGACCTGGAAAGATTAGAAGATTATTATCTGTTTACACTGATGAAAATGTTCATGAAAACATCAATATTAAAATGACTTGGTCTTATCAAAAAAAAAATCCCAAAATCAGTTTTTAATAAAAAATAAAATTCACAAAAGACATAATCCCCATCTTTAAGATTATTTCTTTTACTGTTGTTAAGGACGCCCTCTTTGGCTCCAATTTGGCTCTGCACTTATGCTGGATTTTCGATGTTCATCTTTAACAGATAGCCAATCAAACAAGTGATAGCAAAAAAATGGGTTGTATTCTACCCAAGATAAACAAAGAAATAAATCTTTCTTGCAGACAGCATTTTTTATTTTGTATAATAGGCTTTATCAATAAAATGAGGCTTTCTTCATCAGGGAAAACTTCTAATGATTCAGAGATTGTCTTTATCAGGCGAAGCTCCAACAAATGGTGTTTGGAATAATAATATATACTTTTTTTTTTTAAGCAGGGAAGCACTGGATATTTTTTCTCATTTTTTTCTCACACCTGCTTTCAGAAAGTTGAGTTGCACGTTTAAATGAAATACCCTCAATGCTGATGTTATTTTTTCCTTCCCATAGGGAACCACAGTCAGATATCACGAGTACCTGTTGCTATTAAAGTGCTGGATGTCAATGACAACGCCCCTGAATTCGCATCCGAATATGAGGCATTTTTATGTGAAAATGGAAAACCCGGCCAAGTAAATATCTCCATGTTGTTAATGCTGCTATGTTTGTATACAACTGTCTCATATTTGATTAACCTGCCTTACTGTGTGCATTTGCATTATTCACATTCTGCAAAGTCACAGGCAAGAAACATCCACATGGAAACAGGGAGGGAGTATTTTTCTGAGATGTTGATTCTCTCTGCTTATGACCAAATTGGCTCTGGAAGTAGAACAACCTGCTGTGCTGTGCTCCCAGAGCCAAAGAGCTATCTCAAAATATCTCAGGATATGGATGATAGTAAGGGAGGTATTAGAGTGATGGGGCCAAAAATGTAACCTTCAAATGACAGTAAGCAAAGGGAAAGCTCATGGGGAGGGCACATGCTTGTTCCATGTCACGCATAGGAATAACTCCTAGTCGTGGAACCCGGGACAACCCGTTTTTGGAAGTGGTAAGAAGTTTGAAATCTCAGAAATGTAGATAATTTAGTTAAACATAGGATAAACAACATTTTTTGGACATGCAACTATAGTATCTGATAAATGTATATTGATAGGATTTTTTCCTTGTCTCCTATAGCAGAAATAGGAGCAGTGAAGAGAGAGGGAGGGCAGGAGGGAGAAGGGCGGGGGCAGAAAAATGAAGGAAGAAAGGAAGGAAGAAGGGGGCAGAGAGGAAGGGAAGCTGTGAGGGAAGGCTGGAGGAAGAGAGCTAGTTATAAGTAAGAACAAAACAAAAGCAAAACCTGCTATACTCTGAATGTCAAAATGGAAATAGTCTATGTAAAGTTCTAAAAAGTGCAAATGTAATAGATTTATTTGAAGAAGGTGCCAAAGTACTGTATGTTTAAGAAATTTATCATTTTTAAACTTTCTAATTTATTTCTGGATGGTGACATTTTAATTTAAATAAACAGCAGCTGACAGCATGACACTGGAGTTGTTAATCCAACTATTCTTGTGCCTCACGTGGGTGTTAGGAATTAAACGTACTATTTGCCGAGCAGTTTACCTGACAAGAGTCAGACTTTTTCTACCAAAAGGAAGAAATAGAAGTATAGTTTTATACTTTTATTTATTACAAAAGTCCAGTGTGTTACTGTCCTGAGAAACAGTGGACATTTCCCCTAGATTACTCTCATGTACCTGAAGCATTAGCATTGTTTCTACCTACCAAAATAACACACACACAGAGAGCAAAGCTAAAGTTGTAACAATAAAATGATTAATTTCAAACATCCAGACACCATAAATGTAGTTATAATCAAAACATTAACCTTTCACAGTGATATGCTTTTTTTAAAATAATATTCTAACATTAGTTCAAATGCTTCTTAATTTCATCATGTGGAATATCCCTCTAGTATATATTTTGAGGGTTTTCATTTATGATCCTTAAAGGATAGAGTGTGTTTAAATATACAGGGTGGGGCAAAAGTAGGGTTACAGTTGTTAGTCTGAAAAATAATACGATAATTAATAAATAATAATAAAAGAATAAACTTTTACATGCACACAACTGTAGCCCTACTTTTGCCCCACTCTTGCAGATGTGTACTCTGTGTGTGTGTGTGTGTGTGTGTGTGTGTGTGTGTGTATGGCAGTAAATACATTTAGCTAAGTTGATGGACTGAGTTGGCAGAGAGTTTGATCAAAATATTCAAAATATATGCAGGTCAGTTTCAAGGGTACATCTGTGTGATCCAGATCCTTGCTGGGGTAATGTAGCCAATCACCAACTTATAAGCCAGTCACTTTCAATCATACAGAATCTGTCAAGTGCATTAGAATTTAAATAAAACTTCATTGTTCATGCAGAACTCATCACACAAGTTTAGAGAGTCAATGGCATTGATATTTCAGAAATTCAACATTGGCTTCACTTGTGATATTGACATGCATGCCTTTGGTACTCCAGGAATATGGAGTTCTACTCGTTGGATTTTAACCATTTCCAAAGTTTTCATGATTCCTCAGCAGTTCTGATCCTCAGAAAAAAAATCACCTTGTTTCATCACCTTTCCTATGCAAGATCGAAATAAAAAAGAAAAGTTGATTCTTTGTTTTATGATTTTTGCAAATCAAAATGCCTCCTTCTGTGAAGAAATGTGTATGTTCTATGTGTCATTGCACTAGCTTATCCTAAGATGAATCTGTGTAGGCAAATTTGTTAAGAGTTTATTTTCCATGAAAAGATCAGATTCTTGGCTGTTCAGCCTAATTTTTGGACATGTGACCAACTGGTTTATACATATGCAGCATTTCATCTCCTGAATGCCCTGATTTCTTTGTGCTAGTCAGAACTCATATTTGATTCATTACATCACTCCCAGGTCACTTTCAATGGCTTGAGTATCTCATTTTTATATTTAATGTTTTCCAAACATTCATCTTTGTTACCTACACTAGTGTTTACTTATGTAAGTCCCACATAGAGAAAGCTTTCAATCATTTCTCTGAACACCGCACAGACCACAATCTCATTCTGAAATTAGAATGTTCAATCTCAAACGATCAAACACTCATGAAAAACAAATGTCAAAAACTGAATTAGCACTAGATTCATAGGAACTCAATATTTTTCAACAATCATGTCTGCTTTACAGCAGCCTTGGAGGAAGGGGTGAGGTGCCTTTGAAATCTGGTTTGCCTGGAAAGTATGGATTTAAGCTGAAGTCAGAGGGGATCAGCTTTCTGGGAGACAACGTAGCTGGAGATCATTAGTAATAATCTAGACAAACCATTCAGTGTACCCAGCCTAAAAACTTCTGGACCAAGATGGCCTCCAGGAGGTTTTTAAAACATCTCACAAAATCCAAACTACTGTCAACATGAACATAGATAATTCTATTATATTTGACTCTTTTCCACTGGATTGAATTTACCTAAACAAAGAATCAAAAAAGAAAGAAAAAGAAAGCAGGGAAGGAGGTCAGATTCCTCCTCTCTAGGTAACACTTTCCAGTTCATGTTATGTTTGTGCCAAAATTGTCAAAGGTTTACTTTAAAAGTAGAATTGCAAATCATATCAGCCCTTACTGCCTTCTCATGATTCTGAAATGAAAGTTGACTTTTTTCTTGAATTCGTTCCCTTAAGAGAGTAACAGCCACCCATGACACAGAGAAATAGTTCACATCCCATATTATACAAAATCAACGTGAATCCCTTCTGTTAGAATCCTCTTAAATATTCCCTCCATTACTTAACTAAATGTCAGTACAGTATTTTTCTGACTACCGGTTACTTCTATATTTAAAATATTTCAATAGTTATAGATAATTTATTTTATGTCAAAAGATAGAAGATGACATCTATCTTTAGACTCTAATTCAATGATGGTACCATAGAATTAACTTCAGATTACTTGATCCTCAGTTACCAGGAAGAATTAAATGATGCTCTCCACTTACTTGAAATCTCTAATGGCCATGGCAGAAATGACAGTATGGACTGAGGATTTCAAAATTAGAAAGCAAAATATATGACTGATATTGTCTAATAGGATGGGAGGCTGTGGCCAGTAAGTATTAATTGAACAGTAACTATATGGCAGACCTTGGTTTGGTACTAGGGATGTAGTAGAAACAATGCCCTACACATCAGTCTTTTTCCCTCATAGAGTTTTCTCTTTAGCAAACACATCATAAAATTAGAAATAAGAGAATTGCAAGAAAATACCTCAAATTTTCTAGGCAGAAAAGAAGACTGAAGAGATGAAGGAAATGGAGCTATCTTAATGAGAAGACCTCTTAATACAGGACTTGTTCCACCAGAGGCAGGAAACATCTGTCAAGTACTGAAAAGGAGTCAGCTGGGAATAACCCCGATTCTGCCTGATGAGAGTGGTAATCTGGCTGGACAGGTGGAGAAACAGGTAACAGATGTGGAGAAACCATTAACTTCCTTTATTATGCCTGATAACACCACACTCAAAACCAAATGTGAAACAGAAACAGGGAACTTCAGTGACCAGTATTGACCAGAGGGCCTTCCGTAATTCTGCCCTATGTCTCTTCCCCTTACTAAGGTCTTTCTAGGATTTTATTTTAGATGCTAACCTCTTGCTTACAACACGTACAGATTTAGGGTAATTTGCTCCAGATGGTTCACAGACACAGGGATTGAACTAGAAATACTGTATTTCTAGGAGTGAGTCAAGGGCTCATGTTTACTCTCAGAGAATGTTTGTTGTTTAAGAATTAGTTAGTCAACAGCCTGCTTCAGCTTTTTTTCTTTTGGAAGGCACTTCCTCTGTTACTGTAAATAAATCTAATGGCGGATAATTCAAGTTTCCTCACCATCTATAGTAGTTGTGATGTACTATTTAGAATCAAGTTAATTTGTCTGGGTTAAAAAAATACTTCAGTTTACCTCTTTTAATCTCTTTTTTCTCTGATCAATACTTCAGAATATAAAGTTAGCTTATCATAGGAATATCACAGTGCCCACCCCTCAAAAAAAAAGATAATAGCCTATATTTCTAGATATATATTTAGCCAATGCTTGGCATGTAATGGATATTCACAGAATTTTAAAATAATGGTTGTAATTCATTTTGTTTAGCAGCGACATGTATTTCAATAATTAGTCCCTCAGATATTACCATGGAAACACACATTCTACCCACAGACACGCAGCAAACAAGCTAACCTCTTCAAATGAAAAATCATTCATTTATTTACTTATTGAGTGATATTTACTGCGCATCTACAAATGCTAAATATTGTAATATGAACCTGGGGAAATGCTCTGAGGACAAAAAAACAGCTCCGTTGAATGGAATTTAATAAGGAAGAGAGATTATTTAAAAAACTAAAATGAATAAAAAACAGATTTAAACTTTGAAAACTGAGTCAAAGAAACATTAATGCAACTAGTCTGGAGGAAACAAAGAAAAAGCAAAGATCTATTTTATAGAGTGTTGTCAGAGAAAGTTCCTTTGTAAGTTAGTATCCTTTAAGCTGAAACTGAAGGAAAATGGGAAAGTGCCAGACCTACCAGAATGGAGCAGGACCTTCTAGCCAGCAGCATAAGCTTGTGCAAAGACCCTGAAGGGAGGAAGACCTTGGCTTGTCTGAAGAAATGAAGACATCTAGGGCTGAGCATAGCATCCTACACAAGAAGAATAAGAAGAATGCAATAAGCAAGAATGAGATTGGACAAAGAGAATCTGATGTTTGAATAAAAGGTACACACACGCGCGCGCGCACCTATGCACACACACACACACACACACACAATGAAGCAGAAGGAGCATTAAGAAGGCTGTACATGCAAGAGATTAAGATTAGTCTGGTTTAAGGTGATGGCAGTGGGGATGGAGAGAGGTAATTACGAAAGGGCATAAATGAAATATACGAATATCTAACATATGATCATCACTGATCTAGAGTTCGGGGTGGCAGTCACATTTCAGATACAGAAACAGAGGCTGGAAAAGAGGAAGGCTCTTTCCTGAGGCCGTGGAAAGCAGCAAAGATGGCTTTCAAAGTCTGTTCTTGAAGGTGCCTAAGTCCCTGCGTTTTCTCATATCTCACGATGCTTCCCAAGGAAGCCAGGTTTGAAACTCCATTGTCTGTGTGGCGCACTTCATAGAAAAGTAGTAATGAGAATGAGATTCTGATCAATGTGAGCATTTTCAAAAGAAAACCAAAATCAACTCCTGTGACCAATAACACACTTTATTCAAAAACATTCCATGAAAGCTTAAGTGAAAAGGGATAAAGCTTAATAAGAAAAGTTAAGATAATTATCTCTTGCTAAACACCAGCAATGAATGAGTTTGCTACTTCATTTATTTATTTTTCAGTTTTTGTTGATCTTTAATAAATGCAAAACAATGAAATGCAATTATGGCATTTTATAGCCTTCATGAGGTAATAAATATAGGAGAATTAATTTTAACTTTTCTGCCAGCAGGCATTTTTCAGGACCTATCTGCATATACAAGAGGGAGACACGATTGGTTTTAAAATGGATGAAATTGATGGCCTCAACAAAATGCATAAAGTACTGTTTTCATTTTATTTTGGCAGAAATAAGGAGATGGTAAATTAGTGAAATGCATGAAACAATATTTGGGGAAATCATATGTAACAAAACCTATTTCAAGAGAGCCATTAGTAGAAGTATGACTTTTAAAGCACTATGTTTTCAAGAGGAAAAGACTAACTTTAAAAATATTGTGGAAAATTTAAAACTAGAACCACCTCAGTGTGAGTTACGGCTCCACCATTTACTTGTTTCTCGATTTTGGGTCTCAATCTTTGTTAGTATAATCTCTCATATTTTAGGGATATATCATATTTTAGGTGCTTGATACATAATTATTATGAGTAGTATCTACTAGTCTCAAAGTCTAAAAGCAAAATATACTTTATTAGTATTATATTTGTTTTTATTGTCATTGTTTTATCTTTATGAGCTTTGATTTGAAGCAAAACACTATAAATTATCCCTAAATGGGTTAATATAACAGGACAACCTCTTCCCCTATATTGAACTCTTCTTCTATAAACATTTTCTTACAAATGTTTCCTGTAAAACATTTACAAGGGCTTTGTCAAAGGTGATGGAAGGGCTCCTTCTTCATTCCTCTTGATACAATTTAGTGAGTTAATATAATTATTTTTTAAAATCCACTGGAATCAACTTGCAGGAACACATACTTTCTAAATCTATTTTGAAGGCGCATGTGCAACTTCTGTGTGCGACGGCTGTACCACTTATGGAGCCTGTATTCCACATATTCTTTTTAGCCCCTGATCTAAATGAGATTGATGATCCACCAAGAAAATGGTGTCAAGGGTTGTTTAAAAATGTGGGGTTGTTACAGATTGATGGATTCTCTTGGTTTTGCTGTCATCCTACAAGTTACCGGTAATCGCAAAGGATGGGAGTGATGTGGGCATGTATATGCTCATTGGTTTCCCCTTGTTCATGGAAGCCCAGTGGATGAATATGCCTTTGTGAAGAAAGTAAAACTGACACCAGATAGTAGAAGGTTTTAGCTTTGGTGCTAATGACATAAATCTGTTAAGATCTGGTACCAAGGGGAGCTTACATGCTACTGCAAGGGCAGGAAAGTAGAAAGAGACAGTGCTATATCCACCAAGCTATCTAGACAGAACACCTTCCCAAGGCCTTTGCAAAGTGTGACGATATCTTCCAGGCCTGCGTGACTCAGATGGAGTTTGAGAGAACAGCATTTCTTACACTGAGCGCCTGAGAAACACTTGTAGGGCATCGCATGTAAATATACGGTGTGGTGTCTGCGTGTGTATATTTGACCTAAAAAGCTTGGGAACCACTGTATTAAACAAAGTTAAATAATATTATCTAACCTTGGTTTTTGTTTAACTCTGAGGTTCCCTTTCATTTATAAATGCATATGAATCACCAAAGGACTATACGATATTTGGCATTTACCAAACATAGTTGACTATAAAATCTCTCAAATTTCCTTCAGAGCAAACTATAGAACTAGTGGTAAATGGAACTCAGCTGGAAAAATCTTACTCCAGGAAAATAAACAAGAGGATATATTTTCAGTCTAGGAAGTGCTATTTATAATGTTACGGGAGTATTAGGAAATCTTCCAATGGAGTAATAGAGTGTAGAGGACAGAAAGCGATGAGACCGAAAGAGAGTTGAGACTTGAGGCTTGAGTTGAGAGTTGAGACTTTCCAAACTATGTTAAAAACTGTGGATTTTATCCTATTAATGAGGTTTTCAAAGTAAAGCAAGTTGACAGAGTATTTAGAAAAAAAAAATATTGATCCTTTCAGAGGTGTAAAAAACATAAAATATGCAGAGTCCAGCAAAATAAAATAAGAGGCAGGAGGAACTGGACAACCAAATTTTGTATAAACACAATTTGCAGGAGCCCCTTCTGCATGTTTTTTTTTTTTTTACCTCAATTCAGTTTTACTAAAGGAAGTGGGAATGAAAAAGTGTAAGAGTTAGGAAAGTGGTGGAAGGGCCACAGTGAGTTTGTGAAGCCCAGGTGACAGATGTCTACCCAGAGGACGGAGGGCCTCACATGGCTGGAAAGAGACAGATACCACCTAGTCTGCACTCACCCTCCTGCTGCATTTTCTCTAGGTCAGGCCTCTAAGGCACATAAGCTGAGTGGCCATTGAGTACTTTTTAAAGGCAAGGATGTGTTCATGCAAAATAGAAAATGTGACAGGGGAAAACGTTTCAAGTAGAAAAATTAAAGTCTTGGTAGAGACTGTATTGCCATGAAAATGATCAAAAATATCCAGGGACTATGTATTAAGTGGATATGAGTGGTGCTTATACTTGAACTATATTATCCTGTTTTGAAATAATTGAGAATAATTGTTATTGTCTGGATTTTAGTATAGTTTCTCACATTCCTATATTTCCTCTTTTTTTCTTCAACTTATTATCAATATCAGAACCTGCTTTGTCTTGTATGCATGTCATTTTATTTTCCAAGATGCCCTGCTAGGGAATGCTTCTTAACTATTTTTTCCCCTCAGTTATGGACACCATTGTTGAAAGCTATGGATTTTCCACTCATAGATGTGCCTATGTAAATAATTTCATACAATTTTACTTTCTTTTTTTAATTTATGTGTCATTGGTGTACAATCTTACATTGGTTATATTAGGTTCAGGTATAAAATACAGTGATTCAATATTTTATATACCTTAGAAGGTGATCACCCCACTAATTCCAGTAATCATCTGTCATCACATAGACTTATCACAATATTATTGACTATATTCGTTTTCCCTGTTTCACCCATTCTCCACCCCCTCCCTCTGGTAACCATCCTTTTGGTTTGTGTTTCAGTTTTACTTTCACATTGAGAGGTTTGAACTGCATGATGCTCATTCATGGATCATCCTTTCCTTTCCCAAGTTTACAACTACTACTGTAAGAAGCAGAAGTTAATATTTCAGGAAAGCTCATACTGATAATCAGAAATAAGCAATGATAGACAGAAGGATGAATAGAAAACAAAAAATCAGTGCCATCCTTTCTGCACTGCCTTTGGCTTCCTCTGCTCACATTCACCCCCTTTCTACCACCTTCCAGTTCACATCACTATGGAAAGATTTACTAAGAAAGAGAAAATTAAGTTTTACCTGAGAAAGCAACAGAAGAGATGTTTATCCCAGAAGCCCTGGGAAACATTCCAACAGTTACAACAGATTAGTCCTCTCTCACCTTGCACACACACACACACACACACACACAAAGAACTATGACTTCTAAGTCTCTTTTGCCATGCTATTAGAATCAGAGAGGAACCGTATACCCATAAAGCAAAGTATGTGAGCCGCAAAAATGATTGAGTTCATCCTTACGCACTCTCCAAAATCTTGAATGTCTAAGCCCCGATTTAACCAAAATAGATGTACAGAGGATACAAATGCCAACAAGATGTTGAGACAGCCTGACATATTGGGGCAGGAGGATGCACAGAGTTTGTCCTCAGATATTCCTGGGATCAGCTGATACATAGAATGTCTTTGCCGCACTGTGGTTCTATGTCTCCTCATACCTATCTCTCAAGGTTATGTAAGAATCAGTGATAATACTAAAACATGCCTAACATAATTTATTTATCCATTTATTCATTTAGACAATAGTTATTAAATAACCACCATGTGCCAGATACTGTTGTAATATCAGTGAGAGAGGAAAAAAATAAAAACAACCCACCAACTCATCACCTAAGGAAAAAAATCAATGAATAACATAGACAGGAACTCATAGAAGATATTCTAATAGATCTCGTGATAGTTTTATGGTTATTAACAGATTAGATCATCAGAAACGTATTTGTTTGCTGGTTACTTGCCTTTTTAAAAAGTTACTAATGACAGTAATGGCCTATTGCTATTAAATATTTTTGAGTTAATATAAAATAACCTAAAATACAGTTTAATAAATTCTTCTTATAAGAGTCTAACTTAGGATTTAGTATTATTGATAAACAATGAATAGTTCTTTTAAAAACAGCGTCAGAATTATGACATGGCCCCACATTTCTCATTGTTTTTCTGTTTCATGCCTTAGAAAGTTTATTGCAAACTGGTAGTCTCAGAAAAACAAATAGAACAGTATGATTCCATAGAAATCCAAGAATGGTCGTGAAACTCATTTTCTTATCCCAACATCCACTTGTGCTTTGCTTTTCTGATAGAGATGTACATTAGTTTTCAGGTTCCCCTTAAATTATTCTACAATAAATTATTAAACATTAGATTTTTCAATTGTGTTCTAACTTTTTTGGTAGAAAGGAAAATATTTTAACCACATACTTTATATGTAATCCTAAAAGCTTGTGAATTCTCTAGCATGTTTTTTGCCATATTCATGAAACACTTGCCCAATGACCTAAAAATTAATTGATTTCATAGTAGTTCACAGTAGGAAATACATGCAGTTTTCCTCTGCCATCTCCTCAGTGTGCCTATAAAATCTTGTGTGGAGGGGCTCTTTCTTAAGTAAATCTGCTCTCCTTTTTCTTCTATTGGTTGAAGCTAAGTGTATTCAGTTCTTATTGCATCAATGAAAATTTCAAACTTTTTAATATGGGTACCTTAATGCATTTTAAGAGCATAAAGACCTTCAAGTGATCTACCAGGTGTCTACTTTGATAAAATGACCAGACAGTGGCCATCTGCATTAAAATAAAATGTAGTGTCAAAAATGGCTTAAACCAAATTCTTAAACATTACCAGTTCACAGGATATTTGGGAGTTGATTTAAAAATGTATCATTTCATCACTTTTTCCTCAGCACATTATGCACTGAGCATGATATGAGGCTGACAATGCAAACTCTCGTAATAAATAATAATGTGGGAGCTCTGAACCCCAGCCTCTTCCCTGAGACAGTCTCCCTGGGACAGTCTCAGTCCCAGTCTTGACTGAAGCATGCAGCAGAATTACCTAGAAGGCTATTTAAAATGCAGATTTCAATGCCCACCTTGAGACTGTGTGATTGAGTAGACTTAAAATGTTGCATGTTTAACAGAGTTACTGACTTAAATAAATGATGGAAAAAAAACATGTTCATTGTAGGTGTAATGTTTAGACCAAACTTCTGAGATGTGGTATAACAGGTAGTTAAATTTCTTTGTTTCAGGTAAGATAAATTACTGAATTTTTTTTTTGTTTTTTGGTAGTGGTGGCTTAAATAATTCAATAACTCATGAGATACACAGGCCAGCATGTGTGACTCTTTGTCATGCAGATTTCTTAGAAATATTAAGGAAGGTGTTACATATAGAAGCTCTATCCATGAAATATACTATAAGAATGCATTTAGTTAAGAATGATTTCTACCATAGAATATCAAGAAGTCTTCTATTTGCCTTTATTCTTCACATATACTGAAACACTCTAGGAGTTGCTTCTTCAACAGACACACCTGGGAATAGAAATCCTTCTGAAGCAAAATTGGGTAAAGGGGGAAGAGGACCCTACACCAACTCACAAGTGACTTCTTGCCCCTCTACTCTTTAAAACTGCCTCAAAGAAGCTCTTATCAAATGTTCCAGTTCAATATTTCTATGTGTAGGCTATCCACAAAAGAGTTATCAGTGCTTCACAGCTTCTCCCCTGGTACTTTTATTCTTTCATTTTTATAAAACTGGAACCCCAGGACATCTGTCTGCATTTCAATGCCAACGTAAATATGTGAGGTGTTTACAGAGAAGCAGATATAATGGCATTTCCATATAATCTGATGAGGTTAAGGGCCTCTTTGAGTGACATCAAAGTTGTTACACTTATCAAGGTGCTATGTCATTAAATAAATGATAGTGACCCTAAAGACAAAACAGTAATAATGATGACTAATGTTCTAACATTCAGTGAGCATTTACTATGACCTGAGCACTATGTTAAGAACCCGACGTGAATTTACAACAATAATCAAAGCAACCCTATCAGAATGGTACTTCCATTATTTGTAATTTAGGAACGCAAGCAAACTGAGCTTCAGCATTCAAAAACTCCCTCAGTGTCGCACCATGAGTAAAGGGTGAAGCTATGACTTCTATCAGATGGCTTTATTTCAGGGTCTATCACCTTAATGACTACTCTGTCTTAACCATGAGTTATATTTTGTACTACGGTATATTATTACTCAAGCTAAATACAATTATAAGACAGTTCATGAGGTCCTTAACAAAAGTAAATTGCCTACAAAGGAAGATATGTTCTATTTAAAAAAATGGAGAAATAGAACAGAGAGGTTATTCCTTTGTATGCTTCAAATAATCTTAACACACCATTTGTCATATAGCATATGCTTGATACAATGCAAATCTCCACAGCTCCTGAAAGTGTTCTGAAACTGGGATTCTTGCATTTGTTTAGGTGATACGTTACAAGGCAATGAAGTCACGTTCCTAAAAAAGAAGTGATCCATTTTTTCTATAATGAAACTGGCAAAGTTGAATGGGATTTAATTGTTCAAACAGACATAATATAATAGGCATCATCATTACAGTCTGTAAATTTCATAAACGTGAGAGCATTTTCCTGTTAATTTTTTATGGTAAATTTGATATCACCTTGACTGTCATGCTTCATAGACATTTCTTGTAGAAATTGTGTTGTAGTTATTCATAATGAAGTATAAGCTATAATTTTTTCTATATTAGCTATTGCCCAGAGTTTTATATTGAAGTGATTAATATCACAGACTCATAAATATGAATTATTAAGCTAATTCTCTGACATCCCAAGAAATAACTTAGCCCTAAGTTAATGCAGCTTTGCAAATGAAAGAAGCACATTCAACCGGCACCAATTCCAAGTATGCGTTTCTATCCAAATAGTTCTCTGTACAGTGGTAATTCTTCTAATCCCTATAATTTATTCATCTCAGGATACACTCCAAAGCATCATGTTTACATGTGTTATCCACTAGCTTTTAAAAAGTGTTCACTATTGGGTGGGAACAGATGCAAGTCTTCAAAAGGTTTGTTGCAGTGAGGTTTGTGGAGGGGAACATTTTACAGTATTTGGCAAACACTTGCAACCTGATGAGGAAAATTAAAAGAAATTGTGGGGATTCAAGATTTAATTCTTTTACCTCTAAAGTTGTCCCCAAAGCTACACTATCCTCACTGTAACAATTTAAAATCTTATTTTAGATGCCTGTACGTACTCAAATTGGAAAGAAACATGTAATTGCCCCGTGGGAATTTTCAAATACCTTTAAATGTGCTATGGCAAAGCCCCCAACACCAAATGGACACAAAGATAATGACCTTAATTTTCATCAACTAATCAAAGCTGAGGTTTTAAACGGATGAATATTTCTCTTTATTCTTGGCACCAACCATCCATGACAATTTAGAAAATTGAAAAAGATTCCTTGGACCAAAAGAGATGTCACTCAGCTTTCAATGGCAGTTTAAACCACTGATGTCATCAGAGATTCTGATGTCAAGTTTTCTGTTACAGGTCATTCAAACAGTGAGTGCCATGGACAAGGACGAGCCCAAAAATGGACATTATTTCCTATACAGCCTTCTTCCAGAAATGGCCAACAATCCGAATTTTACCATCAAGAAAAATGAAGGTAAATATATTAGCGTCATGAAACGGGGTAAAATATAAATTGGAAAATAAGATGTGAGTTCATAATTTGACTGAAAATATCAAAAACATAATTTGTGTTCATTCCCAAGCAGTTGAAATCCAGCTTATTAGCCTAATGATGTGGTAATGGCATCACTTTCTCTTTTCAATATTGAAACAATAGATAAGAACATTGTTAATGTGAATGGTAATTTTATACCAAAACATAACTCAATCACCTTATTTAAAAAAAATAATAAAATAGAGTGTAAAGTTTGACCCTTAGGAACATTCCAGGAATTCTGAGATACTAAGATATCTGTTAAGGGAGGGTCTGGCTTATACTTTGCAATTGTTAAGGTGTAATTGAATGTTTACCAAGTCTTTAGGAAAAGCCTAGTCTAGTTGTGCCTAGTTGTAGGTACAACTTAGAAATATTTGTTTTAAATTTGGACCAATATTTACAATAAAAATTAGAGCAAAAAAATAATTTTTGAAGGACATTCCTTATCTTGGAGCTATGAACTGATTGATTAAGTCTTTCATTCATGGAGAATATTTAATGTATATCATTAGTTCTTGAGAACAAAGCTTGGATTGTTTCCCATAACTATTGTCTCATACATATAAAGATCACATATTATTATAAAAAGTCTATCTCAGGAGTTGAGAGACTGGGTAAAAAAGGTGAAGGAATTGTGAAGTACAGATTGGTAGTTACAAAATAATCATGGAGATATAAAGTACAATATAGAGAAAATAGTCAATAATATTTAATAAATACATATGGTGCTAGGTGGGTACTGGAAAAAAAAGTCTATTTTATCTGTATATTTTTGTTTCCTAGGATGCTTTCTGTTTAACAAGGAGTTTTAACTATTTATTTTGGCTCAGATGTATTTAAGTCTTAGTTTCAGCTGTTTTAGAATGATTACCAAAATAAATGTGGTCTCAGGCTGTCTTATGGCTTTATTATAGGCATGTGTTTAGATTTAGTAATGGTCTACATAAAAGCAAGGCTCAAGAAAAAAATAAAAGTTGATTCATGGCATTTATTTGGATTATTTTTCTTTTTCTTTTAATTATATTTCATTGATTATGCTATTTCACTGTTCCCAATCTTTCTCCTGTTGCCCCCTTCCACCCAGCACTCTCTACTCCCTCAGGCAATCCCCCCACCATTGTTCATCTCCCTGAGTCATGTGGCTACTCTATTTCTCTGGCTACTCCATTTCCTATACTGTACTTGACATCCCCATGGCTGCTCTGTAACTACCTATTTGTCCTTCTTAATCCTCTCACCTCTTCACTCATTCCTCCACAACCCACTCCCATCTGGCAACCCTCAGACACTCTCCCTATCCGTGATGCTGCCTCTGTTCTTCTTGTTTGTTTAGGTTGTTTTTTTAGATTCAATTATTGATAAATATGTATTTATTGCCATTTATTGTTCATATTTTGTTCTTTTTCTTAAATAAGTCCCTTCAACAATTCATGTAATAATGGTTTGGTGATGATGAACTCTTTTAGTTTTTTCTTGTCTGGGAAGCTCTTTATCTGCTCTTCCAGTCTAAATGGTAGCTTTGCTGGGTAGAGCAATCTTGGATGTAGGGCCCTGCTTTTCATGACGTTGAGTATTTCTTGCGAATACCTTCTAGTTTACAAAGTTTATTTTGAGAAGTCAGCTGACAATCTTACAGGAACTCCCCATAGGTAACTAACTGCTTCTCTCTCACTTTAAAAACCTTTGCCATTTTAATTATGATGTGTTTTAGAGTGAGCCTCTTTGCATCCATCTTGCTTGGGACTCTGCACTTCTTGGACCTGCATGTCTATTTCATTCACCAAATTAGAGAAGTTTTCTTTCATAATTTTTACAAATAGATTTCCATTTCTTGCCCTTTCTCTTCTCCTTCTGGAACCCCTATGATTATTGTTGTCAGGTCAATGGGAGGTATTTACCCAGGCCAGTCAACTGCAAGGACTGGCTGTGACCACTAGCCACCAACCTCTGCCTTCCGTGAAAGATCAGCTGTTCAGGGGTAGGGTGGTGATGCTCCAATGTGGTCTGTAGCTTTCCATTGGGTAAACCCACTCTGGAGTTTCCTGGGTGGTGTAGATGAAGGTCATCCCCCTCCTGTGTTCTGCCTGGGGCAACTCTGCATGAGCTATAAAGCAATCTGAAATGGCTGCTTCTTGTGTTGGGCTTGGAGATTCCCAGGTGAAGCCAAGCTATGAATCTAGGCTGGCTGCTGCTAGAGCTGGATCTTGGGACATTTAGCAGGAGGTACAGGGGCTGGTCACTCACTGAAGCTGTCTGTTTATTTGAGAGAATTTAGGAAGTTGTGAAGCATGAGCCAAGACCCACCATTCATATGGAAAAGTCATGGTTAACAATTTGGATGGGCCAGCAAGTTGGGGATGGAGGGGGGCAATGGGCGGAGTCTCTGGGGATCTCCAGAGTGGGGCAAACAGAGTGTTAGCCAGATTGATAGATTCTCAGATATGGAGCCCACCTGCCGGGTCTGTGGCTTTGTGGGGGGCAGGCTCAGAAAAGGGACAATGGCCTCTGCCTGCCTTTTTATCTGGGAGAAAGCTTTCCCCCAGCTTTTGCCTTGATGCCAGACACTTCACTTCCTCCTTATACACTGGTGCCTTTCAAGCTGCTCCTCCAGTGTTGTCTCTCACAGGAAGTGAGTCTGAGTAAGCAACTGTGTGGATTCTTGAAGAGAAACTGCTTGAAAATTCAGAAGTTTTTTCCACTGACTCAACCCCTGCTGGTTTTTGCAGTAGAAGTTATGGGGGCTTACCTTCTTGGCACTTGTACCCTAGGCTGGCAGGCCTGGTGTAGGGCCAAGACACCTCACTCCCAAGATATCCTGTCTGATTTTTACCACCACATGTGGATGTGAGACCAGCCTTTTCTGTGTCTCCTCCCCTCTTACCAGTCTGGATGGATGTGGTTTCTTTAATTCTATAGTTGTGTGACTTTCATTCAACTCAATTTCTGACAGTTCTGAGTGATGGTTGTTCTATATTTTAGTTGTAACTTTGATGTGGTTGTGGGAGGAGGTGAGCTTGCTTACTTATGCTACCATTTTACCAGAGGTCCTGACATGGATTATGTGTTATATTCTGTTTCAAGAAAGTAGTGGATTTTGACACAACTTCCTTTGAGAAATAAAATGATATTTTACTGCTCCTGTTCAATATATTATAGCTTAACCTTTTAATATAATGCAACTTAGTTTTTTGGGCATGCTTTGATAAATATGGATGTGTCACAGAAAGGGATATGAGAAAGTCATTATAGAGATATTACTCATTTATCTGGCTTCCACTATTATAAACTCTAAAGAGACAAAATCTAGTTCTTTCTCTTCAGTAATGGAGTACTCATTTGTTTTCTCCCCTAATTAGGAACTCTAATCCAGGTACATTGTCTTTGTTTTCAGTTAACACTGCCAAGATTTCTTTTTTCTGAAAGTCACATAAATATGGCTAAGATGAAAGTCCCCTCAGAAATTCCAAACTGAGCTGACAGTCCATGCACGCATGCTCCATGCTTACTTGGACTGTGAGCTAATAGGTATCAGCCATTATTTTTGCATATAAAATGCCCTACATTTAAAAATTCTCTGTGAAGAAATGTTTTTCCATTCTGAGCTTTTGGAGTTTTCTGTGCTTCCTGCAGTTTCCAGTACTTTCTGCAGTTTCAAGATGTGACCTATTGAAGGCCCTACAGAAACAAATTTGAATGAATGAGAGGCTGTTATTTGGTGTCAGTGAAAACATGGTTTTATACTGTATTTATTATTCCCTAAACCTTTTTAAAGAGGACATTTCCAACCTACAGAGAATGTGTGACATACGTTTTCTCTAATTTTTGGAACTAGTAAAATGTAAAAAATTATATACTTAGGAAACCAAATTTTAGCTCCAGCATACATTTCAATAAACCCGGTAATAGAATATTTAAAGGCATGTGGATTATCTGTCTTACTTTGGAACTAGAAAATGGAAGCTGCAGTTTGACTTACCTCACAGGTGTGTGTGTGTGTGTGTGTGTGTGTGTGTGTGTGTGTGTGTGAGAGAAATAATTGAGAACAAAAGATGCCAGGTACTGCCAAGTTACTCAGGACAGAAAGCACTCTTTGTGCCATGATTGCTTATTTTAAGTTATGTGTTTATTTATTTTTCAAAGAATGACCATGTAATTTATTATTTCAACTAGGACATTATTTAAAGTGAAAGGGATCTCTATTCATATTTATATTTATGCCTGTAAAAACCATAAACCAGGACTATCTTGTGGGAACTGGAACATATATGTTCACTGTGATTATGAATTTAGGACTCAAATATTCAATATCTCCATCGAATAAGCAATGAACCCAAGGGTCTTTGGAATAGATATGTCAAGTTTATACTCTCTCTTTCCCCTGTACTAGAAATTCATGACTTTTGCTCCATAAACCCCTAAGTTTTGGTATCTGGATAATTACCGTGAAATAGAAAAAGCAATTTCTCTCTTCTTAACATGTAGAAACAAAATAATGAAAAGAAAATGTCATATTTAAAATGTTGGGGATATATACACAAATAGGAAGATAGATATCTTGTGAACCTGTTATTCATTCCTTGTTATTAATGAGAGAACACACACACAAAAAACCAAAATTCAAAATAATAGACATTATTTACTTTAAAACTATGGAATATTTTATGTTTAAAACATGAAAGGAATCAAATGGTATAACACGGTTAGAATTGTTTATTTTCCTTTTTACAAAGGACTTTAAAATGGCCAATAGCTGCTGTTTCTCCCCTGAGAACATCATAATTTACAAGAACCTTCCTATTAGATGAAGGGTAAGATTTTGAGATAGCCGAAATATTCAAGTTTGTAATTGATGGGTGGATGATCCCCCTTTTTAAATGGATCTTTAAAGGAAATGGTTTCAGTATTTGGTGTTTTCTAAGAAACTTGCAGCTGTGTCTTTCAACTTGAAGTTACTGTGATCTTCTTCTCTCATGTAGATTGGTCCTACAGCAATTTTCAGCCAGCTAATTCAAAATCAAAGACAAAATATGATAGAAATTAGCTGTCTCTTGTCTCCTACACAGTTGAGTGATTTCACATATAATTCTTCCCTGAATATATGAGAATCATATATTCTGCTAAAATAAGAAGAAAACGTTTAATCTGAATAAAGGTGAAAGCAAAGGTCAAAAATATGATGAGTTGTTTATATCACATGTACACACCAAACAATCATAACACCTTGAATTGTCTAAATTACATGGCCCATACATTGGTTTCTCCATCTTTCTGTTGGGTGAGTTTCTGCAGTTTCACCTTTTTTTGCTGACCACATTTCAGGTGTGTTTTTTTTTTTAATCGTTGTTCAATTACAGTTGTCCCTTGTTGCTCGCCCCTGCTTTGCCCACCCCCAGTATTGGTTCATTCCAACCATGAAAGTAGAAGATTCTCAACAATAAAATATAACAAGACAGGGAAGATAAATGAACCTTTTACAGGTACAGAAACATCTTGCAAAAAAACTGAGGACTGCAGAAATCTGACCTTATCCAACCTGCACTTTGTAGGTAAATGATTTCACTGGAATTGCCAGAAAGCAGTCTGGTGAAATGGAAATCTTCATGGTTTATACTGAGGTGCCCTGGTACTCATTGTTAATTTATTCTGGAACTCATGATGAGTGCCAAAACCGACGAATACCAAATGAATTTTTCCCATAAGAAATTCTTCCTTGCTGGTAGCATCATGACTCATACAAATTCTAACACATGCTATGAGTTGCGAGCAAGCGCTGTGCACCGAAACATTTTTTTTCCCTTATCAAAATGCAACGGGAGTACTGGGTTTGACCAGGTCTGAAGCCAACGAGTACCGAGGTATGAGTATATTTGAATCAGGTGTAGAGAGAAATGAGGAAAAATACGAAACCCTGCTAAGGAGGGCCTGTGGGAAGCAAAAATTAAAAAAAAAAAAAGATAGTAAACTTGACCTTAATTACAGCTTGGTTAGACTTCAGAAAAGACAGGAGGGGGACCAGAGTACCTGCTGGTAATAATATATTTTCTCTTCTTGGTATCTTTTTTCTAACCAAAATTCTATTAATAAGAATCTTACTCTAAAGGCATAATCGTGGTAATTGATTTGGATATTATAGATGTTAACTAGAGCTTTGGAATAAATGTCCTTGGCTTATCTTAATGTCCATAACATGGTTACCTGTTTAGGGTATAATTCATGTTTTGTTTTGTGGGGTTTCCATTTCAACTGATTGCTAATTTCAAGCAGTATGTGTTTTATGTCTTTTTATCCTCTAGAAGCATCCCTTGCAAGAACACTGACTACAGGCAAGTTATTGTATTTTAGGCCTCAGTTTCCTCATCTGTACTATCAGCATAATGATACCCATAGGTGTGCTGAAATGGATATGCATAACCAAGGGCTTGGGCAGTTCCTGGCACAATGTGTGGCACATAGAAAAACACCTATCGATAAATGGGACAAGATCCTCATTACATGAACCCACTAATTCCTAGATTCTCATTCTATATTCTGTGTCCCCTGGCTTACCATTCTCAAGCAGGTGTCTTTGCCGATTTAACCCCGTTGATTTTTGAACGTGGCAGAGCATTTCTGAAAGCGGGCTCATTGGCAACCGTGAAAACCCTGATCCTCACTGGATTTCATTGCAAGAAATCTGCTTAGCAATGTATTATAGTCTAAAAGGTTTTGTAATAGAAGGATAAAGGGAGGGGGAAAAAGAAGAAGGAGGAGGAGGAGAAGGTGGGGAAATAATGAAAATATTTGCCAGCCACAGAAATAACCATAGGATTTCTGGATCTGATTTTGAATATGAGACTTTTTATTTTTTCTGTTTCCCATTTGCCAAAATGAAACTCAGTTTTCTTCACACAATGCCTAACCTCAACTTCCAACTTGTTAAGATTACTTTCCATTCTAGCATATCAAGTTTTAAATCACCCACAACCTTCCGACACGCATACTCCATGGGAATCATTTTGCATAAGTTGAAAAATTAAACAGTCTGCCTTTGCTCTTTTGAATAATGTCAACTTATCTCAGAGTCCTCTTGTCACAAAGCTACAACTTGTTGCCTGAAAATGGAAGTGGACTTCCCTGTTCCCAGTCCCGCCGGGGTTGACCCTCTGCCTCCCGTCTCTCTCAGGCTGAGTCCTTATGCATTCCCTTCCTGCACTCAGGATGTAGGGCAGAGGCAGACACAGTCCTTCTCACATTCACCATAAGCCAGCTGTGCCCTATCCAGGCTGAACTGGGTCTGATCAGCCTTCCTGATGATCCACACAGCAGAAAGGGCCACCTTGGTGAGCCAGCTGTCCTCTCTCTGGCCACCTCTGACCTCCTTAAGTTCCTCGATTACTCCAAGCTGCTTGGAAGCTAACAGAGGACTTTCTGAAATAGCATGTCTTTCCTCAAGTGGCCTTTACAAAAGCCTCCACCCCTCAGCTAAGCAGATCCATTATTATTGGGTTTCCCAGGCAACCATACCTAAGCAACAAGTGAAAAAAAACTGTGTGCTTTTATGAGGGTGATAATAAATATCTATGTACTTAGGTTTCCAAAATGCTGATCCTATCTACTCTGCTCACAGAATGGGCTTTTCCACTGCACCACACACAGCACCAAACACTGGCTTAGAGGTCTTTCTCATCTAAGGTATCAACTATTATTCATCTAAGGCAAAACACTTAGTGTCAAGGTTGAATCATAAAAGGTAGTGCTCAATTTGCATGAAACAGGAAGTCTAGCTGGGATCCCAAATATGCAAAATAGCATTATGCATACATGATCCAAAAAATTTTCTGCAACAGTTATTCATAATTTATTGTTTATGCTTCCAGCAATGTTCCATTGATAAAAAGTCATTTATGTTTCATTTTGTCCTCTGAACTGTAATTAAGGACAATGCACAAGCAAAAACAGATAACAGATCTTTACTTTCATTTTCCAAGTTGCCTGTGACTTTACAATTTGGTCTAGGCAAACTAGATTTTCTTTGCTGTCAGCACTTTTTATAAAAGTCTTGTTATTTTGTATAGTGTCTGTATCTTTCTTATTCTTTTTAAAATGTCAATACAAGCTTACCTTCCAAAGTTAAGGATTTCTTTTGCAAATGTTCAAAATCCTAAAACTATTTCTCTGGTCAGACATAGATTGACCCTTAGTGTCTATTTTTCAGTGTGTGTTATGGGAGCAATTTAGTTCTGAGATTACTGACTACCTAGGATATAATTTAGCTACATGGAGTATGGACTTATGTGCCTAGTGTCCATCTGCTAGTCAAAGTAATGAATAGATTGAGAGCTTCTCTGTCCATTGGCTTGCAATCATTTCTGGTCCTTACAGAGCATCCTAATTCTGAAGATTTTGGAAAGAAAAACCAAGAGATGAATTGGCACATACTTAGTTATTTAAAGATACTTGAAGTATCTTAAAGATGCCTTAGGACATAGAGCCCTTCATTGGGAATCTTGCTTTCTGAAACTTTTGCTTCAAAACAAAAACAAAGGGATCAATTGAACATCAAGAAGAGTGTAAAAAATTATTCAGAGAATTGTTTTTAACTTATCAAATCTTGTCTGGACCATTTTCTTACTTGTGCCATTAAAGAATAATGTTATTTACTGATTTATTATCTATTTACAAGCATGAAAATAGGCCTTGGGATTTTGTGAGTACCAAAGAAACAAGACCATCCTTTAGTAGGCACAAACAAATATTAAAATTGAATGAGGAAACAAAATGTTCTGTAAGTCTATGCAAATCCTTCTTTTGTTAAAAAAAATAGAGTTAAACATTCTTGACAATCATTACATCTCTTTTCAACACAGAAGTTTGCATTTTGAATTCATTTGAACATTTTATAGATACGACATCAGGCATACATGACATTCTATTTAGGGATGCGACCTGAAGAACAGATACCATGTGCTTTGGATCCCTCACTTTATAAAATATGATAGGGAAGATGGAGGAATAATTTGAAAATATAAAGGAGGCACTCACATAGGTAAACATTTAACAAGGTGACTTGGGATGAATGATAAAAAAGAGGTCCCATGGACTATAGGACAGCACAGACTTCATAGGTAAGAGTATTTAGGTTTGAATCCTAGCTCTTCTATTTATGAACTTGCGCTACTAACTGAATAATCTTGAATCTTTATCTGTAACATTGAAATAACATTTACCTCTATGTTGTTTTCAATAAGAAAATTATAATTTAAGGGGAAAAAAAGGCATGAAGCTCAGTTTCTTGTAAATTGAAGGTATTCAATAAATATTAGTATCTATCCTCTCTTCTCCTTGTTCAACAATTTTGTGAACCTTCTGAATCTGTGTCATATTCACCCAATGCAACAAACAAAAATAATAATAAGGAACCTAAAATAAAGCATTTGAGTGATAACTGTTAATATGTTACCAAGTCCCTTCCCTGAGGGGCTCATGATTGAACACCTCTAAACATTGGCCATGAATAAAGCGTAAGGAAAGGAAAAATGGAAGAGTATTTGTGTAACAAGTTCTTCAAATATAACCCTCATTATTGTAATTTGATTCAAGAATAAAAACAAAGAGTATCTAAAAATTGTAGGTTTCCATAAGACTAGGTTTTCTGTATCTGGATCCTATTGCATACAGCTCTCAGTATATTGGCAAATGAGATATCTGAGAGTTGATAATATGATAGGAGCTAGGAGCTCTTAGCAAATAACTGGATTAGGAAGCTCATTGATACTAAATGTCAAATTCAAGCTTTTTAAAAAAAAATGTTTCACTTTTTAAATTCTCACTCAAGGATATGTCTATTGATTTGAGACTAAGAGAGAGAGAAACATTGACCCGTTGCCTCTCACGTGCTCCCCACTGGGAATCAAACCTGCAACCTAAATATGTGCTCTGACTGGGATCGAACCCACAACCTTTTGGTGTATGGGGCAATGCTCCAACCAGCTGAGCCACCCTGCCAGAGCTCAAAGACATTTAAAAAATAAAACAGTGACAGTGTACTTTGAAAAGTGCAATGATGGTGCGTGTCTGCCTCTGCAACTTTATTTTCCATCACTGTCTACCTCATACCTTGTCATCTCATATATCCCTTATGCACACTTTGGCTTGAACATGCAAACCCAAAGATGTTTTTAAAATCCCCCTTTCTTTTCCTTTGATGGAATATATATCCTCTTCTACTTCCCTCCTCTATCTGGCTAATTTCCAATCTTTCAAAACAACTCAGGTTCCAGGTTCCCCTCATCGATGAGCAGAGCAGGAGAGTGATTAATAGTTGCTATGAAATTTGTTATTTTTTGCTTTGTTCGGCAGGACAATATGCTAATGTCTAAAGCAGACACATGAGTCAAGGAATGTCTCCTCCACTGTCCTCAAGATTATTAATAACAGGTCATATCTTTATTCACTCATTCAACACTTTTTTTTTTTTTTTTAGTATCTACCATGTGCCAGGAACTACCTTGGGAATGGGGAATAAAGCAGTGAATAAAATAGACACCATTTTCCATGTATTTTTGTTCCCCTAGGACTCAGTATTATACCACTTTGAATTCTCAGAAAAGAGTGCAATAATTTAATGTGGATTTTGTTATACAGTTGAGAAATTCACAGGCTAGACTACAAAGTGCTATGATTTTGGAATGTTTACGTACTCTAACTTTTATACTGCCATAAACAAAGTTTCCTCTTAGACCTTACCCAACTTGTGAACCTGGTCTTACATAAAGAAGAGTTAGGCTTGCATGGATTTCCTGTCTCTCATTTTGACAAAGCACTTGGCCTATCAAGGTGGAGATGCGCATCTGTGGTCATGGGCAACTAATTCTCCGTGTGAGTTTCAGGTCACTGTACTCATTATGCCTAAGCCTAGTCAAACTACGCTGAACCATACAATCCAATGTGTTTCCTGATGCAGAGTTAGATGGTGTTGGTGTGGTCTCTCCAAATTCACAGAGATCCACAGACATTACTATAATTTGTGCTTTGGCACTACCCATAAGTATGTGCTTTGGCACATACTTAGGTTCCAAGTTTGATTCCTGGTAGGGAGCACATGGGGGCACCAGCTGGAGCTGGTGACCTTTTTTTGCACGTTTATTAGAATCCATTATAATTTTGATTCAAGTCTCATTATAGGCAGTTTATGCCTTTTCCATTCCTCTGCATTGTTGGTTCAGATACCTGTCAGTGAATGGGTTTTAGCTAACCTTCAATGTGTAATGTTTACTGGGGTCCCAGGCAACTAGAAGATGCTGATTCCTGGACATGACATTGGGCTCATTTTCTCCCTGTTTTCTGTTCTCTCTGTTCTCTAAGTTGCCACCAGAATGAATGTGCTGGTGCGCTTTATAGATGAAGATAGCAATTGCTGTCCTTGGACCTTTCTGGGTTACTCACAGCCTTACTTTCATCCTAGCAGATCGCCTACTGGAATTTTCTCCCTTTATTGCTTGAGTACCTGATTCTCAGCCTTTTGAAGGCTGCTCATTTCAGGACAGTCTGAAAGAAAAGGTGATGCTGTATGTGGTATGCTGAACGGAACCATCCTTCCCCGAGTTTCATGCCTTCCCTTGGCCTGGCACTCATTGCTACTTCCATCAAGGTTACACTGCACTTTACTTCCCCCTGGACTTCAGTTTCCTCTTGTACAAAATAAACGTGTTCATGCTAGGGATATAAGGAGCCATCTATTGTAACTTACTGAGTTTGCAAATGTGTGGTATTAGGAGAAAAAGCACAAACTTTAAAATCAGGCAAGTCCTGCATCCACTGATTAATAAAGATGTGACTTTGGGCAAGGCTTTCAACTGTCTATAACAGACTGTGTTTGACAGTGGTAAAATGAAGTTGCTGTGTTGAAGAAAGCAAAGAATGTAGGATAAATGCCAAAGGCAGTACCCAGAACTCACGTGATATGCTATGTACTTTGTCTTCTTTATCAACCTTCAAAAGAAATGAGGCATATGAAAGTGATTGTTCCAATAGAAATTATTATACCAAATTTCACCCACATTAAAATATTGGATAACTAAAAAATATACTTCTACAATATTATAGGTCCTCTTTCTTACTATATTTGGATAGAATTCTGGACATATTAAAGAAACAAATTATTCTCATTTGTCAAAAGAAATAAACATTTGATGCATGGTTTCAATAATTCAGATTTTGCAAGCCTTGCTTGTCTTCTCAGGCTGGAGAAAAGAATATATGAGTTTTAGGAAGACATTTGATTATTGGGTTAAGTTTTGACTTATCAGAAAGATCTCTCAAAGTAAAGCTTGAATAACGTTTTGCAGAAATGAGACACATGGTTGTGTGTAGAGGTGTCTTTCACAGTTAACATAGAATGGTCAGATATATAAGTAGTTAAAAGCAAAATAAGGAATAGCCAAAAATGTTTTTAAAAGACAAATAAAATGAAACACTTCGTGGAGATTCATGAACTCTACAGTCATAAGCCTTTACTTAATTACTGAAAGGGAATTAGTGAAGTAGTTCTTAGTATTTTGAATATATCTACATACATACTTGATGTTTTTCATAGGATAACAAATGGGTCCTACACATTTAGATTTTACACAGATACACACACACACACACACACACACACACACACACAAAGATTACTAATGAGGCTGGGAAGTGAATTGATATTAACATACATTATATATCAGTCATATATATACGTGTGAGTGTGTGTGTGTGTGTGTATGAATAAGTTTCTCAGTGCATTTTTTTTACATCTTGAAAATAAAAAAATAACTTTGGTCTCATTCTAAAACATACATTGTGAGTTGGCATGAAACTTGCCGTTGTTATAAATGTTAGTAATCTAGAGTTCAACAAAAAAAATTTTAGAATGGTTAAGAGACAATTATCTCAGACTCATTTATCTTTCTTTTCTTCAAAGTAAAAAAGAACACTAAAATGTATGCAGGTAATTATAAAGTTAAAATTTGATTGGGTAAGGGAGAAATAACAAGAAAACCTATGCCACCATACCACTGCTTTTATAACTGATCTGTCTGTCTAAAATAAGCATGTATTCCAAATGGGTGTTTAATTTTGCAAGCACATTTTTCAAAGAATAATCTAACATCTCATACTGTAGAAATATAACTGCCTGTGAAAAAACTTTTATTGAAAAATATAAAAAGTGTTCATAAAGATTAGAAAGCATGCTTATGTTTAGTTTTAGGGATTCACTTAGAAGTCCTGTAGTTATTTTAATACGAGTCTGCATTCTGTTACCCTAAATGATCTGTATGTCAAATAGAAAGAAATAAAAACAATAGCTAAAGTCTATTGGCCACTTATTTCAGATCATTTACATTGTGTTTATGTATCTATCTACCACTACATATGAATGTTCAAGGTGAATACTATTCTTGTCAGTGTAGAGATGAGGAAATTGAAGCTCAGATAGGGCAATTGATGACCCAGGTGTGAGATGGGGCTGCTGGTGTCCCAGAGCTGCCTTCAAAGCTTGCACTTTCCTCCTAGAACATTTCTTTGGTCAAACTATTGCTGTCTTACTTATGGTTTGCAAATACCTCTGCTTCTCTTTTTTTTCAAACTGTAGAAGGTAGAAACAATCAGCTAAACATTAGAGAAGTCCATCACAGCATTAGTCTGGTAAAAACTGGAAACATCAAAAAAATAGATAAATACAAACAAATGATCTGTTGCAGGTTTTGTAGTCCTGGAGCACACAATAATTATTATACCTACTGCTTAACATCTACTACATGTAAAGTATGATTTTAGACTGTATATGTCTTATCCTCACAGTGGTCTTTGCAATTCATTACAACAATACTGGGTTATTAAGAAACGTATAAAGCATTAGTTTGCTATGCTTAGGAAAACAACAGTGGCTCTTGTATTGGGCTAATAGCCCTGACTTGGCCTTGCACAACATTCCACTCTGCATTTAATGAAGATATAGAAAAATATAAATAATGACATAGAAAATATTTAAAAAATGAAAGCCAAAACAACAAAACTGACAATCAACATAATCCCAAAATCTGAAGATAATATCAATTAATTGAAAAGCTGAAATGCCTAGATTCAAAAAATACTCGCTATGGCAACTCCAGTTGTGATGAACCAAAGATAATTTATCAGGAATGGAGAAAATCACCTTGCCACTAGGTTGGTTGGAAGGCCTGTAGTGGTCCTTTGGTAAAGAAATGATGTGTACATCAGTCATAAAAATTGAGTATCTATTCCTATATGAGTGTTCCATTTGCTCTTTTCATATCTTCTAAATCATGAAAGCTCACAGAAATCAATTGAACAAAAGGTATCTAATTAATAATAATGGAAAATTGCAAGAGAAAACCACCATTCAATCCTGATTATTCATATTTTATTTATTCCTCATTATATTATTTTAATGATCATGTTTAAAACTGAAACATATACGCAATGTATTGGAACAAAGAGACCACAGATAGATTATTTAACCTTTAAAATACAAACTGTCTAAATACATTAAATGAAAAGAAAAGGCATTTAGAAATGTTTGCCATTTTCTGAAAATGGGAATTTTTGTAGCATTGTGATTTCATAGAAACAGCTTTTACATACTTTTTATTTAGTAAAATGATGTGACATTTAAATAATCTAAAATTAAGGACATGTAAATACTTGACTCCTGACCTAGATCAGTGTTATTCCCTTGGATATTTCTAGAGTTATTATGGTACAAAATAGCAACTTAACCTGGGGCATCAACCCATACATCAATGTAGACTTGTGAAACTTTGGTGCTTGTCATAGATCAATCCCAGTGGCCTGAGACTACATCATACCACCACATTCCCTCTGCCTTTTTCTAATCCAAACCTAATCGCATGCCTTAAAACTTTAATTTCATCACATGTAAAATGCAGTTGAGTTTTCCCATTAATTTGTGTCCGATGAAAAGAAATGTTTCATTAAAGAGCTAACAACTAAATACTATATGCCCTCAAATCTATGATACACCCTAAATTCAGAGATGTGAAAACATGAAAAAAGAAAAAGATACCTTAGAATCAACAAAATACAGTATTCTGATGAATCAACCTGAAGGAGAGCATGTTGGCTTATGAACAGAATGGGAGGAAAAGAACAAGAACCTAAGCACAAAAATAGTGCTGGGTACAATGTTTATGTCATCTATGTGGACAACCCCCTGCAATTTGAGTTATGGGTCAACTGTAAATGTTGTAAAGGAGCACATTTCAAAAGGCAATCGCTGTTTTTATTATACACTCACTTGCTAATCCCTTAGCACAATGTCTTCCAAATAAGAAAAGTACCATTAATAAGGTACTTTTCTAATCCAAACCTAATCGCATGCCTTAAAACTTTAATTTCATCACATGTAAAATGCAGTTGAGTTTTTGGTAATGTACCAAAACTGGTAATGTACCAGTTTGAGTTAATGGTAAAAGTACCATTAACAAGGAATTACTTATTCATTTTTCTCAAAAAGCACAATTTCTGATGTTAGAATTGCAAAGTGACAATTTAAAATGCAGATATTGGCTGTACAATATTCTCCTAGAAATGCATTTTGGGGGCATGGGTTGGGTCCTGCTTTTAAGTATAGAGTATGGAGCTTTGGCACCATAAGTTTCTTTTACGAGGGCCCTTCCTCCTTAGAAGGGTGATAACAATATTAAAATGGTAGAGGACAGGAAAAAATTGCAAAGATTTTTTTTATTATTATTATTTCAACCTCTGGGACAACTTTATTTTTTATTTTTATGTTCAAAATTTTTTTTTATTGTTCAAATACATTCGACTCTGTTTTTCCACCATCACTTTCCCCTGCCCCACCCACCCCCACCTCCCACCTTCAATCCTTCCCCGCTTTGGCTTTGTCCATGGGTCCTTCATACATGTTCCTTGATTTGACCCTTCTTTTTCCTGTCATTCCCCTCCCTCCTTCCTTCTAGTTACTGTAGGTTTCTTTTTTCTTTCAATGTTGATGGTTATATTTTCCTTGTTTGTTTTGTTGATTAGGTTCCACTTATAGGTGACATCGTGTGATATTTGTCTTTCTCCCCCTGGCTTATTTCACTTAGCATAATGCTCTCCAGCTCCATCCATGCTGTCATGAAGGGTAGTAGCTCTTTCTTTCTTTCTCCTGCATAGCATTCCATTGTGTAAATGTACCAATTTTTTTTTTTTTTACGTGCTTTAAGTTTATTGAGGAATGTGATCCCAAGGAGTAAGGATATAGGACAGGAAGGGTGAATACAGGGGGGAAAAAAGGCAATAGAGAAATGTGTACCAGGTTGGCTACTCCTTGATTAGTCTCTTGTAGGGGCATTCGTAAGATTCCTCGGAACCCAAGTACACCATTGGTGGAAAAACTGTATGGGAGTTTCTCAAAAAATTAAAAATAAAAATATCATATCCGGCAATCCCACTTCTGGATATATATCCAAAGGAAAGGAAATCAGGATCTGAAAGCAGTATCTGCACAACAATGTTTATTCACAAGAGCTAAGATATGTAAACAATGTTAAGTGTCCATTGATAGATGAGGGGGTAAAGAAAATGTGATATGCATATATATAGAGAGTATATATCATGTGCTATATATAAAGATATAGATGACAAAATAGACTATTATTCATCCTTAAAAAAGGAAATCCTGCCAATTATGACAACATGAATGAAACTGTAGGATGTTATACTAATTAAAATAAGCCAGACACAGAAAGACAAATACTGTGTAATCTTTCTTTTACTTTTATTTTTAATTAAACTTTTATTTTTATCTTTTAAATTAATTTATTTTTTCAACTACATTTGTCTCTGCCTTCCCCCCACCACTTTTCCTTGCCCCCTCCCTCCCTCCCCCCCTCCCTCAACTCTACCCCTTTGGTTTTGCTATATATTCCTTGACTTTCCCCCTTCCCTTCCTTTTCCCCCACCCCCCCTCCCTCCTTCCCTCTTGTCTCTGTTGGTTTCTTTTCCTTTCAGTGTTGCTGGTCTTATTTTCCTTGCATCTTTGTATTGTTGGTTAGGTTCCGCTTATAGGTGAGATCATATGGTATTTGTCTTTCGCCCCCTGGCTTATTTCGCTTAGCATAATGCTCTCCAGTTCCATCTATGCTGTCGTGAAGTTTAGTAGTTCTTTTTTTCTTTCTGCTGCGTAGTATTCCATTGTGTAAATGTACCATAGTTTTTCGATCCAATCATCTACTGATGGGCATCTAGGTTGCTTCCAACACTTGGCTATTGTAAATTGTGTTGCTATGAATATTGGGGTTCATAGGTTCTTTTGAATTGGTGTTTTGGGATTCTTAGGGTATAATCTCGGCAGTGGAATCACTGGGTCAAAAGGCAGTTCAAGTTTTAGCTTTTTGAGGAAATTCCTCCTATAACTCCTTAACAGAGCAAAGAAGAAAGGAACAAAGTAATATTCCAAGGCAGTCATCAGTTCCAGTAGGAGATTCAGTAGAACTCAGGAAATCAATCCTATAACCTGATTAGCAAGATTAAGCAGGTAGAGTCCATAGTTCCATGGTCCATTCCTGGGTTCCTGCAAACTCCACTTATTAGACCCATTAGATGTTTAGTTTACAGAAGCAAGACCATTCACATTACAATGGTTCTGAGTCTAAGATATACAGCATTCATCAGTGTGTTTTCTGGAAGGGCTGAGAGGAGGAAAATGTTATGATGCAGGGAAAATTAGAGGGAGGGGGTCAGGCATGGGATGGTATAGCTGGGTTTCTGTTCCTTGATCCCACACAGTTTTTATCTTCCTTGGGCTTCTGATACATAAAATATTCTCAGTGGCAAAAACGATGAAATTGAGCAATGACAAAGGCAGTCAAGCATGGCAGGGAGGCCATTTCCTGCAGGTTGGGCTCTGTCTAAGGGCTCCATCTATGGGCTCTGTCTAGGGGAACCATCTATGGAAACCGTCTATGGCCTCCACTACTTGGTAGCTGATATTGAATAAACTATGGCATCTGTCAGCCTTAGTGTTTTCTTAAAGTGGATATGTCCAAGCATAATTTACAGCATTGAAAGGATTAAAAAATAACTTAGAGTATAGTACATGGCCTCAAAGGGAAGATCAATAAATGGTGGCTGTGTTTAAAGAATGTAAAACATTCTTGAATGAATGAATGCCTTTAATCTGACATCACGCAAAAGAGCTCATGAGGCATTTACTTTTCTCTTAGAAAAAAAAAATACATATGTTTATAAAAATTTATTTGCTTACAAGAGACAGAAAACCCCACTTGAGCTATAGAGGTAAGTGGGCCCAAATAACAAAGACCAGAGTTTAAATGGCTTCTTTACTTTGAAATGACCAACCCCAGGTTTCCTAAGGATGTTGTAGGACCCAGTTCTTCCCCTTGCGCTGTTTCTCTACTTTCTTTCTGTGTCTTGCCTTTCATGTACCTTCTCTCCAAAAAGTGAGAAAGAAAGCTCACAAAAGGAGTAGGTCTATACAAATCTCACCGCTCAGGGTTTTGGGTGAGAAATCTTTACCCCAGGTTCCATGGCAATTCCTGATTAAAGGTCTGTGTTGTGTCTAGGAGACAAGCATGTGATCAGCTGAGATGCTCTCTGTATTAATGGGGATGAAGTATTCTCATGGCTACTTTCTAGAGCTGTGTGAGTTGTTTTCTGTTCAAGGCCTCTCGACCTGGGACAAGTGGCAACTGAAAACCAGCCTGCACACCCTTGAGAGCCTATAATCCCAGTGATGTCTCCTCTGTCTCATTATCAGACAGTCATCATCTTATCACCATGTCCTTGAACCTACTGAGGCTATAGCTTCCTAAAGATCAATCCATCTATTTTATTTTATTTTTTAATTACAGTTTATATTCAGTATTATTTTGTATTAGTTTCAGGTATACGGCATAGTGGTTAAACAATCATATTCTTTTTGTTGTTGTTGTTTCAATTTTTTTTTATTGTTCAAATACATTCGTCTCCATTTTCCTGCCACCACTTTCCCCTGCCCCACCCACTCCCACCTCCCCCCCTCAATCCTTCCCCACTTTGGCTTTGTCCATGGGTCCTTTATTCATGTTCCTTGATTTGATCCTTCCTCTTCTTTTCCCTGTTACTCCCCTCCTGTCTTCTCTCTTGTTACTGTTGGTTTCCTGTTTTCTTTCAGTGTTGCTGGTTATATTTTTCTTGCTAGTTTTATTGATTAGGTTCCACTTACAGACAATCAGGTTCTTTACAAAGTCATCTCCCTGATGTTTCAAGTGCCAACTGGCATCATACATTCTTATTACAATATTATTGACTACATAGGTGAATGCATTTTTAATTCATGCAAATGCAACCTTTGGCTAGCAACAGCCCCAAGACCTCTGATGGGTCAGCCTGGGTCAGTCCCCACCTTTCACTGGAGACGAGCCACTTGATTGACAGTTGCATCACAACCAGAAGAATGGAAGGAGGCCAGCTTTAAATGGAAAACAAGATGGAAAAATAAAGAATATGGACAGAATGAGAAGATGAGTCACCAATAGGCTGGTAACATAAGCGCTGTGAACGACCTCAGGAGAGGGATCCCTTTATTTCCCTTGGGAAGCTGCTCAGTAAAGAATGACTCGCCCTGTTCAGAAAGTTATGGATTGCAGTTGTCTATTATGTGACTTACATTGCATTGCATCGCAATATGTCATTGTGAGATGTGACATAATATAATGTAAGTGACAGGCAGCTAAAATTTTACAGCAAGAAAACTTTTTTGTTATATCCAGGATCTGCTATCAAATTTGATAGCAGCTATCAATCCATTTTTTTTTCTGCAAATAGATCAAAAATTTGATGTTCATGAAAAGCAGGTCATTTTGAAACATCCACAAACACTTCAGTGCCTGCACAACTCAGTTACCATAAATCAGATAAAAAAAAAAAAACCCTAAATCCAAACACTCTAAATCTAAAAGCTGCATCAGTCTTAACTCAAACTGTTTTTGCTTTCTGAGTGCAATATTTTTTAGCTTGCTTTTGGAGACCATTAAGAAGGGATGATCAAGTTAATAATTTTGTGCCTCGGTCTTACCAGTGGATCAAAACTAAGGGTGGCTTTGTGGCCCAGGAGACATTAAGCAATGTCCAGAGATGTCACTACTGGGGAGGGTGCGGGGTATGACTGGCATCTGGTGAGTAAAGGATAGAGATGCTGTTACATATCCTATGACATACAAGACAGTGTCCACAAGTTCATTCTGTCTAGCATCTTGGCATTGCCTCTGCTTCCAGAGGTCATTGTTGAAGTGAATGGGTCCTAATATGGCCATGACCTTGTCTAAAGGTGGCCCAAGTAAAATTTTATTACATCTAGAGCTGGTTACTTCCATTCATCCACCCTCAAGACAGGATGTGGTAATATATTATTTAAATAGTCAGCTAAATCTTTTGGACGTAGGGGCAACTACCAGAATCTCTGTTCATAATGTACTGCAGCCTCACTGCTGATCCAAAAAGGATTTCTGAGGTCTAACTGTATCTCTAGTGTACATTTCTCTTTGAGGGCTTTGGGAAATGGTTTTTCCTCTCCTGCCCCAGTGGTCTCATCTACACTATAGGAATTTGCATACAGCAAAACTATTCAACTTGGTACAGTTTTTATTTTTTTTTAATTAGAGGAATCCTTTTTTGGGGGCTATACTTCTGAATGTTCTCTAATTATATAGAACACATAGGCAAGAAAGCTTCTGTGTTTGAAACACAAGTGAGGGACGGGACCAGAGACCCTGTCCTTTTCCCGTTGTCCCATCACTCCCAGTATCAGAGAACCTAAGATATAACTTGAAAACAAATGATAGCAAAGGCTTTCTCCAGGGTAAATTCACTTGATGTTATGACTTATGCCAGGGGGCCACACTGGAGAGTCCATGTTGCTCAATGGAGAACCTGCCATGGTGTGTGCACAGCTTCTTCAACCCTCCCCTTTGCTTGCAGAAAGGCACTTCTGAAAACAAAGCAGATAGAAATCTATTGTCAGTGTTTTTCCCTGACAGAGAACTCTCACTGTCTATGATTTCCATCTGCCAAGATATAGAGTAGCACCAGAAAAGGCACATAGGCTTTAGATCATGATAGATTCCAAAAGGACTCCTTGCTCTGTCACTTACAACTCTGTGGGTCCCTCGCTTGTGTTGCTTTACTTGTGAAGCTGGGTTAATAATGCCTCATACAGAAGTGATTTTAAGGATCAAAAGTGATACTGATGTAAAGCATTTACCACAGAGTGTGATGTTTAATAATAACTATCATTTATTGACTGCTTAGCATTATAATTGTAAGAATTACAGATAATGCATGTAGAGTGCTTGCCCTGTAGATGATGCCCTGTATAGAGTAGTGACTGTTATTATTCAGCTAGAACCAGCAACCAGAAAGGGTCCTGGAACATTTGTAAAATGGAGGGGGTTTAATTTCACTCCCTTGTATTGTATTTTATTTCCTCTCTCCCATTTTTGTGGTGCAGAACTTCTATGCTATCCCTGGGATCTCAGGGTCCTACTTTGACACTCAATAAATTTTAACTTAGACATAATATAATAAAAAACAACAGCAACAACATCTGAGTGCCTAGCATTTTTTATGGGGAGTATCTCCATTTTGCACATGAAAGAGAGGCGGGGGCGGGGGGAGGTTGTGGATCTCAGCCAAGGTCAATTAAATTCTTAGTAGTGAATCCAAGATTCAGGTCAAGGCAATTTGCTGCAGGGCTTAGTGTGTGAGTCATATTATTGAGAGTTACTTAGTTGAATGCCTCTTAATAAGGAGACTCTATGATGGCAGAAAACAACAACCCTTTAGTTTAGTCACAATTCTGTGTGTCAGCAAGTTGTGCTGCTGTGCTTAGCTTTCTAATTCTGGTGTAAGATAGACTCAGTGACTCTCACCTTGGTTCACTCACCTGTGTAGGGTCTTGGCTGGGACAGCTGGGACCTCATTCCAAGTGATGTCCCCTCCTCTAGAAGGTTAACCTGGACTCAAGTGGTAGACAGTTTCCCAGACTGAGAGCGGGTTCCTCAGGTTCTCATGATTTCTAGGCTTGGCACTTCCACGTGGTCACTTTCAGCACATTCTTATCATCAAAGAAAGTCACAAGACCATCCCATAGTAGGGATAGGAAAAGAAAATACAATCTTTGGTAGAAAGAGCAATATGTATTTTCTGTAGTCTACCACTGCCTACCTTCTGTCCTTCATATTCTTCTCACTTTTGATACATGTGCACCCCATCCCAGGATTCCCCCGCAAACCTCTCACAATTATAGTATTAGCTTATCTGGGACAGACAGGTCTGAATGCAGATGAGATTTCTCACTTGCAGCTTCTCTCAGTCAGGAGGGTATGAACTGAAAAGACACATTATCTGTCCCTGTATGTGTTATGTGTTGTTGAGTTGGCACCAATTCCTGGTGACCCTATTAATCAGTGACATCCACAATGTTCTGTCCTCAATAGCCCTGCTCACCTCCTGCAGTATCATACTTGAGGCCTCTTTTATAGACTCAAACCATTTTATATTGGTTTTTCTTTTCCTACTATTTCTAATTTTTCCCAGCATTACTGTCTTTTCCAAAGAATCCTATTTGGTCATGATGTACCTGAAGTCAGACAGCTTCAGTTTTGTCATTTTTGCCTCCAGCGATGTTTCAAGCTTAATTTGCTCTAAGACCCATTTGTTCATCTTTCTGGTGGTCCAGGGAATCTGTAGAGCTCTCATCCAACACTATATTTCAAATGGATCATTTTTTTTTCTATTAGCCTTTTCACTGTCCAACTCTTTTATTTGTACATTGGCAGCATGACAGAGTGAACGGTCTTACTTTTGGTCTCTAATGACACACCTTTGTTCTTGGTGATCTTTCCTAACTCTTCAATTGCTTCCCTTCCGAGCTGCAGTCTTCTCTTGACCTCTTGGCTGTAATCTCTATTTGAATTGATGGCTGAATGAAGGTAAGCAAATGGTAAAAATCAGAAAGAATAATTGGGCTATAGATTCCCAGTTTAATAAAGGAGGAGTGTGAGATACATAGAAGTAATTGGTCCATGGCTATTCTAAAATCCACCTGGTTACCTGTTGTCAGATCTTCTTATTTCAAGGGTAGGGAATGAGCCAGATCTACTCCCTGGGTATGGCTCCCAGTTCATTGTTTGCTCCTGCTCCTGGCTCTGCCCTCTATGTTCTTGGATCATCTCTTGAGATGTCCTTTGTTTTTTACAAGAAATATTCCTTGTCAGCTGAATATTCTCATCTGCTAGTTGTCTGAAGCTTCTTTTTAAATTAAAACTGTTTTAGCATATTTTAGTCATGCTGATGATCCTTTTAATACTTCATAGAGTTCCCTATGAGTCCAATTCAGATCCAGTCCCTGCCTCCAAACACTGTATCTACTATTCTCTTTGAGAAATCTCTCTTTTTGCTTTTGGTATGTCAGCCTGCTTTAAGACAATGGTCTAAAGATGTTTTTTCTAGTCAAGGTGCTCTATGAAATAACACCTTAAATCTTTTAGATGTTAACAAAGGGCAGTCACACCCTTTATTTGAATTTTACCCTATGAGAGGGATTGGCAAATTTTTTCTACCAGAAGAACAGGAGATGCTTTGTGGATTGTGTGCTCTTCTTTACATCTATTTGTTGCTGCCTTTCTAGTGAGAAATCAGCAAGTACCGGTAGGTACTACATAAACGAGTGAGCATGGCTATTTCCAATAAAATTGTTTACAAAAACAGGTGGCAGGCTGGATTTGGTGTATGGGTCATGGTTTGCTGACTTCTACCCTAGGTCCTGTTATACTCTGAGACTCTTTTACTACTTGAGAGTCAGGAACTGAGAAACAATCTTATTTTCCAACCCAATATGGTCCATATCCAAAATTCCATTAAGTAGTACTTATAAAATAAATATTTTTTTTGTTGTTATTATTTTGTTTTAGTTCATCTCTTTTTTCCTCTGCCTTTTCATGTGTCAATAAAAGAAACCAATTGACACTTTTGCCGTTTTGCCTGGAAGTTTTCTCCCCAAAGTCGGCACATTAATTGTTTGAAAAAATCCTTTATGTAGCTGTAAATATTTTTTGTTACTACGTAACTCAGTTGACCACTGTATAACTGGTAACTACCAGTTTGTGATAGTGATTTCATCACCATTTTCATAGCTTCCACTAAAAACCTAACAGTGTCATGGCTGCTTTTCCTGCATTTGTAAAAATTTCCTGACCTCTTTTCCAACCTCTGCACTGACCTGGTCCCAAAGTCAATGCTACATGTCGTAGATTTTTCTTTTATATCAACTCCTTTTTAAGATACTTATTTCTTTAATAGTTGGCTTTTCTATATTAGAAACTAACCCCAAACTTAGCAGTTTAAAACAATAAACTTCTAAAATTTCTTATGATTCTGTATATCATCTGGGTCATTTTTCTTGCCCAGGCTGATTCAGCTGGGGCTGAATAGTCTGATGTGGCTTCCCAACATATAATGATTGGCTTGATGTTAGCCAGGCAATAGGGATGGTTTAACAATGTGTGTCTCACCATCCATAAAGTTAGTCCACACTTGTTTACCTGGTGTTGGTTGTAAGATACCCAGGTGCAAGAAAAAGGAGCAAGAACCAAATACTTGGCCACATTTTCTATTATCCCGCTGACCAAAATAAGATGCATGGTTAATTCCAGATTAGTATATAGGAGACGGCAATCCAGACGCATAATTACAGAGAAAATTATTGCAAATATTTTTGCAAAACAATATTTATAACTAGCCTACTCCTTATTTGGCACTATCTTTCTTCAGAGAAAAACAGATAAAGCATTCTACAGAACAATTGAGGTTTATTGCTTGTTCTATTATTTTTGCTTAGGAAGTTGGCTTCCAAAGACTTTTTGTTATTGTTGTTTAACCTATGACTATTTAAAATATGGTCAAAACACTAGGGAAATCAAGATCTATTCTCTTTCACTCAAGAAAACACAGTAGTTCCTCTTCTTATCTGATAAGATCAAGACACAACACACGCCCACATGCATGCACACACATACTCTTTGGGGGTGGGGGACAGGCACAGGCATCTCAACACACCCAACAAGGTATGTGCATACTCTTTCCATTTTCTCTGAAGGGAGACATGTACAAGAGTAGCGAGACAGTAGGCTTTCAATTATAGAGATAGATTTGTAGGAAGGAATCCATCAAACTGCAGTAATGATGCATAGCAGGAGTGAGTGACTAAGAGAAATATGTAATGGCGCATAGGCAATCTCAGATGCTTAGGTTGAAATCTCTGGTAGGGAAAATCTTCACAGGGCTGGACATCATTTGCCTTGAAAATTGAAATTCATGCCAGCAGACTGACAGCCATAAACCCATTGCCTTTTCCCCCTAGATAAGGTAAACTTTCATCACAGTTTGCCAAGTTGATTCCAGATGTGTGCCAATTGTTCTAGCAGCAATATAGTTGTTAACAATTACCTCTTTTGTTTCCAGAGTATTTGGATGATAAATTATAGGGTCACCAAACTTCTAAGGTACATCTGCAACCCTATGATAAAAAATTACTGATTTTGCTATATATTAATAATTTCTAAGTAGATAACAATTTACTTCCCCTGAATACAACTTTATTATCATATACAAAACAAAAATACTCAATGACTGTCAATCCCTAGTAAGGTAGTCAAGAAGGCGGTCAAAGCAGTCAAGAAATGTTGATTGAATGGTTAAATGCATTTAAATTATGTATCTTTACTCTTATTCAGTGTATTTTCTGTGAGTGTTATGATCAACTTATACAGGAGCTATCTTTCATGCATATTTTTCTTTTATTCATTCACTCATATACATTTTCTAAAAATTTCATTGTATTTTTCCATTACCATTTAGTCCCCTTATACCCCTCCCCCGACATTTGCCACACTGTTGTCCATGTCCATGAACCCTTCTTCCTTTTTGTTCAATCCTTTCACCTCCCAACCTCTCCCACCCCATCCCTCAGCTGTCATCCTGCTCTCTATCTATGAGTCTGTCTCTATTTGGCTGGTTACTTTAGTTTGGTCATTAGATTCCACATATGAGTGAAACCATATGATATTTGTTTCTCTCTGAATGGCTTATTTCATTTAGCATAATGTTCTCCAGGTCCATCCATGCTATCACAAAAGGTAAAAGTTTTCTTTTTTACAGCTGTGTAGTATTTCATTGTGTAAATATCCCATAATATTTTATCCACTCATCTACAGATGGATACCTGGGCTGTTTCCATATCTTGGCTATTGTAAATAATGCTACAATGAACATAGGAGTGTTTATGTTCTTTCAACTTAGTGTTTTGGGTTCCTTTGGATATATTCCTGGAAATGGGATCACTGGGTCAAAGGATCCATTTTTAATTTTTTGAGATATCTCCATGCTGCTTTCCACAGTGACTGCACCAACCTGCATTCCCACCAATGGTGCAAAAAGGGTTCCCCGTTCTCCACATCCTCACCAGCCCTAGTTGTTTATTGATTTATTGATGATAGCCATTCTGAAAGATGTGAGATGATATTTCACTGTGGTTTTAATTTGCATTTATATGATGATTAGTGATGTCGAGCATCTTTTTGTATGTCTATTGGCCATCTGTATGTCCTCTTTGGAGAAGTGTTTATTTAGGTCTTTTGCCCATTTTTTAATTGGGTTGTTTGTTTTTTTTGGTGTTGAGTTTTGTAAGTTCTTTATATATTTAGATATTAACCCCTTATCTGATATATCAGTAAATATGTACTACCATTCTTTGGGTTGTCTTTTTATTTTGTTGATGATTTTTTTGATGTGAAAAAGCTTTTTAGTTTGATGTAGTCCCATTTATTTATTTTTTTCTTTTGTTTCCCTTGCCTGAGGAGATACATTTGATAAAAAAAAATTGCTATAAGCAATGTCTGAGATTTTGCTGCCTATGTTTTCCTCTAGGATTTTTTATGGTTTTGGGTCTAACTTTTATGTCTTTGATCCATTTTGAATTTATTCTTATGTGTGGTATAAGAAGGTGGTCTAGTTTCATTTCTCTGTGCCTATCTGTCCAGTTGCCCCAAAAGCATTTATTGAATAAACTATCTTTTAGTCCACTGTATGTGCTTGCTTCCTCTGTCAAATATTAATTGACTATAAGGGTGTGGGTTTATTTCTGGGCTCTCTACTCTGTTCCATTGATCTCTGTGTCTGTTTTTATGCCAGTACCATGCTGTTTTGACTACTGTGGTCTTATAGTATAGTTTGATATTAGGTATGATGATTCCTCCAACTTGGTACTTCTTTCTCAGGATTGCTGTTGCTATGCTATCATGATTCCAATGACATATTTCACAAAACTAGAACAAATATTTCAAAAATTTATATGGAACCACTGAACACTCATGTCCATTTAACAGAATTTGACTGAGTTCCTGTGGCTCATTAGGAGTAGGTAGTGTGACAAATATGGAGGATACAAGATCCATGTCATGATCCATATTTTCAACAGCGCAGTTGGAGTTCTTTCTATTATACTTATTGATTTGCCCCTCTTAAGTCTGAGGTTTTCAGAAGATACAACAAGATCACGGACAAAGGAATCTTAATAAAATTGGGGTAAGAAAAGGGGACAATAAGGATTTCTAGGAGAAGGAGATATGTGTGCTGAGTCTTGTAAGGAGTACTAGATAGAGAAAGAAGAGACCTACTGGTGTTTCAATCCAAGAGAACAAAACTGGGAAAGAGGAGATTATGTATAAGTATAATGTATATATGTGCCAACCACAGTGCCCAGTAATGCAAACAGAGAAGTTCAGTTCAGCAATGGCTCAGGCATACTGAACATGAATGAGGACATTTACCTTAGCAGAGGCCTTGAGAATAGAATACCAATAAACAAGGCAACAAGAAGGATATGAGGCTTGACTAGAACACAGAAAAGAAGCATTGATATTCAACTCTGAAAGAGGTGAATCTGGGCTAATGCTTCAGGTACACTTAGCAAACGTGTATGACTGACCCAAGTAAGTAAAAGTGGGACTCACCAAAGACAAAGAGGACAGTTTGGCCAGGACAGCCATACAAATAAGGGGATCCATAATCTCACTGGCAGCACTAGACTATATATTAAGGGAGCGTGCTGGCATTAATGACTAAAAATTAAGCTGGAGAGAGACCCAAGGAAACAGGAGGGAGGCAGTCAAATAAGAAAAAAAGCAGGCGATCTTACAATGATTGCATACACTACAATCGGTCTTGGAGGAGGGGTCTCCCATATAAAATAAACTATCGCTGTTAGGGGGAAAAAAATCTCAGAGATTCCAAATATAAGCTATATAGATATATCCATTCTATCTCTACGTTTTCTTATATAACAGTGATCTTAGAATCAACATATGGTCCTGTTAATGAACATCTTACCTGGCATAAGAAAAGAAAAACAAATAAAAAGATAAAAAGGCTGAGAGATTTATTTCAAAGGTTTAATCAATAGCAACTGTAAAGGCGTGTGTGCTTATCAAAGGGGCATAAATATTTCACAGTTCCCATTTCTGCGAACACTGACCAAACACTGAAGATCATATCATGCATATTGATGGAAATGGTGTGCTTTCAAATCTCATTTTGCTCATGTGAAATAGGAGAGCTTATATAGATGAGAGAGACCATTTTAGGATCATCTAGGTGCGAGAAAACTCATTTAGCAAGGCAGTTTATAACTTGCAGCCGCCGTGCCAAGTTATTCCAAGGTTTCAGAAAGCCAAGTGACAGGATTGCAACAAGGATCAATAGAGAATCCAACATTCAAGACAAGAGGGAGAAGCATTATTAACCTTTACAATCTATCTTTATTCCTCCTTCTCAACAATGCCTTCAGGAATTAGATAGGTACATCAGAGACCCTATTGACCCAGGCAATGTGGTCATCTTTAAAATATGGATACTGTACTGCCCAAGTGCTAATATAAATCCCCCATGATGCATTATTTATTCAACATATGTTCGGCACACTTCCTTGCACCTATATATCCTGAAGAATGTCAACTTTAGTGGAATGGTGCTAAGAATAGAGATACAGATATCCAGAGTGTAGCCAGATAACATGAAATTCGAGTTCCTAGAAAGTGGAAGGCAGTCTAGATCAGTCATTTTTAGGGCATGGTTAGACTGTAACATATATTAGCAGAATGACCTTGAGCAAGTTAAATGCTCTAAAATTGTCTTTGTCTGAAAAAAAAAAAACATATTAGTGAAACCATCTTTATAAAATTGTGATTTATGTTTATAAAAATCTTCAGAAGGACTCAATACCTTTTTTCTCTGTAAAACATCCTGGCTAGTATTTTAATTATTGAAGCAAAAATAAATCTGCAGTCCTAGTAAACACATAGTAAATACTGCTTCTTCACTCACAAAACAGCGGTTTCACTGTCGCTGCCTCATTGGTTTCCCCACAGACATCCATGAGGAGATAGATATTACTGTGATCCTTAGGTTAGAGCTGCAGAATCTAGGCTAGGAGAAGTTGCAAAGTTGCCTTTTAGTGATAGACGGCCCTAAATCACAAAGCTAATCAGTGGAAATTCCAAGAGCATGTGCTGGGGTTCGGGAGGAGTTTGAGGGAGGAAATGAAGTTCGGGATAGAGGTGGGCTAGTATCAATTGTGTGCCTCTGATGGGCCAGGTACTTTTATATTATCTCATCTCATTGTAGCCTTATGACCATCCTAACAGAGATATTATTTCCTCCATTTTACGTATGTAGAAATGCAAGCTGAGTGATGTGAAGGGGCTTTTTCAAGGTCACTGAAGAGCTAAGATTCAAACCCCAATAATTTTGATTCAAAAGCTCTTACTTAGTATTTCACTGTAAAATCTTGTTTTGGGGAACAGAGCGGATGCTCGTTTCTCCAAACTGTCAAGTGAAGTGGAGGGCCCTACCTGTATATTTGGAACAACCTGCTGATCTATGTTTCCGTGAACCTCCCTTCATCTGTTGCCTCCCTTATGCCTCTCACCCCTTGAGTTCTATGCTATGGGCTGTGCCACACCACAGACATTCCTCTGTGTGGCTTGCAGGCAACACTTGGAACTAGAAGTAAACATGAACTTGCAGAAAGTAGCTCTCCTGCCCACTAAACCCCTCCAAACCCACTGCTGGGTTTTGGCTGGAAAACGTTTAGGCATAGCATAGGTTCGGGACTTCTTATGACTTTGAAAACTTCACTTTGAAGATGATAAGGACCATTCGAATTGATGTTAAGTGTGGTTTATCCGCTAAAGGCAGAAAGAGAGAAAACACTTTTTTTTTAATGGGTTTCATTTTCTCTGTCAATCAACCCAAGGTCCCCCAGTACAGTATATTTCCCTAGGCGGTGAGAGAGTGGAAGGGGGCTCCCAGTGTTCAAAATTTCATATCCCCACTGTCATATCAGTGGACTGATTCTGCAGAAGCCCAAGCCACAGGGGGAGACTAGCAATGACCTTCAGGCCTCAGGATTGCCGCATTTAGGGTCATCCCAGACAGTAAGTACATTGCTTTCCTCCCACTGCTCAGTGGCCCGTCAACAATATGAAAAAGCAAACACTTGTCACAGGAGCAAAATGCATCCGTTTTACACTCCTTTCAAAACACACTGATGTGCAGAGAAGTCTGGGCCCTCCTTGCAGGAGGTCCGGGGCATCAAGAGGGTTTCTGCTATACATGTCTTGAGTCCCTCGTTTCATAGATAAAGAAAGCTGGGGTCTCTCATTATAATTTCTAAGGATCCATAGGTGGTAATTAGCAAGACATCCTTGGCTTGCACCTGACCTGAACGAGCAAGATGTCAATTAGCTGCTCTGGCCCAGAGGTTGGAATAACGGAGGTAACACTGGCAAGTGACATAATGAAAAAGAATGAGTGAGTACGAATAGGTGTGGCCCTCCTCGCTTCTTCCTCCACTTCCTCCAGCATAGTTTGGAAGTTCCTTGGGGGAAGAGATTTTGAAGTATTCAGAACCCAAGTTCTGGGGGCAGAGAGAGGTGGATATGAAGCCCTCTTAGCCACTTTCAAGGGATGAAGTTTGTTTGTTTGTTTGTTTTTTACCCCTTTCACTCTTGCTTGTTCTGATCTGCCAAGCAAGGCTGAGGATGTCCACCCCACCCCAAAAGAAATGGGAACAGACTGAAGTATTGCATGGTAAACACAAGTATGGTAAGGGTTAAGTGAGATGAAACCTAGACAGGATCCACTACAGTTCCTAGCTTATCTATTACATACACGCGTTCAATAAAAGCCATTAAAATTTACTGAGGCTAAGTACTGTTATTTTCTCCATTTTACACATGAGAAAAACTAAAGCTTGTGTCCTGGCTGGTGTGGCTCAGTGGACTGAGTGCCGGCCTGTGAACCAAAGGGCCACCGGTTCAGTTCCCAGTCAGAGAACATGCCTGGGTTGTGGGCCAATTCCCCGGTGTGGGATGTGCAAGAGGCAAGCACGCATTGATGTTTCTCTCCCTTTTTCCCTCGCTTCCCCTCTCTAAAAATAATAAATCTGTCAAAAAAAAAAAAAAAAAAAAAGGACAAAACTGAAGCGTGTAAGGGTTAACTTGCCCTAGGCACTAAGTTGATAAAAGGCAAAGTCAACCCTAGGCAGTCTGACTGTAAAACGCACAAGCCGAAACATTGTGTTAATGCTTGTTTCTTATAGCGTAAGATGAGGGTAATGACTCCTGGTGGGAAGGTTTGTGTGAGAACTAATGGACTTGTGAGCATAAGATCATCTTGTAGGATGTTGCAATTGATAATATCCTTCCCATGACAATCAGCAAGATGTTCATCATGTCCTTTAAATTTATGAGAACAGGCTTTAGTGTCAGGAATCTCAGATGTGCCGTGCTGTTGCCAAAAAGCAGAAAGACTTTTGGAAAGTCACTCCGACTATCAGAGCCTCAGAGCCCTAATCTGAAAAATGGGTATATGGTTATCATACCTTCATTTATACTGGCGATTGTAGGACAAAATATGTATACATACAGTGCATGTTAATTAAGGACACAATCTCTGTGACCTCTGTGAAATTTATGACTCCGATCATATTTGGTCTTGAAATGGGGTGAGGGCTGACAATTGTCAAATTTGAGTTACAATTGCATTTCCTCATTTTCAGTTATTGTGGAGTGAAGGAAAGAAGGAAAAATAAGTCCAACTAAAATTAATTCATGACAAGCCAGGCATAATGTTCAACAGTCCATCCAATTCATCACAGCCTTTAAGAAAAGTGTCAGTACTATTTTAGAGTGGATGGAGCTGAGGGAAAAGTTGTGAAATTCACATGCAATTCTATGGTTAGGAATCTGGAGAGTAGGCCTAGAGGACCCTTCATAAAACCCACTGTCGCTGTTCTCTTCAGACAGCTTAGTCACCAGTGATAAACTTGCTATTTCCTCTTGTTTCAACAGCCATTTGGTTAAGTGTAAACTCTTCCTTCAGACCTCAGAAAAACACACACAAGATGCAGAATTTTCCTTCTTATTTCCAACCACATACTGCCTAACCTACAATACATTAACTCCAGTAAATATAAAGAAACACGTACCTCAGCCTTGTCCAGCTTTCCTGCTGCAAGACTTCCAATTAAAAATTTCTCCTTTTCTGTACTCAAGTAGCATTTCCAGCATAGATAACAATTTTACAGTGACATCTTTAATACCATTAATGATTTGATCTTTCTGCAGAGAGCTTAAAAGCCTGTTGCAGACAACGACAGACCCGAGGTAGGTAGGTGGAAGGTTACACAGCAGCTGTGTCTAGTGATCTGAGTGTATTAAAGAGAGTGGACCAGAATTAAAGGAAGCAGACGAGGTGGCACTTACAAAGTAACACTTGAACACAAACTGACTGCTGATTTTTTAAATAAGAACACTGGAATGAGAAAGTGGGTCCGCAATCTCTTTGCTTTATTTTCCCTGGCAAAAAAATCAAATGGCAATCAGTGTTGGGAATAGTGCCTTGTACAGAGTAGGTGACTAATATATTTGAAAAATGCATATTCAGGGGGAAAAAAAAATCCTGCTGTCATGACAATAGAGTAAGAAAAATGGAAGCATTCTCACATGAATGGCGATGATTATTTGAATAATTGTCTAAACATCCACATTATCTTTGTGTTTACGGATGTGGCTTTATGTTGGTTCTGAGAAGTCGGATTCACTGACACAGAGCTGTCCTAACATGAAGAGGACCTTTTTGCCTCAGTTATGTGTGACTGAAGGCTGGCAGCTTCGCATTTATTTAATTTCTCCAGGTTAGATGGCCTGGGTGAACTAAAGCATTCATCTTTCATTCCAGAAACAGTCAAGTCATTTAAGACATGACCCCTGCTCACAGAGGAATTTACCATTTAACTCCAATGAACACAGGAGTGATTAATTGAGTTAGTTTCATTTTCAGGTGCAAGAGCAAGTCCTGCTTTGATTTAGAGCCACTGAGTCTGCCCTAAAAGCCAACAATCATCTTCCAGGTATATGTGGAATAAGGCAAACTCATAATCTCCACTGATGGGGGCACCAAAACACAAAAAAAAGTGATGATAATAGCAATAAAATTGCATCATTATTATGTGCCCAGGCTGTGTTTAGCACTTTGTATATACACCCTGCCTGTAACATGTCATCCTCAGTTTTAGCCTGTGTGGTAAGTGTTTCTATCATCTCCATTTTATACAAAGGGAAACTGAAATCTTTATGTTCTAAATAGTCTTATGGAAACTATGTACAACTAAGTATGTGGCCTCTTCTATTTTTTTAATTGGTTATTTTTATTGAATTTATCAGGGTGACATTGGTTAATAAAATTATGTAGGTTTCAGGTGTACAGTTCTATGATACATCATGTGTACATTGCATTGTGTGTTGATCACCCAAAGTCAAGTCTCCTTCCGTCACCATTCACCCCCCCTTTACTCCCTTCTACCTCCCCCCACCTCACGTTCCTTCTAATAATCACCACACTGTTGTCTCTGTCTATAAGTTTGTTTGTTTGTTTGTTTGTTTGTGTTTTGCTTAATCCCTTCACCTTTTTGCACCCAGCCCCACAACCCCACCTCTCTGACAGCTGTCAGTCTCTTCTCTGTATCTATGAGTCTGTTTCTATTTGGTTTGTCAGTCCATTGTGTTCATTAGATTCCTCATATGAGTGAAATCATATGAGACTTGTCTTTCTCTGACTGGCGAGGCCTCTCCTTTATCTCCTTGACTTCATCTCCTTTTACTGGCTTTCAAGCCGTTTCACCCCAGCTGCCCCCAGTCACACGAGCTTTTCTCGTTGAGCTCGTTGAATGAATCGTAGGTATCTTCATCTCAGGGCCCTTGAACTTACTGGCCCCCGTCTTCACACACTCTCCTCTCCCCCACCTCGCCCCCATGTACCTGCATGATTGACTCACTCATACGCTGCCTCACATCAGCTCAGATGTTCAAGCGTGACCTTCATTGAGGAAGCATCCCTTCTCTTCTTCCTCAGTCCCCCAAACCTGCCTCTTCTTCCTTCACAGCAGTTTTCACTTTCTAGGATGGCTCACTGCCACTCTTTTGTACCCAATTCTCCTGCTACTTCAACTACATTGGATGAAGGTTCTAGATTTTTTTTTTTCCAGAAAAAACCCTTTATAGGAAATAAATCCTTTCCTTTCAAGTATACTCCATTCTCAATTCAAAATAGTGTATTGACCAAGGACCTTACCAAGATGACAAAGACCACTCTGAGTATTTGAAACAGGAAATTTACTTCAAGGCCATGATGGCAAGGATGATGGAAGATTCTGGAAAGCCAAAGAGAGGACAAGGAGGCAACCCAAAGCTTGACAACAAAAGGAAGTTACAACCTCTCCTAAGCAGAGAGAATAAGGGTGGTTGCAGAATTACTGGAGCTCAGCGTGTGGGGCTGACTAGAAAAGTTAGAATCACAAGAGGCCAAGTGAGAGGAAGGGATTGGACCTCTGATAATGTTCAGCTGCTGCCAGAAATGCCGCTTGAGACACAGGAGAAGGGAAATGAGTGACTTGGAGCCGCCTCTTCTCCAGCGCTCTATTTTCCATTAGCTGGATCCGTGAATTAAATCACGGGTACCATTTACTGACTTTAGGTTGTACATTGTGTTGTATTTTTTACATGTATAGTACTATCTTGAATCTTTCTAAGAGTTCTATGAATTGTGTGTTATTATTCCATTATTCAGTTAAGAAAATGAAGAGTCAAGGCAATCGAACCTCTTGCCCAACTTCACAAAGCTAATAAAGACCAAAAATGTAATTGGAAATATTATCTAAGTTATTTATTTAATATTTCATTATGGAAAATATCAAAAGTATATAAAAATAGACAAAACATGTTATTGAACTCCACATACCCATATCTTAAATTTCAAAAATTGTTAGCTCATGCCCAAGCCTATTTCATTTATTGCTTTACTATTTTTCCCACTTGTACTTCTTTGAAGCAAGTCCCAGATATGAGAAAATCTAGTATAGTCATTCTAAACTCTTTTTTAAAAATTTTTTACTTATTGGTTTGAGATAGAGAAGTAGAGAGAGAGAGAGAGAGATCAATTTGTTGTTCTGCCTATTTATGCATTCATTGATTGGCTCTTATGTGATCCTGGATGGAGGATCAAACCCACAACCTTGGTGTGTCAGGATGCTGGTCTAACCAACCGAGTGTCAGTCTGGGGCCTGTACTCTTTTCTAATGTAACAGTTTTTATACTGATAAATGGAATAGTTTAATGCAGAACTAGTTACTATGGGAAAATGTTAAAATCTAGCTAAAACCTAAAACCTATTTTCACTTTTAATGGTCACTGGTGGTTTACCCATTTCAGCCTATACGTACCTGGGGGATTTTTGTTCCAAAAGTTAAGCAAGATCATTATAGATGTTCCATTGGCTTGTTGAACCAGGACAAAAAATTTACAATGAAACAAATGTACATCAAAAACACATGTTGTATTTTTCTTTAAATGCCTTTGTCTTTAATATAAGAGCTGTGAGGGAGAACAGTAATCAAGAAAGAACACCATGATTGCAATGAACTGGAGGGTTTAATTGCAGATATTGTAAGAGGAAATTTTTTTAAAAAACTGATAAATATTCAACTGTAAATGCATGGTAACAAAAGCAGCACAAGAATTTAAGTAATACTTCTACATACTGCTGTGAGTACTGAGATCTTGGCAAATGATTGTTTAAAAGGAAGAATACAAAGTAATTAGCAGAAAATCTACTTATGATATCCCTCAGGAGCCTTTTGGAAACAGGTCCATTTATCCTTAATTTTTAAAATATTTTTCATCTCGAATTAAAAAAACAAAATTATAATTTTTTCCTAATAAATAAACTCTTATTGCTTCTGATCACTAAAAATTAATGAACTGTTGAACATCCATGGAAATTGTTTTCAGTCTTGAATGGCTTCTTGTAAAAAAAAAAAAAAAAAAAAAAAAAATGCTGTGACTCTTTCCAGAAGATTGGCTTAGATTATGTTTTTCACAAGGAAAAAAAAAAAGATTGTCATCTTTTCTGTTATTGAATGTCAAGTTAAACAGAAGGATCTACTTATTGAGTTTGTAAATACCTACTTTTTATTTTATTTTATTTTAAAGACTTTTTAAATTTTTAAATTTTTAATTTTTATTTATTTATTTTTATTGTTTGGATACATTTGTCTCCATTTTCCTGTCACCACTTTCCCCTGCCCCACCCACCCCCACCCTCAATCTTTCCCCACTTTGGCTTCGTCCACGGGTCCTTCATATGTGTTCCTCAATTTGACCCTTCCCCTTATTTCCCCCGTTACCCACCTCCCTCCTCCCTTCTCATTACTGTTTGTTTATTTTTTCTTTCTGTAATGCTGGTTATATTTTTTTTGCTTCTTTGTTTTGTTGATTAGGTTCCACTTATAAGTAAGATCATATGGTATTTGTCTTTCACCTCCTGGCTTATTTCACTTAGCATAATGCTCTCCAGCTCCATCCATGCTGTTGCAAAGGGTAGTAGCTCTTTCTTTCTTTCTCCTGCATAGCATTCCATTGTGTAAATGTACCATAGTTTTTTGATCCACTCATTTACTGATAAGTACTTAGGTTGCTTCTAGCATTTGGCTATTGTAAATTATGCTGCTATAAACATCGGGGTGCATAGATTCTTTTGAATACTTACTTTTTTTAAAGTCTGGAATATCTTCAAGAGCTTATTCTTCCTTACTTAAAGAAATTATTTGCCCAAAGATTCAAGGAAAGTGTCTGCAGTTTTAGCAAGGCATTACACATACTGGCAAGATGATCCCAATTACCATAAGGGACTCACCTCATTTTAGGAGCCACATATTGTCAGCTGTCAATCCATGCACAGTGTACTCAAAGGAGCACTATGTGAATAGGCTTTCGGGTCATGATATTGACTAGCCTTGCAATCTTCAAAGGGTTAGCATATGCAACTTTGCTATGTGAATACTAATACAAACATGCCAGCATTCTTTTTTCTTTTTGAAAATTTTAAATAGCTTTTTCAGATATAATTTACATTTCATGAAACTCACTTATTTTATAGTGCACTGTAATGATTTTCTAATAAATTCACAGACTAATGTAAACATTCCTACAATCTAATTTTAGAACAATTCTTTCATCTTGAAATAATGGACAGATGTGTTGAGATCAAGGCTAAAATTCTCCCTCAATTGTGTTTCTAAAGCTAATCACAACTTTAATTTTCCAGGGTTGCAGGTTGTTTAATTTATCCACTGATACGTGGTATCATTTTCTGGTTTGTGTAAGGTTCCAGCTGAATGTGGGATCATCACAAAAGAACTTCTGGCCCAGGAAGGGCAGACGTACACAAAGAGGAGAAGCCTAAGAGCTCAGTTGAGGACTTTTTTAGGAAAAGGCACCATTTACATTAAACGAGTTAAAAATGGTGGTAGAGATGAGAGCGTGAGAAACATACAAAGAATCCCAGTAAGGACAAATATCAGCTCTTTCTATCCTCTTCTCAGGGACACCAGTGGCAGACGATAGCTACTGTGTATCAGCCACGAAAGTTTACGCCCTTTTCTGTGACCTCAGGGACAGGCCACAGAGAGGTCAGAATCAAATATACTGGAGTTGCTCTTTCTTCTTGGGGCAGTTTCTGCATTTTGGGAATGTCAGGGAATTTGTACAATTCATCGGAGTTGTGGAATCTGTTGCCATGAAACTGTTTATATCACTGCCTTATGTCATACCTGGAGTGGGTAATTTGTATTTTCTCTTTTTCTTTCTGATTAGTTAAGTTTTGATAACAATTATTGATCTTTTCTAATGAGCGATATTTGATTTCATTAAGATTGTATATTGTTTGATTATTTACCCTTTCAGTAATACTCATATCTTTGTTAAATCCTTTCATCTGTACACTCTGGACTTTTTTTTTAACTCTGTGCTGTAGTTTGGATAGTTGCTGTTTCCATGTCTTTGAGTTCACAAATCTATTGTTTACATAATACTTAATTTGCTGTTGAACCTATCAACAGACATTAGGTTTTAGATTTTATATATTTTAATAGTATAATATCCATGTGTATATTTTAAAAAACATACATATTCTTCCATTTCTCTTATTTATTATGTCCATTTTCTATGTTTGTTATAAATACTTGAATATACTTACAATAGCTGTTTTAAAATTCAGGGTTGGTCTATCATCAACCCTGTCATTTCTGTATTGATTTTTACAAACTGATCTTCTCTTGATTATCAGCCACATATTTGTTTCTCCTCATGTCTTGTAATTTTGTACTGGATACCATGGCTGTCCATTATCAGATATCCAGATTTTGATAGTTTTTATTATATCATAAGTTTTCCTTGGCAATAATTTACTGAATTCTAGACAAGCTTGGTCTGATTGAGGCTTAGTTGTTTTTAAAAAATAATCTAGGATAAATCTAGAGTAGCTGTTATCATAAGAGTAGTTTATTCTTGCTCTTATGGTGTATCCTTTCTGATTTTTCTACTGAGAGACTTACGTATTCAGTAAGGTTTCTCTACTCTGAATGGTCAGCAATTAAGTGTTTCCAAACCCTGTGATAGCTACAGTAGTTGTTCATCTTACAGCATCATGGTAGATACTCGATCTACAGTAGTTGTTCTTTCCAAATGTCTTGAGATCTCATCCTATGCATGTGCAGCTCAGGGCTGAACCGAAGAATGGAGAAGAGTCTTAATGACATTTCACATACTCTTTTTTCTGCCTAAAACCTTCCTCTCTCATACTCACTCCTGCAAATTCCAGCCATGCAAACATTGCCAAACCCCTACTTCTGTCTGTCAAGCTCGGCAAGACTGCTGTCCTCTTTGCTCAGGTTGGGACTTTTCAAATTACATTAAATGGCACTTTTAAATATTAAAATGACTATTAAAACAAGGTGTCATCTCATCATTAAAACTTGCTGGCAAAGTTGTATAATGGCCCCAAATTTCTTTCAAGCCCAAGAAAGAACAAATCTGCTCTCTGACAGTAAACATTCCTTGGTAAGCGCAAATTCATTGTAAAATATGAATGCATTATAATTGTCATAGTTGTTTAAGGAAACGTTTGCTATCATAACAGAAAGGTAATAGTAATGCAAGGCTAGAACCACACATCAAATAGATATATAAAATAAGTGTAATTCAATTTGGAGCAGGAATCTTGTATATTCTCCTTAGAACAGTCTTGATTCATAGTTGGAGGAAAAAAAGAGTTGACTTAAACCAGGCCTTTTTAAAGAAAGAAGTGAGGTTTCTCTGATGAATGAAATATATTCTAAGGTGACATAAATAAAGCTTCCTAAAGAACTCTCAAATATTCCCCTTAATTGTTGGAATACTTATGTTTCTGGTTAGTAGAGACAGAAATATGAAAGTTCTGTAAGAGGCCTTAAGACAAAAATGAAGAGACAGGAATGTACCAAGTGATATCAATGATCTGAAGCTAAAAAAGCTTAAACTTTAAGATAAAAGAAAAAAAAAACTATGCAATTTAACGTTACATAGTGCACTAATTTAAAACTATTTCCTGGAGCTGTAAAGATGTAAGCATTCATCAGATTATCTATGGAGAGTTTCTAAACATGGTTTAGAACTATAGCATTTTCCTCGCGGACCCTGACATTTTCTTTGAGGATGTGGGAAGGTATGAGTTCACATGGACTTCCTTTTGATTAAGATAAGGTGGTAAATCAAGATCTGGATCACCAAAGCCATTAACTGATGGATTTGCACTGATTTAGATAGGATATTCCCTTGGAAACCATTTTATATTGGCGTCTGGATACCATAATTACATATTCCATTCTGGAAACTTCTTCAGTGTTCATCTTGAAGAGTCTTAATATGCTTCTTATCATATATTTTCTCAGTTTTTACTTTATATTTCACTTTATAATTTACTTTTATTCCAACTTTGAGTCTTTCAAATACAAACTCATTGTAAAGTATGAAAGAATGAAATCCAAATATTCTTAAAAGATTATAGTGTTTTGCTTTATCTCAAAACTAAGGTAACTGATAACCTTACATATACTAATAATAACTACTATTATTTTAAGTTTTATTAAACAGTTTGCACATCACAGACCTTGAAAATACATTTTAGGTGGAATAACAGAGTTATTCCTCAAACACCTTCTGACACTCAGTTCCCTAATTAGTAATTTGGGCACAGTAAGAGTACCTGCTATGACCTTGGGGAGATTACTTAAAAATATAACCAGGTAAGTAATGTGATTGGAAAATAAACACAATTAAGAGTGACTCCATAGCCTGAACATTATCTAGTATGATATTCAGAGGCATTCTGAAATGCACATTCTAAAAAAATTACACCTAATATAAGCTTTTCAGAAATTAGAATGTTGAAAAGAAGACACATTTCCCTAAACGTCTCTCTCTTTGCTCGGCATTCCTCTCACAATTCCCAAGTGCAGAGAAGTTGGTGGCGTGGATTTCTATGTCACTGCACAGTGCCAAGAAGCTCCACACGTTCCTTGTCAACGGGAGATGGCAAGCTTGGAAATTCAAATGTTATCTTGAGAACATGTTAAAAGACTCATAAAAAAAAAATCCTTTTTATTTTATAAGAAAGTATTAAAATGAAGTCATGCATGACTTCAAAATTTATTCAGATTTCTCCATGGCGTTTAACAATAGGGAATTTTATCAGATTATATTTTCAATAAAAAAAGAGTTTGAATGAGTTTGATGTGATTTTTATTTCAGCCGTAGGGTGACCTGCATGGGTATGTTTTTCTTCGATCATTTTAGTTCTGCTCCCTCCCTCTGTATTTTAACCTGTTAATATGGGGCTGAATTTGAGGAAAAGCAAATCAGCTTGACCTTTAAGGTAAAGTCATTTTTGTATGATCAAAACAGTACTATTTCCAATACTATAAAGAGTGTGGATTTTAAGATTCAAAAGCACGTGCCATTCTCAGCAACCTGGGAAGAATGATAATGTGACCGCTTCTTGAACGATAATTTTATCTACAAAACCTCCTTCCACTCTCTTGCCTTCACTGTATATTAAGACTTCTGCCCAGAGATATATGTTTAGCCAAGCTGTTTTAATATAACGTATTAAACTTTAAAATGATTCAAGGACAAACACTGGACTTCAGCTCGCCGTAGGATGCCACATTTTCTTGCATCATTTCCCTCCTCTTTTAGCAGCTATTTTACCACTAAACCAGAAAAGCAGGAATTATGCAGGAAAATTACTCTCAGCCCCTGCCCCTGCTGGATTACAGAGCCCAGAGCATAATAGCTGCCCCAGCGGTGCCTCTGAGGGCTCAGGCCAAGCCATTAACCCCTGCTAGCAGCCAGGGAAGAAACAGGATAGACGAGAGCAGCTCTCAGGCACCCCAGAGGTTCTACGCAAACAAAATGTATTTAAAACACAGATGTCCAGGGCCTATCCCCAGAAATCCTTATTCAGTTGGTTGAGAATGAAATCCAAGAATATGCATTTTTTAACATGTTCAGATATTTATTTCTGATCGTTGCCTGAATTCTGCGATGGGCTTCTGTTTGTGTGGATATTTGCTCAGACACAATAGTGATTAAATGGGCTTGAAATTTGGAATATCAAGATAGACCAGATATGTCAGAGCCTAGTATTTAATAGGCACTTTATTTTTAAAGTTAACAGAATAATAAATACAAGATTGGTGGTATAAACTTCTCTCATCGCATGCGGTTTGGTTAAGGTCAGATATATTTGGACTTCTCAAGGTGCCACTTCCCATTTGAAGTCTCTTGTTGCACATTGACTCACTCATGTGCACCGAGGTATGTTATATATTTATTTAACAAACCAGTTAAAATCACTATTTACTTTATAATCAAATCTCCATTACGTCTCTGAATTAGGTACTCCAAAATCCCATGGGGACAACTGTAATGGAACAACAATAAAAGATTTGTTTAAAAAAGTTTTAAAATAATCCTTAGGCTGTGTGTTCTAATTGCCTCCTTTGTAAAGGAAGCAGTACATTTTCAGCCTATTACTAAAGGATGATAGAACTTCCCTACATTGAAAAGGAAGATGTAAGGTTATTGGCTACAAGGGGAAGAGAAGTACAGAATTATATAGGCACAAAGATGATGAAAGAAATTGAGCCAAGGAAGAGTTTTGGAACTGGGAAGACTAGGGATTACATATTACAGTTCCATTATTGAAGGATTGAGTTTTGGGTGCTGAACATCCTGTTGGATATGTCCAACATGTAAGTGGAGGAGGCACTAGGCTAAAAGTTTAGGCAAAAATTGTGTCTGGTATTTGAAATCAGATAAATAAGTCAGATTCAAACAGTTGTAAAGAGGTTAGAGACAAGGCTGAGGACAGATGTCATAGAACAGAACCCTGGGATGCAGGAGAAAAGGGGTCCCGTCCTCCTCCTTTAACAAACCAGCCTTGTCCTCTACACCGAGTTCACATCCCGCTCCTTCCTAACCCTTCTCTTGTCTATGTCTGTGATTATGGAAATTTAAATCAGGCATAGATGGCACGTGGACCACAGGATATGGGAGCTGAGGCAGAAGACAAGGACCCCAATTAGAGAAGAATGGATCATCAGGTGTAGGCTGTTTTCTTTCTTCTTCTGCATCAGACGTTCCTTAAGATCAGTGATCATATCGTCACTTACCTAGCCATCCATTTGTTCATCCCACAAAGACAGATTGAAATCCATGCATGGAGACTTCTGTAGAGTGACACATAGAGCAAACAATGGGGTGCATTCACTACAGAAGACAAAATCTCGGTTGGTGAGACAGAAGCCCATCCTACCTGACTTTGTTGGGGCGTGCTGCGTGGGATGTGTGCCAAGGACCTTGCCTCTGACAGGGGTCTCTTGTAGACAACAGGCACTGAATAACTGAGGCAGAATTAACCCTGTGTCAGCGTAGATTTGAAGGAAGTTAAGAGGAGGGCATGCATAGATTTGTGCCTTTTTGTGGCTTTCACTTTATATTTTCTTTTCATATATGCAAACAAAAAATCTTCAGGGAGATGCTGGTATCCAACAAAGTAATGATGTCCAGTGATACTCGACCTCCTTCAAGTCAAAATAGGTTATTTAGATAACTATTTTTGGTACTTCCTCTTTTCCTTATTCTTAGCTCTCTGTTCACTATACTTAACAGTTTCAATATCTTATACACAATATATACTTCAATTAAACTGCTATTTTAAAAGTGTTACTCTCTGTTCCATCTACACTATGTATCAAATGTGTTAATGAGCACAGATGTATCAGCTCAACAGCAAAATGAATTCATCTCTGACTCCCATTTTCTTAAATATTTAGAAGTATCTATCCAATCAATGGACATGTTGTGGAAAAGTCCCTCTTCAACAAATGCTAGCTTTCCAATGTCTGGGTTTTTAACCATTAGGATGTTTTCTGAAATTTTCACAAGAAATTTAACTAATAGCCTTCATGTTTCTTTTGTTTTTCCCTTAGTAGTTTGCATACTTTAAAAAAAATGATGCATTCTTTTCACATCTGCACAAATCCTAATAGATAGCAATATTCTTTTTCAGATCAGTTGCTATTTACAAAGGCTTTAAATTTTCCATTAAAACAAAATAGAAATTGGTTCTTGGGATAGGTTTCACTCTTTGGGGTTAGTTAATACAGGTTTTCCTCAGATAAAATGAAGATTATAGTATTAAGCACGACCCTTCACTCCCCAGAACCTGGAGTTGATAAACTTGCTTTTCTCCAAGCACCAAGGATCTGTATGAGGTTCCTGAGTAAGAGCAAGTATGAAAATTGAGTGCTGGGGAAAAATAATCCAACTCAGAGACCTTAGGCCATGTGATTGTGTCTAGTGTGGCACTTATACTCTGGGATACTTGAATTGTTCTCTGGCACCAAAATTGACCACATCTGTATAGCTAATTCAACATTGTTATGCTATGCTATTGTCGGGGCACAGAATATATTGCCCTAAGTCAGATGCTTTGCCACTCCGGCTGTGATAAACCATGCCATGCTGTGTTATGTTGACTGAAGACACAGGACTTTGATTTATAGAGCACTGTACTGAATATCTTAGATCCTTCTAAAGTCCTACATTCTCCCCTACCAAGGTGCCTCTACCGCTTAGTTTTCTTGTTGCCTCTGATAAAGGTGTCATGGAATGGAAAAACCTCCCTCCATACTCTTCTTTTTTATCTTATCTTTGAGCTTTTATATAACCTTCTTAGCACCCATTTTCCCTTGTTTTCTGAGGTGACTTTTGTGAAGAGGACAAAGAGTGTGTAGAGAATACATTAGAGTTGGTGGTAATTCTTAGTTGCCAGCTAAGGAAGTCACTTTATCTTTCAAAAACCCTGTTCCTCCCATGTAAAATGGGACTAAGGATGTCCTTCCTGCTCTGCATATCCTAGTTAATTAGATTTACTGATGGTATTCATTTTCTAGCTCTGCCATAACAAATTATCACAGACTAAGAGGCTTAAAACGGCAGAAGTTTATTGTCTCACAGTTCCGTAGTCCAGCAATCTGAAATCAAGGTGCAGAGGAGGATTCATTCTCGGTCTCTTCCAGCCTCTGTTGGCTGTTGGCACTCCAAGCCAACCATGGAACAACCACATCACTTCAGTGTCTGCCTCTGAAGCTGCATTTCCTCTCTCTTTGCTCTGAGTCAAATCTCCCCCTGCCTCACTCTTACATGGACACACATTACTGAATTTGATGTCGATCCAGTACTCCGAGGTAGACACCTCATCTCTGGGTTCTTAATTTAATAACATCTTCAAAGACCCTTTTCCAAGTAAGAGAACATTCACAGGTTCTAGTGAGTGGGATGTGGGCATATCTTTTTGGAAATCACCATTCAGACCACTATACCAACCAACATTTTTATATACATAATCTAAAAAAATTGTTTTATGTTAACAGTTTAGAAACAGTACATGTAGTGACTTAAAGAAATGTAGAAGATGCTTGAGTTTCATCAGCTACTTGATGAGTCTCATAAAGGATGTTTCATAAAGGATGAGGCAGAGTCTACCCTCTGTACATTTCCTCTGCAAAATGACAATTGAGCTACCTAATTATAGAACTATTGTGACATAACTTTTTCTGTTAAAAATATGCTAATTCATTCTGTGTACTCATAAATTGACTAAATCTTAAGTCAGATGTTATTCTAGGAACTTCCAAATGAATTCAAAATATAATTTTTTAAAAGCCAAAGTAAACTTTGGACAATATTTAGTGGCTAGTTATACTTTGTTATTAAATATTAGGAGATTTGGTAATGAGTCAACAACACTCAGGTAGACATTAAGATTATTGACATTAGAGGGCATGGTGGACAATCTAATGAGGAAAAAAGAGAAAAGGGTGACAAACTAATTAGGTGGCTCCACACATCCAGCTGCCTGTTACAGGTTTGCTGTGTTGCTACACTGTCAGTGAATTACGTGGGAAATTATAATGGTACTGGGTGAACAGTTTTTATTAATTCATTAGAGCCTGATTGTTTCCAATAAAGACTTAATGTCTAGAGTAATAAACATATATAAATAAAGTGTAGATGATATGATATTTGCTTCATAGTTCTAAATATTTATGGTATGTATCTGCTACTATTTATATATGTATCTGCTGAAAGTTCATGGATTTTAGTATCTTGATTGCTTTGTCACATTTTTATAAATAAGCAACAGATACAACAACGATAAGAACTTAATTAAATCTCTTGTCCACTGAACAGAGTGCCATTTTCCTTTTGTTTTGACCTTTTTGTCATTTTCATTTCATTTCACTTAAACAAGGAAATTTGAATTCTATTTGCAAGTCAAATGATAGAATACATTTCTAAAAAAAAAAAAAAAGCATACTATCTACTGATCTCTTCATGTATTCTTTTTTGTCTTACATGTTTGTCTGGCAAGTGCCTTCTTTAACGCTGCCTTCTCGTTGCTCTTGCTCACATCTAAAATGGTAGACCAAAGCCCTAGCTCCGCCGTTTCAGATAAAGGGGACCTAGACCAAAGTGAAAGTTTGGCAAAGGCGCAGTGATGGGAGATAAAGGACACTGAGGCAAAGAGAGAATTTAGGTTTTCCTGCTTTCTTTTCTCTGAAAAAAATGAACAAAGTGGAAAAACATGAGATATTTAAATAACAATAATGATAATCCTTGTTTTAGTAACAATACAAAGTAAATAAATGAAAGCAAGGAAAGGAGGACGTAAGGGAGGAAAGAAAGAAGGAGAGAAGGCAGGGAAGTGTGAGGATGGTTTGTGGGTTAAAAAAATAGACACACACACAAATAAAGACTTACCCAGGGAGGCTCAGTCTATCTCTTTAGATACACTTTTAATTTTTCATTGACTGTGCATATAGAATTAACTAGTGAATACAGTACTACTGCAGTTGGCCCAGGCCACTATAACAAAATACCGAAGACTGGTGGCTTGAACAACAATTATGTCTCACAGTTCTGAGATGAGGAAGTCTGAGATTTAGGTTCAGGCAAGGTTTCTGAAGCCTTTTCTCTTGGCTGCCTGTAGGTGAACACCAAGTTGCTATGTGGTCATATGACCTCTTCTTTGTCCACCCACGGGTAGAGACAGAGAGAGCTCTCTGGTGTCCCTTCTTATAAGGACACTGATTGTGTAAAATCATACCCCACTCTGATGATCTCTTCTAACCTTAATTACTTCCTCAGGGGCTCCATCTTCAAACAGAGTCTCATTGGGGGGTTACGGCTTCAATGTATGAATGTGGGGGAGGGGCACAAACAATATTCAGCTTATAACAAATAACTTACTGGCTTATTTACTGAAGGAAACTTTTCTTATAAGGATATTAATGTTGTATGAAAAAAGTCCTTCGATTTCCAGCTCTAAATGATCCAAAAGTTGAATATCGATAATCAAAGAGGAAAGTCTTCCTAGACTAGCCATAGGAGATATTTATTTAGACTGTGTACCTCCACCTAAATGTAAGTCATTCAATTTCAGCTCAGTAAAGAGAATGCTGGTGTGCACATCTTTAATGCAATGGTATTTCAGCAATTTTAGAAGAAGTTTTTCCTCTCTGAACCTTCTTTGTTTGAATCTAATCATTCTCAATTCATTGCTCATGTTACATGATATGAGGCATGCCTAGAGAAAGACTTGAAAACTATCGATATTTCTCTTAAATTTCCACATTGTCTCCAATAGCCTGAAATTGAACCTCCTCAATGACTCATTTTGAACAACATATAATTCTCTATGACAGAGTAATGTAAGAGATGTAAATATGAGACCCACAAAATATGGCTACTGATTACATGGTCATTTATTTATTCAGCAAATATTGACTGAGTACTTATTATGCATGTAAAGTCAGTTATTTGTTACTTAGAAATTCCCTAGTTTATTTCTGTATCACCAGTGTCTATTGTATCCCCACTGCTATATCATTTCTTTGTAATAAAAGCTGTGATGAAAAATAAAAGGTTGCTACAAGATTACATAACGAATTTATCTGGGGAGATGGGAGACAACTAATGGAGGGAATTAACCACAAAGAAGCAATATTAATCAAAGATGTAAAGAATGCATAAATAGTAATAATTCAAAATAAGGCTAAAGAGGGTAGAGAGATTATCAGGAAGAAGAAAAAGCAAATATGAAAGCCCTGATGAGAGAAGGGCCTTGGCTCAGAAGAGGCTGTGTCGGCCAGAAAACAGAAAGAGACTGGCAGGACATAAAGCTAGTTACAAAGGCAGGGACTAGACCCTGTAGGTCACATGGGAAAAAGATCAATCTCCAATCTGGAATAAAAATTCTAAATATACTTAGCGAACTTTTAACGAATCAGTTCCTTAAATCTGAAAGCATTCCAAATAAAAGTGGGTTAAGCAACATGACCAATGTTGTGATGAGGACCTTTGCTCTGTACCAAGTCCTGTGCTGGAGACAGGGAATAAAGCCATGACTAAAGTTCATCTCCATGAAGGGAGTTACCCTCTGGGGAGATGATACACATATTTTATTGAATAGTATCTATTTGTGTCTATAATGTCACAAACATTCTAAGAGTTTAATTTTAAAATAACTACCTTTGAGACAGCCTCTAACGAGCTCCGTTAAAATTATAACAAGTGCTCTTGAAAAACAAAATGACAATAACCAAAAATAGAAGTTTTTAAAATAGTTTGTTGTCAGAATATGAAAGAAACTTCATACATAATGGCATAACTATAATGTGCTGTCTGAAATGAGACAAGATGATGCACTTGAAATTAAGCAAGCATATGTACCTATTGTTTACCTGGTCTCAACTTGTATTAATTCAGCCAAGAAGTAAGGAATACGAGAGTACCACTATTTTAGAAATATTGTCATTTGAAGTATGGCTGGTCGTATTAGCCCACTTTAATTCCCCATCAGCTCTTCCCTTCCATGGTTGCTCATAAACAAATGAATATGGGTGCAAAGTATGAAGCAAGTTCTAAAAATGGAGTCATTCATCCTCCTTGATGAAGTACTCGTAAGTAAAACATTCCAGAGGGATGAGAAAACAGGAAATTCTCTAAAGGGGACATAATAGGGAATACAAAGATTTCAATATTTCACCTATTGAGATTATCAGAGAACCAGGTGATAAAGTCAAGATATTTCTATGCCAATGCAATACAAATTCACCAGATAGGCAACAAGTGGACATTAGTCTATTCATCTTGATGAGAGTCCACTTTGTGAATGCCAATGCTTTGGGTCCAACCTCTTCTTAAATAGGCTGTGGCACACATTCTTCTATCTTTTATCAAGCACTGTTGTTATTCACTTAACTTCAAGATAGTTGATTTTGAAAAATTATGATGTATATGTCCATGGGCTTTCAGTGATCATTGTATCTTTTTTGTCTTAAATGCTTCACAGTTTTAGAAAATGGCTGTATTTTCTCTATCAAATCATTAGGATATACTCTTCTGTTTGCTATGCTCAAAAAGAAAAAAAATGCAATAAATACAATAAGCAGGAACTGAAGCCATAAGGTGAAACAGATTAAGATGCAAAGGTAATAAGATGATATAAAATTAAATGCATAAGAATATAAATGACTAAAAGGAAGCTTTTAAAAGAGTGCAATAATACCATTGAAGCCAGGGTTAGAGGAAGTGAACAGCTAAGTTACTGTCCTTTACGTGCCTGCCTTTTCCCTTTGAGTCATTAGAAAGCAAACTAAAATAAAGGAAAATTTTAAAAGAATACAATGAGAGTACAAACAGAGAATTAAAAAAAAAAGACTTTTAATAAACACCATCAATCATCTTAATGTTCAAAGTCAAAAGTCATTTTCCCTTTTTAAAATTTTTTAAAGATTTAATTTATTTACTTTTAGAGAAAGAAGGGAAAAAGAAAGAAAGGGAGAGAAATATCAAACAGTTGCCTCTTGCATATACCTCAACCAGGGACTGAACCCATAATCTAGGCATGTGTCCTGGCCAGGAATTGGACAGGTAGCCTTTCAGTTTACAGGATGACGCCAAACCACTGAGCAACACCAGTCAGGGCTCTCATTTTTTAATATTAAGATCAAAGTACATGTACCTACCATAACTTATTATACACAAAATTGTACTAGATACTGTAGTAAGGTAAGAAAAAAATAACTAATATTGTATAGGCATTTAAAGCTATATGTTTTCCTCTAGGCACTGATTTAGCAACATCTCTGGTATTTTGATTTGCTGTACTTTCATTTATCTTACCTCACAATATTTTCTAATTTTCCTTTTGAGCTCTTCTTTGACACACTGGTTATTGAGAAATACATTGTTTAATATTTACATATTTATGAGTTTCCAAAGTTTTAAAATATCCACATATAATTTTATTTCACATGGCCAGAGAACAAACTTTATATTATTTCTATTATTTTAAATTAATGAAGTTTATTTTATGGCCCAGATATGCTCTGCACTGCAGAATGTTCCATGTGTACTTTAGAAGAAAATTTATTGGGTAGAATGTTCTATAGACATCTGTTAGGTATAGTTGATTTATACTGTTGTTCAAGTCTTCTATGTTCTTGTTTTTTATTTTTCTGCTTCATTGTTTTATCCACTATTGAAAGTGGGATATTTGACTATTCAACTACTATTATGGAATTTCTAGATATTTTATACTCAACAATATATTATGTACATATTGTTTTATACAATTGGTTTTTAAAAGAGTTAAGAAGGAAAGAAAATATATATTTAAACTATCTTATAAAACTACATAATTACTTTTTTGGAAACTCTTTGTTTTTAATGTGATTTCAAATTACCAAATATGGTTATTTGCTTTCAGTCTGAAGAACTTCTTTTAGTGTTTCTTACAAAGCATTTCTGCTAGGGACAAGTTTTCTCACTTTTTAAAAAATCTGAGACTGTCTCTCATATCCTTTTTTTGAAAGATAGCTTGTTGAACATATGATTCTTGGTTAAAAGCTTTGCCTTTAAACACTTTAAATATGTTATCCCATTTCCTTCTGGCCTTTATTATTTCCTTAGGAACTCAGTTGTCAATTTTATTTGGGATCCTTTGGACATAAGTCCATTTTCTTTTTCTTTAAAGATTTGCTTCTTGTCTTAGACTTTCAGCTTCTTTACTGTGATATATCTGTTTGTGAATCTCTGTGTTTATCTCCTTGGAGTTCATTGAGCTTTCTGAACATGTAGACAAATGTTTAAAAAAATTTTTGAAGTTTTAAGCCAAATATTATTTCTTTCTTCCTTTCTAGTACTCTTATTGCATGGGTGTTGGTATGCTTAATAGTGCCACATGTTTTTTGGAGGCTTTGTTTATTTTTTTTCATTCTTTTTTTTTCTCTCTATTCTTTATCTTGCATATTTTCTTCCAACCTATCTTCACACTCACCAATGTTTTCTTTTGCCACTTCAAATTTACCATTTAGCCACTCTAATTAATTTTTCGTTTCACATTGTACTTTTCAACTCCAGAATTTCCACTGTGCTCTTTTAAAAAATAATTTCTATCAATTTATTGATATTCTCTGTTGGATGTGACATTGTAATCATACCTTTCTTTCCTTATTTAATCATAGCTTGCTTTAGCTCATTGAACTCCTTTATAATGGCTCCTTAGAAGATTTTGATTAATCTGTCATCTGGTTGCTCTCCTGGACAGTTTCGTTTTGTCTGACATTTTTTTTCTTATGTGTGGGTCACGTTTTTCTGTTACTTTGTATGTCTTGTAATCTTTTCTTGGGCATTGGCAATGATATATTTTAGAAATCTAGATATTAAAGCCCCCCAACCCAGAGCTTCTTGTTGTTATTTACTTGGCTAGAGTATTTTAGAGAAGTTTATTTCCCCTCTGCAATAGGATCCTAGCCTTTGGTATGCCTGCAGTCAGCCTGGAATGATGATGATTTTGGCAGCATTCTCTTTGTCTCTTTCCCTGACCACACACCAGTTGTTAAACCTTACTAATTGTCAGATCATTTCTGAATTGTTTTCCATTTGGAGGACCTAAATTACTCTATAGATAGCCCCAGCTAGTGTGGCTCGGTAGCTTGAGAGCCAGCCTGCAAACCGAAGGGTGACTGGTTAGATTCCTGATCAAGGCATATGCCTGGGTTGCAGGAAGGGTTACCACTAGGGGGCGCTCAAGAGGCAACCACCCATTGATGTTTCTCTCCCTCTCTTTCCCCCTCCCTTCCCCTCTCTCTATATAATAAATAAATAAAATTTAAAAAAATATTCTACAGATGAATACAAACAAGTTTGGGCCTCTTCCAAAGAGTATTTCCTTGATCAGTGGTTCATGTTTGTTCTCATGCAAGTAGACTCCCCATCTCCTTCCCAAGTTTTCTGCTTCTCCATCAAAACAAGACTCTAAGCCATTGGCTCTGGAACTGAATTAGAGACTATAGTATTATCTCCCTGACACTTCTACTTTGGAGCTAAACACTTAGTGCTGGGAGACAGTAGTAGCAAGTGTTTTTGACTTGCCCCTCCCATGGAACTCCCATGTGGAACCACTGCCTTATGGGCCAGGGCAAGGGTAGCTGAGGTCCTGTGTTTCTCCCTCATATTCCCAGTGGACCTGTGCCCAGGTAAAGCCTCTGTTACGCAGGTAGGAGCCATGAAGTAAAAAGGAGCCCCATCTCTTGGCACACTGATCCGAAAATTAGTTTCAGCAACAGGTAGGTAGGAGCGAGATAGGAACCAATGACATCCTTTCACTCCTGTTAAGATAGCCTTCTAACTGCCAGCTGGGGAGAGGAAGCCCTGGCTTCTTGGCTGCACCAGTCTAGAGTGGAATTTCCATCTAACAGAGCTGGGAGCAGGGATGGGAGAAGTGGGCTATGATCCACACGTGACAGTCCCACCATTCTTACCAAGTAGTTTCCTGACTGAATGTTCCTTCATTTGTTGCTTGCCTCCAGGACCATTTAGGGCTGTTAAGTAGCTTCCCTCTAAAAAAAAAAATTAGTAATTAAATACATAAATTTAAAATGTGCTGATATATGATGATTTTCTTATGTCTACATTAGAGGCCATTTTATTTGGTCTAATGAAATAACTAAACTCAATCATTAATAAATACAAACATGAATTAAAAAATAGTTCTTTTAAAAAAGTGAGTTGGCAAATAACGAGTTGACCTTCCCTGCAGGTAGCAGGGAAATTTACCGAAACTGACTCATACCTTTACGCCGTAAATAATTTTCTGCCTATAGAACAACATATACAAATGTCAGAAGTAGTAAACAATACACACACGTATAAGTATAGTGTTAGACCCTCTAATGCTTTTCTACATAATAAAGAAGAAGCTTTGTTCTGCAAGAGTAATATTCCTGCTTCACTTTCTAAATTGTCATTATAGATTGTTTCAAAGAGAAAATATACAAAGATAGTTTTCTCATATAAATAATGTCAATCACCAAAAAGAAAAAAAGCCTTGTTGTAATTTTATTCATTGTATCTTGAAGAACAATTCCCATCTTTTGTTTTGAACTGTGGTATATGAAATCATCCACAAATGTTCCTTGCACTAATTAACTGTACTCAAACTTGTCACACATTTTCTGAAAATTGAACACAGCTCTGTATTCTATATTGGTTTTGAGATAATGTTCTTCTCTTTTTAGCTTAGTGGTATTTCCTTCTAGGTCATGAAAATGAAGATTACTGGATCATTTGGTATATCACTGTTTAACTCCATTAGAGACTCCTTTTCACTCTTCAAATTGCTAAATAATGAAGCCCAATCAGAAGGAATTTAGAAAAAAATTTCTAAACTTTTTAGAAATTTAAAAACCTCTAAAATGTTAACTAAGAGTGTCTTTTTCTGTCTGGCTGCTTAATAGTAGGGCATTATAGGGCCAGTTATACCTTAAACAAAGAAAATTAAATATAATCTATGCTTCTGTTTTAGGAAATGTCTATCATTTTGTGGAAATCTTGGTATAGCTCTATATGGTGCAGAAGATTTAACACATTGACTTGAAGTCATTTGAGTAGACTATCTGTTTGTATAATTGAGCATTCTGGAAACAATAAGATGACGATGACCAGGAACTAGACAGCAATGGTTTGGAATCCCTGCCCTTAATATACAACAATGAGGTAGCCAAATATTTTGGGGCCTGCAAATTTGCTAATATTTGCAAAGAAATTCTACTGAAATAATCATTTTGTTCCTCCTCCCCAAAAAATATTACACACATTTACCAAAATTAAGTTTATTTGCTTTTGGCTGGAAAACCAGTGTGAGATAATTAGTATTTCTATTTTGAATAGATATGTCTTTCATTAAACAAAATGAGAAAATAGATTAATAATTAATATATGTAATATGACTATAGTTTGTGAGATAGAGATGAAGACAACAAAAAATATCATTTGAGGGTGCAATTAGAGAACCATAAGGTTAACATGGGGTTAATCACTGACAAATTTTCCTTTGAACTGAAGTGTGCCCTTAAATATTACTTAAATGTCCTTCAGTGTTGCTTCAGATAACCAATGTGTATCTCCATATAATTCATTGACACATGCAAAATGGAACACTGTTTCTCATGACTTCTAATTTTATTCTTATTTGTGTAATCACTATAGGCCTTTGCCACAGAATTTTAAGAAATGTATCATATCTCTGCCAGCTGGCAATGAATAGGACTTTGTTACTTTAGTATAAATGCTCTGGGAGTGAATAACTTTTTAGGTACCTGTGGGCGTCAAAGTGCATTGTTTTATATGCCATATTGTCACGTAGTCTAGGTTTTAACGCAGACCTTCGCAAACATGTCTTTCAAATGTGGAATTCTGTCAAGCCAATTTTGCATAATCAGGATAAGTAAGGGAAAATTAAACTTATTTATGGGACTTGGGGTAATTTGTGTCTTCTGCAAGGAGAATTTTTTTTAATAAAAGAAATATGTTGCATTTACAAGATGATGTTAAAACTCCATTAGTTCATCATGGGGCCCCATTCGTTGGGCCTGTAAGCATGTAGAAGTTGCGGTCCCCACCAATGGAGAAAATGGGGAGAAGGAAAGGGCAAAGAGCCTGAGGGGTCCAGTGGAACGGGGAGTGTCCTGTGTCTGGCAGAGCATTTACGAACTGGAAACATAAGTGTTGTTTGGGCAGCCATGTTTGAAATGATGCAAACTCCTGTAATTTTCACCTCTTCCAGATAATTCCCTCAGCATTTTGGCAAAGCATAATGGATTCAACCGCCAGAAGCAAGAAGTCTACCTTTTACCCATCATAATCAGTGATAGCGGGAATCCCCCTCTCAGCAGCACCAGCACCCTGACCATCCGGGTCTGTGGCTGCAGCACAGATGGCGTCGTCCAGTCGTGCAATGTCGAGGCGTATGTCCTTCCGATTGGACTCAGTATGGGCGCCTTAATCGCCATACTGGCATGCATCATTTTGCTGCTAGGTACGTATGGTCTTCATAGCCTAAGGGCTACCATCCTTCTGGTTCATAAATGACTGGAATTAAGGACGGCAAACCCTGAGCACGCCAGGCATCTGCATTCTTTTGGGGAGAGGAGCTTTGTTTTCCTTCTCCAAGCTTTGAGGTCCCGATGAGGCAGGGGAGAGAAAAATGGTTGTGATAGTTAAATGTCCCAGTGGAGAGGCCTGTGTGATGTCTTTTTCAATCACATCACCAGTGAAAAAAACAGATGAAGCATCATGTTGGTGGGAGTGGGGAGTGGGGAGTTTACTATAGTTACAAGAGCATCTATAGTAAAGGAGACCTCCAGATCTTTGGATGTCCCTGGTTTGCCGCAATAATGGGATCCCGTATGTCCAAAACAGTCTTTAAAGAGTTTGCAGATTGGATTGCTGAGTCCATCTAATCACAAAGTTTGGTGAGATACAAAGAAAACAAGTGTGTGTGTGTGTGTGTGTGTGTGTGTGTGTGTGTGTATCCAAGTATATATCTTCAGATATGTATTTATTATATATAATAAACATAAATACTATATGTAATTTTGAAGATACATATATACATATATACGTATATATCTCTTCAGTATTACATTGTCTTCCTCAGGTATTTTTCTTGATATTGAAATCAAATAGTATTCACTCAAAATTCAGTGCTCATCCTTCACAAAGGCGTTTTGCTTAAATTCCCGTCAATGTTATTAAAGCTATACGCTCGTAAGTTTTAAAATAATGACTGTCTCTCTGAACCTACAGGGTGTGTTGCTCATAAAATTATCTGTGACTTAGCCTAATTGTTATTTCCTGTTTTGTTCTTGTTTTTCTGCAGTCATCGTGGTGCTGTTTGTAACTCTAAGGCGACATAAAAATGAGCCATTAATTATCAAAGATGATGAAGACGTCCGAGAAAACATCATCCGCTACGATGACGAAGGAGGAGGCGAAGAAGACACGGAGGCTTTTGATATTGCAACTCTACAAAACCCAGATGGAATTAATGGGTTCTTACCCCGTAAGGATATTAAGCCAGATTTGCAGTTTATGCCGAGGCAAGGGCTTGCTCCAGTTCCAAACGGCGTGGACGTGGATGAGTTTATAAACGTGCGGCTCCACGAGGCCGACAACGACCCCACAGCCCCGCCCTACGACTCCATTCAGATTTACGGCTACGAAGGCCGAGGGTCCGTGGCGGGGTCCCTGAGCTCCTTGGAGTCCACCACCTCAGACTCGGACCAGAATTTTGACTACCTCAGTGACTGGGGTCCCCGCTTTAAGAGACTGGGTGAACTTTACTCTGTTGGTGAAAGTGACAAAGAAACTTGACAGTGGATTCTAAATAAATCAGTGGAACTGCGCATTCTGTAATATTCTAGGGTCACTCCCCTTAGATACAACCAATGTGGCTATTTGTTTTAGAGGCAAGTTTAGCACCAATCATCTATAAACTCAACTACATTTTAATGTTGAACCAAAAAATCGATAATAAAAATAAAAAAGTATATGTTAGGAGGTTATAAATCTTGTGGAGTGTGAATTAAACTATGTGGAGTGTCTAGAAGTCTTTGGATATTTGGTATTTACGTGACCACCACAGACAAAGATTGGGATCCTGGCTAATGCTTAGGAAAAATAAATGGTTTAAAGAGAGGAAAAAATCTAAATTAAAAGGTGCTTTCTTAGAAAAACGGACTTGCAAGGAATTTGCTGCTGATACGTGTCTTCTGCAAGGATTTTTATAGATGCGAATGGTTTATTCCCCTTCATCAATAAGGATCCCGCCACACATGATAAAGCAATACTCGGTCGGCTGTACATTCTGACTTTTGGGAATTTGGGAAGGCCTCCTAGATTACACGGTACGGTGACCACACATTGTACATAATTGTTGGCCCCACGCGTCAGAGACTGAATAGCATCTTTAAGCATTGTGTCGAGCCTTAAAATATTCACATGTTCGTAATCCATTCCACGGTGGGAACTGCCAACTCGGTGGTGGGAGGAGAGAAATCCCATTGAACAGGCTTGTTTTTTGGAAGCAGGATTACTCCTTCCCTCCACTTCACCTTCTTCCACAAGAACACAAAGATAAACTGTGTCACACAGTGGACTACATAAGAGACAGATGGTTTTATTTGTTTAATCCTCAAAAATAAATATTTTATTGATGTCCATTAATGCTTTTATTTATTAAGGTTGGTAATCTATAGAGTAAGGGACTATATGGAAAAAAAGCTAAATTATATCCATTAATAATCCTTTAGATTGTTTTATATAAATATAAATATATATATATATACACAATGAATGTTTAATACATGTACATTTTGATGAGATGAGTATGGCAGGCAATATTATCAAAAGGGGAACTATTAGTCTCTTTAGATTAGAAAGTGTTCATGTGATTGGTAATGGCAGGAACAGCATTTTCCCAGAGAAACTTTTGGACTGTTTTCTATTTTGTTCATAATCCTAGTATTTGGTGTTTTTACTACAAGCACAAACATCCGAAAGTATGTTGATTCCTGTGAATATTTAAATTCTAGACTTTTAGATACCGACACGATGCCCTGCCCAATCAACATGCTTCAAGTTACCCCCAATGTTTGACAGCAGGAACTGATTTGTACATAATTTTACTGCTTCTGTTTTTAGCACTTCTCTCCCTGATCTTCATGGTGATACACAGAACGTCTTAGCCTCCAAAAGAGAACAGCCCCCAGAAGATGTGAGCATATTCAATTTGTAATGCGAACCTGACCCTTAGGAGTAGAAAATGTATGATGAAACTGAACTACTACATGCAGATCATTTTAATTTTCTACTTTGCTTTAATGCAATATTGTTTATTTACTCCATGTATTGTATTCAGAGAAACTCCTGTATTGTTTCCTACTTTGTGAAATATATTTTTATAAATACCTTTGTTGTCTTCACTCTTCTTTTCCCCAATCAGATGAAGACCTGCTAACAGAGTCTTCCAGCCTAACCGGAATTGTAAAATGTCCAACTAAATTATTCCAGGAATCGCCTTTTTTTGTAAGAGTCTTTATACAAAGAACCAGGGAAGTGAAATGGCTTGGCAAGAATCACACAGCAGGATACCAACAAGGACATGAAAGGGACATGGTATATGCAAAGGCTAGTCCAGCTGTGACAACCGTGACAACTGGGTTCTCATGGAATCAGACAGTTGAATCAGATTTAAGAGCACAAAGTAAAAGAGGGAGGAAGTAGGATGGAGCTGGGAAAGTTTTCACACAGGGGACTATAAAGTAAGAAATGTAAAAATGTAGAAAATGCAAAAAGAAAGAGATTAGAGTTCAGAATTTGGCAAGAGAGCCTTAGATGGCAACAGAGATCTGACGAGTCTCTGCCAGCCAGCTAGGGAGCTCTGAGTGAAAGATAGCCTGTTAGAGAATTCTACATTGGTCAAAAATAGGTGGTAGCTCCCCCACCTACCTGCCTGAGAAGAACATGACGATGGCTATTGGAGGTCAAAGTAATTGCCCAAAATGGCTTAGTAAAGACCTACAGACACATTGAAATGCCTATGGATTGAATATGCATTTTATTTGAAAATTGAAACAGTGTCTGAAACAAATATGTAGGTTATTAATAGTAGGAGTAATCAGTGGTAATTTTATAGAGCAGTAATACCCTGTCTTACACATTCTAAACCAAGGTGAGATTATTGCTTTACTTTTCTTTTGCATAACGGATTCATTTTAGTATATTTCTCAGTGAAGTGCCATAGATTACAGATATGTAAACATGCTTAAGAAAAATTACACTAATTTTAGGAGTGTAAAATCTGTATCTTCAAATCTTGGAAATCAATAGGATCATTGCCATATAGTGGTTTTCATGGGCAGGAGATAATGTCAAGGTATACCAGTTGCCCAAACCTTACCTCATAATTCATTTTGCCTGTGTAAAGAACATAAAAGTGTGGATCTCACCTTGGCTGATGTGGCTCAGTGGATTGAGTGCCAGCCTGTGAACTGAAAGGTCAATGGTTCAATTCCTCGTCAGAGCACATGCCTGAGTTGCAGGCCAGTTCCCCAGCTGGAAGTGTGCGAGAAGCAGCAGATCTACCTTTCTCTTATACATCATTGATGTTTCTCTCCCTCTCTTCCTTCTTTCCTCTCTCTCTCAAAATACATAAATAAAATCTTTTTTTTTAAAGAAAAGAAAATGTGAATCTCTTGCTGATTTTTTTAAATTTTTTGTGAAAAGGAAAGAAACCACTTATTCAAAAGTTATACAGGTTTTGAATAACGGCTAAATGTCGCTGTTAAATCTCAAAATTTCTTTAAAACACCCACCAACACACACCATCTGCCTTTCCCTCCCCTTTGCCCAGTCACTCCAGTCAGACCAATCAAAGGTACCGTCCTTCAGAAGGAAAAGAAGTCCGTAGCTCGGCCAGGCAAGCCTCTTGCTGTTCCCAGAACCATCCGCTGTGTCACTACGATCTCCAGTTCTCTTTTTTTAAAATTTTTTTTCCAAATACATTTGTTTCCACTTTACCACCATCATTCCCCCGGCCCCACCTACTCCCACCTGCTACCCTCAATCCTTCCCCACTTTGGCTTTGTCCATGGGTCCTTTATACATGTTCCTTGATTTGACCCCTTCCCCTTCTTTTCCTGGTTACCTGCTTCTCTCCTCCCTTCTCGTTACTGTTGGCTTCTTTTTTCTTTCAGTCTTCCTGGTTATATTCTTCTTGCTCATTTGTTTTGTTGATTAGGCTACACTTATAGGTGAGAATACCATATGATTGTTTTTGCCCCTCCCATTCTAGCACTTTGTGCTTGAAAAGCCATTTAAAGGTGTTATAATATGGAAACAAGTGAGTAACACCATGTTTATACCCCTTGACTTAACTACATTTTACCTTAGCGATATGCTGGCCAGGACTTCCTTAAGCAAGAGGTGACCGGGGTTCCCAAACTTTTAAAATTTGGGTACCTCAAGTTCAGCTTTCTAATACATATTTTTTACTTTATCAAAATGACTGTTTTTGTCTCTGTTCACTGTTTTCTGTTGCAGCAGTATACTGACATGCCTTCTATATACATGTGTGGTTATTTTTCAAATAAAATGCTTATTCAATCCATAGGCATTTTAATGTGTAGGGTTTTACTATGTCCCAACCACTAGTCATTTTCCATTTTTGAAACGTATTCCTGCCCAAGGGTTTTCTGCCAAATGGAGAAGAACCATTGAGTTGGAGCCAAGTGAAACAAAATTATCTCTCTTTGCCTACCTCACAAGCTAGGGCTCCTGTCTGGGGAAGTGAGGCATCCTGGGTAATTGGACATTTCAAGGGATCGATTCAGCCTCAGCCCTGTCTGCTAATAGATCAAGTCAAATTACAAAAGTGTCTTTTAAACACCCATATATGTATACTCCAGAGTATTAAGAGCTCATTCTTTATAATAATCTTTGATGAGCACAGTTAAGATTAAAACTAATTTATAATAGGATGGTTAAAATATGCTAGACATTCATTTCAAGTGTTCACCTTCCCATACAGAGTTGTGATTCCTAGGATATGAACTTTACAACAAAAATGTCTTAGAAAAGAATGTATGGGTGTTTGCGTGCATGTACAAAATAAAAGGAAACTTAGATTCATTGGCCTCGCCAGTGAGACAAGAATGCTTGGAAAGAGCCAAATGTGTCTTTGGGAGAGTTTGTTTAATCAGATGCTTAAAGTAAGACTAGTCTCTGCGTGAGACTTAGAAATCTCCTAGGAGCAGCCAGACTTCACACTGAGTCTCAATAGAGCTCTGGGCTGTGCTGTATTTTGGAGAAGGAAATGCGGGTGCTGAGAGCTAAGTAGCCAATTATTCTTTATAGCCACATAAGGACTGGAGGCAAGTAGGCCCTTCCAACAAGTTGTATTATGCGATCACTGGCTTTGCAGGGAATCTCACGAATGTATAACCTTCTGATTGCCTTTTTGATTGAAAGTTCCATCTGAGATCAGGGCAGTGCAACCAGTAATAAGATTTCAAAAAATCCCATCACTGGCACTGTAGGAAAGGCTGAGCATGACTGAAATCCCATTTTTGTCAGTCAAAAAGATAAGGTAACCGTGAGTGTCACTATAAAAGTTATATAAATGCACAATTTAAACAGGAATATCAACATTGAAAATATACATACACACACACATATATCTCTTTATATACACACATACATCCAATTAAGTTACCAGGGATTAATTTATATGTGTAATTTCTTGTCTCACAATCTCATGCACTGCCCAGACCCTGGAACAGTGGCTTTTTGTTTTCTGACTCTAACCTTGAATTTGAAAGAACTTGGATTGAGGGTAAAGGGTTTTATTTGAGAACAAAATAATGGTTTGTGATATCCCAGATTAAAATTATATATCACATTGTGAAACTGGGCTTAGCTGTTTTTATTTTCTTGTGTTTTTTGTGGAGAAAATAATTATAGAATGTATTTTTCAGGGAGTAGTTTTCAACATAGTTTTATTTTACTATGTACAATTACAGTACTGTTGTATTTGTTGTACAAAGTTTCTTTGCAAAGTGACTCAGTTGGCCAGACAGTGTTGTAGATATTGTCCATGCAATCATTGTTTTCTATTATTGTAGAAGATAGAGATTCTATCATAAATAGACATTTTTAAATTATTTTCTTCTTAGTCAACACATTTATATGTCACATGGTATACTATTTTTTTATATGAATATACTCTTGATATTAAAGATAATTTAGTCAGTACTCTCGACTCAATCCTAGTATTTAAAATTCCAATCCATGCCATTTAAAATCCCTCCGACCTGACAGATTATCTAAAAGGAAACAATTGTGTCTCCTACATATAGTGAGCATCAACCAGCTCAGGAATTAATCTATAGAGTGGTATGGAAAGATTAAAAGAGATGGCATCTCCAAACCTGTTTTCTTTATTTATAAAACAGAGCTTGTCCAAACAAATTGTTGAGCCCCACCTGGTGTGGCTCAGTTGTTTGGGCATCATCCCATGAACCAAAAGACTGTAAATTCAATTCCTGGCCAGGGCACATGCCTGGGTTCAGGTTTGGCTCCCCGCCAATCAGTGCTTTCAGAACGTAGCCAATCAACATTTCAATGTTTCTCTTTCACATCGATGTTTCTCTCCTTCCTTTCTCCCTTCCTTCCCTCTCTCTAAAATCAAAAATAAAATGTTTTTAAAAAAATAAAAATAATTGTTAAAACATTCTTTGTCAATGGTCTTATGAAAAGCATTCCAATCTAGGTTTAAACTTAAGTTGGTCTAATATTAAAACCCAATAACTTGTGACTAAACAACACTCTCTGTAATTATAATGTGAGATCTATAATAATAAGAAGTAGAATCTAAGTTGTCTACTGTGATATAGAAAAACCAAGGAGGAAGTATGTGATTTAAAATGGAAGACCCAAGAAAACTGCATGGAGTTTTAAAAACAGTTGGAAACTAAAGAACGTGCCCCATAGAAATTGGAGCCAAAATTGCCATGTTTTTGAACATTCAGCAATGTTCAGAAAGTGAGAGTTCATAACGCCCACCTAGGTGTACCTAATTTGTGGCATGGTTTATGGATGAAAATATAACATACTGTTCAGAGATGCCTTAAGCAATTTCTCAGAGTTTTGGGGGCGCACACCCCAAAAGTGAGAGAGACCAAAACTGAAAGTCTGCTCTTCCAGCTCCCAACCAGGGTCAAGAGACAGTTGTAGTGTTCTTGTGTGTGTGCACCTGCTCCTGAACTTACAGAAGTGCCGTCTGGGTCTCAAGGCCAGCAGGCATGTGCTGGAGGAATCGGTGTCTGGTGCTGATTCCCCCACTGAAGTTGCCTGCCATTACCTGACACACATCGCAACTGGAAGTATTACCTCCTGTGGGAATCTTTATTCATGGTAATAGTTATCCTCTTTATTATCCAGAGATGATAGAAGGGGGGTTGTTAGGAAGAATGATGCAGCATACTGCGGGTGGAAAAAGGGCTTCTGTGAAAAGTAACCTCACAGGGGGAGCTGAGCATAAATTCCCTAGGGGGCAGGTCATGGTGAATAATCATTCCCCGAGCATATAAGGTGTCTATATACTTCTGTGCTTCCAGGTTAACACACATTTGAAATGTCCCCTTTCAGACCCCTCCTTCTAAAGCCTGCAACAGAGCATGTAACCCTAAGGATGCTGTAACCCAAAAGCCGTCTTGCCTTTGCCCACCTTTGTGGAATCTTCCTCACACTCCCCCCTCAATCTCAAGTGCATGAATGAAACTGCTTCCAGATGCATCTTCTCTTTAACACAAATGGTTATAAAAAATTCTCTACAGGAATTTGGAAGTTCTTACATAGTAACAATGCTGTCTGATGAGAAAATCTGTAGAAAACAAAGGCTTCATTGAACTTAAAGGTCCACGCAACAAAAGGAATGAGAGGTCATTGAACATAAATTTTAATCCCTTCAGATCTCCTCTGCACATGCAAAGATATCCAAGGCCTTCCTATGTGTCCTGATAAATGTCAACATAACTTTAACACTATGTTCTAATTGACTGCAACACTTTGGAGTCATGAGGATCATTTCCCTTTTCTAATATAGGCATTCCCTGACTACAACTGTATCTAACGCTTTCTTAGGTTTTCTTTAATTCAACCTCTGAGGTTGGAGAACAATTACGTATGTGTCAAGTCCAACTGTTGCCTAAGTGAATGGATGATTTAGGATCAAGGATGGGGCTACGAATAACCATGTTGCAAATAAACTTAAAAAAAAAAAAAGACCTTTGTAAATTGCTTTTCTTAAAAATATGTCCTAGATCTAATCTGTGGCAAGTAATACACTTGCCTTGCCTTTTCAAGACCTAGAGTCTAACTGTATAAATTATAGCAGCAAATTAATGATAAAACATCAGATGTGCCCATGATGCAGAAGAGGTGAGCACAGTTTTATGAAAGTACAGAGAAATAATAAGTAACCATGCCAAAGCACAGTATGTTGCTAGAGACTATGTTACAGTGAATCTTGGAGGGAACATCTCAGTAGAATATGAGGATCAATAGGCAAGGATGGGCTAGGACCTAGAAACTTACAAATGCATTGTGCTCTTAGGGTAAGATACCTCCCAACAGACTTCATGGCTAGTGCTTCTTACCATATGAGATTCTCCATATGACGAAACTTCCAATACCCTTATTTATTTATTTCACAAATATGTGCTGAGGATTTTTCACTAAACTGAGTTCCAGGAATACAAAAATAAGTAGGACAGGAAAGTCTTTTTCTTTAAAGGCCTGCTGGTGTAGGACAAATGTAGATGAGTAAGATTCAGAAAAAATGAGAGAAGGTGACATGATAGAATATAAAACAGATGGATGAGAAACTATGTATGTTACAGGGTAATATTTGAGTTGCCATGATAAGAGCAAACCATAGCTAAGTTCTTGGAAAAGTTTGTGTTGGTTGTCTACAGTACCAAACAGATAGACATATACAAGAAATAAAAATGAGGTCTGGATCTTAGTGAATGAGGTTTAAAAGTAGTAGAATATGAGGAAGATACACTTTGCCTCCTCACATAACCTAAAGAAGGACAACAACCAATTTAAAAACAAAAAATAACCAGAACTGCCAGAAAATCGAATCCTATGGAAGTCCAACAACAAAGGAACTAAAGAAGAAACATTCATCCAGACCAGTAGAAGGGGTGGAGATGGGCAACAGAGATAGGGGGGTAGCTGGGGGGAAGAGGACATGCAGCAAGGCGGTGGCTGCAGGACCAGGTGGGCAAGGTGGTGGCTGGTAGACCGGGTCATCATACATTTGCATGTGGATAAACCATGAGGAACAGCTAGAGAGTGAGACAGATGAAGCAATCCAGGGTTCCAGCACAGGGAAGTAAAGCCTCCAAAACTCTGTCTGTAAAAATCTGTGGGGGTTGTAGCAGCAGAATAAACTCTCAGCCTACAGGAGTGTCCATTGGAGAGACCCACTGGATCCTACACAAACCCACTCACCTGGGAATCAGCACCAGAAGGGCCCAATTTGCTTGTGGGTAGCAGGGGAAGTAACTGGAAGCCTGCCCATAGCCGAGCAAGTGGCATTGTTTGCACTCAGACCCCACCCCAATGTAGAGTGCCACAAAACAGCTGTGTGTGTCACCCCGCCTTGGTGAATAACTAAGGCTCCACCCCTTCCAACGTAACAGGTGCACTGAGACCAAATATATATATAGTCCAAATGAGAGAACAGTTCAAAGCTCCAAATATAGAACTAAGTGATAAAGAGACAGACAACCTATCAAATGCAGAGTTCAAAACAATGGTAATCAGGATGCTCACAGAAATGGTTGAGTATGGTTACAAAATGGAGTAAAAAGTGAAGGCTATGCAAAGTGAAATAAAGAAAAATATATGGGGGAACCAATAGTAAAGGGAAGAAAACTGGGACTCAAATCAACAATTCAGAGCAGAAGGAAGAAATGAACATTCAACCAGAACAGAATGAAGAAACAAGAATTCAAAAAAATGAGGAGAGGCTTAGGAACCTCCAGGATAACTTAAAACGTTCTAACATCCGAATCATCAGTGGGGGCAAGGCGGGGGGAACAGAAGGAGAAGAGGAAGAACAAGAAATTGAAAACTCATTTGAACAAATAATGAAGGAGAACTTCCCCAGTCTGGCAACGGAAATAGATTTCCAGGAAGTCCAGGAAGCTCAGAGAGTCCCAAAGAAGTTGGACCAAAGGAAACATACACCAAGACACATCATAATTACATTACCCAATATTAAAGACAAAGAGAGACTCTTCAATGCAGCAAGAGAAAAGGAGACAATTACCTACAGAGGAGCTCCCATATGACTATCAGTGGATTTTACAAAAGAAATCTTGCAGGCAAGAAGGAGCTGGCAAGAAGTATTCAAAGTCATGAAAGGTAAAGACCTACATCCAAGATTACTCTGTCCAGCAAAGCTCTCATTTAGAATGGAAAGGCAGAAAATATGCTTCCCAGATGAGGAAAAGTTAAAGGAGTTCATCATCACCAAGCCCTTATATGAAATGTTAAAGGGACTTATCTAGGAAAAAGAAGATGACCAAAAATATGAACAGTAAAATGACAACAAACAACTATCAACAATTGAACCTAAAAACAAAACAAAAATACAAACAAACTAAGCAAACAACTAGAACTGGGACAGAATCACAGAAATGAAGATCACATGGAAGGTCATCAGCAGGGTGGGGGAGGGGTAGAGTCAGGGAAAAGCTACAGGGCATAAGAAGCATAAATGGTAGGTACAAAATAGACAGGGGGGAGATTAAGAATAATATAAGAAATGGAGAAGCCAAAGAACTTATATGTATTACCCATGGACATGACCTAAGCGAGGAGATACTGGTGGGAGGGGAGTGCAGGACAGAGGGGAATAAAGGAGAGAAAATAATAGGACAACTGTAATTGCATAATCAATAAAATATTTTTAAAAAATGAAATAAAATTAAAAAAAACAAAAACAAAGTCAAAATTCTCTTGGGATTCTGGGTCCAAAGGAATATCAAAGAAGATACCTTTCAGATCTAGGAAAGAACCAAGTTCCATCGGATGGTGGGTGGCTAGCAAGGTATAAAGATTGGGGACTACCAGGTGGATGTCTTTGTGGCTCTATTTATTGCCCTTAAGTTCTGTACTATCCAATATTATCCCATCCTAAGAGGACAGGAGTGTTCCAGGCTGACTGGCAAGGTCTTACAAGCCCCCGCTTGATTAACTCTTGTGTTATTGGAGCTATTCCTTTTAAGGCCTCTTGCTGCAGGAGATATTGTTTTTTTGTTAGGACAGCTATGTCCTAGCTTTAATCAGACAATTATCGAGCTAGCCCTTTTGTTCTATCCAATTGCCCCTGGAGCCCTTGAGCCTGTACATGGACATTTAGTCCTGGTAACTCAACCTCCTCACTTACTGGAGATTCTTTTTGTCCCTTATTATCTAGGAACATGAACAATTTGTACCTTTTTTCAAAAGGAACATTTACTTTCATTATATTTCCATCCAGATGGATGGTTGCTCCTAGTTTATGCAGCAAGTCCCTTCTAGGAGAGGTATAGGACATTCTGGGATGTACAGAAATGAGTGGCTAATTCTCTTCTGTGCAGTTTACAATTAAGGCATTTGATGGACTGTTTACTTTCTGAGTTCCCTGACACTCCCATAATGTTACATTTTTTTTACTGATGAGTTTGCTTGGTCTGGTGTTCAAAACCAAGTATGTAGCTTCTGTGTCAACTAAAAAGTTAGACCAGGTCTTGCAATAGACAAACGTTCGGTCTTTTAATCCCTCTCCCTCTCTAAAAATAAATAAATAAAATTTCTTAAAAAAAAAAAAAAAGCCTCCCAAGGAGTCTAACCAGCTTTGTCAGGCACAGTGTTTCCATCCTTTTTTGTACATGATAACCCATCACCATCTTTGTTTTTGGGCTCAGCACCTTGGTCTTTGCTGTTGGGAACGTTTTTCAGTTTCTGTAAGCAAGCATGGCTCATGACATAGCGTAGGTATAATTAATGTACCCCGCATCGATTTAATTATTAGACCAACCAAAAACACCTAGAAGGGTAAGAAGGAAAATATCCCTCCCCAACAAGTCCGCAATCCAGAAAAGATGCAAAAGAATTGGCCTTCAGTAAATGTGGTACCATATTCTCATTTGTAGTAAGAGGGAACACAAATGACTTATGCATTCATTCATTCTAAAAATGAAAGAATTTGTTAAATTCTTACTATGTTTATAGCTACCTCTCTAGGTGCTGAACATGTGCAGGTTAGCAAGACCAGCACGGCCACTGCACCCAGGGAGCTTTCATTCAGTTGCAGGAGACTGATGAAGGGGAGCAGAGTTGGCCACAAAAACACGCCTCTTTGGAATAAGGGTTATTTTAGGTTGATTATTTTTAGGTTGATTATTTTTAAGAAGTAACAGAAACAGAAAAGCTCTAAAAACTCAATACAAGTTACCATTTGAAAGAGATGTTAACATTTATAAGGGAATCTCCAAAGGCATCTCCCTCTTAGTACCAAAAAGAGAAGTTGACTAAATCTCTAGAAACTCTAGTCAATGGAGAGGGCATGGACCAAATGTCATAATAATTACATCCTTTCCATACTCTGTTTAATATTTTTAAAAATCACCTGGACATTGTGTATAACTTGTTCTCAAATATATAATAAGTATTACTGTTGTCTCTGATAACTAGTGAAATATTGTAACCTGATGTTTCAGCTGCTTAAAAAGTTCTTGGTTCCTGAAATGTTTTACATTTCATTAGTATAATGATAGAGTTTACAGTTATCTACAGTATGTAGTTACATCCATTAACAGTAACAGTGCATTTTTACATTAACTATAATGAGAATTAATGGGTGGTTATATGGCTTTTAGGCTACAAGGAAAAATTTTGGTGCCAATTACTATTGTGCAGATGAGGATACATTTATGTAAAAATTTACATTGGTAATTCTTTTAGGAGATTATGAGAGCTTAAGTTCCAGTAACCATGAATTATGAAAATTAGAAAAAAACATATACTCTTTGATATCCACAAGAAAATATGGACCAGAAGTGTGAGGCTGTGAGAGGCAAGAGGTGGCAGGGGAAACTATATTTCATGGTCCATAAAATTAGAAAGACTTCATAATTTTGAATGGGAGACCAACCACAGTAAGCAAATAAATTCCCTCCTGGCATACATATTATCTATAATAAGGCAAAATGAATTTACACACATCTCAGTGAAATACAGGGAAGTGAGATACTGAAATTCTTCTAGGAGCCTAGGGTTGGTTAAAAGGAAATTAATGTTCAATATAAATTATTACTGTCCTGAACAGTGTGGTTCAGTTGATTGGGAGTCATTCTGCAAAATAAAAGGTCACTGGTTTAATTCCCCATCAGGGCACAGGCCTGGGCTGCAGGTTTGATCCCCGGTTTGGAGCGCTAAGTTGTACTGGGGACAGCTTATCGATGTTTCCTTCTCACATGCATTTCTTTCCCTCTTTTTCTCCTTCCCTTCCTCTCTCTATAAAAATAAATAAATAAATAAATCCTTTTTTTTTTTTTAAAGAAATCAATAATTTATGACTTGCGAAATACCTTCATGGGTTTACAGGAAATCTTACTCCCTAAGTAGCTTCTCAATTTCTGTCTCTTTTTCTCTCTCAGCTATGTGACTCAAAAGTGACTACCCTTGCTTTGAAAGTTTTGTAGATATTTTTTTCCTACTATATGAAAAGAAGAGAACTCTTCATGCACTTTGAAGTACTTACGGTCTTAATTATCTCAGTTTCATTCATTAAGTCAGCCGATCTTCATGCCGGCCACTGCGGTAGTTAGGGCAGGCGCTATTATCCTCCTCCCCCCTTTATTTATTTATTTTTCTTTGCATCTGGCAAATATTTGCCTTGGACTCTATTAAGATACATTCTCCTTTCCTCATCCAATTAATCACTAAGGTGTCTCCATCCTTTCAGACCATAAAAACAGAGGCATAGTACCTGAACAATCAGTGTGTTCAGTAACAATCCTCTGTGTGAGTTTGTCTTTCTCTTATCTACTGCTTCAATTAAGAGCACATCAACACTAAGACATTAATTGAGAACAATCAACGTTCTACCACACAGGAGATAGCCAATATACTCAAATTATCCAAATCAATAAAGCTAATGGTGAAAATGGGAAAAAATAAAAACACATCAGCATTATGAAGGAATGGAAATACCTTGACATTTTTCAAATCTTGACAAAGAACAGAGCATTAAATAATGAGACTTCCATTTGCTCCTGTGTTTCCCGCTGTAGGGAGTATAAGCTTTCCATGCAGATGGCTGTGAGGCAGGCCTGGGAACACCATTACATACAAGAGCTTCCTGGTGGAGCCAGAAAAAAAAAAACCCTCTGTCCTCCTTGGAGATGTGAGATGACCTCGGCTTGAAGTCTTTGCTGTCACTAGTGGGAAATTCTGTACTTCACATTTGGAGACATGGGCTCAAGGAACACACTAATGGTCTCTAAGCTAAGTTTAAGGTAAGATGTCAGTCCTAATGTCCTGCCATATTTAGAGTCTTAAAGAACCCTAATTCCTTCCAAAGGGAGCCTAACTGAACCTCTCTCCTAGGTGGGCCCTTGGACACACATGCCACAGCATAGAGAGAGGGCCTAGACCTCTCCCATCACATTCAATGCCTCCCCGTTAAGGGGTGCCCAAACTGGCTTTCCCACCATGAATTAATCAGTAAGCGGTGACCTGAGAGGCTTCCTTTGGTCCTTGTGTGGCACCGTATCTGTTAGATATGTCCTCAATAAAAACGGTGGACCCATTCCAGGGAGAACTATTTTGAATTCATTAGACAGGCCAGAGTTTTGGTGAATCTCCTCCCCAGCTGCAGAAAAACAATAAGCTGACACCAATAGCTAGAAAGAGTGGCTGTCCAACTCTTCATTAGGGGAGAGGCCAACTCAAAGGTCGGGGGCAATCAGGGTTCACATGGAATTCCAGTCCAACAATCTCGACATGCAGTTGGAGAGTACTTTCCTTGAGCATGCTCCTTTCCCTTCCTGCAGCAAAATATAAAAGGGAACCTTCATAATTATTGAAGTAAAATATTGTGCCTTCTAATTGTCACTGTAGATCTCAAGTATAATTAACAGAGGAAACAGACTGTGATTTTAACATATGTCCCCTTTATCCATTTATCCATTCATTCACTCATTTAACCAGCATTTATTGTCAATTTTCTTCTGTGGTAGGCACTGTTCTAGACAACTGGGTAATATCACTAAACGAAAAATACCAAGTTTCTTCTTTCACGGGTGCCTATATAATTATAAAGAAAATAGACTAGACAATAAACAGTAAATATTATAAAAATGTTCTGTGGTTGAGATGATTATTTACTAAATGTTAATCTTATTTTTATCTTAATGTCTTTTTTTGAAGCCTCTCTGGATCCATTTATCCACAAAATTCTACTTTCTTAAAGCACTTTTAAAAGACATATTGGTGTGTGTGTGTGTGTGTGTGTGTGTGTGTAAGAGGGGGATGACAAAAGTAGAGCAATTTACTTAAATGTGGGTATTAACCAATATATAGACAAGGAAACTGAGGAATAGGGCTCCAGCCATTCTGTGTGACTTGAAGCCATTCCATTCCACTATGGGACCATACCTCTAAGAAAAAAATGCCACAGCAATGCACGATTTTAAAAAATACACTTTTTCTGTAAATTATATGTTTCTTGATAAAAATTAATCCCCAATTCTACCTTTTCTTTCTTTCTCTTTTTCTCTCTCTCGTTTCTTTTTCTTTCTGTTCTCCTTCCTCCCTCGGTCTGTCTCTCTTCCCTTTCTTAAATCTTCCTTTGCTCCAACCTCCCTTCTTTTCTTCTTTCCTTTTTGTAAAAAATAATAATAAAATACATAAAAAAGGAAGCTCCAGGGGCACTGGGAGTAATTAAGTTAAAAAATTATATATAGATTTTTGTTTCTATTATTTTTGGTTTTGCTAGGTTTCTCAGCTTTCCCTTTCATGGAGAAAGAAGTTGAAGAATTTTTGTTTGTTTGTTTGTTTCTTGCCTTTCTCTCATTATTATTCTTACTCTCTTAAAAAAAATCCTCAGGGCCTCCTCTTTCCTCCAAAATAAAGTTTGTATGAGAATTCTTGGACTTTAGTGACTGGGCTCCAACCTATACTTAGTTTCACACACACACAAATACACAACAGATACACACACATTTTCTACTTTACAATGAAAACTATAGTTTCATTGATTGTAGAGATCTCCTAACATGGTGTGAAAGTTCATGTGTCATTTCCCTTTCTCTATATTATTTATTTTTTAAATAAAATGTCAACTCTTCCTTCTCCTTTTATCTTCAGGAGCCCAGTCCAAGTATCTCCTCCTCTATGTTTTTAAAGTGACTTGCTGCCCCTCAAATCATGCAGAAAAGTTACAGTCTTTTGCAATTGTCTATAAACTTGTCTGAGATAATATAATCTAGTACTCAAGAGGTGTGGATTAAGGAACAAAATCTACAAGGAAGGTAATCATCTCCTGAGACTACACACATGCACACACACATGCACACACATTTGAACATAGGTGTGTATTCAACACAGTGTCCCTGTTGGACCTCTCCTTCCCCTGATCCAAACACAGCTAGATGCTATGTGCAGTTAATGCATCAGAACCTATTTGTTTTGGACATGTTTAAGTTGTTTAGTGAGCCCATGGCTCTTCCTTCACTGGGCACCTATCTTAAATAATCTTGTGAGCACAAAATAAACTAATAAAATGATTTTCACATACAGGATAACTGCCTTCAAAATTATTAGGTTTTTAAGTTGTTTATGTCCCCTAGCTATTTACTAAAAGTATATATATGAGAATTAATAGTGTTAGCATGCAATTGAGGGGCCAGAACCTCCCACTCAAGTCCCTAAAAATATCTCCATAATATAATTACACTAAAATTGCTATTACCTGTTATTGGAAGGCTTCTCTACTTCCCCTGTCTCTTTCACTTTTTGCTAATACTGACCAGGTACATTTTCAACTGCTATGTTGCTCTGCTCCTCTTCTTTAGACGATCTGGAAACAATAAAAAAGAAAAGTAAAAATCTGTAAAAGGTCAGGTGATCTGCCATTTTTTTCAAATTTATGTAAAAATTCTCCATACCTGAACCTGATGTTGCCTCAATAAAAGTAATTTTCAAAAACTCTGTTTTACATAAAGTACAGTGAAACACTGGTGAAATTTATAACTTCGTCTTCAATAAGATGAGCATTCTAATGACTATCAGTTTTACATAAAGTATATCAAGTCAATAGTCCAAATTGCTTTGCCAAATTCACCGCCTTCCACCGTCCACAAACCCTCCTCTGTACCACTATGGTTCTGCATATATAATTTCCTTCCACTTTGAATGCCCCAATTACACCTCATTCCTTGTGCAACTGTTAAATTCCAGTTCTTCCTCAGAGAGCTATGCTATCACGAAGGCTTCTCCAAGTTCCAGGACCTCTATTCTCCATAGAGAGAGGGAGAGATGGCTGCAACTGAAATACTGTGGTGGTATATTTTACAGCAAGGTGATAAGTACCATAACAGAATAAGTACAATCAATTATCTCCGCTCTTGCTCACTTACTAGACCATTAACTCCGAGAGAAAGGAGTCACACTTATTTCCCTGAGACCTAGTAAAGAGCCTGCACAAACAGTGCACATAGAATGAATGTTGGCTTGGCATGGGTAGCGCGGCCCTACTACTCCAAACTCCCCACAGATCAGGAGTTCATGGATAGGATTCAGGAATCTAATTTACATACTCATAATATTCTTTAATATGCAGTGTTTTAAACAAAAAAAAAATGCAATAGAATAGGAAAGTATGGCCTTTATACAAAAAAAAAAAAAATCAGCCAATATAAACTATCCTCAAAAAGCCAAAATTGTACCTAATAGACAGACTTTAAAGGAAGTAGCAAGTATACTTAAAAAATGAAACAAAACCTGAAAACTTTAGATGCAATATATGAAATGTAGCATTTAGAAATCGTATGGAAGATAGATAAAATATTAGTTCATGTTTTGGAGAACTGGGCTCATAAAGTCACTGACCAATTATAATCTATTGAGCTTCCTAAAAATAAATTTTAAAACAAGTTCATGTTTTTCTTCTGTTCTTTCTTCATTTATATTCATCTGTTCATTTATTCCTACATTAATTTAACAAAAATCCCCTAGCACATTTATTGAATAGCTACTATACGTTAGAACCTGAGGACTCAGTAAAGATGGATATGGTCTCTGCCATTTACAATTAAATGGAAAACAATTAGGTTTAAATAAATGAAGCATAGCCTATTGGTATATTTTGGAAATCTGTTAAAGAAATGAATTTAGTCTTGTTAAACTAAGTAAACATTATTTTGTGCAATTATTCATTTTGTGCACTATGAAATAATTACATGGTTTATAGTTTATAAAGCAGACTAAAACTCAAAGTCCCTAACCCCCAAATTATTGCTCTTCCAAACTCAACTACTAACTCTAAAATAGATTTTATAATTAATAATTGATCATCATCATCTATGAATGCTAGCTGGTTTTTGCCCTTTTTCCTTCTTTTTTTAAAAAGGTGTTCCAGCCTCCGCTTCTATCAAAATCTGGCTCTGCTACTGCCTAACTATGTAGACTTGAATGCCTTAGTATTCTCATCTCTAAAATGGTAATGATAGTATCTACCTCACAAGGTATTCAGAGAATTCAATAAGTTTACATATGTGGAGCACTTAGGATCAGACCAAACATATAGCAAGTGTTCAATAGGTGTTGTTAAATGCCTGTGTGTGTGTGTGTGTGTGTGTGTGTGTGTTCCAGAAGTTCTGTGATTATTTTAGAATATATCTTTTAGTAAAATTATATTTCATTGGTTATGCTATTACACTTGTCTTGACTTTTCCCACTTTGCCACCATCCACCCAGCACCCCCGACTCCCTCAGGCAATCCCCACACCATAGTTCATGCCCCTTGGCCATCCATGTAAGTTCTTTGGCCACTCCATTTCCTATGCTGTACTTTACATGGCTATCCTGTAACATCTATTTGTACTTCTTAATCCCCTCACCTCCTCACCCATTCCCCCACTCCCCCTGTCATCTGGCAACCATCAAAATGCTCTCTGTATTCATGATTCTGTCTCTGTTCTTCTTGTTTGCTTAGTTTGTTTTTTAGATCAATTGTTGATTGATATGTATTTATTGTCATTTTACTGTTCATATTTTGATCTTCTTCTTTTTCTTAAATAAGCCCCTTAGATATTCCATAAAATAATGGTTTGGTGATGATGAACTCTTTTAGTTTTTTCTTGTCTGGGAAGCTCTTTATCTGCCTTTCCATTCTAAATGATAGCTTTGCTGGGTAGAGCAATCTTGGATGTAGGGCCCTGCTTTTCATGACTGAGTATTTCTTGTCAATCTCTTCTAGTTTACAACGTTTCTTTTGAGAAATTAGCTGACAATGAACTCCTCTGTAGGTAACTAACTTTTTTCTCTTGCTGCTTTTAAGATTCTCTTTTTACCCTTAACCTTTGGCATTTTAATTATGATGTGTCTTGGTGTGGGCCTCTGCATCCATCCTGCTTGGGACTCTGTGTGCTTCCTAGACTTGCATGTCTAGTTCCTTCATCAAATTAGTAAAGTTTTCTTTCATTATTTTTTCAAATAGATTTCCAATTTCTTGCTCTTTCTCTTCTCCTTCTGACACCCCCATGATGTGAATGTTGGACCTCTTGAAGCTGTCTCGGAGGCTGCTTATACTTTCCTCATTTTTTTGGATTCTTTTTTCTTGGTTGCTTTTGCTTCCTTATGTTCCAAATCATTGATTTGATTCTGGGCTTCATCCACCCTACTGTTGTTTCCCTGTATATTGTTCTTTATTTCAATTAGTGTATCCTTCATTTCTGACGAGATCTTGTTTATACTGCTGAGGTCCTCACTAAATTCCTTGAACATCCTTTTAACCAGTGTTTTGAACTCTGTGTCTCATAGGTTGCTTATCTCCATTTTGTTTAGCTCTCTTTCTGGCATTTTGATCTGTTCTTTCATTTGGGCCATATTTGTCCTCTTGCTTTGGCAGCCTCCCTGTGTTTGTTTTTATGTGTTAGGTAGAGTTTCTTTGAATCTGTGTTTTTGTAGTGTGGTCTAATGTAGTAGGTGTCCTGTAGGGTCCAGTGGCACAGGCTCCCCTATCATCCAAGCTGGGTTCTCACGGGGCACCTTCCCTGTGGGCTGAGTACATCCTCCTTTTGTAGTTGAGCCTTGTTTGCTGTTGACAGATTAGTGGGAGAGATAGTCAGCTGCAGAGATTTGCTGTGACCACGTACCTCTAACCTCCACCCTCCGTGGAGGATCAGCTGTGCAGGGGCAGGGTGGTGCTGCTCCCTTGTGGTCTGTAGCTGTCCACTGGGTGTGCTGGCCCTGGTGTTTCCTGGGTGGTGCAGGCCAAGTTCAGCTCCCACTTGTGTTTTTCCTGGGGCCTTCTTCCCTTCAAAGCAATCTGAGATGGCTGTTACTTGTGTTGGGCTTGGAGATACCCAGGCGAAGCCAGGCTGTGAATCTAGGCTGGCTGCTGCTAGGGCCAGGCCTAGGGCTCACTGAGGGCAACTCTTGCTTGTTTGAGAGGATCTGGTAAGTTGAGCAGCAGGGGCCAAGACTAGACATTCATTTGGAAAAGGAGCTTGGGTGGGCCCATAAGTTGGGTGTGGCACAATCTCTGGGGATTTCCAAGGTGGGTCAAACAGTGTTAGCCAGGTTGATGGAGTCTCAGATATGGCACCAGCTTGCCAGCTCTGTGGCTCTTGTGGGGCTGGAGAGGCTTAGAAAAGGGACAATAGACTCTGCCTTCTTTGATGCCAGACACTTCAGTTTCTCCCTGTATGCCACTGGTGACTTTCAAGCTGCTACCCTGGTGCTGGAGCTCAGAGGGAGTGAGTTTGAGTGGGTGAGTATGTGGGTGGATTCTTTATAAGAAACTCCTTGGGACCCCAGAAATTTCTTTCAACAACTCAATCCCTGCTGGTTTTTGCAACCAGAAGTTGTGGGGATTTCTCTTTCTGGCACTGAAACCCTGGGCTGGGGGGGCCTGGTATGTGGCTGGGACCCCTTGATCCTGAGATATCCCTCCCAAATCTTTATCTACCACACAGGGATGTGGGACCAGCCTGCTCCACATCTGTGCCCCTCCTACCAGCATGGATGGATGTGATTTCTATAATTATGTAATTGTCAGACTTCCATTCAGCTTGATTCCTGATGGCTTTGCATGATGGCTGTTTTATATTTTAGTTGTAGCCTTGATGTGGTTGCGTGAAGAAGGAAGCTATGTCTGCCTATGCCACCATCTTGACCAGAAGTCCCTAGTTTTAGAATATTTCTGAATGTCGCTGTGCATGATGCCACTTAACTAACCATTCAATGTCACCACCTGAGATGAAACTTCTTTAATCCCTTGTCTGAAGATCTCCTCACTTGTGTGTATGTTTCATTAATTTAAAAAATAGTTTGTTTGATTTCATGTTTAATTTAAAAAAAATTTCAATTACAGTTTACATTCAACATTATCTTGTATTAGTTTCAGGTGTAGAGCATATTGGTTAGTCAATCAGACACTTTAAAGTGATTGCCCTGACATTTCCAGTACCTACCTGGCACCATACATAATTGTTACAGTGTTAGTACATAATTATCACAGTAGGGACTATATTCCCTACACTGTGCATTATATCCCTTTGACTATTTTGTAACTACCAATATGTACTTCTCAATCCCGTCACCTTTTTTACCCAGTCCCAACCCCCCACCACAGCTACCATCATTCTCTTCTCTGTATCTATGAATCTGTTTCTGTTTTGTTTGTTCATTTGTATTGTTCATTAGAGCCCACATATAAGTGAAATCATATGGTATTTGTCATTCTCTGACTCCCTTACCCTCTAGGTCCATCTATACCGTGGCAAATGGCTTCTTAAGTAGTTATAATGTAAGAAAATTGTGAACTCTTCAAAGAGGTTGTTACCCAGGATCGAGTGCCAGAGGTACGAACCTTGATTCTTTTACAGCTTCAGATAGAGAAGTTTGGTCTCTAATGAACTTTTCCAACACTCATTCACCCCCACTGCCACCTGTCTCCTCAGTAACAAACATCACCTGTCTGGACTCAGGTATTTCTTATTCAGGGTTAGTACTGCTCCGGACTTCCCATGCCCACGCTAACCCCATCCTGGCGTGAGGGTTTCTGCTAGAGTTTTCTCTGCTGTATAATCTGCCTACCCAGGGCTATTACTGGTGATAGCAACAGCCTCTTCTTCCCTAACTGCATTCAAAGATCTTCCCCTCCAAGCTACTGAGTGCCCCTACCCTCGCCCAGCTGCAGGCTCAGCTGTCAGAGGAAGTTGGTTTCCCGTCATTCCTTTGCTGGAACTCCCATCTGAGGGGTTTCGATAAGTAGAATATACAAAAGAACAATTTGTAAACATGTGTTTCTGGAGCTCTGAATACAATGTGGAGGAACAAAGGGAGTCAGAACTCCCCTATCTAATCTTTGAAATTGTAAAGAAGTCATGACTATTTTATTTAATTTTGTGAAAATAACACGTGAGCGTAATGTGACTGAGGTTTAGGTTTCCATGTGTTAACGTTTTCCTCATTTAGTAATGCACAGACTAAGTGATAGGAGCACAATTACTTCATATTGGTATTAGGTATTTTTCTTCAGGACATGTAATGTGAACCATCATTTAATTTGTAGAAAACTGCGAAAAAAAAATAACAAGCCAATAAAAAAGTATAGTGAAAAGAACCTTGGGTAAGGAACCAAAATGTTTGTTGTGATTTGTTTTTTCCCCCCACAAAATGCTATGTGTTTGGCACCTTGTACTAAGTACTTTACTCATTGTTGAGGCAATAGATTATTAAAACACAATCCCTACTAGCAGGGAGCTCAGTTTCCTGGGGAGATTATAAATGGCACACAGATCATATGAAATATGAAGTGAAAGGTGATATAGAAAGAAGTGCTTGCAATCATTTGAGGCTGGAACAAAGAGCTTTCAAATTTTCATGTTAACAGTAAGATAACATGCTGCCAAATGAAATCCCATCCCAGGACCTTGGTTAGTGTTCTGAGAGTTGGATCTGGAAATGAAGACGCCAACTAGAAATAAGATACTTTGAAATCATGCCCGTGAAATGTGCCAGAGAGGGAGTGAATTTTCTACTTGAGTTCTGTGTTCTCATGGGCAATTTACTTCTCCTTTTTGGGCCTCAGAATCTTCACTTAAAAATCAACGGATTTGGGTAAGAATTATCTAAGATATCTTTGAGGTCTAACAGTCTACGTCCACCAAAAGCTATCTCCCAACCTGTTCTATTTTTTTTCAAAATGTTTATCTGGTGTGTTAACTTTTTACCCAATTTATAGCATAAAAATACTCTGCCAAGCCTTAAGGGTTATTTAGGTATGTTTGTGAATGGGCACAGCGCTGTTACAAAGGGGAGAAAATCAAATTGAGAAAGACAACATAGAAATCTCATTCTCAGTTTTATGAGTTGTTTTCGTTTTGAAAAGCATTATAGATCAAGCACATAGTGAGAGTATATAATTTACTTTTTGAAACCATTTTGTGAATGTGGAGAGAAAAATTAGCATAAAGTTGTGGAAGAGTAAAGAAAGAAAAAAATGAGTAATAAAACATATAGTGTTGTTTTGAGAACTAATTAAGTTAACTTTCCTCCTAAAGGGACCATACAACCGAGCTCCTTGGCTATGGCTCTTCTTCCATCTGGGTAACTGGTTCAAATCCAGCACATGCTGTTAGCAATCAAAACCCAATCTAGCAGATCACTCATTCAATGTCTGCAGAAACTAAAGAGATGGGCAAATGTCAATCTCTTATGCCAGTGCTTGTCACCAATTCATACACTGCTCTTGCATTAAAAAAATAAAAATAAAAAAAAATCAAGAGGGAACGTCAAGTCAATTCAATCTTAAAGTTGAACTCCTCTTTCTTCTAAATCATCAGTAAGGTATCTAATATTGACTGATTGGCTACACTTTGCAGGCATTTACTAATTGCCATTGCACACAACAAAATGCCCATGTTGTTTCTTTTCCAGAATTTATAATCTAATAGGGAAGATAAATGGTAAATGAATTAGGAGGAAACTTACCTGCTCATCATGATAGGAACTGGTACTTGGTCAGTGGGTTGGTTATTCTACCATGCACAACCATTTTAATCCTTTTCTGTCTTGCTGTGGGCTTTAGGGTGGGATAGGGGGTAACAATTGCTGGACAGCAGTATCCAGGGTCCTTTAGAAACCAACTGAGTTTGGGGCAATGGGAGGCACCAGCCAAAGATTGGAGAACCTGAGGAAGAAGTTAGGGTGTTCTTTTCTCATCTGTTTTTTTTTTTTCTTGTCTGTAGTTCTGGCAGGGGCTGAACTCTTTTACTTCATGCCATGGCTCCTCTGAAGCAAATTCTCTTTCAAGGTTTTAGACCATGCCTGGCCCTAGTGACGTCACTTCCTTTTCCTCTTCAGGTCTGAGGTTGGGGATTCCATGCAGCTGCCCCAGAAGTGAGCTGTTTTACTCTCCATTGTCTGTTTCTCTAAACTGGCTTGTACCTCCGCAAATGTACCTTTATTAAGCTCTTGTGATTTAAATCATCTCAGTGTTCCATATGCTGAAACTTGATGATATGGTTAGCAAAACTAATGTGGTTAAATTGGGAATCAAAATGAGTATTCAAACTTAAACAGTTTTGATTTAAACATATAAATTCACACTCATCAGTCTTTCAATTGAAGGGAAATATATTTCTTAGAATATGCACTTATTGATTAGAAATACACTTGCCTTTATTGCATGATTCTCATATAATGAATGTATCCTGTCTAATTTCTGATTTCAGTTTCATCAAAGGGAGATGAGAACTTGCACTTGTGAAATAAGTACAGCATCCGTTTGAAATTTCTCCTACTCTTTTATATTGCTTCTCGCTCACCTAAAGTAGGAACACTTTTTTTTTTGCAGTGTTCTTTATTGTGTCCCTATAAAATATTCTACTTTGTTTTCATAAATGTAGCAATTCTTTCTTTCCACACGTTAATTAAATATTACATAAACAATAAAATACAACAAATAATTGCAATGACAAGTACAAATAGAATAAATAGGGTTACATTTGAATAAACAAACAACACGAATAGTAGCATTGAGGTGTTAAGGTATCATAGAGAAGTCTATTTGGCTGTGCATCTGTGTTTTTACCCAGGAAATGTAGTGTTGATTAAACCAATATTTTGGTTAATTAGAAGAGGATTATAAGAGTTTTACTGTTTCTATGAACATTTATAAATAAAATGACTAAGAATATGAAAGCGTGAAAGTGTATACTTAACAGCCTGGAGAAGGGAAGCCAGGAAGCGTTTCCAAAATAAATAGTATGAAAGGTAAACTATCTAAAGGAGGAGTAGGCTTTTGAAGGCAAAGAGAGATTATTCCCTTAGAAAGAACAACATTAAGACATTGATGTACAAAAGGAAACAACAGATTTAGAGCAAGAGAGTAAGTTCAGCTGAGATAGGAAGCCAGGACTCACTATGTGATACAGTATTGTACACCTTGGCCAGTGTTTTCGCCTCTACAGTTAGATGTTGAAATCCACTTCACGGGGATGAATGGGAGTTAAGTGTGATTGACAGACATATGATCAGTCACTGGGGAGGAGAAAAGACGGGCCTTAAGAAGAGGTTGCAGAGGACGAAGTTGAACAGCCTAGGATGGGGCTAGTTGAGGAGTTGAATGCTTCCAGAGCCCATGGAATTATGGGCCCAAAGACTTAAAATAGAAAGAGGGCTCTGGGGCATTCTTACTCTCTCTTTCTTGAGGATGCCTTGATGATTGTGCTGCAGCTACCTGTGTTTCCCAAAGGATGGGATTTTGGGTGGATTTTGGGTGGATTTTGGATGGTAGAAGAAACTCTGGGCACAGCCTAGGATCAGGCTGGCCTGGCAGAGGGTGGTAGGGTTATCCTGTTTTGGGTGTTCTGGAGGGGACAGGCTCTGAGGCAGAAGCCTGCCATTCTTCCAATATTGTACTGCGTTTGTATCTTATGTTGTTTTAGTGTGTAAACTAACCATATAGAAATAAGGTAATTAAAAACTACTGGGGGGAAAAAAAGCTAGGATAACTCAAGTGATAGAGTTTAGCCTTAATTGATAGGCTTAAGTGATTAAAGCTGGAACTAAAGAGTTAAAGAGTTTTGTATTAGTTGATGTGCTTAAGTGATTAAAGCTGGAATTAAAGAGTTAAAGAGTTTATAGCCTTAATTGAAAGGCTTAAGTGACTAATGCCTGTGGAAAGCTGTTATTCCAAGATTGTGTAGCTTTTGGATAAAGACTCCTTTCCTTTATCACCCAAGCTTTGTACCTGGAGTTTTGCCTAGAGGGTGGCTATGGGCAGCAGGACCCCCTTTGCCAATAGGTAACACGGTGGCACACACACAAAGTTCTCAATAATGGTTGTGTTACTAAAGAAGGTTAAGCTACTCTTGTTGATATCAAGGAGAATGGGTTTGTCTCACATTGTCATTAAAGTCCTGAAGAGACGCATTATACATATTACTAATGTACAACTGGCCCCTGTGTAGAATGTTGAAAATTCCAACTTCGTAATAAGGCAGCAGCTATTCACTTGGACAGCATTAAATTTGTCATGAATGATGTATTTTAAAATATGAAAAAGAAACCACTATAAGGTTCACAAATCTGCCGAATATGTTCATGTCTTCCCTATAGTAATGATTATGAGAATTACCAGGTAATGCCTATTATTTCTCAGAGCTGTTTCAATTGTTCATAAATAGACATAACATAGGTATGCAGAAAATTATATTGTTCAGTGTGATTTGAGGTGGCCCTCTGCCTAAACCTACTATATCATCGATAAAATAAGAGCCAAGTACCTGAGATTGAATCATCCTGGATTTTACTTCTTTTCTGCCAGTCTCCCCACTGGCCCCTCCTCCTCACCCACTGTAATTCTCTAGCTGTGAAAAAGGCAATATCCTGCTTGTGATGTTGGACTGAAGAAAACCTAACAGGCTCGAGAACTGAAAATTTATTTTGTTTTGAATTTTAAGGCAATATACTGCAGCTAATTTTTCATTTCTGAAAAATATTGTTCTGTAAAACCCTATGAATTATTCTGAAAAAAAATTTCCATGCAAATTCCCATGTTCCTATTTTTTTTTTCAGCATTAAAATTTGAATGTGCGACTTGGATATTGATTTAAAATTCTTTCAGGTGAAGCTGACACACCAAGACTCCCGTATAATATGCTACTTGATGTCCTGTGTCTCTGTAGGTGAGAGAAGGAAAAAGTTTACCCCTGGGTCCCAACCTTGTTCAAAGAGAAGAACCAGGCTAATTTGTTAGGATCAGAATTCCAAGAGATGGAAGTCTTAATTAGGGGTAGGGTGTTATCCCTTAGATATACGTACTGAAGAATTTACAGATCCATGGAGGAGATGTTCATGATCGTCATTAGACTTGTGCAGGGCTTGGTGCATAGATGAAACATTAGTAGTCTTGTTTTGATAATTGCTGGAGCTCCTTGATGAACGCACTAGAGTTCATTAAATTACTCTCTCTGCCTTTGTGTATGTTGACAATTTTTTATACTTTTTTGTTTGTTTTTATGTTCACCCAACCTGGTTTTACCTGGGGCTCTCTCCCACCCTGTTCTGCCTTCAGATCTCTAACTCACTTCTTCCCCGTCTCTTCCTCCATCCTATGTACTAACTATGCAGTCACCCCGAGCTCTCAGAGAAAGGAGGTTACCTCTGGCTCTGGTTCAGGGAAATGGCAATGGCCTTCTGCCTCAAGTCTAAACTATATCCCCTGCCCCCATTTGTCTGAGTTCTGTAGTGAGCATTTTCTCAGTAATATTAAGAAAATGCAACCATGTTTCCAACTGGACATGAGTCATGATAATCCCTCTGATAAAGGTCTCAGAGGGAGACACAGTAGCTGGATTAAGGTAAAATCTATATACTGGTCTTTCAGCCTTACACAAACTAAATAATACCAGACTGCACCACAAACCCTAGAACATCCTGCCCTTACTCATCTTGATGAGAACTACCACACAGGCACTTGTGGATGAAAAAGGGCCACATACGGAACCTGACAAATTCCGGGGAGGCCTGCATGGCAGCCATACAAACTCAGAGACCAAAAGTAACCACAAAGGATGGTCTGCAATTAAAACGTGTTAACTAAAAGCAGGTCAAGGTGGGCAGTCATTGCTCTAGGCTAAAATCTTCAGCGACAAAAAGTCAATCTTTATCTTAATTGAGCCTGTCTATTGTCTTTTTGCATCTATGATAAGTACCTTGGGAATGTCAGGTAACTTCCCTTTTTCCCAAACCCCTGGGGCACAGCCACCACACCTGAGCAGAGACCACAGAGCCTCTCATTGTTATTGTTATCGTGTTACTTGTTGACTGTTCACTATCTTGTGCCCACCTATGTAAAGAAGTCTGTGTCTGTCATTTTACCTGTTTACCCAATCCCAAAGTTTCCCCTCCCCTTGCCTCCTTGCCCTCCCTTATCTATCACAAATGGATTTCTCACAATCTCCTTTTGCCTCCTTTTTTGATTGTAATATATAAAATCAGGTGTAAAACTGCCATTTTCTGGAGTATTATCTCAATCCATTTGGGTTTTACTTCCTGGCAGTTGTCAGTTTGGCTCAAGTAAACTCGTGACAAATCTTAGAGGTGTGGACGTTTCTTACATTGACACAGTCCAGGTGCATAGTTGAGCCTCATCCTTTTGTTCTCTTTCAGTAGCCCGCATTCGATCAATCCCCACATAGAAATAATTTTTCTGCAACATACGTGAGATTGTCTGCCTTTTCTCCATCCCTGCTCATACCTTTTTAAATTCAGAATTGACTATTTCTCATCTGGGCAATTTTAAGGACATACTTATGAGAATCTTTGCCGCCTGTCAATGACCAGGCAACCCATTCTCCAGATCGCCTGTGACAGGGGTGGGAGGAGGGAGGGGGTTTTTAATAATTCAAATATGAACTTCTGTTACATGGAAGAATGTACAAGACTGAGGTTATTCCTATTTGCATTGCTGGATACCCTTCCTCTCTTACTGCTGAAACACACCCTTCTTCAAGGAAGTGATAATGTTTCTCAGGATACACATGGTCTTTTGTACTCTGGTCAACTAGCAACACTTTCTATGATGGGGGACTCAAATGTTGGAAAATTTTAGTTTTAGTTAATAAGCGTAGCAATCAATGTATATAAATAAGCCCCACCTTGACTCCAGGGGACCAGAAGCAGTTCCACCTGTTTGCCTCAGGGGGACTACAAGCAATCAAGATGGCGTCTGAGCCGTTGTGCTCCAGGGTGGGACAACTACCGGACCAGGACACAGATGACAGGATGATGTGGCTTTTGTCTGACCAGCTTTTCCCCTGAATTCCAAAGCCCTGACCTACACTTTTCTTCTTCTTATAAAAAGGCTCAGTTTAAAATGGAATGTAAGACAGTCTGTTAGGTTGCAAACCCACTGTCTTCTCAGAGCGCCGGCCATCTGAATAAAGTGCCCATAAAGATTCAATCCCTGTCTCTGCTTTTTGGTTCTGGTAGTGACAGGCAGCAGGGACACTGGCTTTTCCGGTTTCTCTTGTGCTCCACTGACAGCAAAATTTTGATCAGACCTCAGTAATACTTCACTTTTCAGACCTCTCCACTTTTGCACAGTCTTTCCTTCCTCCTCTGCCTGTGAACACCCACAATAATTATTGTGAACCCTGTAATTTGCATTATCCCATGTTCTTTAATGAACAATATAAACTAACAAACCAAATAGAAACAGACTCATAGATACAGACAGCTGTGGCCGGGGGAAGGGTAGAGGGCTGGGTGAAAAAAGGTGAGGAGACTAAGCACAGGCAACAGTATGGTGATTGCCAGAGGGAAAGAGGGGCAGAGGGAAGGCAGAAGAGGGTAAATGTAGTATAAATAGTGATGGAAGGGGCTTAACTTTGGGTGATAAACACATAATACAGTGTACACGCAATGTATTATAGGATTGTATACCTGAAACCTATATAATTTTATTTACCAGTGTCACCCCAACAAGTTCAATAAAAATAAGTCAATATTGAAATGATTTGCCCTTCAATAAGACCAGGAAACCCTTAACGCATTGGGCAAGGAGTGTGTGTGTGTGTGTGTGTGTGTGTGTGTGTGTGTGTGTGAGTGTGTGTCTGATTGCAGTTTGGTACATTGATTTTCTATGGCCAACATAACTATAGAGACTCTTCACAAAGTCTTTTGAAAATGTTTATTGAGTACAATGTTCTGCACCATCCAAGATAAAGAAGCTCCTTAGCATGGTATGCAAATTCTGCCAGACCTCGCCCCTAAGTTCCTCTCTAGTTTCAACTCTAGTCACAACTGGTCTTCCTAATTTTACCTTTGTTGTTAATGAACTACATGCCTTGCCTTTTCACACCATTACACTTGCTATTTTCTC